>NC_139218.1:310909123-312223563 GCF_055691185.1 Crinia signifera | reverse complement strand
TCGTATCCGTGCTAAAGTATGTTTACATTTTATACCTTTAGCAAAGAAGCATCCAAATAAAATCTCAGGTCAATAATTATCACATCAGTAGAAATAATTGTTGAAAGATTCCGTAGGAGGTGAATCTTATGCCGGAATCTAGTGTTCTAATGCTAAACTTGTAATGTTCAGAGGCACAGACCAACATTAGAGTTCACTAGGGGGGAATTCAATTGTTAGGACTGACAGCTGTCTCTCCTGAGTGACGGACGGAGCTATTCAAGAATCAGCTTGCATCTCCCAGAGATGGTAAGCTATAATGTACAGTTACATGTTTGTGTTTTGAAACTGGGCTTTTCACATCTTGCCTGTTGGTTTCTTCGGTTTTAGCTGCTTTACATGGCTAAGCCTGACACAAATGATGGAGATCATCATGATAATAAGTATCAATTGAATATCGCCCAGGCAGTCTCCCGTCACTTCAGATGGAAGATCGGGTGGTTATAATTTAATTCCTCACATTGCATCCGCACCTATATCAGAGTAGGGTTTAAATAATCCCCAGGCTGGTTAAACTGTATTGTAAAGTTCTTTATCCTCTGGATGGCTTAATTTTGACCCAGTGTGCACACTTGCTGGTAATTAAAGAGCACAGACAGAGACTGTGAATAGAGGTATCACATACCCTGTCTCCACTGCGGGAGAGATCACTGATGTCACTATCTACCTGGAGGGGTTTGCTCTACTCTGCTGGAGAGTGTACACTCAAGCTGCTGTCTTGATTCCAATTTCCCCTTCCTGGGTATAATGGTATCCAGGGTCCCAAATTGATCACCAGTGTGTGTGCAATAGCATGTCAATGTACTCTCTGTATACAGTTTTGCACCATGCAGGGAGCTTTTTCATGGTGATGTTTGTAAAGCTGTCCTCCATTGGTATATCCCCTGTTCTCTTCTATAGCCTATAGGGATCCATCTTCCTATGATCTGACTCCTCAACTTGAGTCAAATTGCAATTATTTAAATTAACAATATTTTTCTTTCTCAATGGCCTTCCAAGCACACTCCACCTTGTGCTTCCTATACCTCTACCACTACTCCATTGCTCACTTACTATTGAAAGAGCTGTTTCATGGATTTAAAACTAGATAAATGAAACACACACACACACACACACACATTTACTGTCCTGCAAAAGGGAGTTTCATGTGTACACCGGGCTAGAAGCGCCTGTGCTGGAAATCCTGCCTGTACAAAATACTACTTTCAATAAGCGTAAGAAATCTAAAGAACCGCTATGTTAATGTTTTCAAGTACCAGCAGCTCGTGATTGTGTTCTGCTCTGGCAACAACAGAAGCTATTCTGTACAGCTTGTTTGTTTTGTTATACCTGTGCCAGGAAACCTGTTGAGCTAATCTCTGAAGCATTGAAAGGGAGGAGTGCGGCTTCTCTAAGGGTAGTGTAGGCTGTTTACTTTACAATGGGTTGTGAAGAGAGACATTGTTATAGTAAGGGAGTGGTGGTACCTGTGTAGCTAAAACAAAAGCTGTCAACCCTATAACACAACATACCTGTTCATAGATTACACCTGTTTGGGAACAGTCGAATTAAAAGGTTTATGTGCACACTTTTCAGGTACAGATAATGTAGGCATGTAAACAAGTGATCAGCATTATTTGTTCATATAACCTATAAACTGAAGATATTTTTTCACACACAATAATAGCATTATAGTTATTAGAATTATTAAAATATTGTTAAAAGCACTTTGGGGTCATACCTGTTGTAGTTGTCAATAACATTTGGAGAATGTAACTAATGCCGTGTTCTCACTGCGAGTGAGAAAGACACGTCTTTTACCCGGCATTAAAATGCCGGGGACTGACGCGCTGGACCCCTGTTCTCACTGCAAGGCAAATTCCCGGGTGAAGAAGTTCTACCCGGGAATTTGCCTTTAAATACGGGTTTTTTCGGCAGTGTGAACGGGTCAACCCGTGTCTGCATATCCGGATCTCAGACGCGGGTAAAAAGAAGGTTTTTACCCGTGTATGAAATCCGGATATGCGACCCGTTCACACTGCCAAAAATCCTGTGTTAAAAGAAAACTTCCCGGGTCTACATGCTAGACCCGGGAATTTGGCTGCAGTGATACTATACAGGGTATAATACTTGCCTATTCTCCTGGAAGGAGGCTCCTGAAAATTAGGCGCCACACCTGGCCCACATGGGAAAGCAGATGAGTCTCCAGCATCTGCCGCACCCTCCCTCTCTAGCAGTGGTTCCCAACCCTGGTCCTCAAGTACCCCCAACAGTGCATGTTTTCCAGGTCACCCAGCAGGTGCACTCATTATTCAGGCACATTTGAAAAGATCCACAGGTGGAGCGAATTATAGCACTTGTGATTCTGTGTGGAGACCTGCAAAACATGCACTGTTGTGGTACTTGAGGACCAGGGTTGGGAACCACTGCTCTATCCGCTCACTTTCCTACTCAACCTCCCACACCCTTGTTATCCACTCATCATTGTGATATGCGCTAAATGTTATCATTGTAGCCCTGCTGGACACTGGAAAGTGGGGGCCAATGCTACCATGAGGTGATTGTATCTCCATGCCCCCCCCCCCCCAGAGCACCTCCTGTACGACTTGGCTGCTCCATGATGTAGGTAAGCATGATGTAAGTGCACCCCCCTTTCCACTATGCTATCTGTACCAGGAGAGAACAGTATAGTGCTGGGGAAGCCAAATCCAGTCCTCAAGAGCTACCAACAGTTAATGTTTTCCAGATCTGCTCACAGAATCACAAGTGAAGTAATTAGCTGCACCTGTGGATCTTTTAAAATGTTAGTCCGTAATGAGTGCACCTTTGCAGCAGTTGGGTTGTCTGGAATGTAAACTGTTGGTAGCTCTTGAGGACTGGAGTTGGCTACCACTGGTATAGTGCATTAAAGTCTATACTTCCGAGTTAAACACTTGGCTGTGACTGATGCAAAATGTGTCTTCCTTTATTTATTGTGACTGTGGTGCAGTCTTATCGAACCTTTTTTTTTTTCTTTTGGCGTACATCATTGGGTAATATGAAAGTTGGGTAAATCTTAAGCCAGTTTGTGTTGTATGCGTTTATTTGTTGTGTTATGAGTACATTTAATTCAGAGGGGATTTAATTTGTGCTTTCAGAGGATTAGAACTGAAATAGCTGTCCTCAGTGCCAAGCAGAAGCTCCTGCTGTCATTCATGAGAATCGCCCAGAAACCCTCACAAAGTACAAGTTCTTTTTCTGTTTAGAAATGTCCCAGCTAAGGCATCCTGTACAAGGTTAGGGCCCGATGTAAAAGATCAATCTTGTTTTCATTTAGGAGCAATAATTAAATTAACCAATTGGAAATCATACATCAGTAATGCCACTGACATTAAAGAGATGCCTCTGAACGATCAACTTGGAGCTTATACTCCCTTATTTTTGGTACCTGGGACACAAAGGAAGTTTTAAATGGTCACTAAGTGTGTAAGTGAAATTTTCAAAACTGTTTTGCCAATTTATATTCACTTTGTTTCCACATTTGGTTGTTAAAGTTTGTATGTTGTTCTGCAGTACTTGCCCTCTGTTTTTCAGAGAGGAACATTATTTTATTTCACCTAGACCTCACCATTATTGGTTGTTACACATCAGACTGTATCGCACACTGTGGGTATTTAATCCATGATGGATTTTTTAGACAGTTGGAAAACTGGCATTTTTGATCTGATCCTAGTGGGAAAGATCGCATGGGCTGCACTTTCGATTTATTGTATCAACCAAACCTCTGGCAGGCTTAGCTCTGATTGCATTTTTTTTGTCCCAGATGTAGACGCAGTCCCACATGGACACCGAAAAAGTGCACTGTGTCCCCTCGCTGTGCTGGTCATGCTTAAGGCTTGGTGCCTCACTGCGCTCAGCACACTGTTATATTCTTCCTCCACACCCTAGTGCAGTGGTTCCCAACCTTTTTTCTCTCCCGTACCCCTTGATTAGGCTTTTCATTGATGAGTACCCCCTCCTCTCAATTTAAAATATAGACAGTATGAGTGGAGTGGAAGTGAGTGGACAGGAATCGTGCCCTTCCGTGTCTGGCCACTGGTTGTGTATTGTCTCCAGGGTTCCCACTTACACCTGTAGGATTAATGCCGCTGCTTCTTTCACCCGTGTCAGTGCAGGGCAGATGATTGCTGATGTCTGAAGGCAGCATGGGTAGCTCCCATTGGATTGCTGGTCAGGCAAAAGCACAATGAGATGATGATGACGCTATAGACAGAACCATAAGTGACACAACATGGTTCTTCTCAATAGCAATAGGTCTTCTTCTGCCATCAAAATACTTTTTTTCATATTCTGCCATTACCAATATTATTTTCAAGTACCCTCAACTGGTCTGCAGAGTACCCCCAGGGGTACTAGTACCCCAGGTTGGGAACCACTGCCCTAGTGTATGGTAGGGCATGGTATACCGCCTGTCGGCACATGTTGGCTCAAAAAAAACCCTCATAAAAACCCATGTCAGCCTTCCGACCCGGTTCACCTTAGGCATGTTGACCTTTTTCATGTGTTGACCTTCTGTGTCAATGTATTTCTGTCAACATTAATAGTGTCGACCTAACGACTCTACATTTTTTATCACATAAAGGAATCTCCAGTAGTTATTTAGACCAAACAGATTCTTAATATATAAAATCAACTTCTAGAACACAGAGCAGCGTACCATATATAAAGGGGTGCACATTTAAACCCCCCCCCCAGAAAGGAGCCTGAATAACTGCTGATAGTGAGAATTGTTGCCAATTGTCTCCTTGGTTGCTATCTGTCCTCTCAAAATAACTACAGATTTGAACTCCTAGCAAGAGTCTTCACGGACCCCATGGTGGCCAGGACCAATGTTCCCTCTAATATTACGAAGGCTGTGTGCGGCAAAAGATTTTGGCTGTGCAACTTTGGAAGGAAATTAAAATTTTTGTGCGTCACTTATATGTAACTGGAAAATTATGTACAGCATTTGTGTTAACTTTACTTCAAAATTATATTAAACATTCAAAACACAGCAGACAATGTAGTTAATGGATGAAACAGACATTAATTGAGTCCACAACTGCAAAAAAACGGACCACTGCTGCTTTGTGCGCTCTGTTGTAATGTCTGTGCGCATGCTCGTCGAGTTGTGTGCACGCGCACAGCTTAGAGGGAACACTGGCCAGGACCTGTGTATGTACTGTCCAGGATTTAAACAAAAAAAAATATTTAGTAAACCAGTACAATCTCCATCCATGTGGGTATGCAGGTGTAGCTGGTGTTCATTTCAACAGAACACTGCACATATCTGTGTGGTCCATCTGCATTTGGACCTGCATCTGAGGTATCATGCCTTGTTGGGAGGGAAAGTGCAAAGTTGTACAAAGCAGTCCATCAGCTTCTGCCATATCCACTACCATCCTTGAAGTGACAGATGCTGATGAAAAGCTTTGGACAACTCTCTCTACCCCCCCCCCCCCCCCCCCCCCCCCACCCCCTTCTCTCCAAGATTTGATACATGTTCCCCACAGAGTTCTCAGGATTAAAGTGAAGAACACAACTGGTGTAATCTCCACAGCTATGTGAGAGGTAGGAGTTTATCCCTCGCATAAGGAAGAGGTGGTACCTTGATGGATCGGATCTCCTATATCCATGTGGCAAATGCAGACAGATGAAGAGAAAAGTCATGATTGTAGGCAAAGGATATCATGGGTGGTAGTGGTGTCAGTGTGAGAATACATCTAGTATCCCTCAGCCCCTGAGGATAGATTTATACTGCTGTGTTGACAATCTTGCAGTTCTCTCCTGTGTTGTCTTAGATCTACCTCACCTACTGCTCAGATTACAATGTATGCAGTGGCATCATCTATTTATAGGTTACATTGTCACAAAATACAAATTGAATAATACAGGGTGTTATTTATAGTTGCAGCTAGTAACTGCACTGTTTCCCCTTGTTTAAGCAGGGAGTTGTATTTTTAAAACTTGCAAACAGATTAAGGGGGATATTCAATCACCCGTTGGGAGATGCCCGCCAGGCCCTATTCAATGCTGTCTTCCCCAACAGCATTGAGCACTTGACAGTGACTTCACTAGCTGTCGAGCTCGTTCTGCTGAGAATGGCCGGGAAGTGACGAGCTGCCGGCTGCAGCTCACCTCTTCCAGGCCGCAACTCGCGCCCACGCCCCCTTCCCGCTCCTCAGCAGGCAGGACATTGATTCCCGTCTTCATGTTCTCGGTCGAGCTGACCGAGAGCGGGACAGGGTCACCTAAACATTAAATACCCCCTAAATACGGCCCACAATGCAAAGTGGTTACAAAAAGCAAATCTTGGAGAATCTTTATCACTTCAATTTCATACATCTCTCTCAAAACTCAATTTGCGCAATTTATTGCTGCTAACCTATATATCTTTGGCATGCCCATCTGATACTTGGTTTTAAGAGTAGCTCTAGTTATTGCTAGTATATAAAAAAACTGGTGCTCATGTTCCATTGGGGAAACATTGAGTTCTCAGACTGTAGTAATACAAAAACATCTGCATTAACATGAACTGATATTATTTGGGATATTGCTGTGTCTATTTATGCGGTTTAGCTTTGCATTAATTGCTGAAATTCTGCTTGTAGCATGTACTAAATTTTGGAGCGTGTTTGCAATTTGTCAATAAAAATAAATCAAATAGGGGTTGTAGCCTTTTTGTTAATAAAGAACAATGTGTATCCCTCGTGTTACTGTAACAGTCTACTATCATCCAGTGCTTTGCTGTCCAATAATGACTGTCCTCAGCTCCTTAGTGACTCTCTAACACAAAAGCTCACTGGTTTTGGCTGCTTTAGAGGTCATGACCTTGTGCGGAGGCCTAGGAGCAGGAATAGAGCTTACACATTACCTGCAGCAGAATTTAGCCACACGCTCATGTCCTGCCCGAACCTCGCCGCCTCCCTCTAATGACACCCTATCTTCGGCATTGGACTCTGCCTGCCCTCCCTCCTCTATCCCCCTTCGATGCTCCAACCCCCAACCGTGGCACTCGCCTATCACCCGATTCCTTAAAAAGTGCTCTCGCACTGCTGAGCGCTTCTGGAAGAAATCACGCTCCCTTGCGGATTATCTCCATTTCAAATTCATTCTTTCCTCCTTCAGCTCTGCCCTTGCTCTGGCCAAGGAATCCTACTTTAAGTCCCTCATCCTTTCCCAATCATCCAATCCCCGCAGGCTCTTCGCCACCTTCAACTCCTTGCTCTCCCCCCCTCCTCCAGCTCTTCCGTCCTCCATCGTAGCCACTGATTTTGCTACCTACTTTTCAACCAAAATCTCCTCTCTCAGGACTGCCATCACTGCTGCCATGACCTCACCCTCTCCCTCCTCCCCTCCTACATCTCCACTCCCCTCCTTCCAACCCCTGTCCTCATTTTACCCCACCACTGCTGCTGAAGTCCACTCTATCCTTCAATCCGCTTCTCCCTCCACCTGCCCGCTCGATCCTATCCCCTCCAATATTATCCGTCGTCTCAGTCCGTCAGTCTGCTCTCACCTGGCTCACCTCTTTAATCTTTCCCTATCCTCTGGGATCTTCCCTTCCTCCTTCAAACACGCTCTTGTCTCCCCAATTCTCAAAAAAAAACAAATCTGGACCCCAACTCTCCATCCAACTACAGGCCCATCTCCCTCCTCCCTTTTGCCTCCAAGCTCCTAGAACGTCTGACCTATAATCGTCTCCTAAGCCACCTTACTGCTAACTCCATTCTAGACCCTCTCCAATCTGGGTTCCGCCCTTTACATTCCACTGAAACTGCCCTGACCAAAGTCACTAACGATCTGCTATCGGCTAAATCCAAAGGCCTCTTCTCTATCCTCATCTAGCTTGATCTGTCGGCTGCCTTTGACACTGTTGACCACCCACTCCTGCTCAACACCCTCCGCTCCTTTGGCTTCACTGGCACGATCTTCTCCTGGTTCACCTCATACCTCTCCGATCGCTCCTTCTCCGTCTCCACTCCTCCTCCTCCTACTACCCCTGCTCTAGACTGTAAGCTCCTTAGAGTGGGGACCATTACCCTCCTGTATTCATGGTCCTCTTCTCTCACACCTCAATTACAGCCCTCTCCACCACACCATAATGCCTATTACATATTATGCCACATAACTGCCGCTTACCTACATGCTCGTTGCCAGGAGTTACATGCTTGTTGGCAGGAGTTTCTTGTTCAATCCCAGGGGTTACATGCTCATTGCAAGGGGATGCATCTTTTTGCACGCTGTGCATTGGTATTGTAAGCTCCCTTAAAACTGCACTTTTGGTTAACTCTTATAATTTTGACTATATGTAGACAAAAATGTAGGGCATAAGGAAGGGGTGTTGCCCATAGTACCAATTCAGATGACATCACACTGCACCAGGATTATGCACACCATAATGCCTATTACATACAGTATATATCTCTTGGAAACAGAATAGAATTGTCGAACCCCTACTCAAATGTTGCCATGGGGGCAGGTAATAAACTGTTCCCACCCTGCTGTGGAGTACACCTAGCCATGTCTGTAACATACACCTCCCCTCCTTGCAGGATTAATTATTTATTAACAGTTTCTTATATAGTGAAGCATATTCCGTTGCGCTTTACAACGGAGACAGTGATACCACAAACAGGGTATTTACAGACAGTCAAAATGTAGGAGGGCCCTGCTCGCAAGCTTACAATCTATAGGGAAGCCCCAGTATGTTATCTGCACTGTACACAAACATGCACGGACAGCCTCCCTCTCTGATAGCTGTAGTACATAACCTTCCATTCTAACTGTATATTAAAAATTATAATAACTTGAAAATATGTTTTTGACATGTATAAATATTGGAATGGTGATTTTACTTTATTATATTTTCAGCCGAATCTGCGCAGATTTTAGGAAAAAAAGAGCAATTTACATTTATGGAAGGGGAATATTTACGATTTGAACTTAAAACTGTGCCTTGAAAAGCTGCCCATGACTCTTGGCAGGAGCGAAGCTTGTGTGCTAGCAAGATGGTGTGCTTTTGTGTAAGACAGAGAAACAGACTCTTGGGGGCTAATCTAGGGGTAGTAATGCTACAGCCTACAAATGCTTTATATACAGTATATATATATATATATATATATATATATATATATATATATATATTTCTGCAGTCATAGATTGAGAAAGACCAGATACTAATTACACAAGGGCTATAATGCATTTTGGGGATTTTGTGTACCGGTAATTTCCTTCAATATTCAGGCAAACAAAACGAACAATTACTAAATGCAGAACTACTACAATATATAGTAAATTGTTTGCTAACATATAACTATGACACTTGTATGAAGTACTTTTCTTATGAGAAAGGTGTTGTCAAAATAACACATTAAGTATTAAACTAAAACAAATAGCTCCTCCAGCAATGATAATTACTGTACTTAAGGAAACAAAAATCATTATAATTATATATATATATATACACATATATAAATATATATATATATATATATATAAAATGGTGGTACAAGCGTTAACTTAAAAAAAATGTACAAAAGGTGCAGAGTTTCCGCTAGATCCCTTTCATACACAGGGCCTAATTCAGACCGCTTGCTAAGCAGTGTTCTTTCGCTGGTAAACACCATCCACCAGGAGAGCAAACGTCTGCCCCCCTTCGCCGACCAAATCCCTGTGCCGGCTTGTGAATGGATGTATACGCTGACACATCCATTCGCATGGTTGCCGACCAGCAAATTATTTTTCACCCGCTCACCAATAAAAGTCAGTCTGATCTCACTTTTATCCGGACCGGACAAGGCTAAAAAGGGGGCAGGCACGCCCTGCATTCGCATGGGGACGCCCATCATTTTTTTGGGTGCACCCACCGTTTTTGTGGGCACGCCCCCTGCCCATCCATTTCCTTTCCTGCTGTGTACAAATGCCTTGGCGACTGTGCTAGCCGCTGAAGCATTCGCACATTAGTTCTGCACATGCGTATATTCGCTAATACGCATGCGCACACCCGAAACATCGGTCCCCACAGTGAATTCACAGGTGATTGAGTTAACCTGAATCAGGCCCACAATCCCCTCTATCCAGGATCGCTGCCCTTTTCCAATATGTTTTGTTCAATAAACCTCTGCAAAGTAAAGGTGAGAAGAGAACCCTCTTGTGTAGAATGCGTAACATCTTTCTTATAATCCCGTCACCGGCTATGGAAAATAAAGGTTGTACCATATTGAGTGGTTCCCAACCACTTAATAGGATGTGGGTGTTTAGATTTCTGGGAATCTGGAAGCGCAGTCACCTCTGCATCAGGGTACTTCTCTAGATGAAAAAATAAACCTACCCAAAAGTCCTCGAACTAGTTGATAAATAAAGAGAAAAGTGGTGTGATACTATTATACAAATATTTTTACATCATTTGCCATAGTGTTAAAAACAAAAAGCAGCTTATCTTGTGTGTGCTTTTATCCCAAGCACATATATGGTATCAGTCACCGCTTGTTATCTTCAACGCGTTTCGGCCATATGCTGTATTCGCTGGACTTCTGAATAACAAGAGGCCTATACTGTGAGTCGTTTGGGGATGTCCCATGAGTGCCACCCTCTCTATATTGCTTATTTGCCATATAGTCACACTGATGTATGTGTGTGTATATCTATCTATCTATATATATATATATATATATATTACAACAATATTCCAGTATGCGCTATTACATAAGAAAAAAGTTAATGGATCTTTGCAGCAGCCTATACATTAAATTTCCCTGAAGGGACAACAATATATACAAAAATAGTGAGTCGGCGCTATCACTAGGCCCCTGAATTGGGTAGTCTTTTAAAGATGATGTCGTTTTCCCAAGGTTTGTAACATTAATCAAAAAAAGTCTTATCCAAAAAGTTTTATTCAAAAGTTCTTAGATGTAAACCGGCACATGCCAACACATTCTTCAGTGGTTTTCAAAGTCAGGACGAAGTAACGCATTTCGTCCTTTGACTGACGTCATCAGGGGTAAGCGTTTCTCCATTGAAGAATCTATTGTGAGATCCTACAAATGGCTGTATCATAGGATAATGAAATATATATATATATATAGTCCCTCTTGATGGTCAAGAAGATAAACCAGATAAAAAATAATAAACCAAAAAAGGCCTCAGGGATTGACCTTATACAATAGAACCAGTTGTCTCAGTCTGAAGGAAGTGCCAGGTTATAGGTGTGGTGTGAAAGGGTTATTAGTAGCTACACTGTCCACAAAAGCTAGTCCAGTTTTCTTCATCATCTACTTCTGCTATGACATCTTCCTAGTTCCCAGGGGTAGTTAGTGTAATAACTGAGACATGTATCCTACTAAAATAATATCCTATGGTCTGTTCCTATCTTGTGTGAAGCGACAGCTGCAATGTATATCTTCCTGTATTCTGGAAGCTATTTTCAGAATCTATATTTAGGTTTGATCAGTGTAAAACCTCTGGATACATCGGGCAATGGAAGACTCACAGCTCAGTTCTGTACACGGATCAGTCTGGGGAGAGGCGTTTAAGGGCTTAGCTAATTTAGGACAACTGACAGGTTATTTGCCTTCTGTGTCACATCTGTTACCTGCTGCTTTCATATTAATTTATATTTATTTACTATTACATTTTTTATTAGGAGATTGTGTATTTCTCCTGCTTACCCTCAGTCTTTCCTGGAGACTGTGTATTTCTCCTGCTTACCCTCAGTCTTTCCTTGTTTCTAAGCTTGACATACAATTTATTGAGGAGCAGGTATCAAATGTAAGGTAAGTGCACTTACAGTAATACATAGTCATTCCTTATGCTTGTGCAATGCTTCTGCTAATTTCCACCATGTTTCCCCAGTTACATGTTCAGAGATTTCCTGATCACCAATGCAGTGCTGGTTTTAGTCTCCATTGAGAAAAAAAATTGTACCTTTTTTTCACCCGCAAAAATATTTTGGATAGCAGTGTCGGACTGTGTGTCAACAATGTGGGAGAGATTAAAACAGAATATATTTCTTACAAAGACCTTGATTGGTGGTAACTGCAAGTAATCCTGAGCAACAGGGGTCCAAACTGGCATGTACAGTAGGTATCAATTTAAACCAGTGGTTCAAAAACTCGGTACCCGAGGACCACCAACAGTTCATGTTTTCAAGTCACCCGGCAAGTGCACAAGTGTACTCATTACTCACTGACACATTTTTAAAAATCCATAGTAATTATTTTACTTGAGATTCTGAGAGGAGGCCTGAAAAATGTGCACTGATGGGGGTTCCTAGTTTGGGAACCACTAATTTAAATGAAAGACTCATTAATGCAGGAGAGCAGCCATATCTTTTTCAATTTCATTGAGGAATCATAGCATGATAAGAAGATTATGGAGCACAAATGCTCTTAACGATTGTCTTTTGAAAGTGTTTCTTAACTTTATCATTAATAATGTTATACCTTTATGTTTGGTTATTAAGTTCCATTTAGGCTCTAATGGACATCATGCAGAAATTGGGCAACAGTACAATGGCCCTTATTCTGGTTGGTGTGGTAATATCCGTGTGCGTTCGGGCCGCCGATGTTTTGTGTCGGCGCATGTGCAGAGGCGTCTCTGCGCATGTGCGAGCGGGGCGTACGGCCAAATCCCGCATGAAATGTGACCACTCCGAACAGGGGGTGGAGAGGGGCGTGAAGGGCTATTTGGGCTCATTACCATATGCGTACGCCCGCGTTTCATGGGCGTTCCCATGCAAATGCTGGGCGTACGTATGGTAATGTCAGCTGCCCGCCCAGATCCCTGCTTTTGCACGGAAAAATGCCCGTGTGGTCTGAGGTTGCGGGAGCTGGTGGAGCACTCGGCCCTGCATTCGATGGTCTGCGACCATCGAATGATGGGGGAGGTTCCCTGAGATGGAGGAGGCGTATTCCATGAAAAATACACGTGCGATCCGTTCGGCCAGCTTCTTACCGCGTACGGACGGAGTTGGCGATCCGTACGGAAGGCAGGGTTTCGCACGCACGGTCCTGGCCGCATATTCGGATCCGGCCGCACCGATCAGAATAAGGGCCAAAGTCACAGTATGTTTGCTGTCCCTGTTCCCATTCTGATGCATCAAGAAGAAATTAAATCATTGTGAGAGCCATTCTTCTACAGAGAGGTGAGCGCGCGCGCGCACACACACACACACACACACACAAATAAAGGAACTCTCAACCTACCATAGGAGTTATGATGTGGGCAGAAAAGATTGACATGCTATTACACTCTGCTTATGTGAATGGAGTCATCTTTTGAAGATGATCTCACATCCCACTTATAGATGAATCTCAGGAACTTTAGATTATGAAAATTGGCAACTAATTTTCTCACAATTGAATTATATTTGACTAACAGACCACTGGCCAAGATTACTGAATTCGACAATTTGTTTAATTGTTTTTTTCACTGGCAACTTGCTAGACTCTTCTCATGACATCGTTCATCGCACTCAACAGACTTTTTATTTAAATCATGAATCACAAACAGTTTTATTTTCTAATGGACTTTATATCAAAGTAATTGTGTGAATAGTCTGACGGACTTTATGTCATAGTAATTCTGTCCATCTTTACGTCATAGTAATTCTGTCCATAGTCTGACGGACTTTACGTCATAGTAATTCTGTCCATAGTCTGACGGACTATACGTCATACTAATTCTGTCCATAGTCTGACGGACTTTACGTCATAGTAATTCTGTCCATAGTCTGACGGACTTTACGTCATAGTAATTCTGTCCATAGTCTGACGGACTTTACGTCATAGTAATTCTGTCCATAGTCTGACGGACTTTACGTCATAGTAATTCTGTCCATAGTCTGATGGACTTTACGTCATAGTAATTCTGTCCATAGTCTGATGAACGTTACGGCATAGTAATTCTGTCCATAGTCTGACGGACTTTACATCATAGTAATTCTGTCCATAGTCTGATGGACTTTACGTCATAGTAATTCTGTCCATAGTCTGATGGACTTTACGTCATAGTAATTCTGTCCATAGTCTGATGGACTTTACGTCATAGTAATTCTGTCCATAGTCTGACGGACTTTACATCATAGTAATTCTGTCCATAGTCTGATGGACTTTACGTCATAGTAATTCTGTCCATAGTCTGATGGACGTTACGGCATAGTAATTCTGTCCATAGTCTGATGGACTTTACATCATAGTAATTCTGTCCATAGTCTGATGGACTTTACTTCAAAGAAATCTGGAAAGGCCTCATTATTGCTGCAGATTGCAAATCCTATTGGTGTCAATGGGGACTATGATCTGATCCTTATGTACCAAACTCCAAAAAAGTGTAGCGTTTCTGAGTTTAACCTCACTGGTTTATGCCATCTGCAGTGGGTATACTTTATGAATACTTCATGCCATGTGCTAACGGCATACATAAGTATGACCTACAATTAGTATCCGGAATTCAGAATAAAGACCACGGTATCCAGACGCAGGAAATCCTGACAGTGCTCAGGTAAATATTCTCACCTTCCCCTGCCCCCCCCCCCCCCCCCCAGCCCTCCGTGTAGCCTAACCCCCCTCCCCCCAGCAGCCTGACCTAGACCTTCCCCGCTAGTACCTAACAATAATGCCTCGCAGCCTAACCTCAACCCCCCATCAATATCATAACCCTAACCTGTCCCAGTGTACTTACGTTTGGCATCCTCATTGATGTTAGGATTCTACTGCCATTTTCCTGTCAGTAGTCCAGATACTGGCGTAGGTAAAGTGAACTTATGCTGTGCAACAGCCTAATCCTTTAGATTTCACAACAAATATCTACTGCAGACCACAGTCCAATATTATTATTATTATTATTATTAATAATAATAGGGACTACGATCTGATCTCTACAGTACAAATTATGTAAACAGCTTTATCTCTATGGAGGAGTATTCACAGAAGAGGGATATTCTGATGTACTTTCACCTTACTTCTTCATCCTCACAATGGGATTAGCAGTATTTTGTCCCAACCAGTGCTCACACACCGTAAATAGACACACTATCATGAACAATAACTACTGTTGATTTGAAGGTCGGTATTAAGTGAAATGCTTTAAATACACTAGAATAACTAACCCAATAACAATGCAAAAACAATGCACATAATGCAGATTTAGGTAGTACAGCAACAGACAAGCCACACAGACATAAAAAAAAGATTGAGCACACCAGGGGTGAAATGTAATAGGGTGAGAGAATCAGAAAGTGAGAGATTTGGTAAGAAATCTCCAGTTTTTTTCTTAAAGCGGCAATCATTTACACTGCAAAACCAGTTAGATTTTGCAGTGTACATGATTGCCGCTTTTAAATAACTGGAGATTTCTTACCAAATCTCTCACTTTCTGATTCTCTCACCCTATTACATTTCCACCCGGGTGTGCAATCAGTGGATGTACACATTACAAGAATAGCACATGGTGGGGTGGTGGTTCACTATTGGGGGGAAAAAAGCACATGATAAAAAAACACCTGGGAGCAGTACGTATGGGTGTAAGTGGGGAGCACATTCAAGTCTGCTGGAAATGTTCCTACTGAGGCTACTGGTTCAGCAAGTGTAGTAACCCTCTCATCCTGAGGGTTGGTGGGCCTGGTCCTGATGTCTCATGGCAAAGATGAGGAGAGACCGTGCATCACTATCGCTATGGATCCTAAACACGGAGTAATGTAGGGGCATTTTCTAAGAGATCTAGGGAGATCACTTAGAAAATGCCCTCAAATCACCCCGTGTGTAGGTCCCATTATCGACATAGCACAGATATGAAACCACAGCTTTTTACAATGTTATCTATGCAATATAAACACTGCTATATATGTATGATATACAAACGCACATCACTTAATTCCAATGAACACAGTAGTCAAAATGACCTAATATATATCAGTACAAATATCTGTGATCTGCAAGTTTATTGTTTGTAGGATTTCTGCAGAACTGGTTCATCATTAACAAGCTACTCCAACTGCTTTCGGACGAGTAATAAAGCTGCAATAGTCTGCAGTAGTGTTCTAAATAGCCCAACAAGACACTTAAGTTTGTTGTCTGTAAGAATTCTGCAGAACTAGTTTATCATCAACTATTCATCTGCCATCTGATGAGTAATAAAGAGACCGACGCATAGAGCCCTCATAAATGAGACATTCCAAGGTGCATTCTTACTGAACTAGTCATTACCAAGCCAATCAAAGCAGGTACATTCATTACTGCATCCACCCATCTCAATGGTACAAGAACAATCTTTGATTATTTAACCATTATACATTTATGTTTTGTCCTGTGAGCTCACAGTTACTGTTATAGAGAATGTACCGCACAGGTTATTTGCAAGAAAAGGCAAACAGGGCCTTGGACCCAGGGCCGGTGTAAGGCTTCACAGCACCCTAGGCAAAACTTAAATTTACTCCCCCATACTGCCACCACTAACCCAAGGCAAACTTGACAAACATTCTGGAATGGCAGGGAGGCTCCCAAAAAATTGGGTGGTCCTCCCAGTCCCACCTCGGGAAGGTTGACAAGTCCCCTGCTTTCCATGGAGGCCCCCCTTTGCCACCCAAAGCAGAGTACAAGGAGAAGGGGGCAGTAAACTAGGGAAGTGTGCCTCAAGGGAAAGTACGAAGGTGAGGTATTAGACGTTCCGCAGCCGCCACCTGCATTAAGTAAGTCAAGGATCCTCATAGACATCCTTCATTTTTGATAGGCAGACTTAATGGCGCCCCCCAGTGCCTGGCGCCCTAGGCCCCGGCCCTGCTTGGATCGGATTCAGCTTTGTTAGCAAAGCAAAATAGTATGCAAAAGGCCAAAACCATGTTGTTTTGCAGGTGGGGCACATGTAACGTGCAGAGAGATTTAGATTTGGGTGGGGTGTTTGCAAACCGAAATTTAAATTGCAGTACAAAATAAAGCTGGCTCACATTTGTGGGCTATATGCAAAAGCAGACAGTATTTACCCAGCAGAGAAACAATTTAAATGTATGTGCTCCCCTTGCATAACAACATGGATTGTTCCAGACACAAAGGGTGACATTTAATAGAATGCGATTTTTAGTGATTTTCAAATTCGCCCATTAATCGCACTTTTTAAAATCGCATTTTTTGCCGCGAATTCTTATATTTAATGAGGTGCGTATTCCAGCATGCGGGGCGTTAATGGGCCCGCTGGGACTTGTAGTCCACCTGTAAAAAGAATGTTAGGTACTTGTTTAGTTTCACGGCGGCAGCTGTATGATAAGTTTGAATCCTGGCAGCCGTACGCCCAACGGCTGGCTTACTTCTCTAAGCTACGTTATCAGCATAGCGCCGGCAGCAGCTGCACTTAATTTGAAGCTATGTGATCAGCGTAGCTGCCTTACTTGAGTAGTTTCATGGCGCCAGTTTGAACTACATTGTCAGCATAGTGACTCCGCGGAAGCCTAGCGCTGACAGGTCATTGTGGCACCTGTAGTTCCACAGAGAAACAGACAGCCCGGAACACCGCTAACAAAGGGGGTGTCTAAAGTAGACACCCCAGCAAACCGCTAACAAAGGGGGTGTCTGAAGGGTGCGTCTTGTACTTAGACGCCATAGCGTCTAAGTACAGCGCCGGCAAACTGCTCATTTACACGCTTTAGCGCCTAAATTTAGATGCTCCGCAAACCGCTGACAAGGGTGCATCTAAATTTAGACGCTAGAGCTCTAAATTTTAGTGGGGTATAGGAGTGCAGCATTATCCCAAAAAAGACACAGACCCAAAAAAATGTGAATAACACTAGTAAACCTGTCGACAATGACACTTGTCGAAGTAACAGCTGTCGACCTTGTTTATTTGACTATCCACGCTAGCCCGAAGCGTGATGAGGGGACGCGTTATGCGTCCTACTGACCTTTTCATACCCCGACTATCCACTTCGGCGTGGAGTTGATTTTATAAAGTGTGGCTTCGGGCTCGCTGCGCTCGCCACACTTTATTAACTCTACTCCACGCCGATGTGGATAGTCGGGGTATGAAAAGGTCAGTAGGATGCGTAATGCGGGGCTTGCTGGTTTCGGGCTGGCGTGGATAGTGGGGTTGTTTCAGGAACACATTCACACCTGCCATATCATACACCTGAGACAGTAATGACGACATGTGTTAACTGGTAACTTGATTTTAGTTAAGATTAAGAAAAAGAAACAATAAAAAAAGATTAAATAACAATACAATGAATAACAAGAAGAAAAAAAGACACAAAAAAATGAGAAAACATAATTCCTCAGAAACTGCACTGGCAGAAACAGCAGCTGACTACACTGGTCGTGCGGAACACACTACGCTGCTTCTGACTGACTACGCTGAGTACGCTGGTTGCAGGAATACGAGGCCGATTCTGAAAGGGATGCTACGCTAAGTACGTAACTGCCGCCGTGAAACTAAACAAGTACCGAATATTAAAATAAGACACACACACACAAGTATAACTTTATTACACACACAACCACAAACTTCACTTTTACACCAACATACTTACCAATCCAGGGTTCAGCGCTGGTCTCTGCACTGACAGCGGGGTGAGCCGGCTTTCTCCTGCGCAGCTAACACCTTCTGTAGCGCTACAGAGACTAACACCTTCCAGCACTACAGAGACTGACAGCGTGATTGGCCGATGCATCTCCATGGAGACGCATAGCTCAGCCCTGATTGGCTGAGCTATGCCGAAGACGCTAGCAGCCTCTGTAGCTCTGGGACAGTGCTACAGAGGTTGTTATCTGCGCAGGAGAAAGCTGGCTCACCCCGCTGTCAGTGTGGGGTGAGCTGGCTCTGCAGCAGAAACCAGTGCTGGATTGGTAAGTATGTTGGTGTAAAAGTGAGGTGTGTGGTTGTGCGTGTAATAAAGTTATACTTTTCTGGGGGGGGGGGGTGTATTTTAAAATTATTTTTACAGGTGAATTACAAGTCTCACCGGGCCCATTAATGCCCCGCATGCTGGGACTTGTGGTTCTCCAAGTCCCAGCATGCGGTAGAGGTCTGCTTGTACTTGTAGTTCACCTGCATAAAGCTATGTTAGTAATGTGTGATTTAACCCTATCAGGCCGGCGTCCACTGGCCACGGATGCCGGTAACAGCCCCGGGCTTCAGCCCTGGACGGGTGAAGCCTGGGGGGGGACCCCCTTATTGGGGGGGTCCCCACTCCTCCAGGTACCCCTGTCCAAGGCTAACCAGCCACAGTGCTCATGTTTCAGATGGGGACCTTATTTAAAAGGTGTCCCCCGGCTGTGGCATGACACCGCGGGCTGTTGGAGCCCTTTACAGGTTCAATATACGGGGGACCCCCAGATTTTTTGTGCCCCGTATTTTTGAAACCAAGACTGGTCCAAGGTGTCCAGGGTTGGTTTCCGCAGGCACGGAACAGACGACCCGCGCATGTGCTATAAAGTACAGGAGCCAGAGACTGAGGCTACAGTGCCAGCGGCGGGTAAGGCTGTGCACCTGCGGCCACAGGCCATGTGCACACACAGAGTAGATGGCTCTGAGCACCGAACAGTAGACAGCAGTGGCACACAGTATCAGTCAGACTCACAGACACACACAGATGGTGCACAGTACACGGCCTGGCCGCGAGGGTCACTGACAGACCAGCGACCATGATGGGGTATGGAAGCTCTGGGGCCCTTGAGATTGCTGGGGCCCGTCACACTTGTCCCCCTTGACCCCCCCTGTGTGAGTGTAACCCACACAGCGGTACAAATGTGCGCCCCCATGGGTCCCTCATCTATAACAGCCTTGCTTGTAAATTAATAGTGGTCACTCAGAAGGCCCTGGACATTTCTGCTGTGTGGTGGCCTTCTGAGCAATCACTGAAGCCGCCCAGCCACCTCAGCCGTCTATTACCCGGAAACCCTGGCCGCCCGGACACAGCCACCTCAGCCGTCTAATACCCGGAAATCTTGGCCGCCCAAACACAGCCACCTCAGCCGGACATTACCTGGAAATCCTGGCCGCCCGGCTCTCACTGCAGTCCCACAGCGGCAGCAGGAAGCTGTTCACCGGCTTCGCCCGCCGCTCTGGCCAGCGGGAACATCCTGTCTGCTGCCTCAGTGAGTGAGTGAGAGTCCACCCGGCGTTCCAGTGACTTGGTCACTCTGTATAAATGAAATGGGAAGGCTGATTGGCAGCAATCAGTAGTGTATTTGTGGTCAATCATGATTAGACTTTCAGGGGGGGTTTGCATTGCTGCTTGTCCATGAGGGATTCAGTGTTAATGGTGAATACTGTATGTGTGACTGCTCTGACGTAGAAACGTGGCTGAATGATGCCAGAACGCTCAGCAGCATTGTTCAGCACACAGTGATTTGTCTGTGCGGTGTGCTGAGCGATCTGTGAGGGCTAGTTTTCTCCGGTGCGAACACTGGCCTTGAACAATGATCTAACGAGATTTATCCTGGCAATAGCGACGCATTGGGGCCACGCATAATTATGGCCGCTACTATGATGTAGAGGCATTTTATAAATGATATAGTTAAATTGAGTCAGATCGTGTAGAAAATGCCCTGAAATGGCCCCGTGTGTAGGCCCAATTACCCACAAGAACATTATGGTATTGCTACATGCATACAGTATAAACACTAAGTAGTTATAAGCTGTTGCATACAATTGGACCAGCATGCAGCTATTTTTACCACTTACTATCGCCGTAAAATCCCACTTGCTGCACTTAGCGCATAATACCATTCTTTATGCAAGACACATTCCTGCACTGGCAAGCAGTCGACTCTATTTAAAAACATAAATGACCCTGGGGAACAGTCAATCTGTTGTCAGGGATGTAAGAGTCATCAAGAATAGGTCATGCTTACTTTTAAATCGGCTGTTGTTTTTGACATACCGGTATGTACTGTATATGTCTTTAAAATGTATGAAAAATTAAACAATGTTGAATGTAGTTAAAAAGTTTTTTCTATTCTGATTAAATTTGATTTGTATTAGGATTTAACAAATTTTACTACTACAAAATTTGTTGGTACTTGTGAGTTATCCGGGCGCCCGATTTAAAAATCGGGTCGGATCGGGACATCGCATCGCATCGCATGCGACCATCGGATGCGATGCGATGCGATGCGATGACCCGATTTTTCCATAGGAATCAATGTTAAAATGGACTGAGTCCATTTTAACATGGAATTCAATGGGAAAAAGGGGTCCTTTTCATACCCCTACTATCCAAGTGGGCATGGAGTTGGATATAAACCTGTGGCGAGCGTAGCGAGCCACCGAGCCCGAAGCGTGGCGAGCGTAGCGAGCCCCGCGAGGGGACACGGAATACCCTTCGCTCGCCACGCTTCGGGCTCGGTGGCTCGCTACGCTCGCCACAGGTTTATATCCAACTCCATGCCCACTTGGATAGTAGGGGTATGAAAAGGACCCCTTTTTCCATAGGAATCATTTTAACATTGATTCCTATGGAAAAATCGGGTCATCGCATCCGATGGTCGCATGCGATGCGATGCGATATCGCATCGCATCGCATCTGATTGTATGCCTTAACTTAAGGCATACAATCAAAAAATCGGGCGCCCGGATAACTCACAAGTACCAATTTGTTAAATCCTAATAAAAAATGAATATGCAAAAAAAAAAAAATTTGGTTTGTAAAATTTTATTAAAAGACGTAAACAAACAATCGCCTGACTTGTCCAATGCTTTACAAACTGTTTTATTAAACCCAGTTTCATATGGAGAAACGGCAGTATGAATTTTGTTCCTGTCAATTAAGGGCTCAAGAATGATGTTGGCTTCTCCAAAAGTTAGAACTTCTTTTGGAGGCCACACTGTTGTCTGCTGCCAGTGCTTTTGTTTTGCCCGACTATCCCATAAACATATGTGACAAGGGTACTTAGCTAATCCACTTTGCTGTCCAAGAAGAAACTTTACCATTTTTAAATTGACACAAACAGACAGCCGATGCTGAGAAATGCTAACTTGATATTTTCATATTGTTTCTTAAGTTTTGTTTAATGACCGATAAAAATGGCAAAAATGTGCAGAAGATGAATATTCTACAAACTAAAGCTGGCCATACATTAGGGTGACTTCTCCCAGCGGAGAAGTATTCCGCGATCCCCACCTTGCAGACCTTTCACAGACGATATATCCGCATATGATATACCCAGTTCGGACGCGACCCAAGGGATCGTTTCTGCAGCCAGTGCAACTCGCAGGCTCCAGTGCGAGGCGCACAGGACAACACATTGCATCGGAGCTGCTGTCAAATGTGATTTGGACGCTTTGTATGTGCCGGCATCATGTTAGTCAACCTCCGGCCAAATTGCGTTTACGATCCAGAGCTAAAAATGCAAGATCCAACCACAACGTACTTGTGAACAACTTGGCATTAGCCCATTCTTTTTTAAGTATTGTAGAAAAAGACCAATTACATCAAGAAATTTTCTTTATTTAAAAGCAAATATTCAATACAACACTAATGTGTTCATGTAACACCCAAACCACATACATCTATTCTGCTCACCATCCATAGTTAATAAATAGATATAAAAAAAGGCAAATAACTTGCAGTAATTAAATAGAGACAGTCAACCAATGTGCTTTAGTCGACACATTTATAGAAAATAAATAAGTCCTTCCTCGGAGCAGTAGTTGAAGCATTAATGCACCAAGATGAAGAAGAGCCTATGTCTTCAAGGTAAATTCTGTAGGCACAAAATTATTTATGGTTTCTCCAGACTTCCACCAACTCACAGCTGTGGCTTTGTCCTCTATGACTCAAAAATAAGGCAAGTGTCCAGAACCTTCTTTCTTGTCTCACATGCCCATCCTAATGCTCTGGATAATTTGAAAAATTGCTGTAATAGAAATGAGAATGAGAAGCTTTGGTCAGAACACAGAATCAAAAAGCATATATATATATATATATATATATATATATATATATATATATATATATATGTATGTGTATATATACATTTCAGGTTAGCTATACATTTTTTTAATAGCAACACTGCATTTTTTGGGTGTACGTTACATAAATGACTGTAATTCTGCATGGATCACCACGGCGGCCTGTCACATGAACAGTAATTGACAATAGCTATTTTGTGTGATTCATTGCAGCAGCTTGGAAGCAGTCACTGAGGGCCACTAAACCTTAAATACAGGCTGTCTAGTGTGAGCCAACTAATAGCATTCACCAAGTGTTGGGCAGCGCAGTGGCAAGCCTGCAAGCACTAGGATTATTACATGGGTGTGCAGTAGAACACTGCACAACCATACATTAAACTGCCATTTTCAGGAAGATTTGTGCATTAGCTGACTCTGCAGTACAACTGAGCCAGACATTGTTTTCATATAAGGGATAATATCTCACAGTCAGGGTGATTTAGAATTAGGAGCAAAAAAGAAAAAACAGCAAGTTAAGTACTTTACAAGTGGATAAACCATATTGCAGTGCAGGGGGTTCAAATACATTTATTTACATTGTTGTATGTTAAATACTGGCTTTGTGTGCATGTACAGTAGCTCAAACCTGAAAAGCTTTATTTTTGCAGTGCAATTTAGATTTGAGCCGGGCACACCCAGGTCTGATGATAGGGTGTTAAGCGCCCTCCCTGAAAATTATAAATGTGCACCTCCCTCCCATATTTTATAAAGGGACAGCGAGCATGCCACAAAAAAGGGGCGAGGCCACACAATAGTAGCCCCAATTCAAATTACACCACACAGTAGCACAATATTATTCATATTACACTGGATGTAGTGCCCACGATTCATATTACACCACGTTACCACGTGTCCTTTATTCACGTTACGACACACAGCAGGATGTAGTATACTTATGCTTTGTTTCCATGTCGACATAGGTTGACATGGTCAAAAAAAAATTAAAACCTGTGTCGACCTGTTCTGTGTTGACCATGATTATGTCAACCTTTCGTTTGTGTTGACCTAGGGTATGTTGACCATTAATAGTTGTCAACCTAGTCACTGTTGACCCTTAGTGGTCAACATAGACATTGTAGATCCACTATACCATAACCCAAATACAAGCATGGCACCTGTGTGCTGCGGTAACAGCCAGCTTGTGGACTCGGCTTAGTTTTGACAATTCACATCTTGCCTTCAGTGGAAACATCCCTTATATATATGCTACTCGTGCCATAACAGAGAGATCCACATCTCGCAAACGTTAAAAGCGTTTTTTTTTGTTTGTGAGTAATCACTTAGCAGTAATCCCCAGAATAAGCAGTTCGTACCCAGCAGACGGATTACATAGGTGATCTGTAATTACTTGACCACTAGCGTTATTGGTGCCATGCCCTAACTGACTTGCTCTAAAATAATTCCAACTACTTATCATGTTTTGTTTAATATAATGGCATACATGAGTAATCATTCATTAATGTGTTTATTTTTTAGGCAGCAAATGCTATTTTGACCTGTGTAATGAGACCTTATAGAGATTAAGCTCAGGCGATTAATTGGGCAAAGTAGCATAGTGTTTTCTAAGCTATTAATCTCCAAAGATTTAATTACAGAGGCTACATATTGCCTGTCTAATTATGTTTCATAAAATATTCAATTGTAAAAAACAGTATGCAGATACAAAATTAAAACAAAGGGGCAGATGTTCTAAGCCTGGTGAAGTGATAAAGTGGCTCTTAATAACACAGCAGCCAATCAGCTCCTAGCTGTCAAGTTACATACTTGGCTACTTTAACACTTCACCAGGTTAAATAAATCTGCCCTATGGTGCAAAAACTAGCAATCTGGAGTATCTTTAATGGTGAGATATCAGATGGGTCCCTTCATTACACTTTCCTCTACTCTCCGATTGTGTGCCAGAGGTTAACTAATGAAAAACATGAGAACTCATTCTAAATGAGCCTTTCTTCCTTGCCTTGATATCATAAGTGTCATTGCTTGGAAATAAGGGTACTGCTTTCCTAGCACGGCGCCCGTCTCATTGATTGTATGCCTTAAGTTTAAGGTATACAATCAACGCGATGGACCCGATTTTTTAATCTCATGGATCTTAACCATTGTTAACGCCACCAGCACTATCAACGCCAACCAGAAGCGTGGCGAGCGCAGCGAGCCCGCGAGGGGCGGCGGTACGCGTCCTCCGACCTTTTCATACCCCCACTATCCACGTCGTTGTGGAGTTGATTTTATATAGTGCCCGAAGCGTGGCGAGCGCAGCGAGCCCCGCAAAGGGAACGCGGACTAATTCATATGTATTCCGCGTCCGCTCGCCACGCTTCGGGCTCGGTGGCTCGCTGCGCTCGCCACACTATATAACATCAACTCCACGCCGACGTGGATAGTGGGGGTATGAAAAGGTGGGAGGACGCGTACCTCCGCTGCTCGCCCTGCTTCGGGTTGGCGTCAATAGTGGGGTGGCGTTAACAATGGGGGGGCCATTTCACCCATAAGGGGATTAGCAATTAAAATTGGGGTTTGGGGGCCTTTTTACATTGATTCCAATGTAAAAATCTCGTCGATTGCATCATCTCATGCATCTTATGCCGCACAAACACATAAGATGCATGAGATGCTTGCAATGTAAAAATCTCGTCGATATCGTCGATCGCATCATCTCATGCATCTTATGCCGCACAAACACATAAGATGCATGAGATGCTTGAGATATCAGCCCCACACATACAACCTAGATTGTGGGCGCTGTGCTAGGAAAGCAGTACCGAAATATGGTTACCAGACACATCTGATGTTTAGAATGATAATAGCATGTGGCTTTACAGTATATTAACTACATCCTCTCAAAACTCCCTAGCCACCAATAACCCATGTTCCACAGTCTCTCACTCCTCTCCCCTCCGGCTGCCTGTTGCCCATAACTGCTCTACCTCCGATATCATCCTACTAGATACAGGAATACTGTTACCATAGAAACAATGTAATAAAAGGGTATGGGTCATAGGGTCGACCACTATAGGTCAACAGTCACTATGTCGACACATGAAATGGGTCAACATAGTCACTAGGTCAACACAAGCCTTAGGTTGACAAGGAAAGGTTGACATGAGCTTTACATGTTGTTTGCATCTATGTCAATTTAAGTCAACATGGACACTGCATACGTGTACCATGTCCCGTTGCATGGCTCGCTGTGCTCAGCACATTATTATATCCTCACTCTATGCCCAATTGGATAGTAAAGTATGAAAAACACCTTTTTAAGAAAAAAAAATGAAAAAATAATTTTGACCTTTTTCATATCAACCTAATGCATGTGACGACATAAAGAGCATGTTGACCTACTTCATGTGTCAATCTAATGACTGTGGACCTGTAAAGGTCAACCTAATGACTGTCGACCTAGTGACTGCATCCCGTAATAAAAATAGCACTATATATATATACTAGGTGATTCATCGCGCCCTACGGGCGCTCTTCACACCGTCGTAAGGGGCTGCGCCCCCTTAATTTGTGAACGTTTGTATATGAGAAATATGGTTAGAACTGTATGAAAGATGCCCTGTATTGCAACTTAGGTGTCCGCGAATCGCGGGAGGGGGGGTCGCGGAGGGTGCCGCGAATTGCAGGAGGGGGGTCGCGGGGGGTGCCGCGAATTGCAGGAGGGGGGGTGGATGCTGCGAATCGCGGGAGGGGAGGGATTGCAGAGAATCGCGGGAGGGGGGTCGCGGGGTGGGTTGCCGCAAATCGCGGGAGGGGGGTTACGGGGGCGGGGGTTGCGGCGAATCATGGTAGGGGGGGTCGCGGGGGGTGTGCCGTGAATCACGGGAGGGGGGGTCACGGGGTGGGGTGTGTGTGCCGTGAATCGCGGGAGTGGGGGTTGCGGGGGGGTGTGACGCGAATCGCCACAAGAAAAAATCAACACAGAAAGGTCAACACATGTAAATGTTGACATAAGTGTGGCACTTCATTGGTGTCCATGTCGACACATGAGAATGAATATGAAAACATTCAAAAAATGAAAAAAAAAAAAAAATTCAAAAACTCAGTTCAACCTTTTTCATTGTCGACCATAGCCGTGCCAGTGTTTTGCATGTGCCATTTAATCCTGGGGCTGCCGCGAATCGCGGGGGGTGCCGCGATTTGCGGGAGGGGGGGGGGGGTTGCGGGGGGTGGGTGCCGCGAATCGCGGGAGAGCGGGGTTCATGGGGGTTCCGGTGGGGGGTTGCCGCGAATTGCGGGAGGGGGGGGGTGCCGCGAATCGCCGGTGGGGGGGTTGCGGGGGGTGTGACGCGAATCGCCACAAGAAAAAAATCAACACAGAAAGGTCAACACATGTAAATGTTGACATAAGTGTCCATGTCGACACATGAGAATGAATATGAAAATATTCAAAAAATGACAAAAAAACTTCCAAAACTCATGTCAACCTTTTTCATTGTCGACCATAGCCATGTCAGTGTTTTCCATGTGCAATTTAATTCTGGAGCTGCCGCGAATCACGGGGGGTTGCCGCGAATCGCGGGAGGGCGGGGTTCACAGGGGTTCCGGTGGGGGGTTGCCGCGAATTGCGGGAGGTGGGGGGTCACGGGGGGTGCCGCGAATCGCGGGAGGGGGGGTTGCGGGGGGGTGTGACGCGAATCGCCACAAGAAAAAATCAACACAGAAAGGTCAACACATGTAAATGTTGACATAAGTGTGCCACTTCATTGGTGTCCATGTCGACACATGACAATGAATATGAAAAAATTAAAAACATTAAAAATAAATCTTCAAAAACTCATGTCAACCTTTTTCATTGTCGACCATAGCCATGTCAGTGTTTTGCATGTGCCATTTAATCCTGGGGCTGCTGCGAATTGCGCGGGGGGGGTGCCGCGAATCGCGGGAGGGGGGTCGCAGGGGGGGTGCCGCCAATCGTGCAAGGGGGGGTCGCGGGGGGGTTCTTTTTGCCGCGAATCGCGGGAGGGAGGTCGCGGGGGGGTGTTTTTTCCGCGAATCGGGGGGGGGGGTCACGGGGGAGGGTTTGCCGCGATTCGCGGGAGGGGGGGGGGCCGCGGGGTGGTGGTTATGCCGCGAATTGTGGGAGGGGTCGTGGGGGGGGGTCGCGGGGGTGTTTTTGCTGCGAATCGCGGTAGGGGGGGTCGCGGGGGAGCGGGTGTTTTTGCCGCGAATCGCGGGAGGGGGGGCGCGCGGGGGGGAGGTTTTGCCGCAAATCGCGGGAGGGGGGCGCTCACCTGGTGGCTGTGGAGTAGCAGTGCTGGGCAACATGGGAAGGCAGTGGGTGTCTGGCACTGTCTGTGGGCTCACTGGGCTGGTTCTCTGTCACATACCTCCCAACATGACCCTCTCCAGGAGGGACACAATTCTCTGTTTCTAGACTTCCCCTTAATGTATGATTGCCATCACCTGTTTAAACAGGTTAATTTCTCAGAAAGGTGTTCAGCACAGATGAAGGCAATCACACATTAAGCGTTATAGACACAGACACCCACTTTGAGTGACAGATGTAGCCAAATATATAGGAGATATATATATATATATATATAGCGTGGTGTGTCGGCCCGGCACTCTCCCAGCTGGTCGAACACCCTGGTGCCCTCTGGGACAAATGTGTAGCCATAGAAGGAAAACAAGCGGCGGCACTCAAATGGGATTTTTCAAAAACGTGTGAGAACACCCACACCTTGACAAAAGGGCGTTTCATCCCCGAAACGTTGGTCTGCATTTTTCTGCCAATTACACGTTTTTGAAAAATCCCACTTGAGTGCCGCCGCTTGTTTTCCTTCTACGCCTATATATAAGATTCCAGTATAGAAGCAGCACTCCATCAATATAATCTGCAACATTTATTTCCACAGCAACGTTCCAATGCTAAACATGCATTGTCATTAGGCTCACACAAATACCCAGGTGTGAGGTGCTCATCAAACGCCGGGTGCACGAGTCCCGGGGGATAGTCACAGACATGACATCATCACATTACTTATCCAGAGGACACAGCCTCTTCAATTAATATATGGATAATATGTTTATAAATAAAACATCAAATATCTACTAAATAAAGTGCACTATATAATAAACTCACTATATGCTACATAGTGACAGTGAAAATGAAACAAGATATTTTTTTAAAGAAATAATTACGGACAACATTGAAGCAGTAACAAAACATCTACTCATAAGGTCAGTATAAAATCTCCATTAAATAGCGGCACCACAACTGTAACGGTATCAAACATCAGCACTGCAATGAGAGCCAAAAAATCTCCAACCTCACACGTATATTAGGTTATTAATTATAACAGACAATTTAACCCTATAGTATCATTTAACCCTTGTCCAAATATATGTGTGTGTGTGGAGATATATATATATATATATATATATATATATATATATATATACACACAGTATATATATATATCTCCACACACAGACACATATATATACATACTGTACATACAAACACACATACATGGCATAGTGGTAATACAATAAGATGGTAATACAATATTAAGAGCTCCTCAAGAAATGTCACATCAGACACATTTACTTTTCTAAAAGATTTATCGTCATGCTACCTCTGATCAGTAACCAGCAGCCTTTGGGAAGGGGCAAAGGCACAGTAGGGATGGTGGCCTAGGCAAAATAATAGATAGGGAGAGGGGGTCAGAGGAACACATAAGGAGGAAGAGGCTCAGAGGTACAAATAGGAGAAGTGAGGTGAGGTGGTTGGAGACACAATTGAGGGAGATTAGAGGCACATACAGGAGGGTATATCAAAGACACACATGGAGAGGTAGGGGGCATTAGCACACACAGAACAAGGGTCAGGGGTACATCTGGGAGGCAATGGTCAGAAGCATTCATGAGGATGGGGGGGGGGGGGATAATAGGTACACATCAGGCGGTAAAAGTCAGAGGGACTCATGAGGGATTGTGTTAATATATATAGCAAATGCCTGGCACTCAAATAGATATTATATAGGTGTTCTAGTCCATCACAGAAAACGCAGTGTAAATATCAGCACAAATGAAGGGAAACCACTCCAGCATTTACCAAATTATATATTAAAAGATGTCATTCATATTTTCCATTAAAGGTTTTCGGTGCTACGCCATCAGTACGTGACTACTAGACTTGAGGAGCTGCATGTGTGTATACACATATGCATCTCCTCCCGATACTGAGGGACGTCGCTGGGACTTCCCTCAAGCAACCATGGAGACCTCTACTGTCAGGTCCATAAATATTGGGACATTGACACAATTCTCATATTTTGGGCTCTATACCCCAACACAATGGATTTGAAATGAATCAAACAAGATGTGCTCTAACTGCAGACTTTCAGCTTTAATTTGAGGGTATTTACATCCAAATCAGGTGAACGGTGTAGGAATGACAAACTAAACAATCCTACATCAAACTTTTACTTTTTAATATGTTATTGCAAATCCTTTGTAGTCAATTACAGCTTCGAGTCTGGAATGCATAGACATCATCAGGCAGATGCTCGGTTTCATCCCTGGTGATGCTCTGCCGGGCCTCTACTGCAGATGTCTTCAGTTCCTGCTTGTTCTTGGGGCATTTTCCCTTCAGTTTTGTGTTCATCAAGTGAAATGCATGCTCCTTTGGATTCAGGTCAAGTGATTGACTTGCCCATTGCATAACATCCACTTATTTGAATTAAAAAACGATTTGTTTGCTTGTGCAGTATGCTTCGGGTCATTGTCCATCTGCACTGTGAAGCTCCATCCAATGAGTTCTAAAGCAATTAACAGAATATGAGCAGATAATATTGCCTGAAACACTTCAGAATTCATCCTGCTGCTTTCGTCAGCAGTCACATTATCAATAAATACAAGGGAACCAGTTCCAATGGCAGCCATGACACTACCATCATCATGCTTCACTGATGAGGAGTTATGTTGTGGATCGTGAGCAGTTACTTTCCTTCTCCACACTCTTCTCTTCCCATCACTCTGGTACAAGTTGATCTTTGTCTCATTTGTCCATAGGATGTTGTTACAGAACTGTAAATACTTTTTTAGATGTTGTTTGGCAAACTATAATCTGGTCTTCCTGTTTTTGAGGCTCACCAATGGTTTACATCTTGTGGTGAACCCTCTATATTCACTCTTGTGAAGTCTTCTCTTAATTGTTGACTTTGAAACATACTCTATACCAAAGTCTCTAATTGACTTGATCTGGCCAACTGTTGTGAAGTGTTTTTTCTTCACCAGGGAAGTAATTCTTTTGTCATCCACCGCAGTTGTTTTCCGTGGTCTTACATGTCTTTTGGTGTTGCTGAGGTCTCCGGTGGTTTTTTTCTTTTTATTTCGACAGCCTGAATGCCATAATTCAGATATAGTGGGATTGTTGGATCACAATGAATAACCCCACTATTTTCATTCACTAACCAATGGTGGCAATGGTGATATTAAAAAACGGCCTCCCACACTACAGGACTTCACCATTCATCTTAAAAAAGAAGAAAGAAAAAAATCCACTAAAAACAGTATGTTACTCAGGTATGGGGTCGTTATGTCCACAATAGGAAGGTCGACATGCATTGGGTTGACCACTGAAGGTTGACGTGCATCAAGGTTGACACATCTGAAAGTCAACATGGGGTTAGGGCGACGGGGACACTAGGTCGATATGGACTAGGTCAATAGTCAAAGTGTCGACATGGAGTTTTTCACTTTATTTTTTAAGCCGACAGGCAGTATTTCATGCCCTACCATCCACGAGGGCATGGTGGGAGAATAAAATAGTGTGCCAAGCGTAGCGAAGCACAGAGAGGGCACGCGGTGCCCTTTTACCGTCCATGTTTACTGTGTCGACCTAATCCATGTGCCGACCTAACCCCATGTCCACCATATGACCCATACCCGTTACTCAATAGCTCAATCTCAATTTTAAATGTATTTTTCACCACTAATGCTGTACATTCATGCCTAGTTCAGGCACTATGGGCGATATATGTATATATTATCATCTCTGATATTCACAAAATGATGGCTAGACAGCTTTGAATGAATCACGCAGTTTACATGGTAATTTCCCATTATATGATAATATGTGGTTGGCTATGTTCTCATAGCTGCTAGGGCATTTATATCAAATACTGGATGATCTCCCCCTTGGAATTACAATTAAATAAACAGTGCTTGTTCTTCAGCAGGGTTAGACTGGCCCACAGGGATGCATGAGAAACCCCCGGAGGGCCTCAGGCCCCACCACCACCTCCTCTAGGGATCAGTTTGCAAACTGTGCAGGTTAATTATACATTATACATACAACCATAAAGTACCATTGCTCTGATCCACTGTACAATCCCACTTCCCCAATACACACTTGCCAAAGCATATTGATAGTATCCTCCAAAAGTTCAGTAACAGGAGTTTTTTGTTAAAGGATTTGGACTAGTTAAAGCTCAGAAGAGCGATACAGTACAGACATATCTGTCTAACAGCACACATGTAAACCTGTGGTATAAATCTGTCTAACAGCACACATGTAAACCTGTGGTATAAAAATCACTACACTAACTCTATAGTATACCAGCTAGCCTGCAATGTAGTGACATTCATCAGATAACTAATTGCCACCAATATACAGAACATTCAATGGCAAACAGGATTTACAATGGGGACCCAAATTACCAGTGTGCTGTATCAATCAATGAATGGAAAGTACCCATACTTTGGCCCTTATTCTGGTTGGTGCGACCAGAGCCGCACACGGGGCTCCGGCCGCACAAACCAATCCCCGCCCACCCTACGGATCGCCACGGCCGTCCGTACACGGACGGCTGGCGATCCGCATAAAAATGGTGGAGGCGTACGCCTCCACCATGGTGGGAGCTGCCCCCTGCATTCGATGGTCGTCGACCATCGAAGGCAGGTCCGCACGCCGCGGCAGCTCCCGCAAGCTGAGACCACACGGACAATCGTCCGTGTGGTAGCTTGTATGGGGGCTGAAAGCTGACATCCGGCGACGTCAGCTTTCCGCCCCCATGAGTTGCGTCATGGCCTCATTACCATGCATACGCCCCGCGTTTGCATGGGAACGCCCATGAAACGCGGGGCGTACACATAGGGAAATGAGGGCATGATGCCTCTCACGCCCCTATACGCCCCCTTTGCGGCGGACGAAATACGTCTGCGGCGAAGGGGGCTGCACATGCGCAGATTGACCTCTGCGCATGTGCAGTGTAAAAACATCGGCGGTACGGCCGCACGCGGGCCGTACCGCACGAACTAGAATAAGGGCCTTTATGCAGGATACTTCAATAAAAAAAGATAAACATTAATCATATGTGGGATTTGTATCCAGTGCTATATCCAACAAATAGAATTACCACAGATGAAATATAGAATAACTGGATGACATATAAACAACAGTATGCAGATTGTAACATTACATTGGCATAATACTGCAGCTAAACCTATACAAGAGCTATCCGACATTATAATGTATATGTAGTTATCTAAAACTGTATGATATACAGGTTGAGTATCCCTTATCCAAATACCATACATTTCAGAAAGTGAAAATATATATATATATATATATTGCTAAAGGCACTACTGGGGACATCTGTAACAGCACTACTGAGGACATGCTATGTAACTGGCACTACTGGGGACATCTGTAACAGCACTACTGGGGACATGCTATGTAACTGGCACTACTGGGGACATCTGTAACAGCACTACTGAGGACATGCTATGTAACTGGCACTACTGGGGACATCTGTAACAGCACTACTGGGGACATGATATGTAACTGGCACTACTGGGGACATCTCAAACAGCACTACTGAGGATATGATATGTAACTGGCACTACTGAGGACATGATATGTAACTGGCACTACTGGGGACATCTGTAACAGCACTACTGAGGACCTGATATGTAACTGGCACTACTGGGGACATCTGTAACAGCACTACTGGGGACATGATATGTAACTGGCACTACTGGGGACATCTGTAACAGCACTACTGAAGATATGATATGTAACTGGCACTACTGGGGACATCTGTAACAGCACTACTGAGGACATGATATGTAACTGGCACTACTGGGGACATCTGTAACAGCACTACTGAGGACATCTGTAACAGCCAGTGGCGTAAGTTCATACCAGGTGCCCGGAGGCGACAAAGATTGCAGTGCCCCCCCCCCCCCCCCCCCCCCAGCATCTATTAACCGCTAACATGGGGACAGTATTCCTATTCACAGACAGTCACACCCATGCACATATACAGTCACACACCTATTCACAGCCAGTCACACCCATGCACATATACAGTCACACACCTATTCACAGCCAGTCACACCAATGCACATATACAGTCACACACCTATTCACAGCCAGTCACACCAATGCACATATACAGTCACACACCTATTCACAGCCAGTCACACCCATGCACATATACAGTCACACACCTATTCACAGCCAGTCACACCCATGCACATATACAGTTACACACCTATTCACAGACAGTCACACCCATGCACATATAAAGTCACACACCTATTCACAGCCAGTCACACCAATGCACATATACAGTCACACACCTATTCACAGCCAGTCACACCCATGCACATATACAGTCACACCCATGCACATATACAGTCACACACCTATTCACAGACAGTCACACCCATGCACATATACAGTCACACACCTATTCACAGACAGTCACACCCATGCACATATACAGTCACACACCTATTCACAGCCAGTCACACCAATGCACATATACATTCACACACCTATTCACAGCCAGTCACACCAATGCACATATATAATACAATAGTTACACAGATAAATAAATACATAGAGTGCACCTTGTCACACTCACCATTCATCCTGAGGGCCTGCCGTTTGGCCCCGCCCCCTTTTCGGACTGTCCAGCTCCTCCAGAGCCTCAGCCTGCTGACTGGTTTATTAAACCCTGTGGAAAGGCTGGTGAGGGGTGTCAGGGGCTGAGAATACTAGCCCCATCTTCATCTGGCTGCCGGGTGCACGGACAGCACTACAGGGAAGAAACTGAAAGTAAATGATATTGTGTTTACTTTCAGTTTCATGCCTGCAGTGAGTGCACACAGGACCTGGCTGCCGTAGCAGCAGTGACTGTAAGTGCTGCTGACTTTGATCTGGCTGGGCTCCCACAGTTTTGCCCCCCTAATTTTTGCACTTGCTCCTTCTCTCCTGCTGTGACTGCTCTGCGTTGCCGCTCACTGCAGAAGCAGAAGGACAGGAGATGCCTGGTTCTGGCTCCTCTGTGCCCCCCCTAGTGGCTAACGCCCGGCGGCCAATGTCTCCATTGCCTCCGGGAGTTACGCCACTGGTAACAGCACTACTGAGGACATGATATGTAACTGGCACTACTGGGGACATCTGTAACAGCACTACTGAGGACATGATATGTAACTGGCACTACTGGGGACATCTGTAACAGCACTACTGGGGACATGATATGTAACTGGCACTACTGGGGACATCTGTAACAGCACTACTGAGGACATGATATGTAACTGGCACTACTGGGGACATGATATGTAACTGGCACTACTGGGGACATCTGTAACAGCACTACTGAGGACATGATATGTAACTGGCACTACTGGGGACATCTGTAACAGCACTACTGGGGACATGATATGTAACTGGCACTACTGGGGACATCTGTAACAGCACTACTGAGGACATGATATGTAACTGGCACTAACTATGTGCAAGAAAATTATTGCTTGGTATTCAAGATATAAGCACAGTACCTGAGATAGTACACAAACCTTGTTTCATGTTTTGAAAGTTTGTTTTATGCACAATTAAAATATATTTGTGTGCATTTCATGTGTTGGATGTGCTTATACAACATAAATACAAGATACCTCAAGATACATCATTGAAATATAAAAATATTCTGAAATACGGAATAATCCGTTATCCACAATCCTCCTGGTCCGAGCATTTTGGATAATGATTCTCAACCTGTAGTCATTTTTAACTTATTTCAGCAACTACCTTATTATGAATTGCTTGCTTCCTGAAGAACTCAATATATAACTCCTATAGAATGATGGCTAATATACTATTATATCGTTCCTTGGTCTATGCTTGCTTTTTATTCATACCTGATCCACAGACAACAAAAACAAACAGTGCCAGAAGCCAAGGTCCTACAGGATATTTTTCTTCTTGTGGCCTCTAAAATATGGAAAAAAGAATTTAAGTGGTTACCAGCTTGAAACTTAAATGTATGTGTGTTTAGAAAAATAATTACACAAATTGTAAAATGTAGAAGTTAACTATAAAACACCATTGTTTAACATGTAAACCTACAATTTAAATAAAGAGATGATTGGAGATATGATGACGTATAAATATTTACCACAGTTTCAGAAATAAGTTGCATCTATTATCATTACTGAATATACAGAACTGTAGGGAGTGACAGCCACCAGGATCGACAAGACCCACATCAACTGCATATAACCAATATATACTGTATATATTTGAGATCAAGGGGTTTATTTACTAAATGGCAGCTTTTTAAAGCCACTGATTATCTGCCATTTTGCCCATGTCATATACAACAGCAATACTATTAAATTAAGTACATGATTTGGAACTACATACAGTAGTATTACAGGTTTAAAGCCCGCAAGCAAACCCAGATTTATCTTCGGCCTTAAAAACGCCACAATTTAGTAAACATAACTGAATATACAAGTGCAAAGGAAAAAATACTTGTGAGAATTATACAATGTCATAAAATGAATGCAAGTCAAAAGTACAAATAGATACAAATTGTGATACCCGTACCTTAATATTGCCTTTTGCATTACAAAGCAAACACTGAGGCCCAAGACTGTACAAACACTAAAACATAATTCAGTGGTTATGTTAAATAACACCCCACTGAAATAACACCCCACTGAAATAACACCCCATTGAAGTTAACATTAGTTAATAAAATATTTATCTAATGGTGTGTCCACACGGTGAAATTTGCACTATCGATTTTGTAATTGTTTTCACCTTTAGCATCCCCACTGCATAATTTACAGATAGAAATTTTTTGATAAACACACTTTTGTTATCTTTGGAAAGAGGGATACGTATGACAGAGCTCAACAAAATCTGGTCACCAGGCTACGCTATTGACATACGCTCTTATGCTATTGTAGTTACCAATGTACAATAATTGATCAGTCATTTCATCTGTTTGATCTGATCATTGCAGTGTTTAAACAGCACCTTGAGCAGACTGACATCCGCAAACCCCTCAGATTAACATTCAATAGTTTCCTTATATAATTAAACACAAGGTTTTTCCTATAGGTCATCATTAATATATATGTATTTAAAGAACAGCCTACACTATATTATAGATATTTTCAGTCACATCTTAAACTGAAGGATTTATGTTGTATTGAATATCTTCTGTGTGAAGTACTATGGGAAACCTCTGTTCCCCTTTTGGCAGCAGACAGGAACCATGGAATTTACTTTATAGAAGGTGCCAACAGGAGGGCGGAAGTTGGAGCAGGTGTGGTCCCCACCGCCGCATCGCCTTTCCCCTTCCCCCGTGGAGTGACCAGGGATGCAGCAGCACGGCCCCCCGGCAGCAGGAGGTGAGCGGACACTCTACCTCTCCCCCTCCCCCCCGTGGAGCGACTTCGCGGCTGCCGCCCATGTGTACAGGCTTTACATTGATAGAGTTACAATAGAAATTAGTAGGTGTGCATATTCTTGTTGAATAAACTAATTTTGTTTGGATCATTTAATCAATTTATAATAATATAGGGACTTATTCAGGTGTGATTGGAGTAGCTATTGCTGCTACTTACATGGAAGCAGCATCGGTAGCTTCAATATGTTAATGTAGCATTGGATCAACATCCAGACTATCAGCTGGCTCTGTCACCCATGGAGTCAGAAGCAGACCAATCTCCGCAGGTCCAAGCAAGAGGCCATGAAATCTCCATCCTGACTGAGATCCTGGCCTCATTCCTCCTTGTATAACAGATGTTGTCACCGCACTATTCCAGATGAAGGGACCATTCCCCACAGTGAAAGTCTTGGTGACTTAAAAAGTCTGTCTCCCAGTTCAGAAACCCCGGGATGAACACAGGTGACGATACTGGTATGTGTTATATGCCTTGCAGAATGTCCTGTACTTGTAGCAGTATGTTGCACACCACCTGCAGTTCCAGAACATTTATGGACATGGTCTACTTTCCTTGCAAGGATTGGGATTCTACTATGGCCCCCCAGCCTTGTAGACTTGCATCCATAGTGTCGAAGTTGAATTGCATCTACACATACCTTAGAGTATCATGGCCGCCATTTGCGTTTACGCAATTACGGAGGCATTGAGAGAATATGAGCTTGTTAATGGCAGTTATAATGTTACACATAGTCTTATACTTATACTCTCATACTAATAAAATATAGTAATTTAGCTTAAAATGCACTACTCATAGTTTAAGGTTAAAACATATTTTCTTTCCCTCATGTTTGGTATCAATTTGTTTAGCGTCGCATACGCAGCCTTCTAGTGATTGAAGGGAAATAGTAGTAAGTATTATTTGCAAGTTATGAACCATAGTAATAATAATGAAAATATGGCCATGTGGAAAGGGGACATATAATAGTCAGTTTGAACCAGGGCAAGGTGACGAGCCTGGAACAAAGACAAAACCGTGCATCTGGACTAAGCCTATCAGAAGAGGTGAAATGTGACCCCCTGACCAATGGAAGACCTGCTGGATCCTATTGTTTTTCCCTTTAAATTACTGCATCCTGTGCATGGAGCTCACTATGCTGTGATCAATCTTGACTACAGACTCCGGTCCCAGGATGTGCTGCATATGTATGACGGTTACTGTTATTTTTGTATTGGTGTAGTAGTATAACTGCGGATTGTCCTTTTATCTGTTTTTCCCGGTGAATGTTATATGTTATTGCATCATTGATTCATTTTAAGGACAGGAAAGGGTGTCTTTTGTTGGTGCACCAGAGAGAATTAATAATAAAACATGACTTTAATGATTTTATTAAAATAGTTGCGAAGATAAAATAAAACAGACAAAACATGAGACAACATATAGTGATTAAAAAGGTAATAAATCCTCACCTGGTGGGACCCCACTACACACTATCCCTTAATGGTTGCTTAATTAGTATGGCACATTGGCTATCAGTGTAAGTGAGGAATGTATTACTGTATCAAGTTTTGACAGTCACAGTGTGTCAATAATCATCCAGGATTATTACATATGATTTGAAACAATTTATTTATATATTCCTGGGGCTCTCTATGCAGCAGCGCCAAGCGCTTGAATACGGATGTGATCCCGCTTCAGCGCCGCCGCTGACCTGCTGGAGCCACTAGTCCATAGACTGCGTGCTGCCCGCAGAGCTGAGTGAGAGGTGTGCCGGTGTGCACTTCCTTACTCTTGCGGGTCTGAGGAGACAGGAAGACAGACGGCTCTGGCGCCAGAGACCGTATCACTGTGCTGCGGGAACCGTGTCCAACGGCCTATTACAGATCAAAATACAATAGTATGGGGGAAGGGAGAGTGGGGTTTACACACTAGGGGTGACATTTATTAGAGGTCGATGTGGTTCTCCAAGTCCCAGCATGCGGGGGAGGTCTGCTGGCACTTGTAGTTCTCCCTGTATTAAGCAATGTTAGGAATGTGACTTTAACCCTATCAGGCCGGCGTCCAATGGCCGGGGACGCCGGTGACAGCCACACTCTCACACTTTTCATGCCGGAATACACACCTCATTAAATATGCGAATTTGCTGCAAAAATGCGATTTAAAAAAACGGCGATATAGGGCGATTTGAGAAAAAAAATAGCATTTTCTCAAAAACGGTAAACCCACTAAATCTCGCCCTAGGTGTGTAGTCAAGCGTACGCTTTTTGCAAAAGCTTCTTCAGGACTTCAGGGTCCTGAAGAAGCTTTTCCACTCTGGAATTGAGAAAGCCGCCCTGTGAGCGGAGAAATGCGTTTTCCAAATGAGTCTCACTGAGAAGCTGGCTGCCCGGTCTAATAACACCGCAAAGTGATCTCGTGGGTGTCATCGACATCAAAGCACGTTTGGAGCAGTGGCAGAGTTCCCTCAAGTGCTGCTACAACACGAGAACCTGGTAGAAAACGGCAAACAGCCGCCGGGATTGACTAAAGCCAGACTCTCCACTGACATGCTGACACTGGAGAGAAATCATATCAGCGGTACTCACACTGCAGCCGCACCGCACTTTAAGTGGCATCTCCGGATCATCAGGTCCACGTGAAGACCCTCTATAAAGTGGCGATCAGCCCAAGGACCGGTAATCTATTACTCAATACTGTCATTGTCCATTAAAGATTGCCGGGAACATTGGCACTAAATTATGGAATGTTGGATGTGCTTATTATAGCAAAATCTGAATCACTTATATAAGGATATCCTTAGCCAAAAACAAGATGTGCCTAAGGATTCATTTATATACCCGGACGTGGGTAATTGTTCATATATGGACGGTGCTATGTGCCTATTTTAGGCTGATCACTAAGTGCTGCTGTTTTATATTTTATTTTTAATTACCCATTGTCCCTCCTTCTTTTTCTTTTCATTTATTTCATTTTTAATTTTTTAGTTTTTTTTTCATGCTTTTGGTATTGTAATTATTGTATGTACAGTTTTATTCTGATTTAATAGTGTGCACAAGCACAGAATCAGTTGAATTTGTGATATGTGTACATTTTATTGATTCTTTTATTCACTTCAGCGCCCCATGCTAATTTTTGTGTTCTTTTGGTAAATTGTGGAGGTTGGCAATCCTCCAGCATGGCGGCAGCAGAAGTTGGATAGCCCAGTACACACTAAGATATTCCCTAGCGCCGTAGACACCTGTTGTTGGTTTACTGATTATCCTAAACCTGATTTCTGTGCGACTGACACAAATACCCCCATTCTTCTCATCATTGATTCATATTGTATTACTACTGTGTAGCATTGTTACCCTTTTGTGTCCACTAGGGACTAAATACATATGGTTATTGGGTTGGACCTTCAATCTATACATATTCATCTGTCTCGGCTAAGTTATTTCTTTGAGCTGACAGCTAGGAATAAAGGGTTACAGTTGGTGTAGCATTACGCAACTGCGCAACTGACTTATTGTCCATCAGTTGACTTATAAATAGGATTTAACAATAGTTAGAAGGACCCAGTTGTGGATCCAAAATGGCCGACCCTGGCTGTGGAGCCACCATGTTAGGGACATTCATATATCCAGAGTTAGTTTCAGTGATTGGGACCTGATCCAATGAGGTTGGCTTCCGCACTCAGTCAGAATTAGTCTTTGTAGAGGGCGTGAGTGATAATGCGCACACTCGACCATGTCAAAAATCAACACCATAAGGCTGAGTATCTATATTTCCAGATGAATTGTGATGCTGAACATTTGAGTTCAGCACTGTACCCAGGTGATGGTACCAGGGTGGATTTCTTCCAGTTGAAAAGCCAGTTGAAAAGCCACCCATGACACCGGAGAAAGGTCACCGTTGTCCATAGGTAGTCTAGCAATACCTCCGGAGATTTAGCCAATATGAGAAGGTCGTCCAGATAAGGGATCACCCTTATCCACTGAAGACGAAGGCATGCTGCCATGACTACCATAACTTTTGTAAAAATTCTGGGTGCTGTAGAAAGGCCATGTGGGAGTTCCTGAAATTGAAAGTGTTGGGACGTAATGCCAAAGAGGAGGAACCGCTGATGCAAAGGAGCAATAGGGATATGCAGATACACCTGTATATCCAGAGACACCATGTAGTCCCCTGGTTCCATTGCTAACACTATCGTCTGCAATGTTTCCATAGGAAACTTGGGCACTTTTACAAATTTGTTGAGGGACTTTAAATTTAGTATGTCCCATTTAGCTTGGGGACCAAAAACAGGGTTGAGTAATATCCAAGCCCTCTTTGCTGCTGAGGCACCAAGACTATTACTTTGGACTGCACCAGGTTCTGTATTCAAACCTGGATATTTACCACTTGTTGAGGTTCTGATGGAAGGCCCCTGTAGAAGTATTGGACACTGTATGCTGGCAGGTCACAACTTCTCACCCAAGCATCGGAAGTGGTACATACCTGTACAAAGTGAATTAGTCAGCCACCCACCCTGGGGTCCTCCAGAGATAGACCTGCCTCATCATGAGGCAGGCTTATCTGATTTCGCCGGGGGGCTGTCTGGTGTCCCAAGATGCTTAGGTTTGGCAGACTTAGGAACACTTGTGTTTCGTGAGAAACCTTGCCCTCTAGGTTTTCCTTGGGGACAAAAGGATCGAAAGGGTATAGTTTTAGCCCTTTGTGGAAGGGCAGAAGGCAAACATGCGTCTTGGAAGCTGCCAAAGAGGCCACAATCTTATTCTTCCCAAAAAGAACCTAACCTTTGAAGGGTTAGAAGTTTGCTTGGACTCCAGATAAGCTTTCCAGGGTCACAGCCAATTAATGCAACATGCCAATACTGAGGCAGCCGAGTCCTTTGCAGCCAGTGCACATGCGTCAGAAAAAGCCTTGTTTATATATAGGGCTGCTTGTCTGATATGAGAAAGACAGAGTGCAATCCTCTGAAACTTCTGCCAGTAATTCATCCTCTATTAACTTGAGCCAAGGGACAATTGCCTTAGCTGCCCACTCCTACAGTGGGTCTGTGAATAGCCCCTGTGAAAGTAAAGATAGACTTCAGACACTGGGGCAGATGTATTAAGCTTTAACAAGAGATAAATCCAAGGGTGATAAGGAGAGATAAACGTCCAGCCAATCACCTGCTAACTGCCATGTTAAAGCCTGTGTTTGAAAAAAGTCAGTAAGGAGCTGATTGGCTAGACGTTTATCTCTCTTTATCAACCTTGCATTTATCTCTTGTTAAGGCTTAATACATCTGCCCCACTGTTCCATACAACTGTCAGCTCTTTTAGGGTAGAGCCAGTAGTAACAGGTAGCACAAAGGGTTTTACCAGGTGAGTATTGGAGGTGGTGTCTCCCATAATTTACCATCCTCTGGCGAGAGTGGATATCTGGAGACTAACCTCATAGAAACAGGAAACCTTTTTCCCCAGAGTTTCCCATTGATCTGTCCTCATTTCCAGAAGATAATCTAAATGTAGAAATTGTGCCTGATAACTTTGTTTAAAAAAAATAAATAAAAAAATAAAATAAAAAAAAATGTATTTTCTGCAACAGGTGCAGGCTAATTGTCATCAGACAAAAGCACCAGTTTGATAGCATGTACATCTACATCTGTGTTAAGTGTGTACTTTGTCTTCCTCTGAATCTGTTATAGAAAGATTCAGATCAACCTCTTCATCCGCCTGTGAGGATGTGAGTAGTGGCCGCCCACTAGCATGTTTTGTGACAGGTAGTATATTTTGCATAGCTAATGATGTCTGTGCTAGGGTTGGCACTGTGTGTAGATAAAGTATCAACCCAAGATGGTGGTGTACTATGGGTGGTACAATCTGCATAGGAGGACCCATAACTGGATTAAGATGATCCACTAATGTACCTAGGAGCTATGAAAAAGCTGCCAGGGAGGCTCTTGTGTAGGCACATGAACAGAGGACTGACCTGGGGGGGGGGGGGGGGGGGGGGGGGGACACTTAACAGTTTACACATAGGATATCCTGAATGATATCTTGCTCAGAGAGACCTGCAGCACATGATTAATGAACGCAGGTTAGGGGATTCTGTCTGATTGCGGCAATTCCTGGAAGTCACGGTGACAAGAAAATGGTTACACACACTATGGAGGTCATTTTGGTCCACATGCAACGCTGCGAATGTGGCAGTGTTGTGCTTGGATTAAACGTTGCTCGAACTGCCCCCCCCCCCCCCCCTCCCTTCGCCGAGTTCCCTATATGGCTGCGAATAGGTGTTTTGCATAAACATCAATTAGCAGCCTTGGGTATGGGGGCAAAACCAAGACACTCTCTGGTTTCCCCCAGCAGCCGCATCACTGCCTAATTTCCACGGGTACACCCAGCGTTTTCATGGGAACGCCCATGAAACTCTGGGCGTTCACATGGGCGCAACCCGCCGCCCCCCACTGGTGGGTGTGAACGGGACGGCGAACTAGCAGTTAGCCTCACATCCAGCGTATGTGCAGAAGAAAAACATTGCTCCCCAGGGCAACGTATGAGCCAGAATAACCTCCTATAGATATATGCTTGTAAGGTAACAGTATGGTATTTACTACTTGACAAGGGGAATAACCCATATCACTCCTGGGCACAGGGTGTAGATAAAGAAAAGTGGATAGAAATATATCATATAGATTAATAAATAGAGCAGACAGCATAAAAACTAGCACATCAGTCACATACAATGCAGAGATAGGAGTACAATATACTGCAAAAGCATCTACTGTGCTTCTACAGGAGCAAGTAGGACTATGAATGCTGTAAAAAGCGGTCAGCAGTAGACTTTTTGTATACAGGTGAGACTAACCCAAGCACTCCTGTAGAACCGATGCTGCATGTATAAGATAGCTGCTGACGTCTCTGAGGAAACGAGAGTCAAACAGCCTGGGAACGGGAAGCCTGCAGCGGACTGGCGCACAAAGGTGGGGACGGGCTACAGGCTGGCGCCGCCCCCCTATGCTTGTCTTCCCCACTGCTGAGCCCTGTAAAATGGGCTCACTACCCTGGTGGTGTAGTGGAATCCCTGCCTGTCGAGTGTCTATGCTAGCCGCCTCCAGGGCCGGCGCCACCACTAGGCGGTAGCCATTGGAGCGCGGTAGTGAGCTGCAGGCCAGCAGCACGAAAGCTACTGCAGAGGAAAGCCGGAGGAAGGAGAAGCTGCAGCATCAATCTGCCAAGCAGGTGAGCGATACCCCCCCCCCCCCCCCTCCGACCCGCCACAGCCCCCCGTGTAAAACTTGCTTCCTCTGCCTGGTCGTCAGCAGCCAGGCCAGTGGCAGTCTTCGGCAGCTGCCGCCCCAACTCCCGCCAGCTAGTCAGCACTCAGCTGCAGCACCTCCCCCCCCCCACCCCCCCCCAGACGTGGAGCTAGACTAGTGGCAATTCACTGCCGCGCCCCCCCCCCCCCCCCCCCCAGGCGATCAGTGCCCGTGAGGGAGAGGGAGGGTGGGTGGCTTGCCTTGGGCGCTAACAGGGCTTGTACCGGCCCTGGCCGCCGCACTGTCTCCCAGACCCACGGTGTGACAGCATTTTTGCGCGCTCTGAGAGAGCTCTTACCTGCTCGTTGCGCCCTATTACCTGTCACACTGTCCATTTATTCTAGCGCTCGGGCAGAGCTAGATGCTGGGCACCACCTCTGCCACATGTTCCCCACTTGGACCAGGCTGTGAAAGTTAAAAAAAGAAAACAAACTAAAATAATAAAGCTTTGTGATTGCCTCAGGGCAATCCCTGCTGGGAAAATATGGTGCACCAGTTTCCTGCTGGCACCAACAAAAAAACCGAGGAGCTGATCATGGAGGCGGGGATATAGGGGAGAGGAGCCGTGCATTCTGGGAATCCTGAAAGCTCAGCTAGTTGGTGCCTTACAACCCCAATATTAACCCTGTGGTGAACCATGAAACCTGAAGGAGAAATAGCTATACTTATATTTCTTTCCTTTTCACCAAAGGTTTCCTTTTTTGTGTGACAATAGTTTATTTTTGACTATCCAAGAGACTGCAATGACCATCTGTTATTGCTAGCTGACTATATATAACAGGATTGTTTACCGACTCCTTCGACATCCCGACAATGTTAACATTTCAACATTAAATGATGACATGTGAACAATGTCAACAAAATAGCTGTCGACATTATGGAGGTCAGCACTTTCTTACGTCATCCCTTAGTAAAACATGCTGCTTCCCAGGATGTAGTTCCTTTCCTCCAACCTATGCCAGGACAACAACTTGTTATGGCTGTGGATTGGTGATTATGAAATTTATTAGGTAAAACTCTCTGGACCATTACATTCGATATTTCCAGTTCCATGTTTTTCTTAATGGTTCCCTCAGTTCCTATATTGATACATTCTAATAATTAACAGTGAATTGAACAGTGAATTGAAACACGTGTGTAGTAAGTGTTCAAAAATGGCAGACACCTATTGGAACTTTCTGATAAATGTAAGATTTAAATGAAACACAAAACGCAGATGGCATGTTTTTTTTTAAAGTTTATTATGGTTTTGCATGTCACAAATAATCACACAAAAGAATTTTCAATAGGTGGCACAACATAAAAAGAGTTACCAAGCACTGTGCTCAGAGTGGCGTGGCAGTCAGTTTAGAATGAGAGAAAATAGGTTTTGAACCTTACTGGATCTGGATATGGATATGAAAAACATGTGTCTAATTTTTGACCTGTCTATATTTTGAATATAGGTATTTTGAACATGTCAGTATTTTGACCGTCGGTCAATTGATTGTAGGTATATCATACCGAACCCAAGAGAAGTACCTACTAAAATACCAGTTTGAGAAACACTATTTTCTATAGCAGTTGTCCTCAAACTATTTTGCTCTGGGACCCCATCGGACAATAAAAATAATGCCAGGACCCCAGCAAGTTACTGCAGAAGGTCATCACATCACATGTGTAGTCAGCAGACTGAACATACTGTATATGGCAGCATTGTGGAGGCACAGAGTGATGGGAGGAGTCTGAAGTAACAGACAATTCAACAGATTTTTCAGACTCCTTGAATCACTGACTGAGATTAGAAAAGTCATCAGCCTGATGGTCAGCAACATGGAGTCGCCACCCCTTGCTGAGAAGGTCGGGACCCACAGTTGGAGAACCTCTGTTCTATTGGAACTACATTGCTCTTTTACTGATGATGTGAACAATACAGTATGTACTCGAAATTCATCCATTTCACCAGTGATCTACTTGGATTTTATATCAACCAATCCATATCGCACACCCTGAACATCACTATTTTACTGCACTTAAAATTTTCAATTAACCTTTTGAGTGCCAACGTTGCTGTGAGAGATCCTCAAAATATCCGCAAAAAATGCCAGCGTCGCTCACAGCGACTGTTTTTTTTTTATTGCAATATTTCATACCCCTTTCACATTGCAAGTGCCGGGTCGCAACTGGGATTTGGACATGGACCGAAAATGCCAGGTCGCACTCAGGATTCGGACACGACACGTACCCGTCCCTGGAGCGACCCGACAATAAGGTAAAAACCTTCTTTGAACCTGGGCCGGAATGCCAGATTGCTGGACCCAGGTTTTTCCTGTTGATGCTTTCACATCGCAGTGAGCCGGGTTGGACCAGGGTTATGTGTGCAGCTGAAAAGGGGTATCACTGAACTTCAATTAATTGACTTGGCTTTATATTTATTTATACTAAAAGAACAGTCGCTGTGAGTGGCGCTGGCATTTTTAATGGATATTTTGAGGATCTCTCAGAGCAATGTTGGCACTCAAGGGGTTAATAATTGTATTCTGAAAAAGCCATTGTCAATGTTCCCTCTAATTTTACGAAGGCTGTGTGCGGCTAAAGATTTTGGCTGTGCAACTTTGGAATGAAATTTACATTTTTGTGCGTCACTTATATATAACTGAAAATGACGTTCAGCATTTGTGTTAACTTTACTTCAAAATGATATTAAACATTTAAACATTCAAAATACAGTACACAATGTAGTTAATGGGTGAAACACACATTAATTGAGTCCACAACTGCAAAAAGGGACCACTGCTGCTTTGTGCGCTCAGTTGTAATGTCTGTGCGCATACTCGTCAAGGTGTGTGCGCACAGCTTAGAGGGAACACTGGCCATAGTGCTGTTGTAAAGGTGTCGCATCTTGTAACATTGGGTATAATTACTTACATGAACTAATTCATAGCAATATATAATTATAGAATATAAATGCTTTAGAAATATAAAGACAAACAAAACTCATCTTTTTGTCACACTAGACAAATATTATTACACTAGGTGATTCATCGCGCCCTACGGGCGCTCTTCACACCGTCCTAAGGGGCTGCGCCCCCTTAATTTGTGAACGTTTGTATTGTGAGAAATATGGTTAGAATTGTATGAAAGATGCCATGTATTGCAACTTTAGTTATAGGTGAAATGTGTTAAATAGAGAGCATATGATTTGGAAGGGAGTGTGTATTTTTTTGTTTAATTAAAAAGCGGTTACAGAGTAAGATGTACATTGATAGTGTCGAGGGTACAGTGACATTTGTGGGTGTGTGTGTGTGGGTGGGGGGGGGGTGTGCGTGTTGTTTAGGTGTGTGTGTGCAATAGTATAGTAGGGTGTTTTTGAGTCAGCGGCTCCCCACTGGCGGAGGTCACGACACAGGAAAACAGGAGGGTGGGTAGTGATAGGGGTGTGTGGGCATAAGGGGGACTAAAGAGGAGGGTGGGGGACACTGTGCAGCTTGTGCCAGTGGGTGAGGGTCCAGCGTGGCAGCACAGGCGTACAGGACGGTGGCCCTGAGCCAGTGTCTCCTCCTACTGGGTGGGAGTTAGGGTGCATGAGAGCAGGAGGCTGGGCTATGAGGCGTGATAGGGGTATGTGGGCAACACAGTGTCAGCGACTCTCCAGTAGTGGAAGTTACGGTTCAGGAGAGCAGGAAGCTGGGTAGTGATAGGGGTGTGTGGGCATAAGGGGGACTAAAGAGGAGGGTGGAGCACACTGTGCAGCTTCTGCCAGCGGGTGAGGGTCCAGCGTGGCAGCACAGGACGGTGGCCCTGAGTCAGTGTCTCCTCCTACTGGGTGGGAATTAGGGTGCATTAGAGCAGGAGGCTGGGCTATGAGGCATAATAGGGGTATGTGGGCAACACAGCATCAGCGACTCCCCAGTGGTGGAAGTTACGCTTCAGGAGAGCAGGAAGCTGGATAGTGATAGGGGTGTGTGGGCATAAGGGGGACTAAAGAGGAGGGTGGGGGACACTGTGCAGCTTCTGCCAGTGGGTGAGGGTCCAGCATGGCCCTGAGTCAGTGTCTCCTCCTACTGGGTGGGAGTTAGGGTGCATTAGAGCAGGAGGCTGGGCTATGAGGCATGATAGGGGTATGTGGGCAACACGGGGGGGGGGGGGGCGCATGCGGGCAGACCTGCCGCTCACCTGGTGGCTGTGGAGTAGCAGTGTCTTTGGGGAGGCAGAGGGTCTGGCACTGTGTGAGTGTGTGTGGGTGGAGTCAGAGGCTCTGAAAGGCTATTAGCCTATGACTCCTCCCAGCGTTATGGACAGATGTAGCCTGTACATTCTTCCCATCTGGCTATCTCATTATGTGATGCCCAATTCATTTTCTCTCATCTGCACAGTCTCTCACTTTCAATTCGGTCTCTTTTCCTGTATTTCTCTTGTCATCATTATTCACCATGCCATCATTTATATCCCCCATCTCCCTTTTTATTTTGGAACTAAATTCTGCTGTATAAGTCAATTTTTAATGTAACAAGTTATTGTTTTTCATAACCAATATAACAGATTTGCGACACAATAAGAGAGCACAGCTAATTCTTAATTAATTCAAGTTGAATACACTGTATCTATTATTATAATTATTATTATCTAGGTACAACCACAACAACAAACTAACAGAAAAGCTATGGTTTCCTGCATTCCATTTATTTTCTACACCAATGTCCCTAAAGGCCCAAACAAACTGGGCGACGTTGAGCTGAAAGCAGCTCAAAACACCAAGTTTGAGAGAGTTTTAGCTCAAAGCCGCCCAGTGTGTATGGTCCGGCGATGAGCGCTGCTGCCCACTCGCGCATCATCGCCGGGAAAACCAGCTTTGAGGACGGCTTTGCATAGCACTGTGCTAACCAAGCACTGAACGGCTTTCCCCCCAGCGATGACAGCGGTCATCACTGTGCATGCACGCTGGGGATAATCGCCCATTGTGTATGGACCTTTAGAGGTGCAGCATAATGTCTTTATTTTTCAAGTACCAATTTATTCCTGTGTAATACATGAAAAGTGTAGATTGTTTCCTTAGATGAGTAACGGAATTGATTTCCGCTTAAGTAATGAGAAATTGGGAGTAGAATTTTTATTTTATTTTTCCACATTTTTGTCTCATGCCAACAAACCAGCAATTTGCATTGGTTTTAAAAGCAAAATAACAGGAAGGGAAATGTCTAACAGGTTTGTTTCTAATAACAGCAGTGGGACTCGGATCATGCTTGCTACGAATTCACATTTCACACAGTCAGCGTGAAGCTTTACTGCTTATGTATTCTATATATATTTATATAAAAATATGGTTAAATAGCAACAAGATCCAACATTGCTATCTCACATATGCAACATGCAATATAAATGACTTCTGTATATTGATTGTCTACATAAGAGAGATTGGAAACGTTTGCCAAGCCTATTCCATATTCTCAGTTCTAAATTTCTGTTTACTGAAAAAAATATTACTATAGTAAATATGAATATACTCTATACAATTAAGTATATTTAATATTTTTAGAAAAATATATTTTTCTGCAAAATGTTAAAATCACATGCATTCTATAAATTAATAAATTCCTACATAACAAGCATAAGGTGCCCATAGACGTACCGATTCTGCCAATGTGTGCTATGAGATGCGCGCTCCCGCGGCGTCTCATCGCACAGTACAAAAAGTATGTGCTGCACATACTTTTTGTACTGTCTTTTTATTGCATCGCATGCACAACGCATGCAATGCGATGCTAATTTAGCACAAAACGCACATCAGAATCAGTACGTGTATGGGCACCTTTACTCTTTTACACAACCGCAAAAACCCAGGTTTTTGCCTTGTTGACAGGGGTAGCGGCGGTGTAAGTGGGGTGGTAGGGCAGTGTAAATGGGTAACTTGGGTCATCCGACCCGGGGCACGTTTATACCAATGGGGGAGCCCAACCTCATGTGGTCAGTATAGAGGTTGGGCGTATAGAGGTTGGTCATCTCCAAGCTCCGCCCCCTGCACCCATGCGCAGTGTAAACTGTGCTGGCCTGGGAATATTCCGGGCCAGCACCACAGTGTAAAAAGGTGCAAATTCCAGATTCAACCCTGATTGAACCCGTATTCCAAATACTAGTTTGGATCTGGGATTTTGGTCAATCAATTTGGTGGTTTAATTGGCACTTCTAAACAGACACATTATTGAAGGCAACTATGTTTTAACAGCCATTCTCATTTAAGACATGGAATTTTCTTTCATCAACAACAACAACACAAACTTGCACTGTCCAGTTGGTTAACAAATTACATAATGGTGCCTGATTTGTAGAATATAGTGAAGCATGGCAAGTTTATACAGCACAATGCAATTTCCAAAAGTCTAGCATACATATTAGCACCAAACACCTGGCAAAAAACACCTTAGAAATACATTTAGCCCCTACTGTATGGTGCAGTTTACAGAAAAGATAATGGTGTGAGAATATATATATATATATATATATATATATATATATATATATATATATATATATATCAGTGATTTTCAACCTTTTTACCTTGCGGCACACTAAATAAGATCTTAAAATTGCCAAGGCACACCATGAGGTCCCCACAGGGCAAAACACATTGGCTGGCCCCCACAGGAGAAAAAACAAACCTATTGGCCCCCCATATAAAAAAAACAATCACACTGGTCCCCACAGGTATCAAAAATAAAATACATTGGCCCTTGGCATGAAAAGAAGAGACCAGTAAATAACAGTTGAACTGGTGGTGGCTGTAAACTGGTTTGGGCATCTCTAGATCTGGGGGCACACTTGAGAACAGCTCAAGGCACACTAGTGTGCCACGGCACAGTGGTTGAAAAACACTGATATTATATATATATATATATATATATATATATATATATATATATATCACACATACACACAGAATAAAGCAGAAACCATGTACTCAATGCACACACCCACTTTTTAGGCATATGAAACATCATGCACTAGGCACATAGCTGCCACTGGCAAAACCATGCCATAGCGCTCCAGCTGATGGGGGGAGTACAACCCCCACTGTAGCAGTCTGATGGTGAATTAGCATGCTGAGACATGTTGTGCCACAGCACAGGTGCTAGAGTGCCACCACAGAATGGCTATTTTTGCCATATGCAACTACACTGGTTGGAATGCCGGTATATGACAGTGACATACACAGCTGCTCTCTCCACTCCATGAACACACAGGCTGCCCCGCTCCCACCCATGGCTCCCAGAGATGGGTGATGGTGATGATGGCATCCCCTACTCTTTTCTCACCAGGGTCTTAGCCACGTTGCCCCTCTGCGTGATGTTCTTGCTGTGCTTCTCGTTAGCCATCCGGATCCTTTGCTTAGCCACCATGGTCTCCCCGGGAGGTAGGGGCAACAGTGTGACACAGTGGGAAGAGCGGACCCGCGCAGACAGTGACAGACACACGGGAAGCCGTTACCGGTCACACACCCCGGCTGCCTACAGGCGTCATGACGTCACCAACACCTGGGTCCTCTCGTTTGGTGTCATCACGAAGCTCCTATCCGCCACCTGCAGCCCGGGGCGGCGTCTTCTCCCGGCGACCGTGTACCTGGAGATCGCTATTTCGCCTTATTCCGCAGGAGGACCCGGAGATAGATGAATTACTTACGTATGGCGGAATGATCTGCAACAAAATGCAGGGAATGATTGGAAGAACTGGGAAGCCGGATGTTGGTTTCCATGGTAATGGTCCTCACTAGCGGGCGCGCAATGAGGAAAATATATCTGGGCCGTTCTAATTGGCCAACGCGTCTCGTAAGGGATGCTGTGATAGGACGGTTGGATTCGCGCCAATTGTCACCTTGCTACCTGTCTCGCGCTCTGTGTGCTGCGTCTAGTAGTGACGCAGGAGGCTGGTGATGGCGTGATGCTGCATCGGCGTGCGACACATGACACAAATGTGCATGCAAGTGTACGATACAGGCTCGAAATATAAAACGTACTTACATGACAAACTGCAGTACATGGGGCATGTCGATTGATAAAAAAAAAAAAAACAACAACAACCAATACTTGTACATATCTGCTAAGGTATACCATGTGGTTCTATACCAGCTGGCTTGAGATGCGAGTCTTCTTACAGTTCTGCAAGTACAACTGTATTAGCATTATCTACCGTGCAAGCTGTGAGTTTGAGTCACAGAATTAACAGCAGCAGCTGTGTTACAATATGCTAATGCTGCAGAAGTTGTCTTGTGTTTTGACTGATGTTTCCAGGCCCCCTAATCCAGCCCATCAGATATATTTTATGGTACAATTGTATACCATAAGATATATCTCATGTGATTCATCTTGGCTTGATCAATAGCATGAGATATATCTTATGCAAAAATGACACCAAAGTACAAAATCGTCTAGAATCACTCCAGGGAAGGTCCAGGAGGAGTTCAAGGGAAATTGCATCTACTTCAGCGTCAGATATATCTTTGTAGTGTATGGGGGTCTTAAGACATAAAGATGGTAAACTAGCGCTCAAATAATATTATTTTAAACAATTAGTATATGTAAAAAGCTGCTACTTTCGTGTTCCTTTAGCGAATGTAGGACTGACACATTAAAATGATTACTTTAGAGCCCATAAAGGTCACTTTTTGTAGAATAATGCTGCCCATACACTTATGCGATGGGATGCGACATCAAAGTACGATGTCCATCGAATCCGATCGCATTTTTGTGTGCAAAACTTCAGCACCCGATTTCGCATGCCATCTTCCGATGGCACGTTGGGTGCTGGAAGAGGAAGCGCAGGGGGCGGCGGAGTAGAGTAGCGCTTGCGGGCGGCGGGAGTCTGTGGTGGCGGCAGACTTGTTTAAAACACTGGGCTGCCCTGTGATTGGCTGAGCTCTCTCAACCAATCACAGAGCAGCCCAGTGTTTTAAACAAATCTCCCGCCACCGCTGACCCCTGCCACCGGCAATCGCTAGTGCTACACTACTCCGTCGCCCGCTGATCCAGACTGAGGATACCAGCAGGTACGCCGCCAGTGGTCCCTCCAGCCCCCTCTCCCCAAACCCCCACGAATGTGTCCCCTCCGCCCTCCACCAGCGGATTGTATTCAAGCGATCGCATGTGGTTAAAAACCACATGCGATTGCTCATACAATTCGATATATATTATGTGCAGCACATAAGATCTATCGACGCGACATCCGACGGCGTGCCCGTGCATCGCATCAAAATGTCCCTTAAAAATGCATACAATCATTCGATATATCGGCCAGATGTGGTCGAAATTGAATGATTGTATACAATATCTCACAAGTATATGGGCAGCATTAGAAGGCTCAGCATTACTTTCCATCCAGACCCAAAACATCACAATATTGTATACAATATTAACATGATGCTTTCCAGCGGTTGTGGAGCCAAGTAACACACCCTGACTGCTGGTGATAGCCAGGCTGATGGGTATGCAGTCATTATTTATACAGTGTCTAGTTCGACCAAAGTTTAACATGAGTTTTTCATGATTTTTCTTTTTTATCTGGCTTGTTCATACTTGTCCATCCCAGTGTGCATGGAGGGAGAATATAACAGTGCGCTTAGCACCTTTCCTGAAGAATGGCAAGCGCAGGGGTACACTAATATGGTGTCCATGCTGACCTATGTCGACATAGACACCAAAAATGAAAAAAAAACTAATTTCTACCTTTTTCCATGTCGACTGTTTTCATGTGTCGACAGTTTTCATGTGTTGACTATTGGCCTGTCAACTAATAGTGGTCAACCTATTGGCTGTCGCCCTAAACACTGACGACCTAATGATCCACACCCAGACGATGTTGATGAACAAATGAATAGTTTGGAATGTGGGCATGTGGTGTAAGGTAAGGAGAATCAGGGGGTTGTCACTCCAAAATAGCAGCTTTTTCTGAACATTAAGGGATCAGTTCCTATGACCCCAGGGAAGATATTTGAAAAGTGTGGGTAAGTGCAGAGTGGTGCTAATAAATGAGCCTGTGAGAAAGTTGTGTGAATGTGGATATGAATACTTATCCTTAATGGTGGGGGATGTTCTTTTTGGTTTCTCACGATGGTACTCCTTTCCTTTTCTCTCAGGTGTTTATGGTATTTGAAGAGATAAAAACGTGGTTGGTTATTCGTTTTTTTTTTGCGGAGGAAAACTGAATTTGAACAACAAAACGGGTCGTTTATGGGTAATGTAATCTTCTTATTGGCATACCTCACTTACATATTAGCAAAGTGAGGGGAAGCATATCACGATTTGAATAAATGTACATTAGTGGCCAATAATTCATACCTTACTTACATGAAAGATAGATACTATACATGCATCAAGGTATGTTTGATATTGAATGCATACTGGTACACGCATAACGTTATAAAGGTTTCTTTGGAAATGCCACGTGTCTCTTTTTAAAATGTTTATTCTGTACAATATTACAATGTATGAAGCAATCAAACAATAGTCCAAGGTTAAAACAATTGTCAAAAATTAAAACAAAGGGGGTCGCAGTCAATGTTCCCTCTAATTTTACGAAGGCTGTGTGCGGCTAAAGATTTTGCCTGTGCAACTTTGGAATGAAACTTACATTTTTGTGCGTCACTTATATTTATCTGGAAAATGACGTTCAGCATTTGTGTTAACTTTACTTCAAAATGATATTAAACATTTAAACATTCAAAATACAGTACACAATGTAGTTAATGGGTGAAACACACATTAATTGAGTCCACAACTGCAAAAAAGAGACCACTGCTGCTTTGTACGCTCAGTTGTAATGTGCGCATGCTCGTCAAGGTGTGTGCGCGCGCACCTGCGCACAGCTTAGAGGGAACACTGGTCACAGCTGCCTCGGAGGGTTGGGAGCAGGGGCGGATTGGGGACAAAAAGTGGCCCTGGAAAATTTCTGGAAGTGGCCTCATGTGGGCAGCACCAAATCAAAATGGGCGGGGCCAGCATAACTGTAGGCGGGGTTACTATATCAGTATACCTGGCGAACTTAAAGCTGAAAGATGCACGGGATTCCACCTAGTCACAGATCTTGCGCTGCCCAAACAATTTAGCCGCGGACACTGCAGGAAACAGAACTGACTACTTTGAATACATATAGTTATAAAATATGTATATGAAGTTTTCAGCCCATGAACAATTCTGAATAATGGGAGGAGGGAGAGCACCTCTCAGGGAGGGGGAACACGTTCATGAGCTCTCCTCTTAAAGCCTTAAGAGGCGTACACATGGGACGATTTGAGACCCTTTTCTAAGCGATCTGACTAGATCACCAAGTTCCCCATGCATCCCCATACATCAGCTCATAGCTCAGATGAGGTAATGGGGGCTAATGGTAAACACAAGATTTGTAAGGGGGGTTCCTTACCTCCTAGTGTGTGGGACAGAATAGTGACCACTATTTTGTCCCTGTATAATAGTACTAATAATATAGGTACAGACATAATAAGTGGTATCTGTGGGGTACACCGGGGGTAGTGGGGTCAGACCACCTGGCTGTCCTCTTCCTTCAGATGGAGCAGGCGGTAACTGGCCATTCACAGAGCAGCAGCCTTAGCTGGGACAGTGGGGAGCCAGGTATGCACATCCATCCTGGCCATGGGAAATATAGAGACAAGAGACACTGGTCTGATTGGCAGTCAGAGAGTTTGGCAGTGTATATTATACAGCAGCAACAAAGATGCATTCCAGGCGCATTTAAAGAAGACACTATGATTTGAAAATAAACATTTCATTTCTATTGAATTCAATCAAAGAAGGAGCTTAACGTATAGCACTCTTTGCTGGATATATATATATATATATATATACCCAGCATATATATATGTATATATATATTTATATAAATATATATATATATATAATCTAAATAACATGATATGATTAAGGGTAGCTTTCCCAAGATGATTGTGCATAGAGGCAGCACTCAAATAAAGTATAAAGGAGGCAGAGGTAGAATCAACATTTCAAAGTATAATTACTTTGTCTTCAGGATATAAGTGAGATGAAATATAGGTATAATTATATCAAAGTCAAACTAACAAGACCCACAGTCTGGCATGATTTGTCTGCAAAGTCCAATGAGTGCCGCCATCCAATAAACCTATCTACATGAGGTACCTGTATACCTGGGTAGGCACCGGGGAAAGTACTTAATTGCACGGTTGTGGAGTGCTGGCCTGGTTTATATATATTCAATAGAAATTTGAAACGTTATTCCCATGGCTCTGTCAGCCTTTATTTGAACTTAAGTCGTGAGTGCCTCATCCTCTGCGTCTCTATGCTTCCACATGTGATGGCACCGGATGCAGCTTCATCTATCGTTGGAAAAGCCTAGCCCCCGTCTCTTTTATATATATATATATATATATATATATATATATATATATATATATATATATATATATATATATATATATATATATATAAAATAGGAAATTAATAGTGGAACTCTGAGGAACTTTTTCTAATAAAGTATAATATAAAAATGCAAAAATATGCATAACCAACATTTTGGGGCTGGCACGATTTGTGCTAGGGTGTACGACGCCCTTCAGCAAACTATAAATACATTTTGTTCCCTCCTACAAATACAGATGTGGCCACTCTCATAGTATCTGCAAGTGGCCATTTGTGGTAGTGAACACACTATGGGGTTTATTCTAGTTCATTCTTTCTGACAAAATCCTTCTTAGATGGACAAAACCATGTGCACTGCAGGGGGGCAGATGTAACATGTGCAGAGAGAATTAGATTTGGGTGAGTTATTTTGTTTCTGTGCAGGGAAAATACTGACTGCATGATTTTACACTTCAATATAGATCTCACTTTGAAGAAAAACCCCACCCAAATCTAATTCTCTCTGCACAAGTTACATCTGCCCCACCCGCAGTGCACATGGTTTTGTCCATCTAAGAAGGATTTTGTCAGAAAGAATGGACTAGAATAACCCCCTATATGATCCTACGCACACCAGCAGGAAAGCTTATCATGACAAATGAGTCCCGTTTGCCATTAATAACCTTTAGTCGAAAAGGGATACATCTGTATGTCCACTCAACATGTCTCTGTAAATTGTTCCATGGTGAAAGGGTAAGAGTCAGTGGGTGAAAATGGAGAGTGTCACCCACTACACTACTGCTGCTACCCTGCTCTGAACTCTCTATACTATTGCTGCTATCCTGCACCTCCCTCCCCACACACACACTACCACCACTACCATGCACCCTTTTCCCCGCATACACTACACTATGGGCCTGATTCAGCTTCACATTGGCGAAGTGCGAAAATCAATTTTAGGCCAAAAGGATGTGATCGCATTTTATTTGTCAATGTTGGGCGGAAACAGGACAGCAAGGCAGCGTTAGAGGGGCACGGTCAGGACAACGCACGCATGTCAGGACCATTTTTGGACATCTGCCTGACATCACACGCAGCCGCAGCAAACTGGAAAATATTGGCCTTGCGTCTGACTTCGCAGATGAGCTGTGCAGGAAGGGGATTTCCTTAGAGATGCGATCACTTATGATGTGATCACATTTCTGCAGGGAGGGACCTTGCATGTTGAGTGGCCCTGCTCTGTGCTTTTAGGCAAAACTGCTACTGTATTGCTACTGAATAAGCTCTATAGCTATCCTGCACTCCCCTGCACACACACACTACCCTGTACCTCCATCACCACACACACTGCACTATTGGCAACATCCTACAGCCCCCTCCTGCCACACAACCGCTGCTAACCTGCACAAACCCCCTCGCACATACTACTGCTGGTACCTTGCACCCCCCTCTCAACATACACTGCACTATGGCCCTCATTCTGGTTGATTCACTTCCCTGTGCGCTCACACAGGAGAGCAATGTTTTGTCTGTGCGCATGCACATTTGCAGCCTCTTTGTGCAGGAGGGTGTGGCAAATTGATTACTTGCCTGCCCATTCACACGGAGCAGTGCGGGCGGGGGTGGTGGGGATGGGTAGCACACATGGGAACACCCAGCATTTCATGGGCATCCCCATGAAAACGCTGGGTGTTCCCATGGTAGTTCGGCCATGATGCAGGTGCTGGCAGCTGACATCACTCCCTGCACATATAATAATACACCATTCCCCTCCTCCTAGCACACATAATAATACACCATTCCCCTCCTCCTAGCACATATAATAATACACCATTCCCCTCCTCCTAGCACACATAATAATACACCATTCCCCTCCTCCTAGCACATATAATAATACACCATTCCCCTCCTCCTAGCACACATAATAATACACCATTCCCCCTCCTCCTAGCACACATAATAATACACCATTCCCCTCCTCCTAGCACACATAATAATACACCATTCCCCTCCTCCTAGCACACATAATAATACACCATTCCCCCTCCTCCTAGCACACATAATAATACACCATTCCCCTCCTCCTAGCACACATAATAATACACCATTCCCCTCCTCCTAGCACACATAATAATACACCATTCCCCTCCTCCTAGCACACATAATAATACACCATTCCCCCTCCCAGCACATATAATAATACACCATTCCCCTCCTCCTAGCACACATAATAATACACCATTCCCCCTCCTCCTAGCACACATAATAATACACCATTCCCCTCCTCCTAGCACACATAATAATACACCATTCCCCCTCCTCCTAGCACACATAATAATACACCATTCCCCTCCTCCTAGCACACATAATAATACACCATTCCCCTCCTCCTAGCACACATAATAATACACCATTCCCCTCCTCCTAGCACACATAATAATACACCATTCCCCCTCCCAGCACATATAATAATACACCATTCCCCTCCTCCTAGCACACATAATAATACACCATTCCCCTCCTCCTAGCACACATAATAATACACCATTCCCCTCCTCCTAGCACACATAATAATACACCATTCCCCTCCTCCTAGCACACATAATAATACACCATTCCCCCTCCCAGCACATATAATAATACACCATTCCCCTCCTCCTAGCACACATAATAATACACCATTCCCCTCCTCCTAGCACACATAATAATACACCATTCCCCTCCTCCTAGCACACATAATAATACACCATTCCCCTCCTCCTAGCACACATAATAATACACCATTCCCCCTCCCAGCACATATAATAATACACCATTCCCCTCCTCCTAGCACACATAATAATACACCATTCCCCCTCCCAGCACATATAATAATACACCATTCCCCTCCTCCTAGCACACATAATAATACACCATTCCCCTCCTCCTAGCACACATAATAATACGCCATTCCCCCTCCCAGCACATATAATAATACACCATTCCCCTCCTCCTAGCACACATAATAATACACCATTCCCCTCCTCCTAGCACACATAATAATACACCATTCCCCCTCCCAGCACATATAATAATACACCATTCCCCTCCTCCTAGCACACATAATAATACACCATTCCCCCTCCCAGCACATATAATAATACACCATTCCCCTCCTCCTAGCACACATAATAATACACCATTCCCCCTCCCAGCACATATAATAATACACCATTCCCCCTCCCAGCACATATAATAATACGCCATTCCCCTCCTCCTAGCACATATAATAATACACCATTCCCCCTCCCAGCACATATAATAATACACCATTCCCCTCCTCCTAGCACACATAATAATACACCATTCCCCTCCTCCTAGCACACATAATAATACGCCATTCCCCCTCCCAGCACATATAATAATACGCCATTCCCCCTCCCAGCACATATAATAATACACCATTCCCCTCCTCCTAGCACACATAATAATACACCATTCCCCCTCCCAGCACATATAATAATACACCATTCCCCTCCTCCTAGCACACATAATAATACGCCATTCCCCCTCCCAGCACATATAATAATACACCATTCCCCTCCTCCTAGCACATATAATAATACGCCATTCCCCCTCCCAGCACATATAATAATACACCATTCCCCTCCTCCTAGCACACATAATAATACACCATTCCCCTCCTCCTAGCACACATAATAATACACCATTCCCCTCCTCCTAGCACACATAATAATACACCATTCCCCCTCCCAGCACATATAATAATACGCCATTCCCCTCCTCCTAGCACATATAATAATACACCATTCCCCCTCCCAGCACATATAATAATACACCATTCCCCTCCTCCTAGCACACATAATAATACACCATTCCCCTCCTCCTAGCACACATAATAATACGCCATTCCCCCTCCCAGCACATATAATAATACGCCATTCCCCCTCCCAGCACATATAATAATACACCATTCCCCTCCTCCTAGCACACATAATAATACACCATTCCCCCTCCTAGCACACATAATAATACGCCATTCCCCCTCCCAGCACATATAATAATACGCCATTCCCCTCCTCCTAGCACACATAATAATACGCCATTCCCCCTCCCAGCACATATAATAATACGCCATTCCCCCTCCCAGCACATATAATAATACACCATTCCCCTCCTCCTAGCACACATAATAATACACCATTCCCCCTCCTAGCACACATAATAATACGCCATTCCCCCTCCCAGCACATATAATAATACACCATTCCCCTCCTCCTAGCACACACAATAATACACCATTCCCCCTCCCAGCACATATAATAATTCACCATTCCCCCCTTCCCAGTGCAGATAATAATATGTCATTCCCCCCTCCCAGCGCAGATAATAATACACCATTCCCCCCTCCCAGCGCACATATTATGCCATTACCCTTCCTAGCACAAAAAATAATATGCCATTCCCCCTCCCAGCACACAAAATTATACACCATTCCCCCTCCCAGTGAACATAATACGCCATTCCCCCTCCCAGCGCACATAATAAAACGCCATTCCCCCTCCCAGCGTACATAATACATCATTCCCCCTCCCAGCGCACATAATAATACGCCATTCCCCCCTCCCAGTGCACATTATATTACGCCATTCCCCTCCTCCCAGCGCACATTATAATACGCCATTCCCCTCCTCCCAGCGCACATTATAATACGCCATTCCCCTCCTCCCAGCGCACATTATATTACGCCATTCCCCTCCTCCCAGCGCACATAATAATATGCCATTCCCCTCCTCCCAGCGCACATTATAATACGCCATTCCCCTCCTCCCAGCGCACATAATAATACGCCGCCCCTTCCAGCGCACATAATAATACACCGATCCCCCTCCTAGCCCACATAATAATACGCCATTCCCCCTCCCGTAGTGCACATTACTCTGACACTCTACCCCTCCCCTCACATCACTCTGTCACACCCTCCCCACCACATCAATCTGTGAAACCCCTCCTCACCACTGTCACACTCTCTACCCCTCCCCCCACATCACTCTGTGACACTTGTCATTCTCCCCTCCTCCCCCAATATTCTGTGACACTTTCTCCCCTCCCCACACATCACCCTGTGACACTCTCCCCCCTCCACCCACGTTGCTCTGTGAATCCCCCCTCCCTATCACTATGTGACACTCTCCTCCCCCCCCCCCCCCCCCCAATATTATTTGTGACATCTTTCCCTTCCCTCCCCAGAGCAGTATTTACCAGAGAAACTGCTGATCTGTGTAGTGGCTGCCAGGGACACTGCTCCGTTTGCTGGGCTGAGGCTCCTCTAGAGTGCTTCACCATGTGACTCCCGTTTTTCATCTCCAGTTCCAGGCTCCTCCAGCAGCAACTTGGAGAAAGGGGAAGGAGCATTGGGGAGGCGGGGAGATGGGAAAACGAGGGGAGGAAGTGAGGGTGCTGCTGCTGCCTGTCTTCTTCCAGCATGACTCCTGCAGCAGGGAGCCATGAGATCATGCTGCCAGCGCTGGCTGCTTCCTCCTGTCAGCACACAGTACTGTAGGAGAGCAGCATTATGAGCTTCTGCTGCTCCTGCTGTTCTCTCCGGCTGGCCTCCTCTCTCTCGATGTACATGCGGAAGAGGAGTAGCTGGAGCCGGGGTACTGCTTCCGGCCACCGCTACCCATGATTCCGCGGTGGCTGGTCCATGTTTCCTGCTGCGATGGGGCAGTGCAGTGGGGGGATTTATCTATGGATGTAACCTGGATTAATGTCACCTGCAGCTTTCGGCCTCAGGGTTGGCCGGCCTCCCGGGAAATTTCCCGGTGACTTTAATGGCCAATCCGCCCCTGGTTGGGAGTCTCAAAACAGTGCAAAGAAAACTTGTATGTAAGCATTGGTGAGATAAAAAAAGATTTGGTTGTACCTTCCCTTTAGAGGTCCTGTGATGTTAGCGTTCCTTCCAGTTAACAGCACTTCATCCTACCAAGCTCTCCTTATCAAGGCATGGAGGTTGAGTGCTGAGGCAGCAGTACTTATACTACTTGTGTTTAAAATGGTGGTACTTTTAAAAAGACACACGTGGCGTTTCCAAAGAAACCTTTATAAGAACTCACCACTTTCTTGAATGCAGCTGCAAGGTTAATCTTCCTCGCCAGATGTTCTTCATCTGCAAACCTGCTCTGTCAGCCCCTCCATTGGTTACTTGTATTCGACCACATTCAATATAAAATTATTTTACTAACACACAAGGCCATAAAACAAACTACACCTACATACTGTACATCTCATTACTTACAGTATGTCAAAATATCTCCCAACCCGACCTCTTTGCAATATTTACTATCCGATTACATCCTTACTGTGTACGATCCAAATATAACCTCACTTATTTCTCTCTCACTTTTCTATTCTTCTGACCCCTAACCAACATTGCTGGGTCACTGTATTGTATAGCCCACTTTATTCCTTTTCAAACTGAACACCCATCCTTGTGTATCAATGCCTATTTCCCTAGATTAAAAGCTTGTGAGAATGGCCTTCCTATCGTTTTGATTGTCTGTAGCTACCCAGTTTGCTTTAGCAATGTTTTCAATTGTAAAATGTAACACATTTTGCTGTGCTATATAGGAACCTGTTTTTTTTTTAAATAAACCAGGCCCTAATGGTGTGTACACACGGGTACAATCACCCTGCAATTCTGACTATATAGTCAGAATTGCATCAGTATCACACGCAGATCGCATGCAGATCGCAAGGGTTTTAACCCTTGCGAACCCGATGCGATCCCAATGCGCGCTCCCGTATCGCACGGCAGAAAGTCTTGGCTGCCTTGACTATATAGTGCAGATCTGCACTATATAGTCAAATCTGTATGCCATCGCATGCATGCCGTGCATAGCGATGTGATCGCATCGGGGATCACATCGCACGGCACATCTCACCGTGTGTACACACCATAAGTCCTTATTCACTTGTCAGCGTTTATAGTGGTGCCTTTCTGTGTGATTCCGGTTACTGTGTGATTATTGTTTGTCTTAACTCTGACTCCAGGTTTTAATGTTCTCTGCTACTTCAATTCTCTTTGCTCCCAGCCAGGTCTGTGTGGAAGGGGTTTTGCAGTTAGCAAGTATGCAGTGTGTGTGCTCACTTGTTCTGGTCTCTAGGGAAATTATCAATAAAGTTAGGATGATTGCCTAGGTGGAAATGAAACCCATGTCCATGTGCTGTTATCCAGTAATGCTAACCACTACACCATGGACCTTATTCTGGTCCATACGCACAGGGCCGATGTTTTAGCTTTGTGCATTTCTGCACATGCGCTAATTACGTGTGGCCACGGCGAACAAACTGCAAATTTTGCAGCCTTGCAAGTCCCCCAGATACCGCCCACTAGGCCACCCCCACCCCCCCCCCCCACACACACACACACACAGCCATACAGTGCAGGGCTGTGAATGGATGATTTGCATAATCATCCATTCCCAGCCTTGGGTGCGGGGGAGAAATCATTTGATTGTCCGTGACCATCGAATACTTTCTCCAGCGCTTGCCGATCTGAGTCTCAGATTTCTCAGTGCCTTGTGTGGGAAGCGGGCGGGCAGCTGACATCAGCTGCCCACCCCCCACACCCGCGTCAACGCGTTACCATGAAATGCTGGGCGTTCCCATGGGCTGCGCCCCCCGCCACCGCCCCCGGCCAACACTGCTAGGTGTGAGCGGGACAGGGAACATTCAGTTTGCCCTGCCCGATCGCACCAAGCATCTGCACATAACTGCGTATTCTAAAAATTGGTCCCTTGTGCAAACGCACAAGGGACAGATTAAATCAGAATAACCCCCTTAGTTCTGTACATGCAATGTAGGATCAATTATGGAAATTTGTGTCGAACTCTGCACCAGCTTCTATGTTTTCAGATGACTGCTCCTTTAATGTGCTTCTTCAAATCCAATAGGCACTAAGAGGTCAATAAAATATTCTTCAGACCCCAAGCCTGTGCAAGAAAACAGTATCCAGCAACAGAAATGCTATCTGTAGTTGTTGTACAGTAGCTGCTCAAAGTGTTGAAAAGAGTGAATCATTTCTGTTAGAAAACAACACTGTAACCTTGTTGATTGTTCAGTTTTGGCAGGCAGCTAGAGCCACACTAACAAGCGACTCTGTGTGCAAGAGAACTGACAGGGGGGTACATAATAGCAAGTTTTATAATGCTCACTTTCTAAAAGAAATGAAAAACAGCTCATTCAATCCACCCTGTCTCTTCTTATCCACTAACCTGTTCAAATATACTCAACCATTAACATAATAAATTCTCAAAGCGTTGTTGTTTCATGCAATTTAAACTTTGTGTTATTGAATAATAGGTGGTTTCTGCTTAAGGAAATATTTTTTAGACATACAGTACTGTATAGGGACTAATTGAAACATAAAAACCAAGTTAACATTTATATTGAAGGTTGTTTATCACTTATACCCCTTTCACACCAGCCTAAATTCCAGAGTTGGCAACGGGAAAACTCCCAGGCTAAAATCTTCAACCCTGCTAGCTAGGACCAGCCCGGAATACAGGCCGGTGGCAGTGAATCTCTCCAGGCAGCAGCAGTTCCTGTGTGCTGGTGGCGGTGGCTCTCTCTGGGCAGCAGCAGCTCCTGTGTGCCGGCGGTGGTGACTCTCTCCAGGGCAGCAGCATCTCCTGTGTGCCAGCGCTGGTGGCTGCACATAAAACTCCTGTGTGCTGGCGGCGGTGGCTCTCTCCGAGGCAGCAGCAACAGCTCCTGTGCACGCATGCACACTGACCGCTCCAAGCACCCGGCCAATTTCAGGGACTTATTGGGAATACAGTCCAGGGATCATGCAGGGACATTCCCGGGTTGGATACTTTAACACCAGCCTAGTACTGCACTATCTCTTCCCCCTCACACCAGAAACTGCAGGACTAGGCTGGTGTGAATAGATCCAACCCGGGAATGTCCCTGCATGATCCTTGGACTGTATTCATAATAAGTCCCTGCATTTTCTGGTGTGATAGGGGTATAACAGTACCGTAACTGGGTCTTTTATTCATCTGCAACAAAAATCACAGCCAAAATGGCCACCACACATGCAAAATAGTGAAGTTAGACTCTGGAACACAGTGGGCTCCATGTTTCTGGAGACCTGTGCATGTACAGTAAACTCTGGCATAATGCCAGAGGCTACTGAACCGTGGAGAGGAGGGGCCCATTCGGAGTGTGTGTACATGGGCCACAGCCATGTTCCTGCTCCACCAGGTATATATATATATATATATATATATATATATATATATGTGCCACTCTCAGTGCCAGATTAAGGTCTAAATGGGCCTGGAGCTGAAAATTATCAAGGGCCTATTATGCGCAATAATAGGGGTTGTGGCCAGCACCTAATAGTGTGGGGGTCGTGACCAGTGTTCTGTAAATACTTTCAACTAATTATATATGCCTGCAAAAGGTAGGGGACTGGCATAGGAAAAATGCAGGGATATTGGTGGGTGCTCTCCAAAGGTGCACCCACAGGACACCGATGTCCTAAGATACTTGTGGGGTGAGGCAGCACTCCAGTGATATAAAAAATACTAAAGGTCAAAATTTGGTAGACAACACTTCAGCACCTTTTATGTGGTCACTTAAGTTTACCACACCATATACCCCTTATACAAATCATGCAACACAATAGTAACCTCCTTATACTGTACTTGCCTCTTACACATTATGCCAAAATTCACACTATGACACACGGATTGAGTCAAAATTCATGTTATGCCACACAGATTAAGGCAAAATTAACATTTTGCCACATGTATTGAGCCAAAATACACACTATACCAACCGGATTGATCAATAATGCACAATATTCTTTATAAACAGGGGCATTGCACACCAAAGGCGCGCATTAAAAATTTACACCATAATGCCCATTACATGTTAAGCCACCCACCATAATGTCCATTATGTATTATGCCAAACACCATAATGCCTATTAAAAATTATGCTACATAAGTACTGCTTACCTACATGCTCAGGGGTTCCATGCTCGTTGCCTTGTGGGATTACATGCTCATTATCTCCAAGGGGGAATACATTACCATTACCAAGGGGGTAACTGGGGGACAACCGCCGCTGAGCAGAAGTGACAGCCAGGCAGAGAGCGGGGGGCTGCCCGGCTAAATTCAGAGCACTGCAGGTCTTGGCTATTTGAAATAATACCCCTTTCACACTAGAAAATGCAGGGATTTACTTGGGAATATGGTCCCAGGATAATGCAGGGACATTCCCAGGCTAGTCCCTGTATTTTCTGGTGTGAGGGGGAGAGAAAACCACCACCCCTTTAACCAACCAGCTATATCTTCGGAACCAACTGACCCATTTACATGAGACCAGTATCAAATTGAATAACTTTTGAGTGGGTTTCGAATGATGTTGGTCCCGTGAAACTGGGCCATTTGGTTCCAGAGAAATCTGCCCTCAAACAACATGAACAGCCATGAAATTACATTTCAAAAATAAAAAAAGAAGAATCAACATTATTGACCATGTGTGTTTGCGCACACTAGAAATTTTTTGTGGATATACAGTGCAGCATCAGGCAGGGATGAAGGGGGGAGGCATTACATACGTTACATTTAGACATTACATGCTGGGAACACATGCCCGCCGAGCAGCACAGTGCCTAGGCAGCCAGCGGCGCCACTGGTCACTGCAGCAGCCAGGTAGGTAGCAGTGTAAGCAGGGACAGTACAGTCTCACATAGGGAACACATACCCGCCAAGCTGCACAGGGCCTAGTCAGCCATCGATGGCGCCAATGGTCACTTCAGCAGACTGGTAGGTGAAAATATGAGCAGGGACAGTATATGGTGCACAGAGAACATATACCCGCCAAGCTGCACAGCGCCTAGGCAGCCATCAGCGGCGCCACAATATTATCACTCATTGGGCCTTATTCTGGTCGATGTGTAAATTTCCGAATACTTTCGGATGGCGTTTTTTAGCCGTCTGCGCATGCGTGGGGAACGCTATGCGCATGTGCCACGTATGGTCTCCGTACTTGTACTCCCCAATACCGTACAGAAATGTGCACCGCAATCACTCGTGAAATATGGGCGTATTATGGGCGTCATTCGGAAATACACAGGGGCGTACTTTCAAAGTGGGCTAAACTGGGCGGAAACATGGGCGGACACGAGGGAGTGCACTCATTTTGGTAGGCGTGCATTCGGACAGCACACCGAATGCACGCGAACAAAAAGGCAAGAAATATGCGGTTTCCATAAGCAAGTATTGCTTTGCGGACACCACTCGTTCATGCGCTAGGCAATCGAAACGCCTAATCAGTACAACCAATGTCAGGTGAACACAATACAATCCACTCCTTTACTCATTACTCATTAATTACACGCTTGTCACTGCTTCAATTGGAACCATTGCAGCTTAAATGGACCATTACTAAACACACACATATATGCTGCACTTTTCACACACTTTTACACTGCAAACAATGGACAGAACTTACTATCAATAATAGAAATAGACATGTCACTTCTACATGTAACTATTAAACCACACATTTGGGGATACAAATAATCATTTATTACAATAAAAAAAAAAAGGAAACCGTAACAAAATAAAAGGTACCATGCCAGGACTGTACAAAAATAATACATAATAAATCAATGAACCACAGCAGAATCATTAGGAAAACATCAGGTGGCTTCACAACAAAAGTATAGCACCAACACTTCAAGTACAGCAGACAGTAATGCTAGCCGAAAGAGGGCAACAGGGGAACCAAACATGACATTCGAAACGAGGGCAAATGTGGGGACCCTCTGCACGGGATTGGACACAGGAAACTGACACACACAGCTCAATGAAAGATTTGGGAAGACATAAGGGTGGAGATTAATGCGGACACAAGTTCATTTGCGGGCACGTTTGGCCCTGGTAGGCTCCTTGCCACGTGCAGCAGCTCTTCGGCCACGGTCACGTTGGGATGTTGGCCCAGGTGGAGCAGATGCTGGTGAGGGGGGGGGGGGGGGTGGTGTTCCCCCTCTGGCAGCAGGGAGTGCTGCTGGTGGTAATGCACTAGAAACGGATGACAATAGGACCCTATTGATGGCAACTAGCTCCACCATAAGCTCATTATGGTGGAGGAGGAGGTCATTTTGGCGCAGGGCTTGATCAGCCAGCACCTGCAGGCTTGCAGCAATTGATTGCTGGGTGGCAGCCATAGCCTGCAGGCTCCCAGCGATAGTCTGCTGGGTGCTGACCAAACCCTGCATGACCTCCTCGGTCCTACGCATCCACTCTGATGCAAAGTCTCCCTGCTGCTGAATATGGGAAAGCACCTGCACCCACCTGTCGTATTGGGCCTCGGCCGGTGGCTGCTGCTGCTGCACGTGCCTGGCACTGGTGGCAGGTGGCACAGACTCCTCAACCTCAAGAGATTCTGGACCAAGCAGTGGGGATGCTGGTGAAAGGGAAAATTACAATTACAACACATTCCATGCAAAATTAGGACCAGCTACTTATGGCATGGCAAATAATCACCTTCAAGAAAAGAAGCAAAGACTTCCGCTGGGGCCTCGCTATCGATGGTGCTCACCCCCCCAACCTCCTCTACTGCAATGCAGCACTCTGCCATCTCCTCCAGGGGGTGAGCTTCAGTTTTCCTGGCATGGGGCCAGCCCCAGAGGTGTGGCTGTGTTCCCACCGCTGGGTCAATTTCTTCTTGAGGTTGGTTTTGAAGTCGTGCCACCTGCAATGAAAGTTTACATATTACTACATGTCACTCCTCATGTTTGCTGTAGCACCCATTGCAATCTGCAACAGATTACAACATGTGCTTCATTACACACAACTTACATTCAATGAAAATATAAAAACAACCCTTAGAAGATACATTCACACTCACCCTACAATAACTATCGATTAAATGACATGGCAAACATGTCTGTGGCTCCAAGCAACGTGACCGGCCATTGACAAACTCCATCTAACATCTAATGTAAACATTACTGGTCTTGTACTGCTCAAATGTAACACACATGAACTTGCCTCTTCTTAACGTGCTCCGTCTCACGAACTTGTGGAGCCACCGCAATAATCTCCGCCGTTATGTCCTACCAAATCTTCCATCTCCTTGTGTGTGTCAACCTGTCCTGTGGACACTCGATCCAATCCCGTGCGCGGGGTACCAGGATGGCAAGCTCCTGCGCTTCGAATGCCATGTTTCTGCTGCTTGGTTCGTCTCTTGCCCTATTTCGGCCACGCCCACGGCCACCTGTCGCTGTACTTAAAGTGCTGGCCTGGCTACTCTGTTGGGAAGCCACCTGTTGTGTTCCCAATGATTCTGCTGAGGCTGAAGATGGGCCAGCTGCCGATTGGCCTGATGTAGATGGCCCATCTGGCTGCTCTTCTCCCACTGGCTGGTCTGGGTTGAGGGGGACATAGCTGGTGTTGGAGTCCATGCGGGTAAACAGGTCTTGGCACACCTGCTCTTCCTCAGATTGTGAGCCAGCCATGTTTGCAACAACATTGCAGTTTTCGAGCACACCTTTATATCCTATTTCTGTAATTGGCGTACATCAGCGACACCCTGCATTCCGTACGGCAAAACTAAACCTGTGGTCACACATGAAATGTAAATGTGAATGTACATTTGTACTGTGCACTTGTTTGGTATGTACTGCAAATAACACTAACCATTCCATATGTAAATCCAGTCCACCACTCAGGCAATAGTAATCAGTGCTTGCATCCAAATCACATGGGAAAGGTGTCCAAATACTGGCTTAATGCTAGCTACATTGCATTCCACATCTCTAGTGTGGGCCGGTAGAAAGTAAGTGTACACATGGCACCATGGCCTAATATTGGGAAAAGGTCTTGCACTATTTGCTATGTTTCTGCTGTATAGCTTTTACTATAATAAAGCTGTTTAGTACCTTGTAGAGAGGTGTAAATGGCTAGTGATGCAGACTATTTCACCTGTTGCTTTCACCCATGTTTGGTGAATGTAATAGATTATATATAATGGGTTGCAAACTTCTTTCACCCTCTCTGTTTAGGAGATACTAAGTAATGGCATGGTCTGCTCAACTATGCAAAGGTACAGCAAGTGTGGTTTGGCAATGCAATTGGTTAGCCGTCTGTTGTGGCGCATACACGCTGTTAATGACAAAATAAACAATAAAGTTAATACCAAATATCACTCTGAACAACCAATTACAGGACATGATTGCTTAAATTGTGCCATTGCTAAGATGGCGGCCTATGGGAGAGCAGCCCCATTCTCTCCTGCGGAGCTGAGGGCACTGGTCTCCGTTATGGAGACCAGGCTGGGGCGGGCGGGCCCATTTATAACGAACCGCCAGAAGCGGAATGCTTATGCGGCGGCCCGCCGACGCATATTCGCACGCACCCAGGTGCGGAGGACCATCGCTCAGCTGGAGTGGCTATGGTCAGACCTGAGGCGTCGACAGCCAGATTTGCTCCAGCAAATCAGGGCCAGGATTGCGCGATGTGAGTGTTTACACATTAAATGGGCATTTGTACATTATTGCTTACATGACCTTTTTTAAGCCAATAAGGTAACCTGGCTGATCATGAGTTAAACATGGCATACACTATATGTGTGCTACTTCCTGTTTGACACCCTGTAATGGTGATAAAATATGTAATTGTGTAGGATTATTGTTTGTGATGCTTACAATGGCCCAAATGTCACATCATAACTGCCATGTTACAGGCTGTGCTTGATAAAAGCCAGTACATTTATCTCTACTTATCACCTTTGCATTTATTGCTTGTTAAGGCTTAATACATCTGTCCAAATGACCCCTAATTGGCACTAATGTTTTTTTTCTCTCAAACACAGCACGGGATCGAGCAAGACAGGCACGGGAGGAGGCAGAGGCGGCCCAGGCCCAGGAGGAGGGCTCTGATGGGATGGCCGAGGAGCTAGTGGCAGAGGACGGGGAGCAAATGGAGGAGGAGGTGGTGCCACTAGAAGAGGAGGAGGTGGTGCCACTAGAAGAGCAGGAGGTGCTGCCAGCTGAGGAGGAGGTGGTGGCAGCCGAGGAGGAGGTGCTGCCAGCTGAGGAGGAGGTGGTGGCAGCCGAGGAGGAGGATGAGGAGGCCTGTGAGGTGGAGCAGGCGGCCGAAAGTGGTATGTATACATAAAGAATCATTATTCCTTTTGTTATCTACTATTTGCTATGTAGCACTGGTGATTCAATTGTGTTTTAAAATACTATAAAGTCATATAACAAACAGGGTAGCAACAGACACACTTAGATAGGGTGCCCAAACCACCCCTTTCATCCTGGACACATATTAATGACACAGGTTGTGGGGATGGCTTTCAGGTCGATTTTAAGTGCCACAGAACCTGTGTAGTTAATCTGTATCCTGGAAGAAAGGGATGCCATGCTCATGTAAGGGTTACATGTCCCTGCTGCAAGCGTACAATCTGTAGCCTCATATAGGTGAATAGAGTTTACAGGTGATTGATATTTCTAAACTAGATTAAGTATGGCATAAATGGAGTATGGACAGGCGTGGCTTAGAATGGAGTCACAAGTGGTCAGTGCCCCTGGGCCCTCCACTAGCTAACCAACCCCTGCAGTCTGCATGTATTGTTGGCACCATAATTGTTGGTTGATTTTGTCTTAATAATGATTTTGTGCATGGGAGTGGGTTAGTGCTGCAGCTTTACCTACCTGGCATTATGACAATGATTTATGGAGCAGACCATTAGCAGGCAAGCCATGCTTGATTGCACAAATGTACTGTGCATTCCTGAGAGTTGACTAAGTCCCATGCCACGTTGCATCATAGAACAGACACTGAGCGATTTTTGATGAGTTGTTATTGCTGGAGCTCATGACATGCTTCTCAGAGCTTAGTCATGGGTGGGTTTGGATTCAGAAGGAGCACTATGACTGTGAGGTGTTCTACAGAGTAAAGGGACGAGGGAAAAAAACAGCCTTTCCTTTTAGTATGTATGCATGTATGTATAGATGTATGTGTCATATATATAGTTATATATGTCTCTATATACAGGTATTGGATATAGAGAGCGCTAGATAGAAACCTCCACCTTACTGTGACATTCAATAGTGGATTCAAAATTTTGCGATTTGTAAACAAATTTTATTTAAAAATGAATAATATAGTCGATGTCAGACACTATTCACATAAAACATAGTAAAATTATAATACAAGCATTTCCAGTGAGTCGAGACCCTATATCTCTATATACATATATATATATATATATATATATATATACACATACACACACACACCTGTCACCTTGCATTTATAACATTTATGTATGACTATGTTAAAAGTATTCATGAATATCATAACTAATTTTACCCCCTTTAACATGCCCACAGATGAGCCTACCCAAGCAGAGGAGGGTGTACGTGGGGCCCTTCTCAGAATGCGCCATCACCTGCAGCTGGTCCTTGCCGACCTGCAAGATCTGACAGATCTTCTAATATAATTTTTGTTTTTGTTAATAATTTATTTTAATATTATTGCTAAAATTAAAAAGTTTATCACAGTTTGAAGTTGTATGTGTGTTTTTTACACTTTACTACTTTATTATGTGTTAGTAATAATTAGCACATTGTAGAATATTGCATTTGACGTGCAATTTTGATATCATATGCATACATAAAAGCTACATAAAGGGGTGACAATGATTAAAATATCACTTCACATGATGTAAGAGTTAATGTGTGTAATGGATGTGGTAGTAATGTGTTTAAGTATCTATTAGGATTTAATTGATTCCAATTCCAAACAAACACTTTTTAATGAGGTTGCCTAATTGCATAAGTGGGTCATGTGATCGATTTCTGTGTTCAGATAATAGTGTTGAATTGTGCGTAAATACACCGCATCGGTGCGTACGGGCAGGTTCCCGTCCGTTCTGACGCGGTAAGACCGTGCTTACGCTGTAAGACCGTGCAGAATATGTGCGTGTCCACCGCACACGCAAGGTTTGGATGTCTTCCGTAAACACGCCCTCTTCTTAAAGAGTGAGTCCGTCTGAATGCGGAGGCTCGGTGGGCGTTTCTACGGACGATGTCCGCACAGCGTGGCGTGCGGACCGCTACGTAAGAATTCGGGAAAGTACGCACCGATCAGAATAAGGGCCATTATGTGAATATACCTTCAAGGCTGATAATACTTCTTTACTGATTTTCTATGTCATTTTCATAATTGTTAGATTGGATCACTACTGATGACATTTCTGTTTTAGCAAAATTTTATTGTTTTTAATAAGTTAAAATACTCCATATAATTGCCTGAAATTCACAAAGGTGAATTAATTTCTCATTTCAACATTACCCATAAAGGAGAACTCCAAATGAGGTCACTATCCATTTACAGTGTTACAGGCGCAAAACCTGACTCCTGAATCGCTGATAAGATTGGTTTCTTAGCGACCATCTTACGCTAACAGTTATAATAGCAACATAAAACTCAGCCACTTAGCCCAATTGTTCTCTTAAAAAACCTTGGCAGACTATAGCACATGAATAATTCATGAGATCCATGTGTTTTCTCATCCGCTTCAATATCAAGTGTGGTGGTGTCTGATCCATGCAGTAGCAAAAAAGGCTTTATTGTTTTTTGTTATGAAATTATTTTTTTTAACTGGTATGATGTTTTGATAGTCAAAGTAATCACTCCATCATTCCCAAACTTTTTTGAATCACGGCGCCCTAGAGCATCCCAAAAACTTTCATGGCACCCCTAGGCTGGATTTTTTATGATTGAGAAATTCTGAAAACAATATTAAATTAAGTAAATAGTGTTTTTATATGTCATCCTTAGGGTCAGTTATGTGGTGAGGGACAGGACTTGCTACGGATTGTCCACATGTGTTATGATTGGCAGCCACAAGCACTGGATTTGCCTGTTACATTGATCATAAATAATTTTAAATGGACTGGACCACCAGCCCAGGGCACCCCTGCAAGTCTCCTGAGGCACCCCAGGTTTCCACAGCACACAGTTTGGGAACCACTGGGTTCATTTGTTATAGATAATAAACACATTCCATATTTTCCTTAATCGAGGTACACACTGAAGCGATCTGGACAATTTGCCAGTTTGTAATGACAAATCAACTAAACCGATCAGTGTGTATGGGTGATTGGCGCTCCCGTGGTCCCTAGAGACAGGCTCGAGGCTTGTATGTTACTTTGAAGTGGTTCTTCAATCTTGGTAGCAGTACTGTACCTCAGGCTGCTTGGAAGCGCATGATATATTGGCACACAAACTATTTGTCTCTGTTGCACATCAAATCTAGCTATAACGTTACAAACCTTGTTTGTGCTTATGAAGGATGGAACATGATCGTTCCATCCTTCTTAAAGAATTCTTCAGTATGTACACAGAATCTTGCTCAGTATGGTAGCGCGTGCGTCTCCTGCACAAAGGGGTAAGTGCGTCTCATGCACAATAAAGGACACATTTGCCAGTGATCCATGTTACATACTGGCAAATACCTCCATTTCAAACCCCCACTATCCACTCCAGCCCAAAGCATGGCGAGCGTAGCGATCCCCGCGTGGGGACACGGTATGCGTCCTCCTGACCTGTTCATACCCACACTACCCACGTCGGTGTGGAGTTGATTTTATATATTTACATTTAAGTGTGGCGAGCAACCGAGGTGTATTCCGCGTCCCCTCGCGGGTCTAGCTGCGCTCGCCACGCTTTGGGGCGAGGATAGTGGGGGTGTTTCAGGAACACATTCACACCTGCCTTTTCAGGCAGGTTAAAATGGTCAATGGTTCCCACACAATGTAATAAGCACTGACTGACTACGCTAACTGTGTAATGCTAACTGACTACGTTAACTACGTAAGCTTTGCCTGGCCGCGAACGGGCGGGAACACGACGCTGATACTGACAGGGACACCTGCCTGACTACGCTAACTACGTAAGCTCCGTCTAGCCGCGAACGGGCGGGAACTGATTCTGACAGGGACGCTAACTACTCTGGCCGCGGGAACACTACGCTGATTCTGACAGGGACACTATACTGACTACGTAACTACCGCCGTGAAACTACACAAATACCAATAGTTTATACAAATAGTAGTACACAAATACAACACTTTTATGGATACAACTATAGTCTGTGGAATGGATGGGGAGAATACCCCAAAAAATAGAAGGTCATGCAGTCTCCTTTACTCTCCTCTAGAGATGACAGGTGACAACACAAACCTATTGGCCCACACATTCACTCCCCTAGACTGGTCATAAAAACATGGCAACCCTGCAAAATATACTAAAGCTGGGTACACATATGTACAATTTCATTTTTCTTGCGACTGTTCGTTCGACTGAATACACGTTCGACCGTCCAAAACATACGACCGTTCTGCGCGTACACATATGTACAATTTTACTTGCGACGTCCGATGTACTCCCGTCCAAACAATCGCAAGAAGAAGTATATGAAAGACCCTGTAACCCTTTGCCTGCTGTTTTAACTAATGTGTGTTTAATGCCTCACTGCCCAACACTTTAGAGGCATCACTTTAAGACATTAATCAATGTTGAAGTTTTAATAGTGTGTTATGGTGCCCTGCAAAGAGCTTCCAGCACACTCTATTAAAACTTCAACATTGATTAATGTCTTAAAGTGATGCCTCTAAAGTGTTGGGCAGTGAGGCATTAAACACACATTAGTTAAAACAGCAGGCAAAGGGTTACAGGGTCTCTCATAATGCAGCATACCACCGTGCTTTGTCAAACTGTCAAGCATATCGATCGAACATGCGTACACACTTCACTTTTGTTCCGATATGGAGCCGTCCTGTCGGATGAAATATTAAGCAGCAAAGAACCTTCGACCGACCGACCGACCGTGGACGGCCAAGAGCGTTTTTGGCCGTTTATCGATCGCACAGCAGCAATTGGGACAGCGTACACACCTATACAATCGAACGGCCGTTTGCCCCCAGATTGGAAGAACGGCCCGACGATTGTATATATGTGTACCTAGCTTAAGAGACTGAACTCCATTTTCAGCATTATGGGCCAGATGGAATTCAGTGTGAGCCCAGCGGCCATGTGGGATGCCTGATGAACGTTGAGCTTTTTTTAAAGGGTTGGTCATTTACAAGTCAAATCGATTCCTTTTAAATGGAAATGCAATATGCTGACATACTTTAGACAAAAAAGCAGCACAAGCAAAAGATCGACATGGAAATGGTTGGCACATGAAAAGGACAATGTTTTTAATGTTTTTGGTTTCAATTTGCATGGCAAGGTGTTTTGCTTAGCACACTTTACCATTCCTATTTACAGTCTACCATTCCTAATTACAGGTAAATTATTACAAAAAAAGTCCCCAAAAATAAAAATATTCCATAAAGCGCACAATTACCTTTTTATGTGTTGACTTAGCAAGTAGAGGCAGGGATTAGCATAATCATAAATGTCAGGATGCAGTGTGGGGGTAGGATGTAATGGGACATACCGTATACTGAATTTTTACTACCTGTCACCATAATCCATGCCTTCATCTGGTGCTATTAATTATTTTGCTGGTAATCCCTGCCTTTAAACTGTTTAATACACTAACAAAATCACTTCCACATTCCCAGCTGTGGAGATCAGCAACGTGATTCATCCTTGCTGCCAGATTTGTGGGTTGGATGGATTCGAACTTGGGGTCTGAATCACGTTTACTCGGTCCCCTGCAAATTATCTGCGGTGATCGATGTTTCGGGTCTGCGCATGCGTATTTGCAAATAACCTAATGTGCAGACCCAATATGCGATCACCTTCGGCGACTATCACAGTCACCGAAGAGTTCACACACAGTGGGGCGGGTAGTGGGTGGGCAGGGGGCTGTCGCATGGGGACGCCCAGTGTTTCCTGGGCATGCCAATAAAAACGGTGGATGCGCCCAGAAAATTGCTAGGAGTCTTCATGCAGGCGTGGCGAAGCCTGCATGAAGCAGGCGGGTGATATCACATGACATCAGCGCCCACCCACTTTTTGGCCATCTGTTGCGCAGATAAAAGTCAGATCAGACTGACTTTTATCTGCGAGCAGGCAAAAAACATTCCATGGTTGGCGACCATGGAATGATTTTTCTCCCATACGCCCGCATGCGAAGGGATGTGTCAGCGCAAGTTTCTCCTATATATGCTGGATAGGAAAATAACCGTTTTTCTTTCATTTCAGATTCTTACAGCTTGGCAATTCCCAGACTTCACAAGTGGGTACAACAATCCAGAGGTCCCCAGTGTAGACTCCACACCCCAAGCCTACTGGCAAACCACTAACTAGTATTGGGAACCTTGACCCTCTGCACTGGACACATATTTACAGGTAAGTGCAAACCACAGGAGTCAGATAGGGATACGGTCATTGGATCACCAGAATGATGGTCGACAAGCATTAAGTCAACACCATTAGGTTGACATGCATTTATGTCCACATGGCTTAAGGTCCCTCCCGCCCTCTACGGTCGGCTGACGACTGTCGTCTCTCCTCCACCCTGATCACTGCTTCCCATGCTAGAGTACAGGACTTTGCCCGTGCTGCACCCCTTCAGTGGAACGCACTCCCTCGCTCCATTAGACTCTCCCCGACCTTGCAAAGCTTCAAACGGGCACTGAAAACTCACCTATTCATCAAAGCGTACCCTTCCACTGCATAAACCAGATGGTTCTCCAACCCCTTGCCTGTTTACATCCTGCTATCTAACCACCACCCACTCACTTGCACCTCTTGTAATCTGTCTGTCTCCCCTTCCTACTAGATTGTAAGCTCCTCCGAGTAGGGCCCTCTTTCCTCCTGTTGTCAAAGCCCACTTCTCCTCACATTTCACTCACAGCTCTCCTTTACTCCAACACTCAGTGACCATCTTTGTCCGCATACTCATCTCCATCATTGGCATCTACCCTCTAGTTGTATTTTGATTGAGTCCTCACTACTTACAGTATATCCAAGCTGTAATGTGTATTGAACTGTGGCGCTCTTTATTTGTACTGTATTTTTGTTATTTATTCAATGTTATGCCAAGCTTTGTCTCCCTGTATTGTCCCTTTGTACGGCGCTGCGAAACACTTGTGGCGCCTTATAAATAAAATTATTATAATAATAATAATAATAAGGTCGACATGGCTTAAGGTCGACAGGGTCATTAAGTCGACAGGATCATTAGGTCGACATGTTTAGGGTCGACAGGGTCATTAGGTCGAAATTGGGTTTTTTACTTTTTTTTTGCCAAAATATGCTGACAGGCGATATTTCATGCCCTACCATCCACTAGGGCGTGGTGGGAAAATAAAATAGTGTGCCGAGCCTCTCTAACCACCGTGCCAGAAGCATGGGTAGCGCAGCGAGCCATGCATGGGGACATGGTGCTACTTTTTTAGTGTTTATGTTGACATTCCGGTTTAAAAAAAAAAAAACCATGTTGACTTTTTCAATGTCAATTTTTACCAATGTCAACCTAATGACCCTGTCGATCTAAAGTCATGTTGACCTTCCTGTATGTCGACCTAAATGCATGTCAACCATAATGCTGGTCACCTAATGATCCATACCCGTCAGATATTAGGAAAAACCTGGACTGGATGTATTCATTCCTGATGCTGCTGCTCTAAACCTGAGATCAAGATCCTGCTGTTCCAAATGAAACTCATGTGGAACTATACTGTCCAGACCACATTTCCCATATGTGGAACTATACTGTCCCAGCTACACTTCCCATATGTGGAACTATACTGTCCCGGACACACTTCGCATATGTGGAACTATACTGTCCCAGCCACACTTCCCATATGTGGAAATATAGTGTCCCGGACACACTTCGCATATGTGGAACTATACTGTCCCGGACACACTTCGCATATGAGGAACTATACTGTCCCGGACACACTTCGCATATGTGGAACTATACTGTCCCGGACACACTTCGCATATGTGGAACTATACTGTCCCGGACACGCTTCGCTTATTTGGAACTATACTGTCCCGGACACACTTTGCATATTTCAGCTAAAATAAATAAACTGGAAGCAACATTTTTGGAGCAAAAATAGATTCATAAATTGATCACAAATAACTGTCTTTGGGATTACTCCATGTTTTATATGCTGGTTACGAAGATTTGAAGGAACGAAGAATGTGAACATGATAATGAACTGCGGACTGCATATTTAAATAGTCTCTGGATTACTGGACAGGAAACTGGAAGAATCTGGGAAGACCTGAAGAAAATCCGGAGGCAAAGAACTGGAGGAAACGGAGATACTTAATGGTGTCGTGGAAACCGAGCCCAAATGGACAATACTGTCGGATCTATTCCGACTGGGCCAAGCGCTTTTAAGCGAATTCAGCCCGTCATAAAGTGCACCCGGTGCCCTGATGATTCGCACTCGTGAATAATCTGCATCATAAAAGATCGACCCCTTGGTATCACTTGGTATCACAACAGGTACAGTCTACAGTTGTGGGAGGATAGAGAGATAAGGGGAGTATATATTCCTTCATTTAAAATATGAAGTTGAATGATAATTATTGATGAATTAAAGTAGCAGGTGCGAATGTTAAATTTCTACAGTAACTAAAATCTGCTACAGTAAGGTTAAAGCAGAAATTTTTATGGAGTGATATTGTTTTTCATACCTACACATGAGTCCTAAAGTGTTGCTTATTTACACAGTATTCAATGGGATTGATGGTATATTTGCAATGGTAAAATGTTTTATTCTCATACATAAAAAAATGTTTCTGAAATGGGTCTGAGCCAGCTAAACCCCTTTTACATTGCATTGTGGAGCCAGTTTATTACTGGTTATTACTGGGTTGATGCCTTTCACACTGAACCCCGTTCACCCATAGAAAACAATGTAATGTCATTTGTAATGGACTTCTATGGCTCAATATTTGTATTATAGCTAACAATAAATTTGTTTGTTGATGTTTATGTACTGGACCAATTTCAAATGTTTTTATATATCAGAGAATCCATTACAGTGCCAGTGATTTGCCTGGCAATTTCTGCCTCCCCTCTTGTTCTAAGCATCTAACCCCATGTCGACCTGATGACTCTGTCGCCCTAATGACTCTGTCTACCTAACCCCATGTCGACCTTCAGTCATGTTGACCTTCATGCCTGTCGACCTAGGGGTGTCAACCTAATGCTTGTCGACCTAGTTGCTGTCTATCCCATGATCCATACCCACAAGGACTTAAACTGCAGTCACATTCAACCTTAGTGTAATTTGAGTACAGCGACAGGGCAGTGAGGCAATGTTTAGGCGGGCGGCAACGCAGCATTGCAGGGACGCAGTTCCAAACAATACAGGAATGTCCAGACCATTTTCATGCTGAGCCATTGGAGTTGTGTGACAACACATGCTGCAGCTGTAACCCTAAACATGATGGCCCAGAGCCTGTCATCACAGCTATGCTGTGCACGCAGGGGGCTACCCTTGTAGTGGAGGGAAGGACCCGACACTCGTGGCTGGACAGCTCGCCACATGCTAGTGCCAGGAAATGTAGTTTTGTGAATCTTCGCAAAACTACTAAACATCCTAGCACCTGATGTGTGACCTTGTGCATGTATACATTTTCATATTTCAACACTTACTTATATAAACCTGAAATAACGACTCGGAGACTTGGATCTGGCAGAAATTGTTAGCTGAATTTATTTAAAACATTTTAAGCTAATTGTTTGTATTAGAATTTCTTAATTAAATGGTGGCCCAGAAAGAACGGCTAGTGATCTAAGCTCCACCCCACGACTTACGTATGTAATAACGTATTACCTACACAAGCGGTATGGCTCCACCTACTCCATTGACTGCCAACCCGAGCGGGTGGTCTCGCTGTCCCCCGAGCGGGTGATCTAGCGCAGGCCTATAGTCAATGAAGGTGAGCGCACCAAAAACAACCGATGTGATGTATAAACATCGCTTACTGAAGACCTAAATCAATTAATCTGCCGTTCTTTCCCGCCTTTCAGCCAACGCGTTTACAGCCCCCCCCCTTTTAGCCCCCCCCTTACCACATTGAAATCGGGCGGGTAGGGTGGGAAATTCCACAGGGATAAGAGGAAGACTCCTCCTTCCCTGTCCCTATTATCCTCAGCTAACTCTGCCCTCCCCTGCTTTCCTATTGGCTCCGAGTCACATGCCCTATTGTGTACACACAGCCTTGGATGTTTAATTCACTCCTTTCCTATGGCAGTCATTGCGTTATTCTAAACATCCTAGCACCTGATGTGTGACCTTGTGCATGTATACATTTTCATATTTCAACACTTACTTATATAAACCTGAAATAACGACTCGGAGACTTGGATCTGGCAGAAATTGTTAGCTGAATTTATTTAAAACATTTTAAGCTAATTGTTTGTATTAGAATTTCTTAATTAAATGGTGGCCCAGAAAGAACGGCTAGTGATCTAAGCTCCACCCCACGACTGACGTATGTAATAACGTATTACCTACACAAGCGGTATGGCTCCACCTACTCCATTGACTGCCAACCCGAGCGGGTGGTCTCGCTGTCCCCCGAGCGGGTGATCTAGCGCAGGCCTATAGTCAATGAAGGTGAGCGCACCGAAAACAACCGATGTGATGTATAAACATCGCTTACTGAAGACCTAAATCAATTAATCTGCCGTTCTTTCCCGCCAAAGCGGGGGTCCTGGTCCCAGGACACCCCCGCCCCGCCACCAGACTAGAGCACCAAAAAAGGCCGCTCCTAGAAATAGATCCTCTACAAATCTGAGCCTCTCTTCGTTTACATAGGGGATTCTAACAGGGAGAAACCCATGGTGGCAATGACACTTCATTTGCCCATGTGTGGCGCCTGCACCTTGGGCAGCCATGCCCACCGTGCTGCCTTGACCTACCCCTGGCCTGAGGCATGATGCAAGTGCAAATTATGATGCCTAACTTTTCTAGCCCAAACTGAGGCATGATGCAATTCCAAATTAAGATGCGGGCAAGTCATGATGCGCTAATGGCCATCAGACTACTAAAGGTCGAGGCCCGCAGTTCCTATGCCGTGCTAATGTCCATTGGACCTCTCCAGGTCAGGGCCCGCATTCGTTTCCCTGCTGCGCTAGTGTGCATCCGATCACTTGAGGTCAGGGGCCGCAGCTTACCTGCTGTGCCCTTGGCTAGCTGACCCCTTCCAGGTTGGGGCCTGCAGCTTCCCTGCTGCGCTAATATGCATTTGACCCCCCAAGGTCATGGGCCCACAGCTTCCATGCTGCGCCCAATGGCCAACTGTCCACTTTCAGGTCAGGGCCCGCAGCTTCTGTGCTGCGCTAATATGCATCAGACCGCTCAAGGTCATGGGCCCACAGCTTCCATGCTGTGCCCAATGGCTAACTGACCACTTTCAGGTCAGGGCCCGCAGCTTCTGTGCTGCGCTAATATGCATCAGACCGCTCAAGGTCATGGGCCCACAGCTTCCATGCTGTGCCCAATGGCCAACTGACCACTTACAGGTCAGGGCCCACAGCTTCCCTGCTGTGCTAATATAAATCAGACCACTCAAGGTCGTGGGCCCTCAGCTTCCATGCTGTGCCCATGGCCTACTGACCACTTGAAGGTCAGGGCCCGTGGTTACCGTCCTGCGCTAGTGGCCAACAGACCACTTGAGGTCAGGGCTTACAGCTTGCCTTTGGACTAAGGTGTGACCTGCCCTCCCTACCTCGATACTACTTCCCGACCCCTTATGGGTGGCAAGAATTGTGCACTGGTTTGTAAGGCTATGATATGTTAGCGTATTTTAGGAGGATCTGCCAAAGAAAATAAAATTTTTGATGCCCAATTTTGGTTGCATATAATTTGGTAAAGTACCAATAGAACGCCCATTTTGACACAAAGGGGAAAGGGTTCTGGGGAAAGGGAGTTACTCGGCCGGAGGACAAAAACGTCTGGACCTGCTGAGGGACTATTGACTATAGAATTCAGTCTGTCAGTTCAGGTAAAAAAGCGTGAAAACTCCGGACGCTCTGCCCAACAACAGAGCGTAGTTAATCCCCGAGTAGGATGGGCACAAATGACATACAAACATCCACCCAAGCGCTCGCGCGATCTGGCTGACGCACTGCCCTCATGGCAGTAGATGCGGGCAGATGTACTTATTGTAACTAGCGGTACGCCATCGGCCTAAGGCCCTAAATTTTGCCCTTTCCGCGGTTGTAGCTGCCCCTATTCTGTGAGAGTGTGTGCAGAATTCCCTTGAGGAGTGGCCTAACCCCTCGAGGCATCAGTGCAACATCTAGCTGAATGGGTACCCCACTTCTGGGTCAGGGCCTAACTTCCCTGCTGTGCTAATGTGCACCTGAACACTCTAGGTAATGGGCCTACAGCTTTCATGTTGTGCCCGATGGCCATCTGACCACTTACAGGTCAGGGCCCGCAGCTTCCCTGCTGCGCTAATATGCATCAGACCAGTCAAGGTCGTGGGCCCCCAGCTTCCAGCTGTGCCCATGGCCAACTGACCACCTAACAGGTCAGGGCCCGCAGCTTCCCTGCTGCGCTAGTACGCCTTAGCCCCCTGAAGGTCTGCATGTCCCCTTTTTTGCCCCACTTACTCCCCTTACTGTAGTTAAGTAAGAGGGATTACAATACTGCGCCTCTGAAGGCTGCTGTAACCGTTGTGAAGGTTGCCCTGGGCTATGAGATATAGCAGTAATTGGCTGTTGTGCCCGCGGCTCTCTTTCAAGCTTTGCGGATCTGTTGTGTTGCGTATTGGACTGCCCCTGGCTAAGCCGCCCTCCTGCCCTTATTGCTGTGTCCTTGCTTGCTCGCCCGCATACTGGCATACCTGGCTGGCTTTGCACTTGGGAGCTCTGGCCATGCTATTTACTCCCGGCCCCCTCCTATCAAGAGTGGCTGGAGTGAGACCCAGCATGCTCTGAAAAAGAAGAAAACCAAAAAACATTGTCTCACCACTGGAAGGACCGTCACCTGCTTGCTGTGACTCTGCTGTCCACACCTCATCAACCTCTTTGTTCGATTTGTATTCGATTTCCAATTCCTTCCACGTTTTTCAAGCAAGTTGTCATCTGTGGAGACATATGACTGGTCCCTGTCCTACTGCCCTCACACTTCCCTAATGCTGGAGTTATGTTATATACGAATATATAGTGTGAACAGTGAAGGGTAAGGTAGGGTTCTGGGGGGTGGGATCAAAATGTTAATATGGTATTGCGAGATATGGCCATATACGCCAGCCCCTTCCACCATGGCTAGTGCATAATAGGTTGGAGGATGCTATCATCCCAATGTATGTATTCTTGCAATTGCGCACTGCCCTGGATCTTAAAATCTATATTTCTTTACATCTGGACGCATATGTCCACCCGCGCTCATTTCGTTGTTGGCACCCGATGAATGCCCAAGTATGAGTGTGGAATATTATAATTGGGACTATTGGTTATTGCGTAATGCTAGCGGTTGTAACTTTAGTTATTGTGCTGCCTCCGACATAGTCGGGAAGTCATAGTGAATATCTGTGCGGGAACCTAGCTCTGTCCCTGTACATTACTTTTGCGTCCTTTTAGCCGAACCTGCTATAACTTTGCTGTTGCTGTTAATAATTGTAGATCTGTGAAGCAGATGGCGCTCTTCCGTCCTAGAATGCCGCAACTCAGACCATTAAAGGCTAGTGGTCTTAACTACTCATTATGCGGTGCTCTGTACCTCTACCGTCATATTATTTCCTCTATTTAGCATGCCGTTATAAGGCCCCACTTTTTTTGGGCCAATGCCTGGAGAACGGTGATCTCTAAGCCAAAACACCTTTTGTTAAGAACTGTATACCTAGGGATTGCGGATGATGTTATTGAGACATAAATTACTAAGGGCCAAGAGTCAGTTATAGCAAGAGATTGCGGTTAGTGGTCAATATGCCAGCATATCTATCGATTGTAAGCTTGCAGCAGGGGCCTCCTAACTCTCAGTTTGTCTGTCTGTTACCCTGTTTGTTTTTCCCCTGTCTCTGATTATAAAGCGCGTGAGAATCTGCTGCGTTATATAGGAAACTGCAAATCAATCAATATAAGCGCAAATGTGACAATTGTAGAAGGGAGTTTGCTGTTAGGTGCAGCGTGACCAATGTACGGTACGGTGGTGCAGTGATTAGCAACACTGTTACCAGTAGGGCCCTTGTATAACTGCAATACCTTGTCCACTCATTTATCGGAGAGCTTGTCTTTTTAAAATTGTACCAGTATATAATTGTAAGTGCGCCCGTCTTGGCGGTGTGCTATTAACCTTGGAGCCCCCCGGCTGCATCTATGCGCCACAATTTGCCATATAACATCAGTGGCCTCTGGGTTCCCACCAGTGGTGTCACCCTTGCAATTGTATTGTTTTCCTGGGACATCCTAGGCTACTTTTAACAGCTAGCTTAATGAAGATTATAGTTGGTAATATAATGTTGCAAAGTGTTCCCTGAGGCGGGGTGATCTGCACTCTCCGAAGGCTGTGTCTAGTTCTATATAAGGAGAGATTGTGAACGTGGCACCTAATGGTAGCGGGGGTTTGTACTGCTACGTCTGAGAGGAATCTTTTAAAGTGCCTTATAACCAAATGTAGATAAGACCCAAAGCAGTTGTTTAGCGACATATTGTAACAGTGTAATGCGGGTTAGTTGAAAATGAGGGTGATTTATGGTGGATAATTTGGCCATGATAAATATCCATTCGCCTTCAGGAGCTGCTACGCCCCCTTTCCCCGAACATGGGATATAAAACTCCGCCCCTGTAATAGCTAATGTACTGCATGGTCTTTTTATTCTGCAATGCGAGCTTTGCACTTGGAGCATGCCTTACTAATGCCTTGCGGCCCAGCCCTCTCTTGGATGCATGGCTCTTTAACTTCACTCCCCGCACGGGATCTCTCCATTGGTGGTGCCAACGGCCGTGCCCTAGAACCAAGGCAAGTAGCCAGCATGTAGGGGTTATATGCGGGAGCAGGGGAAGTTGCTCCGTAGTCACTACCAGACCTGATCGAGGACCTGGAGTGCTCCCCTGTCTCTATACCCTGCGTTTCCCCTCTACTGCTCTAATGGTTCTCCTTTCCCTGTGACTAAGGGGTTGAGTCTGCTCCTTCTGGTCTACCCAGGTACTGCAAGCTATTTGCCTTTGTAGGCATTCTCTCCCCCTTCCTATGTAATGTGCGCTCGGCCACCGTCGACCCTTGACCCCTGGCTTCCGCCACATTGATTCTTGGGGTCGCGGTGACTGAGCTGACTCTGCTCCCTCATGCACCGGACTCCAGTCCAGTGCACCTTGGTCGCTGTTTGGCGACTCCCTCCCCATGCCGCCGCTCCGGGCGCCAGACGCCCTCCCCCTACCCGCCGCCAAACACGGACTACCGTGTGCGACAGCGGTGTTAACACTCTCCCCACGCTCCAGCGGCCGGAACCTGCACAGAGTGACCCGTCTGGAGAAGGGAGGTAAGGAGTGACGCCGAGCGGTGCGGCGGAGGCCCCGCTGAAGTGTCGGTCCGCACGGCACCGCTCGGCGCTGTTGGGGATTGCGGCTTTTGCCCACAGCGAGGCAATGCGGGGGATGCAGCAATGTGCCCGGGTTTGCTCCTTCTCCGCCCTCCTTGTGGACAGACCGGCGTCCGCAGCGGAGTTTGCGGCGGCCAGTACCAGCATTGCAGACAGGCGGACGCCATTGATCGGGCACAGTCCCCCCGGTGAGTACAGATCAGGCATGGGGATGTAAAACTCTGCCCCTGCAATTGCTATCGGTGTATCATTTACCCATGTGTATAACTCCTGTAACCATGTAATCGGTGTATACGTCCTGTGATAGCCCTATAAGCCTTGCCTTGCTTTAACCCTTGCACCCCTGCCTAGGATACTGATAGGCCCTACCCAATGTTACGAGTACCTTACATAAATCCTAACAGTACTGTAATGCAATAATGCACTATAAGCGCTCTCCCTTGTATGCAGCTGTTAATATGTGTAAGATATATAATGGTGAAATTGTTAGAAACTACGACAGGCAATCTAAAATTCTAGGCCTCAATTCTAGTGCAGGGTCAGGGGTGCCTAATAATGTAAGCATGGAGCATCACTCACCAGAACCATTCCAGTGAAATTCCACAGGGATAAGAGGAAGACTCCTCCTTCCCTGTCCCTATTATCCTCAGCTAACTCTGCCCTCCCCTGCTTTCCTATTGGCTCCGAGTCACATGCCCTATTGTGTACACACAGCCTTGGATGTTTAATTCACTCCTTTCCTATGGCAGTCATTGCGTTATTCAACTCATGCTGTATTAAGCCTAATGTGCAAAAAGTTGGTGTACGATACTAAGATTCAAATTAGACTCTAATATTGCATACACACGTTGAGATGGGTAGTGAATGGGTACCCCAAAATTGCGCACTCTACTAAAATAGAGCAGCACCTCTGTAGGTTTAGACGGGACCAAAGGTTTAGAAATGCAAAAAAGAGTTCAGAGGGCGCTCTCCAATAAAACAACAGTTTTAAAAACATAAAGAATTAAATAATCCAGTGGATCAATACAATGAAGTACTTTGTTCACAGTTGTTAGATGTCAAGGTCAACAAAAGAACACATGCGGCCCTGAACACACGTTGAGATATGCACTATTTTTCTATTCAATTTTGCTTATAGAAGCGAAATCGAATATATAAATCGAATCGAAATCAAATGCACATCAAAGGCTTTTATTAGCATTCAATGCAGATTCCATCCAAATGCGCACTCCCGTGTAGTGGAAATCGAATAGAAAAAAGGCAAGACTATCTAGTGAAAATCTAATAGTAGATAGTGCAAATCTAATGTGTTCACTGCAGCATTCAGTTCGATCCAGATGCTATTTCAGTCTCCTGCCTTAAGGATCTGGTATACTGTGAGATCGAATTGAAATCGAAATTGCAAATCGAATGGTGCTAATCGAATGCACATCAAATGGAAAATAGTGAAAACCGAAAAGGAGTAGAAATAATTTCAGAACAAGTTGAATAGTCCAAATCTAATGGAAATCGAATTGAAAATGAAATCAAACCGTGTGTATGCACTATGAGCCTTATTCTGGTTAATTCGATTGGACGCGTGCACGCACCCTTGTGAATGACCGAAACCCTGCCTTGCAAATGGTTAGTGCGTACCACGCATTCGTACGCCAATTCGTTTGCAAGGCTTGCGAACAGATGTTTTACATGAACATCCATTCGCATGCCAGCGGGAACCTCCCTCATATTTTGATGGTCACTAACCAGTGAATGATGGCGAAGGCGCTTGTATATGTAAGGGTGGCCCAGACCACTTGTACATATGAGCAAAGAAATGCAGGGAATTGGGCGGACAGCTGACATCCGGCAATGTCAGCTTTCCGCCCCCTGCACGTGCGTCACAACCGCATTAGCATATGTACGCCCAGCATTTTAATGGGAACGCACATGAAACGCAGGGCGTACACATATGCTAATGCCCCAGCCCAGCACCCCACGCCTCTCTCCACCCACCGCTCGCAAGGCTGCGAGCATGCACTCGGAGACCAGTCTTCACGCCGAGTTCGCATGCACCTAGCGTAGACACATGTGCAAAAATGCTGCGGCACATACGCAAAACATCGGTCCCTGTGCGAATGTGCGGCCGCTGCGAATGAACCAGAATAAGGGCCTATAAGGGGTTATTTACTAAGATGGGAGTTCTGTTGAAGATGGGATTTTGCTATGGACAACCAATCAGATTCTATTATCTTCTAGAAGGTGCTAAATCATACATGGCCAAACTATGGCCCCAGCATGCCTTGCCACATTTTTGCCATTAGGGAATGCTAAATGTTAAAACTATGGCAAGGCATGCTGGTATATGTAGTTTCACATACCAGCTGGAGATTGGTTGCTAGGGGCAACATCCAATCTTCAATAGTACTCCCATTTTAGTAAATAAATCCATAATACTAAACAAATGATTACCTTGAAAACTTATTTTTCACAGTAGCCAGAAAACCTATAATTCCTAAATATTTTAGACAATATCTGTGCTTCATAACCTTACTTGGGTATTTGTGGTTTTAAAAAGGTGACATCATGGATAAAGACTTATTTCATTAGACTGTGATGCTGTGGGAAACGTGGCATGACTATATACATCGTCAACATACCTCATTTTCTCACAGCAAGCATATTGAACTGTTAGGGAAATGGGAGCGGCACACATCGCTATTACGTGTTGTGAACAAAGACCTGACAATTACATTAAAATTATATGATTAGAATGTATAGTAAAGTACACATTCTTGTATTTAAAGTAACTATAGCTACAGTCCTTGATTCCCAGGGTCATTGCCAGGTTTTCAAGACAAGCCTGTGAGGTTTTTTAACTTTTCCTCAATTTCAACATTTTTAATTAAATGTAAAAGAGGAGTACTTATAACACAAACTATTGTTTTCTGATCAGTTCCAGACAGCATGGAATGCCAGAACAGGTGTGTCATTCTATATGTCTCCTGCAAACAACCTGTACTTATGTATCAGCACAAAAGCATTATTCTTACATGTGGGTAGACATACATACAGTATCTAGTTGCTGTGTTACATACAGTAGGTATACCATGGAAACAGCATACTATAGGCAAAGAGCATGTTTACTTAGCTCAGCATACCCATATGTAAATGATGTTTTGTGGTGCCTGACACAAAGGGGGAAATTTACTAAAGGAAATTTGTAAAAAATAGGTGTATTTGTATCCATAAATACACTTATTTTTGACATTTAGGGGGAAATTTACCAATATGAAAAACCTAGTTTTTCGTATTGGTATTTCCCCTACGGCTGCATACGACTGTTTTAGTCGTATACAAAGTCGTGTTCCGGAGGGGAAATTACAAAGCAGTCAGATACGACTGCTTTGTAACCCTCCGATGGTGTAACCATTCGTATTAGCGGCACATATATACGGCCGCTAATACGAATATTTCTGGCAGTCTGCACGGATCAGTCAGATCCGTGCAGGCTGCAGTGTGTAAAAAAAATAGAAAAATTAAATAAATTTTTAAAAAAAACGGCGTGGGGTCCCCCGCACAGCCGTAACCAGCACCAGGCTGAAGGAGCCGGGGCCGGTAATTAAAAATCAGGGAACCCGACAAATAGGGATTCCCCGATTTTTAACAACCAGCCCCAGGCTCCAGGTCCGGGGCTGGTTCCCAAAATATGGGGGACAAAATGACTAGGGGTCCCCCGTATTTTAAGAACCAGCCCCAGGCACAACCAGCCAGCAGGGTAATGTCACAGCCGGGGGACACTTATTATATAAGGTCCCGCGGCCAAAACATTAACCCTACCGACCAGTCAGCCTGGCCAGGGGTCCTGGGGGAGTGGGGACCCCCCCAATGAAGGGGTCCCCCCCCATCCAGGACTTACCTGACCAGGCTGAAGCCTGGTGCTGTCCTCGATGCCCCTGGGCGGTGGGCATCGAGCTGATAGCGGTGTAAAAAAAAGATTAAACTATTGTCTAATACTGGGGCACTATGATTCCCAGCAAGCCTCCCCCGCAAGCTGAGACTTGGAGAACCACAAGTCCCAGCCTGCGGGGCATTAAAGGGCCCGCTGGGTCTTGTAGTGCCACAGTATTAAAAATAGTACAATAAAACACACTGACACACACTTAATTTTTTTTACACCGCTATCAGCTCGATGCCCACCGCCCAGGGGCATCGAGGACAGCACCAGGCTTCAGCCTGGTCAGGTAAGTCCTGGAGGGGGGGGACCCCTTCATTGGGGGGGTCCCCACTCCCCCAGGACCCCTGGCCAGGCTGACTGGTCAGGGGGTTAATGTTTTGGCCGCGGGACTTTATATAATAAGTGTCCCCCGGCTGTGACATTACCCTGCTGGCTGGTTGTGCCTGGGGCTGGTTCTTAAAATGCGGGGGACCCCTAGTCATTTTGTCCCCTGATTTTTAATTACCGGCCCCGGCTCCATCAGCCTGGTGCTGGTTACAGCTGTGGGGGGGACCCCATGCCGGTTTTTTATTTATTTTTTTCTATTTTTTTACACTGAAGCCTGCACGGATCTGACGGATCAGTGCAGGCTTAAAGCAAATACGACAGGGAAAGCAAGGTGTATTTTCCTGTCGTATTTGCGTGGGTGTTTTACACCACTAAGCAGCCGTATTATCAGTACGGCTGCTTAGTACATCAGGAATCACCATTCTTTTGAATGGTGATTTCTGTCGTATCCTATCGATGGTGTAGGGCATTCGCATTTGTAAATACAAATACGAATATTCCATCTTTAGGAATACGAATTGTTGTATTTTTGGGATTGTAAATCCCGAAAATACAAATTCGTAAAAAAAAGGTGTATTTCTCCCTACGAATACACCTTTTTTCTACGAATCCATTTTGGTAAATGTCCCCCTTACTATCCCGAAAATACGGTAATTCGTATTCGTATTGATAGTACTTCCATACGGATACGAATTGCCGTATTTTTGGGATAGATAATGTCAAAAATAAGTGTATTTCTGGATACAAATACACCTATTTTTTTTTACAAATTTCCTTTAGTAAATTTCCCCCAAAGTGGCCAAGGAGATCAACCTTTCGCAAAAGAAGCATCTGTTCCATTTCATGCTGGAGATATTTGTCTGCTCCCAAACATGACACTTTTTTTGTTGAATTAATTTAGACTAATATTAACTTATCTATATATCTGGGATACGGTCAATGGGTCACCAGCATGTTGGTCAACAGTCATTAGGTCGTCACCATTAGGTTGACATGCATTTAGGTAGACATGAGCCATGAGTCAACAGTCAAAAGGTCGACATGGGGTTTTCACTTTTTTTTTGAGCCGACATGTGCCGACAGGCAGTATTTCATGCCCTACTATCCACTAGGGCGATATGTGAGAAAAAATAGTGTGCCGAGCGCAGCGAGGCACCGTACCCGAAGCATGGCGAGCGCAGTAAGCCATGCGAGGGGACGTGCTGCTATGTTTCAGTGTCCATGACAACTGTGTCGACATTCAGGACAAAAATAAATTGAAAAACCACATGTGTCGACCTAACCCATGTAAATTTTTTGACCCTGTCAACCTAATCCATGTCGACCTAAATGCATGTCAACCTAATAATGTCGACCTAATGAATGTCGATCAACATGCTGGTGACCTAATGATCCACACTCATCTATCTATCTATCTATCTATCTATTTATCTATGCCCCCACAGTGCCAGATATGCCCCCACAGTGCCAGAGACACATATGCCCCCACAGTGCCAAATACACATATACCCCCACAGTGCCAGATATTCCCCCACAGTGCCAAATACACATATACCCCACAGTGCCAGATATTCCCCCACAGTGCCAAATACACATATGTCCACATATTTCCCACCAGCAACCATTGTTGCTGTCTCTCCATCTGCTGCTGCTGCTGGGGGGAGGGGACGGGGGAGAGCGTCGTACATGCCCCTCCTGCCCACACCCCAGTCTGCTGAGGCTACTACCCACAGCCCTCCTGCGCTCTCCACAGCGGCGGCTACAGTCCTCAGTGCAGGGGGCTGGCGGCCATTTTCCTGTAGCCGCGGCCGTGTTCTGGAAGCCGCGGCCAGCGCAGGAGGGCTGGAGGAGGTGGACAATGCGCAGGATCACCAGGGTGGTGATCCAGCGCAGCCCGCAGCCAGTGACTGGGTAAGCAGCCCGAGGGGCACATGGCACCCTGCCCCCCGGCCCAGCCCGCTCCTGGACACTGATCTGGTTCAAACCTGCTGGATATGGAGGGGAAATTTACTAAAATGGGAGTTCTATTTCAGATGGGATGTTGCTCTACAACCAATCAGATACTGTCTATTATCTTGAAGAAGGTGCTAAATAAATAAGAAGTAGATTCTACTTGGTTGTCCATAAAAACATCCCATGTGAAATAGAACTCCCATCTTAGTAAATTTCCCCCGGAGGGAGGGAGGGAGCTGTGAGGAGTTTGGAGGTAGAAGCAGATAGGGACTGGGAGTGGATTGGACAGTTTGTGGGCTAAAAACTGTCGCAGCTCAAAGTAAAAGTACATTGCAAAAGCAGTCATTTTGAGGGGCTTTTAACTAGCATCAGATATTAAGGGGGAAATTTACCAATATGAAAAACCTAGTTTTTCGTATTGGTATTTCCCCTACGGTTGCATACGACTGTTTAAGTCGTATGCAAACTCGTGTTCCGGAGGGTCAGTTACAAAGCAGTCAGATACGACTGCTTTGTAACCCTCCGATGGTGTACCCATCCGTATTAGCGGCCGTATATACGGCTGCTAATACGAATTATTTGTAGGCAGTCTGCACGGATCAGTCAGATCCGTGCAGGCTGCAGTGTGTAAAAAAAAATAGAAAAATAAATAAATGAAAAAAAAAACCGGCGTGGGGTCCCCCCACAGCCGAAACCAGCACCAGGCTGAAGGAGCCGGGCCGGTAATTAAAAATCAGGGAACCCGACAAATAGGGGTTCCCCGATTTTTAACAACCAGCCCCAGGCTCCAGGTCCAGGGCTGGTTCCCAAAATACGGGGGACAAAATGACTAGGGGTCCCCCGTATTTTAAGAACCAGCCCCAGGCAAAACCAGCCAGCAGGGTAATGTCACAGCCGGGGGACACTTATGATATAAGGTCCCGCGGCCAAAACATTAACCCTACCGACCAGTCAGCCTGGCCAGGGGCCCTGGGGGAGTGGGGACCCCCCCAATGAAGGTGTCCCCCCCTCCAGGACTTACCTGACCAGGCTGAAGCCTGGTGCTGTCCTCGATGCCCCTGGGCGGTGGGCATCGAGCTGATAAATGGTGTAAAAAAATAGATAAAACTATTGTTTTTTACTGTGGCACTACAAGTGCCAGCAAGCCTCCCCAGCAAGCTGGGACTTGGAGAACCACAAGTCCCAGCCTGCTGGGCATTAAAGGGCCCGCTGGCACTTGTAGTTCCACAGTTAAAAAAATAGTGCACAAAACACACTGACACACATTTAAAATAAAACTTTAATACATCCATTACACACATACTAATACTTACCTATCTTCTTCCCGTAGGTAGCCCTGGTCCTGATGTCCTCCGGTCCTGTGTCGGCGTTCCTCTTCATGTCGACGTCCTTCTTGAAGTCGACGTCCCTGTCGGCGATGGTGTCCGGGTCCGACGAAATCCATGGAGGAAGCTGTGAAAGGAAACCATACTCACCTGTCCCAGCGCGACGTAGTCCAGGTAAGGGTCTTTGCAAAAAAACAAACCGAACACCCCGAATCCAGCCGGACAGAGAGCCGCACGGTGTTTGTTTACATCGTGCGGCTCCGCCTCCCGAATGCCGCTATTGGCCGCCTTGCGGCCTAGCGGCTCCTGATTGGCCGCTAGGCCGCAAGGCGGCCAATAGCGGCATTCTGGAGGCGGAGCCGCACGATGTAAACAAACACTGTGCGGCTCCCTGCTGTCCGGCTGGATTCGGGGTGTTCGTTTTTTTTTTTTTGCAAAGACCCTTACCTGGACTACGTCGCGCTGGGACAGGTGAGTATGGTTTCCTTTCACAGCTTCCTCCATGGATTTCGTCGGACCCGGACACCGGACGCCATCGCCGACAGGGACGTCGACTTCAAGAAGGACGTCGACATGAAGAGGAACGCCGACACAGGACCGGAGGACATCAGGACCAGGGCTACCTACGGGAAGAAGATAGGTAAGTATTAGTATGTGTGTAATGGATGTATTAAAGTTTTATTTTAAATGTGTGTCAGTGTGTTTTGTGCACTATTTTTTTAACTGTGGAACTACAAGTGCCAGCGGGCCCTTTAATGCCCAGCAGGCTGGGACTTGTGGTTCTCCAAGTCCCAGCTTGCTGGGGAGGCTTGCTGGCACTTGTAGTGCCACAGTAAAAAACAATAGTTTTATCTATTTTTTTACACCATTTATCAGCTCGATGCCCACCGCCCAGGGGCATCGAGGACAGCACCAGGCTTCAGCCTGGTCAGGTAAGTCCTGGAGGGGGGGGACCCCTTCATTGGGGGGGTCCCCACTCCCCCAGGACCCCTGGCCAGGCTGACTGGTCGGTAGGGTTAATGTTTTGGCCGCGGGACCTTATATCATAAGTGTCCCCCGGCTGTGACATTACCCTGCTGGCTGGTTTTGCCTGGGGCTGGTTCTTAAAATACGGGGGACCCCTAGTCATTTTGTCCCCCGTATTTTGGGAACCAGCCCCAGAGCAGGAGCCTGGGGCTGGTTGTTAAAAATCGGGGAACCCCTATTTGTCGGGTTCCCTGATTTTTAATTACCGTCCCCGGCTCCTTCAGCCTGGTGCTGGTTACAGCTGTGGGGGGGACCCCACGCGGTTTTTTTTTTTAATATTTTTTTTTTTTTACACTGCAGCCTGCATGGATCTGACTGATCCGTGCAGGCTAAAACGCAAATAGAACAGGAAAATGGTGTTCTATTTTCCTGTCGTATTTGCGTGGGTGTTTTACACCACTAAGCAGCCGTATTATCAGTACGGCTGCTTAGTAAATCAGAAACCACCATTCTTTTGAATGGTGATTTCTGTCGTATCCTATCGATGGTGTAGGGCATTCGTATTTGTAACTACAAATACGAATGTCCCATCTTTAGGACTACGAATTGTTGTATTTTTGGGATTGTAAATCCCGAAAATACAAATTCGTAAAAAAAAGGTGTATTTCTCCCTACGAATACACCTTTTTTCTACGAATCCATTTTGGTAAATGTCCCCCTAAACATCAACCTATTTTCATGCCATTGGTAGGGTCAGGAGCATATATAACTCCAGTTACATGTCTTTTATTCTATAGTAACAGTTAAATAATTTATCAAAACAATCAGCAATTTGTAATATTGAGCACAAAGCTGTGATGCAATGTATCATGTTGTAAACAGATTGGCTCCTGCAGTGCTATAGGCTGTGAGATAAGTGAGCATGAAATACACACCAAACATGTCAAATGATATGCCAAGCATGTTATCTTCATTTACAATCTGTTCATACTAGCAGATGCAAGCACTTGCAATGAATGTTTGGGACGGTTTAGCAGGAGCACAGCAGGCCGCCCTCTCTCCTTTAAGGGAGCACAGGCGCCGCTATGGCGCTGACGCGGCATAAGGGGGAGGGGCAGGCCGTGCGGCCGGCGACCCGGCACAACAGGGGGGGGGGGGTCGGGCTGGTGTCCCCGTCCCCTTTTTCACACCTGGGGAACAAAGGGCAGCCAGTAGGGCACCTGGGGGGAGGTGCGGCCAGGAGGGGGTTAAAAGACCAGGCAGGGGAGCAGGCCGGGCACACAGCGTCCCGGAGCACAGTATATATTGTGAGCACAAGGCTGACCACAGCCTGGCTGACCATTGCAAGCTGACTATTGTTAGTTTGGCATATTTTAAAGTAGGAATATTTTTAAGTAGGGCGAAAACAGTTACATAGATTAAAGCTTGGACTTATTCTGGACCAACTGTGATGTAACTCCTGTCTCCTTCTCATTACAGGTAACTCATATCATCTGTTACACCAGTATTGTAGTATCTGCTTGCAAACTGCTATATTTAGGTAACTCATATCATCTGTTACACCAGTATTGTAGTATCTGCTTGCAAACTGCTATATTTAGGTAACTCATATCATCTGTTACACCAGTATTGTAGTATCTGCTTGCAAACTGCTATATTTAGGTAACTCATATCATCTGTTACACCAGTATTGTAGTATCTGCTTGCAAACTGCTATATTTAGGTAACTCATATCATCTGTTACACCAGTATTGTAGTATCTGCTTGCAAACTGCTATATTTAGGTAACTCATATCATCTGTTACACCAGTATTGTAGTATCTGCTTGCAAACTGCTATATTTAGGTAACTCATATCATCTGTTACACCAGTATTGTAGTATCTGCTTGCAAACTGCTATATTTAGGTAACTCATATCATCTGTTACACCAGTATTGTAGTATCTGCTTGCAAACTGCTATATTTAGGTAACTCATATCATCTGTTACACCAGTATTGTAGTATCTGCTTGCAAACTGCTATATTTAGGTAACTCATATCATCTGTTACACCAGTATTGTAGTATCTGCTTGCAAACTGCTATATTTAGGTAACTCATATCATCTGTTACACCAGTATTGTAGTATCTGCTTGCAAACTGCTATATTTAGGTAACTCATATCATCTGTTACACCAGTATTGTAGTATCTGCTTGCAAACTGCTATATTTAGGTAACTCATATCATCTGTTACACCAGTATTGTAGTATCTGCTTGCAAACTGCTATATTTAGGTAACTCATATCATCTGTTACACCAGTATTGTAGTATCTGCTTGCAAACTGCTATATTTAGGTAACTCATATCATCTGTTACACCAGTATTGTAGTATCTGCTTGCAAACTGCTATATTTAGGTAACTCATATCATCTGTTACACCAGTATTGTAGTATCTGCTTGCAAACTGCTATATTTAGGTAACTCATATCATCTGTTACACCAGTATTGTAGTATCTGCTTGCAAACTGCTATATTTAGGTAACTCATATCATCTGTTACACCAGTATTGTAGTATCTGCTTGCAAACTGCTATATTTAGGTAACTCATATCATCTGTTACACCAGTATTGTAGTATCTGCTTGCAAACTGCTATATTTAGGTAACTCATATCATCTGTTACACCAGTATTGTAGTATCTGCTTGCAAACTGCTATATTTAGGTAACTCATATCATCTGTTACACCAGTATTGTAGTATCTGCTTGCAAACTGCTATATTTAGGTAACTCATATCATCTGTTACACCAGTATTGTAGTATCTGCTTGCAAACTGCTATATTTAGGTAATTGTGCAAATATTTTTATAAGATTTGAAAGTGAGTGAGAATTTATTAGTGGCTGGGATGGTATGTAACCTCTTACCATTTGTTATCTTAGTTTTATTGCTAGTGGAAGAGGGGCTCTGGCTGGGTGGGGTCTCAATCAATTAACTTAGAAACAGCTTTTAGTATATATTGTGAGCACAAGGCTGACCATTGTTAGTTTGGCATATTTTAAAGTAGGAATATTTTTAAGTAGGGCGAAAACAGTTACATAGATTAAAGCTTGGACTTATTCTGGACAGAAACTGCCAACCAACTTAACATCTTCGTATCAAAGTGAATCAGAAAGACACCAGCAACCCAGAAAACCAATACTGCTTTGAGTGAGCTCACTTCATTCTCACATCACACTACTCCTGGCTGCTTAATCTGCCTATTCAGCTGTGATATCACCATTTCTCCATCTGCTAAAACTTTTTGAATATCACTCTTTATGCTTGTACTTGCACTGTCCGTTTTGAAAATGCCCAGCTGTACCTCTTATGACTTTACCTCTCTTGCTGTTCCATTGAGAGTAGGTGTCCCTGATTATTTTATTCTTGGCCCTCTTCTCTATCTCTACATATCCTCTCTGGGTGAACTTATTTGTTCACTTGACTTCCACTATGCCGAAAATACTAAAATCTACCCCTCGTTTCCTGATCGCTCTCCTTCCATCCTAACTCATATCTCCAACTGTCTCTCTGCTGTCTACTCTTGGATGACCCATCGCTTTTTTAGACTTAAAATATCAAACACTAAGCTGACCTCTTCCGACCCTCCTGCATAAAACCTGACCATCTCTCATCCTAACCTGTTTATGCCCACCTCTCCCCCTTCTGTGTTATACCTGTCTGTCTAAGCCTCCCCTTTAGAATGTAAGCTATCACGGGCAGGGCCCTCTCTCCTCTTGTGCCTTTCTTAGAATATATAAACCACTGCCACTCTGATAATTGCTTCAGTGTCCTGTCCCCTGATGTAACTATCTGTATTAACCATGTACTTGTCCTAAACTGTCTTGTAATGTAATTTTGTTTTGTGTTTGCTCATAACTATGCTCTGTACAGCGCTGCGGAATTTGTATGCGCTATATAAGAAACTGTTAATAAATAAATAAATGTTTCCTCAGAATCACTAGGAAGAATTATTTTATTTCTGGATATATTGATTGCTATATTGCGATGTGCGGCCCCACAGCGTCACTATCACCCAGCCAAATAGTCACTGCAGCAAGATAATTCTCGCTAGGGGGCGTGGCCTGATTAGCTAGCGGCCGGACGTGTCTTTCAGCTCTCCCCTATCTATCCTGAATAAACTCCAGATTACAGCAAAGGGTTCTTGTTTAGTTTCACGGCGGCAGCAAGGCCGCCCGCTACTTCCGGGTTCGGCGCTCGGAAAACTATCTAAAATAAAGTCCATGCCAGCGGGAATTGGTTCATACCCCCACTATCCACGTTGGCATGGAGTTGATTTTAGATAGCGTGGCGAGCGTAGCGAGCCACCGAGCCCGTAGCGTGGGCAAGCGAAGCGAGCCCCGCAACGGGACACAGACGCTGCTGCGACTGAGATGCTGCCGCCGTGAAACTAAACAAGTACCCAGCAAAGTTATCAGCACACGGCTGAATGGAGGGGTGGGTTACCCGCTTCTGACACTTCCAAGCTCCGGTGGTGAATCCTTTGAAAGATGGGCGACTACTTCCAGCCCAGTGTGGGTGGCGGCCTGCTCTGTCTGCGTGGCATTCCAGGTCCGGCGCGCTGTCCCCGCATGGGTGTCCGGTGGATGATCTGGCGGGCTATAAACGCCTCTGCCGACAGGCTCTGTCATGAGCTCACTGCAATAAAGGACTGTGCTTTCTCTACTTCAACTATAAGCGCTGATCCTGCTGTTATGTCTAATATTTCTACACCCCAAATCCTTGTATTTGCTACTTTTACAATTGAGGCTGGGACTTCTCTTCCCCTGGAGGACTGTAATATAGGTGAGGATTTCATGTCTCGGGAACGGACGGCCACGGCCCCTACTGATCCTACGACTGACTGTACTCTAAAGGGGGATTATATAGATTAAGAACTCCTTCCTCATCACCATGTTGATGCAACATACAGTATGTGGACCCTGCGTTTGTCCAAATCTTAGAGGAATGATCCTTGCTGGCTCTGTCTACATGTGTAACTATGTGGTGCCCTACCCTTCTATGTCCAGAAGCTGATACGGTCTATTCAATGTTATATTTGTTGCCCCTGCAGACAGTTTCAGATCCTGGACAATATCCTGCAAGTGCTCCGGTTCCGCCCCAGTGGGTATGCGGGTACCTGAAGTTTTCCTATATGCTACATACAGATCCTTTCTGGGACTCAAAAATTGGCCCGATAAGGCCCACACATTATATAGAGCAGGGACCGGCAACTGGCGGACCGCGGTCCATCTCCGGACCGCGGACGCCAGATTTCCGGACCCCACAGTTATCAGGGGAAGTGAGTAGTGAGACATGACGTCTCCTTCCCCTGACGAGCGAGCAAGCTATCACATGGGCGGCGGCTGAAGACGCGCCCAGCGTGATCAGCGGGAGACGCTGCCCTTCGACCTCCTTCCCTCCCACCCGCACGCCGAGTGAAGGACCTGACGCCACGCTGCACCCCACGCCTGAGCAGGGGCTGTCAAGCACGGGCTGTCTCAGCGATCCCCGTCCACTGCTGGAGAGAGGTGCATTTTTTAAAAGGTGAGCAGAATGTGCCTTCATTGTCCCCGTATTGCCAGCATTGTCCCTGTTTTCAATACAGGGACAATGCTGCCAATACAGGGACAATGCTGGCAATACAGTGTATTGTCCTTGTATTGCCAGCATTTTCCCCGTATTGCCAGCATCGTGCCCGTATTGCCAGCATCGTGCCCGTATTGCCAGCATTGTGCCCATATTGCCAGCATTGTGCCCATATTGCCAGCATTGTCCTTGTATTGGCAGCATTGTGCCCATATTGCCAGCATTGTCCTTGTATTGCCAGCATTGTGCCCGTATTGCCAGCATTGTGCCCGTATTGCCAGCATTGTGCCCATATTGCCAGCATTGTGCCCGTATTGCCAGCATTGTGCCCGTATTGCCAGCATTTTGCCCATATTGCCAGCATTGTCCTTGTATTGCCAGCATTGTGCCCATATTGCCAGCATTGTTCTTGTATTTCCAGCATTGTGCCCATATTGCCAGCATTGTGCCCATATTGCCAGCATTGTCCTTGTATTGGCAGCATTGTGCCCATATTGCCAGCATTGTCCTTGTATTGCCAGCATTGTGCCCGTATTGCCAGCATTGTGCCCGTATTGCCAGCATTGTGCCCGTATTGCCAGCATTGTGCCCGTATTGCCAGCATTGTCCTTGTATTTCCAGCATTGTGCCTGTATTGCCAGCATTGTGCCCGTATTGCCAGCATTGTCCTTGTATTGCCAGCATTGTCCTTGTATTGCCAGCATTGAGCCCATATTGCCAGCATTGTCCTTGTATTGGCAGCATTGTGCCCGTATTGCCAGCATTGTGCCCGTATTGCCAGCATTGTGCCCATATTGCCAGCATTGTCCTTGTATTGGCAGCATTGTCCTTGTATTGCCAGCATTGTCCTTGTATTGCCAGCATTGTCCCTGTATTGCCAGCATTGTCCCCGTATTGCCAGCATTGTGCCCGTATTACCAGCATTGTCCTTGTATTTCCAGCATTGTGCCCGTATTACCAGCATTGTCCTTGTATTGCCAGCATTGTCCCCGTATTGCCAGCATTGTCCCCGTATTGCCAGCATTGTCATTGTATTGGCAGCATTGTGCCCGTATGGGCAGCATTGTGCCCGTATTGCCAGCATTGTCATTGTATTTGCAGCATTGTCCCCGTATTGGCAGCATTGTCCCCGTATTGGCAGCATTGTCCCCGTATTGCCAGCATTGCCCCTGTATTGCCAGCATTGTGCCCGTATTGGCAGCATTTTTTGGACCTCGACCAAAATTATTTCAAACTTCCGGACTCCATCAAAAATTACTTGCCTACCCCTGATATAGAGGCTTGAGGTTTCTTCCCACTTCTCTTGGTCCTGAATATTCTATATTCTGTATTTTTGTTACCTGTGTGATCTTCTGACTGATACTGATGTATTCTTTCATATACATTCTGGTCAATGGCGTAACTATTAATTTTTCTCCCCCCCAGCCAAAAAGTTTGTGTAGCCCCAGCTCCCCGACCCCCCCCCCCCCCCCCGGATCCTCTCCAGCATGTTTCCCCAGCGTGAGGTGATGACGTCACATGCATAATGGAGAAGCTGAAGCATGATAGAGGAAGAGAAACCAGCAGACACTGCTGATTCCCTTGGCTCCTACGCATCCCAGGCCACCCCAGCACGCCCATCCGCCCACCCATCATGTACACAGTAGCCAATAGCCAGCTCTGTGTACAGTCAATTGAATCAGTGGGGGGATTTGTCGTCTCTGCCATGGCTGCACCAGCGCTGCAGCTGACTCGCCTCCGGTGCTCAGCCAGTGGGCAGTGGCAGGCAGCAGCATGTCAGTGCATCCAGCGGGTGCTGGCGCCCACATAGACCCCACTGTGGCTTGCTCCCCCAAGCAGCAGCTGGGGCTGCCTTTCAGTAGTTACGCCACTGATTCTGGTTATGCCAATGTTTGCCTAATATATTACACATTTACAAATGCCACATCCGATATATAGTTATACTTGCTGAGGGGAGACTGGGTCACGGTCCGCCTAGTTTAGGGCCATTAGTCTATTGTCCCCATTTCCACGGAAGAGGGGGAGGGTTGGGGGGGGGGGGGGTTGTTAGATAGTTATAGATAGATAGGGGATAGATTGTTATTGGGATCCAAGTATGCCTGGGTTGGGGATAGGCTATACAGGGTGGGGGGTTACAGGGGGGGTTGCTTTGGTGGGTTTTTTTATTTTATTTTTTTATTACACAATTCACTTCTATCCAGTGGATACTACAATACTATTATGCTGTTTGATTGTCATTCATTATGTGGATATTCTGGCTAAATTCCATGTAAGGTGGATCCATATGCCCTATCACACAACCAATATCTCATTAAAAGCTACTGTCTATGATTAATCTGATGAATCCGAATGGCGCCTTCGGATAGTCGGGCTATTACATCCCAATAGACGTATATTCTATATAAATGGTCCTACATCATCGGCTTGCTCTCTACTGATTATGTCCAATATATACTTTGTATCACTGTGTGTAAGGGGGGGGGGGGTTGTTATGTACTTACTGTATGTGGTTATTGCAAAAACTAATAAAAATTTATTGACTAAAAAAAAAGAAGAAAATTTTCGCTACATTGTTTATTTGGTCACGGCTATTCAGGTTGGCAGGATGTAGTTAGCGTCTCTCTAACAGCTTAACTTCATCTTGATGCACACAGGGCTCTGCCGATATCACCATGGCTGAGTTCCAGCTGAGGCAGTTACTAGCTGATTGGCTGGTGGTTTATCACTCTCCATTTTATCACTTTTCAAGCTTAGTGCATCTGGCCCCTAGTGATAAAAAATTAAACTACTACTATGAAAGTGGACCTGAATGGGTGTGAGGTATATTCATAGATCCAATCTAGAAAGTGTATAATGCTTTGCTACGCTCATGGATTGATATCATGGTCCCATGGAATGACATGCATGTATTTTCCCACTGATTTTATGTTTGTTCTATGTCCTCAGACTTAATTCACCATTAGCTGAATGGTATATTTATGCAAAATTTGTATTGTAGGAAAACACTACGCAAAAATTGTATTCCACTCTGATTCCCTGTGGCAAGTAACAGGACCAGGGGGACATTAGAGAAATGAAAGGATCCTGTAATTAGGACCCAATAGAATTTCTATCATGTTCTCCAGCAGCACACTTGGCCTGTGGTAATCTCATGAACATTTAAATATCAAAAGGAAAGGCAAGCTTTAATTTGTGTATACTGTATTAGATATTAGCACACAAAAAAGACACAACATGTTTGTTATAAACCTACTTTACTTTATAAATGCTATTGGCGAGTTTCACATGCATAACAATTTTATAATATAAGGAACTTTTTATTTTGTCACTTCACTGTGGTTGCATATAATTATCTTAAATCTGAAGGTGCAGAAGTGGTCACATTCTGAATGTGAATGGCTTGATAAGGTGGGAGAGGGCGACTTACCGGCACCCCGCTCTGGTCAACGAAATAATGGAAACATGACGACATAGTTTGTGGCAATTAAAATGGTCACAGCTTTATTTCACAAATCCATAATCATAACCAAACACTTTTGCAGGGCAAGGGATAGAAAGGGGAGCGGTGCGCTCTGTTCCTGCTAATGCGTTACCCCTGGGACGTGTCCGTTCCACCGCCGTGGGTACGCGACCACGCCCCCTACCAAGTTGGTACCGCCTGGGCCGTGCCAGTCACCACCATGTGACTCACGTGAACACGCCCCCTACACGCTATGGGCCGTGCCAGCCACGTCATGTGACTCACGTGAACACGCCCCTGACACGCTATGGGCCGTGCCAGCCACTGTCATGTGACTCACGTGAACACGCCCCTTACCATTATGGGATCAGCTACCATCCGCACCTCACCCTACCTGGCACGCAACCCGTATGTCACCTGCCGTATTAATGCTGGAACCAGGCGTGCGGCCGCCTAATGGTGAGTATGCGAGGCATTCTGTAACTCCCCTACATTTCCTGCCTTGTGCACCGCTCCCTCCCCGCAATACTGTGACAACATTCTTATTCAAGCATCTTATACACCGTAATGACAATGACAACCAAGGACAACGTTACAATTACACTCCTAGCCAATATAGTCTTCCTATACAACATTATCCAACAAGTATGCAAACGGTATATATACTTTATTTTATTTTCTTTTTTTTTTTTTTTTTTTTTTTTAATTATTATAATTATTATAATTTTTTTTTTTTTTTTTTCACAACATTTCAACGTGACAACTACAACATTTTCAAACCTGTCCCATACAAGATTCACAACCTGACACCTGTCAAGTGCCTTTCCCCGGCTTTTCCCAAACAACTGGGCTGGGTGGGTGGGTGTCTCTGTCCTAGCTGGGTGATGAGTGAACTCAGACCCCCTGCTCTCTGCTTTTGTTCCTGCTGCTGCTCACGCCCCCCTCAATTAATCCTGTCCTTTCTCACTGGCCCTCCTCATGGCTAGGTGGCAAGAAGGGGACCGGCTACCCTGGCTGCTGCCTCCCCCCCCCATCCCCCCGAACCCAGGTTTCCCTCCGTTGACCTGCAGGGTGCCTAGCGCCCCACCCCCTTATCCTGCTTCAGGGGCCATTTTGGCCCCCTGCGCTCCCTTAAGGTGGGAGAGGGCGACTTACCGGCACCCCGCTCTGGTCAACGAAATAATGGAAACATGACGACATAGTTTGTGGCAATTAAAATGGTCACAGCTTTATTTCACAAATCCATAATCATAACCAAACACTTTTGCAGGGCAAGGGATAGAAAGGGGAGCGGTGCGCTCTGTTCCTGCTAATGCGTTACCCCTGGGACGTGTCCGTTCCACCGCCGTGGGTACGCGACCACGCCCCCTACCAAGTTGGTACCGCCTGGGCCGTGCCAGTCACCACCATGTGACTCACGTGAACACGCCCCCTACACGCTATGGGCCGTGCCAGCCACGTCATGTGACTCACGTGAACACGCCCCTGACACGCTATGGGCCGTGCCAGCCACTGTCATGTGACTCACGTGAACACGCCCCTTACCATTATGGGATCAGCTACCATCCGCACCTCACCCTACCTGGCACGCAACCCGTATGTCACCTGCCGTATTAATGCTGGAACCAGGCGTGCGGCCGCCTAATGGTGAGTATGCGAGGCATTCTGTAACTCCCCTACATTTCCTGCCTTGTGCACCGCTCCCTCCCCGCCACACGAGGTTCCCGGCGCGCCGGGTACCGAAGCCCCCACCCTGCCCTAGCAACACCACCTTCCTCCGCCACTTATGCACTTTGCTGCTCCTCGCCTGAGCTGCATGGGACTCCTCCACCGGACTGTGACCGTTCCCCACTGGTTGCCCCCCAGTAACCTCATGCCACCTGGATCGTGCCAATGCGTCTAAAAAACACAATCACCATATGGCCCTTGAAATACATTTAAATGCTTGTGCTATGCTGATCTTCCCAGCAAGACACTCATTTGCCTGCAGCTCCCCTCTGCCGCTCCACATTGGTTACAATGGTTCAATGGTTTGGTTCAAAGATGGCGCTGATATTACACCAGTGCAGCCCACCTCACACACAATGATTCAACCTAAAACACTTCTACTTGCATATAGAGCCATCAACCCTACTGCACCAGCCTATATCTCCTCACTTTCCCCCAAATATCTCCCATCCACTTTGTCCAGTCTGCCCTGAAAACTCCCTCGCGTCATTGGCTAAACAAGCAACACGCGACCCGCAATACCTGGACATGATTGGTGGGACACCGTAATAAAGCTTATACAGCGGAGATCAATCGTTTGGCTAGCTTGAAGAAGCACCTAAGCGCGAAACACGTGTTCTAGACCCGTGTTAGGCAGGTGTAATAGGATGTAAATTGCATTAAGTATTATTTGTTGTTATATTATTCTCCACCTTTTGTTCACCCACAATGCTGGTGCTATGCTGATCTTCCCAGCAAGACACTCATTTGCCTGCAGCTCCCCTCTGCCGCTCCACATTGGTTACAATGGTTCAATGGTTTGGTTCAAAGATGGCGCTGATATTACACCAGTGCAGCCCACCTCACACACAATCCACCTTTTGTCCACCCACAACGCTAGTCGATCTGACCTACTGCTAGTCATAAGTGAACCAACATAGCTCACGCAATCTACCTATCCAGGTAGATAAGAATTCCAACTAAGCAAATGTATGGCATAAACAATCTACCTATAGTGCACACCCAAACGCCCATCTAAGGGGTGTAGTGCAAACAGGTGCAGCAGGCACAACTGAATAAAGTGCCTGCAACCAATACTATTAATACCATACATACAATATAAAATTGCAATACAGTTGCCCCAAAAATCGGCACTGAAAACAGAGCATACCTATTAAGAGATACACACCATATAATTATACACCAGTAGGTGTCAGTAGCGACTAGGAGGAATATAACAAAGTGTATTCAATACTGTTATACCAAAACCCTGGGCAAAACGCCAAATCAGGGAATAACAAAGTATCCACTGAATCATTAAAAGAAGTTACATGCACACTCTGGGAAGTGTGCAATACATGCAGTTAAAATCTATACACAGTATCAAATCCCATAACAATACTGTATTCAAATAGAAACCTGGGATAAACACAGTGTAATACTACACAATATTGTACTGGAAATAAAAGCCCAAAATGAAGGCTTGAGTCACAAATTATATCAAAACTGCCATATGCCGATTATAACACCGCTTAAAAGGCATAGCTAATAAATCTGAGGAGGATATTAATTCGGGTATATAACCACAGAGTGACATAGAGCCAGACTCACGGCCAGATCACACACCCGGCATACACACCGCCATTTGCCAAATGCTGATACATAACAGCTAAATAGGCAATAATAATAATTAATTTGAACACGGCACATGACATTTACTAGCGCCTAATATATGGCCCAGTCACACAGCCCGTTCAAATACAATTATATCGCTCCACAGACTAAACAAGTATAGGTGACAGAGTGTGATTGGTTGCCTGCATTTACTGTATTCAACCTAAAACACTTCTGCTCGCATATAGAGCCATCAACCCTACTGCACAGCATATATCTCCTCACTTTCCACCAAATATCTCCCATCCATTTTGTCCAGACTGCCCTGAAAAACTCCCTCTCAGGCAAGCCTGCCATATTTTGTCTGCTGTTACCCGTTTGTTTAATCACTGTCTACCAGTGTCAGGTGCCACAGACACAGCTGCACTATCTCTGGAACCTTAAATAAACAACTGATTAATGAACTTGCCTGCATGTTTTTCCTGCCCAGCTGTTTGCTTCCAATAAACCAGCTGTCCCAGCCTTGTGAACCATGTGTACTACTCCGCCCCCCCCCCTGGAGTGACCCTGCTATCAGCGTTTGGCCTCTCCTTTCAAAGACCACAAGCTGTGCGCCTTCCTGCCCTAAAACCCACAGGGGTGGGGGAGCCGGAAGTGTCCTCAATTGTATCACTCTAGTATCAAAGTATTTCCTCACCCTATCTGGGAAGGTGGGGGCTGCCCCTGGGCGTTTGTGGAACTATCTCTCCCAGCATATCTGCTGCCTGGGACACCTTCTAAACAAAACAAGGGGACAACATGCAATACCTTTGCAGTTTGACCCAGGGAAATTTAACGTGCCTCTGCTTGGACTGTATATACAGTGTAAGCCTGTCCAATGTGCCCATGTCTTTGCCTTAAACCCACCTTCCCCTAATCATTGCATATACCGTGTAACCCCCGCTGGGCCAGACGGGCTTCCTTATAAGGACCCTAAAACCCTCCAGGAAGCCTCTGCTTTCCTCGGGTATCTGGATGGCCACCCCCAGATCCCCCTTTAGCCTCCCTGGGCTAGGTGCTTTTTTCCGTGACTGTCGCTCCGGGTGCCTTGTCCCTGTGCTGACCTGTCTGCTTATAGCAATCCTTCGCTGGGTGATTCCCGCTACAGATTGTACATGCGTGTTTAAACTTACAGGACTGCCTGGTGCACTCTGCATCGTTAAACAAGTAGCATTTAAGCTTGTCCAGTTTGTGCGTGCTGGGCCCCCCTGCTGACTTCACCTAATTAATGAACTTGCCCGCATGTTTTTCCTGCCCAGCTGTTTGCTTCTAATAAACCAGCTGTCTCAGCCTTGTGAACAATGTGTACTACTCCGCCCCCCCCCCCCCCCCCCCCCCGGAGTGACCCTGCTATCAGCGTTTGGCCTCTACTTTCAAAGACCACAAGCTGTGTGCCTTCCTGCCATAAAACCAACAGGGCTGGGGGGGGGGGGGGGCGGAATTGTCCTCAATTGGTATCACTCTAGCATCAAAGTATTTCCTCACCCTATCTGGGAAGGTGGGGCTGCCCCTGGGCACTTGTGGAGCGATCTCTCCCAGCATATCTGCTGTCTAGGACACCTTCTAAACAAAAGAAGGGGACAAAATGCCATACATTTGCAGTTTGACCCAGGGAAATTTAACGTGCCTCTGCTCGCACTGTATATACAGTGTAAGCTGTCCAGTGTGCCCATGTCCTTACCTTAAACCCACCTTCCCCTAATCATTGCATATACCATGTAACCCGTGCTGGGCCAGACGGGCTTCCTTATAAGGACCCTAAAACCCTCCAGGAAGCCCTCTGGTGCAAAAACCCTGACTTCCCCGCCTCGCTTGCCCTATTTTACTTAACAGGGCATCTGCCCTGGCGCGGCTAACCTTCTTAATCTTAATGTTTAATCGTGCCAATCACAGCCTTTCCCTCAGCTCCTTGCACTTCTCATCAATGTCTGTACCTGAGTCGCCATCTCCCGCAATGCTCTGCGGGAGATAGCGACTATGCGGGGCATAGTCACAGGGGCTGAGCGCCCCTGTGCCTATGCCATCATCTGCGGTGCTCTGCTTGCTATTACTGCACGGCAATGCCCCTGTGCTACCGCTATGCTCTGTCTGCCCTCTTCAGTAACCTCGGACACGGAAACATTTTTCACATTGCTACCCAGCCAAACCGCACCAATACCTGCATATACATTACAAACATCGCTTATCTCACCAATACCGTGCGTTGCCAATCCGATGCTTCCTTGAGTGATGAGTGAACTCAGACCCCCTGCTCTCTGCTTTTGTTCCTGCTGCTGCTCACGCCCCCCTCAATTAATCCTGTCCTTTCTCACTGGCCCTCCTCATGGCTAGGTGGCAAGAAGGGGACCGGCTACCCTGGCTGCTGCCTCCCCCCCCCATCCCCCGAACCCAGGTTTCCCTCCGTTGACCTGCAGGGTGCCTAGCGCCCCACCCCCTTATCCTGCTTCAGGGGCCATTTTTGGCCCCTGCGCTCCCTAAATGGGAAGCTGAAATGCCCTTGGCTGTCATATTCCATATGTAAAAGAAACCATCATCATTGGGGGCCAGAGGGAGGGCTGGCGGAGTCCATTGGAGTGGCATAGCGCTGTGAAGGAACGCTAACGGGCAGCAGGTGTCAGCGGCAGTGGCAGAATTAGAAGAAAACTGTTTAAAACACTGGACAGCCCTTTGATTGACTGTGCTCTCTCAGCCAGTAAGGGCCACTCAGTGTTTTTACATTTTGTTTCAAATTCCTGCCACCGCCCACTAGCACTCCTTCAAAGCGCTACGCTACCTCTTCTAGCACCCGAGATGGCATTTGACATCAGGTGCTGGAAGAGGTCACTTTTTGCACCATAAGATGCGATCGGATGCGATAGGACATCGCACTTCAATGTTGCATCGCATCCAATCACATAAGTGTATGGCCAGCATAACAAAAAATGTATGATTTTTAGACATGCCATTTAGTGCAAGTTTAAAACATGTCTAAAAATCGCACCCTATTATATTTCGCCCCAGGTGTATGCACATCTGATGTATTTATGGTAGTACAAAATTAGCACTACTCTTTCTGTATGCAACGTAATGTAGAAAATACATTTTAATCTAGAGTTTTGCTGTGTACAAATATAATAATATGGTCAGATACAGAACAGAGCAAAAAAAAACAAAAGTTGTACATATCATATGCGTAAAAATAATATGAAATAAAACACTATTACTACTTGTTCCTTAATTTTAAAAATGTATATAGTACTAGGCATTTATATAGTAGTTTGTATGGAAACAAACAAGTGAAACAAATACAATAGATGGCGACTAATCAATTTAATTAATTTCAAGAGATGCAAATTATCGAATAACTGTCAGCTGATTGTCAAACTATAAGCAACCTCTCAGAAGTACTGCTAATAGTCATCATTATTATCATGTATACTTACTGGCCCTACAGCAGCCACAAGAGATTTTTCTTTTCTCAATACTAATTTCATGGAGCCATTATTACATGAACACTGGTCAATATCAAAGATACACAAATGCATATATATTTGTTGCACAAGTAATATTAGCCACCACTTATTTTTGGAGACATACTTACTGCTTTGCTTATTGCACTGCAAGCGGTAGAGGAGCGGATTGTCGGGAACATCAGTAGTGAGTCGACTTATACCTTTCAGAATGATCTTCTTGCATTAAAACCTAGAGCCAAACTCTATGGAATACATATTATAAGATGTCTTTACAAATTGGTCCCAATTCATGTTTGTATGCTAATGTGTAAGCAGCCTCTAATTTCTAGGCCACCAAACTGCTAAACATTGCAAGTGAAGTTGCCAAGATATATATGTATATGTATATATATATATATATATATATATATATATATATATACACCAGTTAGCAGGGTTGGCACACTCCTCTAAATTAACAAATGACTTGGGTGTCCAACCAATGGCCTATCAAGCCGAATATGTATACAGAAGTGTTGTATATTAAGGTGATCACGCTGCACTCACTCTTCAAATACCTGCAATAGATGCATTTTGCAACACTTTGGGCCCTTTATTAGGCCCGCCATCAGGCGATACATTAATTATAAAACAAAAACCCAAATTGGTAGCCATCCGCCGGCACACTGTGTCCTGCCCATATACCCATGGGAATGACCAGCGTTTTCATTTCATGAGGACACCCATGAAAAGCTGGGCATTCCCATGTCCCAGCACCACCTGCACCCGACCGCCCCCCCCCCCCCCCCCAGTGCTTCAACAAACACGTGGGGGACCCATCAACTTAGAATCGGGACCAAAATATCAGTTCAGACGCAATTGCATAGATATTTTAATGCAGGCACAGTGTGATTGCACCTGCACAGTCTGCTGATAATTGCTTTGTTGCTAAAACATTGCTTACAGTATTCTTATTCCATTTGGGTTGGTTACCTCTGGAGAAATCCATTTCAGGCACTAATCTGTACAGACATTTTCTCTCTTATACACTGGAAATTTATCCTGTAATGTCAGCATATTATTTATGTGGAATATTACCACTTTTAAGTTTTGTGTCTTTTAAAGGAATGCTGCCATACTCCTGTGCTACTGTTGTGCGGCTGTCTTTATCAAGCGTTACAAGGTTTCAATTTGTTTTATTTATATGTAACAATTTGTCTCATCTTGTTTATTATGTATCTTTTTATGGAATAAAGGCTTTTAGAAAACTGCAAGACATAGTATGTAGTACTGTAAATGTGACACCTGACTGAACTGGATCTGTAGTCACCAACATTCATTACACACCTCCTTTCCAGCAGGTTTCATTGCTTGGATGGGATTACTACACTACATTGGATTGCTGCTGCAGGATGCAATTGTTAGGCTAATTAAGATTGTTACATTTAATAAATTTGTTCTCGTTGTGCATTAATTCTTATTTTTTTGTTTCTTAGGCAGTTTGGGACTGATTTATTCGCAAAGAACATTTGGTTTGCTAATGGACCCACCCCACCCAAATATAAAGGTGCCCATACATGGTACAATGTTGCTGTGAGATGCGCGCTCCTGCTGGCATCCCATTGCACAGCACATACAGTCTGTACAGCCCGTGCTTTTTGAACTAGGACCTCACATCACATCGCATGCAAATCGCATGTGATCAAGTTCAAAGCGCACAGAGAATACTGTACAGTGTATGAGCACCTTAACTCTCTGTGCACATGTTACATCTGCCCCACCTGCAGTACACATGGTTTTGTTCATCAGCAAACCAAATGTGCTTTGAGAATGAACCTGGATCACCCCTTTGTTTGTTAGGCAGCATTGAGGGAAGCCAGCCGCAGAGGGGTTTCCTTGGCCCTGCAAGCTGGGCTGCAACAGGCAGCCCGAGTAAGGTTCATGATGTTGCTATTAAACTGCAATCGCAGGTTGATGCATATGCAAGCAGGGGGTGGTATGCACCTCCAACTGCATTTGCATTGCTTAAGGATCACATATGCCAGTGGTTCCCAAAATGTGTGTCGTGGCTCCCTGGGGTACCTTGGAGAACTTGCAGGGGTGCCTCAGGTTGGTGGTCCAGAACCAATTCAAATTGTTTATGGTTAATGTAATAGGCAAAATCAGTGCTTGTGGCTCTCAATTATAACATGGCTTTCAATTATAACATACAGTATGTTGATAAACAGAAGTGAATCATTTTCTTCACCACTTACTGTAACAGGACCTAAGCATGAAAGGTAATTTTTTTTTATTCTTGGTAACAAAAAATTGGCCATGGGGTGCCCTGACAAATATTCTGATACTCTAGGGTGCCGTGATTCAAAAAAGTTTGGAAACTACTGACATATGCTAATCTGATATTCTAATAAGATCACTTGGGGCTATCTAATTATCCCAGATAAGCCGGCGTGTGCCATAATTTAGCGTAGATTTTTTTTGCCTGCTTCAGGCAGTGTGATTCTGTGTATTTTCGGCTGAAAATGGCACTTTTATTGGCCAATCCAATAGGGTAGCATGATGAAAACGTTGGTGAAACATCTGAAAAAAATAGTGGAAAATGGATTTTTTACAAACTAATTTAACAAAATGGCTGATACTTTATATTAATTTCTAACAATAAACTTATTGTTTTTTCCAAATTATTCTTTATTAGCAAATTGGTATCATAAAACTTACAAATCATAATGATTTTGGACTTTTCATGATTTCCAGTTCCTATATATTTCAATAACATAGGTGAAACTTATATGATTCTATTATCATACTTATTTAACTAGTTAAGTAACTTTTCTATATATTGTTACGATCATGTGAGACATGCCACGTGACATCCCCAATGCAATCTTTAAGAATTCCTTATATTGGAGGACCATATGACCCTAATCTTGATTGATACCAAGAGGTATTTGAAAAACATTTGATTAATAACATTTTTGTAGTGTTAGGTAATATTGAAATACTAGGTGATTCATCGCGCCCTACGGGCGCTCTTCACACCGTCGTAAGGGGCTGCGCCCCCTTAATTTGTGAACATTTGCATATGAGAAAGATGGTTAGAATTGTATGAAAGATGGCCTGTATTGCAACTTGAGTTATAGGTGAAATGTGTTAAATAGAGAGCATATGATTTGGAAGGGGGTGTGTATTGTTTTGTTTAATTAAAAAGCGGTTACAGAGTAAGATGTACATTGATAGTGTGGATGGTACAGTGACATTTGTGGGTGTGGGGGGGGGGCTGTGTGTGCATGTTGTTTAGGTGTGTGTGTGCGCAATAGTATAGTAGGGTGTTTCTGAGTCAGCGGCTCCCCACTGGCGGAGGTCACGACACAGGAAAACAGGAGGCTGGGTAGTGATAGGGGTGTGTGGGCATAAGGGGGACTAAAGAGGAGGGTGGGAGATACTGTGCAGCTTCTGCCAGTGGGTGAGGGTCCAGCGTGGCAGTACAGGATGGTGGCCCTTAGTCAGTGTCTCCTCCTACTGGGTGGGAGTTCGGGTGCATGAGAGCAAGTGGCTGGGCTATGAGGCATGATAGGGGCATGTGGGCAAAACAGCGTCAGCAAACTCCCCAGTGGTGGAAGTTATGGTTCAGGAGAGCAGGAAGCTGGGTAGTGATAGGGGTGTGTGAGTATACGGGGGACTAAAGAGGGGCTTAGGGGTGCCGTGAATCAAGGGAGGGGGGGCGCAAATGTCGGCGAATCGCGGGAGAGGGCGGGGGTCCACAAAGCGTGGGAGGGGGCGTGAATTGCGCGAGGGGGGGTTGCGAATCGCGGGAGGGGTTTGCACGGGGGGTGCGTGAATTGCGGAAGGGGGGGGGCACGGGGCGCGATGAATCACCTAGTTGGTTATATATTCTTGTAGAAGGATGGTAGGATGTTGCTGTCATTCAGAATGCATTTACATAAACAGTAATAGTAGCAGTAAAAGGTCTGACTTAAAACACCTACAGTAAAACAGAACAGGTGTTATATATTATACAAAGAATTGGTTGATGATGTGTAGGTTGACGTGCACATAGTTCATAGTTGTCACTGGAAAAAAATTGCTACAAGAAAAAATCAACACAGAAAGTTCAACACATGTAAATGTTGACATAAGTGTGGCACTTCATCGGTGTCCATGTCGACACATGAGAATGAATATGAAAACATTCAAAAAAGAAAAATAAATCTTCAAAAACTCATGTCAACCTTTTTCATTGTCGACCATAGCCGTGCCAGTGTTTTGCATGTGCCATTTAATCCTGGGGTTGCCGTGAATCGTGCGCGGGGGTGGAGGTGAGGGGTGTCCGCGAATTGGGAGGAGGGGTCGTGGGTGGATGCCGTGAATTGCGGGAGGGAGGGGGTCGCGGGGAGGTGCCGCGAATTGTGGGAGGGCGGGGCGCGGGGGGTTGCAGTGAATCGCGGGAGGGTGGGTCGCGGGGGCGGGGGGTTGCCGCAATGACAGGAGGGGGAGTCAGGGGTGGGGAATCGCGGTAGGGGGGGTCGTGCGGGGCACCGTGAACCGCGGGAGAGGGGGCCCGGGGGGTTGGCGCGAATCGTGGGAGGGGGTCGCGGGGTGCCGCGAATCGCAGGAGGGGGGTGTGTCACCGGCTGGGGCCGCGAATTGCGGGAGTCACCGGGGGTGCCGCGAATTGCGGGGGGTGTGCTGCAAATCGCGGGAGGGGGGTCGCGGGGGGTGCCGCGAATCGCCACATGAAAAAATCAACACAGAAAGTTCAACACATGTAAATGTTGACATAAGTGTGTCACTTCATCGGTGTCCATGTCGACACATGAGAATGAATATGAAAACATTCAAAAAAAGAAAAATAAATCTTCAAAAACTCATGTCAACCTTTTTCATTGTCGACAATAGCCGTGCCAGTGTTTTGCATGTGCCATTTAATCCAGGGGTTGCCGTGAATCGCGCGCGGGGGTGGGGGGGAGGGAGGAGGTGAGGGGTGTCCGCGAATCATGGGAGGAGGGGTCGTGGGTGGATGCCGTGAATTGCGGGAGGGGTGGTCGCGGGGGGGGTGTGTGTGTGTGGGTGCCGCGAATTGTGGGAGGGGCGGCTCGGGGGGTTGCAGTGAATCGCGGGAGGGTGGGTGGCGGGGGCGTGGTGTTGCCGCAATGACAGGAGGGGGGGTCAGGGGTGGGGAATCGCGGCAGGGGGGGTCGTGGGGGGCACTGTGAACCGCAGGAGGGGGGGCCCGGGGGGTTGTCGCGAATCGTGGGAGGGGGGGGTCGCGGGGTGGTGCGAATCGCAGGAGGGGGGGGGTGTGTCACGGGGTGGGGCCGCGAATCGCGGGAGTCACCGGGGGTTCCGCGAATTGCGGGGGGGGTGCTGCAAATCGTGGGAGGGGGGTCGCGGGGGGTGCCGCGAATCGCCACATGAAAAAATCAACACAGAAAGTTCAACACATGTAAATGTTGACATAAGTGTGTCACTTCATTGGTGTCCATGTCGACACATGAGAATGAATATGAAAACATTCAAAAAAAGAAAAATAAATCTTCAAAAACTCATGTCAACCTTTTTCATTGTCGACCATAGCCGTGCCAGTGTTTTGCATGTGCCATTTAATCCTGGGGTTGCCGTGAATCGCGCGCGGGGGTGGGGGGGGAGGGAGGAGGTGAGGGGTGTCCGCGAATCACGGGAGGAAGGGTCGTGGGTGGATGCCGTGAATTGCGGGAGGGGGGGTCGCGGGGGGGGGGTGTGTGGGTGCCGCGAATTGTGGGAGGGGGGGCGCGGGGGGTTGCAGTGAATCGCGGGAGGGTGGGTGGCGGGGGCGTGGTGTTGCCGCAATGACAGGAGGGGGGGTCAGGGGTGGGGAATCGCGGTAGGGGGGGTCGTGGGGGGCACTGTGAACCGCAGGAGGGGGGGCCCGGGGGGTTGGCGCGAATCGTGGGAGGGGGGGTCGCGGGGTGCCGCGAATCGCAGGAGGGGGGGTGTGTCACTGGGTGGGGCCGCGAATCGCGGGAGTCACCGGGGGTTCCTCGAATTGCGGGGGGTGTGCTGCAAATCGTGGGAGGGGGGTCGCGGGGGGTGCCGCGAATCGCCACAAGAAAAAATCAACACAGAAAGGTCAACACATGTAAATGTTGACATAAAGTGTGGCACTTCATTGGTGTCCATGTCGACACATGAGAATGAATATGAAAACATTGAAAAAGTGAAAAATAAATCTTGTCAACCTTTTTCATTGTCGACCATAGCCATGTCAGTGTTTTGCATGTGCCATTTAATCGTGGGGATGCCGTGAATGGGGGGGGGGGGGGGGGAGGGAGGGAGGTGCATACCTCCCAACATGACCCTCTCCAGGAGGGACACATTGCTCTGTTTCTGGACTTTCTTCTTAATTTATGGATTACCATCACCTGTGCTTAAACACCTTTCTAATCAATTACCCTGTTTAAAACAGGTGATGACAATCATAAATTAAGATGGAAGTCCACAACCCAGCGTTACAGCTCCAGACACACTTTGAGTGACAGATGTAGCCAAATATATAAGAGATAACTTTCCCATAATTCAAAAAACCCTGCCACTTTTTTTTTTCAATGAAACTTCCATCCATTCCATTCTGAGCACAAACGTTTTATTTTAATAATCATAAATGTATTTTTTATATGTAAGAGTTAACCATTATGGCTTATTGGTGTGCATGTAGAGTGGACCCTGACAATAGTACACAGACACATTCCCCCTGCACCCTCCATTTTTCATACTGACATTTCTTGCTTGTGTAGAACAATAACGTGTCGCAAGGGGCAGCAGTGGCTGGGTATCAGATCAATAGGCTTATTGTGTCAGGTCAACAGTCAAAAGGTGGGCTTCATATGGTTGACATGGTCAAATGGTCAACATGTTTAAATGGACGTTACAATAGTCGACACATGAAAAGGTTAACATGTTTTTTTTGCATTTTTCATTTGCGTTTGGGATCAACCTCGACACTGTCAACTCTTTATGCCGTAACCTATTGACTGTACTGGCACTTGTGTTTAGAATGCTAGCTGGTTCATTAGCAAGCTAAGCCTGATTATACCGTAATTAGCATATTAATTATACAAGCCATATAGCATTTCCTGAATCGGATTACCTTTTTTTGTATTTTTTATTTGTTTTGTGACAGGTTTTACATTACTAAATAAACTTGACTAAATATGCCGGTCTATTTGCCCTAGTACATATGCAAATGAACCGGAGGACTGATTCAGAGATTTATGTTGTGGTGCTATTTACGCAAATCTCCTATGTTTGTGGATGTGAGTATGTAGGCGTCAGGTGAGTGTCTTCAGCTGTTTAGTAGCATTTAGGGAATGTTGTGGAAAATATGGGTGAGGTTGCCCACATTGTCTGGCATGCCAAAATCAGTGGTTGCATCCTTAGACCGTTTCACTTTCCCCGGCAGCGTTGTTTTCCCAGACATCTAAAGCTGTCAGTGGACCTGTATTGTGTATCTTTTTACGAAAACAGAACCTGTGGCATTGACATAAAGGGGGACATTTACTAAAGGAAATTTGTAAAAAATAGGTGTATTTGTATCCAGAAATACACTTATTTTTGACATTTACTATCCCGAAAATACGGCAATTCGCATTCGTATTGATAGCACATGAATACGAATCCGAATTGCCGTATTTTCGGGATAGTAAATGTCAAAAATAAGTGTATTTCTGGATACAAATACACCTATTTTTTACAAATTTCCTTTAGTAAATTTCCCATAAATACTCAGATCTGCTGCATCCAATGTTCAGGCCCCAGATGTGCAAAATTAATAAAAAAAGATCTAAGCAATTTGGGTGAATGAAGCTGATGTGCTGTGTCCTACAAACTGGGATTTTTAAAATATACACCCTCACTGGGATTAAAGATTAGAGTGTTTATCAAAATATGTAAGTACTATATAATATTTAAATACTTGAAGTTTGACCAATGATAATGCACTATTTACACTGCAGGGTGTCTGGCCTAAGAATAAAAGTTAATCTTTGTTTGGTGATTTAGATTGCTGTCTACTTGTTGAATCTCATTGTAGTAATCTTATGTGAGATGACAGTTAACAGATGAAAAAGAAGTAGAGGATTCAAGAAGGATCAACCACTTTAAACAGAATTAAAGTAAAGAGGATTACTATATTTTCAGAGAAGAGACATTGCTGAATGATAAATGAATTATCCAATTCTAATTTTGTCATAATTATTGTTTTTGCTTTTGCAAAGACGACAGAGATAATGTAAATGATATTTATCCCACTGAAACACATGGAAGGTCTTACTCGCTGTTGTGCTTAATAAGTGGATGGTATTGTAAATACCCTGGAATTCAGGATAAAGTTAAGTAGTGTGGCAATATACAGTACACAATGTGGTAATGCTCACATACAGTTGCTATAATTTATGTGAGCATAATAGCTGTTATTTCTATATTTAAGTTAGTATACAGAAATTAAACAATTGTGGTTTTTTTCTTGTACTACAACAGGGTTAGCCAACTCCAGCCCTCGAGAGCTACCAACAGTTAATGTTTTCCAGATCTCCTCACAGAATCGCAAGTGAAGTATTTAGCTCCACCTGCGGATCATTTATAATGTGTCAGTGAGTAATGAGTGCACCTGTGTACCTGTGAGGTGATCTAGAAAATGATGTGAACTGTTGGTAGCTCTCGAGGACTGGAGTTGGCACCATTTGTGAAGACCCGGAGTAACAGAGCCTAATCTCAGAGTGTACTCCGGGACTTCTGGGTCAGGTCATGCAGACAGGAGACAGATCAAGATATAAAAATATATTTAGTAGAGAATTTAAGGAAGGGTTTGTCAGTCGCACAGAGGTGAAGTTTATTATTATGTACGGGTGGACCCTCCTTGCATGATATTAACAATTAAATATTTGTAAATGCAAGGGTGTGCTACCACAGACATGGGGCCTTATTTTGGTTCATTCTTTCTGACAAAATCCTTCTTAGATGGGCAAAACCATGTGCACTGCAGGTGGGGCAGATGTAACTTGTGCAGAGAGAATTAGATTTGGGTGGGGTTTTACTTCAAAGTGAGATCTATATTGCAGTGTAAAAATAAAGCAGCCAGTATTTACCCTGCACAGAAACAAAATTACTCACCCAAATCTAATTCTCTCTGCACATGTTACATCTGCCCCCCCTGCAGTGCACATGGTTTTGCCCATCTAAGAAGGATTTTGTCAGAAAGAATGAACCAAAATAAGGCCCATGGAGAGGACATATTTAAGTGGACAGAGAAAGAGTGTCTTTTCTTGGTGCACCTGGAGAATAGTATTAGTAAAACATTACTTTTATTGAGTTCATTTAAAATAGTTGCGAATATATATAAAAAAGACTAGACAAAACATGAGACAACATATAGTGATTTAAAAAGGATAAGAATCCTCACCTAGTGGGACCCCACTGCCCGCTATCCCTGTTACTATTATAGTAAGTTTAGTGTGGCATGAAGGATTGATTATGTTACCAATTCATATAACATGGATTATACAGGATTGTTACTATTCAAATACAATGTATCAATATAACCCTGGGGCTCTCTTGTGCAGCCGCTGGCAAGCGCTTGAACACGGGTGTAGTACCGTTTCAGCGCTGCTGCTGCTGGCTTGCTGGAGCCAGTAGTTCCACGACCTGCGTTCTAACCGCAGAGCTATGTCTGAGGTGTGCCTGTGTGCACTCACTCGTTCATGCGGGTTTAGAAGAGACAGGGACACACACGGCTCTGGCGCCAGAGACCGTGTCAGTGTACTTGCTGGGGACCGTGTCCAACGGAAACCCCAATGCGGCCAACAACAAATCAAAATACAGTTTGTAAATGGGGAGGGGAAAGTGGAGTTTTAGACACACTAGGGAGGTTATTCTGATCGGTACGGCCAAACGTGCGTACGTACGCTATTAACGTACGCTAGCCGTACGCGGCCGTTGGGGTTAAGTCCACCCACAACTCAGCCGCTTACGTACGGGCAGAAACAACGTAGAAGGGGAGTGGCGTACAAATGAGCGTACGGCAACGTACGCGGCCGGCCCAGCCCTTACACTCCGACAACTGGCGTACAACTGAGCGTACGGCAACGTACGCGGACGTCTTTCGTCCGTCTTCCCACCGACTTCTTGCGGAGATCTGAGCGTACGCCAGCTTGCACGGACGGCTCCCTATTGTTTTCAATGGAAAACTCAGCTTATGTCACCGCTCGTGAGAGTGAGCGTACGTCCGTGTACGCTGCCATACCCTTCACATATATGGACCTGCAAATCTTGCCTTTCAACTACAATTCTGACAATTGATTAATTAATCTATTTGTTATTCAATTATTGTTTTCTATTAACTCAAATAGAATCAAAAGCTTACCTAAGCTTGAGATGAAATAAGCACCCTGTTTTTGTAGTAAGAATTAGTAGAGCAGTTGTCATTGGTGGTTTAGTGCTAGGTGCTGGTTGGTTGCAGGTCAGGTGGGTTAGCCAGTAGTGACAGAGTAGGGGGAGGAGTTTGAAAGGTTATATAAGTGTTAGCTGAGGTAAATTATCCCTCTTGCCATTTTTGGATTCCCTGGAGATTGCGGTCCCTCTGGAGTCTGGATAGGCTAAGTGTGCTCTATTTTACTTCAGTTTTCATCTTATTCTACCTCAGACTTGCTATTATATTAGCTTGCTATTCTCTGTCTTTATTTTCCTCACTTATTTTCTTGCTTTTCTTTACATAAAGCCTTTTCATTCTCTTTGTAATTATCTGCCTTTAATTTCATTTCATACACTTGCTGCGTTATTTACAACCGTTTTTCCTGTCAGGTTTTAGCGCTGTGAGGGGATTTTCTGTAGTGTAGTGGCATGTCTCGCCCCAGGCGAAGCGCTCCCCCTCCCAGGCGTCTGGTGGAGGCGGCCAGGCCGTTACAGGCAGCCGCATCCTCACAGGCAGCCAGGGGAGCGCGAATGTCGGCGGCGGCGGCTGTGGGGGGTTCGCGCCCGGCCCCGGCTCCCGCAGTTAGTGCAGCGGGAGTCAGAGGGAGGGCGCGCGGGCGCAGCAATTCAGCAGGGCGGGCGGCTGCTCGCCCTGCCGGGAGTGACGGCGGTATAATGGCGGCCGCGGTAGTAGGAACGCCGCACCCGGCCCCCTCGCCTTCCAGCCTGCAGGCTTGGTTGGCTAGGGGGACACAGGGCAGAGGTTCACCCATCAGCAGGTTTAGTTTGCAAGCAGGGGGGCCCAGGTCAGAGAGTGGGGGAACGGAGCTTGCAGCTAGCCCCGCCCCCTTGTCTCAGGCAGGCATTTTGTCTGCTGAAGTGTTACAGCCGGCAAGGGGCAGTCCCACGGCCTCAGGGGCTGGGGACATGCAGCAGCAGGTGCATTTAGTGAACCTGTCCCCTGTCGGCAGGCAGCAGGAAATCAGAATAAATGATTGGCAGTCACCTCATTCGGGGAGGGGTGCATTTACCCCTATTGTTAGGGCTAGGTTTTCACCTTTACCCATGTTTGCACAGCCCCCAGCCACACCAGTATTAGTGCAGAGGCCCGTGCCGGTTGCACAGCCTGCAGGACTGCAGGCAGTTAGTGGGGCTGTAAATAATTTAAGTACAGTCCAAACAGCTCAATTTAGGAGTTGGTCGCCGTATTTTAATACAACAATGCAGCAGCAGGGAGTGCAAGGGCAGTGGCCAGTGGGGCCGCAGTGGGGGAACATGCAGCAGCCATTTTACCAACCGCAGGGTCAGGCTTGGCTTAGTAGCGTCCCTGGTAACCAGGGTCAGCAATTTTGGGCAATTAATCCGGGGTTTGTGCAAGCCCCAGGTGGGTTTTATGGGGTAGGTGGCCAGCAAGGTGTTACTACCTCAGCGCAGCAGGGCAATCCTCAATTCCCACCTCCACCCCCCCCTCCTATTCAGGAGGCCATACCTCACAGTGTGACGGTTGCAATTCAGCAGGATACCCAGGGCGGGGGGCCTGTCAGAGAGGCAGGGGGCATTGAGGAGGTTATCACATTAGATGCTGATGAGGGAAATGTTGTGAACTCTGTGCCTGTTAGTATTCCCTTGCAGGTGGTTTCGGAAGGTGCCGGGCCTGGAAGTGTCTCGGAAGTTCTGGAGTCATCAAGTCAAGTCGCGGTGGGCGCACTGCGCAGCGTGGGACAGATGGTTAGAACTGAAGAGCATGCAGGGCCGTCAACATCAGGAGCAGGTGAGATGTCGCATGCAGCGCAGCAGCAGGGGGGAGGGTCCAATTCGGACAGCTCTACCGACTCATCCAGTTCAGATGGTAGGCCGCGCAAGCTGATGAAGTACTTTGCGCAGAAGATTAGGGGAAAGAAGAAGGGAGCAGGGAGTTCTAGGAGTGTAGCTAGCAGTGCAGCCAGGGTAGGTCCGGATGCATCAGGTGATGCTGTACATTGTTCTAACACGGCCATATTGAGGGGTGTAAGGTCTAAAATTAGAGACAAAATAAAGAAAGGGCGTTTCGTGGACATGTTTGCTATAACGCATGAAGCAAAGAAGGAATTGGATGCAGCCAAGGCAAAAGGCCCGGCAGCAGAGGAGGCTAGGAGGTCTTATACCAACTGGCTGGCAGGGGCTTATGTGTTTGCAGCATGTTACACAGAAACCAGGCCATCGGAGCATATGAATATGTTTAAGTATTTTCATCTAATACACAACATGTATTCAACAGGCAGGGTTAATGCATGGAGGCAGTACGATGAGCTTTTTAGAAAAAAGCAGGATGGGCAAAAAGTTTTTAGTTTAGGGTTTAAGGATGTTGAAGTATGGTTGGAAGTTACCCAACAAATGAGGGGGTCAAGCGAAGCAGGTGGGGGGCGAAGACAGCTTTTTCTTAACAAGCCCGGGTACAGTGTGCCCGGGAGGGGAAAATGCTATGCGTTTAATAACGCGCAGTGCACAAAAGGAGCAGGGTGCAGGTACAGACACGTGTGCTTGCAATGCAGTGGGAACCACCCAGCAAAGGAGTGTGCAAGATCAAGGGGGCAAGCAGCTGGGAGGGGAGAGGCTGGGCCTAGCAATAGGCAAGGCGGAGTCGCCAATTAGGATTGAGGAGTTAAAGAGGTGGTTAAGGCTCTATCCTCTTAGGGAGGAAGCAGCCTTTTTATTACAGGGTTTTTCAGAGGGTTTTCATTTACCGGTTATAGATAGGGTGATTGCATCGGCAAATAGAAACCTGAAGTCAGCTAGGGATTTCCCAGAGGTGGTTCGGAAAAAAGTGCAGAGCGAAGTTAACTTAGGTAGAATGGTAGGACCTTTCAGGGAACCCCCAATCGCGGATCTATGTATTTCTCCGCTGGGGGTGGTGCCTAAGAGAGAGCCTGGGAAATATAGGTTGATTCAGCATTTATCTTATCCAGAAGGGGGCTCAGTGAATGAGGCGTTGGATCAGGAGGTTTGTAGCGTTAGCTATGAATTGTTTGAGCATGCATTAAGTTTGGTGCAGGGGTACGGTAAGGGAGCCCTGATGGCTAAGGTAGATGTGGAATCAGCTTTTAGGATTTTGCCTTTACACCCGGAATCGTTCAAGTATATGGGTTTTAAGTTAGGAGGGGAGTTTTATATAGACAGATGTTTACCGATGGGTTGTTCAGTTTCATGCTCATTCTTTGAGTGTTTTAGCAGCTTCCTGCAGTGGTGTATTAAGGCAGGTTGCAAGCAGCAAGGGGTGACCCACTACCTGGATGACTTTTTGTTAATAGGTCCGGCGGATAGTGAGGTGTGTAGTGAGTTACTTTTTTCAACCAGTGCATTGTTTTGGGTACTGGGGGTACCAATTGCAAAGGAGAAGACGGAGGGGCCTGTTAGTAGGCTATCTTACTTAGGTATTGAGATAGACACAGTATTGGGTATTTGCAGGCTTCCGGAAGAAAAGGTGTCGAGGTTGAAGGGGCAGTTGGAAGAGTTCTTAGAGGTGAAAAGAGTCACGTTAAAGCAGTTGCAGTCATTGCTGGGGTTATTAAATTTTGCTTGTAGGGTGATCCCAATGGGCAGAGTTTTTTGTAGAAGGTTGGAGAGAGCTACTGCGGGGGTTAGGAAGCCTCATCATCAAGTAAGAATCTCCGCGGGATTGAAAGAAGATCTGAAAGTTTGGTTATGTTTCGTGCAGGATTTTAATGGGGTTAGGATTTGGCAGGAGGCGGTGGCAAATGATGAGCTGCAATTATTTACGGATGCATCTGGGGCAGTAGGTTTTGGAGCATATTTTAAGGGGCACTGGTGTGCAGAGCCGTGGCCGGAGGATTGGAGGGTGAAAGGTTTTACTGCTAGTATGTTGCTGTTAGAGCTTTTTCCAATAATCGTGGCAGTGGAACTATGGGCTAGGCAGATTGCTAACAAGAACATTGTTTTTTGGTGTGATAATTTGGGAGTAGTTCATTCAATTAACAATCAGAGGTCAGATTGTCCAAGGGTGATGCGTTTGCTTAGGCATCTCATTCTGCGTTGTTTGCAGGAGAATATTTCTTTCTCAGCAAGGCATGTTCCAGGGGTAAAGAATGAAATAGCGGATGCATTATCTAGGTTCCAATGGGATAGGTTCAGGAGGCTGGCCCCGACAGCAGATCTTGATGGTGTGTCATGTCCTTATCAGTTATGGCGGATCATCGAGCCGGCATCGAGAGTCTAGCCCTGAAGGCTTTGGCCCCAAGTACGCTGAGAAGTTACTCGGCGGCTTGGAATGAATGGTCGGTTTTTACAGCAAGGTGGGGTGAGGGTAAGTGCGAAGAGGAAGTTATGTTAGAATTTGTGTGGGCTTGCCACCAGGAAGGTAGATCTAGGGCAGCAATGTCCGGGGCATTGGCGGGAATCGCTTTCTTTGCTAAATTGAAGGGTCAAAAGGATCCTACCAAGTCATTCCTGTTGTCTAAGGCATTAAAGGGGTGGGCCAGAGAACAGAAGGGGGAAGGAGATTTGAGAAGGCCCATAGATCAAGGTTTACTGCAGGATTTAGTCACAGCAGTTTCTGGGGTGGCAGTGGATGAGTATGAATCAGCCCTTTTTAGTTTGGCATTTGTGCTTGCGTTTTTTGGGGCGTTTAGGATTGGGGAGTTAGTGGCAAGAAATAAATCGTGTGTGGTCTCTGGGGTGTTGAAGGAGAATGTGGTGATTAAAAAAGATTTAGCGTTGATAAAGATTCAGAGATCAAAAACAGATCAGCTGGGTAAGGGGCGCTGGATTTCCTTGAAGGCAGAGGAGAATAAGGGGATCTGTCCGGTGGAATTAGCAAACAACTTTGCTTTGTTTAGGCCAAAGGGGGGGGTTCAGTGGTTAGTGCATAGGGATGGTACGCCGTTGACCAAATTTCAATTTTCTAGTGTTTTTGGTAAATGTTTGGTAGCTTTGGGCCTCCCGGAGGAAGAATATGGTACTCATTCCTTTAGGATTGGAGCAGCAACTTGCGCAGCGGTAGCGGGCAGTTCAGAGGAGGCAATAAAGCGGCTGGGTAGGTGGAAATCTTCAGCTTTTAAGGCGTATATAAGAGGGGATAAGTTATAGAGAGCGCGCTCCTGGCGAGTTTGTTCTTTAGGTAACCCAGGGCCATAAGCCGCCTGCCTTTTATAAAGGGGGATTGGATGGCGTTTCACTTTTTTCCTCTTAAAATCTGAGGTTTTGTGTTGTTCACATCCATCTGGGTAGCCTAAACAACTCAGTTTACCTTACCTTGGCTAGTTGCTTTAGATATGTTAAGTAATTTAAGTTTCTAATGGTTATTCTGTATAATTTTATTTTAGGTTCGGCTGATGTGGTGGGTAGGGTGTGGATTGTAGGACACTCATATGTATATTGGGCAGGAAAGCACGAGGTCAGGACCAAAGGGGCTGGTAGGGTGAAGTGGATTGGTGTGAGAGGTCTTTGCTGGTTCAGATTATGGGACATATTATTGAATTCAGAGAAGAAGTGGGGTGCTCCAGATGTGCTGATCATTCACGCAGGTGGCAACGACTTAGGGTCGTGCAAAGGCGTTGAATTGATTATAGCAATTAAGAATGATCTTCAGGGCATAAAAGAGAGATGGCCCGAAGTGAGGTTGTATTGGTCGGAGATGATTCCGAGGAGGGTATGGAGAGGGACACAAGGAGGAGCTGCATTGGATAAGGTGAGGAGAAAGCTCAATGCAGCAGTGTCCAAGTTCATCTGGAGCATTGGAGGTTTTGTGATTAAGCACCCGGGGATCAGATATGAGCAGGCGGAGCTTTATAGAGCAGATGGAGTGCATCTTAATAGGGAAGGGATGAAGTTATTTGTCACAGCCTTGTTGGAAGTGCTGGGTATGTAAGGATTTCTAGCTGGGTGGCGGACTCTGGCCTGCGGTGGCGGCCTTCGTTTTGGCGGAGAGCATGGCTCCTCGGTTGAAAGAGATTAGCGTGACAGAAATTGGCTAGCATTTTCCCTGGGAGAGAGGCGAGTCGGTCACTACCTTAGGGGAGGACCAGGTCACCATCTTAGGGAGGGACCAGTGCTCTGCCAGTTAAGGGAAAATTGAGCTACTCAGTTAGGTTACGCAGGGCGTGGATATGGCCACGCCCATTTTGGCATTGATACATAGGCGATTGCCGAGGGCCATGCTTCTTGGGCCACTTTTGATTAATCCTTAAATTTCCAGCCATTCGTTTAAATAAATTTTGGCTGTGACCTTAATTTTCCAATTTACACAGTTGTCTGAGTCATTATTTATTGTCTACGAGTCAAATTATTTGTGTCCGAGTCTTTATTTCATTAGCGTAGAATTCTGAATGAATAAAACATATGGGTGACTTATTGTCTACCTTAATAAAGACCTAATAAAACAACATTTTAACCCTCATTACATGTATATTTGTTATGTTCTAATGTGGCATTTTAATCACTATCTATGTGTCCCCATATTGCTGTTACTTTTAAATCAAGTTATGTTGGTGTTTCAGTATATGTACTAAATTATGTCCATAATTACTTTGTCCACAATGTGTAACATGTATACCTACCCTGATGTTATGTGTGATGTTTTAATCGAACAACATTAAACATTCATGCATTTTCACTATGTGTTATTTTACTCACAAACACACACATTCACACATCAATCATTACCCCTCACCTCAAATTACAAGTATAACTTACAGTACACATCTGTATGTACCTACCCTTACAAGCCCTCTAACATATTTATTATTAAAAACACAGGCAATTAATAAGACAATATAAACTTTTATTGTGAACAAAAATAATAAGGGGGGGGGGGATAAAAATAAATTAAATGCGGGCCTCCAGAAGGCCAAACAGGATCTGGAGGTACAGGAGGGTGAGGACGATCTCCCGCATTAGGGCTGCCACCTCCTCCTGCTGCTGTTCAGTGTCTGTAGTGAAGGGATAAAAAAAAAAAATTAATATATAACATACACAAATGTTTGTTGTATTTGTACATAATAAAAAGTTCAGAGTTATGTGTGAAGGCCACATACATTTTTAAACTACATTGAAGATGGGTCTGCTGTAAACACAGTACTAAAAAATAATATGTTAACACACACATACTGTACATAGTAAATAACATTAATTCAATTACTCCTTCTTGAATGTATGTATGCTGAGACCCAATTGGTAGTTTGGTTTTGGGGGAATCACCTCTAACCTCACAATTAGGCTGTGCTATTTAAGGGTTATGACATTGTGGCGGCTTAAGCACTCCTTACTATTTTAAATGTAGGACATTGCTGTACAAATTATAGGCCTACAGCTATGTTTGTAAAGCATGCATCCGCATGGCCTCACACACTATTAACAAAACAATCTCTACATTTATGTTGCACATCATGCTGGGAACTGGAGTTACCCAACACCTGGAGCCACATAACTACCACACCACTAATGTCGGATATCTCATTGGATGTACTGTTATGTCAATTATTCAAGGGGTGAGGCATGGCCACACTCAAAAAAACCACCAAGGGGACCCTTGTTCCTGGAGAAGGACAGGACACACCTCATGGTCGCCCTGCAGTGATATGTTGCAACTAATGTTGATGTTGGATACATATATGTGGTTGTTGTGATTGTTTATGTGTAGAAATGTGTAGGTAAACATTAGACACATTATTTACTTACGGCTACTTGAGCCATCCTGGTCGCCGCTGGTTGGCTGTGCGGTGGTTGGGGGGGTCAGGAGCAAGGGGGATGGGATGGGAATTTGGATAGAGGTAGTGGGTGTGAGTGGGGATTGGAGAGGTTTGGGGGTGGGTGGTGGAGAGGTGTAGGGGGGTTGGAAATGGGGTGGGGAGGGGGTGGGGGTAGGGGTGTGGGTGGGGGTGGGGGTAGGGGTGTGGGTGGGGGTAGGGGAGGGGGTGGGGGTAGGGGTGTGGGTGGGGGTAGGGGAGGGGGTGGGGGAGGGGGTGGGGGTTGGGGTGGGGGTTGGGGAGGGGGTGGGGGAAGGGGATGGGGAAATTGTGTGGGCCCCAGCTGGAGCCATTGTCTCCTCCTCTTCCTCCTCCTCTTCTTCCTCCTCCTCTTCTTCCTCCTCTTCTTCCTCCTCCTCTTCTTCCTCCTCCTCTTCCTCCTCCTCTTCCTCCTCCTGATCTGGCTGCTCCATGGCTGCCTGCTCCATGGCTGCTTGGTCCCGGGCTGCCTGCTCCCTGGCTGCCATGCGTGCCCTTGCCCGTGCTGAAATGTTCATGTTGATGGCATAGAAATCGAAGATTGGGTTTCATAAAAAAGGGGGAAAGAAAAATTCACATAAGTCATGCTCATAACCTTCCAAATTATCATTGCTGTTATATTTCAGACATTTATCATGCAAACTAATTGATATGCTACACCCAAAAACTGAGCAACTACTTAAACCCCCCCCTATACACCCCCTATACACCCCCTATACACCCCATATACACCCCATATACACCCCAATACACCCCTATACACCCCATATACACCCCATATACACCCCATATACACCCCATATACACCCCTATACACCCCATATACACCCCTATACACCCCATATACACCCCATATACACCCCATATACACCCCTATACACCCCTATACACCCCATATACACCCCTATACACCCCATATACACCCCATATACACCCCATATACACCCCATATACACCCCATATACACTCACATACTCAGGAACATATTTATAAAAAGTACAGAAAACATTAGCAAAAAAACGCAGACATACTAGTAATAAAAACTTACATCGGGCAATATGGCGGCGAAGTGTGCTGAGCAAACCTGGCTGCCGCCGGCGCAGGTCTGACCAGCGCCGCTCAACTTGCGCCAGGCTTCTGCGGACGCCGGTGATTGAGTATATTAGGCGGCGGGCAGCAGTATACGCCCCCCGCTTGTCCCTATTGCTTACATATGGGCCCCTGGGCCCCAGGTGACGGTCCATCACGTCAACCAGGGCCAACAGCTCCTGGGTCGCAAACGGCCTAGCCCTGGTAGAAGTCATATTGGCTATGGCGCAGTTAATAATTGCAGGTACATATATCACTTTTGGTGCTTGCTGATTGGTCAAAAAAATTGTTTGTTTGGTATTAACTTTATTAATCCTTCTTACATGAACAAACTGGATGCGAATAGAAACTTACGCGGAAAAATTAATTAATCTATTTGTTATTCAATTATTGTTTTCTATTAAATTAATTGTCTACCTTAATAAAGACCCTAATAAAACAACATTTTAACCCTCATTACATGTATATTTGTTATGTTCTAATGTGGCATTTTAATCACTATCTATGTGTCCCCATATTGCTGTTACTTTTAAATCAAGTTATGTTGGTGTTTCTGTATATGTACTAAATTATGTCCATAATTAGTTTGTCCAAAATGTGTAACATGTATACCTACCCTGATGTTATGTGTGATGTTTTAATCTAACAACATTAAACATTCATGCATTTTCACTATGTGTGATATTACTCAAAAACACACACATTCACACATCAATCATTACCCCTCACCTCAAATTACAAATATAACTTACATTACACATCTGTATGTACCTACCCTTACAAGCCCTCTAACATATTTATTATTAAAAACACAGGCAATTTATAACACAATATAAACTTTTATTTATAACAAACATAATAAGGGGGGGGGGGATAAAAATAAATTAAATGCGGGCCTCCAGTAGGCCAAAAAGAATTTGCAAATAGAGGAGGGTCAGGAAGATCTCCCGAATAAGGGCTGCCACCTCCTCCTGCTGCTGTTCAGTGTCTGTAGTGAAGGGATAAAAAAAAAAATTAATATATAACATACACAAATGTTTGTTGTATTTGTACATAATAAAAAGTTGTGAGTTATGTGTGAAGGCCACATACATTTTTAAACTACATTGAAGATGGGTCTGCTGTAAACACAGTACTAAAAAATAATATGTTAACACACACATACTGTACATAGTAAATAACATTAATTAAATTACTCCTTCTTGGATGAATGTATGCTGTATCCCAATTGGTAGTTTGGTTTTGGGGGACTCTCCTCTAACCTCACAATTAGGCTGTGCTATTTAAGGGTTATGACATTGTTGTGGCTTAAGCACTCCTTACTATTTTAAATTTAGGACATTGCTGTACAAATTATAGGCCTACAGCTATGTTTGTAAAGCATACATCCGCATGGCCTCACACACTATTAACAAAACAATCTCTACATTTATGTTGCACATCATGCTGGGAACTGGAGTTACCCAACACCTGGAGCCACATAACTACCACACCACTAATGTCGGATATCTCATTGGATGTACTGTTATGTCAATTATTCAAGGGGTGAGGCATGGCCACACTCAAAAAAACCACCAAGGGGACCCTTGTTCCTGGAGAAGGACAGGACACACCTCATGGTCGCCCTGCAGTGATATGTTGCAACTAATGTTGATGTTGGATACACATATGTGGTTGTTGTGATTGTTTATGTGTAGAAATGTGTAGGTAAACATTAGACACATTATTTACTTACGGCTACTTGAGCCATCCTGGTCGCCGCTGGTTGGGTGTGCGGTGGTTGGGGGGGTCAGGAGCAAGGGGGATGGGATTGGAATTTGGATGCTGGTAGTGGGTGTGAGTGGGGATTGGAGAGGTTTGGGGGTGGGTGGTGGAGAGGTGTAGGGGGGTTGGAAATGGGGTGGGGAGGGGGTAGGGGTAGGGGTGGGGGTTGGGGAGGGGGAGGGGGTGGGGGTGGGGGTTGGGGAGGGGGTGGGGGTTGGAGAGGGGGTGGGGGTTGGGGAGGGGGAGGGGGTGGGGGTTGGGGAGGGGGTGGGGGAAGGGGAGGGGGTGGGGGAAGGGGGTGGCGAAATTGGGTGGGCCCCAGCTTGACCCATTGTCTCCTCCTCTTCTTCCTCCTCCTCTTCTTCCTCCTCCTCTTCCTCCTCCTCTTCCTCCTCCTCTTCCTCCTCCTCTTCCGGCTGCTCCTGGGCTGCCTGGTCCCGGGCTGCCTGGTCCCGGGCTTCTATGCGGGCTCTTGCCCGTGCTGAAATGTTCATGTTGATGGCATAGAAATCGAAGATTGGGTTTCATAAAAAAGGGGGAAAGAAAAATTCACATTAGTCATGCTCATAACCTTCCAAATTATCATTGCTGTTATATTTCAGACATTTATCATGCAAACTAATTGATATGCTACACCCAAAAACTGAGCAACTACTTAAACCCCCCCTATACACCCATATACACCCCCTATACACCCCCTATACACCCCATATACACCCCCTATACACCCCATATACACCCCCTATACACCCATATACACCCCATATACACCCCCTATACACCCCATATACACCCATATACACCCCCTATACACCCCCTATACACCCCATATACACTCCCTATACACCCCATATACACCCCCTATACACCCCATATACACCCCTATACACCCCATATACACCCATATACACCCCATATACACCCCCTATACACCCCATATACACCCCATATACACCCATATACACCCCCTATACACCCCCTATACACCAGACCAGCGCCGCTCAACTTGCCCCAGGCTTCTGCGGACGCCGGTCGTGGAGTATATTAGGCGGCGGGCAGCAGTATACGCCCGCCGCTTGTCCATATTCGAGACATATGGGCCCCTGGGCCCCAGGTGACGGTCCATGACCTCAACCAAGGCCAACAGCTCCTGGGTCGAAAACGGCCTAGCCCTGGTTGAAGTCATAGTGGCAATGGCGCAGTTAATAATTGCAGGTACATATATCACTTTTGGTGCTTGCTGATTGGTCTAAAAAATTGTTTGTTTGGTATTAACTTTATTAATCCTTCTTACATTAACAAACTGGATGCGAATAGAAACTTACGCGGACCGTTCCGATATACACAGACCAAAACCAACAGTATGCATTCAATGTATAGAGAGGAACTGTATATACAGTGTGCGAAAAATAATACACGCAACCGTCTACTAATAAATACGCTGCTTAAAGGGGGCACAATACACCGTTTTCCATGGAGAGACGTACTGTATATACAGTGTGCGAAAAATAATACACGCAACCGTCTACTTATAAATACGCTGCTTAAAGGGGCACAATGCAACATGTTGGTGTATGACAATTTCATACTCATTACATATGCAAGGAAAGCATTATAACGTGATGTTTTGAAATGTGACTCACAAAGCATACACGAACTCCAACAGATACCAGCTGACAACACTCATCATTGGAATGACAGGTGCACACATTTCACGATGTAGCACAAAATGCTCCACAACCTGTGTATGTGCATATACAGGTGATTGATCAGGTGCGTTAAGACCTGCGTAATTTAAGCGTCAATTATCGGCGGGAAATATCGGCGTAAATGAGCAAATACATTGCGGGGAAAAATATACGCCCCCTTGTTCATGGCGGGAGATTAACATATAAATATTCAGTCAGATGCAGGCCACAATTGCTGCAAACATGTCTAGTTCAGACGATTCCGCAGCTGAGGACGCTCTCCAGAGAGCAAGAGCAGAATCCTTGCTTGAAAGGTTGAGGCAGAGGGAGCAGGAGAGGACAAGGAGGACCCAAGACCAAGCGGGCCCCTCAGTAACAGGCCCTGTTCAACCTCCACCAGCTCCACAAGGGCCAAGCAACCAGCCAGAACAAGAGGTTGCATCTCTCCAAACAGGTGTGACCCAGCAGGTGCATGGTGAGAGAACTGGGGCCACCAGAAAACAAGCTGCAACATCGAGGGTGAGGACTGAGCAGGATACCACCACCAGAAAGAGAAACCCTGCATTTGTAGAGGCCGAATTGCGAATTCTAGTGCCCAGGGCACGCGAATGGATAGAATTGGCACCCAGGAAGCCGGGTGCCAGTGCAAGGAGAAACCTTTGGGACAAGATCACAGAGGAAGTGAACCAGGTGTCACCAGTGGTCAGAGATTGGCTAGCGGTGAAGAAAAGGTTAGTGTGTTTGTCAGGGCTATTTTTCAGCAGCCTCCAGCAGGAACTGAGGCCCTTATTCTAGTTCACTCAGACAAAATATTTCTTAGATGGACAAAACCATGTGCACTGCAGGTGAGGCAGGTGTTACTTGTGCAGAAATAATCAGATTTGGGTGGGCTTTTACATCTGCCTCACCTGCAGTGCACATGGTTTTGTCCATCTAAGAAATATTTGGCCAGAAAGAGTGAACTAGAATAAGGGCCTCAGTTCCTGCTGGAGCCTGCTGAAAAATAGCCCTGGTGTTTGTCCCCCTGATAATGTCATATGTGTGTACATATGTTACATGTATGTTTTGAGAATAATAGAAAGGTGTGTTTGTAGATAGTGCTACACTTCAATGTCACATGTGAACACAACCATGTCTAATAACCCACATTGATATATGAAACATGCACCATTGGTGTGATGTGAGGTTATGGGCACAGTTCTGCTCATGTTAAGTATGTGATGGGACAAGAGAAAGTGTGTTTTTGAAAGAGTTGTTGTAACATGTTCCATATGATGCTACTGAAACAAGAATGACCAAACTGTGCACATGTAGCTGGTGAGAAACTACACATCCCAGTATGCCATCCCATAGTTAAATTACTCCATAATAACCACATTGTCAAGCTATGGTGGAATGTGTAGTTTCACAACAGGTGGAGGTGCATAATTTGGCCATGGATGATGTCATTTCTGCATAGTGATGTATGTATGTGCATTTAGTGGCCTAATGAATGAGATGAGACACTGAAATGCCTCCTAATGGAGACATTAATGTGTGTGTGGGACACATATGGCTAAAAAACATAAGATCACCCACACTAGGAAATGTCACCTAGCTAGGGGTACCACCTAGTCCCTTTAATTCCGGACACATATTAATTACACAGGTTCTTGGGGAGGGGGTGGGGGAAGGGGAGGGGGTGGGGGAAGGGGGTGGCGAAATTGGGTGGGCCCCAGCTTGACCCATTGTCTCCTCCTCTTCTTCCTCCTCCTCTTCTTCCTCCTCCTCTTCCTCCTCCTCTTCCTCCTCCTCTTCCTCCTCCTCTTCCGGCTGCTCCTGGGCTGCCTGGTCCCGGGCTGCCTGGTCCCGGGCTTCTATGCGGGCTCTTGCCCGTGCTGAAATGTTCATGTTGATGGCATAGAAATCGAAGATTGGGTTTCATAAAAAAGGGGGAAAGAAAAATTCACATTAGTCATGCTCATAACCTTCCAAATTATCATTGCTGTTATATTTCAGACATTTATCATGCAAACTAATTGATATGCTACACCCAAAAACTGAGCAACTACTTAAACCCCCCCTATACACCCATATACACCCCCTATACACCCCCTATACACCCCATATACACCCCCTATACACCCCATATACACCCCCTATACACCCATATACACCCCATATACACCCCCTATACACCCATATACACCCCCTATACACCCCCTATACACCCCATATACACTCCCTATACACCCCATATACACCCCCTATACACCCCATATACACCCCTATACACCCCATATACACCCATATACACCCCATATACACCCCATATACACCCCCTATACACCCCATATACACCCCATATACACCCATATACACCCCCTATACACCCCCTATACACCAGACCAGCGCCGCTCAACTTGCCCCAGGCTTCTGCGGACGCCGGTCGTGGAGTATATTAGGCGGCGGGCAGCAGTATACGCCCGCCGCTTGTCCATATTCGAGACATATGGGCCCCTGGGCCCCAGGTGACGGTCCATGACCTCAACCAAGGCCAACAGCTCCTGGGTCGAAAACGGCCTAGCCCTGGTTGAAGTCATAGTGGCAATGGCGCAGTTAATAATTGCAGGTACATATATCACTTTTGGTGCTTGCTGATTGGTCTAAAAAATTGTTTGTTTGGTATTAACTTTATTAATCCTTCTTACATTAACAAACTGGATGCGAATAGAAACTTACGCGGACCGTTCCGATATACACAGACCAAAACCAACAGTATGCATTCAATGTATAGAGAGGAACTGTATATACAGTGTGCGAAAAATAATACACGCAACCGTCTACTAATAAATACGCTGCTTAAAGGGGGCACAATACACCGTTTTCCATGGAGAGACGTACTGTATATACAGTGTGCGAAAAATAATACACGCAACCGTCTACTTATAAATACGCTGCTTAAAGGGGCACAATGCAACATGTTGGTGTATGACAATTTCATACTCATTACATATGCAAGGAAAGCATTATAACGTGATGTTTTGAAATGTGACTCACAAAGCATACATGAACTCCAACAGATACCAGCTGACAACACTCATCATTGGAATGACAGGTGCACACATTTCACGATGTAGCACAAAATGCTCCACAACCTGTGTATGTGCATATACAGGTGATTGATCAGGTGCGTTGAGACCTGCGTAATTTAAGCGTCAATTATCGGCGGGAAATATCGGCGTAAATGAGCAAATACATTGCGGGGAAAAATATACGCCCCCTTGTTCATGGCGGGAGATTAACATATAAATATTCAGTCAGATGCAGGCCACAATTGCTGCAAACATGTCTAGTTCAGACGATTCCGCAGCTGAGGACGCTCTCCAGAGAGCAAGAGCAGAATCCTTGCTTGAAAGGTTGAGGCAGAGGGAGCAGGGGAGGACAAGGAGGACCCAAGACCAAGCGGGCCCCTCAGTAACAGGCCCTGTTCAACCTCCACCAGCTCCACAAGGGCCAAGCAACCAGCCAGAACAAGAGGTTGCATCTCTCCAAACAGGTGTGACCCAGCAGGTGCATGGTGAGAGAACTGGGGCAACCAGAAAACAAGCTGCAACATCGAGGGTGAGGACTGAGCAGGATACCACCACCAGAAAGAGAAACCCTGCATTTGTAGAGGCCGAATTGCGAATTCTAGTGCCCAGGGCACGCGAATGGATAGAATTGGCACCCAGGAAGCCGGGTGCCAGTGCAAGGAGAAACCTTTGGGACAAGATCACAGAGGAAGTGAACCAGGTGTCACCAGTGGTCAGAGATTGGCTAGCGGTGAAGAAAAGGTTAGTGTGTTTGTCAGGGCTATTTTTCAGCAGCCTCCAGCAGGAACTGAGGCCCTTATTCTAGTTCACTCAGACAAAATATTTCTTAGATGGACAAAACCATGTGCACTGCAGGTGAGGCAGGTGTTACTTGTGCAGAAATAATCAGATTTGGGTGGGCTTTTACATCTGCCTCACCTGCAGTGCACATGGTTTTGTCCATCTAAGAAATATTTGGCCAGAAAGAGTGAACTAGAATAAGGGCCTCAGTTCCTGCTGGAGCCTGCTGAAAAATAGCCCTGGTGTTTGTCCCCCTGATAATGTCATATGTGTGTACATATGTTACATGTATGTTTTGAGAATAATAGAAAGGTGTGTTTGTAGATAGTGCTACACTTCAATGTCACATGTGAACACAACCATGTCTAATAACCCACATTGATATATGAAACATGCACCATTGGTGTGATGTGAGGTTATGGGCACAGTTCTGCTCATGTTAAGTATGTGATGGGACAAGAGAAAGTGTGTTTTTGAAAGAGTTGTTGTAACATGTTCCATATGATGCTACTGAAACAAGAATGACCAAACTGTGCACATGTAGCTGGTGAGAAACTACACATCCCAGTATGCCATCCCATAGTTAAATTACTCCATAATAACCACATTGTCAAGCTATGGTGGAATGTGTAGTTTCACAACAGGTGGAGGTGCATAATTTGGCCATGGATGATGTCATTTCTGCATAGTGATGTATGTATGTGCATTTAGTGGCCTAATGAATGAGATGAGACACTGAAATGCCTCCTTATGGAGACATTAATGTGTGTGTGGGACACATATGGCTAAAAAACATAAGATCACCCACACTAGGAAATGTCACCTAGCTAGGGGTACCACCTAGTCCCTTTAATTCCGGACACATATTAATTACACAGGTTCTGTGGCTGGCTGACTTCAAGACTCCACTTCACCTAATTTTAAACTGCCACAGAACCTGTGTAATTAACATGTGTCCGGAATTAAAGGGACTAGGTGGTAACCCTACACGTAGCACAGTGGTGCACATATCTCATGGTGATATTTGTATTTTTAAACTTGTAGGTGGACTGACTTCAAAACGGCAATGAAGAGGAAGATGACTGACCGGTACAACCACAGCATGTCCACCGGGAGAGGGCCTATGCCCGATCATTTGGAGTATACCCCCCTGGAGCAGGACGCCTTGGACGTCATTGATGTGGGCGAGGTCAGGGGGATCTCCAATATGGACAGTGAGCTCCCGGCGGAGGTCTTTGCTGCTGCTTTTGATGGTAAGTCACAGTAATGCATTGTATTTTGAAAGATATTTTTTAGTGCGTATGTGATGGTGACATTGTTTTCAATGATTATCCTAGCAGAAGCAGAAACCCCGGATGCACCGGCAGCATCTTCCTCTGCAGAGCCACAGGTGGAGCAAGTGGTCCAGCCTCCACCAAGACGTCGCCCCCAGCCCCAGCCACAGGAGACATGGGATGAGAGCGTGTTGGTGATGCTGGAGAGGATCGAGCAGCAAGGGGTGGATGCTGCGATCCGTCAACAGCAGGTGGCGGAATTTCTGGCGGAGTGGAAGGCCACAAACAGGCTGCAGTGTGAGGCCTTGAACCGCATTAATGACACTCTGGCAGCTGGCATGCAAAGCATTGGCCAACACCTCAGCCGCCAGAATGAACTTCTTGCAGAGCAGCTGACCACCGCCAGGTCCCTAAGGGACAATCCCCCATCTGCTGGCCCACCCCAAGCTGCTCCCCAACCTTCCACCTCTGCTGACCCTCCTGTGTCCACTAGGGGAAGACGCCGCAAGCCAGCTGAGCCAAAGGCCCCTGTCCCCAAGGCCCCATCTAAAAGGGGGAAAAAAGGGCCCAAATAATGAGACCTGGTTCACTTCCTCTGTGGTTGGACCCCAAATGTTTAAATTGCACTGGACATCCACTTCCTGAGTTGGCCATCTATCCATTTGCGTGCCATGGGCATTAAAGTTCATATTTTGACCTCTACAAATGCAGGATAAATTTTTGGTGGTGTGTATCTTACTTAGTATTCACCCTGGTTGTTGCAGTACGTATTCTGGTGTCCCCATTTCTTTCACCATTGCATTTGCAGGGTAACACATGTTTGGAGATATGCAACCTCTTGTTCTGGCTGTTTTTTTATTTTTGTGTCTATTTTATTTGTTTATTTGATTTCTGACATTAAAGTGTGAAATAAGCTGTGATGCTGAACAGCAAATAAATTTATTTTACCAATTAAATCAAAATTGTGGTATGTGTAATTTCTTGTGTGAAACAAATACTAGATTTATGTGTACTTACTGACCAGGGTATTTTTGAACATTTGTTGAAGTGTGGTAGAAGTTTCCCATGTGTAACCCTCTCCATGGCCATTCCCATGTTCCTATCCAACTTTTCCCTGCTAATTAGTTTGTGTCAGCACATGTGCAGAGCAACTTAATAGGTGAGAAAGCAGTTTGTGTGCAGGTGAGGTAGCTCCTACAGTAGTAGGTAAAAGCAGGTCCAGAACAATGCTTTCCTCATGGAGTGGGTGAGGCAGACAAACAAGGGTGAAAAGGTAAATTTGTGTAGGAATGCATATGTGTCCTCCCTAAAAAAAGATGTGTGAATGGGCCAAACATGATAAAATTGCTTGTGAACAAACATGTATAACTTTTTAAATATATATGATTTTACAGTGTCATAAGCAGATGTAGGAATCCTTTGTTAGAGAGATGTGAGTGCAATAATGTGATTGGTGGCATCTTACATCCAGAGTGTAGTCAAATCCAATTCATAGCAGATGAGATAGTGGTACAGTTCTGTATTTTGGGTACTATACAAAGATTGTGTGCTAAATAGTGGGCATGGGCTTAAAACATTGCTGAAACATCCTTTGTAGGTGTTAGATGTGGTTTATGTTATTGTATCCTAAATACAAAACCTATGTTTGTATTAGAGTGAACACGTTGACACATGTCGACTTGTGTAGATTGAGTGTGCTACTGTGTAAAGTCTATGAAAGCACGTAGTGAATGTGTCTAACTGTTTAGCAAATACCTACCTTAGCATATATAAGCAGGTGTTAAAAAGATTCTTACCTTAAATTAAACAAACCTTTAAATGTAGAGAAGTATAGAAAGATAAGCTTCCAATGTGTTTGCGTGCTGTGTATGTGGCTTGCAGGCAGTGAAATAATGGTTTGGACTTAATAGACTGCAGCATTGCTTATTACATTCAGGTGTATGTGTTTGAGTAGGAATCAGCGTTAATTAGCAAACTCAGGCGCACGCTGGCATGCGGTATCTGTAGGGGTGGTCTGAGCTGGCGGTTGGCGGCCGCCTGTCTGGTGTCCGAAATGAACGGTGCTTTAGGCGATCGTGCGGTAGTAGCACCGCTCATTTTTGGTGCACACCCCCGTGTACGCCCATATTTACGCCCATTTTCCCTCATTATTTCGGCCGCTCCCCTCAACACGCCCCTATGCCGCCCCCAATACCCGTACACTCGCGTACAGGTTTTTTCGCACGTAGAGACCCGTCCGTAAGCGTTGGTGAGTGTTCGCGCCTGCGCATTAGCGAATCTGCGCATGCGCACATCATGAAAAACCCCGGAACGTACGCGTACGGCCCGGCCGCACCAACCAGAATAAGGCCCTAAATCAGCTATAAAATAAACACATTTGGAACTAGCACCATAACAACAGGTCCCAATAATCAGATTACCATCACACTTGCCAGCACTCTCCCACACTGTCCTGTCCAGATGCAGCATAATTGTCCATGATCACAAGAGATTGGTGAAGTTTCTGTGTAACACAGTCAGCAAGTCTGTGAGTCCAGAAGGGTAGCATAAACCAGGCAGAGCAAACAAGTCTGCAACCCCAAGAGAAGCTGGTAATCCAGTAGCCACCATGTTCCCAGGCACAGTCCTAAGCACACTGGCAGGAGCTGAGACTCCAAGGCCAGTAGTTTCTAGAGCACAATCTACAATCTATACTACAATCTATAAATAAGGTGTTCCATACAATATTTTTGAAATCAAACACCAGACTCCTTTTGGAGTCATTGAGGGTGAAGCAGAGAAGAATTGTATTTTATATATATTCACAGGAGTGCATGTAAATAAGGGAAGGTGGAGTCAAATACATTCTGATCAAATCTCCACCAACTACCAGTAAGGTAATATAGGGATCGGAATTGATGTCCTCACGTAGACAAAGTTAGTACTTGCTTGTTCATGCGCACACAGCCCATGTTGGAAGCATATATTTTGCCTTACTGCAGGGCAGATGCAGGGGGCATCCTGATGATGGTGACTTGCAGTAAATCCGGCACATATGCTGCCGATGCAGAGTCGTAAAAAGCTGCAGATGCGTATAGATTTTAACTTATGCAGATATATGTTATTTTAATTGTGAACATTTCTTTTGAGAAATGTATATATACATTTTACTTCTAAGTGGTCAATATTATTATGGCCAGCTATCATAAGTCTGGCATATGCATAAATTTACTCGCAGGGAGTGTGGCTTGTGTTTAATTGGAAGGGTTCAACTTTATCTGCATCAACCCCATCTGCATTATCTGCATACATCCCAGCATGACCCTCTCCAGGAGGGACACAATGCTCCATTCTATCTTGGACTTCCCTCTTAATCTATGATTATCGTCACCTGGTGAAATGCTTTTCTTATCAATGAACCTGTTGTAAGCAGGTGATGGCAATCATACATTAAGAGGTAAGTCCAGGAGCAGAACATTGTGTCCCTCCTGGAACGGGTCATGTTGGGAGGTAGAAAAAAATATGAGAGATATCTCTCAGAGAGCGCAATATTGAATAATAAATGATTTATTATAAACTGAATCAGAATAAAACAAAACACAGTTCATAAAGGACAATAAAAAGACACAAATACTTATGATAATAAAAAAAATAATCAGAACAGAAATAAAATTAAAAACAGCCAATCAATTCCACCAGGTATAGACAGTAGATCCTCTTGAAGTAGTTTTTAAACTTAATGATCCCTTTAATTTACGGCTGGCCAGCACTTTTTGTTGATTATTGATAATGTGGGAAATTGCCTTCTGATTATCCAATCCAGTCATCCAATGTTTAGAGAAAACCACCAGTTTAGTTCATTCCAGTTTAAATCAGGGGACACTCACAGTAGAGCCTGTGATTAAATCGGTACTGTTGATGTATGTGAGCTGCTGTCTCACGCAGAGTGTGCCACAGGGCATCACGAGGGCACAGTCACCAGTGGGTAAGCAGGGTATCGCCTAGATGGATACACGATTATGTTGGGAGGTATACCATTGGAATACTTCAGTATTGTTAAGCCCGCACACAATTGTGATGGATTATGACAATGGCGCAGTCTTAACATGGTTGGATCAGGGGATCAGATCCAGATCCCCCAATCCCAAAAAAATTTGGCCGGGATCAGGGTATCAGGCATTTATAACTTGGTTAAATGCCTTGATAACCAACGGATCTGCAATTATCAATGTCACTGTTTGGGGGAACACACTACCAGAGATATATACACACATAGACACGTACACCATGGGGGTATTCTGTTCCATTAGCTTGGACCGCTTGTTCATACGTACGTGGACTGATATTTGGCATATTCTTCCTGACGAATGTCCACGCAGATCTAAGGTTAATTGAGAGTAACCTTAGATGTGCGTGGGCCTTCCACATCATTCGATGATTGGCGACCATCGAAAGATGAGGGTGTTCCCCCACAACCTGTAAATGGATGTTCATGTTAATTATCCATTCGCAGCCCATGCGTACGAACGCGCCGTGCGAGGGGGGGGCGTGCATACCGGCTATCGTAAGGCTGCGTCTGGTGGACTCGCAGCCGTGCAAATCAACCAGAATAACCCTTTGCCTTTACTTTTACATTTGCTGAACTGTTAGAAGCACTAGTCTGCCTTACTAGATGTGTACATGTAGAAACCTAGATATGAATGTGCATATATTTATAGTACACCACACAAAAACTCATCAAGCCATACATCATACAGCGAAAAACTATAGAAATATGTAGTTAAATGCACATAAAAGTACACACCGTACACATTACATATATATGCACATAAACATAAAACTAATAAACAATGAACATGCTGTCTAGCTTTCTTATGTCATTAACCATGTCCACTGGCTTTAGTCAGCATGTGTTCCCTTGTTATCTTGTCATTACATGAGTTCTGGCAGGAACAAACTGTTTGTAAATTATAATGACAACAAGGGACTGTAATTTCAGAATGTGCACAATTTATTAGTTACTCTACACATTTCCGAATAGTGACAGCTTGCAACGCTATACATTTTCTAAGAATATCACATTCTCATGTTCAGGGCATTCTTACAAGAAAAATAGAGCAGAAATGAGTTGCATTTTATGGTAAGACTCTCCAGATCATCACATTTGTGAAACCAAATCTTCTTTGTGTGGAACCTTCTAATTAACTCTCTGTGGAAAAGTCAATCACACTTTAACAATAGTTGCAGTTCATGTTCCACCACAGATAATGCTAAACATGACACCAGCACTGAGCAGAGGAAACACCAGCTTTAGTTACACCTGAGTAAAAAAAACAACCCAAAAAAACACTTTCTTATATAATATACCAAATGTGGCAATGATACGCTTCTGTCACAAAACTCGCCTGAAAATCACCAGGCCTATATTTCTGCCAAATAAGGTTTTCCTATGATATACAAAGAATTATTTTTTTTAGACATAGCAATAAGTCTGGTAGATTGTTGGCAAATCTGATCTGGAAAAGAAAATGTGGCAATGAGTTTAGTACTTAAGGTGCCAAAACACGTAGAGATGTGCTCCGTACTTTTTGTACTAGATTGCATTGTATCTAGTAAAAAAAAGCATGCTATGTCCTAAAGCAGTGTGCTTTTTGTACTAGCTGCGATGTGATCTAGTACAAAAAGTATGCGCTGCTGTGCGATGTGATGTGAGTGGGAGGGTAACACAAAAAATTCTGGTGTAACCCTCCGCATTGAAAATGCAATGGTCCCGGGTTGATACATTTGAAAATGCTGTAAAAACCCAGAGAACATGGGGTTTTACGGCAGTTTTCTTTTAATGCATCCTGGCCTTTAGGAAAACATAATTGCTAAATTAAATACATATATTGGTATGCCAGTCTATATAGCAGTCCTAAAGATAGACCGTACACAGAAAGAAAGTTAATAGGACAACACCAGATGGTCAACAGTCAATAGGTTGGCGGTCATTAAAAAAGTTACACACTGTAGTAGTTAAGGCTGAATCATGGCCGGCGCCACCACTAGGCAGCCTTAGGCATTTGCCTAGGGCGCCGGCCACTGGAGGGGGGCCACTTGGGAGCAGCCCCTGGATCAAGGTGAAGGTGAGTATCTCCCTCTCTGCTCCCCCCCCATGGAGCGATGCATCTCCCGCCGCCGCCACCACCCCGGGAGAGTCGCTGTGGCCATCACCACCCCCACCCCATGGAGCGAGACGCTGCCCCCTCTCCCCCTGTGGAGTTACTCTATGCCTCATCTCCCACCGCCTGTACCCCCCACCCCCAGTGGAGCGGCAAATCCCCCCCCCGTGGAGCAGGTGAGGCCCGGGAGGAGAGTATCCTGAATTGAGCAGCAGGCTCTCTCCAGCGGCTGACGGACACTTTATCCAGCATGCAGTGAGGCTGTCTGTGTGAGGACGCTCAGCGACCCACCCATAAGCGGGTCATGGAGCGGGTCACTGAAAGCCCTCACACAGACAGCCAGAGGCGGAGAAGTCTGCCTTTCTTTATTGGCTGCTGCTGCAGAGCTCACACAGGACTCCTGGCCTTTGGCAGCCTCTGTGAGAGTGCTGTGAACCTGTGCCCCGGTGGTGCCAGCACCCTCTGCCACTGTTAGGGCTGCAGAGCCCTAGTTACGCCACTGGTGTGTGATATAGCACAGGGCGAGGGAGTGTAATATAGTGCAGTGGAAGGGAATGTGTGATAGAGTGCAGGCCGCAGGTGAGGGTGTGTGATAGAATACAGGCTTCAAAGGGAGGGAGTGTGATCTAGTGCAGGGGGAGGGAGAGTGACATAGCTCAGTTGGAGGTAGTGTGTAATAGAGTACAGGACGCAGTGGGAGGGAGTGTGATATAACGCAGTGGGAGGTAGTGTGTAATAGAGTACAGGATGCAGTGGGAGTGTGATATAGCGCAGGAGGAGGGATTGTGATATAGCACAGTGGGAGGTGGTGTGATATACAGTAGCACAGGGGACAAAGTGTGGGGCCGATATGTTTTAATCCTTCCAGTAGGGACCAATGGGGCCAATGTGTTTTATCTTAACTGTAGGGGCCAATGTTTTTATTTGTAATTTCCTTTCGGGTGCCAGTGTGTATTATTTATTCCTTTTAAGGCATTTTTCCTGTACCAGCAAATTGTTTTATTTATTTTTTTCCCATGGAGGGACATTGTGTGTGACATGGGGCGTGTCAGGGAAGAGTTTAGTAGCAGCATTATCATAGTACAGGGATGTGCAGTCAGGGGAGGCAGGGGAGGCAGTGCCTCCCCTGTCATTAATGATTAAAATAATACAAAGAAGATACTTATGACACATATTCTGTGTCATAAGTATTTTCGGTACTTATGTAGTATCTGGGCTGCCGATTTCTAAATCGGGTCGGATCGGGAGATCGCATCGCATCGCATGCGACCATGCGATTCGATGCGATGCGATGCGATGCGATGACCCGATTTTTCCATAGGAATCAATGTTAAAATGGACTGAGTCCATTTTAACATGGAATTCAATGGGAAAAATGGGTCCTTTTCATACCCCTACTATCCAAGTGGGCATGGAGTTGGATATAAACCTGTGGCGAGCGTAGCGAGCCACCGAGCCCGAAGCGTGGCGAGCGAAGCGAGCCCCGCGAGGGGACGAATACCGTCCCCTCGCGGGGCTCGCTTCGCTCGCCACGCTTCGGGCTCGGTGGCTCGCTACGCTCGCCACAGGTTTATATCCAACTCCATGCCCACTTGGATAGTAGGGGTATGAAAAGGACCCATTTTTCCATAGGAATCATTTTAACATTGATTCCTATGGAAAAATCGGGTCATCGCATCCGATATCGGATGCGATGCGATGCGATGCGATGCGATGCGATATCGCATCGCATCGCATCTGATTGTATGCCTTAACTTAAGGCATACAATCAAAAAATCGGCAGCCCAGATACTACATAAGTACCGTATTTTCTTTATATTAATTTAATCCTTGTCATTGTTGAATACAGTGTGGAAATGATTTTGGAGGCTCCGAAAGCGGTGCCTCCAGCTGCTCCTTATAAAAAGCTGGAAGCCGGAGGTGGGCAGTGGGCGGGGATAAGCAGAGGGCTGTAAAAGCCCATTTGAAAAACTAGTAAAAGCGGCACCTTTCCAAATGCCTCAGTGACAGGGGTGCGCTTTCAGCCAATATGAAGACATGCCCCTGTCACTGAGGCCATCGAAAAGCCGCCCGCCCCCTTCGCCGTCGGTGCCCTCCCTGCACTCCACCCTCACACACCTTAAGCAGCCGGCGGCGGCGGCAGCAGAAGCCGTGTCCCATGATGAAGAGGGAGCCCACCGGTAACAGCAGCCCAGGAGGGTCAGGGCGCGGGAGTGTTGTGCCCGGTCCAATAAACCTCTTGTCGGGCTGGTCCGTTGGCTGTCCCGGGGCTGGCTGACTGGCAGGGGGCTGCTGCTGCTCCGCGGCCGGTCGTGAAAACCGGAAGCTGCTCCGGCTAACCGGGACTCTGGAGCAGCATGATTACAGCAGCAGAGCAGGGGAGAGCGGATCGGCGGCCGGGCAAGCAGGGTAAGTAACTGCAGTCACAGTAACCCTGCTGACGCCCGGCCCCATCCGCTGTGGAACCGCTGTGGGGGGGGTGGGTTTGCGGGTGCTGCAGGGAGAAAGATCCCTGTGAGGGTGGTGGGTCGTCGGGTGCTGCAGTGAGAAGAGAGCCGCTGGAGATGGGAGGGGGTCAGAGAGTCAGTGTAGGTATGTATGTACTGTATGTATGTATGAGAGTGTCAGTATATGTATGTATGAGAGTGTCAGTATATGTATGTATGAGAGTGTCAGTATATGTATGTATGAGAGTGTCAGTATATGTATGTATGTATGTATGAGAGTGTCAGTATATGTATGTATGAATGAGAGTGTCAGTATATGTATGAATGAGAGTGTCAGTGTATGTATGAATGAGAGTGTCAGTATATGTATGTATGAGAGTGTCAGTATATGTATGTATGAATGAGAGTGTCAGTGTATGAATGAGAGCGTCAGTATATGTAAGTATGAATGAGAGTGTCAGTGTATGTATGTATGAATAAGAGCGTCAGTGTATGTATGTATGAATGAGAGCGTCAGTGTATGTATGTATGAATAAGAGCGTCAGTGTATGTATGTATGTATGTATGTATGAATAAGAGCGTCAGTGTATGTATGTATGAATGAGAGCGTCAGTGTCTGTACGTATGAATAAGAGCGTCAGTGTATGTATGTATGAATGAGAGCGTCAGTGTATGTATGTATGAATGAATAAGAACGTCAGTGTATGTATGTATGTATGAATGAGAGCGTCAGTGTATGTATGTATGAATAAGAGCGTCAGTGTATGTATGTATGAATAAGAGCGTCAGTGCATGTATGTATGAATAAGAGCGTCAGTGTACGTATGTATGAATAAGAGCGTCAGTGTATGTATGTATGAATGAGAGCGTCAGTGTATGTATGTATGAATGAGAGCGTCAGTGTATGTATGTATGAATGAGAGCGTCAGTGTATGTATGTATGTATGAATGAGAGCGTCAGTGTATGTATGTATGAATGAGAGCGTCAGTGTATGTATGTATGAATAAGAGCGTCAGTGTATGTATGTATGTATGAATGAAAGCGTCAGTGTATGTATGTATGTATGAATGAGAGCGTCAGTATATGTATGTATGAATGAGAGCGTCAGTGTATGTATGTATGAATGATAGCGTCAGTGTATGTATGTATGAATGAGAGCGTCAGTGTATGTATGTATGAATAAGAGTGTCAGTGTATGTATGAATGATAGCGGCAGTGCATGTATGAAGAATGTCAGTGTATGTATATGTAAATAACAGCTTGTGTAGTATGTATATGGCGGTTGTCAGCTCCGCAGTCAATGGCCTAAAGGGGTTCTTTCCTGTATATGTGCAGAATAATAATTCAGTTACTGTGAAAGCATTTAGAGAGAAAGAGGAGATCTTCTCTGGGGAGCTGGATTTGACCTGGAGCCCCAAACCATCACTGTGGGCCGGCTCCTATATGGCATTGCGACACTGCACTTTTGGGGACCTCCCTTGACTCCCGTCGCATTATCTGTGTGTGCTGGGCTGTCCACTGCTGGAAGCTGCTACAGGTTGGGCATATGCTGGCCAGCGATGGTGCGGACACTCGGCCATATGAAAGCAGGGGGCGCAGTGCACACGAAGTAGAACAAGGCTGAGAGGATTCCCAGGAACCAAAGGTCCCCGATGGAGTGCAGTAATACAGAGCATCCTGCCCACAAACAGCCCATTTAAAGCCACAGGAGGATCAGGTTAGTAGTGACTACAGTGGGGTTAATGTGTTCAAACCTTCAGTGTCATCAGGAGCCACCTCCCTGCACCCCCCAACTAACCCTAACCATACACCTTCCTCACCAAGTACCCTAACTATACATCCACTTAGCCTAATCCTGACTATACCCTCATCACCTAACCCTAACTATACATGCCCTGTAGCCTAACCTTAACTACACATCCCCCATAGACTAACCCTATATATACACCCCCTACAGCCCAACCATTCACATCCCACCTGTAATGGGCATTACGGTGTGTCATAATGTTTAAGGGGCATGCCTCATTTGTTATGTAGCCGCTCCCCCAGCTGTGTGTAACCACACACCCTCATGACACTTGACCACGACCATTTTTGGTACGATGTAAGAAAAAATATCTACTTGCACCACTGCTTACAAACTAGTGCCTCACTAGCCACTGACCTCACCGCACGTCACTGTCATAGTAATTTTCATACCCCCACTATCCACGTCGGTGTGGAGTTGATTATATATAGTGTGGCAAGCCCAGCGAGCCCCGCGAGGGGACGCGGATTACTTCACATATATTCCGCGGGCCCTCGCGGGGTTCGCTACGCTCGCCATGCTTCAGGCTCGGTGGCTCCCTGCGCTCGCCACACTATCTAAAATGAACTCCGTGCCGACGTGGATAGTGGGGGTATGAAAAGGTCGGAGGACGTGTACCGCCATCCCTCGCAGGCTCCCTGCGCTCGCCACGCTTCGGGTTGGCGTTGATAGTGGGGGTGGCGTGGGGGTGCTTTTAACATTGTAAGCATCCATTACGGTGCTTATACAATTAATAATCTTATTGGGGGCACATTTAACATTGAAAACACCCATTAGGGTGCTTATACAATCTTAAATCGTATACCATTGTATATGGCATACAATGCGATGGTATACAATTTAAAATTGTATAACATCGGCTGCCATCGCGTAACATCGCATACCATCGTATGCCTTATGGTATGCGATTCGATGGGCGCCATGCTAGGAAACAAGTACCATGTTTTTGGATACCATCTCTTAAAATTCCCTCAAATAATTTTGCCACAATTGATGTTAAGCTCACATGTCTAAAATTTGCTGGGTCTTCCCTTTTACTATTTTTGAATATTAGAACTACTGTTATTTTCCAGTCTTTCGACACCATACCAGATTTGTTGAAATGTAAAACAGAGGATTTGCTAATTCCTCCCTTAATTCCATTAGAACTCTAGGATGAATTCCATCCGGGCCTGATGATTTGTTAATTTTGATAATGTGGAGCCTCTTTTTGATATCTTCGGTTGTGGATTTAATATTGGGTTCTAGTGGGCTCTTCCCATATGTGGTGCCTGTGGGTTCCACTGTCTCCTCCTGACTAGTAAAGACAGATGAGGAAAATGTATTTAATAGTTTTGCTTTGAAATCGCAATGGGTTATTCCTTGCTTTCTCATATACCTCTTTCACACCAGCCAAAATTTCCGGATTGGGCACGGGAACAACCTGCGACTAGTGCTTGTGTGAAAGGTACCCGGGTCAAATTCCTGTGAAAATTTGCTGTGATTTTTACCCTGCTAGCTAGCAGGGTTGCTCCCGCGACCAATCCGGGTTACTGGCTGGCGTGAAAGCGATTGACCTGAGCAGCGGGTGGCGGGCAGCAGGGTCCGCGCAGCGGGTGGCTGGCAGCAGGGTCCAGGCAGCGTGGTCTGGGCAGTGAGTGGCAGGCAGCAGGTGGTGGGCAGCGGGGTCTGCGCAGTGGGTGGCGGTGGTGGGCAACAGGTGGCAGGCAGCGGGGTCCGGGCAGTGGTGGCTGGAAGCTTCTAGTGCTATTTGCCAGGCAGCGAGGCGGGGAGAGCTGCTGAATTTGAAAACATTTTGAAAAGACTCAGCCAATCAGTGTCCGGCCAGTCTTGTCAAAATGTTTTCAAATTCAGCAGCGCTTCTCGCCCCATGCCCGGTAACTAGCACTACAAGCTCCCAGGCACCACTGCCCAAATTCCCACTGCCCAGACCCGTTGCTGCACATAGGCGTCCTCCCAGCACTGTTCCTCCCCTCACACCAGAAAATGCAGAGACTAGGCTGGTGTGAAAGGGGCCAACCCAGGAATGTCCCTGCTTGATCCCTGGACTATATTCCCGGGTAAATCCCTGCATTTTCTGGTGTGAAAGGGGTATAACTTGCTTCAAAAACAAGATGAGACTCCTGCAAAGTACAGTATATTGTACTCTAATACTAAGTACACCAAAATTGGCACACAGTAGAAACCTATATACAAGATCTTTGCTTGTAGAATAGAATAGAATCAACTTTATTGCCCATGTGTGCTTGTTCACACTAGGATTTTTTTGTGGATTTACAGTGCAGCATCAGCAGGGATGAGGGGGGGGGGGGGTGAAGGCGTTACATACATTACATTGAGACATTACATGCGGGGACCACATGCCCGCCGTTTCCACTATTGTTTCCACTATTCTTTACACTTGGTGTTAATGATTTCAAGGGTTGCATGTTTCAGAGTTCTCTCCACGCCACCCAGTCCTCTTTATTTTCTTATTTGGTTCCCTTTACTCCGACCCCCTTCCCTTCTTCCCTAGTAACGGGCATTATGGTGTCCATGTTGACCTACGTTGACATAGACACAAAAAAAAACCTCTTGTCGACTTGGTAGATGTCGACCTTTTGCATAAAATCCTTTGGCTTATGTCGATCTATTGACCCAGTAGACCGAATGCATACCGACCTTTATTCTGTGTTAACCTACTACCTGTCAACCAATAGTGGTCGACCTAAATCTTGTTGACCTACAATAACAATCCATACCCCATCTGTGTTAGCCCTGTTTGTCTGCGGTATGCGTCCCTGAGTTGACAATGACTAGGTAGACATTCACTAGGTCGACCACTAATGGTCAACAGTGACTAGGTTGACACCTAGAAATGGTCAACAAACTATAGGTCAGCATGGACATTGTCGATATCCACAAGGTTGACACAAATTTGTAACTTTTATGTGTGGACCAACTTGGTTCACACTTTACTATCCAAGGGGGCATAGTGAGAATATAATAGTGTGCTGAGCGCAGCGAGGTACCGTGCCCATAGCATGGCGAGTGCAACGGTACACTTATACGGTGTCCATGTTGACATATGTTGACATAGATACCAAAAAGCGTGAAATATAAACCAGGCTTATGTTTATGATGCAGAGCGAGACATGTACACAGCACTGCAAATGGATGGAAATACAGTATGTTTGTGTGCCCTTTGTAATTTATGCCCATCTTGTGACCAACTCTGCATCAGCCGCATTCCAACCTGTGTGTACCGCTTTGTTTTGCATTCAGTTGTAATGTAAAATCCATTCATTGTTTTTGTGGAAATTGTGTAGTTTAGTTCTGTATGGATATACAAATGTGACTACAGTAGCTTTCTCCTTATACTTAATTGGCCACATGTTTGGTGGTCCTAAATAACCCCATGGCATATACTTATAAAATTATCGTTTTACAGCAAAATTAGCTGTTAAATGTAATAAATAATTTTAATAATAAAAATAAAATATCCTCTATACTTGTGCGAATACATAAGTGAAAATGCTTAACACTCTTTCCTTTATATATTTATTATTTCATTTTTTATGAAAATGCACGTCTATAAAAGAATGGAAAAAATATTGTAGTTCCCATAATGAGACCACCCACGTCAGTTTGATTTCTGGTTTGCATGCCAAGAAAAACACAAGTCTAAATAATCATTCATCATTAAACCTTTTATTTCAGTTATTAATGGTTGTGGGAATGCGGTAAAAGATTGGATAAAGAAACACTGCTATAAAGTGTAAAACTAAAAGGATAAAACTAGATATTTCATAGTTAAAATATGTAGCAGAGTTTTAATTAGTTATTGAGCTGTCAGGAAACACTGGGATCTCCTGTGTACTATGAATTTTAAATTGTTTTGCCAGTCTGATGACTGTTTTAGCTTTCTTTTCTGAATTTGTAAAAATATATGGACTTTAAGTGTCATTTACATGTCATCCATAAAGGTTTTTTTTTAATACATTTCAAATGAATGCTCCATTTATACAAGAAGTGAATAAATTGGTGGTGTAATATGCAATTCTTAATATACACATTGTCCTCTGGGCTTCCAACCCTTAGGGGAAAATTTGCTAAGATGGGAGTTCCATACCCTCCAACATGACCCATCCCATTAGGTACAAAATGCTCTGTTCCTGGACTTCCCTGCCAGTGACAGTTACAGATGTGAGCCTACAGCACAGTCCAATATACAAAGAGGGGGGGGGGGGGGGGGGTCACATCAACTCTCAGTGATTTTTGGGATGGCAGCTGGTGTGGCTCGCCTCTTTGAATATTGGACTGTGCTGCAGGCTCACATCTGTAACTGCCACTGGCAGGAAGTCCAGGAACAGAGCATTTTGTACCTAATGGAATGGGTCATGTTGGAGGGTATGGAGTTCTAGTTCAGATGGGATGTTGCTATGGGCAACCAATTAGATACTAACTATTATCTTCTAGAACAGGGCTGGGCAACACCAGCCCTCCAGATGTTGATGAACTACACATCCCAGCATGCCTTGCATCAGTTTCAGCATGGCCACATAGCAAAACTAATGCAAAGCATCCTGGGATATGTAGTTCACTAACATCTGGAGGGCCAGTGTTGCCCAGCCCTGTTCTAGAAGGTGCTAAATAAATAAGAAGTAGATTCTGATTGGTTGCCTATAGCAATATCCCAGTCCAAATGTAATTGGGTGTTAGAATCAGAAAGTGAGAGATTTTTGGACAGTTTTCCCATTAAAGTGGCAATCAATTACATGGCAAAATCAACCTGGTTTTTCAGTGTAATGTAGAATGTAGAGCATTTGCATAGGGTCGCTCATAGGATCTAAGTAGAAGACCATGTATCACACCATGCTATACACCCAGATACAGTGATATATTATTTCCACCTATTTTGGCCGCTGATTGGCTGAGAGTGCGCTATCTCAGCCAATCAGAAGGCGGATAGTCATTTGACATGTTATTTTAAAGATGAAATAGCCGCCACTGCCCGCCCGCTGAGTGACAGCATGAGGATTATCACCGCTGCCCGCCCCACTGTCACCGGCATCCCCCGCTGGGCACTCATTCCCCCCCCCAGCCCACTGCAGGAGGTCGGACGTGATCGTACCTGCTGAACGTCCGACCTCCTGATTCGGTCCGATGCGCACGGGACCGCGCATCGGATCACATGTCAAACACATGCGATTTTGGGACGATTTCACGCGATTTATCGGCCCAAGTGCCGAAATCGCATGGAATCGGCCCAAAATTGCATAGTGTATGGGGGCCTTAAGAGCATACCAAAAATGTCTAGTTAGTCAGCAATGTTTATATACAAATTGATGGTCTGCTTTTTAAAATGCTACCTGGAGAAACAGCGAGGAAACTCTTCAGATTTCTTGTAGCATGGAGGAGGACAGCATGCCACATACTTCTGGCTTAAATGGAATGTAATAGTATTAAATGGACTGTAGCTTTAAAAAATAAAATTCTACATTACATGCTGTTTTGCAGTAGGCTATGAGGTAATACTACAGTTAGTGGATATCCATATAGACACTTGGTTAGTTTGAACAAGTGTAAGAGAACTTGGCCAATAACTATAAAAGACTTGGGGACATTAATGAGAATTCTTACCATTCTCTATCAGGAAGTGATAGGGTTTAGATGAGAAAATTAAGTTAAATTAATAGCATTGTCGGGGAAGTATTGATTTTACCGTCTTCACTATTAGGTTGAGTTAATGATAACTGGATAGATTCATTTTCTTATTTGCTGTCTTGTGGTCAATTTCAAGACCTAATACAGCAAAGGCAAAAGCAAAGTGAAAATAAGATACATCTAATAACCTGCGTATACCTGAATTTCCTGGGAGACTTGTACATTGCAATTACATTTTTAAAAAATCATTGAGAATTCTTATTTTTTCTTTTTGGCATAAGCGGTCACATAAGTTATGCTTGTTTATGGACAAATATGAGCAGGGTGAGTAATCTTCTGTAACTGTTGCCCTTGCTCTTTTCTCTCCCTTTCTCCTATACTGGTTCTTGTTAGAAAACCCTCAATTAACAGAATGTTAGAATGTTTTTTTTTTTTTTTAACAAAGTCATTCATTATGAAGTCATTTTTATGATCTTATGCAGTGGCAAATGCAGGATTTGTGGAGGGGAGGGGGGGGGGGGGGGGTGGTGAATACATGTCTTTATTTCAGAGCAATTGCTACCAGCTCCATTTTGTGCTATGTGGTAATATTGAACAGATTTATAATGTGCTATTTCAAATAGTATATCATACAGTTGTGGTACCAGAGGTGAGGGGTCAGGGCAATTGTCTCACTTCCCAGCCCAGCACATGTTGATGCTCTCTTACTTACCACCCCTAGATATACCGCATGAGAGCGGATGCCTGAATCTGCTAATTAACGCTGATTACTACACCTGAATGTAATAAGCAATGCTGCAGCCTATTAAGTGAAAACCATGATTTCATTACCTGCAAGCCACACACAGCCCTCAAACACATTGGAAGCATATCTTTGAACACTTCTCTACATGTAAAGGTTGGTTTAATTTTAGGTAATATTCATTCTAAGACCTGCTTATATATGCCAAGGTAGTTAGTTTATAACCATCTACACCCATTCAGTAAGTGTTTTTATATACTTTAAAAAGCAGGACACTCAATTCACAGAAGTCGACTGTCAGCGCAGGCGGGTTTTGTGTTTCCGGCTGTGACCGTGGTGGACCAGTGGAGGGCGCTGGAGAGCCAAAGGCAGAGGGTTTGATGTAGGACATACACGGGGAGATCAGGGCACAGCGAACCAGAAGGTTGACGGAGACCAGGAACAGGGGCGCGGAGTCTAACCTGCCAGCGGTATTCACCAGGGAGCCCCGCAAGGAGCTTTGGACTTAGCTGCGTCTGACAGGCAGGTCGCGGCCCCCTGCCCTAGTCCTCTGGACGCAGGCAAGGGAGATGATACTGGAGGTAGTATTGAAGAAGGGAAGGCAATCTGGAGACTGCGGAGGATTGCACAGGATGTCGACAACTGAGGTAGACTGTGGTGCCGACAATGGTGCCGACGGCTGGTGAATGACTCAGGTCTATGCTGGAGCAATAGGACGTAGATGATAAAGTCTCTATAGAGCACAGCAGCTGGATGTCGACGCTGGTGTCGATGGAGCCAGTCGCTAGTTCAGGACAAGATGGAGAATGTCTCTGAAAGGCTTGGGAGCCAATGGTGGTAATAGCAAGGCACCTGTACTCGACTGCAGAGGTGGAATAGCAGGAGTCTTCTGGAGATGGACAACCCAGGTAGGTATAGCGGATGCAGGTAACGCTGGAGAGAATCACAGGGGAGCCTGGAGATCTCGGAGTCTTGGAACTTCTCTGTCACAGGAGAATACTGAGAGCAGGTAAGCAATTGTTCAAGACAAGGAAGGAAGGCCGCAGGCCGGCTTTATCCCCCTTGCTTGTCTGTGATTGGCTGCCAGGTGTAGCACCAATCAATGCTGGGAAAGGAGCACACACCTTGATCCAGGTACAGGTGTGTGGGTCAGAGGTGACGTGGATGGACAGCGGGGATTGGTCTGGGGAATCAGCTGACTTGAGAGTGTCATGGCGGCACCCATGCTGCCCGGGAACGGCGTGCGCTTGGCAGGGAACTATGGCAACCGACCGCGGGGACACTGGGGACATCGCGCCACACATCAGAAGTCATGCGGATGACAGGCCTCTCACGCAGTACCGACCATCGAGATGGTAATGAGCGATGTTTCCGATGGTAAGATCTGCGGTTTGTGACAGTACCCCCTCCTTTTAGGGTGGGCACCGAACACCCTTTGGGCTTGGAAGGATGTTCCTGATGGAACTTTTCTCTTAGACGAGGAGCATGAACGTCTTCAGCATTGGTCCAACTTCTCTCCTCAGGACCATATCCCTTCCAGTCAATGAGATACTGAAGGCGTCCATAACGATGGCGAGAATCCACGATCTTTTTTATCTCAAACTCCACTCCTCGCTCAGTTCTGACTTGCGGTGATACCGGGGATGAAGACTGGAAGCGATTAAGAATTAGAGGTCGTAGCAAGGAGACATGAAAGGAGTTGGGAATGCGTAAAGACTTGGGTAATTTTATTTTGTATGCTACCGGGTTGATCTTCTGTTCGACAATATATGGACCTATGAATCGAGGCGCAAATTTCATTGAGGGGACCCTCAGTCGTATGTTTCGGGTAGACAGCCATACTTTGTCACCAGGACGGAATTCTGGTACTGCACGTCTCTTACGATCCGCAAAGAACTTGTAACGAACAGAAGCTTTTTTTAGATTGAAGTGCACTTTCTTCCAGATTTGTGAAAAGTGTCTCAGGGCTGCGGTAGCTGCTGGCACTTCGATGGTTGCTAATGCCTCGAAGGTGGGTGGCCTGGGATGTTGGCCATAAACAATGAAGAAGGGGGAGTGACCTGTGGATGAATGGTACCTGTAATTATGGGCAAACTCAGCCCAATGGAGTAGCTTGGACCAATCATCCTGGGAAGATGAGATGTACAGCCGTAGGAATGTCTCAAGGTCCTGATTAACTCTTTCTGTCTGGCCATTGGACTGCGGATGATAAGCAGATGAAAACTTCAATTTAATTTGAAGGGCTGAAGACAGGGCTCTCCAAAAGCGTGCCACAAATTGCACTCCTCGGTCAGAGACGATTTCTGTAGGCAGGCCATGGCTTTTGAAGATGTGCTGCACGAATAACTGCATCAAAGTAGGAGCGGAGGGTAACCCGGAGAGAGGTATGAATCGGGCCATCTTCGAAAAACGGTCAACTACCACCCAGATGGTGTTGTATTCTTGGGACTTGGGTAACTCTGTGATGAAGTCCATTGAAATGTGCGTCCATGGACGCGTTGGAATAGATAAGGGGCAAAGTTTTCCAGCAGGAATTTGACGAGGGGTTTTATGCTGAGTACAGACAGTACACAATGCCACAAAGTCTTTGACGTCTTTTCTCATCTGGGGCCACCAGTAAGAACGTTGGAGGATTTCAAAAGTGCCCTGAACGCCAGGGTGTCCGGAGAATAAGGACTTGTGAGCCCAGGACAGCAGTCTTTGGCGGAGCTCAGGGGGTACAAGAGTTTTGCCAGGAGGAGGTACCGGAGAAAGTTGCGTGGGAGCAAATGCGATGGGGTCAATGATGGGATGATTCTCGGGTACTAGAGGATCCTCTTCCATGGAGCGAGATAAGGCATCGGCCTTTACATTTTGAGAACCAGGACGGTACAAGATCTTGAAAGAAAATCTGAAAAAGAATAAAGACCACCGGGCCTGACGAGGATTCATACACTGAGCCGATTGCAGGTACAGGAGATTTTTATGATCAGTGTATATGATGACTGGAAATTTGGCGCCTTCCAGGAGATACCTCCATTCTTCGAGTGCTAATTTAATAGCCAGTAACTCCTGGTCGCCTATGGAATAATTTCTCTCTGCTGGTAAGAATTTGCGTGAGAAAAAACCACAGGGATGCTGTTTCCCATCCTCGGATGTCTGAGACAGTACTGCACCTACCCCTATGTTGGAGGCATCGACTTCTAGGGAGAAAGGTCGTTCCATATCAGGCTGGGACAGAATGGGTGCAGAGATGAATGACTGTTTCAGCAACTGGAATGCCGACAAGGCCTCTGGGGACCAGACAGACGGGTTGCTACCCTTGCGGGTGAGAGCTGTAATAGGAGCAATCAGAGTGGAGAAACCCCGGATGAATTTTCGGTAATAGTTGGCGAAGCCAATAAAGCGTTGTACGGCTTTCAATGTAGTGGGTTGAGACCACCCAGTGATGGCTTCCAATTTCTCGGGGTCCATGCTCAATTGTGACCCGGAAATTAGGTATCCTAGAAATGGGACTGAGGGTACCTCAAATGTGCATTTGGAGATCTTGCCGTAGAGTCGATTTTCTCTGAGACGGAGGAGGACCTCTTTGACTTGGGAACGGTGTGAATGTAGATCTCTGGAGAATATTAGAATGTCGTCCAAATAGACCACAAGACAGACGTACAGCATGTCTCGGAAGACCTCGTTAACAAATTGTTGAAAGACAGCTGGGGCATTGCAGAGGCCGAAGGGCATCACTAAATACTCGTAGTGACCATCCCTCGTATTGAATGCAGTCTTCCACTCATCACCCTTGCGGATACGTATCAAGTTGTATGCCCCACGGAGGTCCAGCTTGGTGAAGACGGTGGCACCTTTCACTCGATCGAATAATTCTGTAATCAAGGGGAGCGGATAGCTGTTTTTGACTGTGATGTTATTTAACCCTCTGTAATCAATACAAGGTCGCAGACCACCATCTTTTTTTTTTACAAAAAAGAATCCTGCGCCCGCTGGGGATTTTGAGGGTCTGATGAAGCCTTTCTGTAAGTTCTCACGAATATATGTAGACATGGCTTGAGTCTCAGGGACCGACAGGGGGTATGTACGTCCCTTGGGAGGAGTCTTTCCAGGAAGGAGGTCAATTGGACAATCCCACTGACGGTGGGGCGGCAGTGTGTCGGCTGATTGTTCACAGAACACGTCAGCAAAGTCTCTGTAAACTTCGGGGAGGCCAGGTACAGAGGTGGCCACAGCAGAGCGCACAGGTATCACAGGATTGATGCAATGCTGATGACAATGATGACTCCATTGCTCTAATTGTAAAAGCGACCAGTTGATGGTGGGGTTGTGGAGCCTGAGCCAGGGAAGGCCCAATACAACATCATAAGATGCTTTAGGAATGACAAAAAATTTAATGTGCTCTTGATGTAATGTGCCCACTTTCAGCAGAACCGGCTTGGTACAGGCACGTACCTCACTGCCCGGAATTTTACTGCCATCCACTGCTGTAACAATGAGATGAGGATGTAGAGGCATCACGGGAATTTGTAACTTGGTAACAAGATGTTGAGAAATGAAATTTCCTGCCGACCCGGAGTCGACCAAAGCGGAGCTTGATCTGAGTCCAGCAGGGGTCTCTAAGGACACTGGGAGGGTAAAGTCAGTACAGGGAGGAGACTTTGAGACATGACCTAACCTAACTCCTCCGTTACAGGTTAGGCCCTGGAGTTTCCCGACCGCTCGGGACAATCATTGATGAAGTGACTGGGAGCAGCACAGTAAATGCAGAGTTTGTTGCGCTGTCGACGGGAACGCTCCTCAGGAGTCAGGCGTGATCTACCTATTTGCATTGGTTCTTCACTCGCAGGGGACTCTGAGTGTACTCGAGGAGTAAACTTGGGAATTAACTTCTTTTGTTTCTCCAGACCTCTTTCTCTGAGGCGGAGATCAATCTTTACACACAAGGAGATTAAGTCTTCCAAGGAATCAGGAAGATCGCGGGTGGCCAGTTCGTCTTTAATGCGGTCTGATACCCCTAGCCAGAACGCGGCTGTCAGGGCTTCGTTATTCCATTGTAACTCAGAGGCCAAAGTCTGGAACTGGATCACATATTGTCCCATGGATCGGGACCCTTGTTTGACCCGTAGTAAATCTGTGGATGCTGAAGTAGAGCGTCCAGGTACATCAAATATACGGCGGAAAGTCTGTAAGAATTTGCCATAGTCTGACAACAGGGGATCAGATCTCTCCCATAACGGTGATACCCAATTGAGGGCGGAGCCAGTTAGCAAAGAAACCATGTAGGCTATTTTAATTCTGGCAGTAGGGAAATTGTGTGGAAGAAGTTCAAACTGGATCTGACACTGGTTGATAAACCCCAGACAGAGTTTTGGATCGCCGTCATATTTGCTGGGGACAGGTAGCAGTAGACGAGAAGGTAGAGCAGCGGGTGGAGACAGATTCCCCTGGGCAGTTGACACAGGAGTCGGCAATGACTGTTGCAATGTGTCCAATCGATTGGATACTTCTTGGAGGAATTTTATCACTCGCTGCTGTGTGGCTTCTTGAGTCTCTATTCGGGCGGTAACATTTTGAATGACCGCTGGTCCCACACTGGGGTCTTGAGCCGAGTCCATCGGTCTTGAACAAACTGTCAGCGCAGGCGGGTTTTGTGTTCCCGGCTGTGACCGTGGTGGACCAGTGGAGGGCGCTGGAGAGCCAAAGGCAGAGGGTTTGATGTAGGACATACACGGGGAGATCAGGGCACAGCGAACCAGAAGGTTGACGGAGACCAGGAACAGGGGCGCGGAGTCTAACCTGCCAGCGGTATTCACCAGGGAGCCCGCAAGGAGCTTTGGACTTAGCTGCGTCTGACAGGCAGGTCGCGGCCCCCTGCCCTGGTCCTCTGGACGCAGGCAAGGGAGATGATACTGGAGGTAGTATTGAAGAAGGGAAGGCAATCTGGAGACTGCGGAGGATTGCACAGGATGTCGACAACTGAGGTAGACTGTGGTGCCGACAATGGTGCCGACGGCTGGTGAATGACTCAGGTCTATGCTGGAGCAATAGGACGTAGATGATAAAGTCTCTATAGAGCACAGCAGCTGGATGTCGACGCTGGTGTCGATGGAGCCAGTCGCTAGTTCAGGACAAGATGGAGAATGTCTCTGAAAGGCTTGGGAGCCAATGGTGGTAATAGCGAGGCACCTGTACTCGACTGCAGAGGTGGAATAGCAGGAGTCTTCTGGAGATGGACAACCCAGGTAGGTATAGCGGATGCAGGTAACGCTGGAGAGAATCACAGGGGAGCCTGGAGATCTCGGAGTCTTGGAACTTCTCTGTCACAGGAGAATACTGAGAGCAGGTAAGCAATTGTTCAAGACAAGGAAGGAAGGCCGCAGGCCGGCTTTATCCCCCTTGCTTGTCTGTGATTGGCTGCCAGGTGTAGCACCAATCAATGCTGGGAAAGGAGCACACACCTTGATCCAGGTACAGGTGTGTGGGTCAGAGGTGACGTGGATGGACAGCGGGGATTGGTCTGGGGAATCAGCTGACTTGAGAGTGTCATGGCGGCACCCATGCTGCCTGGGAACGGCGTGCGCTTGGCAGGGAACTATGGCAACCGACCTCGGGGACACTGGGGACATCGCGCCACACATCAGAAGTCATGCGGATGACAGGCCTCTTACGCAGTACCGACCATCGAGATGGTAATGAGCGATGTTTCCGATGGTAAGATCTGCGGTTTGTGACATCAACGTGTCAACTTTTTCACTGTAACACAAACATAACAGTTTTTTATTAGGAAAAATACACATAAACCACATCTAAGAGCAACAAGGGTGTTTTTGGACTCAATTTCTACTAGCACTGTGGCGTACGCTCAGATATACGCAAGATGTCGGTGGGAAAACGGACGATACCCGTCCGTATATGGTGGCGTACGTTCTGTTGTACGCCAGTTATCGGTGGCTAAGAGGAGATCCGTCCGTGTACAGTGGCGTACGCTCAAGTGTATGCCACCCCCCTTTGTCTGTGTTTGTGACCGTCCGTGTGCGGATGTTTTGTGGGCGGATTTACGCTCACCGTCCGCGTACGGGAAACGTACGGTGAAATAGACCGTACGTACGTTGCACCGACCTAACCAGAATAATGCCCAATGTGTATGAAATAACATTAAACATGTCATAAATGACAAATAAATGAGCAATACAGTCATAAAAAGGGTTACTAACAGAAATATAATACTTACATACAGTAGTTCAAATTGATGGTCTACTAGGGACAAGATAGAATAAAATGGCAGTGCTTCAGTTTCAGAAATGAACATTCTAGGGTTATTTGAGCATGTAGCCACAGGAGGTCAATCAGATGAGCCATAATTATGCTAATATAGGAATAAAACCATCTCCTCTTACATTTTTATCAGTGATCGCATAGATAGATGATTCCTTACTTTCATAAATAGCATCAATAAGCCTATTTGTGGAATAAATGTGATTAATGTATCTACAAAACAGTTATTTATCATTTCTATACCCTATGCAATTACTGTCCCTGAATTTATGCTACTACAGGCATTTATACTGAACAGTTTTTTCTTTGATAAGTATTCTTGAAGTTGATTCTAGCTATTATGTATTCTGCTTAGCTACACTTCCTTGTTAATTGGCAGGAATGACACCTGTTGAGTAAAATCCTCCTGTCTGGGCAGATCCTCATTTATCTCTTTATCCTATAGGGCAAATTGATTTAAAATTCACAGTCTTGTTGGTCTCACAGAGAGACAAATTTGTTAGGTTAATTACCTGACCAGTTATTTTCTTTGAAATGTTGAATTAATTTACTTCCTTGTGGGTTTGCTGCACACATTCAAAAAAAGCAATTAATCTGATGAAAATTCTTTACCGTTATATTTTGATATTATTTCTGGAATCAGTCTACTTATGGTGGCAATCTTCAACAACTCCATAGGTTCATTTAGCAAGACTTAGATAGCGGTCCAGTCTCCATGGGAGCTCTTATTTTTTTTGACTGGTCATATGGTTTCTGTTGAACATTAAATCAATCCCTAGAACCAGATCTATTGAGATCTTTACCTTAGTTCAGTGGTTCCCAAACTGTGTGCCTAGGCACCCTGGGGTGCCTCAGGACACTTTCAGGGGTGCCTTGGGTTGGTGGACCAAGATCAATTCATATTATTTATGGTCAATGTACCAGGCAAAACCAGTGCTTGTGGCTGCCAATCATAACATATGTGGACAAACAGAAGCAAATCCTGTCTGTCCCTCCCCTGATAACTGTGACATATAAACACAATGCACTTAATTTAATATTTTTTTTTCTGAATTTCTCGATAAGAAGCATTTGGCCTAGGGGTGCCTTGAATATATTTTGATGCTCTAGGGTGCCGTGATTCAAAAAAGTTTGGGAACCACTGCCTTAGTTTAGCCAAGATTCCTAAAAAGCTTGATGTGCTCACTGATACTCAGTAAGGCTATGATTAGTTGTTACTAATATATGTGTCAGCTAGAACAGAAATATTAAAGCTAGCATAGGGTCAAGACCACTGGTGCAAATGTTTACATCAATAAACATACCCAGGTCCCGATGGCTTGCAGACATTGTATCTCCTGGAACATAGCCATGGTCAGGACAAACAGCAGTCAGTCCAGTAAAGTAGCTGAGATGAACACAATTAATGGGGCCCACACACAGGGCAATTTCAGGGCATTTCCTAAGTGATCTCACTACATCGCTCCATGTGTAGGGGCTATAGTGATAGCGATGGGCTTTCCCACACGTCGCTATCGCCCGGCATGCTGGATAAATCTAGTTAATCTCCAGTCAGGGCCAGTGTTCTCACCGGAGATCTCTCAGCACACATCTTGCTGAGCGATCCTGATTGATCAGATCACTCAGCAACATCTCCCCTGTGTGTAGGCCCCGTAAGAAGACTGCAGACAGGGTATTTCCAATAATTTTTCCAAAGCTCGGGACAGGTAGCACATAGTGTAATTTCAATAACAAATCCATGAGTTACAGTACAACAGATAGCAAACAAAGGCATGCTAGTAGGGATGCACAGTGTTTGATAGTAGTTTAGCAGCACACTATTAACAAAACCAAGGCTGTCTTTCTTTTTTATTCAATAATTGTTATTGATTTTTTCAAAAGAACAAATGACCAAACAGGCAGACACGTCAATACGTAAGTGGTATGCATCAAATTAGTTATATAGTACAGCGTAAGTCATAAAAAAGCAAATATTAATTGCAGGATATACAGAGCATTTCCTGTAGATGTTATAGTAACATAAATCCCCAAAGGCGCCATTCAAGTAGGTAACAGTCCTATCATAGTTAAATGTACAAAATAAAACCACCTTTCAAAACAAACCTCCCACCCAGTATAACCTACCCACAACCTAGGCATACTTTTATCCCAAAACTTCTTACCCACCCCACTAATCCCACTAACTAACTATACCATACATACATACATAGGGACAAAAGACTAATGACCTCAAACTAGAATGGCACTGGCTCTCCCACCAAAAACATGCATAGCAGAATTTCTACATATATTGTGTTTAAAGTCATAGAAATAAGCCGGATATACTGTAATAATGTAAATGTAAATAATCAGCAGAAAAATAAAATCAAATAAGCGCAAAGCAAGATATGGTAATTTAAAGCAACAGACAAATAAAAAACAAGTTAGTGCATTTGGAAAGAACTTCCTCATTAGTTTAATAGTATGTATAATATCAGTCTGGCCACATGCAGACATTTTTGTATGGGGTAAATATAGTACCGGTCCCATTCCCATACAGTCCAGAATATGTATAGAAACATTCAGCATATTTGGATAGTAGAGGTTTAGGAATATCCAATAAAAAGAAGGGTAGCATCATTGGGAATAATGCGGCCATGCCATAGTAATTAATTGTGGAGTAAAAGCAAACCTGTAATCCAGGTAGAGTCTTGGAAAGAAGCCGGTTCTTATCGTACATAGGCACAGGCTTAATGTGAATTGCAGGGTTATTGCAGGTAGATAAAGTAATCACATCACCATCAGTGGATGCCTCAAGAGTGCATATAAGGAAAGGTGCATCCATATACAAGGCTGTAGGATTCACAGGAAACACAGGAGTGCAATAAGATAGAATTTCAATCCCTGTCTTCCCTTTTCACCGAAGTATAGGAAACGGAAGATGTTTCCATCGGTATGTCTTCAGGATATATAGGATTTGCAGAAGTATTACAGATAAGCGTAGTATCCGTAACCCCTCCATGACCTTTGCCAGGGGCAGAGAAAAGGGAAAATGTATCCAAGTGTGTGTTCAGTGGGGCTGCAGAGGTCCCGGGAATCCAATGTTGCAATGTTGGTCAAGGAAAGACCTGGGTTAATGGACAGTGTAAATGGGTCGTGTTGACAGAATGGGAACAGCAGTGTTAAAATAGTCCTGGTTTGGAACCATGCTCTAAATCGAGGGTCAGACCCGGGACATTGGTGTAAAAGGGATATTACAGACAAGCACAGAAACCTTCTTCACCCCTAAGTAGATGTAATAACTGTCGCGCATGAAGCATTTAGTTTGTTTCGCTGAAATGCCTTTATTCTAAATGGATCATGTAAGGTGCAAATGATTGCTCTGAAAAAACTCTTCAATTAATCTATAAAAACAATTACAGATTTAGCACCAATTTAAAAAAAAAGGCAGGGCATTCCCATATGATTCAAAATATATGCATAAAGTATATACTGTAGATCATTTATAGATTTAACACTCCAGAAAAGGACTCAACATATCATCTACACCGAATTCACCCAACTACTTGCCAGCATGGTTATGCATTATTATTAATGGTTTCTAAAATAAGACACAATCGGGTGCTTTCTATAATAAAAACACTGCTAACATTACTAGAAATTAAAGGTACAAAAAAGCTGCTTATACAATAAGAAAGTTTATACTGCTTTCACTTCGCTAACCTGGGTCGGAACCAAGATTTTGATCCTGGGTCCAACCAGGTTTGATCCAGGTCAGGCCCTTTCACACTGAACTATGGTTGCACATTAAACACAAAAGGCAGACTTTGACAACAGGTCGACAGAAGCAAAAGGTCTACATGGAAAAGGTCAACAGTTTTTTGGATTCACTTGAGCTTGTGAACACTATTTAGCTTTTGGGCAGGTGTATCATGCACTTTACAATTCCCAGTACTTGCCAACGTGGATGCCAAAGCAGTGACCATCTGCTTAACCATGGTGCGCTCATGTCAGAACTTCTGTGGTGGAGCACCTCCAACTGGGGTCCAGTGGATGAACCTTTTGGTCGTGGGTTCAAAACTATAGATCCAGAATTCCGCTCCACCGGTGATCTCTCAGACAGAGTTTGAGTGGCCTCCATCAAACCTGGTCAACTGATAGGAGACAAAGTGTGCCATGCTTTTAGTGGAGTACTAAGAGGATAGTTTCCAATTAGATGCTCATCTCCTTATCTAACTGGGTCATGGTTACCCTTGTGTCCTCCTCAACTGTGGCCTACACAGCAGCATCATTGCCCTCAGTGATGGCAGACATGAATTGGCTGCAGTCTTCCAGGGGTTGTCTCCTAAAATTCTGCAAACCACTCAAACACATTTGTTCAGGGATAGTGCTTCCTCCCCAAAAGCAGCTCGTAGTCTGTCAGATCTCTTCTGTTACTTATTGCAAACCCCTTGTACTCTCGCTGCCCACAGATAACTTAAGAAAACTTCTAAACCCTAACCAGACATTATTGTCCGTGGTATCATGATCTGATCTAGAAGTTTGATAGTGTCCTTGTGCATATAGAATATTAGTGTGGTTTCACAAAACTTTAGTAGAAGCTCAAACTAGTTGGGGGAAAGAGGGACTGCCTAATTACCTGCGTCTTCTGGGTGTGTTTACCTTGTTTGTTTTTCTTTGCTTAGTGGCTCCATCCATATTTGACAAATGGCATTCCTGGGGTATACAAATGGAGTTTTGGGACATTTTTCCCTTCTGCTGGGTGTCACAACTCTAAGCTCTCCACAAAGATGCTGCAGTCCTTCTCACTGTATTATTCAGCCAATTGTTACTGTCTCTCAGCTGTCAAACACAATGTCTGCCTCTTGTTCCTCTTTCTGGGCTCACTGTACATGGAAATCCATGTGACCAGTCTCTCCGCCTTATGGGAAAAAAGCACCAAGTCTGTAGATTATCTCAAAAGGGTTCTTCTGATCTTACCTTCTCTATGGACCACCCACCCCTCCGTCTTTCTTCAGGGGACTGGTCTAAACTCCTCCTTCCCATATTTTGGTATCACACTTTCCCTCGCATTCTAGTTTTGGCCCATAGCCTGCTGCATGTGTGTTCCTTCTTATAAAGCCTTGCCTATTGAAATTGTGTAGCCTTCAGATGCTTGTCCACTGAAAACATGAAAGGGGGTTACACACATGCACGCAGCCATGGAGTATTGCAGGAGTGGGGAACCATTTAGGGGCCAAGGCCCGTTTGTATAGGAGGAAAATGCCTCGAAAAATGCCATATTAAAAAAAAAAAAAACTTACAAATTGCCCTGTGGCAGCCGTCCCACGCTCCGGCAGCTGCTGCAGTATAAGAGTCGCTGGTCTGTGTGGTCCGGTGGCTGTGCAGGGAGTAGTGAAGTACAGGGGAAATCTCGCGAGAGGTTGGTATCTCTCACGAGAGTTCCCCTGTATTTTAATCCCTACACAGTCGGCGGGCCACACAGACCGGCTGCGGGGGCTGTATATGGCCCGCGGGCCGGAGGTTCCCCACCGCTGGAGTATTGGGAGACATGACCAAATAAGTTTAGGTGTGGTTTATAGAGAAAATAGTATTTGCACACGCTGCGTCTCAGACTGCAGCTGTGGCTGCCCAGAGGGACATTAGTTCACACATCATTGCAAAGGCCTGTGTCACTCCAACCCTTGCCCAACACACACAATCACATAGAAAAATAATTATATATTTAACAGCCGTTAGCATAATAATAAATCATTATATACTTCACTTCTCTTTTGGGGGAAACAGATTTGTGTTACAGACATTACACCCACAAGTATTGTCAGCAGACTAAGACCAGAAATTCATTTAATCATTCATTGTTTTTATACAAATCTTTCTTTGAGTGTCTGCTGCATCCTACATGCCTGCTCAGCATATCTGTAGAATGCCAGTAATGTTCTGCTGTTTCATAACTGTTGGGTTATGGAATGCTTAGTGGCTCTCGCTCAGTATTGAAGTACAGGCAAAAGTCAAGTGCAAGTACTTTGGACACTTGGAACACTCTCTGTTCAGTTTTAGGATATAAAAGAGCAGCAACATGAGGATTTAAAATACAAATGAAAAGCTGACACCTTGTATGATTTTTTTTTCCTGGTATTTCATTATTACCAATTATATTAGATGTTTATTTTTAAGTCTTATGTCTTCTCATTAAAATGTTAGGCCACATGTTAGATGAGGCATTCCCAACTTGGGTCCTCAAGGTACAGGTTTTAGTGATATTCCTGCTTAAGCAGAGGTGACTTAATTAGTACCTCAGTTACAGTATTTTGATTTAACCATCTGTGCTGAAGCTTTGGTTACAGGAATTGTCATCCAACAGGAATGAGAAATATTATATGGTTTCATAAAACATATTGATGAGAAAGAGGACACAATAGGGTATGAAATATCTTTTCTGGTGATTTTCTAGTGAGTTACATACCACTTTGGGCGGTATTCAATGTGAATACCTGCGAGGTGCAGCGAATCCTTTTTCAGATTCGCTGCACTTTCGCCACGTTCAACGAGTCAGGGGCTCGCTGCCCCTGACCGGCGAATATGAGCTCCTGCGGCGAACGCCACAGGGAGCCTGAGGACGGTGGCAGGCAGAGAGATGGAAGTCTCTCTGCCTGCCCCAGAACGTTTGTGGGGGGGAGGTGGGCTCCCCGAGTGCCAGGCAACACAGGCTGCCCACCGGGGGTGCCAGAAGGGGACCGCGTATATTCACTACACCCGATCGTAACGATCGGGTGCAGTGAATATATGAATATCTAATGAGCGGCTCGGCTCCGGCGCCCCCTACTGGCTGCTGTGTAAAAAAAAATTTTTTTTAAATTAAATATATATTCATGTGCTTACAGCACATGAATAAAAATAACATGCCCCTCCTCAGAATAAAATTCCTGATTTTTTTACACCAAATGTAAAAAACAAAACACTTTATTTTAAAAGTTCACATTCCACTTCTCCATAAAAAGATAGCGATTGCTACTCGGTGAATTATGGCGAAAAAAACCTTCAAATGTATTCGCCATCTGGTCATTGAATAGGGTGATTCACCGTTTTAGTCAAAAATTCACCAAACAGCACAAATTCGCCATAAAAACATGGCGAATCAGCCTCATTGAATACCGCCCTATATGTAATAGAGGCCACAGGGAGATGAACAAAGCTTCTAGTGATACCAATGACCATGGGCGCCGGAATGGGGGGGGCGAGGGGGCAGCTTGCCCCCCCAAAATTACTGAGGCGCTAAAGTACCGTTGTCTGGGGGCGCTGTCAGGGCCGGCGACAGGGGGGGTCAAGGGGGACATGTGTGACGGGCCCCGGCGATCTGAAGGGCCCCAGAGCCCGGCCGGGGCCCGTCTGTGTCTTGATGTATGTGTGAGGTCTTTTCTACACTCACATATCCTGCAGTGCTATGCGCGCTGGCGCCGCTGCGCCGGGTCTCTCCATCCGTCCTCCCTGTCAGACTCAGTCCCCTCCCTGCCGGCCGCCCTGCCCAGCGGTGTTTGATTGACACTTACAGTGTCCGACGCCGCCCGCCCCCTGCTGCTTCAGCGACGAGCGTCGCATGGGCATGGCACCCAGCATCCAGGTCCCCAGCGCGCTCCAACCCCATCCTGCTGCGGCCAGCGTGTCTGCCCTGCTGTGTATGGGAGGGATCCAGGCAGCAAAACAAAAAAAGTAAGTTGAGGAGATCTCTAAACTTGCTCACAATTTGAGTTAATGTACATTGGGGATGTATTAAGTTATGGGGAGTGTGTGAACAATTGATGTTCTGGGCATATGAGTGGTGTGGGGACATGTTCTGGGCAAATGAGGGTTATAGGGACATGTGCTGAACATATGAGGGATGTGGGGACATGTGCTGGACATATGAGGGATGTAGGGGCATGTGCTGGGCATATGAGGGATGTGGGGGCATGTGCTGGACATATGAGGGATGTGGGGGCATGTGCTGGACATATGAGGGATGTGGGGGCATGTGCTGGGCATATGAGGGATGTGAGGGCATGTGCTGGACATATGAGGGTTATAGGGACATGTGCTGGACATATGAGGGTTATAGGGACATGTGCTGGACATATGAGGGTTATAGGAACATGTGCTGGACAAATGAGTGGTGTGGGGACATGTGCTGGACATATGAGGGATGTGGGGGCATGTGCTGGACATATGAGGGTTATAGGGACATGTGCTGGACATATGAGGGATGTGGGGGCATGTGCTGGACATATAAGGGTTATAGGGACATGTGCTGGACATATGAGGGATGTGGGGGCATGTGCTGGACATATGAGGGTTATAGGGACATGTGCTGGACATATGAGGGATGTGGGGGCATGTGCTGGACATATGAGGGATGTGGGGGCATGTGCTGGACATATGAGGGATGTGGGGACATGTGCTGGACAAATGTTATTTTGTTACTAATAAAACTATAGTGTTTTTCTGTTACTCTATTACTATTGATGAAAACATATTTCTCTTTCAATGGTCCTGGTGACACAGCTCAACACTGGGATGTAGGAGGGTCCGAAGGAGCCAGGCACCTATCCTAAAGCTTTTAGAGGGTAGGCTCCTCCCCTACTGCATCCTGGACTCTTCAGTTCGTGTTAGGTGCCCACTGGAGTGGGTGCTATTCTAAAGAGCTGCAGGAGCAGCTGAAGAATTAGAGTAGTTAGGGGATTTTTATTATTTTATTAATTATACTCTAGCTAGGTAGGCACAGTGTGAGGATTCTCATAGTGAATCCTCACACTGCTAGCGCAGCAGGAGCTGGCAGAAGCGCGTCCTGTCAGCTCACTGTGCACAAGGGAGACGCTGTCTGGCCTCCCTGTGCAGCGCTTACAGCTTCTTTTTTAGAAGCTGCCTGGGCTCCGGAGTGTCCTGAAACCGGCTTCACGTTTAGGTGAGGATCATGGGGGACAGGCGCTCCGTGATGGCGGCGGCCATTTTATGCGGAGCTTACACGCTGAGCTCCTATATGAGAGGACAGCAGCGCTGTTACAGGCATGTTCCAAGTGGTCCCCAGTCAAGGGGGAGATACTGGAACTAGGAAATCCTACCTAGGGAGCGGCTGACTGGGGGTGGTTGCCGCCAAAAGTCACGGACCCCGCAGCAGCAGGGACTTTGGTCTCTTCCCTCACTCTGTGTTTGGCGCCTTTCAGAACGCTTGCAGCGGAGCTGAGCTGGCTTACAGATCCTAGCAGAGTGTTTGGATTTCCTGGGCATCGTTTCCCCGCATCTGAAACCAACAGACAGCTAAGTGACTGAGTGCATTAAACCTGTATAATCGCTGGTACATTGTATGCACTGTATATATATATATATATATATATATATATATATCACTTTTCATCATGTCTGAGCAACATGCTGTGGTTTTGGGGGAGGGAGCCCTTATTGCACTGAGCGCGTGTAATGTATGCACACAGAAATTTGTCCCTGAGCAGATGGCCAAGGGGGGCTTATGTAACACTTGCGCTGCTGTGAGACCCATGGGGAGTGAACCTCAGAGGGCAGAGCAGATTGAACCCGCGTGGGCCATTGCCCTAGGCAGGTCAGTGAACGCTTTGGTGCAGCTACTGGACAGACAGAGTGATGGCTTGGTAGAATCCCAGAGACCTATGCCATCATCTCAGCAGTCCTCTGGCTCCTTGCCTCTTACCCAGGCAGACCCTGCCTTTATTCAGGTGATGCAGGATACTGCTAGGGGGATCAACAGGTTTAGTGAGATACTAGACAAGATTGATGTTAATGTTGCAGGGACACCTAAAAGGTCTTATGCTATGCCTACATTGGTAGATGAGGAGGAGGGAGCGTATACTGACATCCCCTGGGATCAGGGTGATGATTTTGAAGAGACCTCTTCTGCAGGAGTAGAGGATCTTATTGTAGCTGTGAAACAGGCTTTGAAACTGTCAGTGGAGGATAAAACTCCTGCTAAAGGTGTGTTTAAGCGACAGCGTAAGGAGGCTGTTACCTTTCCTTCGGATGAAGGTTTACAGGAATTGTTGGAAGGGGCTTGGAAAACCCCTGATAAGAGGCTGCAAATGCCTAAGAGATTCCTTAGTCTGTACCCCATGCCGGAGTCTCATGCGGAGCTCTGGGAAAAGGTGCCAGTTGTGGATACTTCAGTGGCACGTTTGTCCAAGGCTACTGTTTTACCAGTACAGGGCGGGGCAGCTTTTAAAGATCCTGTGGATAAAAAGCTGGAGGGTAACCTCAAGGCTATTTTTGAAGGGGTGGGATTCACCCTACGTCCTCTTATTGCTTCAGCCTGGGTCTCTAAGGCCATGATTGAGTGGGCTGGTGAATTATGCACCATGCTGCAGGCTGACTCTGGTGTATTGCTGCTGGCGGAGAAGCTTAAGGCAGCTGCAGAGTATGTGGTAGAAGCAGAGGAGGAAGCTCTTAAAATGGCAACCAGAGTGTCCACAGTGTCGATTAATGCCAGGAGAGTGCTCTGGCTTAAGGCCTGGGAAGCGGACAATGAGTCCAAAAAGGCCCTAGAAACTTTAGCTTTCAAAGGAAAGTTGTTATTTGGGTCAGAATTAGAGGAAATAATTAAGCAGGCCACGGGCGGCAAAAGTACATTTCTGCCGGCTCCCACGGCTAAGCAGGCATCCAGATTTTCTGCCTTTAGGCCGTCCTTTCGGCCCTCCCCTAGAGGTGGTGCGTCCTTTCGAGGACAGTCATTCAGGGGAAAGTTTCAGTCCTCTAGGGGCAAGACCCCGAAGTCCAAGTTTGGCTCCTTTCACAAGAAGCCTGCCACCAAAGGAGAGGACAAACCCTCCGCATGTTAGGAGTTGCTGGGACAGCACGACAGAAATAACTGCTGGAGGCACAGACAGACAGAGGCAGGATGGATGGAATCACTGCTTTATCGTAACTCAGAAACAGGTACACGGTACAGGAACAGATTAAAAAAACATGATAACAGAACTCAGGAACTCAGGATACAAGGACTCAGGATACAAGGACTCAGGATACAAGGACTCAGGATACAAGGACTCAGGATACAAGGACATGGCATAAGAAGCTCTCAGCAAACTCACATGAAGCTCACAAACCGAGAACTATCAAAGGCCCTGAGCTCAGGGCCAATGCCTCTTTAAAAGGCAGCTAAGACCAATAGCTGCTGCACATCGAGACAGGCCCACAATCAATCACATGTGCAGCAGCTGGGAATGGCACTCTGAGAACAGCCCAGCCCAGCTGATAAACCAGCTGGGACTGTCCTCAGCAACCACAACCCTGCATGCAGGGCCAAACAGCAGCACCTCTGGCCACACAGAGGTACTGCAGGATGCAAAACAGCAGCAGCACCTCTGAGTAACCAGAGGCACTGCACACAAGACCAAAATGGCAATGCTGCCATAACACCGCATGACTGTCAGGGGATTTGCCCGACAGTGATAAAGGTGGGGGGGCGTCTCTCACACTTTAGGGACGCATGGGCTTCTCTAGACCAGGATGCCTGGGTGTTAGACATTATAGCACAGGGCTACAAAATTCCTTTCAGAGGTCTGCCTCCGAAAAGGTTTATCCCCACATCCTTGCCAAAGGAAGCGCGGCTGCGTACAGCTGTTGTGAGAGCAGCTCACTCCCTATTAGAGAAAGGGGTGGTTTCTCCGGTTCCCAGGGCAGAGTGGAAGAAAGGCTTTTACTCCACTCTGTTTCTGGTGCCCAAACCAGACGGGTCTTTCAGACCAATACTAAATTTGAAGTCTCTAAATGTCCATTTATGGGTAGACCATTTCAAAATGGAGTCTCTACGGTCAGTGCTCCTGAGCCTAGACCAGGGAGATTTTTTGGCGTCCATGGATGTCCAGGACACATATCTGCATGTTCCTATACACCCAGAGCATCAGACCTTGTTGAGGTTTGCAATAGGAGACCTGCATTTACAGTTCAAGGCGTTGCCCTTTGGTCTGGCCACCGCGCCAAGGGTATTCACAAAGATAATGTCAGTGATGGCGGCTGTGCTGAGGCTCAGGGGAATCACAGTGATACCTTATTTGGACGACCTGCTGTTCAAAGCAGAGTCAGCAGCCATGCTTCAGAATCATTTGGCAGAAGCCATCAGTTTTTTGCAGGCTCACGGCTGGATTTTAAACTTGCAAAAATCTCAGTTGGTACCATCACAGAGGCTCCAATTCTTGGGAGTTATTCTGGATACCCATCTTCATCGGGTATTTCTCCCGGAGGTAAAGGCCAGGGATCTGGTCGCCTTAGTGCAGGAGATTCTCAGCGCTTGGAGCATTTCTGTATGGAGGTGCCTCAAGCTGCTGGGGAAAATGGTGGCGTCATTCGAGACGCTGCAATTTGCCAGGTTCCACTCTCGGGTGTTCCAATGGAACATTTTGACGGCTTGGTCAGGAAACACACAGACCATGAAGTCGGAGCTGATAGTGCTGTCTTCGGACACTCGAGACTCCTTGAAATGGTGGACAGAAGTGGACTCCCTTCAATGGGGTCGGTCATTGCAGGCCTGGAACTGGCTAGTGGTTACTACCGACGCCAGCCTCAGGGGCTGGGGGGCAGTAGTCTTGGACCTCAGGCTGCAGGGCTTGTGGACTGCAGAGGAATCAGCTCTACCGATCAACATCTTGGAGCTGAGAGCTGTCTGGAAAGTGATTTCCTTGGCGGGAGACAGGTTACTGAACCTCCCTTTAAGGATTCAGACCGACAATGCCACAGCTGTGGCGTATCTGAATCACCAGGAATGTTCCAGCTGTATCAGCTATATTCATACCAGGAGTGGAGAATATAGAAGCCGATTTCCTGAGCAGGGAGGAGCTCAAGGAAGGGGAATGGAGCTTACACCCGCAGGTGTTTCAGCAGATCACCTTGAAGTGGGGAACTCCGGATGTGGACCTGATGGCATCCAGGTTCAACCATCAAGTACCCAGGTTCTATGCCAGAACGAGGGATCCACTAGCGGAGGCAGTGGATGCCATGACTATCCCCTGGGAGGGGAATCTCCTTTATGCCTTTCCACCAGTACCAATGCTGGCGAGACTTTTAAAGAAAATACAAGGGCAGAAGGTTCCGGTGATCTTAGTGGCCCCAGATTGGCCAAGGAGGTCCTGGTATTCGAGGCTTCAGAGGTTGTCTGTGGACTCATGGCGTCTACCTCTGAGGCCAGACCTTCTAAGACAAGGTCCATTCAATCACCTGGATTCAGCTCGATTAATTTTGACGGCCTGGCTATTGAAACCGCCATTTTGATTTTAAAGGTTTTTTATTATTTTCTCAAAAAATTGAATACAAATAAAACATTCGGTACTTATGTAATATCTGGGCTCCCGCTTTTCTTATGAGACCGCGTCCCCTCGCGGGGCTCGCTGCGCTCACCACGCTTCGGGCACGGTGGCTCGCTGCGCTCGCCACACTATATAAAATCAACTCCATGCGTAGTTGGATAGTAGGGGTATGAAAAAATGGGGTGCATTTAACATGGGAGTCCAGATAATACATAAGTACCAAACATTCGTATACATGTATATGTAGATATAACACAAGGTGGTACAAATCCGTAATAGAACTCTCAGGGATCGGGTCCAAAGTGCTTTGAGATGTACATAACAGATTATAATATCTTTAAGCTACTGAGTTGCGTTTAAAATATTTCGAGCAAAAATCCAATGAACTTCGAGGAGAGATAGCCTCTTTCCCCATTGTAGTTAATTATTGAACTAGAGATATTGTTGATCTAATACAAGGATTTCCTACATAACATTTTGGAAATAAAACATCGGGTGTATAGGAAATAGAGAAGCAAAATAATATTCAGAGACACAAGACAGAAATGGTGGGAGGGAGGAGAGGGGGGGGGGGGTTAGGAAGGATTCTGCGACTTTCATCTTCGAAGGGAGTTGAGGTTGAGCTCCACAGGTCGGTATCTCTTAATGTGGTTAGTGAAATTCGTCTATACATGACAAAACCTGTGTTTTTTGGATTATTTCTAGGGATTCTATAAGCGGTCTCCATTTATTGAAGAAAGCTTCTACGTTTTCATATAAATTGAGCATCAGTGAGCGTTTGTCAAATAGAAGAATCTGGAAGAGTTTGCTCTTAAGTTCACTTAGTGTTGGGGAAGTGGGGGATATCCAATGTGTAAGGATAATTTTTTTTGCTACTGTCAGGATTATGATAATAAGAGGTGTGTATTTTGTAGCTGGTGGGGTTATATTCCAATTTTGAAAATTAAGACAAAGGCAAGCGAGTTTGTCTGGTTTTAGTTGAATATTCAAGAGTGAGTTTATGTAGTGGAGAGTTTTTCGCCAAAACCTCAGTATTTTCGTACATGCCCAGATGCAATGCAGAAATTTTGCATTGCTCATTCTGCATTTACAGCATTGACCCGTGGCTTCAGCAGCCATGTATTTGCATTGAGCGGGGGCTATATAAAGGCGGTGGATAGTTTTGAAGTGTACTTCTTGTAGGTAGGATGATTGTAAAATTTGCAAGACCTTCGGATATGTCTTGAAGAGTACTTCCGGTGAGGTCACCTCTGGTATGTCTCTACTCCATGAAAGGCATAGTGAGTCCAGTGATGTATCTGGTAATTTGGCAAGCAAGACGTCATATATGAGGGATGTTTTAAATCTGGTATGGTGTAGTTTCATGAAAGTTTGTTCTAAAGGATCAGGGTTTCTAGGAGTTAGGATATGAGTGGATATTGAGTTTACGTAGTGGCGTGTTTGTAAATACATATAAGATTGGGTCTTTCGTAGATCATATTTCTCCAGAAGCGTCTGGAATGTGAAAAGGTTTCCTCCTGGGTCGAAAAGTTTGGTAGCAATGTCTAGACCTTTGCGATGCCACTCTTTGTACTGAGAATTGGTCAGGGAGGGTGGGAAACTGGGGTTCCCCCATATTGGGATAAAAGGAGAGACATGAGGGTCTCTTTGGAGTTTCCGGTTGATCAGGGACCAAGCATTGTATGTACCTCTGAAAAGAATGTGATTTTGTATGTGTTGGGGTATTTTGGAAATTGGAGAATGTAGTAAAGCGCTGGGGGAGTATGGGTGAAAGATATTCTCTTCTAAACTAGGGTCTGTATATGTGTTATTATTATACATCCAGTCTGTGATGTATCGAAAATGGATCGAACAGGAGTAGAATAGAAAGTTTGGGATTTTAAGACCCCCTTGTGGTTTGGCCCGCATTAGCTTGTTAAGGGACATTCTGGGTTTTTTCCCCGCCCACAGAAATTTAGACATTAGCTTCTCTAGAAGGCGAAAGTCTGCGTTTGGGATGATGGCTGGGATCATTTGTAGTTTGTAAAATATTTTTGGGAAAATAATGCTTTTAAGGGTTGCTGCTCTGCCTAGTAGTGAGATCGGGAGTTTCGTCCATATCTCTAGTTGTGAGGAGATTTTATTAATTAGTGGTGTGAAATTTGCTTTATACATAGAGTTTGGGTTTTTGGTTATAGTTATACCTAGGTATTTGATACTGTCGGGTTGTGTTTTGAATTGTGTAATGATGGGGTGAGTGGCTAATTCCGAAGTAAATGGAGTGAGGGGCAGGATTTCAGTTTTCTCAACATTTATTTTGTATCCCGATATAGGGCCAAAGGAATTTACTAAGGACATTACCGCTGGGATGGATGATATTGGGTCCGAGATGAATAAGAGTAGATCATCAGCGAATAGAGCTAGTTTTAGTTCTTCGTGTCGGACATTGATACCTTTGTAGTCCTGAGAGGATCTTAAGGCTATGGTAAGGGGCTCCATGGCTATTGCAAAGAGGAGCGGGGACAGGGGGCAACCCTGCCTCGTTCCTCTTTGGATTTCAAATGGAGGGGATAAGAAGCCATTACATGCTATTTGGGATGTGGGGTTCTTATATAGAGTTTGAAGAAAGGTGGTAAATTGGTGTGGAATACCAAATTTTGACATGGTGTGGTAGAGATGTGACCATTTCACCATATCAAATGCTTTTTCAGCGTCTACTGTCAGTAATAGTTTGGGAATGTTATCTAAGTGTTGTGATACAGATTGCTGTGTGACTGCTAACACTTTCCTCACATTTCTGACAGAGTGGCGCCCAGAAATGAAACCAGTCTGGTCCCGGTGGATTATATGAGGGAGAATGGGGTTTAGTCTGTCCGCCAGTATCTTAGGGCCTTATTCTGGTTGGAGCGGCCGGGCCGTACGCGTACGTCCCGGGATTTTTTATGATCTGCGCATGCGTACATTCGCCAATGCGCAGGCGCGACCACTCACCAACGCTTACGGACGGGTCTCTACGTGCGAAAAAACCTGTACGCGAGTGTACGGGTATTGGGGGCGGCATAGGGGCGTGTTGAGGGGAGCGGCCGAAATAATGAGGGAAAATGGGCGTAAATATGGGCGTACACGGGGGGGTACACCAAAAATGAGCGGTGCTACTACCGCACGATCGACTAAGGCACCGTTCATTTCGGACACCAAACAGGCGGCCGCCAACCGCCATCTCAAACCACCCCTACAGATACCGCATGCCAGCGTGCGCCTGAGTTTGCTAATTAACGCTGATTCCTACTCAAACACATACACCTGAATGTAATAAGCAATGCTGCAGTCTATTAAGTCCAAACCATGATTTCACTACCTGCAAGCCACACACAGCACTCAAACACATTGGAAGCTTATCTTTCTATACTTCTCGACATTTAAAGGTTTGTTTAATTTAAGGTAAGAATCTTTTGAAGACCTGCTTATATATGCTAAGGTAGCTATTTGCTAAACAGTTAGACACATTCACTACGTGCTTTCATAGACTTTACACAGTAGCACACTCAATCTACACAAGTCGACATGTGTCAACATGTTCACTCTAATACAAACATAGGTTTTGTATTTAGGATACAATAACATAAACCACATCTAACACCTACAAAGGATGTTTCAGCAATGTTTTAAGCCCATGACCACTATTTTGCACACAATCTTTGTATAGTACCCAAAATACAGAACTCTACCACTATCTCATCTGCTATGAATTGGATTTGACTACACTCTGGATGTAAGATGCCACCAATAACATTATTGCACTCACATCTCTCTAACAAAGGATTCCTACATCTGCTTATGATACTGTCAAATCATATATATGTAAAAACTTATACATGTTTGTTCACAAGCAATTTTATCATGTTTGGCCCATTCACACATCTTTTTTTAGGGAGGACACATATGCATTCCTACACAAATTTACCTTTTCACCCTTGTTTGTCTGCCTCACCCACTCCATGAGGAAAGCATTGTTCTGGACCTGCTTTTACCTACTACTGTAGGAGCTACCTCACCTGCACACAAACTGCTTTCTCACCTATTAAGTTGCTCTGCACATGTGCTGACACAAACTAATTAGCAGGGAAAAGTTGGATAGGAACATGGGAATGGCCATGAAGAGGGTTACACATGGGAAACTTCTACCACACTTCAACAAATGTTCAAAAATACCCTGGTCAGTAAGTACACATACATCTAGTATTTGTTTCACACAAGAAATTACACATACAACAATTTTGATTTAATTGGTAAAATAAATTTATTTGCTGTTCAGCATCACAGCTTAAAGTGTGAACACTTTAATGTCAGAAATCAAATAAACAAATCAAATAGACACAAAAATAAAAAAACAGCCAGAACAAGAGGTTGCATATCTCCAAACATGTGTTACCCTGCAAATGCAATGGTGAAAGAAATGGGGACACCAGAATACATACTGCAACAACCAGGGTGAATACTAAGCAAGATACACACCACCAAAAATTTATCCTGCATTTGTAGAGGTCAAAATAAGAACTTTAATGCCCATGGCACGCAAATGGATAGATGGCCAACTCAGGAAGTGGATGTCCAGTGCAATTTAAACATTTGGGGTCCAACCACAGAGGAAGTGAACCAGGTCTCATTATTTGGGCCCTTTTTTCCCCCTTTTAGATGGGGCCTTGGGGACAGGGGCCTTTGGCTCAGCTGGCTTGCGGCGTCTTCCCCTAGTGGACACAGGAGGGTCAGCAGAGGTGGAAGGTTGGGGAGCAGCTTGGGGTGGGCCAGCAGATGGGGGATTGTCCCTTAGGGACCTGGCGGTGGTCAGCTGCTCCGCAAGAAGTTCATTCTGGCGGCTGAGGTGTTGGCCAATGCTTAGCATGCCAGCCGCCAGAGTGTCATTAATGCGGTTCAAGGCCTCACACTGCAGCCTGTTTGTGGCCTTCCACTCCGCCAGAAATTCCGCCACCTGCTGTTGACGGATCGCAGCATCCACCCCTTGCTGCTCGATCCTCTCAAGCATCACCAACACGCTCTCATCCCATGTCTCCTGTGGCTGGGGCTGGGGGCGACGTCTTGGTGGAGGCTGGACCACTTGCTCCACCTGTGGCTCTGCAGAGGAAGATGCTGCCGGTACATCCTGGCTTTCTGCTTCTGCTAGGATAATAATTGAAAACAATGTCACCATCACATACGCACTAAAAATTCTCTTTCAAAATACAATGCATTACTGTGACTTACCATCAAAAGCAGCATCAAAGACCTCCGCCGGGAGCTCACTGTCCATATTGGAGATCCCCCTGACCTCGCCCACATCAATGACGTCCAAGGCGTCCTGCTCCAGGGGGGTATACTCCAAAGTATCGGGCATAGGACCTCTCCCGGTGGACATGCTGTGGTTGTACCGGTCAGTCATCTTCCTCTTCAGTGTACTTTTGAAGTCGGTCCACCTACAAGTTTAAAAATACAAATATCACCATGAGATATGTGCACCACTGTGCTAGTGAACATCATGACTACGTTACATTTCCTAGTGTGGGTGATCTTATGTTTTTTATCCATATGTGTCCCACACACACATTAATGTCTCCATTAGGAGGCATTTCAGTGTCTCATCTCATTCATTAGGCCACTAAATGCACATACATAGATCACTATGCAGAAATGACATCATCCCTGGCCAAATTAGGCACCTCCACCTGTTGTGAAACTACACATTCCACCATAGCTTGACAGTGTGGTTATTATGTAGTCATTTAACTATGGGATGGCATACTGGGATGTGTAGTTTCTCACCAGCTACATGTGCACAGTTTGCTCATTCTTGTTTCAGTTGCATCATATGGAACATGTAAAGGTGGCCATACACGTTACATTTATTGTATACAATATTGTATACAATAATTGTAACGTGTATGGGCACCTTTACAACAACTCTTTCAAAAACACACTTTCTTTTGTCCCATCACATACTTCACATGAGCAGAACTGTGCCCATAACCTCACATCACACCAATGGTGCATGTTTCATATATCAATGTGGGTTATTAGACATGGTTGTGTTCACATGTGACATTGAAGTGTAGCACTATCTACAAACACACCTTTCTATTATTCTCAAAACATACATGTAACATATGTACACACATATGACATTATCAGGGGGACAAACACACTTGCCTTTTCTTCACCGATAGCCAATCTCTGACCACTGGTGACACCTGGTTCACTTCCTCTGTTATCTTGTCCCAAAGGTTTCTCCTTGCACTGGCACCCGGCTTCCTGATTGGCAATTCTATCCATTCGCGTGCTCTGGGCACTAAAATTCTTAATTCGGCCTCTACAAATGCAGGGTTTCTCTTTCTGGTGGTGGTATACTGCTCAGTCCTCACCCTCGATGTTGCAGCTTGTTTTCTGGTGGCCCCAGTTCTCTCACCATGCACCTGCTGGGTCACACCTGTTTGGAGAGATGCAACCTCTTGTTCTGGCTGGTTGCTTGGCCCTTGTGGAGCTGGTGGAGGTTGAACAGGGCCTGTTACTGAGGGGCCCGCTTGGTCTTGGGTCCTCCTTGTCCTCTCCTGCTCCCTCTGCCTCAACCTTTCAAGCAAGGATTCTGCTCTTGCTCTCTGGAGAGCGTCCTCAGCTGCGGAGTCGTCTGAACTAGACATGTTTGCAGCAATTGTGGCCTGCATCTGACTGTATATTTATATGTTAATCTCCCGCCATGAACAAGGGGGCGTATATTTTTCCCCGCAATGTACTTGCTAATTTACGCCGATATTTCCCGCCGATAATTGCCGCTTAAATTACGCAGGTCTCCACGCACCTGATCAATCACCTGTATATGCACATACACAGGTTGTGGAGCATTGTGTTCTGCAGCGTGAAATGTGTGCACCTGACATTCCAATGATGAGTGTTGTCAGCTGGTATCTGTTGGAGTTCGTGTATGCTTTGTGAGTCACATTTCAAAACATCACGTTATAATGCTTTCCTTACATATGTAATGAGTCTGAAATTGTCATACACCAACATGTTGCATTGGGCCCCTTTTAGCAGCGTTTTTATTAGTAGACGCTTGCGTGTATTCTTTTACGCACACTGTATATACAGTACGTCTCTCCATGGAAATGGGTGTATTGTGCCCCTTTTAGCAGCGTATTTATTAGTAGACGCTTGCGTGTATTCTTTTACGCACACTGTATATACAGTTCCTCTCTATACATTGAATGCATGCTGTTGGTTATGGTGTGTATATCGGAACGGTCCGCGTAAGTTTCTATTCGCATCCAGTTTGTTCATGTAAGAAGGATTAATAAAGTTAATACTAAACAAACAATTTTTTTACACCAATCAGCAAGCACCAAAAGTGATATATGTACCTGCAATTAATAACTGCGCCATTGCCACTATGACTTCAACCAGGGCTAGGGCGTTTTCTACCCAGGAGCTATTGGCCTTGGTTGAGGTCATGGACCGGCGCCTGGGGCCCAGGGGCCCTTATGTGTCAAATAATGACAAGCGGCGGGCATATAATGCTGCCCGCCAGCTAATCTTCGCCCGGACCGGCGTTCACAGGAGCCTGGGCCAAGTTGAGCGGCGCTGGTCTGACCTGCGCCGGCGGCAGCCAGTGTTGCTATCATCACTTCGCCGCCATATTGCCCGATGTAAGTTTTTATTTACTAGTATGCCTGCGTTTTTTTGCAATGTTTTCTGTACTTTTTATAAATATGTTCCTGAGTATGGGGGTGTATAGGGGGTGTATAGGGGGTGTATAGGGGGTGTATATGGGGTGTATAGGGGGTGTATATGGGGTGTATAGGGGGTGTATATGGGGTGTATAGGGGGTGTATATGGGGTGTATATGGGTGTATAGGGGGTGTATAGGGGGTGTATAGGGGGTGTATAGGGGGTGTATAGGGGGTGTATAGGGGGTGTATATGGGTGTATAGGGGGTGTATAGGGGGTGTATATGGGTGTATATGGGTGTATATGGGGTGTATAGGGGTGTATAGGGGGTGTATAGGGGGTGTATATGGGTGTATAGGGGGTGTATATGGGGTGTATAGGGGGTGTATATGGGGTGTATAGGGGGTGTATATGGGGTGTATAGGGGGTGTATATGGGTGTATAGGGGGGGGTTTAAGTAGTTGCTCAGTTTTTGGGTGTAGCATATCAATTAGTTTGCATGATAAATGTCTGAAATATAACAGCAATGATAATTTGGAAGGTTATGAGCATGACTAATGTGAATTTTTCTTTCCCCCTTTTTTATGAAACCCAATCTTCGATTTCTATGCCATCAACATGAACATTTCAGCACGGGCAAGAGCCCGCATAGAAGCCCGGGAGCAGGCAGCCCGGGACCAGGCAGCCCAGGAGCAGCCGGAAGAGGAGGAGGAAGAGGAGGAGGAAGAGGAGGAGGAAGAAGAGGAGGAGGAAGAGGAGGAGGAAGAGGAGGAGGAGGAAGAGGAGGAGGAAGAAGAGGAGGAGGAAGAGGAGGCCGAGACAATGGGTCAAGCTGGGGCCCACACAATTTCCCCATCCCCTTCCCCCACCCCCTCCCCTACCCCCACCCCCACCCCCTCCCCAACCCCCACCCCCACCCCCTCCCCAACCCACACCCCTACCCCCACCCACACCCCTACCCCCACCCCCACCCACACCCCTACCCCCACCCCCTCCCCACCCCATTTCCAACCCCCCTACACCTCTCCACCACCCACCCCCAAACCTCTCCAATCCCCACTCACACCCACTACCTCTATCCAAATTCCCATCCCATCCCCCTTGCTCCTTACCCCCCCAACCACCGCACAGCCAACCAGTGGCGACCAGGATGGCTCAAGTAGCCGTAAGTAAATAATGTGTCTAATGTTTACCTACACATTTCTACACATAAACAATCACAACAACCACATATGTGTATCCAACATCAACATTAGTTGCAACATATCACTGCAGGGCGACCATGAGGTGTGTCCTGTCCTTCTGCAGGAACAAGGGTCCCCTTGGTGGTTTTTTTGAGTGTGGCCATGCCTCACCCCTTGAATAATTGACATAACAGTACATCCAATGAGATATCCGACATTAGTGGTGTGGTAGTTATGTGGCTCCAGGTGTTGGGTAACTCCAGTTCCCAGCATGATGTGCAACATAAATGTAGAGATTGTTTTGTTAATAGTGTGTGAGGCCATGCGGATGCATGCTTTACAAACATAGCTGTAGGCCTATAATTTGTACAGCAATGTCCTAAATTTAAAATAGTAAGGAGTGCTTAAGCCACAACGATGTCATAACCCTTAAATAGCACAGCCTAATTGTGAGGTTAGAGGAGAGTCCCCCAAAACCAAACTACCAATTGGGATACAGCATACATTCATCCAAGAAGGAGTAATTGAATTAATGTTATTTACTATGTACAGTATGTGTGTGTTAACATATTATTTTTTAGTACTGTGTTTACAGCAGACCCATCTTCAATGTAGTTTAAAAATGTATGTGGCCTTCACACATAACTCTGAACTTTTTATTACGTACAAATACAACAAACATTTGTGTATGTTATATATTAATTTTTTTTTTTATCCCTTCACTACAGACACTGAACAGCAGCAGGAGGAGGTGGCAGCCCTCATGCGGGAGATCGTCCTGACCCTCCTGTATTTACAAATTCTTTTTGGCCTTCTGGAGGCCCGCATTTAATTTATTTTTATCCCCCCCCCCTTATTATTTTTGTTAAAAATAAATGTTTCTATTCTGTTATAAATTGCCTGTGTTTTTAATAATAAATATGTTAGAGGGCTTGTAAGGGTAGGTACATACAGATGTGTAATGTAAGTTATATTTGTAATTTGAGGTGAGGGGTAATGATTGATGTGTGAATGTGTGTGTTTTTGAGTAAAATAACACATAGTGAAAATGCATGAATGTTTAATGTTGTTAGATTAAAACATCACACATAACATCAGGGTAGGTATACATGTTACACATTTTGGACAAACTAATTATGGACATAATTTAGTACATATACAGAAACATAACTTGAACAGAACACCAACATAACTTGATTTAAAAGTAACAGCAATATGGGGACACATAGATAGTGATTAAAATGCCACATTAGAACATAACAAATATACATGTAATGAGGGTTAAAATGTTGTTTTATTAGGGTCTTTATTAAGGTAGACAATTGAGTTAATAGAAAACAATAATTGTATAACAAATAGATTAATTAATCAATTGTCAGAATTGTAGTTGAAAGGCAAGATTTGCAGGTCCATATATGTGAAGGGTATGCCAGCGTACACGGACGTACGCTCACTCTCACGAGCGGTGACATAAGCTGAGTTTTCCATTGAAAACAATAGGGACCCGTCCGTGCAAGCTGGCGTACGCTCAGATCTCCGCAAGAAGTCGGTGGGAAGACGGACGAAAGACGTCCGTAAACGGCGCCGTACGCTCAGTTGTACGCCAGTTGTCGGAGTGTAAGGGCGGGCCCGTCCGCGTACGTTGCCGTACGCTCATTTGTACGCCACTCCCCTTCTACGTTGTTTATGCCCGTACGTATGCGGCTGAGTTGTGGGTGGACTTAACCCCAACGGCCGCGTACGGCTAGCGTACGTTAATAGTGAACGTACGCACGTTTGGCCGCACCGATCAGAATAACCTCCTTAGTCAGCAACTTGTAGTCGCAATTCAGCAACGAGATCGGGCGGTAAGAACCTGGAAGAGTTAGGTCCCTTCCTGGTTTGGGAATTAGTTTGATGATCGCAGAGTTGAAGTATTGGGGAATTTGTCTATTCACTAATATAGAGTTGAAAACTGATGTGAGGATGGGGGCTACTTTCTCTGGGTGCATTTTATAAAAGTCGCCTGAGAACCCATCTGGGCCTGGCGCTTTGGCTGATTTCAAGGCTTTTATTGCCCCGAGTACCTCAGCTTTTGTGATAGGGTTTGTTAGGTTTTGTGCCAGTTCGTCTGGAAGCTGTGGGTAGTGTAAATTTTCCCATAGGTCTGGGTCCTGTGGATAAGAAGTATTACTGTGATCTGCGTTAGGGGCGTTAGACGAAGGTGCTTGATTGGAGTATATGTTTTTGTAGAAGTCCGACATAACTTGTGTAATCTGTGCATTGGAGGTAGTGAGTTCTCCATTAGGGTTTTTTAGGTGGTGTACTATCATAGGGGGACGTGTGGAATTTAAGATAGTGGAAAGGAGTTTACCTGTTTTGTTACCTAGTTTATGGTATTTGTAATTGGCAATGAACTGACTTTTATCTGTCATGGTTTGTAGGATGTCCTCTACTGATGATTTTGCCTGTAAATATTTGGATTTGTGTGTATGTGTCTGGGTTTTAAGATATGTGGAATAAGAATCTTCTAGAGCCTTCTGAGCTGTTTTGTATGATTGGGTCAGACGTTTTTTCTGTTCTTTTTCAAATCTCATGATTGAACCCCTCATGACCGATTTAACAGTCATCCAATAAAGGGTGGGATTGGATGCTAGGCATTCCTCGTGTGTGGAGTGAAATTCTTCCCACGTTTTTGTTATCTGTTCCCGGAAGGGGAGGGATTTGGTGAGGTGGGCAGGGAACTTCCAGGTTCTATGGGGGGAGAATTCTTTGGAGGTTTGTAGGGAGACGTGTAGTAGAGCATGGTCTGATAAGATGATGGGGTGTATTTTCGCTACTGTGATTTGGGGTATCAGATTAGTAGAGACTAGTATATAATCTATACGTGAAAAGGTATGATGCGCTGCCGACAAACAGGAATATTCTCTATGGGTTGGGTGAAGTTCTCTCCATACGTCTGTGAGCTGCAGACTTTGTGCTAGAAAGGGTATATTAACTCTAGGGGAGTTTCTAATTTTGCTGTGTATATTAGATCGATCCAGAATTGGGTGAGCCGTGAGGTTGAAATCTCCGCACAAAATTAGGGGTGAGGCTATGTGTGGGGTAAGCATTCTAATGATTTTTTTGAAGAAGATTTTTGAATATGTGTTAGGTGCATATATTGAACTTATGACGTGTGGCTTGCCATTAATTTTAACTTCTACTATAAGAAACCTGCCTTCGGTGTCAGCCTGTACCGAGGTGACCTCAATCGGAAGGGATCTAGAGACCAGTATCACAATGCCTCTTGATTTAGAATTGTATGGGGCTGAGGCTAAAACTCTCCACTTCAGCATTTGAAGTTTCAATATTTCTGGAGGTGTTAAATGTGTTTCTTGGAGACATGCAATGTCTAGTGCGTGTTTTTGCAAGTATACTAATACCTTACGGCGTTTGGCCGGTGAATGGAGACCTCCCACATTGAGGGAGCCAATTTTAATTTCAGTCATGGGTATCTGGGTGGACAGGGGTGTGAGACATCAGCCTAACGTGGAGCTCTCTCTCTGCTGTGTCATCTCTGGAATCCTGTAGAAACATTGGGGGGAGACAAGTAGGGGAAAACAAATATGCATGAGACAGGGGTGAAAAGAAACATATAACACAAAGTAGTGCGGTCCACGCACTTAGGAAGCAGTCTAGAACATGGACTTTCCGCTAAAAACAGTACATTTTAATTAACAAATTAGTGAACCTAATAACACGGTTCACAATATCAATGCAATTACGGAGCATGGGGGGAGTTACTCTAGGTATATTCCCTTTTTTTTTTTTTTTTAGCTCTCTCTGCCCCACATCCTAAAAGGGTAGAGGGACGCATGCTCCACATAATAAGAAATGTAATGCCCCAAGGACTAATTATGAACGATGGGTAGAGGGGAGAAGGAAAAGGGAAGAGGTGATGAGAAGGGGAGGGGGAGGTGTAAAGGAGAGTGATGAGGGTAGGGTTAGGTGGGGGGGGGGCTAAATTAAGACCTTAACACTGCAGCTGACAGAATTATATCTCCCGTTGAAACTTTTCTTTGGTAGGAGGAACCGAAAGATCCTAAATTCCTCATTGCCCACTCAGATCATTTATCAGAGATATCTACGGTCTCTGTGGAAAGTTTTTCTCTGAGGAATCCTTTGGCGTCATCTGGGTCGGAAAAGTCATAGTGAGTATCTTCTACGAAAATCCTCAGACGGGCAGGATACATTAGTTCGAACTTAACTTTTCGCTCCACTAAATGGGTGCAAATGGGTGAGAATGCTTTCCTTTGTTTGGACAGTTCGACAGAAAAGTCTTGAAATAAACGTAATCTCTTGCCTTCCCACATTAGGGTCTGGACTTTGCGGGAGGCCCTCCAGAAGGCAACTTTATGAAGATAATTTAGACAGCGAAACAAAACAGGTCTTGGTCTGGGATCATTGTGCTTGGGTATGTAGCCTAATCGATGGACCCTCTCCACCACTAGGTCTTTACATTCAGCTGAAATGCCTAACAGCTCAGGTAGTTTTTTGGAGACAAAGTCCTCTAAAGCGGGACCTTTGATTTCTTCTGGGAGGCCGACTACTCTGATATTATTCCTCCGCGATCGATTCTCCATCGCGTCTACTTTATTCCACAATTGGAAGTTATCTTTTTGTAATCTGATGATGTCTTTTTGCACTATATGCAGATCATGTGAGACAGCTCCCAGCCTGTTTTCATTTGTGGAAACTCTGGTGGTGAGTTGCTGTATTTGTTGGGATATTTCTTGGACTGCATTGGATAAAAGGGGGGTCATAGTGGATTTTATGGCTTCGACAATGTCTCTATAGGTTACTGGGGAGTCGAGATCTCTGCGATTTTGCGGTATATCAGGGTCACCTGCAGTTGTTACTGTCTTCTTGGATGCAGGGGAGAGAGGGGAGATGTGTTCCTCTCCTTCTGGTGACATGGTGTGGTCAACCCTGCGCTTTTCGTTTCTGATCGGGGTGTGCCTGTTCTGTTTCCCTGCAGGGAGGGACTGCTCCATCTATAACCGGTGTAACTGAGTGGGCCTCAGTGGGTAAGAGGGATAATATCCTGTGATTGATATTGTGGTGGGGGGGGTGATCCTGATTACAGATCTGAAGTTTATCTGTAGGTAGTAAGGGAGAGGTGGGGAGAGGAAGTCTTTCTTTGTTAAGCTGGGAGTAGGTAAGCTCCAATAAGAGGATATGTATGTTATCTTGGGTTTTTATCTCTTACCTCCTGGGAGGGAGTAGCGTTGCAGCTTGGGTATATCAGGGAGATTATTTAGTGTCCCCTTTTGATATGTAGTTGTCTCCGTGTTGTGGGAGAGGTAACCCCAGCTTTCCCCGTACCTTTATGGGATGACAGTTCTGTCTGTGGGTGCTGTATCAAGATGGCGCCGGCGCGCACGAGGGATGCCTTCCCTGAGAATTGCGGCTGCTGTGGGCTGGAGCTGTGTCTGGCTTGTCAGTGAGGCATCTGATTCGGGGAGTATGTGTGTTCTGCGCTTCCCCGTAGCTGAGCCTTTGGAGCTTTTCGTGCGCCTCCGTGTAATGGCGCCGGGTAGCGGGTGACGTCACTGGTCTCCTCGTTTCTCTTGCTCCTTTGGGGGAGAAGGTAGCAGGTCTCCGGGGGGCTCCAAGTATTTTGGGGGGCCGTCGGGCAGGAGGCTACGTATCTGTGCCTTTGGTGCTCGTCATGCGCCTCCGTGTAATGGCGCCGGGTAGCGGGTGACGTCACTGGTCTCCTCGCGTGTCTTGCTCCTTTGGGAGAGAAGGTAGCGGGTCTCCAGGGAGCTCAAAGTGTTCTGGGGGTTGTCGGGCAGGAGGCTACTGTGTTCGGGGGCAAAAGAGTGTCCCCAGTGTGCACGGTGGACGGGATCTACCCAGAGCTGCGGTGTCAGGCAGCTTCTCCCATGCAGCCGTAAGCGGAAGTCTGAAACCGCCATTTTGAAAAGAAAAGGTTTTTCTGATGCAGTGGTGCATACTATGATTAAAGCCAGGAAATCTGTGTCCTCTGCAAATTATTACAGAGTATGGAAAACTTACATTAGTTGGTGTGAGAGACGGAAGTCACACACATCTCATTTTAAATTATCAAAGTTGATGGAATTTTTACAAGATGGTTTCTCATCGGGCCTAAGCCTTCAGTCATTGAAGGTGCAGATCTCAGCCTTGTCCATCTATTTCCAGAAGAGGATAGCCATTTTACCGGAAATCCAGACATTTTTACAGGGGGTATCTAGGTTGAAACCTCCATACAAGCAACCAGTAGCGCCTTGGGACTTGTCACTGGTTTTGGAATGCCTTCAGAAGGCACCCTTTGAACCTTTGAGGTCGGCGGACCTTAAGTTTCTCACATGGAAGCTGGTGTTCTTGTTGGCAGTGGCATCAGCTAAAAGGGTGTCAGAGTTAGGAGCTTTGTCATGCAGATCTCCTTTCTTAATTTTTCATGACGATAGGGCGGTCCTGAGGACAGTGCCTCAGTTTTTACCGAAGGTAGTCTCTGCCTTCCATTTAAATTAGGGGATAATTCTACCTGTGTTTCAACCCCCAGAGGGTTCTAAGAAAAGGGACAAGTTGAAGAGTTTTTATGTTGTGCGTGCTTTACGCATTTATGTGGACAGAGTAAAGAGTGTCAGAAAGACAGACACATTGTTGGTATTGTATGACATACAAAAAATTGGTTGGCCTGCATCTAAGCAGACTATTGCTAGGTGGTTGCGATCTGTGATAGCTTTTGCATACACCAAAGTGGGAAGGCCTGTACCGGCCAGAATAAATGCGCATACCACCAGGTCAGTTGCCACCTCTTGGGCGGTTCGACATGGGGCAACAGCTGAACAGGTTTGCAGGGCTGCCACTTGGTCATCTGTTCATACCTTTGCAAAATTCTATAGATTCCATGAGTTCGCGTCGGAGGACGCATCATTCGGGCGAGCAGTGCTGAGAGCTGCAGACCTGAGCGTACCCACCCAAAGGACCGGCTCTGGAACGTCCCAGGGTTGAGCTGTGTCACCAGGACCATTGAAAGAGAAAAAGGGATTTTTGTAAGAACTTACCGTTCGAATCCCTTTCTCTGATATGGTCCTGGTGACACAGCGATCCCTCCCTTACGCTCAGTACAGAGCCGAATTTCCCATTAGGCACGTGAGGCACCGGCCTAGGGGCGGCACATGTTTGGGGGCGGCACTTGGATGCCTGTGATAGTACTGTCAGCTCAAAATGTACCAATAACTGCAAAATATCCACTGTACTGTACTATATTCCATCTTAAATAGAGTGTAAATGGATAGGACATGCAGATACTGCCCCTATAAACTGTCCTACTTAGTAAACATTATTGTTGTGCCTAGGGGCGCCCTCCTCCCTAAATCCGCCACTGAGCCTCAGTAAGTATGCCAGAAGTTTCATGATGATTCATGTTAAAATGGTTAAAAGTTAAGTTATTGTTATAAAATGTGCATATAATATGTGCAGGCGTTTGTACTGAGTTAATGTATTCCAGTGGCTTTGAAAGATTGAACTGAAGAGTCCAGGATGCAGTAGGGGAGGAGCCTACCCTCTAAAAGCTTTAGGATAGGTGCCTGGCTCCTTCGGACCCTCCTACATCCCAGTGTTGAGCTGTGTCACCAGGACCATATCAGAGAAAGGGATTCGAACAGTAAGTTCTTACAAAAATCCCTTTTTCATTAACTATCAGGGGGTAACATATAGCAATTTAGGGGGCGCCAAAATGAGATTATATCTTGCCCCCCCCCAACCTAAAAACGTTCCAGCGCCACTGCCAATGACTCAATCAACAAATCAATCAGTCATCTTCTAGCTTGCATTTAGGAAATGAAGGGGCAGATGTATTCAGCTTGGTAAAGTAGAAGGTGATAACGCAGCACCCATTTAGCCCCTAACTGTCATTTTCAAACCCAGCATGAACTTAACAGTTAGGAGCTGATTTCTGGAACTTTATTTTTCTCCACTTTATCACTTCTCCTGGCTTAATACATGTGTTCCATATTCTATAAAATGATAGACAGAAGCTTTATGGCTGCTATATTAGTGTGTGTGTGTGTGTGTGTGGGGGGGGGGGGGGGGGGCACAAATGTTTGCCCAGAAACAACAAGCCTGATGATGGGTTGAGGACACTAGGGTAATTATTCAGAAAAATGTTGACCCTCACAAATGTATTAATATATGTATTAATAATAGCTGTACTCTTATATTATCAGAAATCAAATACTCAGTGACCATCTTCGTCCGCATACTCCTCTCCATCATTGGCCTCAAGCCTCTAGTTGTATGTTGATTGAGTCCTCACTACTTATAGTTAAGCTGTAATGTGTATTGAACTGTGGCACTCTTTATTTGTACTCTACTTTTGTTATTTATTCAATGTTATGCCAAGTTTTGTCTCCCTGTATTGTTCCTTTGTACGGCGCTGCGAAACACTTGTGGCGCCTTATAAATAAAATTATAATAATAATAATAATAATAAAAAACAAAGTTGTGTCCTTAGAGTTAAAATAGATTATTAAGTGAATCAAGTTTTAGCCCCTTATAACGGAAGCGGTACATCTGTCAGAATGAACTTAGGTCTACAGTCATTAGGTCGACCCCACTAGGTCGACTGGCAGGAAGGTCGACCTGACTTAAGGTCGACATGGGCCAAGGTCGACTTGACTTAAGGTCGAATTTGCATAAAGGTCGACATGAGGAAGGTCGACTGGTCATAAGGTCGACATGGGTTTTTCACTGTTTTTTGATCCGAATGTTGACACAGTCGACATGGACACAGTTGGCAATGAGAATCGGACCCTCGCATCGCTCGCTTCGCTCGCGATGCTTCGGGCACGGTGCCTCGCTGCGCTCGGCACACTATTTTATTCTCCCACCACGCCCTAGTGGATGGTAGGGCATGAAATACCGCCTGTCGGCACATGTCGGCTCAAAAAACAGTGAAAAACCCATGTCGACCTTATGACCAGTCGACCTTCCTCATGTCGACCTTTATGCAAATTCGACCTTAAGTCATGTCGACCTTGGCCCATGTTGACCTTAAGTCAGGTCGACCTTCCTGCCAGTCGACCTAGTGGGGTCAACCTAATGACTGTAGACCTAAGTTCATTCTAATAGATGACCGCTTCCCCTTATAACATGATACATAAAAAATTGCTGATTTTGAAGTACAAAGCAGTACAAAAACAGTTACTTTTAATGCTACATTAGTGAACGACTCATTTTTATTCAGTTTTATTACTTTTTGTGAAGTTTTTTCTGCACTTGAGTGCATTGTTTTTTATTTATTAAATAAAGACAGAAAGTTGCAAATCCTTATCCCTGCAGCAATCTATGCAGAGTTGGAATATACAAATTTTGGAATATACACATTTTGTATGCAAACTCTATGTAGATAGTATACATATACACATTAATTTTACATTCACATTCTAAGGAGGAAAGCTTCTAATAATGAAATGAGGTGATGTTGCCCATAGCAACAGAACAGATGATATTATTTCTTTATTGAATCCTAGAACATGATCAAATCTGATTGGTTGCCACGGTAAACATCAGCTCTTTTTATTTTTAGAAGCGTTAGTAAATTTACCCTTAAGTTGTTTTTAGGGTAAGGGTTTATTTTTTTTGCTTTTTTGTATAAAACATAATAATGTAAATAATAATAATAATGCAGAAAGCATGCCTTATGGACAACAAAAAAATGTATGCCTTTAAAGTACATGTTCTACACTCTAGACCAGAAGTGTCACTTGGGTTGGTGTCACCCGATGTAGTAAATCATGGTGTCACCCCCCCTTCATGGACCTCCTCCTGTCAAGCACCGAAGCGCATTGCAGAGGGCATCTCTTACCCTTTCGCACTGCAGCTATAACACAGTATATTGACGTGTTTTGTTAAGCATTTCAAAACTGTTCTAGCTGCAATGTGAAAGTGCCAGAGTGAATTTACCGGTTACAAAAACTCGTTATTTAAACCATGTTAAAAGAAGGATCCTACATATTTCAAAGCCAATCCATTTTGCTGTGTGAAATCCTCAGACCCGGTATTTTTAACACATTACTCTGCAAAAGGATGGTAGCACCAGGGCGGTACTGAGCCGCCGAGGTACCATAGAGAAGTACCCAAAAGCAGGGAGCGGGGAGCAGGTGTGTCTGTGATCCTCCCTCTCCCCTCCCCTATCCCACCCGTGGCGTGAATCAACGCTGCTCCCCCCGTTGGGGGGATTTCAGCACGGCAACACCTGCGCTCCGGGGGGGTGGGGTGTAGTATCGCCCGCCGCAGTATTGCCCGCACACCCCCCCCCCCCGTGCCGCAGTATCGTCAACGTTTCGGGCTGGTGGCCCTTTATCAAGACATAAGAAAACTGGTGTTACATACTTACATTTATAGTAGAAAACAGGCAAAGTCATTCATTGCCTGTTTTCTACTATAAATGTAAGTATGTAACACCAGTTTTTTTATGTCTTGATAAAGGGCCACCAGCCTGAAACGTTGACTCACACAGCTTTGTGTACATTGTTTCATTTAACCTGACACTGCCGCTGTGCAGTTATACAAATCTTGCGAGTGCCCTCTGCTCTGTTGTATATAATATACGTTTGGATTGAGGGACACCCAAGCAGGTAGAAGCAAACGGCGGCACTCAAAAGGGATTTTCAATGTTGTATTTCACAAAATACGGCAAACCAACATTTCGGGGTCTAAGTCACCCCTTTGTCAAGGTGTATGTGCAAACAAGAATACATCAAAATGTGCTTACCTTATATAACAAAGTGAATCAAGCCAGATCGCGCCACTCAATATGTATTCTTGTTTGCACATACACCTTGACAAAGGGGTGACTTAGACCCCGAAACGTTGGTTTGCCGTTTTTTGTGAAATACACCATTGAAAATCCCTTTTGAGTGCCACTGTTTGCTTCTACCTGCTTCTACAAAATTGATCCAGAAGGCACCAGGGTAGATTGTACCCATGTGCGGGAGTGCCAGGTCGACACCAACCTACAGTATATATATATATATATATATATATATATATATATGGACAGTCCGTGGTTATGGCACCCTGTTTATATATAAAGTGGCTGGAACAATTAATCTGGTATATATATATATGTATATATATATATATACACACACACACACACAGTGAATACCTTCCCCTGCAAATTAATGATAGTCATTTTTATAATGTGTTATATTACATGTAAATTAATTGCAATCCCTCTTCTCTGATGTTCTCACAATCAGGATTGTTGTTTCCTTGATGTTGTGGTAGAGTTTGCGCAGTTTTATTCCATATCCGAACTTGTGTATTATCACGGCGCCCGCAAAATCGGCAGAAAATCGGCCGCAAATCGCATGCAAAAATTGAATGCGATTTAGCGGCCGATTTTCTGCGATTTTCTGCTGATTTGCATGCTATTCCATCCTTGCACACCCCTGCTATCCAAGTCAGCCCGAAGCGTGGCGAGTAGACGCGGTACGCATCCTTCCGACCTGTTCATACCCCCACTATCCACGTTGGCGTGGAGTTGATTCTATAAAGCATGGTGAGCGCAGCAAACCACTGAGCCCGAAGCGTGGCGAGCACAGCAAGCCCCGCAAGGGGATGTGTAAAACTATCCGGAAGCGTGGCGAACACAGCACGCCCCGTGAGGGGACACGGATTACTTGATGTGTATTCCACGCCCCCTTGGGGTTTCCACGTCCCCTCGTGGGGCTCGCTGCACTCGTCACGCTTTCAGCTTCGGCACGCTTTATAAAATCAACTCCATGCCGACGTGGATAGTGGGGGTATGAAGAGGTCGTGAGGACGCGTACCATGTCCGACCGCCACGCTTCGGGCTGACTTGGATAGTGGGGGTGTGCAAGAATGGAATAGCATGCAAATCGGCAGGAAATCGCGGAAAATCGGATGCAAATAGGACGCAAATCAGACCCTAAATCGCATCGCGGATCGAATTGGCTGCAAAATCGTATATGATATCGTATGCGATATTGTATGCGATTTAGATGAAATCGGGCGCCGTGATAATACACAAGCACCGCATATCCATATTTTATTTGTAACTGTTCTTAATAATTGTTCTAAATATGCATTGAAAACCTTAAAACAAATCTACTGATATCATAATGTTTTCCCAGAGAGTTGTTTTAAAATTTGAAATCAGTATTATATCTGTGAAACGCCAAGTGTAAAACAGTTATTAGAGCCTTTTTCCTTTGATCCCTTTGATCTTGGTGCATTATTATAACTATACATTCTGGAAGTCTACACACTGGAGCCATATCTAAGTTGTAGGATCAAGTACTCACAGCTAGATACAGTAAATTGCTTCCCCAATTCTAGAAACCTTAATTAGGAGTCACAGCTAAGTGTAGATATGAAATCCCAAGGCTCAGCCTCCTATTAAAATTATAAAGCCATTGCTTGCTAGTGCAACAGTCTTGGGAATAGAACCTAATAATACAATACTAATTAATACCCTAAGCAACTTGAAAGCTCTCACATTGTAAAGTAACAATTCCTAAAGTAATAAACCAAAAATCCTTTGAATAGTTATTTTGTCCTATTTTCTTCTAGTTTTGTAGTTCCATTGCTACTGTATCTTCCCTTAACTTGACTCTATTATTTATATTCTGATTTGAAAATAAATTATAAATTTTTTGGTACAGTTATGGGTCTGTAGGTCAACAGTGTCTAGGTCGACAGTCAAAAGGTCGACACAAAAAAACAAATTTGGTTGACATGGTCAAAAGGTCAACAGGGAAAAAGCTTGGCACAAGTTTTTCACAGCTTTTTATGTTTATTTCCACATAGGTCGACATCAGGGACGTGGGGTGAGGTAAATTACTGAGGAGTCCCTGGCAAGTACCAGAGCCAGATTTACACACAATATATGAGCCATGGGGTACATGTCGGCATTATACACATGTGCACCAGTTTACACTGCTGGAGATTCTATGAGTTTTGATAAGAGATGTGCAGAAGAGATAGCCAGGTGAGGCACTGCCTCACCTGCCATAGACTTTTTAATCCAGAGTTTTGCCTATAAAAATTATTAGAATAATAAAAATAAGATTTTTTTATATTTTATTTGTATTTTTAACATATTTTATGAATTAAAAATTCTGGCATATATGTTAGTATGACAGGAAAGGCTGTGCCTCACCTGCCTCACCCAGCGTCCTGTGTCAGTTTGCATGGCTTGCAGCGCTCGTCTTGCTTCGGGCATGGTACCTGCTGTGCTCAGCACACTGTTATTTTCTCCCTCTATGACCACTAGAATGTGCAAGTATGAACAAATGTAAAAAAAAAATCATGAACAACTCATGTCAACCTTTTTCCATGTCTACCTTCTGCTTGTGTTGACAATTGGATCATCTTAACCTATTCAGCGGCTTCTTCAGATAGTGAGCTGACTACCTGAAGAAGCCGCTGACACCCAGAAAGAGGCAGAGAAAAACGTAATTTTATTCAAAATATTGAGCAGTGTATTGAAAGTGCTTGGATGGCAAAAATCAACAGGCAATAGGAGGATTATATATTTTCCCTTTTATTTTATTTTTGCATTTTTGCTTTCATTTAAATGCTGTCTGGCCAGAGAACTTTTACAAAGTGGTTATAAACATCTGTGACCCTCCAGGACACAATAGCCCATTTGGATCCTCATATCTCCCCCTTATGTGGGTCATGGTTACTAACTATCCAGCTGGATATTTAATTATTTAAATACCAGATATAAATACAACAACTATATTAAATGTGGTTATTTTTATCTTGATTTTTTTTTTTTAGCTAAAGGTTTTGTGCATGGGAGTGGGGTAGTGCTGCAGCTTCACCTATCTGCCAATGTGACAATGATTAATGGTGCTGAGCATCAGGAGCCAAGGCACACTGATTGCACAAGTGTGCAGTGCATTCCTGGGAGTTGTCTAAGTCCCATGACACTTTAAACCAGAGGGCAGAGGCTGAGAGGATTGTGCTGAGCTCTAATTGGTGGAGCTCATTACATGCCCATGGAGAACAGCAGCAGCAGCTTAGTCATGGGAGGGTTTTTAATCAAAGGCAGCACTAGGACTGTGAGGTCTCCTACAGAGTAAGGTGCAGAGGGACAAACACAGGCTTTTCATATGGTATGTATTTATGTGTATGTGTGTGTGTGTGTATATATATGTGTGTATATATATATATATATATATATATATATATATATGCAGTTACCCATTGACCAAGTTTATACTGCCTTTACTCTGTGTTTTGACAGTGTAATATTCTCCCATGCAGTGTGCGGCCAGTAATGACAAGTGCAAGGGGGCCCCCCTGGCTAAAGTACCCCGGGCCCCCCGAAGGCTTAATCTGGCACTGACAGAGAGTGGTATATACTGTAAACGTGAATTAGAATAATAGGATTATTGTGCTAACTGGACTAAGCGCCAAGATATTATAATTCTTTATGTTTATCACTACACAATAGTACTCCTTATTCATATTTGCCACAAAGTAGTTTTACATACACAGAATGCCTACGGTAGTATTGCCCACAGTAGTAGTACCACTTACACAAAATGTCCACAGTAGTGCCTTTTACACACATATCTGTCCTTTGAGAAGCTCCATGAACTCTGTTTCTGTATGGGACAAATGTATTATAGCGCTAGTACTTCCTGCTTCACCTGATTAGCGAGGCGAAGCAGGAGGGGAGACCGCTAACTCCCCCCTCCGGCGATGTCCCCTGCTGGAGATAGCGCATCAGTTTACACTAATGCGCTGTCTCCTGTCCCCGGGCCGGCTGCACTGGGCATGCGCGGGATCTCGCTAATCACGTGAGATCCCCAGCGCAGCCCAGACCTAACAGCAGGGACAGGGCTGTCCCTGCTGTTTAGATAGGGCTTTGCCAGCCTGCTGCTGGCGAAGCCAAAAGCAGCAGTGGGCAGAACGGTCAGCGAAGCTGACCGTTCATACATTCGGCCTGCTATCATTTAGATAGCAGCGCCCCTCGCGCGCTCGCCACGCTACGGGTTGGCGTTCATAGTGGGAGAAAGCGTGGACAATGGGGGTGCATTCAACATTGTAAGCACCCATCAGGGTTGTACAATTAAAAATAGCATCGCATGCCATTTGGTAGCATGCGATGCTGTGCGATATTTAATTGTACAATCCGGCTCATTTACCCGATCATCGCATTGCATCGCATACCATCGCATACCATCGCATTGTATCGCATACCTTATGTAATGGTATGCGATGGGCGCCGTGCTAGGAAACAAGTACCATATATATCTATATATATCTATATATATATATATATATATATATATATATATAGATATATATAGATAGATATACAGTATAGATGCTTCCTTATTATTATTACTTTATTCTGAGTGCAACACTCAGAATAAAGGCAAACACATGGTACACAAGTTACTTGAAAACAGTTATAACAACTGAAACGTTGTAAAAGCACCCCATGGGCGAAATGTAATAGGGTGCGATTTTTAGACTAAAAAAAAATCGCACCAAATCGCACCTTTAAAAATCGCATTTTTTGCCGCGAATTCGCATATGTAATGAGATGCGAATTAGCGGCAAAAAATGCGATTTGCCGCGATTTCGGGCGATTTTTAGTCATGAAAATGTGCGCATTTTCAGTCATGAAAATGTGCGCATTTTCATAAATGCGATTTTGTGCAAAAAAAAAAAAGTTTAAAAAAAAACGGCGTGGGGTCCCCCCTCCTAAGCATAACCAGCCCCGGGCTCATTGAGCCGGACCTGGTTCCAAAAATACGGGGGGACAAAAAGCATAGGGGTCCCCCCGTATTTCTGAAACCAGCCCCGGACTCTTGGACCGGTCCTGGTTCCAAAAATACGGGGGACAAAAAATCTGGGGGTCCCCCGTATTTTGAAACCAGCACCGGGCTCCAACAGCCCACGGTGTCATGCCACAGCCGGGGGACACTTTTTATACAAGGTCCCCCGGCCAAAACATGAGCACCGTGGCTGGTCAGCCTTGGACGGGGTACCTGGAGGAGTGGGGACCCCCCCAATAAAGGGGTCCCCCCCCCCAGGCTTCACCCGTCCAGGGCTGAAGCCCGGGGCTGTCACCGGCGTCCGTGGCCAGTGGACGCCGGCCTGATAGGGTTAAATCCATCATACATATCATTACATTGCTTTATACCGGCGAACTACAAGTGCCAGCAGACCTCCCCCGCATGCTGGGACTTGGAGAACCACAGGTCCCAGCATGCGGGGCATTAATGGGCCCGCTGGGACTTGTAGTCCACCTGTAAAAAGAATGTTTATAAAAAACACACACACAGAGAAGTACAAGTTTATTACACACACACCTCACTTTTACACCAGCGTTACTTACCATTCCTGGATCCAGCGCTGGTCTGGCTGCTTTACAGCCGGCTCCCCCCGCACTGACAGGCAGCGGGGAGAACTGGCTTTCTCCGTTGCCTGTCACCGGCTTTCTCCGTAGCTTCTGTAGCGCTGTCCGAGTGCTACAGAGGCTGAGAGCGCGATTGGCCGATACGTCTCCATGGAGACGCATAGCTCAGTCCTGATTGGCTGAGCTATGCGTCTCCATGGAGACGCATAGCTCAGCCAATCGCGCTCTCAGCCTCTGTAGCACTCGGACAGCGCTACAGAAGCTACGGAGAAAGCCGGTGACAGGCAACGGAGAAAGCCGGTTCTCCCCGCTGCCTGTCAGTGCGGGGGGAGCCGGCTGTAAAGCAGCCAGACCAGCGCTGGATCCAGGAATGGTAAGTAACGCTGGTGTAAAAGTGAGGTGTGTGTGTGTGTAATAAACTTGTACTTCTCTGTGTGTGTGTTTTTTATAAACATTCTTTTTACAGGTGGACTACAAGTCCCAGCGGGCCCATTAATGCCCCGCATGCTGGGACCTGTGGTTCTCCAAGTCCCAGCATGCGGGGGAGGTCTGCTGGCACTTGTAGTTCGCCGGTATAAAGCAATGTAATGATATGTATGATGGATTTAACCCTATCAGGCCGGCGTCCACTGGCCACGGACGCCGGTGACAGCCCCGGGCTTCAGCCCTGGACAGGTGAAGCCTGGGGGGGGGGACCCCTTTATTGGGGGGGTCCCCACTCCTCCAGGTACCCCGTCCAAGGCTGACCAGCCACGGTGCTCATGTTTTGGCCGGGGGACCTTGTATAAAAAGTGTCCCCCGGCTGTGGCATGACACCGTGGGCTGTTGGAGCCCGGTGCTGGTTTCAAAATACGGGGGACCCCCAGATTTTTTGTCCCCCGTATTTTTGGAACCAGGACCGGTCCAAGAGTCCGGGGCTGGTTTCAGAAATACGGGGGACCCCTATGCTTTTTGTCCCCCTGTATTTTTGGAACCAGGTCCGGCTCAATGAGCCCAGGGCTGGTTATGCTTAGGAGGGGGGACCCTACGCCGTTTTTTTTTTATAAAAACACTTTTTCACATTTTTATTAACAGGACCATGCACAGATCTCAATGATCTGTGCATGGTTCTGTCAAATTCGCCTGTCAGAACCTGGTCTATTTTTTTGGCGATTTTTGGTAACATTTACCAAAAATCACACCCTATTACATTTGCGAGTTGTATACTTTATAATGGGAAAACATCTGGATGCGAATTGTAATGTGACTAAAAATCGCACTTCTAAAAGTGCGATTTCGCGGTAAAAATGGCGATTTTTTACCGCGATTTTCAACCTATTAAATGTGCGATTTTCGGAAAATGTGCGATTTCGGCCGTTTTTGACCAAAAATCGCACATGTCTAAAAAATCGCACCCTATTACATTTCGCCCCATGTGTTTGCCTTTATTCTCAATGCAGCACCAGCCAGCATCTATACTTGTACTTGTGTGAGGGCACCGGGCACATTGGAATCTCCTACCTGTATGTCAGTTTGTTTCTACCCAGTTTGTTTTATCACTGTTGTTTCTACTTGTAAAGTGCAATGGAATATGCTGCGCTATATAAGAAACTATAAATAAATAATAATTATATATATATATATATATATATATATATATAAAGGGACCCAAATCATGCAATCTGTAATGGTTAGCCAAACCTTTGTGGCAGCTGGCCACAACCCATATAGAGGATGTCCACCCCACTAAGCCTGGGCCCCTACCACTGCCTTCCACCTGCGGCCCCTTCATGTCCCAGTCTGACACTGTACCCAGCATAACATACTTTCTCATGAATCTGGGAAATCCCCCTCCCGGAATATGAAATTCTCCTGGACATTCCGGGAGAGTTTATTGGCAAGCATGAGGTGAGCAGTACCAGTGGCAGTACCAGTGACATTAATTGTGTATTTGTAAATGACTGGAGAGGTTAAGCAACATTCTGCTTCAGTGTTTTTTTTTTTTAAACTCTAATTAATTTCACAATTTGATAATGAGAATTGGCTTGTGGCTGTCAACCAAGCCTAAGAAATATTGTGGCAAGCTTTGAACGAGGGGCTACAAAATGGCTCTTTGATCTGTTTGCAGTATCTGTTTTCATCTGTAGATTCTCCACCACACTGTTGTGTCCTTAGGCAAAGGCTTTGTATGAATTATCTTGATATGCGCTTGTGTATCTTTCTCTCTGTATATGGATAATTGAGCATGAAACCAAATAGCTGTGTTTTTGGAGAGTCTCTCCATGGAATGTACTCATGAAATTCCAAAGGTAATCTTTTCTGCATTGCAGAACAAAGACCTGTCATATGCTGCAGCAGATTGACTGTAAGCTGTTAGTACAAGATTCACGTGATGCATGCTGTTTAATAAAAGTGAAAAGTAAACATTCATTCTTAGTTGCTATCGGTTATGCGAGGTGGTTGTAGAATTGCACTACTAAACATAAGTGTGGCATGTAGGCAAGGGCTACATATACAGTATATGAGCATGATTAGCTAATGCTAGCTCACAGTAATATTAGCTGGAATGGATCCAACTTCCCTGAGTACCAGCGGTCAGGATTCCGATGGCTAGTATACTTATTATTATTATCCTTTATTTATATCGCGCCATAAGGGTTCCGCAGCGCCCAATTACGGAGTAGACATGATCAAAACAGGAAAACAGTAACTTACAGTTGAAGACAATACAGGACAAGTACAGGGTAAATGATTATAGGAACATCAGCCGATTACTGCAACATAAGTATCCAGGTGGCAGCAAACAGCATGCTTTGGTGCAGTAGAGGACTACTGAAGTAAGAAAGGATAAGCACATGAGGTCCCTGCTCGTGAGAGCTTACATTCTAAAGACGAGAGGCAGACAGACAAGGGTGACACCGGAGGGGTAGACAGGGCGAGGAACAGAAGGTTATGAGGACAGTTTGCTGGGTTTGGTGAAGAAGTGGTGAAGTTCTTTATAAAAGTGGAGAGTTTGAGGGGGAGAGGCGGAGAATACCAGAGTAGGGGAGCAGCACGTGAAAAATCTAGGAGTGGGAGGAGGTAATAAGTCGGCAGGGAAGCCGATGGGCGTTAGCAGAGCGAAGAGGACGAGTGGGAGTGTAAATGGATATAGGGTCAAAGATGTAAATGGGAGAGGAGTGGGTGAGGGCTTTATAAGTGAGTGTGAGAACTTTGAATTTAATTCTGAAAGGGAAGGGAAGCCAGTGAAGGGCTTGTAGAAGGAAGAAGAAGGGAGGTGGAGGTAGTGCGTTTGGTGAGGAAGATAAGTCGGGCTGCAGCATTGAGGATAGATTGAAGTGGAGACAGGCATTTGTCAGGGATACTAGTTAGGAGGAGATTGCAGTAGTCCAGCCCGAATATGATCATTAAATGGATAATGGTCTTAGTGGCATCCTGAGTGAGAAAAGGTCTAATTCTGGAAATATATTTGAGATGAAAATGGCAGGTTTGTGAGAGGTGCTAAATATTTGGTTTAAAGGAGAGGGATGAGTCAAGGATTACTCCAAGACAGTGTACTTGTCAGCTAGAGGTGATAGACGTGCCATCAATAGATGGCACAACTTACCGTCAGAATCCAAGTCTCAGGCCGGCAAACCACACCCAAAAGTGTTAGGCCCTTCTGAATCTATCCAACACTATGCTTTACCAGCAATGGTTTGTTCCAGTATAGCAGGGGGACACACCGAGGGGGGCTCCACACTATAGGGCCGAGCAGCCTTAAGAGATTATTCAGGCCTGATCGCTGCTGTGCGAATTTGCACAGTGAATGATTATCAAATGACTGCGCATGCATATGGATCATAGCACGCATGTGCGAGGCCAAACAGCGACTAGATTCAGCAATTACTCTATTTGCTTATTGGGCCTGATTCAGACCTGATCGCATGGCTGAAAATTCACACAGCGAGCAATTATCAATGATCTGCACATGCATACAGACAGTAGTACACATGCGCGAGGCCATCCAGTGATGAAATCCTGCTACTCTTTCTATTTGCAAGCTGTTCACAAGGTGATTGACAGGAAGTAGGCATCTGGCGGTGGAAACCGTCCGTTTAGTGAGAGTGCTAAGAAAACCACAGACATGCCTACGAAATCACTGGAAATGTCTGGGAAAACGCTAAGCATACTGGAGTGATTTAGGGTTGCGTGTGTAATGTCAGCTCCAGGCTAGATGTGCCTTTTTCAATTGCATAGCCGCAGTAAGGGGGGTATTCAATCCCGGGTCACAACTGTCAGGGCATCCTGTTCTCAGCCTGCTCGACTGATATTCGATGGAATTCAATGTACCGTCTGCCGAATGATGAAAAGAGGGGTGGTCGCTCTCGGCAAAATGGGCCCAACTGCTTTTAAATTCGGGTCCGTCTGGAAAGACAGCATTGAATAGGCACCCGCCGCTATTTCCCCCGTTGGAAATAGTGGCGGGGGATTGAATACCCCCTATGTCTCTGGCTACTCTAAGCCTGTGATGACTTGTGCCCAGTGTAAAAATAATTCGATGTTAAGTCTGTGGCAATGAGTTTTGAACATATTTGCTCGGCTGTGAATAGATTAGAAGCCATACACATCCATTTGCACAGTGATTACATTAATTTGCAAGGCAGGATTTCACTCTAGCGGAGGGAAGTGGCTTAACTAAATGCTGGCTGCTGCAAATTTAGGGCTGCGCGATCAGGTCTGAATTGGGCACACCATTTGCAAGTCAATTTACCGGAAGACATTCAAGCGGTGGGTGAGGTAATCTCTGGCCTCGATCAGCCTGTTTCTAACGCAGAGTTGTGGGTCAGGTTTATGCACAGACTGCACACACTGAAATATCATTTGATGGTAAGTTGCGTATGGATTTGGCCTCCGATCTGTGAGATTTTTGCATCCCATTCGCAGACTTGGACGGGGCAGGATTTCACTTTGTCACTGTCTGGCTCTCTGAGTGCAGGGCTCTGCAAAATCACCCATCAGCGATCAGGTCTGAATAATCCCCTTAGTACGGAGCTGGGTTCCCTAGGAGAGCATTAGGGCTATTTCCAACACTTTTGCTTGGTAAATACCTATTAGTGGGCGAAACTACCCCACAGCAAAGCCTAAAAACTGCAGAACTGATTTATACCAGTATCGGCCACAGAGCACTTTTGGCCACCGGAGTCCGGCTGCATATGTTGGCGACCTGTATGACCGCCTCACTATTGGCGCAAAATCTAGCCTGAAGGTGCCAGGGACTGCCCCGGACCCACTCGATCCCCTCTGACTCAGAACCTTACCTACATTCAATGCAAGTTCACAGGTCCTCAAGGTCGGGGATATCTGCGTATTTGCCGGCTGGGAGAAGAGGACCAGCTGCAAGACCGTGGGGAGGACTGACTGACCGGAAGAGAGACAGCCCCAGTCGGAGACTTGGTGCCCGTCGGCTTGTCATGTCTGGAGCACCTGCTACACATACCCCCACTGTGCTATAGAGTGCTCAGCACTACCTCCTTCTCTGTGCCTGGCAGGGTAGGGTCTCTATTTGCCCACCATCCCACGGTTGCTTCACCCTCGCAACGACCCCGACCAGAACTGGCATCCCGACAACACTGCAAATGGAGGGTGTACACTGCGCTGGTTGGTATACTGTAGATTCCAATTTGATTAATTGGTGGGTGCCAATATTAATTGGGTTAAAACAATTTATTATTACACAATAAAAATGTATGTATTCAATAAAAAATTGGTAAACATATAAATAACAACAATGGGTAGCAGTAAGGTGCTTTTGGTAAATGAAGCTTCTGGGAGGGAATAAATGTATATATGGTCAGTCCATACAGTACCCTATTTCTTTATGATGAAATTATGGGATCCGTTCCTAAAATGCCTTCTGGAGTGTCCTTTTGATATACCCGTTAAGTGGGGGGTCCTGTTCCCGGTATAGATGGCGTTGTATTTGTGGGGTATCACTCCCCGTCCAGATAGTGCGAAATCCGCTTTATTGGACTATGGACCAATCCTCCAAGACTTTAGGAAAGGACAAAGGTGAGGATGGTTCGGTCTCAAAAGTAATTCTCCAAATGCTTGCAGCAAATTGTATGGGACTGAAGATTCCCTCTCCTCCACCAACGCGTTTTGCCTGTAGAAAAGGCTTTTTCAAGGTGTATGGGAGCATTGTGGTTGCAGGGTTTAAATACCTGTGTTGTTATGATAAAATGCTTAAAAATATGCAGTAAATGTAAGGATCGCATGAGCAGAGAAGAAATACATTTATATACACTGATAAGTACAGAAAACAAGCATTAGAAAATATATAAAAGTATAAAAAACATATTCAGTCATTTACATAGAGACCGGATATCCGGTCCCGGGGCTGTGGAACGCATTGAACTTCCAGATTTGCATATGCGCATTTATTTATGAACCGGACACCGTTTCTGGGTGTGTCCAAAATCTGCGTGCGCACTGGGGTCTCGCTTCCGGCGTGATCACCAGCCTCTGTCACGCCCGGAAGCGTGACTGTTTTTATCTGAAACAGTGGAACGCAAAGCATTTCCGGGTATGCGTTCCACCTGGGCTGCCACTTGTCTATAATACTTATACAGGTTACATAGCAAAAAAGACGATTATTAGAAAAATATATATAGAGATACATTTAGCTGCCTTAAAAATAAAAGGGGGGCACAGTATTGGTAATATAATCTATATATAAAGAAGCCAATGATATCAGGGGGATCCTAGCGGCCATCTTTATTTCTGGAAAGGGTTCCCTGCATTTACTGTATAACATTTAAATAACACAGAATGCTACGTATTGTATTTACAAAGTGATGATGTTATATTAAGCATTTCGAAGAGAATGAGTTTAAGAAATAATAAACATTATATGCACAATGGTTGTATTTATGGGTGAAATCCATGGGTGATGCATTGTGATATAGGTGATACACATAAGATACTGTATACAGGCCCGGCGATAGGGGGGTCAAAGGGGACAGCTGACCCGGGCCCTGACAACTTGAGGGGCCCCAGAGCCATCCACCCCCCCTGCTCAGCTGTCCCACAGCTTTGATCCCCGCAGTGTCTTGACTTGCAGCCTGCTGCCATGTGGCAGCGAGGTGGGCGGGAAGCAGGGATGCATGCGATCCATCACAACGGATCGCATGCGTCCCTGCCGCCGGGAACAGCAGTGTATGGGCACCTTTAGGATTTTAATTCCAAAAGAGTTTCTTTGATAAAAGATTTATGTCCAGTACCAAAGGCTGATAGAAAGCTAGAATCTTTTAAATGTTTATTAGAAAGTGTATAAGCACACTGTGTAACTGTTAACCCATAAGGATGTTGATTTGGTCGTAAAAATATTAATTTAATGTTAGGGCTATAGTTACTCTATTGGCCAAATAGACAAAGAAACAGAATTCAATAAAGTTGTAGCACTACAAGTTAAAAAGAATACAATACAGTATAATAAATATATTAATAAATTAGGACAAATTGCAGCATCAGCAGAAGGCAGATTAAAATAAAGTAAAAAGGATACTCATTTAATTTCAAGAAAGTGAGATTTTAGATTCCAACTGGCTTTTGCAAATTCTAATGAAAAAGAAAAGTATTTTGTAAAATTTGCCAGGAGACAAAAGGTAGATGTTTAATATAGCCTTGTACTAAAACGGAGTCTTTGTATGTTGGCTTTAATAGATGGAATGATGTTAGAAAGGTTCCACAAGCATGAACAGTCTGCGCCTCAAGGACGTGAAGAGCAAACTAGCAGGAACACAAAATATATTTGAAATGGTGAGTGATGCCAATAAAAATGAAATGCAGGTTGCACGCCTGGTGTTAAAAGCATTAACATCACTTTGAAATCTTACAAGGCCAAGCTATACTTTGTCATACCACTGACAGATCTCATTTCATTTTCTTTAAGTTAGGAGGCATTGATGTGCCTAAAATAGACCAGTTGCTACAGTACATTATCTTCAAGCATCTAGCACATAAATTAACTACAAAATACCCATGTTCATGGATGTGATAAGATATATTTATTATTGTGATTTCTTCTTATGATTGATCAGCAGTGAGTGCTATCCAGGTAAATTAGATTTTAGTTCCTCAAGAAAAATTATGGAATTGTATAAAAAAATGTTTAATTTATATTACTCTTTCATGTTTATTTAAAATATTTTATAATTACAGAATCATTGTTGGCAAGCTATGCATTTCAAGAACCTCATAGTAGTAATATAATATTTAGTTTTTCTCCCTATTTATCTGTAACAAGGAGTTTATTTTATTTAATATTTCCAATTATTTTATTTTGTTTCCTTTTTAAACATTCTTTATTGGCACTTTAAGCTTTCATTGAAATAAGGAAGCAGATATAAAATGCATAGGACAGTGGTTCCCAAACTTTTTTGAATCACGGCACCCTAGGGTATCAACATTTTATAATGGCACCCCTAGACAAAAATAAAAATGGAGAAAGAAAATATAAAAGTAAGTAGATTGTGTTTATATGTCAGCCTTAGATTCACTTATGTAATTAGGGATATTTGATTATATGATTGGCTGCCTTTATATATGATTGGCAGCCGCCAGTCCTGTTATGGTCTAATACACTAACGATAAATAATTTGAATTGGTCTTAGACCACCATCGGAGGGCACCCCTGCAAATGTCTGGGGCGCCACGGCACACAGTTTGGGAACCACTGGCTAGGATGTTATCCTGCAATATGATTTACAGTATTTCTGTTTAGGCAGAAGTGAATTGGTGATCCTTTAAGAGGAAAGTCCAGGAAAACCAAGTGAATTAGGTGCATGTTCCACTGAGAGAGGAGGACTCCTGACTTACACTCTTGTATGGGACATAGATGATATCTTTGAGCTTTTATATACTACACAACTTTCTGCTTTCTTATTTGTTCCCGCCTTACAGGGATCATTCATGGTGGAATGAGCATATAGAGTGCCATATGTTTTACATTTGTTTTTGTAATATTACAAATTTCTCTTTACTATGCTGAGACACTCATGTTTCCATATACTACTTTTGCACTTTAAATTAAAAATGTTCTTCAATTACAGTACATTGACTCTTTGGGTAATGCATGGACTAGTTTGCATGGCAGAAAAGTTTATTTTTAGCCTTGCAAGTTGTGAAATTAATGATTGGTAAATTGGGAGAAATGATTCATGATAGGGGCAGGGGATATTTGGCAGACATACTTATTCATGTCCACATTGGGGATGTAGTACATTTCTCACTTTTATTCCTACGCACGTATGTTGGCCAACTGCTGGCAGGATTTTTTCCATTGTGTCTTGTCCTTATATAGATGTGCACCTGTTTATGGACATTTTATTGGTGGTGAATAGTACCCACCAGTAAAATCCACTGCCTGCAGGGACAGCCTAGCATTGGCAGTGGTTGCATATAGGAAGCACTTACCGCTATCACAGCCATAGGGGGATAGGTTTTCTCTAGGCCGCAAATAGCAGAAAGAGCAGATAGACTTAGAAGTTACTCACCTGGTATAACGGCAGCCCTATCTGGCTTCTAGGGAATTCAGCCATCAGACCTGGGTATCTGCATACTACGGCCAGCCTGCATAAGCTAATGCAAGAAAACATTGTGATTCCCATCCGAGGGTTGCAATAATGATTTGAGTCCACAGATGCAGCACTTGGATCCTGGCTATTGCTAATAGGAGGCATCTATCCCCCACAGATGCTTCATGCTGCATTTGAATTTTAATTTCATTGTGTCAATGCAAATCCATACAAACATCAAATGGACCCCCAGATTGAACACTAAATTGATATTACTAGAGACAGTATTATATGCATTTGCATATTTGCATATGGATTTGCATATTTGTCCGTTCTCACTGGTTATTGCATATTCTACCTAAAATATAGCGATGGTGCATATTTTGGACCCAGCCCCCTTTCCACCCACAAATCATGGCACTGCTTTGCCCTGCTGCTGCTAAACAGGTAGTGGTAGAGTGTGCAGGCCGGGCCAATATGTGTGCAGTGTGGGGAACCTTGGATGTACGCCATGTCTGACACTGCTCTAGGCTGACAATCCATTTTAATAGAAGTCAGTTGGGGCGGATGCTGTCACGAAGCTCCTGAATCTTTGCCTGCCCCTGTCCTGGGACTTTGCGCCGAGAGAGAAACTTCTGCAGCAGAGGAGGTGGGCGGAAGTGTTGTGACATCATGTGGTGCGGAGGAAGCGCCCGGTCACAGTGAGTATGCGGCGTAGGTAAGAAGCCTCCCACTGCACCGCCCACACATTCTTTGCTGACATGTGATCCATCAGTGCTGGAGATGAGGGTCCGTGTAGTTGATGCCAGAAGGATGCTGGAGTCTGCTGTAGCAGCCAGGAAGAAAAAAAGTGCTAACATAGCACCCAAATGCAAATACTGCCCAGTTACCTCAGTGGATGTGGAACGGTCCTTTTCCACTTTTAAAAATATTTTGAGTGATCGAAGAAGACACGATCTTACTACTGAACATTTGGAACAGTACCTGATTGTTTAAGTTTTCAAGAGTAACAAAATGTTAAATCATTTTTAATGATCGATATGTTATTATACTGCTTACTAATTGTATGCTGATTTTTGAATAAATAAGTTAAAAATTACTGGTTTTTATTATTTATTTATTATGTAGCATATTTTAACACTTTTCATGCATATTTCAAGCTTTTTATGTTGCATATAATCCTGTCTCTAATTATAACATACTTTGGTGCCCAATGTTTTGTAATAAAAGATGAACGAATCTGAGTAAAAACTTAGAACATCTTTTGCAGCAGGATCAATGTGACAAATATAGAAGTCGATTAATTAAACAGTAGTCAGAGAATCAATAAAGCATTCTCATGAACCGGTGACATTGGCTGGAGGAACATGATATCTGCACACATGCTGCAGGTGTTATTTCATTTGCAACAAAACAAGCCTGGAGGTAACATTTATGTAAGTGTAAAACAGGGCAATGTTCTTGTCTGCTTGTTCTGCTCCAGACAAAGAGCAGTATTGTTACAAGGGCATTATTACCAGACAGCATGGAGCTGTGACTCAGGATATTCTGCTTGTTCTGAGCTTTTGAAGATCTTTTGAGAGATGAATTATGTTATGTGATATTTCTAATTGAAGTGAGTCCAGCCATAGAGACTTGTGAAATGCTTATTAACGCAAACAAAAGTATTTTACATTTTAGTTTCAGTATTAAAACCCAACATATTATTTTACTGCACTAAGCAGCAAATTATATAAAGCAAGTGACTTTGCACCTGGACATTGATTAACGAGTACAGAGCTACTTTTAAGTTATGAGAGGTGACCTGCAGACAACTTTGGGGGCAAAGCTCTGACATCATCAAGCCCAGCCCTTACTTTGAAAAAGTGCTGCGAATTGGGGGTCCACTGATGGGAGTGGGTCTAAAATTATGCAAATTGTGTAATTTTATCTCCACCTATCCCCACCAGAGAGGTGGGGCTAACATGTGGATTACATGCTTGTTGCCACAGGGATTACATGCTCATTGCACTCTGACTGCAGCGTTTTAGGAAGAGAGTTCCGGCCATAATGATGCCTAGCTAGCAGCAAGCTAGTACAGCCTGGTGACAAGCTTTGGCCTCGCCACTGACATGGGCGGTGCACCCGCCTGCAGTGCCTCTGGCTGGTGAATTGGCGCACTAGTGTGACAGTAGTCTGTCACATGCCAATAGAGGAGCCAGGTGCACCGATTTGTCAGTGGCCGGAGCTTGGCTCGCATCACCAGGCTGTATTAGCATCTGTATTAGCTTGCTACTCACTGGGCATCACACAGTGGCCAGACCTCTCTTTGTAGCGTGCCCGCACAACTAGCTATGTGGAGTCAGCCAGGCTCAGAGGCTGGCCTCAAAAGCATTTGAGGCCAGCCTTTTCTCTGACCGGCTGGCCTCAAATGCTTAAAACTGAATCATTCTGGGGGGGCACATATGCCACCCTGCCTCCCGGCCAAACCCACCACAGGGTAGGGTGCGGGAGATATGCATAGTCCTCTGTAGTTGTGGGAGGTTCTGTGAAAAATGTAGATCCTCATGCAATTTCTAGGAGAGTAGACAAGTATAGTACAGGATGTGAGGAGCACATGATCCCTGGGTCCTGGGGGGCCCACACTGCACACCTTGCACTCATGGCACTTGTGCTTCAGAAATCACAGGGAACATGGTGTAGGCAAAATGTTTCCTAAAACTTGTGCATGTGCGCTAGACTCTGGAACAGTGGTAGAGTCTACCTTGCAACAAGAGAGGATTGGAGGGAGGGGCTTATACAGAGAATGCACATGGACTTCTCTCTTAAACTGCCCTGCAGACAAAACATGTTGCTTTGCAAGGGGTGCATACTTTAAGCACTGGGAATGGCATTGTAACTCGCACCCTTCACCCACCCATCCGAATCCTGAATACATACAAAAATAAGTACTCGGGGGCTTGCAAGCAGTTTTGTGTGAGCTTGGGCTGCCGTAAAATGTGACAGTTGCCGTTTTTGTCCTTAAAAATAGATGTTTACAATCTGTTAACCATATTTTCACAGTAAACAAGTACCTGGATTATACTTTATCTACACCACTGTTGTGGAAGAAGACAGGATACTGGTTTCTCCTCTTCAGTAGAGCTGCTGTTACTGGCTGCATATATCTGGTACTTATGTATTTAAAGTATATTTAAACTAAGGATTTTAATTTCACTGCTGGATTCCTCTTGTCTTAGGAGCAGCAATGACTGGCAGACAGGGTGTGCATTGAATGGACAGCGAGGTGCATTTAAATATGCTTAAGGCACCACCTGTCACTTCCTTGAGACTGTTGCATGAAGTGAGACCACATTTTAAGCCTAGGACAAAGCATTTCCATGAGGCCCCTACACACTTCGCCCCATGCTTGGAAACAAATAATAAGAAAATAATTGGTACTTGTTTCCTAGCACGGCCACAACGATCATAATCGTGGTCATCGGGGGTAAAATCGGGGCCATCGCGGGCATCGCGGCCGCTAAAAAATCGGGTGCGATGGGCCAGACGCGATGCCCGCGATTTCCCCATAGAGAACAATGTTAAATGCCTCAATTTACCCGCGATGACCACGATTTCCCATAGGAAACAATGTGAAATGGCTCAATTTAGCCAAATTATCATAGGAACAATAGTAAATGGGCCAAAAACACCCCTGAACATTGAAATGTCCCCCCAAAAGTAGTTGACGCCACCCCGCCATCAACGTGAACCCGAAGCGTGGCGAGCGCAGCGAGCCCGCGAGAGGCGGCGGTACGCGTCCTCCGACCTTTTCATGCCCTACTATCCACTAGGGCGTGGAGTGAGAATAGAATAGTGTGGCGAGCGCAGCGAGCCACCGAGCCCGAAGCGTGGCGAGCGCAGCGAGCCCCGCGAGGGGCCGCGGATACCTTCACAGTTATACGCGTCCCCTCGCGGGCTTCCCAGGTGTCCATGGCGACGCGGACACCTGGGAAGCCCGCGAAGGGACGCGTTTACCTGTGAAGGTATCCGCGTCCCCTCGCTGCGCTCGCCACGCTTCGGGCTCGGTGGCTCGCTGCGCTCGCCACACTATTCTATTCTCGCTCCACGCCCTAGTGGATAGTAGGGCATGAAAAGGTCGGAGGACGCGTACCGCCGCCCCTCGCGGGTAAATTGAGGCATTTTACATTGTTCCCTATGGGGAAATCGGGGGCATCGCGTCTGGACCATTTAAGCATTTTTAGGTGCACACGACGCGACCGACCCGATTTTTCACTGTTTTCAATGCATTTCAATGGAAAAATCGGGGGCATCGCATCGGTCGCGTCGCAGGCCACTCAAATTACCCCCGATGGCCAAGATTTGTGGCCGTGCTAGGAAACAAGTACCAAATAATTATTGCATGCTCCTCCTGCAGTCCCACACCATCTATCTACATGCTTCCATACAGTGTATAGCTGTAAGCACTGTGATTGGTGAGCAGCTCCAGCCATTGACCAATCAGCATGCTTACAGCCATTTGTTGTCTGGCTACAGGCTCAGAGGCAGGTGGAAAATGCTGCATCTCCAATCTGATTGTGTGACTATAACCCAGCTCTGCTCAAAGGCCACTAGAATTGTGGACATTGTGCAGCTTTCCAGGTTGTATATACGTTAACATGAACCTAATGAGTTGTGCATCTCACCACTTAGCTCAAATGTCTCAGTTACTAATTATTTTTAATAAGAAAAGATTATTTATTTAGTTCAATTGGCAATGACAATCTATTCTACACAATATGTAAACTATTTAATTGCACATGCAGGGTTGGACTGGCCCACAGAGGCACAGTGGAAATCTCCAGCGGGCTCCAACCCTTCATCTAATGTCAGGTTCCAAAGAGTGCACCTATATTCTACATTGCTAATCTGTTACATGGGCCTTTATTCAGATCTGATCACAGTACAAATTTGTTCTCAAAATGGACAAAACCATGTGTACTGCAGGTGGGGCAGATGTAACATGTGCAGAGAGAGTTAGATTTGGATGGCGTGTATTGAAACCAAAATCTAAATTGCAGTATAAAAATAATGCAGCCAGTATTTACCCTGCACAGAAACAAAATAACTCACACAAATCTAACTGTCTCTATACATGTTACATCTGCCCCACCTGCAGTGCACATGGTTTTGCCAATTTTGAGAAGGAATTTGTACTGCGACCAGATCTGAATAAGGGCCATAGTCTCTAATGACTACCCTCTGTGGAGGCTGGCCTCTCTCGATGGTACTGACCAAACCCCATTAAGCATGAGCCTCTAACACTGCATTGCCCCATAGGCCCTTTCATGCCCCAGTCTGACACTCTGCACATATAGTACGTAAAGTTCTAGCATCAAACAATGGGCCTTATTCAACACCATTAGGAGCGGGCAAATTCGTCCCTGTTATGATGGTGATGGTGAGGTATTTGCACATGTGCAGACCCCGGCAACGAATGACTTCCGTGAGTTGCACACTCGCCGGGCCATTTGTTGTGGGGAGGGAGGGCTGGTACGTTAGCGCACGCCCCCTCTTTGGCGCTTTTTGGAAGAAATAAAAGCAGTTGTTAACAAATACATCTCCCCACATGGTACCGAGGGGATTTAGTGGCAGGGGGGACAGACATTCGGCGAGGTGGCATTACGCTGCTCAGTAAGCACCAAACTACTGCTGATTACCGAGCGGTGTTGAATCACTACCATGTTGTCATGTTTAGTATTACCTGTGTAATCCCAATATGGAAACATATATAGAAACAACACTACATATGCAGCCCTTACATTTACTATAAACTATATTACAACATGGAACATTTCACACTTGCCAGAATTGCCCCTCATCCTAAAAAATCATTTGCTCGTCCCTCAATCAAAACCACATAGAGGTGCTGATGTGTGCACAACATAAAACTGTCACAGTTACAGGATTTTGCTTTGAATCAGGGCATTTCATACCTTATAAATAACTTCTCCCATATAAACTATATGAGGGTTTCTCTGCCATCTAAACCAATGTGCTCACCATATGCTCAGCATTTCCATAGAAGTACAAACAATAGAAGATTCATGTGTTAACGATTTAGTAAATGCTGATCTGTCGGTTCTTCATGTTATTCCTTCTGATGATTCACCAAGCATATCATAGAATGCTATCTTTATCTATAAAACACACACACACAAACACAGACACACACACACATTAATTATTGAACTTAATTTACTCATAGGGTAGTTTGTAATTACATAAAGCAAACTACACTGTATTTGTTTATTCAACTGTAGCAGAAATACAGGAAAAACCATCATCAAAATGTATGTATAAGCCATCACAGGTTCTGAAATTCCAGACGGATGAGGAACAATTAAATAAAATACATCAAATATAACATAGAAGTCATGTGAGACCAGTTGCACATCAAGACAGGACATGTAGATTGTCACAGTAGGTATATGCAGACAGTACACGGCATGGGCAAAACAATGAAATCATGCAAGAGAATGGTTATAGACAATAGTAGGAGTCCCTGCCTATGACAGTTTACAGTCTACTGTCTGCAGCATATGAGTGACATGATCTGTATCTTGTGAGAACCAATAGGAGGTGGGTCTTGAGCAGCTACTTGAAGGATTGTAAGGTGGGAGCCATGATCAAATGGGATGGGGAGTTTTACAGGAGCAGAAAAGTTTAGGAGAAGTTTTTAATGTTAAAGAGTGAGGTGCTTAGCACAGTATTGGAGCGGTGTAGTCCCACGGAATGTCAGAGAGGGTGGGGAGGGGGGCACAAGGGGGTATCTCAAAAGAAGGTCAGAAAAGATGGATATCACATACAGTATGTATTGGCTACTGTATCACAGGCCTGTCATCTCATTCACCCCTGATAAAGGAACCCGGACTTCTTTTGTAATTAGGCGGCCTTGGAGCTGGGTTTGTTAAATTTCATAATATATGCAATATTACTGTATTAAAACCGATTTAATGCGCATTGGGCTGCTTTTCAGGCATACGGTACATTACTGCACCTGTACTGTATATGTACATTGTATTCTGTAGTGTCCTATCCATCAGCGGCTATTCAGTTATTTGCATACGGTAAAGTAGGGGAGTGGAGCAAGACATCTGACCCAAAGCATGGTGTGGGAAACTAGTACACTACTTTGGGGTCCACATGATGAAATGTACATATTAACACCAAAAAAAAATGGCCTATTGTCTATCTAGACATTGTCTACCATTTACACAATGACCTACTAACTTTTGTTGTAGGGTCCTATAACTATCTAGTTATGGCAATGGCTGCAGGGTTCCATTCCAGGCACTGTGCATGCCAAATAGAGATGCCATCAAGCAACAACAGTACCCCTCTAGGGCCTGCACCACCAGCAGCATAGGTGTGCGCAGCCCATTTTATTAGGGGGTGCACCATTGGTGGGGCGTGTCCATCACCACTTACTGGGCGTTTCCAGCACAGCCTACTGGGCCTGTCTATCAAAGGTGACTTTTAGTAAAATAGGGACAGTGCATGCCCAAAATGTACACTGTAATTACTATTACACGTTACACAGCCATTACATAATATACCACATGCCATAATGCCCATTACACGTTATGCTGCACACCGTAATGCCCATTACACATTATACCAAACACTGTGATGCCCATTACACGTTGCGCCCCACACTGTGATGCCCATTACACATTGCGCCTCACACTGTGATGCCTCACACCGTGATGGGGGTAGTGTAGTGAGGTGTGAGGTGACGGGGCGAGAGGGGGTCAGTTGACGTTGGGCATTATGGTGGGTGAGAGAGGGTGAGGTGACAGGGCAAAAGGGGATGAGGTGATGTGTGGTTAGAGGGGGAAGAGGAGAGGTTAGGGAGAGGAGGCAGGTCTCTTTCTTTTACCAGCATGTCTCCATCTCCCTCTCTCCTCTGCCATTGTAGATGACACACTCATTTTGTAAAAGTGGGTCCCTGGTGTGCAACTTAAAGTAAAATAGGCACTATAGCGCATACAGTATGTGTGGTCACTGGGCCCCAGTGTATACAGAGGACACACAATGTACTTGTCTCTGAGTAATGACACACTGCAGGAAAATGCTCCTCCTCCCCCACCAATTGATATCACTGTGTCCCCTGCATGACATCTGTCACTCCAGCCTGCCTGAAATGCACATCTATTAAATATCTATTAAATAGATGTGCTTCTCAGCCAGGTTGGTGTGGCAGATGTCATGGCTCTGACATTTATACACTCCCCCTCTTTGCACCCATGCCACACCACTGACCTCTGTATGCGTCACCTGCGCTAGCTAGCAGCCGCAAGCAGGGGACAGATGATTCATGAGCGGAGACAGAGCTGCTGCTGACATTATCACGTGCCCTGGACCGCGTCCTCCGTGTACAGCAGCCATCCCTACTGCGGATCACAGGTCCGGAGCGGCGTGGACTGTGAGGGGGTTGCGGCTTCCAGCCTCTCAGGAGAGGCGGGACTCGGCAGCTGGCGGGGGACCTGACCGCGCACAGGAAGCGCTAGCAGGCTGCAGGAGCCGAGATCCCCTGTCTCGGCTCTTGCTAGCACTTCTTGTGCGCGCGGTCAGACTGGTGTGTGAGGCATCAGAGGAAGTGCTTTCAGAGCTCCGGGCTCTATTAAAAAAAAAAATGCAGGGCTTGACTGGTCAGGTCATTAGGAGGTGCCTGTGCACCCCCGGCACCCCCCGTGCGCACGCCTATGACCAGCAGTGGCACCACTTGTCCACCCCTAGTTATGGCCCTATGTATTATATTTTTGTTGTACTTTATAATAATGTAACATCTCCTGGCGTAAGGTTGCAGGTGCCCTAGGATAATATACATGTAGCGCTGCTAGTAATGCTGCTAAACACATGGGCGCTCTGGGACTCACCAGTCATACTGCCCATGTGCATGTAACTGGTAATACAACTGGCATGTAGGATCTAATGCTTATGGTGTGTGAAGGAGACTTGTGCAGCCGTACAATCGGTTAGCCGCCGTCCCACCCGAGTGAAATCCCGCCCATGTGCACAGCTGCGAATAGCTTTGCAGCCGTGCGAAAACGATCAAATATATTTGCAACCACTGCACCATGGTATGTCCCCCCCCCCCCCCCCCCCCCCACTGTGTGAAGCAGGTTGAGAAGCCGTGAACTTACACAACGCTGCAATGATTCTCCTCTGAGATTTATCCATTGCCCCTTGCGATAAAAACATTGAATGCTGTAAAAAACACACCAGATTATCGAACAGATCTGTGCACAGTGGGTGGAAGAGGAGTGGCCAGGAAGTGAGCAGAAATCTTCAGGAATTGAACGCCGCAGTTAGAATAATCGAATGCGCACAAAACAGCATTCGAACCGCACAATTCGGTAAATATTATGTGCAGAACATAAGATCTTTAGACGTGAGATTCGACCGGCGTGCCTGCGCATCACGTCGCATAATATACAAAATGTGCATACAATCATTTGATTTATTGAACAGATGTGGTCGAAATCGAAAGATTGCATGCTATAAACTCACAAGTGTATGGACAGCATAATAGATCACCATAATAATTTATTAGCTCCTCACAGCCTGGCGGTGCTAGCTGAGAACATATAATTCTTTATATTATCTGAGTGTCTTTCATTTTCTGTACACTCAGTATTTCTTGCCTTATTGCTTAGTGAAACTGAAATAACCATTACACTTAATCAGCTGTTTTTCTGTTGTCCTTCTTGCTTGAGAGCACATGATAAACTACTGTTCCTGTAGTTTTTATCATAGAGAAATGATTAATAGGACTTTCTATCCTCACCCCACACAGCAAGGCACAGTTTTCTGAAGCGGTATCATGCCAGTTTATTTTGCTATTTTTTTTTCCAGAGAAGCAAAACTGAAGATAACTTATCTGCACTCAGGTTACTGTTAATGAACAGGCGGTAGAAGTGCTTTACGTTACTAACAGATTTATTGAGCCTGTGAAATGTAATGAATATGTTCTAGTCTTGGATCTAGAATATCTGGCATTAATGTGAACAAGAACGAAACTTGCAAATATGGCAGTTTAAAAGTTTACATTTGGCAGAGGATTGTTAGTTGTACAGCTGTCCAAACAAGGCTGGAACCTCAAAATATAATTTAGCTGAAGAGTACAAAATTTGTTAAGTCGCTGAAGGAACGTCTAGTTTTGCATTTATTGTGTTTCCCATGTGAGATTAAGCTGAAAAGATTGTAAGCATTTTCCTGAAACTGAGACAGATCAAAATAATACATTTACAAAGGTAATTTAGAGGCAGGGTTGCCTACCCCTCTGGAATGGCCGGGAGGGTCCCTGAAATCTGGTCAACCCTCCCGCATAGCCATCCATCTCCAGCAAACTGCCCCTTGGTGGGGGTGTCCATGGTTCAAATGATGCAATTGTGTCAATATAACCCCACCCCCTAGCCTGAAATACCAGCATTGCACGGCAAGGGCGTGGCTAAAATGATGCGATCACTCTAGGCGCGCCCCCAAATAGCTCAGCCGGTCCGTGGCTCTGCCCCTGAACCATCGCTCCTGGCGATGATCCCCCAACCCCCCCCCTCGCCTCACTGAGCTGGCTGCAAGTATGTTTAAAGGGTAATGACGATCATAGTAACATAGCAACATTGTAGGTAAAATGGAAAAAAGGAAAACCTGGAAAACAGGAAAAACCTGTTTTAACTAAAACATATTAGGGTATGCTGTGATACATTCTGCTTCTATATTCAGTTGTGATAAACTTTGCTTCTATATTCGGCTTAACTAATGAGTTATGGTGGCTTCATTTTGCCCACTGCTCTCTGCACTGAAAACTAGACGTGGTGATTATAGTCCTGAATGTTGTTATACCTTTTCTTAAATGTATTTATTCATTTATTTACAGTATCTTATATAGTGAAGAATGTTCTGTTGCACTTTACAATCGGAAACAACAGTGATAAAACAAACTGGATAAAAAAACAGACCAACATAGAGGTAGGAGGGCTTACAATCTGTAGGAATTTATTGTGTCTGCCCTCACCACATCCTCTGGCAATGAGTTCCACACCTTTGCTGCCCTCACCATAATTATACAAGATGGGTTACTTGGGTAACTCCTCTTTCAAGGGCATATTCCTTATAAAGGGCCTTATTTTGGTTCATTCTTTCTGACAAAATCCTTCTTAGATGGACAAAACCATGTGCACTGCAGGGGGGCAGGTGTAAAATGTGCAGAGAGAATTAGATTTGGGTGAGTAATTTTGTTTCTGTGCAGGGAAAATACTGACTGCTTTATTTTTACACTGCAATATAGATCTCACTTTGAAGTAAAACCCCACCCAAATCTAATTCTCTCTGCACATGTTACATCTGCCCCACCTGCAGTGCACATGGTTTTGCCCATCTAAGAAGGATTTTGTCAGAAAGAATGAACCAAAATAAGGCCCAAAGTCCTATTTGGCCCAGTTAAATTAGACTTTCAACTTGCAATGGCGGTTACCTAACTTCCATAGCACTCCAGCATTGCTCCCAGGCAGGTACAGTCGCTCCGGATAACAGCTGTCCCGGTGAGTTCAACAACTATGACTTTCACTGTTGATTAGTAGTGGTGAAAGTTTATACTGCACATGTGCCACATTTGCTGACTTGACTGTTCCCGACTCCAGGAGGGAGGGAACAGCCTGGTCGTGGTATGGGGGGCGTGGCTAGTACCTAGGTGGGTGAATCAGGTGCATGGTCTTACATTTTGGCTCTGCCCCCCATCTTACATTGAAAAGAAAACAGGTACTGTGTAGTGGTGGGCGGGGCTACAATTACACCATTTGGCACAATTGACCTGCCAACATGTGCTTTATTGTCTGTATGGATGGGTGGGGGGGTGTTGGTTGTTGAAGATGGGAGATGTACATGCAGACTTGCCATAAATCCTTTTAATCTGGGACACCTTTGATTTACACAGGTTCTATGACTGGCTAAATTCAAACTTGCATTTCCACTCAATTGTGAAGAAGAGTCCAGAGAATTGGTCTTCTCTTTTATTATAATGATGTATAAAGGGGCCTACAAACGTAGAGATTGGCTGAACATTCTGAGGGATGCTAAATCCGGCTCCTGTCATCATAGTATAGGCACCGGGAACTGCGCCTGTGTGTGGCGGGGACCAGGAGGAACGGTGGCAGGGGGTACCTGCATCGTGGCCAGCGCAGCGGCAGTCCCCCTCCTGCCAAAAGGTACAAGCCACCACTGCAATTGACCACTTGCTCCTAAACATGGAAAACAGACAAAAATAGTCATTCAGACAAATTGGTTAAATCCATTTATGCAGATAACATTTTTTGTCCATTTTCCAGCTTTTGGGAGCAAATGGTTTATTGTAATTTGTTCCCAAAGATTTCCAGATCTTAAAGTGCCCATTAACTGCATGCGATCCCCGCTCCCTACCACCGGGAGGGGGTCCGACACAGAGATCATATGTGCAGCATGGGTACTTATGTAGTATCTGGGCGCCCGATTTTAAAATCTGGACGGAAAAATCGCATTGAATCGCATGCGATCTGATGCGATTTTCCATAGGATTCAATGTTAACATAGTCCTGTTCATTTTCCAACTATCCAAGTGGGCATAGAGTTGATTTTATAAAGCGTGGCGAGTGCAGCGCGCCCCGCGAGGGGACGCGGATTACTTAAAATGTTTTCCGCGTCCCCTCGCGGCGCTCACTGCGCTCGCGACGCTTCGGGCTCGGTGGCACGCTGCGCTCGCCAAGCTTTATAAAATCAACTCTATGCCCACTTGGATAGTGGGGAAATGAACAGGACCTTGTTAACATTGAATCCTATGCAAAATCGCATCGCATTGCATGCAATGTCGCATGCGATATTGGATGCGATTCGATGCGATTTTGCCAAAAATTGTGTCGAATCGCATCTTATTGTATGCCTTAAGGTAAGGCATACAATCAGAAAATCGGGCGCCCAGATACTGATAGTACCGCAGCATGTACAACAAGAATTATACAGTAATTGCAGATGGCGCAAGATGCTACCCAAAATATATATCTCCAAAAGGTGTCACCTACACTCTCAAACAGAATAGATAAAATGGAAGAAGGAGAATACTGTTCAAAGGCACCTATGAAAATAGTCTCCGTCTTCCATTTCGTCCGTATGATCTCCGGGTCCGATCCAATGCTCACGGGAGAGCGCATCAGAACGGATTTAATTTCAGACACATCTGATTTGGTCCCGATCTTGGGACGATCCGTCGGAATCAGATGAAATCGGTAGATGGGGGCCTGTATAGTGTGTATGGGCCTTTACTAATCAAGACCACTAACATAGTTTCATCTGCAAATTGTACAATTGTTCTAGGCAAAATTCCTGCTTTAATGAAACTGCATTCATGTTCTTCAGCATCACTGCAAAGCTCAAGCCTGTCATACAGGTCTTAAATGACTTTAAATGAAGCATTTATTTCTTACTGCAATTATTACATTTGTCTTTATGCAATTATCCTTTGGATGTCTCATGATTTGGTAAATGCATGCAGTCTTTATTGTGCTGAAATTGTTCCCCTTTATGCCATACGGTATATGTATTATGATATACAGCAATGGGAAACCTGTGGCACCTTATAAATACACCTAAATAATAATGATGACTATGCTACCTGGTAAGAGGAACCACTGCTTCATTCATTGGGGTATTTGTATTGCAAAATCCAGTGGTTCACTTATACACGAGAAAACATAGGGCCTTATTCAAAATGGATCACTGAGATCCCGTCTAGTTTAGGTCATAACTTAGAAGGTTTGTTAAGGAATTTTCTTTTTTTCTTATGAAATAGGAGTATGATTTTTATATTACCATACACGTAACTATGGCCCTTATTCTGATCGGTGCGGATTTTTCCGCATGCGGTCGTACCGCCGATGGTTTTCGACTGCGCATGTGCAGAGGTCACTCTGCGCATGTGCAAGCGGTTTCGCCGTACGTATTCTTTAGACGCCGCACAGGGGGCGGAGAGGGGCGTGAAGGGCTACTCAGCCTCATTACCCTATGCATACGCCCCGCGTTTCATGGGCGTTCCCATGCAAACGCAGGGCGTATGCATGGTAATGAAGCCGTGACGCATGTGTAGGGGGCGGGCATCTGACATCGCCGGATGTCAGCTGCCCGCCCCCATACATGATTTCATACGGACAAGTGTCCGTGTGGTCTAGGGTGGCGGGCGCTGGTGGAGCGTGCGGCCCTGCATTCGATGTTCGGCGACCATCGAATGCAGGGGCTGCTCCCAAGATGGAGGAGGCGTATCCCCGTCCACTTTCATGCGGACCGCCACATATCCGCGTACGGACGGAGGTGGCGATCCGTATGGAAGGCGGGGATTCGCCTGCACGGTCCTGGCCGCATATTTATGATCTGGCCGCACCGATCAGAATAAGGGCCTATATCCCAAGCCACTGCCGATGTATGGATTTTAATTGTATATTTCAGACAGTTTGTGTGTTCACCCTCCAAATTATTGATGCTTTGGATGGCTCAAACGCCTTCAGCCCCCGCACAATTTGTTCTGATTACCCATTTAGAGTGTTTAGCTGAAGTACTGATCACATTTATGGAAGGCTGTCTGGTACTTGCAGTGCCTATAAGGTATTCCTTACAGATACTGACACAGTGCTAGCTCTGTTGCCATAGGAACTGAAAGCTGTTCTTACAAGGCTGCTGTAAGGATCAAGAGAGGTTAACCTAGAGGAGTTAATTAAACCTATTGTAGTTCTCAGATTGCAGTGCTGCCCATGGCTTTTTATTCCCTGCCTGCTGTGTACTCCAAGTACAATGTCATACATGTACTGTAAATTAAGTTCTAGACCCAGCACTTTTCTATGTAGGATACACACTAGAAGTTGATTTTATTCTTTAACCCACATACACAGATGTTGGCCTTGAATTTGTCCTCTACAGTCGGCAGTTGAAAATACAGATGTGGAAAATATACATACAACCCATAAAAGTCAGCACTTGCACATTTGCAAATCAAAGCTTTCCAGCACATTCTTATCTGATCAAAATGAATCTATTTCTTTGATGCTATATATATATATATATAAAAAGTGCAGTCAGAGACAGGGCATGCTAATGCATAAAGCAAAATGAATCATACTTGCCTACTTTGAAAACTAGTTTCAGGGAGATTATAGTTGGTAGTAGAATTTTCCACAGTGCCCCATTGAGGGAGAGCATGTCTAGTTGCATATATGGAGAGATTGTGAAAAGAGATTGTGAACGTGGCACCTAGAAGTGTGGTTGTGTCCTGTTACATCTGAGAGGAATCTTGTAAAATGACATACCCAAATGTAGATGAGCCCCAAAGCAGGTAGTAAGATGTGTAATGTGGGCTAGGTGACATGAGGGAGATTCATAGACAATCAACTAATCAGGGAGAGAGGGAGAATGCTGCTCTTTCTGGGAGTCTCCTGCAGAATGCAGGAGGGTAGGAAGCTATGAAATGAACTGATTTAAAGTTCAATATAAGGGGCATATGTACTATGCCTTGGAGAGAAAGAGTAGGGCAGGATGCATCAAGTATTGCATTTTGCTTGGCAAACATAACAGCATTTATTAATGAGAATGGCCTCTCAAGAGGGGTGCTGGGTTAGGTGCAGCACTGTAACATTTCATGCAGCACCCGATTCCTGTCAGTGTAGGACCTAGCACTGCACAAAGACTGGCCCCAGTGCAGCACGCATCTCCCGGAGTCTCAATATCGCTCTTTTTTTTTTTTTTTCTCTCGTAGGGGTAAATTTACTAACATGACAATTCTATTGAAGATGGGATGTTGCCCATAGCAACAAATCAGATTCTACTTTTTTATTTGCACCGTCTAGAAGATAATAAATGTACCCCTCAATCTCTCTCTCTCTTTTGCTATCCCTATCTCTCTCTCTCTCTCTCTCTCTCTATCCCAGGCTTTCCTACCTTCCCGGAATAGCCGGGACTCTCCCGAAAATGGAGACCCCCACTCCGCCCCCCGATCACGGCCATTTTATCCCTACCTCGGCATTTAAATGCCGCAATCCACGGGTCTCAGAGGAGGGGGCGGGGCTAAAACGGCACAATTGCCTCATTTTAGATGCCCCCTCCACGGAGATACGTGAATTCGGCTATTTTACATCATGGGGACGGGGCTTAATGATGTCACACCCAAGCCCCGCCCCCTAACAGCTGCTGAAAGTCTCCTCTCCGGGCTTCTCCCAGAGAGGAGAACATAAAAGTCGGCAACCCTGCTCTATCCGTCTGTCACTCCAGTACATAAATAATTTTAATACAACATCTAGCATACCGAGCTCATGTGTAGTTCATTGTAGATACATAAAGCCAATTCTGTTTGTTTATTGCTGTCTATTAACATTTGAAATGCTGTGGAGTATACTGACATATCAGCTCACAAACATGTTGCTCTTAAAGAACATAAGATTAACACGGAACAACCAGAGCCAGATTAAGGTCTAAATGGGCCTGGAGCTGAAAATTATCAAGGGCCTATTATGTGCAATAATAGGGGTTGTGGCCAGCACCTAATAATGTGGGTGGCGTGACCAGTGATCTGGTTGGGTGGTCTGCTCATGGGTGTGTCTCTATTTGTGTAAATACTTTCAACTAATTACATATGCCTGGAAAAGGCAGGGGGCTGGCATAGGAAAAATGCAGGGAGATATATTGGCGGGTGCCCTCCAAAGTGCACCCACAGGATGCCGATGTCCTAAGATCCTAAGATACTTGCGGGGTGAGGAGGCACTCCAGTCATAAAAAAAATACTGAAAGCGTGGCCTGCGCAGTGTGCCTGCAAGGGGGAGCGATCCACAGCCCCCCTTGTCGGCATTGCGGCGGCCGGGATTCCGGCGGCGGTATTTCGACCGCCGGCATATCATACCGGACCTCATATACCCCTTATACAAATCATGCAACTAAATAGTAACCCCTTTATACTGTACTTGCCTCTTACACATTATGCCACATAGAATGAGCAAAAATTCACATTATGCCACACAGATTAAAGCTAAATTCCCATTTTGCCACATGGATTGAGCCAAAATACACACTATACCAAACAGATTGAGCAATGTACAATATGCTCCACAAACGGGCATTGCGCGCCAAAGGCGCACATTAAAAATTTACACTATAATGCCCATTGCATGTTAAGCCACACACCATTGTCAGGAACCAGTCTGTTTTGTTTTTTGTCAGTTTCTGTTTGGCATTTTGACTCACTGGTGACCTCCAGTGGCAGGTCTGTTGCCATTACAGCTTTGTGTTCTGGGAGCTTAGTTTATTCACTAGGCTGTGAGATATTAAGCTAATCAAGCACTAGCCTGGGAGCTCCCTGAATCTTCAGGTGTAATTAATCACCTGAGCCCTTTATAGGGCAGGCTCACCTGCAGTATTCTGCCAGTGATAGCTTTCTGTTTTAGTTCCTGCTGCATTTGCAGGGAACTTCTGTTTGCTCCTAGCCACGCTTCCTGGTCCCTTGTTCCAGTCTCCTGTTTGGATCCCAGGATATATCCTCTGCAGCTCAGCTCCTTGCTAATAATAGCATAAGCCTGATTACCCGGTCCCCGGAGCATTGTTGCTCCAGTCTTTGAAGTGTCCTGGTGTATACTCCTGCTCTCTTGTCTCCCAGCCTGCTTGGATCATCATCCTGTCCTGGGCCAGAGCCTGCACCTGTCCCCGTTACCTATCTGCCTGTGGGTCACGTAAGTGCTCCATTGGAGCCTGCTGGTTATTCCTTATACCATCTTTGGCCCGCCGTGGCTGTACCCCTCCGTGGGTCCGCTGTTACTTTGCGGTATCATTTCTGCTGTCCTTCCTCTTTGGTTATTGTCTGTCACCTTAGCGTTGGGTAGGCAGGGGTATTTCCCTTCTAGCTACTCCTTGTTTTGGGGAATCGCAGTCTCGGGGTGTCCCTGTTCCGAGATTCCCTAGTTCCTTGTTTGTGTCTGCGACTGGGTCGCCGTTCCCCGTTCTTGGCCAGGTGCCGGTAGTTAGGGGTCTCTTCCCAGCTAGGCCCTGTAGTTAGACGGTCCTTTTGAGATACCCCCTGGCGATCGCTCACCCCTTGTCTTTACCTAACACCTGGCTGCATCGGGGTCAGAGCCGGCCTAACTGGCTCTGTCGAACGCGGCGGCTACAGGCGAAGCCTAGCACTTGCAGGGGTATTCCATCTGCCCGGGGGACTCAACAGAGTCAGTGTAGGTTTCGCTGTGGCCGTTCTAAGCAGCGGTCCCAGCTGCGGGCTCACGCCTGACCTTTTTCCTCCTGCCAGCTGTCGTATCACCCAGAGCCCAGGCGAAAACCGTAACATTATCACTGGCCATACCGATATATGCATGTGTTCACAGTAGTCATAGGTATACATGCATATATAAAATTTTGTTTCAAGGTGATTTGGGTGTTTTTGATTGGTAGCGGGACTTATAGATTTGTCCATATTAAGATTTTTTTTTTCTTCTTCCCGCATTTTGCCCGTTGCGGGGTTTTGCTTTATTCAGCTTGCCCAGTTGGTCTGGTCTGTTTGTTTCATTGCTGTACTTAATCATGCAGGCCTTGCAAGCTTCCTTGATGGCCTTAAATACGGCCTTTACAGAATTAAAACCTGAGCGGGTTAAGGGTCTGCAGCAGTCATTTCTGCAATTGCAAGATCTGTTAACCCAAATTTTCCTGGATCTGTCTGAGGTTTTTGGGGCTCAACCAGCTCCTAGGGAGACCCTGGCTAAGGGGGTAGTCAGACAAACTTCAGATCAGGAGATTCAGAAGGGACATAGAAGTTTTTTACGGCCAAGGCTCACACCAGAAGAGCGGCGACGGCGTAAAGACTTTAACCTATGTCTGTATTGTGGGGAATCAGGCCACTTTCTCCAGTATTGCGAATTGCGCAGACCTGGTGGTGGTACTGGGAAGGGTTTTCCTCAATCCAAGTGGTATCAGGAGATTACATCTATGCCTATCTCCTCTAAGCAGGAGGAGCCTGACCACACACCCCACATACGTAACGCTCCGACTTACAACTGGGGTCCTAAGACTAGAGCGCCCCATGTTGAGGTACGGAATCAGACGGGAATGTGGAATTCATCCACAAAGATTCCAGACAGAAAGACGTTAGATACTAATCTTCCAGTCAGGGAGATCAACGTTCTTTCAACATTGGAACTGTTAAGTCCCGTAGAGGAGTATCAGGTTTTTCCCTCAAAAGGGGCTTCAAGCGGCATAATCCCAGAGGGGGTCCTTGAAGCCATCACCCCTAAGAGGGTCTTGGGGAACTTAACCCCACATGGAGTTATGGAGGTCATTGCTCCTGATGAGGCCTTGGGAGGCATAACTCCGAAAAAAGAATCCCTGACATCAGTCTCAGCCGGGATTTCTAGTGACATCTTCCCCGATCTTGGGGTTCTCGGAGTTGCCTCTGAGGTTGTGGATCCAGGAGTCCCGGTCTCCTTAGGCGAGTCCAATGCCGGGGGCTCATCTAGCGGCAAGGGTGCTTGGGGCTCATTGAACGTTTGTGGTGCTCGAGGTCAGTCGAGCCAATTTGATGCCCAAGGCCCGCCGGGCGTGTCTGATGATACTCCTAACACTCCATACTTCGATGGAGATTTGGCCCAGCTCCGACCAATTGCTCAGCAATTCCTCGCTGGAATGGACTTCTCACATAATGTGAAGATGACTCCTGCTTCTGCTGTCCGTTATCTCTTATCATGCTTTAGAGGAGGAGCTTTGGAGTGGGTTAAACCTCTCATAGAGGCTGACGATCCCATCCTAAGGGATCTTCCGGGTTTCCTAAAAACCGTGCGGAAAGTGTTCAGCCCAAAGGCCGTAGCCCCGAGTGGGGGCCCAAAGGCCGTAGCCCCGAGTGGGGGCCCAAAGGCCGTAGCCCCGAGTGGGGGCCCAAAGGCCGTAGCCCCGAGTGGGGGCCCAAAAGTCTGTTTCGCTCCAGAAGGTGGGCAAGTCTGTTTCGCCCCAGAAGGTGGGCAAGTCTGTTTCGCCCCAGAAGGTGGGCAAGTCTGTTTCGCCCCAGAAGGTGGGCAAGTCTGTCTCGCCCCAGAAGGTGGGCAAGTCTGTCTCGCCCCAGAAGGTGGGCAAGTCTGTCTCGCCCCAGAAGGTGGGCAAGTCTGTCTCGCCCCAGAAGGTGGGCAAGTCTGTTTCGCCCCAGAAGGGGGGCAAGTCTGTTTCGCCCCAGAAGGGGGGCAAGTCTGTTTCGCCCCAGAAGGGGGACTCTGCCAGTCCGGTCCCTGAGGGGGACTCTGCCAGTCCGGTCCCTGAGGGGGACTCTGCCAGTCCGGTCCCTGAGGGGGACTCTGCCAGTCCGGTCCCTGAGGGGGACTCAGTCCATCTAGTCTCAAGTGGTATCATAGAAGCTGTGTCCCCGGAAGGGGTGGCCATATCCTTGTCTGAGGTCCCAAAGACCACAGCCTCAGCAAGGGTCTTAATGGCTGCAAACCCGGTGAGTGTTTCGGTTTTGCCAGCCTCTCGGGAGGCTTCAGAAATCTTAGCCGCCAAGGTTGTTGTTCCCATAGAGAATTCCAGTTCTGAGGTCCCAGAGGTGGATGTCCCTACGTCCATCGTGTTTGATGGAGATCTTGCCCATTTTATTGCCCTGGTTGGACACTGTTTCCCTGTTTGAATCTGGACCATCTTCAGGGGTCACTTGGGCTAACATTGTAGACCTCCATCATTTCTGCCTTTAGGGGTAGACCTCAGACATGGGCCTACGAGCGGATCAATGCTGGTGACCCTTGTATCCGAGATCTATCTTCTTTCTGTGATGCAGTTATTAAGAAGTTCAGTCCCAAAAAGAAGGATGGGGTTCCACCAGCTCCTGGAAATGTGGTGCCCAGCATAAGCCAGGGGCTTAAGGACCTGGCTTCTGGAGACTCACAGTCTCTGTTTGTTCGTTCTTCTGCCTCATCGCTTGGTCCGGAATCCAGGAGTTTAGCTATTGGTTTTGTCTCACTGACTCCTGACAAAAAATTTTTGGACACATCTGGTACCTGTAATTCTGGGTCTGGGGAATCCAATAAGAGTTCTGCCTATGGCCAATTAAGACATTCTTCCCTTTCTGAGATTCCATCTGTTAAAAAGACTCTCATGATCTCCTCAGATCGAGACTTCAACTCTGTTTCTGATTTGGTAACCCATAGCTGTGATTTGATAGAAGGTACCATCAGATCTGATAATGTGTGGGGCCTTAAACTGCTGATTCCATCAAAATCTAGGAAAAAGAAAAAGAAGAAGCATTAATCTTTTTCCGCTTTCCTGGATCATCTTGTTTGTCTTTTTGGTTGTGCCCTGTGGTCACCCTCAAGGGGGGGCACTGAGACAAGCCGTGGTTTTAGCTTGTGTTCACCTTTCTGTTGCCTTTGCCCCGTTATCCAGAATCCAGATACATTTAATTTTTGGAGGTCTGGATTTTGGGGTCTGTTGACCCCTCCTCAAGGGGGGGGGGGGGGGGGTACTGTCAGGAACCAGTCTGTTTTGTTTTCTGTCAGTTTCTGTTTGGCATTTTGACTCACTGGTGACCTCCAGTGGCAGGTCTGTTGCCATTACAGCTTTGTGTTCTGGGAGCTTAGTTTATTCACTAGGCTGTGAGATATTAAGCTAATCAAGCGCTAGCCTGGGAGCTCCCTGAATCTTCAGGTGTAATTAATCACCTGAGCCCTTTATAGGGCAGGCTCACCTGCAGTATTCTGCCAGTGATAGCTTTCTGTTTAAGTTCCTGCTGCATTTGCAGGGAACTTCTGTTTGCTCCTAGCCACGCTTCCTGGTCCCTTGTTCCAGTCTCCTGTTTGGATCCCAGGATATATCCTCTGCAGCTCAGCTCCTTGCTAGTAATAGCATAAGCCTGATTACCCGGTCCCCGGAGCATTGTTGCTCCAGTCTTTGAAGTGTCCTGGTGTATACTCCTGCTCTCTTGTCTCCCAGCCTGCTTGGATCATCATCCTGTCCTTGGCCAGAGCCTGCACCTGTCCCCGTTACCTATCTGCCTGTGGGTCACGTAAGTGCTCCATTGGAGCTTGCTGGTTATTCCTTATACCATCTTTGGCCCGCCGTGGCTGTACCCCTCCGTGGGTCCGCTGTTACTTTGCGGTATCATTTCTGTTGTCCTTCCTCTTTGGTTATTGTCTGTCACCTTAGCGTTGGGTAGGCAGGGGTATTTCCCTTCTAGCTACTCCTTGTTTTGGGGAATCGCAGTCTCGGGGTGTCCCTGTTCCGAGATTCCCTAGTTCCTTGTTTGTGTCTGCGACTGGGTCGCTGTTCCCCGTTCTTGGCCAGGTGCCGGTAGTTAGGGGTCTCTTCCCAGCTAGGCCCTGTAGTTAGACGGTCCTTTTGAGATACCCCCTGGCGATCGCTCACCCCTAGTCTTTACCTAACACCTGGCTGCATCGGGGTCAGAGCCGGCCTAACTGGCTCTGACGAACGCGGCGGCTACAGGCGAAGCCTAGCACTTGCAGGGGTATTCCATCTGCCCGGGGGACTCAACAGAGTCAGTGTAGGTTTCGCTGTGGCCGTTCTAAACAGCGGTCCCAGCTGCGGGCTCACGCCTGACCTTTTTCCTCCTGCCAGCTGTCGTATCACCCAGAGCCCAGGCGAAAACTGTAACAACCATAATGTCCATTACGTATTAAGCCAAACATCATAATGCCTATTAAAATTTATGCTACATAAGTGCTCCTTACCTATGTGCTCATTGCCAGGGGTTTCATGCTCATTGCCATGTGGGATTGCATGCTCATTGCCAAGGGAGAATACATGCTTGCGGTAACAGGGGGACAGCCGCCGCCAGGCAGAAATGACAGCCATTGACAGCTGGACAGAGAGCATGGGGCTGCCCGGCTGTTTTCAGAGCAATGCAGGTCCCGGCTATTTAAAATAATACCCCTTTCACACCAGAAAATGCAGGGATTTACCCGGGCTGGCCCCTATTACACCAGCCTAGTTTCTGCATTTTCTGGTGTGAGGAGAGAAACCCCCCCTTAAACAACCAGCTATATCTTCGGAACCAACTGACCCATTTACATGTGGGCTTCGAATGATTTTGAAATGAGTTTGGTCCTGTGGAACTGGGCCGTTTGGTTCCAGAGAAATCTGCCCTCAAACAACATGAACAGCCATGAAATTACATTTCAGAAATGAAAAAATCGGTTTACCCACAATATCTCTGGAACCAATGAACCCATATGGACCAGCATGGTATCAGATTGTAGGGATTCAGTACTGAATCCCGGCGGTGGGGATCCCGGCGTTCAGAATCCCGACAGCCGAAATGCCGACAAGGGGGGGACGTGGATCGCCCCCCCTTGCGGGCTCGCTGCTCTCGCCACGCAGCGGGCCCGGTGCCTCGCTACGCTCGGCACACTAATTTATTCTCCCTCCAGGGGTGTCGTGGACACCCACGGAGGGAGAATATGTCGGTATTTCGGTGGTCGGGATTCTGAACGCCGGGATCCCGACCGCCGGGATATTAACTGCATCCCGATTGTAGGTCCAGCAATTTGGGTTATGGTGTGTACACACGGCAGATCCAGATCGCATCGGGACTCGCATCTCTCATGGCATGCTAGAGGGGCCCAATTTAGACTATATAGTGCAGATCTGCACTATATAGTCTTGCCTGCCCTCTCTATCTGGCTGGCGATATGTGCTCACACGGGAGCCATCATGAACCTGACTTGGTTCACATTTATTTTCTGATGTTTCCATGCCTGTCTGTTTCCTAGCTGCTGCTGTTGCAGCTGCTCTGCATTCTCAGTGATTAAAACTCCAGTGAGGCTCCCTGAGTTCAGCACCAGTCACCTGATCCAGGTAACTCAAGGCATACTTCCTGGTTCTGTCTGCTGCTGCTGCAAGCTGCAGACAATCAAGAAATCACCTGGAGGAATATAAGCCAGCTTCCCAGAGTCCTCCTTGCCTTGAACAAATGTTCATTCTGCTTCCTGTGTGGTTACCCCAGAGACAGAGAGTTCCAAGGCTCCTGGCTATCCAGTCTCCAGCGATACCATCTCCAAGTGTCCTGCTGCTACTTACCTGGTTCCGTTCATCTCCAGAGACTCCTGCGGTACTTGTGAGTTATCCGGGCTGCCGATTTTGTCCTTAAGTTTGGTTAACTTAAGGACACCCGACCGGCGCGATGCCCGAGATTTAGCCCCAAATCGGGGGCATCGCGTCGGTCGTGGCCGTTATAAGGGGCCGCAACGCGATGCCCACGATTTCCCATAGACAGTAATGTTAAAAGACACGATGGACCCGATTTCCCATAGACAGTAATGTTAAAAGACGCGATGGACCCGATTTACCATAGACAGCAATGTTAAAATAAAATGACAATGTGACAATATGTTTTAAAAAAAAAGTTTCATGGCCCCCCCACCACCGTTAACGCCACCCCGCTATTGACGCCAACCCGAAGCGTGGCGAGCGCAGCGGTACGCGTCCTCCGACCTTTTCATGCCCTACTATCCACTAGGGCGTGGAGTGAGAATAGAATAGTGTGGCGAGCGCAGCGAGCCACCGAGCCCGAAGCGTGGCGAGTGCAGCGGACACCTGTGAAGCCCGCAAGGGCACGCGGATACCTGTGAAGGTGTCCGCGTCCCCTCGCGGGGCTCGCCACGCTTCGGGCTCGGTGGCTCGCTGCGCTCGCCACACTATTCTATTCTCACTCCACGCCCTAGTGGATAGTAGGGCATGAAAAGGTCGGAGGACGCCTACCGCCGCCCCTCGCGGGCTCGCTGCGCTCGCCACGCTTCGGGTTGGCGTCAATAGCGGGGTGGCGTTAACGGTGGTGGGGGGCCATGAAACATTTTTTTTTTAAAACATATCCAATGTGAAATGGCCATATTCACATTGTCATTTTATTTTAACATTGCTGTCTATGGGAAATCGGGTCCATCGCGTCTTTTAACATTACTGTCTATGGGAAATCGGGTCGGAAATCGGGTCCATCGTGTCTTTTAACATTACTGTCTATGGGAAATCGTGGGCATCGCGTCGCGGCTCCTTATAACGGCCACGACCGACGCGATGCCCACGATTTCGGGCGCGATGAAAAAATCGGCAGCCCGGATAACTCACAAGTACCACTCCTGCTAATACCATCCCTGCGGTCGAGTATCAGGTGTCTCGCTGAGCACCTCTCTGGCTCATAAGCCAGTTACCAATATCAGTGACTTTTACCATCTTGTCCTGATCCTGTCGACAGTCCCCGTCAACACCTGTGTTGGCTCACAGTTATTGTGCTCCATAGAGACTATTGCATCTCCGTCGACATCCCTGACGTCTATCAGTTGCTGTCTCCAAGTATTGTCGCATATACACCTGTTGCCGACATCCCGTGTCGACTATATACTAAAGTACCTCCAGAGACTCTGTTACACTTTCCTGGTTATCTACATTGTGTACTGACGACTCCCAGGTCTTCACCTCCAGCTTCCAGGCCATCCTGCAGCTCCCAGGCTGCCAACTCTCATCACCGGCTTCCAGGCCCTCTTGCAGCTTCCAGGTTGCCAACTATCCCCTCCGGCTCCCAGGCCATCCCACAGCTCCCAGGCTGTCTACTATGATCCCCGGCTCTCAGGCCATCTCCAAAGACATTCTCTCGTATCTCCTGTGTCCTCACTACCAGCCTGCGTCCAGAGGACCAGGGCAGTGGGCCGCGACCTGCTTGTCAGACGCAGCCAAGTCCATAGCTCCTTGCGGGACTCCCTGGTGAATACCGCTGGCAAGTTAGACTCCGCGCCCCTGCTTCTGGTCTCCGCCAACCCTCTGGTTCGCTGTGCCCGGGTCCCCAGTGCATGTCACATATCAAGCCTCGTATATTCTGCTACCCAGCGCCCTCCACTGGTCCACCACGGTCACAGCCAGGAACACAAGAAACCCTGGTGCTGACAGGAGTGCGCATCGGGCTCGCAAGCCCTAAAAAAGCGTGCGATTTGCATGCGATATGGCTTCCGATGTTCCCTATATTGGGGACATCTGAAGCCAAATCTTACCGTCTGTACGCACTATAAGACTGAGATCAACCTCGAGCTTCTGTTGGAACCAGGTGGGGGTCAGAATTAGCGTGTCTCATGTTATCCTATGGGGAAAACGTTCCAGCTTTGCCTGGTGGTATCTCCTGTTCCCGGGGGGCTAGCAACGCGGGGTCGGGCTTGTTGGAAAGCCCTGACCCTCAGCTACAAAATGGGCCTATTTGGAGAGTGGGCCTGGAGCTGTAGCTCCATCAGGCCCATTGTTAATCCGGCCCTGGGAACAACATGTGCAATATATGAATAAAATCTTATTCAGAAAATAAAGCCCCTTTACCATTTTGAGTTAAAAGGCCACTTAATAATCTGCTGTCTGCAATTTCCACCTCTAGTGACTGAATATGTCATCATTTATCTGGGATTGCATCCAAACAGACAGACATGTGACTGATGTATATTCTGTCTTCAAAGTTTACAGTACTTCCAAAAGCCAGTTTTGGAAGCTTTAAAATGCTCTCCTGTAAGCCGGATACCAAATCATTTCCCTAACTTTCCTTCCAAATGTGATAATTGGGTACAGTAATATGAGTCAGAGATTAACAACTTTAATAGGAGAATTGTATAATGTTAAAGTCACAGCTGCATGTCATACATATAACCCTGGCATAATAATATATTGTGTAATTATATTTAACGAAGGTAAATATTGCACAGCATAAGTATACTAAGCTGCCAAGACATAATACAGTACAAATTACAGTAATAAACAATTGGATGGTATAGTAGTGGAACGCTATGGACAAAGGTCTGCTATGAGATCATATGGAAAGTCGCCCAAAGTAAGCTGATTAAGTGTTATAATGGGAATCTTAGAACAGCTGCTTGGTTCTGAAGGCCAGTTCATATACAGGCCATTTGGATGTATAATAAATTAGGTGTATGCTATTAGTAACAGGTGATTTAACGTTACTGTAATTCTGAGCAAGTTATTTCCAGATGTAAGAACAAATTCAGTGTAGCTAATTCTTTGTGTTACGGTCAGTTAAATGTTGCAAAAGCACCACTGCTGTATGCATAGAGCTAATAATGTAGATATTTCCACATATGCCATGGTGCACGCATCTCTGCCCATAGCAACATCCCATGTAAAATAGAACTCACATCTTAGTAGATTTCCCCCAATGGGCCTATTTCATGTCTGTGCACAATGCCGATGTTCAAGCTTCTTTGCACTGCAATGCCACGACTGTCACTGCCAGTGCCTCGCCCTGGCCCCTGGATTGGGCAGTGACAACTGGGCTGCAGCCCCCCTTATTGCCCCATCCTGCGATGCTCGAGCTCCCCCAGATATTCCTGCTATGCTCAAGCTCCCCCAGATACTCGGATGTCCCAACCCAGGTTGGGACTGTTTACACCGCCCACTACCCAGGTCCTAACTGTCGGTGATAATGCCAGCGGCCCTCACTCACAATGGGCGGAGAGAGCCTGCATTTCCTGGGGAACGCCCACACAGCGAGCTGCCAGCAATCGCATTCGGAGCCCTCCAATGATTGCCATGTCAACCTTTTGACTGTAGACCTTCCCCATGTTGACCTAATGACCCTCTCGACCTATTGACCCTGTCAGCCCCACCCCATGTTGACCTTTAGTCATGTTGACCTTTAGTCAAGTCAACCTTCATGCATGTTGACCTAGTGGTGTTAACCTAATGCTTGTTGACCTAGATGCTGTCTATCCCATAATCCATACCCGTTTCCTTGTGAGATTCTTTCTATTCTTGCTTTAGGATTTTATTTCACATTATACCTTGCACAGCCATAGCATAAAAATATCCTCGGGTTTTTTCTTGCATGCAGCAACCGCTTGAAATCTCCCCACAGGGTTTTAACGATATTGAAATCTGAGCAATAGGAAGTCCTTTCTAAAACATTAATCTTTCATTCTTGTAAGTACTTTGTGGTTGATTTTGAGGTATATTGTGGATCATTGTATTACTGAAACATCCAACTACTTCAGGCATAATTTGTTCACTGGCATGACTTTCTGGGATGTGTTTATATTTAGCTGAATCCACTCTTCCTTTCTCCTGGGCAATATCTCTTATACAAGTGGATACAGTATGACACAAACTCCAAAGCATTTTCGATCAATTCCAAAGCTTCACTACTGGCAAATTTTTTTATTATTCAAATGCTTCACCTATTTTTATCCAAATGTATCTTCTCTGCTTCTTTCCAAAAAAAAGAAAATAAAAGTTATGTTCCCTCATTACACAGCACTTTGTTCCAAAACGTATCTGGCTTATCTATGTATTGTTGTCCGTACTTCAGCATTTGGTTTTGTGATAACGTAGTAGGAAGTGTTTCCTTATACCATGGCACACAGATTATTTTTACATAAGCAATGCTGTACTATGAAGTCAATATATCAATACCAAAAATTCGACTTGCACAAGGTTGAGATTCACAAGGTCGAAATTGACACAAGAAAAAGGTCGACGTGGTTTTTTGGAAATTCTTTTCACTCTTTAAAACTTTTTCAGGTACTTGTGTATTATCACGGCGCCCACGATATTAAGTCGCAGGACATATTATCGCATCGCATTGCATGCCATACACCCGATGCACAGCGATGCAATTTTAAATTGTATAAGCCCCCTATACGATTTTTAATTGTATAAGCACCCTAATGGGGCTTACAATGTTAAATGCACCTCCACGCCACCCCCACTATGAACGCCAACCCAAAACGTGACGAGCGTAGCGAGTCCGCGAGGGGCGGCGGTACGCATCCTCCGACCTTTTCATACCCTCACTATCCACGTCCGCGTGGAGTTGATTTTATATAATGTCGCGAGCGCAGCGAGCCACCGAGCCCGAAGCGTGGCGAGCGCAGCAAGCCCCGCGAGGGGATGCGTATTACTTTACATGTATTCGGCGTCCGCTCACCGTGGGGGTGCCGTTGGGGGTGCTTTTAACATACTAAGCACTCATCACGTTTAATTATGTTATAGGGGGCACTTTTAACATTGAAAAACCCATTAGGGTGCTTATACAATATTAAATCACATACCATTGTATATGCGATACAATGCCATACAATGCGATAGTATACAAATTCAAATTGTATAACATCGCCTGCCATCGCGTAACATCGCATCGCATACCATCGTATGCCTTATGGTCTGCAATGCGATGGGCGCTGTGCTAGTACACAAGTACCCTTTTTCATACTTTTACCATACCACTGGAAACGGTAAAGTGGCCTGAATCAAAAATCCTACCCGCCAGTCACACACAGTCCTTCCCATTGGGAGGTGTTTCCTCCCTCTGGGACTTACAGTACAGGCTGCTTTAAGCAGGGAACAGCAAACTCCCTCCTATGCGCAGGTAGGAGCCGCTGCAAGAAATAGACATCATGGACAAACTTTTTCATACCTTTATAATTATTTTCTTGATGTACAACTGCTTGTTCTTTGATACATTCTACATTACCTGCACGGTCTGCATTTCCTTCTACTAATAAAGAGGCGAACGGATGCAAAAACTGATTAAATATATCAGAAAATAAACTACCGACATTTAAAATAACATTTTTAATAGGATCCCTAGGTCTAATGCTGTGTACATACGGCACACTCCAGTATGAGATTTTGACTATACAGTATAGTCAAAATCGCATGCAGATCGTATGCAGAGCGCACAGGTTTTTTTACCTTGCGATCCCGATGCGCGTTCCCGTAGCAGCATAAATCGAAACCCAGAGAGACAGGCCAGCAATGACTATATAGCGCAGGTTGTATGAATTGTATGTAAAAAGTACAGAGATAGCAAAGATTCTATAGCACTCGAATCTTAAGTCGAATAGAAAGGGAATCTCGCCGTGTGTACACACCATAACACCTTCATCCACTTGCCTCTTCAATTACTGTGGACACGGATTTCAATCAGAGAATGTACATAATTTGATTTGTTTTACAGACAGACATATAATTATCTATCTATTGATAACTCAAGGACATCTTAATATTATTTTTTTTTTTATAAATAATAGAAACAAAAAGATGTATTACTATTAGATACACGTAGGGTCTAGAGAGCTCAGCCAAATTGTTAATGTATGGAAGAAAAAAAAACACACAATACCATGCAAATTATGTCCATTCTCTCTGATTGATTTTAAAACCCATGTCAACAGTAATTAGTAGAGGAAATGCAGGCAGCTGGAATGCAAAGCAGTGATTTGAATAATGGCTATTCATCTTGAAACTGCTTCTGCATCAGAATTAGTTGTGGCACGGGACAAAAGTTTACTGTTTCAAGCATGGTCATACTGTAATATGCTGTATCCAAAATATACTGTAAACTTTGTATGCATCTATAATTTTATATTCCAAATATATCTAAGACTTTCTTCAGAAATGTAGTATTTTCTTATACCGACCAAGACATGCTGAACAACTGACCTGAAGTAGCACCACAGGGGTGTGCAAGCTGTGCTGCTGCCAAAGGCGCAAGCAGGGCCGAGAAGAGGGGGGGAGCAGGTACTAATTACTTGCTGGAGGGGCCCGGCGGGGGCCCTAGTCTGATCCCCCCCTTTCCCCTCTGTCCTTCCCGGGCAGCAGCACACACCTACAGCATGTGCTGTGCTGACAGCATACTGAGCCTGCTGTCAGCACAGCACATGCTGTAGGTAGGTGTGTGCTGCTGTTGCTGCTGCTGCTGAAGGGGGATAATAACACTCCCCCCCCCTCGACTTTAGAGAGTTTTTTCACCCTCCCCTAAACATTTTTGGGGCATGGCCTAATCACGGAAGATGACCATGCCTCCCGCAATTAGGACACACCCCCAAAATTTTACTGGGGCCCAGCATACCTCTCGGCGGCCCTGAGCAGATGGCTAAGGGTGTCTAAAATGGTAGAAATGGGCAATACTCTATTGCCAACATGCCCTTACATTGCCTCAATGTACATAATGTGAGATCTATCAAAGCATGGGGAGATACAATTTATGTGATATAAAGTACCAACCAATCAGCTTCTAACTTTTACTTTAACTGCTGTATTTGAAAATTTTGTAAAGAAGCTCTGTCCCAAAAATCTGATATTGGTGTCCCGATTCCTGCTATGATGTCATTGCAATAATGGCAACTTGCATTCCACTGCCACTTGTATGTGCTGTACGGCATCTGCATGGGTGGACTGACTACTAAAAGGGTCCATGGAAATATTTCTGTAAGTGTAATCACTATACCTGGAGACTTTGGTGACAGGCAGGACTAAAGCAAGCAATGGTAGGTGGAGTTACACCAACAAAGAGTGGAGCATATCACAGTAGCCAGACACACAAAAAGGTTAGAAAGTATGGGGGCTGATCTCTGTGATACAATGTATCAGTAGAGCTGGTAATGGCTGAATAAAGGAGGTGACATATGATGGAGTGTCAGGGTTAATCTCTGCTCTGTCTATGTGCAGCATCTTAGCCAGTTAGCACAATCACCATGCCCAGACAATAGCCCTGAAACTGCAGTATACTATGTAACCTGCGGTGACAATCACATACACAGAGAAAATGGCAATATTACCCATCAACGCTAATAGCCTTATACACAAGGGGGAGGTAAGTTGCAAAGCCTAGCAGCACTGGCATTCAGAGGGCAAATGTGGGGCAGAATATTTACAACATCACTAGTGTAAAAAGATGGAAAAGGATTGATGTCTACCATTAACCAGACCTCATGTTCTTCATGTTTTTATACAGTGCATGATGTATAGATGACACTGAGGTTAGGGGGGGGGGTGAATCCAGGTGTGTCAATAGACAATGCCTTCTCACACAAAAAAATGATGATTCATGTTACCCTAATGTACCCCAAAACTTCCAGCAGTGACCAGAAGAGTGACACCCCCTAGCAGGAGTAGACATGGGGCATGGCCAGTGACAGCAATGGAGAAGTCACCCACCTTGTATAGCACAATTGCAGTGTGGACATATGACCCCAGCAGCGCTTCCTTCACCAGTCCAGCAGCAGCTGCATTGGTCCCATCAGTCACTTTGCAGAACTCCCCATGAACTACTCCAGAACCATGCTGACAGAGGGGGAGAAGTTTGCACTCAGCCATGAGTGCACTCAGCCATGAGGACAGGACAATGCAGAGCAGGACACACAGCCATAAGGGGGTGTGGTATAGGAGCCCGACATTGGGGTCCCGACTGCCCTGACTCAGACAGCGAGGCTACGATCGCCACCTCTTCTATTCTCCCTCATGGGGGTCGTGGAACCCCACGAGGGAGAAGAGTCGGTGGCCGCCGGGACCCTGAGTGTCGGGGTTTTAACAGTCAGAATTCCGACGTCGGTGTAATGACTGACGGAATCCTGACTGTTGGGCACCCATCCGGAACCCGCCAACATGGGCAGGAGCATGCGCATGACAGATCGGATTGACTTGGGTGAGATCTTAATGTCACTAGCAATGTGACCTATTCCCTAGATGCACTGGAAACTCACTCCCATGCCACCTCCGATATGTACATGGTTCGCAGCTGGGATTGGGCTGCCCACTCTATTTGCAGCCCTAGTACATTGCCTCACCCAAGCTGCTGATGGACTCTCTATTTGGCTACCTGTAGCTGGCCCAGTCTGCTTTGGGTCACTGTCTGTCTCACAGATCAGCCAGTGTCATCTTCATCCTGGTGTTGGCCCACTGGGAATATTTCCTTTGAATTCTAGGGAAAATACATATTTTTAAATTACAAAATAAATTATTTATTTTATTTTTTAACATATTACGGTGGAAGACCTGTAAGATTTACCCAGTATTTAACTGAGAATTTTGTCTCTAGATATTTTCTCTTCTATGTGAACAGTCTCTTACAATCAATCAATCAATCAATCAATCAAGGTATCAATCAATCAAACCTTACAACTATCAATCAAGGTAAATTTACTTTCATACCATAATTGAATAACTATTCAGTTCATTTTGGAAAGTACAGTGTATCACCTTTTATGATTCGATAGAACAATAGAAAGGAAGTCCCTTCCAGAGATTTATCTATAAAAACTTTCAAATTACTGTTTAAAAAAAATCAAATCTGAAAATATAAAAAGTCGGTTGTTAAATCTGAGTAATAAATTTACAGATAGAAGTAAAAAAACAGCTAAGGTATTTTGCCTTCTTTAAGATTTTGTTTTAAGTAAAAAAAAATTCTATTGAAAATATATTCTTGAAGATGATTAAATGTGAAACAAAAATAATCCTTACAATCTGGGCATAAATAGTGCCAGTTCTCCATCAAATGTAAGAGTTTTCAGCGGAGTACTAACATTGGGTTTATTCGTACTTATTTAACATATTGCTGATATAAGATTTGAGGAACAGTTTCTTTCCTTCTATTTTAAAGTTGAATTCTTAACCCCTTCCCGACATTTGACGTATATATACGTCATGGCCGGGAAGTACTTCCCGACACATGACGTATATATACGTCATGACTTCTAACTGTCACTGCGTCTAGAGACGCAGTGACAGAGGGACGATGTCTGCTGTCCCTGACAGCAGACATGTCCCTGCATGCCCAGGGGGGGCTGCGATGCCGCCCCCCCGTCGGCGATCGCTGTGATTGGCTGTTCAGTGTGAACAGCCATTCACAGCGTTTTCTGTGTCACCGGCGAATAACGTTCGCCGGTGACACAGGGATCGGAGGTGATTGGTGCTGTAAAGTACAGCACCAATCACCGCGGGGTGTAAGGGTGACACTGGTGTCACCCCACCTCACCCCGCCCGCCCCCAAAGGCCGTGATTGGTTCGTCGGACCGACGAACCAATCACAGCCATGGAGGGGGGTTTAAACTAACGGTGACTGCATTGCAGACGCCATTCCGGTCTGGAATTGCGTGCAGTGCGGTCACCGTACCCAGCTGCCGCGATATACTGACCAGAACCCCTCTAAATACTTACCTGATCACTGCCTGGATCTTGCTTATTCTTGTGATATCCTGTGACATCCTGTGCTGTGTTGTGCTGCTGCGAGTTATTAGATAGAGAGATAGAGAGAGAGAGATAGAGAGGCCTAGTGCTATATTTTGTGCTGCTGCAGTGTGATAGAGCTATAGATAGAGAGATAGAGAGAGATAGAGAGAGATAGAGAGAGAGAGATAGAGAGAGATAGAGAGATAGTGACAGATTGTGCTATATATTTTTTATATAACTGACTGCTGCCCCCCCTTTTGTGCTGATCAGTATAAATTAACTGATCAGCAACTTTTTGGGGGCGGTACTTTTTGGGCGGTACTTTTTGGGGGCGGTATATTTTTTAGATATATATACCTGTCAGTGCTGCTGCTGCAGTGTCATAGAGTGAGAGATAGAGAGATAGAGAGATAGAGAGAGATAGTGACAGAGAGTGATAGAGACTGCTATATTTTGTGTCTGCTGCCCCCCTTTTGTGCACCCCCAGCAACTTTTTGCAGGGGTTATTTTTCATATATATAACTGTCAGTGCTGCTGCTGCAGTGTCATAGAGTGATAGATAGTGAGAGATAGAGAGATAGAGAGAGATAGTGACAGAGAGTGATAGAGAGTGATATATTTTGTGTCTGCTGCCCCCGCCTTTTGTGCTGATCACTATATCTGAGGTGATCAGCAACTTTTTGGGGGTGCAGAGGTTTTTTTTTTTTATATATACCTGTCAGTTGCTGCCAGTTGCACTGTCAGTTGCACCAAAGGTTGTGCACCTGCTGCCCCTCACTGGTAATCAGTGTCGCATCACTGATCACCTTTTTTTTTTTGTGGGTGCTGTGGGGTCTTTTTTTAATTTTTTTTTTACACACACTGTGATTTTGTGGGTGTCCTGTGGCCACTGTGCGCTGATCAGTGACGTACATCACTGATCAGCTTTTTCGGCACAGGGTTGATCTATTTTTTATTTTTTTTTTGATCAAATTCCTGTTGCCTTTGAGCGCTGTTCAGTGACGGACGTTACTGACCAACATCTGTGCTCAATTTTTGGCGCAGGACCTTTTTTTTTTTTTAAACCCCTTCAATTTTTTTTTTTAACCCCTTCAATTATTATTTTTTTTTAACCCCTTCAATTTTTTTTGTTTTTTGTATAAAGTATTTTTTTTTCTGCACTACATACACACTACACACTACATACCCCCCGGGTTGAAATAAAGTTTGTACCCCCCCCCTACACTATACACGTGTTGAAACATTTCACTACCAGTAACACAAAAATAAAAATGGCATCCCAAATGTCATCCCAAATGTCATCCCAGTCATCCAGAAGAATGTATTCAGTGGAGGAGGCATATGCCATGCTTGCCTCTGACTCTGACACAGCCAGTGAGGCAAGCAGGGAATTTGAAGGATTCGTCTTAAGCTCCTCTTCCTCCTCTGGTGATGAGGGACCCCCTCAAAGACGCCCCCGTAGAGCAGCTGAGACCCCCCCCCCCAATAATTGATCTCGTATGGACCCCACCACCAGACAATTTTGAGCCCCAGGTTCCTGAGTTTTTGGCCATGCCAGGAATCCAATTTGATTCCACAGGTCTCAGAGAAATTGACTTTTTCAAATTATTTTTCTCTGATGATTTTATAAATTTAATGGTGGACCAAACTAATTTATATGCCCAGCAGTTTATTGCTCAAAACCCCACGTCATCATTTGCTAGGTGGACCCCTGTAGATGCAGTAGAGATGATGACGTTTTGGGGTCTGGTGTTTCATATGGGCATAGTAAAAAAGCCAGAAATTAGGCAATATTGGAGTACAGATGTTCTGTACAGCACCCCATTTTACCGTATGGCCATGCCCCGGGCTCGATTTGAGACGATCCTTAAATTTTTGCATTACAACGATAATGCACAGTGCCCACCCAGAGATGATCCCACCTTTGACCGGCTATTCAAAGTCAGGCCGGTCATTGATCATTTCAGTGCCAAATTTGAAGAGATGTACATCCCAGATAAATTCATTTGCATAGACGAGTCCCTTATACATTTTAAAGGAAGGGTTAAATTCCGCCAGTACCTTCCCAGTAAGAGGGCAAGGTATGGCATAAAAATGTATAAGCTGTGTGAAAGCACCTCAGGGTACACTCACAGGTTTAGGGTATATGAAGGGAAGGATTCAAGAATTGAACCGCCAGAATGCCCCCCCTCCCTCGTAGGTGTTAGTGGAAAAATTGTCTGGGATTTAGTGCACCCCTTCCTGGATAAAGGTTATCACCTCTATGTGGATAACTTTTACACTAGCATCCCCCTGTTTAAGGCCCTTGGTTCAAGAGGTACAGCAGCTTGCGGTACTGTGCGCAAGAACCAAAGAGGCCTCCCAAAAACGCACATTGCCCAAGTAATGAGAAGGGGTGAAAGCAGGGGAATATGCACCGAAAATATGTTGTTGGTCAAATATAAGGACAAGAGGGATGTCCTTATACTGACAACAATTCACGGAGACAGTACCACCTCCGTCCCTGTACGAGGTACCAGTACCCACACCTCAAAACCTAATTGTATCCTGGATTACAATAGGTACATGGGCGGAGTGGATCTTTCAGATCAGGTACTGAAGCCGTACAGTGCCCTGCGGAAAACAAAAATCTGGTACAAGAAGCTGGCCGTGTATATCATCCAGATGGCACTGTATAACGCTTACGTGCTATTCCGTTCTACCGGCCAGAGGGGGACATTTATGCACTTTCAAGAGGAAGTCATAAAGGGCCTAATATTTGGGAACCAGCAGGCAGAGGGCCCCAGTACTTCTAGTACTGGCCCCCGTATTGTACCAGGGCAGCATTTTCCGAACGAAATCCCCTCCACTGCAAGAAAGGGCAGGACACAAAAAAGGTGCAAAGTTTGCTATAAAAAGGGAATAAGAAAGGAAACTATTTTCCACTGTGAAACTTGCCCCGACAAACCCGGCCTATGTATAAAGGAGTGTTTTAAAATATACCACACATCTATGGATTATTAGGTTCATCATTTCACCGTGCTTCGGGGGTCTTGCTAATGCCACATAGCACCCACCAACATTCCACCAGAATCTGAGCTGCAAAATCCAAAAATCACTCCTTCCCTTCTGAGTCCTGCCATGCACCCAACTGGTATTTTTTGGTCACATATGAGGCATTGCCATACTCGGGAGAAATTGGGGCACAGATTTTGGGGTGCTTTTTCTCCTTCATACCTTCTGAAAATGAAAAATTTTGAGCCAGAACTGCATTTTTGTGTAAAAAATGTAATTTTTCATTTTCACTGCCCAGTTGTATCAAAATTGGTGAAACCCCTGGGGGTTTGAAATGTACACTATACCCCTAGATGAATTCCCTGAGGGGTGTAGTTTGCAAAATGGGGTCACTTGTGGGGGGGTTCCACTGTATTGGTGCTTTGGGGGTCTTGCTAATGCGACATAGCACCCACCAACATTCCACCACCAAAAATCACTCCTTCCCTTCTGAGTCCTGCCATGCACCCAACTGGTATTTTTTGGTCACATATGAGGCATTGCCATACTCGGGAGAAATTGGGGCACAGATTTTGGGGTGCTTTTTCTCCTTCATACCTTCTGAAAATGAAAAATTTTGAGCCAGAACTGCATTTTTGTGTAAAAAAATGTAATTTTTCATTTTCACTGCCCAGTTGTATCAAAATTGGTGAAACCCCTGGGGGTTTGAAATGTACACTATACCCCTAGATGAATTCCCTGAGGGGTGTAGTTTGCAAAATGGGGTCACTTGTGGGGGGGTTCCACTGTATTGGTGCTTGGGGGGTCTTGCTAATGCAACATAGCACCCACCAACATTCCACCAGAATCTGAGCTGCAAAATCCAAAAATCACTCCTTCCTTTCTGAGTCCTGCCATGCACCCAAATGGTATTTTTTGGTCACATGTGAGGCATTGCCGTACTCGGGAGAAATTGGGGCACAGATTTTGGGGTGCTTTGTCTCCTTCATTCCTTGTGAAAATGAAAAATTTTGAGCCAGAACTGCATTTTTGTGTAAAAAATTTTATATTTCATTTGCACAGCCCAGTTGTATCAAAATTGGTGAAACCCCTGGGGGTTTGAAATGTACACTATACCCCTAGATGAATTCCCTGAGGGGTGTAGTTTGCAAAATGGGGTCACTTGTGGGGGGATTCCACTGTATTTGTGCTTGGGGGGTCTTGCTAATGCAACATAGCACCCACCAACATTCCACCAGAATCTGAGCTGCAAAATCCAAAAATCACTCCTTCCTTTCTGAGTCCTGCCATGCACCCAAATGGTATTTTTTGGTCACATGTGAGGCATTGCCGTACTCGGGAGAAATTGGGGCACAGATTTTGGGGTGCTTTGTCTCCTTCATTCCTTGTGAAAATGAAAAATTTTGAGCCAGAACTGCATTTTTGTGTGTAAAAAAATGTAATTTTTCATTTTCACTGCCCAGTTGTATCAAAATTGGTGAAACCCCTGGGGGTTTGAAATGTACACTATACCCCTAGATGAATTCCCTGAGGGGTGTAGTTTGCAAAATGGGGTCACTTGTGGGGGGGTTCCACTGTATTGGTGCTTGGGGGGTCTTGCTAATGCAACATAGCACCCACCAACATTCCACCAGAATCTGAGCTGCAAAATCCAAAAAACACTCCTTCCTTTCTGAGTCCTGCCATGCACCCAAATGGTATTTTTTGGTCACATGTGAGGCATTGCCGTACTCGGGAGAAATTGGGGCACAGATTTTGGGGTGCTTTGTCTCCTTCATTCCTTGTGAAAATGAAAAATTTTGAGCCAGAACTGCATTTTTGTGTAAAAAATTTAATTTTTCATTTGCACAGCCCAGTTGTATCAAAATTGGTGAAACCCCTGGGGGTTTGAAATGTACACTATACCCCTAGATGAATTCCCTGAGGGGTGTAGTTTGCAAAATGGGGTCACTTGTGTGGGGGTTCCACTGTATTGGTGCTTGGGGGGTCTTGCTAATGCGACATAGCACCCACCAAAATTCCACCAGAATCTGAGCTGCAAAATCCAAAAATCACTCCTTCCCTTCTGAGTCCTGCCATGCACCCAAATGGTATTTTTTGGTCACATGTGAGGCATTGCCGTACTCGGGAGAAATTGGGGCACAGATTTTGGGGTGCTTTTTCTCCTTCATACCTTCTGAAAATGAAAAATTTTGAGCCAGAACTGCATTTTTGTGTAAAAAAATGTAATTTTTCATTTTCACTGCCCAGTTGTATCAAAATTGGTGAAACCCCTGGGGGTTTGAAATGTACACTATACCCCTAGATGAATTCCCTGAGGGGTGTAGTTTGCAAAATGGGGTCACTTGTGGGGGGGTTCCACTGTATTGGTGCTTTGGGGGTCTTGCTAATGCGACATAGCACCCACCAACATTCCACCACCAAAAATCACTCCTTCCCTTCTGAGTCCTGCCATGCACCCAACTGGTATTTTTTGGTCACATATGAGGCATTGCCATACTCGGGAGAAATTGGGGCACAGATTTTGGGGTGCTTTTTCTCCTTCATACCTTATGAAAATGAAAAATTTTGAGCCAGAACTGCATTTTTGTGTAAAAAAATGTAATTTTTCATTTTCACTGCCCAGTTGTATCAAAATTGGTGAAACCCCTGGGGGTTTGAAATGTACACTATACCCCTAGATGAATTCCCTGAGGGGTGTAGTTTGCAAAATGGGGTCACTTGTGGGGGGGTTCCACTGTATTGGTGCTTGGGGGGTCTTGCTAATGCAACATAGCACCCACCAACATTCCACCAGAATCTGAGCTGCAAAATCCAAAAATCACTCCTTCCCTTCTGAGTCCTGCCATGCACCCAAATGGTATTTTTTGGTCACATGTGAGGCATTGCCGTACTCGGGAGAAATTGGGGCACAGATTTTGGGGTGCTTTTTCTCCTTCATTCCTTGTGAAAATGAAAAATTTTGAGCCAGAACTGCATTTTTGTGTAAAAAAATTAATTTTTCATTTTCACTGCCCAGTTGTACCACAATTGGTGAAACCCCTGGGGGTTTGAAATGTACACTATACCCCTAGATGAATTCCCTGAGGGGTGTAGTTTGCAAAATGGGGTCACTTGTGGGGGGGTTCCTAAATTTTAGCATCTTATGGTGCCTAGAAATTTACATGGTGCCTAAAAAATAATCTCATAAAAAGGAGGCTCCAAAATCAAGTAGGTGCTCCTTCTATTATGAAGCCTGTGGTTTGGTCAACGTGCACACTAGGGCCACATATAGGATATTTATGAAAACAAAAGAATTGGGGGAATCAATTTTTAGTCACATTTCTCTAGTAAAATGTACTGTGTTCCTTAGAAAAATGTATTAAAATTGCAAATCTGCAAAAAAAATGAAATTTTGAAATTTCACCTACACTTTGTTTTAATTCCTGTGAAACACCTAAAGGGTTAACAAACTTCCAAAATGCTGTTTTGAATACTGTGAGGGGTGCAGTTTTTGAAATGGTATCATTTATGGGGGTGTCTCACATACAAGTCCCTCAAAGTCACATCAGAACTGAACTGGTCCCTAAAAAAATCAGTGTTTGAAATTTTCTTGAAAATTTGAGAATTTGCTATTCATATTGTAAGCCTCTTAGTGTCCAAAAAAATTAAAAGGAAGTTGAAATAATGATGGAAACATAAAGTAGACATATGGTCTATGTTAGTTATTAACTATTTTGAGTGGTATGATTATTTGTCTCACAAGCAGAAAATTTAACATTTTGCAAATTGCTAAATTTTCCATTTTTTTACGACATTTTGGTATTTTTCACAAAAAAAACACAGACTGTATCGACCCAAATTTACCACTAATTTGAAGTACAATGTGTCACGAAAAAACAATCTCAAAATCACTGGGATAAGTAAAAGCAAAAAAAAGTTATCCCCACTTAAGTGATACATGTCAGATTTGAAAAAAAAGGGCTCTGTCAGGAACGCAAAAACTGGCTCTGTCAGGAAGGGGTTAATGTAATTTATGAGTATTCTTCTTCTGCTATGTAATTTGCATTTTTTCTTACAATATTATTTCTTTATTACAGAAGGTGAAAAAATATGTAACCAACCCAAGATCCAATTATTTTAATTATCTATCCGATATACCGTATATACTCGAGTATAAGTTGACCCGAATATAAGCCGAGGCACCTAAATCTCACAACAAAAAAATGGGAAACCTTATTGACTCAGCATAAAAAATGTTCTGAAAAAGTAGGCTTATACTCGAGTATATATGGTAGATGTGGTTTGTAATAACGCTTAAAGCAACATTTATTTTCATGGATTTGAATTTTTGACTTCTTGTTCTCTTAAGAAAAAATGAAGTTTAATATACTATTATTGTATGTATATTTATATTACAGTATATGGCAACAGTCATATATTTAGCACAAAAATGGAACATTTGCAAACATAACCATAATTACCTAAGGATAAAAATTACTTTTGACTGTACTAGTAGTTATCAATCTGGACGCACCCAACTCCAAGTTTTTAGTGGCATTACATGTTAATGGGGTGGATTTTTTCTGTAAATTTTTGCTACTTTTGGTATAAATAATGATGTTGATGCATGCAAGTGGTAAAGTGGTAAATTGCTGCAATGAGGCTGATTCGCCATGTTTTTATGGCGATTTTGTGCTGTAAGGCGAATTTTTGACTAAAACGGTGAATCACCCTATTCAATGACCAGATGGCGAATACATTTCAAGGTTTTTTTCGCCATGATTCACCGAATAGCAATCGTTATCGTTATCTAAGTGGAATGTGAACTTTTAAAATAAAGTGTTTTGTTTTTTACATTTGGTGTCAAAAAATCAGGAATTTTATTCTGAGGAGGGGCATGCTATTTTTATTCATGTGCTGTAAGCACATGAATATATATTTAATTTAAAAATATATATATATATTTTTTTTTTACACAGACCAGCCAGCAGGGGGCAGGAGCTGAGCTTCTCATTAGATATTCATATATTCACTGCACCCGATCATTACATATGCATGATCGGGTGTAGTGAATATACCCGGTCCCCTGCTGGCACCCCCAGGGGGCAGCCTGTGCTGCCTGGCACCCGGGGAGCCCACCTCCCCCCCACAAACGTTCTGGGGCAGGCAGGGAGACTTCCATCTCCCTGCCTGCCGCTGTCCTCGGGCTACCTGCGGCATCGCCGCAGGAGTTAAAATTCGCCAGTCAGGGGCAGCGAGCCCCTGACTCGTTGAATACTGGAGCCGGCGAGGCTCCGGAACGCAGCGAGCAGTGGCGAATGTTCAGCGAATCCTAAAGAGGATTCGCTGCACATCGCCAAAATGCTCATTGAATACTGCCCTAATAAGCAAGGTTCCAGTAACAGTAACACAGGCTGACAATACATTATGATGGAGAAAAGAAAGTGTCACCAGTATATAAAATAACATATAAAAATTTGGATTTGTTCAATCGCCAATGATGGAATAATACCTATTACGTGTAGATATTTTAAAATGAAGCTATGAAGCGTGCGCAAACCCCAGGAGCGAATGGCTTTGGCGAGTTTCACACATGCCGGGCCGCTCAAGGAGGGGCAGAAAGGGGATGGCCAGGGGATGGCAGCAGGGGATGTGCCTCCCCATAAAAACATTGGGCGTTCCCCTGCAGATGTGGCATAGCCTGCTTGGGGCAGGCGGCTTATGTCATATGACGTCAGCGGCAGCCACAATTTCGGAGTACAGCGTATTATGAACGGTAGAAAAATCATTCGATGGTGAGCAACCATCAAATGGTTTTTCAGCCATCTGGACACATGCAGGGGGATGTGTACACATCACCTCACATGCTAGCAGCATACCTCCCAATTTTGGGTCCCGAAAAGGAGCCTATGAAAAGGGGGCGTGGCTTTTTGGTTGCTCACATTTCAACATCAATATCAGTAATTATTATGCAGTACGCATGTACAGTAGATTATGCTTGTTTTTGTTTTCTCTAGCAAAACTTTCAATCTCTAGCAAATAACACTGTTTAAGCCTATTTCTCTTTACACAACAAAAGGAAAACTTCCCAAAATGCCCAAAAGTAATTGTTTTTCATATTGAAATTGCAAGAGAACCTAAACTAGACAAAATAGTTTGTTTTTTTAATTAAAAATGCAAGAAGTTGAACTATAAGCAATACACCGCTTATAGTTCAACGTCCGCCCCCCCCCCCCCCCATCCAAAAAATAATAATAATTTGGATTCTATATACATGTTTTATTAAAAGAATCTACACAAGAAATTTAGAATGTGTGTGTGTGTGTTTCAATTGGGATTATATGATAGCCCCAAAAAGCTGGTAATTTTTAAAATAGACAATCATCCGTAACAAATGATATGTTTATTTATGTCAGGATAGGGGAGATCTGGTCTTTATCAGCCTCTCTTATCTCTGGACTCATAAACACGTTTGGTATTATAGGGAGTAATGCTGGCCATCCATCAGAATGAACAGCATTGGATCTTGATCGTGTAACGTTTTTTCCCGGCAGCTTCCCCGACACACGATAGATCTTATGTGTGTAATTTCACATTACTTTGAGGGGAAAAGGGTATGTGGGAGTAGACCAAGGCACAGGTTAGCATATATTATACATAGCGACGAAAAAGTGTATACGATCCACAGTACTGAAAAGAATTATATTGGGCTAATGTACTTAGCGTCCTTGCAAAAAATAGAAGTTGTGGAGGTGCTCCCTAGAGAGTATTGATAGTATTTTAGGAGAAAAGAAGGGAAAGACTCTCTCTTTGTTGGGGCACTCTTATAATGAAATTTTATATTTCAATGGTTCAAAAAAGTATTAAAGTATAGGAAGGGGACACACACCAAGGCCCCCCCCAAAAAAAGGTAAGTATTGATTAGGATAGTTAGTGCGACATTCGCTTTACATATGTGTATGAAAAGTTTTAAAATTCTCTTTAATAGTATATTTATTAAAACTGAGCACTAAACACAAACAGACAAAAATACATGTAACATGAAACACTAATTGAGCTTCTATTGGTAATGGTAATCAAATTAATCGGACCTGTGGAGAAAAAGTGTTATCTCTAGGCGAGAAATTCTCCACAAGGTTCAAGATTAACTTTACACTGAGGTCACTGCCCCCAGTTAAAGATACTTTCCCAAGTGAGCTCAAATATTGACAATTCTCGTTCTAATAGGGATCAATTTAATCACAGAAAAAAAGAAAAATAAATAGTACTAGATTGTGTGGCTCTATTGGAGCCAAGGTGACAGAGAAAATATGTCTTTATCAAGTGATGGGCTTTGTGTCAGCCCAGGTGTCCACAGTGGCGACACGCTATTATAAGGTATAAGTTAGATTTGTCACTTCTTTCACAGTACCTCAATGAACACCTGCATCAAATGTTATTTCTGTGACAAGCTGTCTAATCTACGTCCCTATTTGCCAGTCAAAATATGTGTATAAATTTATACAGTAAAATAATCGTCACACATCAATCAAAAGATAGCGAAAATATAATATAAATTTTTTAGTGAATTCTTTCAATAAATACAAGGAAAACACTGTCTCCACTCCCCGAGAGGGTAAGTATAGTAGTATGGTTAGGAAGGAGTAAAAAGAGGAAAGAAAAAACAAAATAATGGGGGGCAGAAATTTAGAGGAGAGTAGAAAGAAAGTGTTACCTCAAAGGATGACAGTTCACCAACTTTGTATACCTATAGTGTGCTGGGAAAGATGAGTTCTCGCAAAAGGGTCTCCCTCAAATGTTACTCGTCACCACCCAGCACACCAGCTGCCATCTGTAATAGGTGGGCCTTTAAGGTATTGTGGGAAGTCAGACCTGTGCTCCCTGATTTAACCCCATAGGGCTGCTGCTGCCCAGCTATATATACCTATGACCAACAAGGGGTACAACGGTTTCCTTAGCGGGGTCTCCCCCCTCTGTGTACTCAGTTATACCTCAAATTGGTCAGCTTCCTTAAGCAGGTAATGCAAAAAGGGCTTTGAAGGTATTGCGGGTGAGCGAGTCCTACTAGTCGGGGTTACAGGGAGAGAGGGTAGCACGCAGAAGGAAAAGCAAGGTATTGGGGGAAGAAGAGGGAGAAGATTGGGAAGGGAGCAGGAGAACCAGAAGAGACAAAAGAAGAATGTTACCTCTAAGGTGACAAATCACCAACTTTATATACCTGCAGTAGGCTGGGAAAGGTGAGTATTCGCAGTGAGGTCTCCCTCAAATGTTACTCGTCACCACCTGGCCTACCAGCTGCCATCTGTAATAGATGGGCCTTTTAGGTATTGTGGGCAGTCGAACCTATGCTCCCTGAATTAACTCCAAAAGGCTGCTGCTACCCAGCTATATATACCTATGACCAAGAAGGGGTACAGCGGTTTCCTAAGTGGGGTCTCCCCCCTCTTGTACTCAGTTATACCTCAAATTGGTCGGCTTCCTTCAGCAAGTGATGCGAGAAGGGCTTTAAAGGTATTGCGGGTGAGCGAGTCCTAGTAGTAGGAGTTACAGGGAGAGAGGATAACATAAGAAATAGAAAATCTCCCAAGACACTACTAACCTGGGAGTGGGGTAGAGTCCCCTGATTTAAGTTGATATAGTTATAGGGTACGTCCCTAAACTCCCAAATAGAGATTTACCTGAGAAAGGTGTGTCAGGCGGTATTGCTCTTATTGTTTAGGAATAAAATATGCACAAAATTCCCCCATGGGTTATGTCAGTGGGGGGTGGGCGAAGTGTGGCCCTGGGTGTTTTGTAGGTGACTGATGAGGGCAATTACCGGGAATTCAGGGGAGAGAGAAGAAGAAAGGAAATATAAGACAAAAATCAGGGAAAACTAGGTAAGGGAAAGAATAGGGGGAGAGGCACAGTGGATACCTATAGTTTCACCCCGGGGATCTGGTCCTAGATCTCCACCGGGTCTGCCGCTGTGACTGGAGATTCCTGCTGTCTCTGCGGATACAGGTCTCTGAAATGCTGCCGTCAATCTCTGTCTATTTGGTGTGTTCCTAGGCTGCCGTGGATCTAAGTCAGGGAAGCCCACTGAGGAATGCACAAATGTGCCGCTGTATTGGCGACTTCAGGGTCTCTGGGTCAGGGTCTCCTTAATGCTGTAAGTCAGCCGCAGGCAGGATGCGCGGGTATCAGAATCAGGAGGCGCTGGATGGATAAGCCAGCGTCCACCTCTGTGCTGTAAGTCAGCGTTTCTGTCCGTAGCGCCGGTATGAAGTGCTGTGAATCAACGTATTTGTCACAAGCGAGATGCGCGGGTATTGAAGTCAGGAGGCACTGGGTAAGTGCACCAGTGTCCCCTCTATGCTGTCAATCAGCGTTACTGTCCACAGACGATCGTTTCGCCACGGAGGCTTTCTCAATGTGTAACAGTGGATAGATGTGACGCCCTTAAGTAGCGTCAGGGTCTGTAATTAGTGCTGAATGATCTGCAGCCTAGAAGGAAGTAAGTTCACTAAAAAAGCTGCAGATCCTTTCTCGCAATATCTGTTGCGGTATGCATATTTGTCAAGTTGCTGTGTATTGGTTTTGGAAATGTTATAACAACATGAACTATGTGGAATATTCAATAACATGCATTTGGGATAATGTAAAAGTGTCATGAAACAGAGAAAAGGTCAAATGTAAAAAACGGCCACGGGTTTACAGGGATTCTAGGATATGCGGTTGGCAATACCGGAGGAAAAAACAGGTAATGAATGATAAATAATAATAATAAATGAGCGAGAGAAGGCATCATATTAGAAAGAGATGACCAATATTGGTTATTGGGCTGCGTTGGTGATACTTTGCGGGATACATGGGAGGAGTCGACACAAGAAAAAAGCGACACCAGCCTATTTGTAGTTCTGAGGGCTGTAGGCAATAGATATGTCATTAGAAGCTTTTTTAAATAATGTACTTCTAGGGTATGCGGTTGGCAATACTTGAAGAAAAAACAGGTGATGAATGATAACTAGTGGTAAATGAGCGAGAGGAGGCATCATATTAAAAAGATGGCCAATATTGGTTATTGGGCTGCGTTGGTGATACTTTGCGGGATACATGGGAGGAGTCGACACAAGAAAAAAGCAAACATCAGCCTATTAATTGTAGTTCTGAGGGCTGTAGGCAATAGATATGTCATTACAAGCTTTTTTAAGTAATCCAGATACGGTACATGAGATGTCAGTTTTAATTCGAAAATGCCACCTAGGATTTTTATGTTATTCTAGTGTTGTGCTGGTAGAGCAGAAAGCTGATAGTGCCGTTTATTGGTGATCGCGAAGTTAGGATTTGTATGATGGGATTGAATGTGTGTGTCGACTGTGTCGTCTGCTGTTTTGTAAGTGAAACTTTTGTTCCAGTGCAGATAGTAATTAATTAACCATAGTGCTATCTTTATAATATATATTGAGGTCTCAGATGTTATGCGTTTTGTGAAAGGGTTTAAGATTATGAGGTAGGGATTTAAGTGATAGTTAAATCTTGATAATAGTTGGGTTAGTGTGTAAAAAGGTGAGGGAGTTTAATTAATATCTTTTGGATGATCCATTTTGTGGTCAAAAAAGTGTAGATAGGTGAATAAGAGTTACACGTTAGCTCTTGAGAGGGGAAGAAGGAAATCTTAATAGATGTAGTGACTGGGAGCAAAAAGGCAAAATATGGTGAAAAAAAGGGGGTGAACACATCAAACATTTTTGGTGAAAAACAGGTGAAAGAGTTTCTCCTAAGAAGTGATCCGCATAGTGTGGATACACTATCCTTCAATTCATTAGTCCAAAGAGTATGTGAAGGTCCTATCCTAAAAGGATGGAGGTATATGGGTGAGGAATGGGTGTGGGCAAAAAAATGGGGGGGAGCCCGCCCAGCCTTAATAAAAGTAAAGATGGGGGGGGGGGGGGGGGAAGGGGGAGAGGGGAGGGAGGGAGGGGAGGGAGGGAGAAAGAAAGGGGGTGTGCTGGTTAAATAAATGTTCAAGCTGGTTCTAAGGTTAGACCAGAGCCTGTGAACCAGAAAGATATCGTAGAAACAATGTTTCGAGTGGGTTTTGTTGTGTGGTTTGAGGGAAGGGAATTTACTGCAAGAAAGATCCGAATGTATTGTTTTCATTTAAGCCGTATGGATTTACGGTATTCAATTCGAAAATCCATTTGCAAATGGATTTTCGAATTGAATACCGTAAATCCATACGGCTTAAATGAAAACAATACATTCGGATCTTTCTTGCAGTAAATTCCCTTCCCTCAAACCACACAACAAAACCCACTCGAAACATTGTTTCTACGATATCTTTCTGGTTCACAGGCTCTGGTCTAACCTTAGAACCAGCTTGAACATTTATTCAACCAGCACACCCCCTTTCTTTCTCCCTCCCTCCCCTCCCTCCCCTCTCCCCCCCCCCCCCCCCCCCCCCCATCTTTACTTTTATTAAGGCTGGGCGGGCTCCCCCCCCTTTTTTTGCCCACACCCATTCCTCACCCATATACCTCCATCCTTTTAGGATAGGACCTTCACATACTCTTTGGACTAATGAATTGAAGGATAGTGTATCCACACTATGCGGATCACTTCTTAGGAGAAACTCTTTCACCTGTTTTTCACCAAAAATGTTTGATGTGTTCACCCCCTTTTTTTCACCATATTTTGCCTTTTTGCTCCCAGTCACTACATCTATTAAGATTTCCTTCTTCCCCTCTCAAGAGCTAACGTGTAACTCTTATTCACCTATCTACACTTTTTTGACCACAAAATGGATCATCCAAAAGATATTAATTAAACTCCCTCACCTTTTTACACACTAACCCAACTATTATCAAGATTTAACTATCACTTAAATCCCTACCTCATAATCTTAAACCCTTTCACAAAACGCATAACATCTGAGACCTCAATATATATTATAAAGATAGCACTATGGTTAATTAATTACTATCTGCACTGAAACAAAAGTTTCACTTACAAAACAGCAGACGACACAGTCGACACACACATTCAATCCCATCATACAAATCCTAACTTCGCGATCACCAATAAACGGCACTATCAGCTTTCTGCTCTACCAGCACAACACTAGAATAACATAAAAATCCTAGGTGGCATTTTCGAATTAAAACTGACATCTCATGTACCGTATCTGGATTACTTAAAAAAGCTTGTAATGACATATCTATTGCCTACAGCCCTCAGAACTACAATTAATAGGCTGATGTTTGCTTTTTTCTTGTGTCGACTCCTCCCATGTATCCCGCAAAGTATCACCAACGCAGCCCAATAACCAATATTGGCCATCTTTTTAATATGATGCCTCCTCTCGCTCATTTACCACTAGTTATCATTCATCACCTGTTTTTTCTTCAAGTATTGCCAACCGCATACCCTAGAAGTACATTATTTAAAAAAGCTTCTAATGACATATCTATTGCCTACAGCCCTCAGAACTACAAATAGGCTGGTGTCGCTTTTTTCTTGTGTCGACTCCTCCCATGTATCCCGCAAAGTATCACCAACGCAGCCCAATAACCAATATTGGTCATCTCTTTCTAATATGATGCCTTCTCTCGCTCATTTATTATTATTATTTATCATTCATTACCTGTTTTTTCCTCCGGTATTGCCAACCGCATATCCTAGAATCCCTGTAAACCCGTGGCCGTTTTTTACATTTGACCTTTTCTCTGTTTCATGACACTTTTACATTATCCCAAATGCATGTTATTGAATATTCCACATAGTTCATGTTGTTATAACATTTCCAAAACCAATACACAGCAACTTGACAAATATGCATACCGCAACAGATATTGCGAGAAAGGATCTGCAGCTTTTTTAGTGAACTTACTTCCTTCTAGGCTGCAGATCATTCAGCACTAATTACAGACCCTGACGCTACTTAAGGGCGTCACATCTATCCACTGTTACACATTGAGAAAGCCTCCGTGGCGAAACGATCGTCTGTGGACAGTAACGCTGATTGACAGCATAGAGGGGACACTGGTGCACTTACCCAGTGCCTCCTGACTTCAATACCCGCGCATCTCGCTTGTGACAAATACGTTGATTCACAGCACTTCATACCGGCGCTACGGACAGAAACGCTGACTTACAGCACAGAGGTGGACGCTGGCTTATCCATCCAGCGCCTCCTGATTCTGATACCCGCGCATCCTGCCTGCGGCTGACTTACAGCATTAAGGAGACCCTGACCCAGAGACCCTGAAGTCGCCAATACAGCGGCACATTTGTGCATTCCTCAGTGGGCTTCCCTGACTTAGATCCACGGCAGCCTAGGAACACACCAAATAGACAGAGATTGACGGCAGCATTTCAGAGACCTGTATCCGCAGAGACAGCAGGAATCTCCAGTCACAGCGGCAGACCCGGTGGAGATCTAGGACCAGATCCCCGGGGTGAAACTATAGGTATCCACTGTGCCTCTCCCCCTATTCTTTCCCTTACCTAGTTTTCCCTGATTTTTGTCTTATATTTCCTTTCTTCTTCTCTCTCCCCTGAATTCCCGGTAATTGCCCTCATCAGTCACCTACAAAACACCCAGGGCCACACTTCGCCCACCCCCCACTGACATAACCCATGGGGGAATTTTGTGCATATTTAATTCCTAAACAATAAGAGCAATACCGCCTGACACACCTTTCTCAGGTAAATCTCTATTTGGGAGTTTAGGGACGTACCCTATAACTATATCAACTTAAATCAGGGGACTCTACCCCACTCCCAGGTTAGTAGTGTCTTGGGAGATTTTCTATTTCTTATGTTATCCTCTCTCCCTGTAACTCCTACTACTAGGACTCGCTCACCCGCAATACCTTTAAAGCCCTTCTCGCATCACTTGCTGAAGGAAGCCGACCAATTTGAGGTATAACTGAGTACAAGAGGGGGGAGACCCCACTTAGGAAACCGCTGTACCCCTTCTTGGTCATAGGTATATATAGCTGGGTAGCAGCAGCCTTTTGGAGTTAATTCAGGGAGCATAGGTTCGACTGCCCACAATACCTAAAAGGCCCATCTATTACAGATGGCAGCTGGTAGGCCAGGTGGTGACGAGTAACATTTGAGGGAGACCTCACTGCGAATACTCACCTTTCCCAGCCTACTGCAGGTATATAAAGTTGGTGATTTGTCACCTTAGAGGTAACATTCTTCTTTTGTCTCTTCTGGTTCTCCTGCTCCCTTCGCAATCTTCTCCATCTTCTTCCCCCAATACCTTGCTTTTCCTTCTGCGTGCTACCCTCTCTCCCTGTAACCCCGACTAGTAGGACTCGCTCACCCGCAATACCTTCAAAGCCCTTTTTGCATTACCTGCTTAAGGAAGCTGACCAATTTGAGGTATAACTGAGTACACAGAGGGGGGAGACCCCGCTAAGGAAACCGTTGTACCCCTTGTTGGTCATAGGTATATATAGCTGGGCAGCAGCAGCCCTATGGGGTTAAATCAGGGAGCACAGGTCTGACTTCCCACAATACCTTAAAGGCCCACCTATTACAGATGGCAGCTGGTGTGCTGGGTGGTGACGAGTAACATTTGAGGGAGACCCTTTTGCGAGAACTCATCTTTCCCAGCACACTATAGGTATACAAAGTTGGTGAACTGTCATCCTTTGAGGTAACACTTTCTTTCTACTCTCCTCTAAATTTCTGCCCCCCATTATTTTGTTTTTTCTTTCCTCTTTTTACTCCTTCCTAACCATACTACTATACTTACCCTCTCGGGGAGTGGAGACAGTGTTTTCCTTGTATTTATTGAAAGAATTCACTAAAAAATTTATATTATATTTTCGCTATCTTTTGATTGATGTGTGACGATTATTTTACTGTATAAATTTATACACATATTTTGACTGGCAAATAGGGACGTAGATTAGACAGCTTGTCACAGAAATAACATTTGATGCAGGTGTTCATTGAGGTACTGTGAAAGAAGTGACAAATCTAACTTATACCTTATAATAGCGTGTCGCCACTGTGGACACCTGGGCTGACACAAAGCCCATCACTTGATAAAGACATATTTTCTCTGTCACCTTGGCTCCAATAGAGCCACACAATCTAGTACTATTTATTTTTCTTTTTTTCTGTGATTAAATTGATCCCTATTAGAACGAGAATTGTCAATATTTGAGCTCACTTGGGAAAGTATCTTTAACTGGGGGCAGTGACCTCAGTGTAAAGTTAATCTTGAACCTTGTGGAGAATTTCTCGCCTAGAGATAACACTTTTTCTCCACAGGTCCGATTAATTTGATTACCATTACCAATAGAAGCTCAATTAGTGTTTCATGTTACATGTATTTTTGTCTGTTTGTGTTTAGTGCTCAGTTTTAATAAATATACTATTAAAGAGAATTTTAAAACTTTTCATACACATATGTAAAGCGAATGTCGCACTAACTATCCTAATCAATACTTACCGTTTTTTTGGGGGGGGCCTTGGTGTGTGTCCCCTTCCTATACTTTAATACTTTTTTGAACCATTGAAATATAAAATTTCATTATAAGAGTGCCCCAACAAAGAGAGAGTCTTTCCCTTCTTTTCTCCTAAAATAGTGTGTAATTTCACATAAGATCTATCGTAAGATCTGCAACTCCAAGCAGACTGGTCGCTAGCAGCATCTTCAGATCATGGCCCTTATTCTGGTTGACTCGCAAGGCTGCGAATTCGCAGCCTAGCAAGTCCAGCAAACCCTGCCCGGCCACCCACCCCTCCCCTTGTAACATGTGTCCCCACTCACAGGCTGCAAATGGATGTTTAACATAAACATCCATTCGCACTCTGGGGGGGGGGAACACCCACATCTTTCAATGGTCGCCGACCATCAAAAGATGTGGAAGGTGCATATAAAATTGACTTTGAAGTCACTTACATATGCGTGCACACTTGGATGGAAATGGGCGGGCAGCTGGGGAACGCCCATGAAACACTGGGCATTCCCATATGGTAATGGGGCTGCCCGACAACCCCGCCCTTTTCAGCCCACCACCCGCCATGTAGGTTGTGTGCACATGTGCAGAAGCACAACATCGGTTCTCTGTGCGAATGCTAATCAGCTGTCCTTGTTTTTTATATAACCTCTTTGAACTATGTATCATGTAAAATCAAACATAATTGGACCATTCTACCCTTATTTTTAATAAAGCATCTAAAAATTAAAAGGGGATGTTGCCCAATGCAACCAATCAGATTAGGGGGCAGATGCACTAAGCTTCAAAAAGTGATAAAATGGAGAGTGTTAAACAACCAACCAATCAGCCCCTACCTGACATTTTTCAGACACATGGCAGTTAGGAGCTGATTAGCTGGTTGTTTCTTACACCCCATTTGATCAGTTTTTGAAACTTAAAGTGTTATTCTGATTCACTCGGAAAGGCACAATCACCTTCTAATGGACAAAACCATATGCACTGCAGGTGGGGCTGATGTAACATGTGCAAAGAGAGTTAGATTTGGGAGGGGGTGTACTTCAAACTGAAATCTATATTGCAGTGTAAAAATAAAGCAGCCAGTATTTACTTTGCACAGAAACAATAAAACACACAAATCTAAAGGAGGCCATACACACGCAGATTTATCTGCAGATCTGTCTGGTTGGAACAAAAACCTGGTTATGGATAAGAGCAAATGACAGTTGACCATTTTCTTGGAAATGCTGGAAAACTGACAAACTGTCACTCATCCATAACCATGTTTTTGTTCCAACCAGACAGATCTGAAGATAAATCTTACTAGTGTATGGGCACCTTAACTCTCTCCCTGCACAAGTTACATCTGCCCCCACCTGCAATGCATATGGTTTTGTCCATTAGAGAGTGATTGTGCCTTTCTGAGTGAATCAGAATAACCCCCTTAGTGCATCTGGCTCTCTGTCATTTCTCTATTGCATCCTAGAAAATGATAGACATAATCTGATTGGTTGCTATGGGCAACATCACCTGTTTTTCCTTTTTAGAAGCTTTAGTAAATTCACCCTTTAGAATCATATTAATCCAATGTATTCAGTGTGCTCTTGCCTCTTGAATAGATAACAACTCTTCACTTCGTCCCAACGTCCAGGAATTCTACTAAGAGATAAATAGTAACAGTTTTACATTACAGAGAGGTAACTATCAGTGGCCTGAATATTACATTTGTATAGGCATCTGGCAAACTGTCACTTAATCCCTTATTCAGATCATATCACAGGACAAATTTGTTCTAATAATGGGCAAAACCATGTGCACTGCAGGTGGGGCAGATGTAACATGTGCAGAGAGAGTTAGACTTGTGTGAGTTATTTTGTTTCTGTGCAGGGTAAATACTGGCTGCATTATTTTTACACTGCAATTTAGATTTCAGTTTCAACAAACCCCACCCAAATTGAACTCTCTGTGCATATGTTACATCTGCCCCACCTGCAGTGCACATGGTTTTGCCCATTTTGAGAACAAATTTGTACTGCGCTCAGAAGGGCCACAGTGTAGCTTATAAGGAAAGTGGTGGGTGCATATTAATGAATAATATAGAGAATGCTATTCTATTGCTGCTTTGGCACAACATGTTAGTGTTCTAGCTCTTGCCGGCTTGTGAACTTGCGTTATATTATAGTGAGGATTAGAGCATCTCTATACTGTAAATTCTGATAACAAGACATAAAACTTTATGATACATTACAACATCAAAGTCCTGGCAAAGAATAAAAAGATTAATCGGCTCCCCAGGCAAAGGGCCAGAGGCAGACAGACAAAAGGGTTCAAGCACTAAGCTCTTTCCTACGAAGCATTGTTGCCCCTTTGACAAGATATTCAAACTCTTTTATAAAAATGTCAAAGAGCCGTAGCCAATGATTTTACTGTGCAACTATTAATGAATATATTAATGGAACACATACAATAAGCCTAGTCATTTAACTATTGACTTTATAACTATAAAAATACATTTTACATAATGCCAGTTGCCCTTTGGATGCCTTTTGTCTATATAGCCATGACACACATATAGCAGAATCTCACTTAGCAAATTGAACGAGTTTAATAGATTTATGAGATCTATCTATGGATATGTGTGTGCCCACACATTCCTATTTAATTGCATAGTTAGCATTTGGAAAATGGGAACAACTGTGGGGGCGCACAGCGTTTGATTGGCAGCAGTGCTGTTTAGACAGCATTAGACAGAATGTGCCACTGTGCAGCCTGTCACTCTGCAGCACTGTGGAACACTCTGACAACACAATGGACAGAGTGCTCCTAGCCTAACATGGAGATTTCTTAACTAACCACGTATAATGGAATACAAGCAGGTGTATGCCGACTGTGATCATTTATTTTATACAATGAACAAGCTAAGGAATATAGAAACAAGTTATATATATGTATTTTTTTACCCAAAACAATTTCTTTTTGCTCCCTATTAATCACATTGTATTCCTGGGGTGGTATCGTATTAGCCCCGATGTTGTACTGCTCCTGTGTGTGTTTTACTATCCTCTTGTCTATTGCGCAAAAAAACCCCTGTTTTTTGTCTGAAATATATGGGGTCTGCGAAACACTTACGTATTTTCCTGGCACTTATCGTGGCTTTTATGTACACTTATTGGCAAATTGGTTTTGCCTGCCTGAGGCAAACCAAACCTTTTGATAAGTGCCAAAGTTCAGGGTCAATAGGATAGCCTCAGTAATTAACCACCGTTAATAAGATACTGGCAATTGAGAACAATACAGTACCAGTTTTATCCACTTTTGTAAATATTTTTATTGACAATAATCTAAAAACAGAAGATGGTGTGTATGTCCCTCCCCCTGCGCACTAGGCCGCCAATGGGGGTGCCCCTCTTAAGGTGTCATCACACCTGAGTGTATAAATAGTATGAGGTACTTTTGTATTATCACGGCGCCCGATTTCATCTAAATCGCATACGATATCGCATACGATTTAGAGGCCGATTCGATCCACGATGCGATTTAGCGGCCGATTTTATGTCGATTTGCGACCGATTCTCGGCTGATTTTCCACGATTTCCTGCCGATACATGTGAAGTAATCCGTGTCCCCTCACGGGGCTCGCTGCACTCGCCATGATTCGGGATCATTTTCCACATCCCTTCGCGGGGCTCGCTGCACTCGCCACGCTTTATACAATCAACTCCACGCCGATGTGGATAGTGGGGGTATGAGGCACGCTTCGGGCTAACTTGGATAGTGGGGGTGTGCAAGGATGGAATACCATGCAAATCGGCAGAAAATCGTGGAGAATCGGCAGAAAATCGGCCGCTAAATCGCATCTGATTTTTGCATGCAATTTGCGGCCGATTTGCTTCCGATTTTGCGGGCACCGTGATAATACAAAAGTACCTAGTATGAAAAATATGAGAGGTATCACCTTTCTGCGCCACAAATAGTGAATGGAAAGAGAGGAGCAGTGTGTCCTTTATTATGGGGTACTGTTCCTCTTCTCCGTTTTAGCCAGTAGGGGGTGACCCAGATGACTTTTGAGCAAGTTTTCTCCATTGTACTGCCCCGTTCTTTCTTGGTTATATTTCATCCAATATTCATATGGGGAAACCATCTTCTCTTTTAATTCCGCATAGCCGAATTTGCATGTTTTTCCCAAACCGCCAACTTAATGGGATGCAAATTGCACTAAAAATTTAACTTTTTGCAGTTAATTTGCACATTCTCAGCTGACAATTTTTCAACACACTTCAATTTGCATCCAGATGTTTTTCCATTAAAAAGTATACACTTCACAAATTTAATGGGATATGATCTCGGGAAAATGTTACCAAAAATCGCCACATAAATAGACCAGGTTCTGATAGGTGATTTTGACATGCACAGACCAGTGTCATCTGTTAGAGTTAGGCCCGCCCACCAGCCAATCATGATCGGGCATTGGAGGGTGGTCAGGCCTAACTCCCGGTCTGTGGGCGGAGCCACAGATGTAAACACAAGTCCCTCTTGTGTCTACAGTGTTTGTGGGGACCAAAAGGGATTCTACAGGACAAGGGGACCGATCCTTGGTGTCAAGATAGTGTAGGTGAGTATAGTATGAGTGAGCTATGTGTGTAATAAACTTTGTCTGTATTTTTTCGCTATTTGTACTGTTGTGGAACTATAAGTCCCAGCGGGCCCTTTAATGCCCTGCATGCTGGGACTTGGGGTTCGCCAAGTCCCTGCATGTGGTGCAGACTTGCTGGGACTTGTAGTTCCACAACAATACACAATAGTTATTTATATTTTTTACACATTTATCAGCCCGATGCCGAACCACCCAAGGGGCATTGGGGACAGCCCTGGCCTTCAGCCTGGGCAGCAAAATTCTGGAGAGGGGACCCCTTCATTGGGGGGGTCCCCACTTCACCAGGATCCCTGCCCAGGCTGACCGGTCAGGGGTGAATGCTTTGGCCAGCGGGATTTAGATAATAAGTCTCCCCCAGCTGTGACATTACTTTGCTTGCTGATTGAGCCTGGTGCTGGTTTTAAAAAATCCAGGGGACCCCTATTTGGTTTGCCCCATGATTTTTTAAAACCGGCTCTTTGTTTTTTTTCCATTTTCTTGAAATAAAACGCACATTACCATGTCTCAAAAATCGCACATGTCCTCAAATTCACACATTTTCATGATCAAAAATTGCACCATATTGCATGTTTTTGCCGCAAATTCGTATTTTATTAAATAGTAGATTTTTTTTTAATTCCCGATTTCTGAAAATGCAATAATGTGTGATTTTTAGAACCTTACTAAAAATCGCATCCCATTAAATGTCACCCCAGATTTCTCTGTATTTTGACATTTTGCATGCCATAATAAGGTATCTTGTAATTGGTCCCAAATGTAATCACAGAATGCATGTATGTTTCATATACACCTTGTACACATAGCCTGAAGATAATTTATACACGATTTACAATAGTTTTGCGCATAAAACAATATTTGTGCACATTGAACCATCCGATCGCAAAGGTGTCACTTTCTTAGTTGAACTCCAAAGATTTTGGATATCTTATTTTAATTTATTATTATTTACAGTTTCTTATTCCGTTGCGCTTTACAATTTAACTTGTACTAAAATTTGTAAAGAATCGAAATAAGTTAAAGCATTTTTTCATTTTAAAGAAAAATAATATATATTATTATTATTAATAATAACTCTCCATTTTATCAATTTTAAAGCTTAGTGCATCTGGCCCTTAAGCTGTATTATTGTAAAGGTCATCAATGTGTGCCGTTCCTAGGGTGCCCATACATCTCTTATAGTTTGCCTCAATTCCTTGTTCTGCCAACACTGTGGTCATGGAATGGTGCAAATCCAGCATGTTGGAAACCCTTAATTTGCCAAGTGATCAGGATTGTTGAATCATGGATCACTGACAGATCATTGGTCAATGATGGCCGCTGATCTATAATTGTGGTCACCAAAGTGGCAAAATGGCTGTGGGAAATCGGGGAGATGCTGTATATATGGCAACTTTACAGATTCTGTTTTCCTCATTAAACCCATTTTCAGGTTTCACTGGTGTTTCGGTTGTTTGGGACAAGTCTGTTATTTATTCTTTCATTATCTTCTAATTATATCATCTATAAGTGTTGTTGGACCAATAAAGACACAATACAATGTAATAGTTGTACTTTTTGTATATTATATGATTTTTTTTTATTTTTGTTCAACCCATATAGCATTTATTATAATGTTGAGTCTCCGCAAAGCTTTAAAATCAAGCTCACGCGGCTGTTTCCTGCATAGTTTCAAGCATACATCACTGATGTTTGAAGTTCTCACTGCTGGCTCATTTGATGATTTTGCAAACTCCGTTTTCAGAAAATGAAAGCATTGGCGTTTTTTCTGCTCAATGAGCAGGACTGTCATCTGATTGTAATACTTTTTTCCAGGGTATAAAGCTCTTTTTTCTTAAAGCGCTTTGTGGTACAACCTTTAAGTGTTTTGGGCATTTGTGTCCTGTATTTTATTTAATAATGTTTTTAAACTACTTTCAGTATGACATTTTTTGGCAGGCTCCGGGTTTTAATATGAGCTTCAGAGGAAACTACGGTCTGCTTTACTTACTGTAACATGGACTACAGCTGGAAGGCTACAGTTCTGGTAACTAGAGGGTTAAATGGAGCCAAAGTGAAGGTCAAGGGCTAACTAAATATGTGATACACAGGCAGACAAGATGGAGACCATAACTGCAGTAGCATATCCGGGGGAAGGAAGGGGGGGGGGTGCTTGGGGGGCGTTATCAGTGTGATCATCCTATAGATTGTAAGCTTGCGAGCAGGGCCCTCCTACATTTTGACTGTCTGTAAATACCCTGTTTGTTGTATCACTGTCTCCTTTGTAAAGCGCAACGGAATATGCTGCGCTGTATAAGACACTGTTAATAAATAAATAATAAATATATCACCCTTTAACCCCAACCTCTTGCTGCTGGACATGCCGCCTGTCCCTCTCTTCAGTGAAAAGACACTGTATCACAGCATTTATTCCTCAATGCTGTGTTAAGCAGAGCAGTGGTTAGCGGGGGAGACACATTCCATCTAAACAACAGCATTAAAATCAACCAGGCCCAGTTTTGCAACATTAAAGTTTGACGGATTGCCTTTTATAAGCTAATTTAAGGTGCCCATACGACGGATCGGGCCGAGAAATTGGCCTAAATAGAATCCGTTTGACATCCCATCCGATCTGCTGCAGGTTCAATCTGTAGGATCGGACCCATCCTCAGCACATTGCGTGTACTTTTTAGCACCCACGATGTGTTGGGTCCAATCAGTAGGTATGTGCCAGCATTGCAGGCACACGACTATGTGAAGGGAATGGCAGCGTGGGGTCCAGGCTGCACTGAGCGCCCAGGGGGTGTGGGTGCAGCATCATGGTGGAGACTGCGCATCACCATCACTATGGGGTGTACTCATGGAGCAATTTGTGCTTATTTTCTAAGCAATCTAGACAGATCAATATAGAAAATAGCCAAAATGTGTATGAGTAGCAGCAATGTCTTCACTAGCACAGTGGAGGATAACCTTTTCTTTAATGAGTCTAATGCTAAACTTGTGTACACTAATACCCCACTCACACCAGAATTTTTTCCTGGGTTGGCCCAGGGGACAAACCGGGTGTACAGTTGATGCGAAAGGCTATCTACCAGGGTTGCTCCCGGGATCTTTCCGGGGTACTTACCAGTATGGTTCAATGTGAATGGGTAACCCGGGTCCTGTTCAAACATCGCTGTCAGCTCCAAACACTGCCTCCTCCCCCGCCCCTTATCGATGCGCCGTCACTTCACTCCACCCCCGTGCAAGGTCACCGACCCGGGGACACAGAGCTTTCAGACCGGGTAAGTTCAGTATGGAGCCTGGCCAGTGTGCAGCGCTTAGCCGGGATTTCAATCCTGGGAAACTCCAATCCCAGGATTTCAATTTCTTACATTTTGGGGCCAAATCACGGGATAGACCACAGGATAGACACCCTAGACCCGTGTCCTAATCCCAGGTGCGACCCGGCATTTGAAGTCTGAAAGGGGTATCACTCTTAATGCCTGGCCAGTACCTGTAAATGATGAGTAAAATTGAGTTTAGCACATTTAATAGGTACCTAAGCATATTTTAGTTTAGCAAAGTATTTGATAAAGTTAAATATATGAATTAAATGTGTATTTTCTATGAATTTATAAACATATTAATTTCTAGAAAGAAGGAACATCTGTATAATAATGGTAACACTTGTGTCAGTAGCATGAATAACCTAATTGTCATAAACCATTGTAACATTTTGGTATACCCTGTTATTGTGCTACAGCTGGATTGCATAATTTTGGTAAAATGGATACCCTACTTCCTTACTACAGTAGCTATATTCAGGGCCGGATTTGTGCCTAGGCCTGTGAGGCACCGGCCTCAGGGCGGCACCAATTAAGGGCGGCAGGCAGGCTGACATTCTGTTAAATAGCAGCATGGCACAGCGGGTGGGCAGTGGCGAGTGACGAGCGCCGACGCCGCAGACATGAATTATGATATGTAGGCGGCAGCGCCTCTCGTTACCTGTCACTGCGCACCCACTCTGCCATGCACATTACATCACCCCTTAGTGGCTGGGTCCGACGGTCCCCCTGCGTGTCCGGCGCCCGCCCATTGGCTACTCCACACACACAGTCTATTGGCTGCTGTGTATCCAGCAGCTGAGCGGTGCGCAGATCCTCCCTGCGCTTAGTCAGTCACAGTATGAGAGAGACTGACGGAGACACTGTGCTGCTAATCACTGTACTAATATGTGTCTCCCTCCCTCTGGGTCCTCCAAACAGTGAGCAGTCCAGAGTGCTTTAAAAAATATTGAGGTGGGCTACAGTTAAATTTTAATGAAATATATAAATAACAATGTATATACATATATGATTACATTAAAATAGGGGGGGGACGGACGGACACAAAAATGTTGTGCCTAGGGGCGGCCTGACCCCTAAATTCACCCCTGGCTATATTATTCTTCAATCAAGCCTTTATTAAGCAAATCTTGAACTTATGTAATTAACGTGGTTTCTTGTAGTGTAACATATTAAGGGGGAAATTTACTAATGGAAATGTGTAAAAAATAGGTGTAAAAATAGGTGTATTTGTATCCAGAAAGACACTTATTTTTGACATTTTCTATCCCAAAAATACGGCAATTCGTATTGATATGCTATCAATACAAATTGCCGTATTTTCTGGATACAAATACACCTATTTTTACACCTATTTTTTACACATTTCCTTTAGTAAATTTCCCCCTAAGTGTCACAATATAATAGCGTCCGCCTTTTATAGCATATTACAGGATCAGGTATATTGCAGACCCCAAGGAAAAGGTTTGCTAGAGCCCTGATATATTATCCAATGGTAATAAATTTATATAACACATGTATCTTTGACAGGGAAGCTGGGCCCCTTTAGGGTCTGGGCCCCATAGCAGCCGCACTCCCTGCACCTCTGCTAGCTACCTGTATTCCCTTGACATAAATGTTTTATGGAATTGTTAGACAGATAAGTAATGATATATGACAGTGATGTAATGCAGGCAGCTTCACATTAACCACCTTAGTAGCCTGACCACATGGTTGGCAAACATAATAAACAGCCTTTGTGATGTCAGACAGCTTTGGAATTAAACCGACTCCATATTACACATCTGTCAGTTATCAGCTGCATCTGCTTATCACATATTTCACAGTATAAAGTAAGCTTATTTTAACCCAAATGTTATTTGGAAATAATGTAAGGAGGGTAGTGATTGATAGCCATAGTGAATTGATTTCATATTGAAATGTAGTCTATCAGTTGGCTGATCATGTGACTGGCTAACATCATAAACATCTTTTGCAATGTCACTCAGCTTGGTATGCAACTCACTGTCTGGTATAGATCTGTCAGTCATCAGCTGAATCGGCTGATGTGATATCTTACAGGCTAACATAACCTCATTTTAACCTATATGAACCTACATGTTTCTTGAAAATAACATTAGATGGAGAAATAGTGATAAATATCACTGGTAAAAGGCAGACAGTAGCAGTGTGTGAATACCACCTAAAAAATGATGTGACTGGCTAACATCATAATCAGCCTTTGTAATGTGATTTACCTGTGGAATGAGACTGGCTGGAATAGATCTGTCAGTTATCAACAACATGTGCTGCTATAACACCGCAGTGTAAGGAAACAATGCTGCATTTATAAGGAAATATTATTACATGGATAGTTAGTGATGCTGCACTCATTCTCATTGCTGCTGGCAGCCATAGCATACAGTACCTCTCAACTGTCACGATTTTTGCAGGACAGTCCCACCCAATGACAGCAGTGTCCCGCAATGGGGTGGGGTAGTTGGGAGTCCCTTTGTTACCCGCTGTTCTGCCTAGCTTTTTTTTTTTTTTCTACCCAAGCATACCCTGCAACATCTGAAGACAAAAACCATACATATTCGGAAAGGGGCATGGCCAAGGGTACAGTGCAGCCTTTTCCTATACTTACAATGGGCTGTTGAAGACCCAAAAAAATGGTACTGGCCATGAAAACAAACATTACTGTACCTGCCAAAAAAAGTACAATTGGAGGGTATGCTAAATGATATTTGGGAATAATTGTAGATTGCTATATAGTAATACGAGTGGTGTAATGCCTGCAGATTTACCTTCATCACCTACTGTAAATAGACTGACTGTGTGACCTGCTAACAGCATTGGTAATGTTACTCACCTATGGAGGGAAGCTGGCCCCTTGGTGTAGATCTGCCAGCTGCTGCTTTAACATCTAACAGTGCATGGGCAGCTTGATTGGACCTACATTTTATAAAGAGATAATGATAGTTAATATTTGATAGCAGTGTTTTACTGTAGGTACAGATGGAGCGCCTCTCAGCCAGCGCTGGGAATCGCCAGATTACCCTAGCTGGCACAAGTAAAAGCATTTTTATCTTATAATATAGCTGAGGTGTCATAGGAGGTAACACTTGAAATATATGAAACGCTATAAGACTATTATAAAACGCTAGAACAAAGACAGTAGGATATTATTCCGTGAGCACATCAGGCATCGGTAGCGGTACATACACTCCATGCCCTCTTCCTCCATAAAGCCTTTAGTGTCTTTGCCCTTGAAGATTGTCAGTTTTGCAGAATATAAAGCAGCAGACGGTGATTCAGCCATCGAATAAGGCTCATGTGATGTAGACCAAATGGTAACTTTGTGGGCTAGATTGGGAGATCAAAATATAACAGTGTACGGATGAGTAGAATCTTTAAACGGATGCCATAAACTTTAGGGATTTTGATCATGTAAAATCCTCTCACTTCCTCCTTTCCTTACTTACTCCGTGCACCACTTATACCCTCTCTCCCTCTTTAACAATGCATTTTTCACTCCCTCCATCCATCTCTTACACTGAACTCCCTCCTTCCTTCTATCACCCCTGCACCATTCACACACTCCTTTCATCTCTTACCCTGCACCCAGGGCCGGTGCTACCATTAGGCAGCTGCCTATTTTCACCAGCACTGAGGGGGCGGCACTGAAGGTATCTGCACATGATAACGAGTCTCTAAAAGAGAGACATCTTCATTTTTTTCACACTGCCAGCGGCCACAGATCTAATTAGCTGCAGCTAATACATTTGAATGAAAACTATTGGTACAGAGCAGAAGTCCAACATGTGCTGTATCTGATCTCCAGCTCCTTGGCTCTATAGAACGAGTCTCATTCGCACGTGTGTGCAGTCGTGTACTGTAAGTTCCTCCCAGTTTCCCGGAGGCAAGATAAATATTGGCGCACACCCACACGGCACCTTTATATACATATATGTATGCATGTATGTTATGGATATTATGTTTACAAAAAAGAGAGTGTGATGTCTAAGGTCCTACTAGGTGAAGGATTCAGCCACAGAAGCAATATTGATGGCTTTCAATTAACTGATTCATACTTACAGGGGAGGAGAGGTGCCCCCTTGGAAACAGGAGACTGGCAGCAGATGACTCCATTGCCTCCCAGAGTTCCGCCTTTTTGTGTGTGTGTGTGTGTGTGTGTATATACAGTATGTGTGTGTGGGGGGGGGGAGTGGAGCATGGGGGTTGTACTGGACTTATATATAATTTGTGTCCATATAATAGTCCCAAATAACTCTAGAATACCCCTATTTCTTTAAAAATAAACAAATACATAGACAAATCCTATGCCCAGAATAAAGCAGTGTTATTGCTCTTGCCCTGGCAATGGCATTATAAGATGGTGTTTCCAGAGCAGGCATTGCAGGGCTACTTTTTCTTGCAGCAACAAGTATTGTGGTTGGCTACATGCTGGGATACATAGATAAACAGATAGGAACCCGTGCTTCCTATTGGGGAAAGTCTTCATAAATATTGAAACTGTCCCGGCTCTGAATTCTTCTTATTTATGAAGGTCAACCTCAGGGGAAAAAGCAGAAAGAACGCTCATAGTGCAGACTTCAATAAAAGTAGCTGAGTATCAAGGCAGGTAAGTACCCAGGGCCGGTGTAAGGCTTCTCTGCACCCTAGGCAAAACTTCAACCTACTGACCCCCCCCCCCCCCCCCCCCCCCAATACTGCCACCAATATACACTTTCTAACCCATTAAGGCTTACCTGCTTAACATTCCGGAATGGCAGGGAGACTCACAAAAATCAGGTGGTCCTCCCAGCCCCGCAGGAAGGTGGGCAAGTGCCCTGCTTTCCCTGGAGGTCTCCCTTTGCCACCCACAATAGAGTACAAGGAGGAGAGGGCAGAAAAGTAGGGAAGTATGCCTCAAGGGAAAGTATGGAAGTGAGGTCTTAGAAGTTCCACAGCAACCACCTTTATTAAGTACAACAAGGATCCTCATAGACATCCTTGATTTTTTGATAGGCAGACCTGGGGGCGCCCCCCCCCCCTTCCAGATCCCAGCTGCCTAAAGCTGCCTAATGGTAGAGCAGGAAAAGAATAAACATGGGGCGCTCAAAGGTGCACAAGATAAATTGATAATTTATTAAAAAAAACTAAAACAAACACACTTAAAAATACCATTACATGAGTTAAAATTAAATTCATACAAAGTGGATCTTTGTTGTGTGGTAGCCTCTTAGTATATGTTGACCTTATATCCTTTAGGGTTGCAATGAATTATCAATTAGGAGGCCAATTTGAGCTCAATTAAATTTTTTGTTGTAAATCAGGTTTATTTTAAAAACATGAACTATCCAATTTCAAACTATCAAACTCAGACAGTACCACAGTGTCTCTGTGCAAGTGGATATGTGTAGGCACCCGTTGAAATGAATGGGAATTACCTCCTTTTTTGCAAAGTGATGTTACCACAGCAACAGTGTCCGCCTTGCATGTACGGAGCCATACAGCTACACGGCAGATGCTGTGGAAGAGCATTGCATGGAGTGTACAGCAGGATCAAGCCGCGGTGAGGAGACGGCTCATGCTGGAGTAACACAGCCGACTGTAACATCACAAAGCTTCAGCCGAGAGGTACGGGACGAAGCGGGTGCCGTGGCTCATCTCACACTTGGAAACTGCCTTTGAGCCGCGTGAGCCCTGCAGGGTGACAGGAGTTACCTGCAAATGCAAGGTGGACACACTGTTGCTGTGGTAACATCACTTTGCAAAAAAGGAGGTAATTCCCATTCATTTCAACGTGTGCCTACACATATCCACTTGCACAGAGACACTGTGGTACTGTCTGAGCTTGACATTGTGTACACTGACCGAGAAATTGGATGGTTCATGGTTTAAAAAGAAACATGATTTACAACAAAAACTTTAATTGTATCTCAAATTGGCCTGCTAATTGATAATTCATTGCAACCCTAAAGGATATAAGGTCAATATATACTAAGCGGCTACAACACAACAAAGATCTACTGTGTATGTGTATACATATCCACTGTGTATGAATTTAATTTTAACTCATGTAATGGTATTTTTAAGTGTGTTTGTTTTTGTTTTTTAATAAATTACCAATTTATTTTGTGCACCTTTGAGTGCCCCACATTTTTTTCTTTTCTTTGGAGGCTGGCAATCCTCTAATGTGGTGGCTTCAGGGTGACAAGTCATATCTGTATTGTTGGAAATGACCAAGGATTGTCGAATTCACAGCCATTTTCCGACAAGCCGCTTCCATTTCCGACAATTTACAGACTTTCCGACATTGAACATTGAATTCCGACTGTGGAGTTTGTGTCGGATCAGATTAAAAATGGCTGGGATTCCAACTGTGGGGATGCTTCAACAGTCGGAACCCTGGATTCAATACCCCCCTATGGACCCGATGTACCACCAGCCAAACATTTTATAACTGCCATGCTATAGGCTGGGTTTGACAAATTACAGTTAGGGGCTGATTGGCTGGGAGTTTATCACTCTCCACTATATCACTTTTCCGGGCTTAGTACATCTCGCCTTTAGGGCCTTATTCTGGTTGACTTGCAAAGCTTTGCCAGTCATTGAAATGCCAATCGCACGGCCGCCCATCCGCCCCTCACACGCTGAGTTCTCCTGCATGCATGCTCATGCTCAGTCAGTCATCATCGCTCCCCTACATGAACACATGGCAGCGAATGGACCTGAATGAGATACTTAGTGTGTATCAGTGGATGCACCAGCAGTGGAGATGCGCTGTGTTCAAGGCACCACTGGCACACACCTAGTTACAGCCCTGATCATTTATAATCTACAGTATGTAGAGTAAAGTTAACAATGGTGGGTGTATATTATGTCATAATATACAGATACTGGCTTGTCCATTGAGACTGTTTAAAAAGTGTCTGTATATAATGGTCATTGGCCTATATTTCATATACATGCTATTTCTGCAGCACTCGCGGGTATTTGTATACACTGTCACCACATTTTTTTTATCTGACTTTATTTTTGTTATTACCTTAATAGCGTCCGCCTTATATGTAAAACAAAACAGACGTTTACTTTGTCTCCAAAGAGAACTAATCCAAACAATTTTTTTTTATAAATTATCTTGAAACCACAAAAGCCATTCCGTGTCTAAATATAGCAGCAGAACAGTGTGTCCCCACTCACGTCACTCTGCCTGACATTGTTTACACTGCTGAATCACTTTCATAGGCAAATAAACTACAGGATTTCCTTTTCATAAACTTCACAGAGTTATAAAAGCGATGGAAAACAAAATCTATGTCATCATCCCCCATAAATCCCACTTGGGAGTGGCACGCAATAAGTTCATAATACAAACTATGATAAAATAGGTTATTGTTATAATGTAACTGCTGAGAGAGAAAGGTATGAGTCACAATTATGTCCAAAGTTCCATTCTACTCTCTCCTGTACCTTAGTTTCATGGCTTGCAGTATATGGCATTGCTTCAGAATTTCACACAAGTCAGCCTCAGTTGTGCCCACTTTAGGTGCTTGGAAAAAAACATGGCTCTTCATCTTTATTCAGAATTGCACGTATCTAACTGGTCTATTTATCATCTTCTGAAAGTACTGGTCATCCCAGCGCATATTTCCACCAGCCCTATACCTGGTTCAGTCACTGGCATGTGAAGGGAATAGCATTATTTATCTCATTACAACCACACCTGTCACCAGATGGGATACTGCACATTAAGCAATATGTGAATACTCAGTATTTGAAGTTGATGGACTGTATTGAAATGTGTCATCGCGTCCGATCTCCTGTGTAAATTGACAGGAGATATCGGGCCGATATTTAAATAGCCATTTTTAATGCACATATGGTGCTCATTAAGGTTGGGTTTAGTTATGTATAGCTGTTAAATTTGACCAAACTAATGGGCTTGAAGCATTTCTGCTCGCCACCCAGTCTTATGGCATATAAGAGCAATGTTTAGGGGTCTGATGGCATGTAAGTGCCTTTTGGAAGGCTCTGATGGCATATAAAGTGGTATGTAGGGCATTTAAAGTTTGTTTAAAAACTACAGGTGATTAAAACTATACTTCATTGTGATCAATTTGTTGGGTGTGGAATGGAGTAAAATAAATTTTACTAAAGGAAAAAATATAACCTACAGTAGCTACATTTTTATTTACTAATGGATTTTAATGAAGCAGGCTAGAGGTTAGAAAGGTAACAGAGTGAGTGTCATGGGATATAGAATTTGTGTTATATACCCTAAAGGTTCCCATACATTGGCCGATTTCACCTGATTCTGATAGATCGGGCCAAGGAATTGGGTGAAATCTGACAAAATCACATGTGATTGACATCCCATCTGATCCGATGTGCAGTCCCGTGTGTATCGGATCAGGAGGTTGAACGTGCAACGCACAACAATAATTGTAAGTGTAGCCGTCAGGTACACATTGCGGGTGCTTTTTAGCATCCACAATGTATGGCATCCAATCCCCCCCCCCCCCGGCTGCCAAATTGCATGCTAAGGGAAATCTGGTCCGACTTGTGCATCAGACAAGTTGAACCAGTGTATGGGGGGCCTTAAGAACAACAATATAAGAATATTTAGTAAAAAGGTTTTGCAGTTTAATGTGCTCTGCCTGCTAATTATCTGGGAATACACGACCTTGATAAATGACAGGTGATTTAGTTGTACACACCTCAGCCACATCTCCATCTGCTCCTGCATGGCTATAAATGGACAGCAATGGTAAGTATAAGTAAAATAGTGTATATCAATGGCTGTGAAAGTCAGTGTTATAGAACTCTGCTGTTGATTTACTGTACTGTAGCCTCCTTTCTATTTTATGAGTCCCTCCGGTATTTCCAGTCTGCAGAATTGTAATGGCAGTCCTCAGCCAAGCTAGCTTTTTGCTGGTAAAGTCATTCCCAGAGAATGAACAGAAAGCCACAGATAAATACACACTGGCAGAGCAATGAGTTACACAGGTGTCTCCTGCTCTGTCGCAGAGTGGTCTCTCACAGACTTACCACTATTCCTCACAGACTTACCACTACTCCCTGCTGGAAAGTCATTATCAAGTATGCCACTTTCTGCTGTGAAAGTGACAATATCAGTAAGGGGACATTACAGTACACAGAAACGGAATAAAATGGGGTATTTACCAATCGGTAAAAAGTAGGCGCCAGGAATGGGGTGTATGTGTATAAGCAGCTCATACAAAGGAATAGTCAGTTCCTTAAAACAAGATATAAACACAAGAAAAAGGGGAAGTGGAGCGCTAGGTATCAATCAATTTAAAAATTACATTAATAAAGATAAATAGATCAATTGGGTATCACAAAAATATGAAAAATGTATTAGACATTCTAAAATATTGAATAAACTTGTTATTAGCCAAATAATTGAAATACTAAAATAGATAAATGAAATGAATTAAAATATCGGACTGAGCAGTATACTTATCAGTATACTACTTTTCACCCGCTTGTGTCCGTATTGGTCCTATGGTTTGTTTCGTCCTCCTTGTTTTTATGTATCACTGGAACTTGTTATGGTGGGTATCCATAAAACCTGGCTGGGTTCTTGGCACTGTGTAATGATAACTCTGTCCTCCTTGCTTGGAGCAGGCTCACAGGCAGATGGAAGGGGAACTCAAGAGTTGAGCAGGTGGTGGTTTCCCAATTACTTTGTTCCAGTGGAGGAAGTCGGACCTTGGACAAATTATTGGACTACAGGTCACAGCAGGGTGTATAGCTGGTGTGCTTTAAAGTCAAAATATATTTGGCAAATGCCTGTTTCCTGACGCGTTTCGTCGTCTAAAGCTGAGAACTTTTTCAAAGTACACAGAAACGGGCTGCTAACACTGCTCAATTTATCCATTTAGATACACATACTGTCCAGTTGTCAGATTCTCTTACATTGCTCAGTTATATGTAAAGGAAAATAAAACAAGAAGACTGTTTGTTGGGACACGCGTAAACAAGATACTGTCGTTTATTAAAAACGTTCTTTATTGGTATACATTAAAATACATTTTATATGTGTCAGATCTTTGAATGAAAGGGGGAGAGTGCAATGGAAGGTGATAGGCCAGAAATAATGAATTCTGTGTCATTATCACTTACGTATACAGACATTCCTCACTTAACAACCAGGTTCTGTTCCTACGACCCGGTCGTTAAGTGAATTGGTTGTTAAACGAGCATGTATAAAACTTCTGAGACGCTGGTCGTTAAACAGGCAGGGCAGGTCGTAACTGCGAAAGGGTAGGCGGGCAGGTCGTAAATCAGAGCAGGCAGGGTCGTAAGTCCGAGGAGTCACAGCACGGACGCTAAACGAAGGCCCGGGTCGTAAGTCCGAGTGGTCGGTAAACAGGTAGGTCGTTAAGTGAGGAATGTCTGTATACTGTAAGTGATAATGATATCCAAAGGCGAAGCAATTATTAATTCAACAATGTTGGAAAATGAGGCACAGCCAGGTACCTCGTGCCTCTATGCTGCTAAATAAAGTATCAAAATATGCCTTTGATAGAGGGAATTTTAAGTGTTCAAGGAAACAATAAGACCTAAATAGCAAAATGATACAGTATATAGCAAGAGAATAACTAATACCATGTGGGTAAAAGGTGTGTGACTGTTGCTTTTACATCTAGTTAGCATAACATAAAAAATACATCCAATGACGTTCTTAACCAGCCAAGTTGTAATTTGGCTGGAACATGGCAGCTTAGATTTTTTTGCATAGTATGTTATTCCATGGTAACTAAAAATAAAAGGTAATTTAAATTTTGAGTGTAATGGGAAAGGATTAGAATAGGTTAGAACTGGGTTAGCCAACTCCAGTACTCGAGAGCTACCAACAGTTAATGTTTTGCAGATCTCCTCACAGAATCACAAGTGAAGTAATTAGCTGCACCTGTGGATCTTTTAAAATGTGTTAGTGAGTAATGAGTGCACCTGTGCAGCAGCTAGGTTGCCTGGAAAATGTGCACTGTTGGTAGCTCTCGAGGACTGGAGTTGGCTACCACTGGGTTAGAACCTAAGTACCCTGAACTGAATGTTCCAGATTAATAACAGCAATGCACTAAAAAGAATACACTATTGCAGTATGAGGTAACATATACTCGTATAATGTACAAATCATTGCATAGTGTGGAACCTGATCCCTAGAGGAGGACATAGGCTGCCAGGCCATGGGGCCTATGGGGTAATCACATTTATCTCTGTGTGCCAGTCCAACCCTGCTGGTAACTCATTTTTCTCCACAGAAAAATTATCAAAGTACTGTAATGAAGATTTTGTATTCTCATCCAATTAAAGTTACAACTAGTTAGGGATTAGTGAATGGCACTTTGCTTTAGAACAGGGCTGGGCAACACCAGCCCTCCAGATGTTGATGAACTACACATCCCCAGGGCCGGCGCCACCACTAGGCAGTGTTAGGCATTTGCCTAGGGCGCCGGCCACTGGGGGGCGGTAGTTGGGAGCAGGGCAGGAGGGAGAGCTGGAGGTCTGGATTAGCGGGCAGGAGGGAGGGCTCGCTGCGCTGTGTGCAGTTCAGTCCCGGTGCATGTTAACTGACATTTTCCTCCACCCGCACAGTGTACAGCCGCTCAGCCGGGCAGCGTCTGAGGGTGAGCCAAGTGCTCAGACGCTGCCCGGCTGAGCGGCTGTACACGGTGCGGGTGGAGGAAAATGTCAGTTAACATGCACCGGGACTGAACTGCACACAGCGCAGCGAGCCCTCCCTCCTGCCCGCTAAGCCAAACCTCCAGCTCTCCCTCCCGCCCGCTGAGCTAGACCATCACCCGAGCTCCTCCTGAAGGGTGAGTAGCACGGCGGCTGTATCCCTCCCCCCCCCCCAGATCAGCGCGCCGCCGGCGGCATCACGCATCACCCCCCCCCCCCAGGAGCAGCACGTTGGCCGTATTCCTCCCCACCCCCCACCCGTAGAGCAGGTGAGCGCCGGGGCGCCCACCCGCCTAGGGCGCTCCGGCGCCTTGCACCGGCACTGCACATCCCAGCATGCCTTGCATCAGTTTCAGAATGGCCACATAGCAAAACTAATGCAAAGCATCCTGGGATGTGTAGTTTACTAACATCTGGAGGGCCGGTGTTGCCCAGCCCTGCTTTAGAAGGACCACAGTCGAATCCAATGAAGCACCATGGGGAGGAGAAGGGAAGTGTTTAAAGAGGAGGAAATTTAAGATGATCAGTGAGAAAAGGGGAGGTGAATGGAGCCAATCATAGAGTATATGGGAGAGAAATGAAGCAAATCAGAGAAGATGGAGAATTAGAGAATTAAGCCCCATACACACTAGAAAATCCTGCCAACATCGGTATTGGCAGAAACCCAGAGGGGTGCCGGCATCAGCAAGTGCATACACACTTTCTGAAGCCAACAGGGAGGGAACAACAGGGGTGGGGCGACAGGGGGAGCTGCAGCACGGCTGTATCGAAGACCTTCTTTGTCTGTAGATGCAGGACAAGGAAGGGGGTCGATAATAATGCGTGGGAGTGCCCATCGATAACAATATTGCATGTACACACTAGACGAGATAGTAAAAGATATCGGTCTGAAGGGCCCATTTGAGCGATGACTGTGTGGTAAACTTGACAGGTTGCTCCAGATGGTGCACCCTGTATTCCGGCATCCTGAGTGGTAGCATATGTTGGGTCCCTGGCACAGCTCTTTTAATGAGAGGTTTGTATAGGCTGGAGACACAGTATCCAGGATAAGCATTGGCCACATTTTGAAAAAGAAACATTAAAAAAATATACCAATGTTGTGTTCTAGTACCAGCTGCATGGCAATAATGCCATATGCAAACACAATTTACAAGAACGATTGTTGTCTGCACTAGACATCTGTGTGCATCTTGCGGAGTGAAAGCATGACTACCTGTATAGCGTGATACTATACTACATTGTTGACACAAGGCATTCCCAGAAACTTGACATTTAAAAAAAGATCATGTTTGCACAACACTAACAATATGTGAGCTGAGCATCAGACACTTTACCAAAGTCTAAAAGATGACACACACACACCAGTAATTGCCTGTTATTATTAGGTAAGCTTATTATTGTCATATATTTATAAAGTCTGGGGAGTGCCTGGTGGGAATTTAAAGTGTTTGAAATTCCTCTTGGAATACAAATAATGTTTGTGGTGTTAACATATCAGTATCAGTGTAATTATTCTACCGTGAACTTTCCAGCAGTTGTAACTTATTGTATTTATGTATTTTTAACTTATTGTACTTATTATTACTATTATGCTTTATTGATAGAATTATAAAATTCTATCTATTAATCTCTGGCATTAACCATTGAGCACAACAGACTCTGGCAAGGCTCCTGAGATGGTGGATAGACAGTTATAATTATATTGGAATACGGTATGTGATGTGGGTCCCTCTGCACTAAGCAGTCTGAGTCCATGTATACTGCACACCCTGCACTCATTATAGATAAGCCAATGGCCCCCTGCATACTGTGTGATATCTCTATCTCAAACACGTGCATTTGCACACACACACACACACACAATCTTTTCCACAAGCAAATTAACCTAGTAGTACAATATGTTTTTGGGCTTGGTAATGAAATTGGTTCACAGACACATGGAAGAACATACATTCTACATAGACAGTAAACGGGTTAGAATAGCATACCTCCCAACAGCCAACATTTCCAATTTCAATATTGGGACATGGGGGACCCTGCAGTTTTAGGTTGCCCCCAATCACTCTCTCCTCCTCCTAATGCACCAATGAATTGCTACACACATTATAGGCGCCTGTACACCATAATGGAAATACATAGCAACTTCCCACATCTGGGAAGAAAGTGCCAACTGACTGACGGTAGGGGAGTTCATTGAAATTGTGTTGTGACTGTCTTACCAAACCAGTGGCGTAACTACAGGGTGGATAGACTGGCAAGTGTTCACGGGCACACAAGGTGAAGGAGGTCCACCAACCTCTGGTGTACTGTCCATGCTGACCGTACTTCTGGATAGGTTCAAAGCCATGGCCTGTATTTATGATGCTTCCAGATCATTTTCTGCCGTGACTACGCTGATGCTGCTGCCCACCTCACCCCTTGCTGTGCTGCTTAGATAAGAGGCTCCTCTGTCATTGGGGTGTGCGTCTTTGGTGTGTCTGTCCCAGGGTTTAAAGTGAGGAGGAATGGGGTGGAACTGAGTTCCACCACCTCTAATGGTGAGGTGGAACATTTTAATCTCCACATTGGCCCTGCACAGTAGATCTCAAAGAAAAGCATTCTAATTTGCAGGGGGATGTCAAAAACCCTACCACTGGCCCTGTCTCTGTCTTGAGGGGGGTAATTAAGTGGCATAGAGAAATGAGTTCCCCCACCTCTGCATGACCACTTTAAGCCCTGCTCCCTCCTCATCTTCTGGTTCTGTTTGGCTTTGTTGGTACCTACACAGCTGCAGCATTGGTGGAGGTGCAATTCACAATGTTCTTGGCTGAGTGGGTTTGCGTTGATGAATTAAGACTTAACAAAAGATAAAGTGGATGCCGACAAAGAGTGATAAAGGACCAGCCAATCTGCTCATAACTGCCACATTACAGGCAGTGTTTGCGAACTGGCAGTCAGGAGCTTATTGACGGGTCCTGTATCACCCTTTATCACCCTCCACTTTATCTCTTCTTAAGGCTTAATACATCAGCCCTATTTTAGCCTTCTTACCGCTGAGCTGAGGCAATTTTTTTGATGCTTTTTTCGATCAGTTCCAACCTCAATTTCACATTGTTTTAATCCAGTAACTGTACAAATTATGCCTTGCATTTTTCCAGAAGACTGAACTTTCACAGAACGTCATTAGACTTTTTACTCGTTCTAACAGATCAAATAAAATTTAAGTTAAAAGTATCTTTTATTGAAATTCATTGAAACAAAACAAAAAAGCAAATATGTTGTTTTAACTTCACATCTTAATAATACTTCTTCTTGTTCTTGCATCAAATTTATATTCTCAATATGGCATGCAGTAGGATTCTATGGGTGAGATTTAATAGGATGAGAGATTCAGAAAGTGAGAGATTTGGTAATAATTCTCCAGTTTTTTTAAAGTGGCAATCATTCATACTGCAAAATCAAACTGATTTAGCAGTATGAATGATTGCTGCTTTTAAAAAAACTGTTTTTTTCATACAAAAATCTGTTCTGGAAAATGATAATACGTTTTGATTTTAGCCATCTTGATGTAAATGTTAGCCTTGTATAATATCACAGCCAGACAAGGCCTAATATTATTTTTTAAAACAGGTAATCTGGTGGCTTGGCAGCCGTGCAGACAGGACGCACATAAAGCCAGCTCCTCAGCCCAAACACCCAAACTCGACCTAAAATACCTTCTTACCCCCCCTGCCCATCACCCACCCCGACACCAACCTACACGACCTACACGCCAGTTTACCTGGGGACACACCATACCCTGCGCTCCGGCATCACCGTGCTGGACGCGCTGGAGAAGGAGTGAGGAGAAGGAGGAAAGACCCCAGCGGCGGCCATCTTAGCTACAGGTAACATCGAGCCTCTGCTCCATCCTGACCCCGCACGCAGCTTTACCTTCGTCAAAACTCTAAACTGGGCACACACAGATTAACCCTCTGCCACACAGATTCCCCCATCGGCACAGTTACACGCTGATACCTGCGCAGTAACCCGCCATTGTGTTGCACCATACATGGGTGCATAATATCAGTTAGAATCACTTGGATACTACCCAGGTGGGTGAACACTGAGGGCACATCGTATACCTCTATCCTCGGGTGGGTCCTGGAGGGGGGAATAACTCCCTGCCCCACTTGGGCCATCCTTTCCAATACTATATTACCCTGCTGGGTTGAGACTTTACCTAAACACAGCTTCTTGCTATAGCTACCCCCTGAAAACTGAATTGTGCTGCAAAACATCCTGACACTCCAACTCAGTGCGGCTGCCCCCCTTCATATAACACAGCTTTCTTACTCTATCTCTCTCCCTCCTTCTGTGGGGAGAAGTGCTGTGTAGTTGACTTGAAGACATAAACATTACTTTTGCAAGATCGGCCTAACATGGCTGACTATGCCAGTCACCCAAACGCTGTCCATTTGATGCTCTAAAATGTGACTGCAATACCAACAGCCTCAGATGCTAATGCGGAAGCTTGCTACACATCCATGTAAATACTACTTCTTCAGGAAAATGTGATTTGTTCTCTAAGCCTGTTACTACCTGCAACATTCAACTCATTCATTCCTGCAGTTGCCAATGCTCCTCATCTACAGTATACTTGTTAGGACGGATGTATGGAAAAATTCCTAGTGCCTTATTCAATGTCCACAACAGGTTCTTCTCGTATTCCACCTACTGACTCCCAAGGAGGCTATTCGTCAGACTCTGACCGCTCCATCACCCGTTTACACACCCAGATCTTCCAAAATGAAACCAGCAGATATTGCAGCTGTAATAGGCCCAATGCTGGATGAAAAATTGGCAGGCCTCAAGTCTTCTATTGACTATACCCTGGCTCAGATCACCCAACACTCCCAGCGCCTAGACACCACCGAACAGAGAATTTCCTCCCTTGAGGATGACCTCCAGGCCACACAGATTATAGCAGCGTTGCCGACTCTCCCGGAATGTCCGTGAGACTCCCGGAATTGTGGGTAATCTCACGGACTCAGCGGGAAGAGCCCCCCTTTCTCCCGGAGCAGAGCTTCCCCCGCCGCAATGGCTACTGCGCATGCGCGAGATAACCACAAGACGTCGCCAACATGATGACGCAGTGTCATCGCATTGGCGGCGGCATCGCCGTTATCTTGCGCATGCGCAGTAGATATCCCGGAAGAGACGCGGCAGTGAGAGGGGACAGAGGATCGGCGGCAGCGGCTGCGGGAGAAAGCTTATGGGTCATCGTGCGGTAAGTATCATCTGTGACCTGACCTCTCCCCAGATATATTAATGCAAAGTCCCCCCTCCCCCCCTACACCTACCAACTGCAATTACAATAATTCTTAATGCTAATTCGGACCAGATTGCATTGTGAATACAGCCCCACAGCCTTTTGCATGATATTTGGCTAATAATGAGACCATTCCTCTTTTATTGGGGCTATCTGTATTCCATATGGGGGGTGCCAATGTTCTTGCTTGCACAGGGCCTGTCTGCTTGCGCTGCAATTCCAGAAACGCACCTTTACTACTCAGTCTATGATTTCCCAAAAAGGGAATACACCTTTTGTTTTCAGCATTTATTGTACCCAAACTAATTGTAGGCATGCCCTAAAGCACCTCCTTATAATTGGAGAATTGTGGTCTAATGTTGTTAATGAGATGCAAGGCCCGCCCCCTGGTGATGCACGGCCCACCCCTTGACGACACAAGGCCCACCCCCTGGCTTTTACTTTTCTCCCTGAAATTATTTTTCAAAAGTAGGCAACCCTGGATTACAGTGGCCTCACACGCCAAGGAAATCCTCATCCTATCCGAAAAATTGGACGATTTGGAGAACCAAAGTCGTCGTAATAATCTAAGGGTGGTGGGCATACCAGAGTCATTTAAAGGATATGAGCTTAAGGATCTCCTAGCCTCCTGGATTCCAGATCAACTAGCACTAGACCTAAAGGGATCGCCTTTGGCAATCGAGAGGGCACACAGGATCGGCCCGGACAGGCCTAACCCCACCGGCAGACTGAGGCCAGTCATCATGCGTATCCTAAATTACGCCGATAAAGTAAAAGTCTTGGAATACTATCGTAAAACGGACAGTATCACATACAAAGGAGACCGTCTTCTCATTTTCCAGGACTTTTCCAACCTGGTGGCTTCTAAACGCAGGGACTTCGCTCCCATATGCAAGCACCTAATTGATTCTAAAATCAAATTCTCATTGCTTTATCCGGCCTGCCTTCGTGTGTTTGGGGATGGCCAGACCCTCTTTTTTGATGACCCTGCAAAAGCCAGGGCCCATTTTTCAATTCCTGAGACCTGAATGGGGGGCCTGGCGTCCCCGGACGCATTGGGGCATGCTGACGACTGCATGTATACTACTACTATCGTAACCATATGTTGCATTATATGTTTTTTCTTAGCTGAGGAAGTACATCTTTTTGGCCGCTGAGTATCTGTTAGGCTTAGACTCATGACATTCTTGTTTAGTTTATATGTTCTAATGTTATGTTATGTGCCTGCCTGTCCTTTCAACGCACCCCGTCCTACTATGGGATCACCCTCCTCTGCTCACTGGGACAGAGAGGGGCCCCTCTTTTTGATTTTATACCACTTTAATATGATCCACCCAGTGGGAATTGGCTGATATGACCAGCCAATTGCCCTCTCACAATACTACAGGAGAAGATATCCCACTCCTTACTTTTAACATAGTCTCATTGAATGTAGAAGGCCTTAATCACCCTGTTAAATGCAAAAAGGTCATGTCCCACCTCACCTGAATAAATCCCCATATTGTTTTCCTACAGGAAACTCATTGGGTGGAGGGCCCTCACCCCTCTCTCAAAGCCCCATGGCTGGGGGAATGCATCTCAGCATCTTTCACCAAAAAGACCGGGGGGTAGCTATTTTGTTCAACAAAAGCCTTCAATACTCCATAACCAGACGATTTATAGACCCAGAGGGTAGATTTATTCTTCTTGATTTACTTCTAGACAATATCCAATATACAATGTTAAATGTATATGCTCCAACCAACCCTGATGCTTCTTTTTTTTGTCATGTTACTACAGAAATTGCTGTCTTGGGGGTGTACCAACCTCATCCTAGGCGGAGACCTCAACACAGTCATGGACCCATCCATGGACAGATCCGGGGTAAGTGCTGGCAGATCTCAGACTTCCCCTACTCTCCTCTCTCATTTATGCTCCCAGTTGGGCATTAGTGACCCTTGGCGCATCTTTCACCCCTTGCAACACGACTTTACATTTTGCTCACACCCACATTCAACACACTCTAGAATAGATTACCTCGGTACTTATGTATTGTCTGGGCTCCCATGTTAAATGCACCCCATTTCTTCATACCCCTACTATCCAACTACGCATGGAGTTGATTTTATATAGTGTGGCGAGTGCAGCGAGCCACCGTGCCTGAAGCGTGGCGAGCGCAGCGAGCCCCGCGAGGGGACGCGGTCTCTTAAGAAAAATGGGAGCCCAGATATTACATAAGTACCATTACCTCTTTCTCTCTGACCACCTCCTCCCTAAGGTTACAAATACGGCCATACGGGATATAATAATATCTGATCACGCACCTATAATAACCCTACAATTAAATCTTCCCCAAGTTTTTACTAAATGCTGGCGGTTTCCAGCAAATTTATTCCACTCGGAAGACTTTCTCCTACATCTCAAACACGCCTGGTCCAACTTTGTTACTGATAATTCAGCTCAGGCAGATAATCACCTCATATACTGGACCGCATCAAAAGCGGTTCTTAGGGGCCACATTAAGTCGTACGTTCATTCCAAACGAAAAAAATTCACAACTCAGCTAAATACCCTTAGTACTGCGCTAACCCTGGCATACTGTATAACACATACAAGAGGCACCCCGATCCACAGAGAGGAATATTTGTCTGCAAAGCAAATATACGACACTTTCCTCACTGAGCAGGCCCAATCCTCACATGACTACTATCGTAACAAATTACATAGATTTGGTACCAAATCGGCAAAACTATTAGCTAACCTGATGAAGGGCCCCCGCTCCCGCACATGGGTCAAGACTATTAACAACTCAGGCGTCCTTATCACTGATCCTAACCAAATATGTAATGAATTTTCTAACTTTTATGGCTCCCTATACTCCCAAGAACCATCCAACATAAGTGAAGGTGAGGCATTCTTGGTGGAAACCGAGCTACCTACTTTGACCCAGGAGGAAAGAGACCTCCTAGACCGTCTAGTTACGGAGGAGGAGGTGATAGACACCATCAAAGCTTTGCCTAATGGCAAAAGCTCCGGCCCGGATGGGTAAGGAGCAGAATTTTATAAACTATTGAAGGGAGACATAGCCCCCACCCTTACATCATTATACAATCACCTGATAACTACTGGGGAAATGCCACTTCGATTCAATGAAGCTAGAATTATTGTCTTATTAAAACCGGGTAAGGATCCCACCTTAATGGGCTCCTACCGCCCAATCTCTCTTTTAAATCAGGACTTTAAAATATTAACTAAATTAATGGCCAACCGCCTACAAAAATGCCTACCTCGCCTGATTTCACCAGCCCAGTTGGGATTTGTGAAAGGTAGACAATCAGTAATGGGCGTTCACAACCTCCAAAATAATATACTTCTCAACTTAGACACCGAGAAGGCTTTCGATAAAATCTCTTGGTCACATCTACATAACATACTCTCTAGGCAGCTTTTTGGAAGACCCTTCAGGAGGCTGGTTCAGGCGATGTACACGCACCCAACACCTCAGGTGATAGTGAATGGCATAGCCTCCCCGTCTTTTTGTCTTGAACGTGGTACAAGGCAGGGGTGCCCCCTCTCGCCTTTACTTTTTAATCTGGCACTTGAACCACTTATTAGGTATATCACCTCCTCCCCTGACCTCTCAGGTATAACAATTGGCAATAGGGAATTAAAGGTCGTCGCCTTCGCTGACGACGTTCTTCTCTTTTTGTCTAATCCTAAGCACTAGGTACCCTATCTTATAAATATCATCATCCGGTTCTCTTCATTTGCCTGATTTTCCATTAATTTTGCCAAATCAGAAGCGCTGGCCATTTTCGGCCAAATAAGGTCAGATTGGACCGCTCCTTTTCCCTTTAAATGAGCCTCTACATATATCACATATCTAGGCATAGCTTTACCTCCTCACCCTCACAATTTATATACATACAATGTCACCCCAGTAATTCATAAGATTCAAACAGAGCTTAATCTATGGCAAAACCTGCCGCTAAATTTGCTGGGTAGATGCAATCTTTTAAAATGGCCAGCTTCCCAAAATTACTTTATGTGATGCAGATGACACCAGTTCTACTTACTAAATCAGATATATCCTCACTTCACTCTATGCTCACCAAATTTATTTGGAATGCAAAAAGACCCAGAATCAGCCTTTTTAAGCTGATGCAGACGGTCCAAAGGGGCGGTCTCAATCTGCCTAACATAAAGTACTACAACCTGGCATGTATCCTCCGCTTCGTGGTGGACTAGGTAAATGGCACTGCCATCTTCACCGATGCAGCTTTAGACTCACAGCTCTGTGCTCCTTTATAGCTTAGCTCCTTTTACACGCACGCCCATCGCAAATAAAAGACCCACAATTTGACAATCCCATACTGTCCTCTACCATAAACGCTTGGAGACGTGCGAGAAAGTCTTTAGGCCTACAACACTTCTGTTCTTTATCACTCCCATTGGTTGGCAACCTGGAATTCCATGGGGGTGGTGCTGGGTCACCTTTTGTGGCTTGTCAATCCCAAGGAATTTCTTGCTTAAGACACCTACTTAATACCTCAAACGTCCCGCTCACATTTGAGGAAGCAACACAACGCTACAACCTCTTGCCCAATCACGCCTTCCCATATGCTCAAGCTATTCATTATCTCAAATCAGTCCTGGCCAAACTACAACCCCAGGATTTCACCAATCCTTTCGATTCGGTTATTCGTACACAAACACACTCTGTTTCTATTATATATGGGCGCATACGTCCAGAGCTAGACCCTGACACAAATTTGCCGGCGCTAACTAAATGGGCTTCATAGTCCTCTTCCCTTGATTCCGAAACCATATTGGACACTTTCCTAATCAATCTCAAACTTATCCCGGCCAGCTCCTACCAGGAAATGTTGTATAAAATTTTCCACAGAGCTTATCTTTCACCCAAACGCTGTTACCTGATGGGCACAGCTGAAAGGTCGGATTGTTTTAAATGTCGCGCGTCTGAGGCCGATATATATCATTGTCTTTGGCAATGCCCACATATACAGACCTTCTGGCACGCCCTGATTAATTATGCTACAACCACATTAAAATTATCATTTAGTTGCACTGACTCCTGGGCACTGTTTGGGCACATTGCTGACCAATCTAACATACCCAAAAATGACAAAAAACTGATTGTACTTCTCTCAACAGTAGGTAAAAAAGCAATCCTACAGCAATGGATACAAACCTCTTCACCCTCATTAGATATGGCGACTTCACGCCTCCTCTTTCTATTCACAATGGACTGGCTAGAGACTTCGCTCCATAAGGAACTCTTGACCCCCAAATTATTTGCCTGCTGGAACAAATTTATCCAATCCCTCCCCTCCCGCACTAAACTAGCCATTCAGGGCTGCTTTCAAAATACGTCTTGGTACTCCCTTCAACTATTGCAGAATACCCCGCCCGTTATCTTTAATTAGACTCCCAGATACAGGCGTATATACACTCCATTTTTTCTTATTAGCTCCTCCACACTTCCTTCTACTCCATGTCTTTGATCCTTCTTCTCCTCATCACTTGCGTGCTGATCGGATCTCTCCATAGATGGGTCGGTGGTCCGGGAAGGCTGCTGGGCTGGCACTGTGATTCAACACTTGGTCACCCGCCATGTTAGGGTAAGACCAGGCTGTTAAATTGTTAATTTGCTGTTATTCATATTTTGTTTTATTTTTGTTTTATTTTTTGTTTTATTTTTATTTGTGTTATTGATCACTATATCGATTTAATGAAATGGCCAAAGTAATAGAGGGAGAACCTATCCCAGAGATATCTGTCGAGAATCATCAACAGAAATATTCACAGCTATATTTTCCCGAATGTTCCGGGAAACTACTCTCCCCTATACCTGTATAGTGAACTGTTGTAGAAAATGTTTGGAAAGTTTTTGATCATCATTGATGCTACCTTAATGTCATCATTCATGAGTGAATGTGTTGCATTACTACTCTGTTTTTATGAGGCTCAATAAAAAATATTTTGGAAAAAAAAACAGGTAATCTACATTATCTCATTTAGGGGCCGATTCATACCCTGCTCATAGTGGGCCAAATTTGGCCATGTCTCCGATGGTCGGGGCGAATATGCGCATGTGCACACTCGCCGGTCTGTTTGCTCCAGGAGGTGCGGGAAAAGGGCAGGGCACAATAATGGGCATGCACATAAAAATGCTGGGCATTCCCCTGAAGACACATGTCGATGCCTGATTTTTTAGCTGACGTCACATGACGTGACTGATATCACCCAACATCCCACACCTCCGGCAAACTCGGTCCTTATTACATTTCCCTGTATGTGTGTGGACAAAGGGATATAGAGTACCAGACAATCAGTTTCTGATTTTTTTTCAAACACAGCCTGTAACATGGCAGTTATGGTAGCTGGTACTTTATCTCTGTCCACTTTATCTCTCTCTCTCTAAACTTAGGTAGACCATGGCTGGATTAAAGGCCTTGTGGTCCTGGAGCTGAAAATATTTGAGGGCCTATAATGCAAATTGGAGGAGGTGAGGTAAATGTCTTGTAGGCTTGTAGACCCCATACATAAGCCTCAATGTCTCCTTAAATAAGTTTAAAAATTGCATAAATATGTGGAAAATAAAAATGGAATTTGAATACTCATGATTTATGGCCAACCATGTGGCCAGCTGGTGTCTGTCTGGTGATCATCATGTGATGATGTTGGGCCTATTTTTATGTCGAGGCCTGCAGCTGCAGCTTCATCCGCCCCATTGTTAACCTGGCCCTGACATAGACCCCATTGACTGATGATGACAAGACAATAACTACCAGTGGTGGTTTTTACCAATGGGCTGCAGCTACCCCAGGTAAAATCCGCCACTGTAGTGAAGCCAGATGCAGTCACTGTGACTGGCAGTGACTTCCTATTGAAAGTCTGACCTGCCAGTCACGAAGGCAGTCCACTGGGAGGTCTTCCCTCCCTCCGGGACGCCTCTCAATGGGATGTCAAGCATACTCCCATAAAACTTGGGGTTTGCGCATGCGCAGTACCTACATCGGTACTGAGCACATGCCGGTGCCTGTCATCTGTATAACACAGGCACCAGGACCATGATTCCCCTTCTATGGGCTGTTGCCGAAGCAGCCCATAAAATCTGGTTGCATGCGCAGTACAGTGGTTTGTACTGTGCATGCACCAGACCCGGCGCCTGTCATCATAGTACAGGTACCGGGAACGCAGCGCCTAGACGGGGACCGGGAGGAGACAGCTCCCCTCCTGCCAAAAGGTATGAGCCGCCACTTACTGTATAATTACTAAGGGGGTACATTGTTTAAAAGAGGGGGAAATAGTATGATAATCATATCGTCAGGATATAGATAAAAAGGGAAAAGAATATGATGGTGTTATTATGGGGGTAAAGGGCATGAACTGCCATCCCCCTATCCATGGAAAAGGTACATATTTCATGGTGCAGGGTAAGATTGTCTGGTGATAACAGGTGACAGTACTTATATGTAAGTTGGGCGCCCACTATAGTTAGTATGCTCATACCCCCACTATCCATGTCCGCGTGGAGTTTATTTTATATAGTGTGGCGAGTGCAGCGAGCCACCGAGCCCAAAGCGTGGCGAGCGTAGCGAGTCCCACGAGGGGATGTGTAAAACTAAGAAAATAGCTTAGTGGGTGCCCAACTAACATATAAGTACCCAGGTGACCATCTGGCAATAACTGCTAAGGGGCCCTGTTATATAAAAGTGGGAACTCCACTCTTTCTAAAACGCATACCCACTAAAAATTGAAAGCCAGGTTGGGGGACATTTTCCACCATTCTTGGACTCCATGTTTGTTACATAATGAAGGAGGTTTATGTCTTTGTGACAATACAGATCACCAGTTATTATCACAGGTGCCTTTCTTTGGGTATGGTTAGGGAGATAGAATGACTTTTCGTTCCTTCTCCATTTTCTCGGCTTTTCTAGTTTTCTTTAAGCCCCGTACATACGGGATGATTCTAAAAAGAATCGCCAGGGAAATTGTCGCTGAACAACCATATGCCTGTGCGCACTGGGTGACTCTCGCTGGGAACGAGAACCAGCGACCAGCCATGCAATGGATGTTTTCATCAGCGACCATTAAAGTGTATGTGGATGATGCGTTCCACTTCCCATCAGATGCGAGGGGGTTAAAAAAATAAACGCTACATATGACACATGACAGTAAAAGCAAATCGTGCTAGGCATATGAAGAATCGTACTGTTAATGCTTTGGAAAATGTTTGCAAGTCAAGTCACTTCCTGCAGCCCAATAAGGATTTGATGTTTGCCGGCTGTTGATTGTACAAGTGCGCTCATTCATATATTATATTTACGTATTTAAATTATTTGAGTTAAGAGCTGCAGAATATAAAGTACAGTGTGTTTCCATTGACCTAATATGCCCTTACAGCCACACAGGACATTACAGTTAGCCGGCTGTGTGCCTTTGGCTTCTTGTTTTATTTGGCACAAGTAAATCTCAGTCTTAAAATCCTGCATGTTCCATGTACTCTCTTTCCACAAACTATTAACTTAATAAACTGTTGAGAGGAAATGTTCAGTAAAGTGTGATACTGTGATGTAGATGAACAGACACTTTAACTGCGTGCATTTCTACAACTCAATTTAAATCAAAAGTCACTGTCATGGCAATTAGCAAGGCCATAACTACCATAGATGCAGGGGCTGCAGCTGCTATGGTGCCCAGAGGTGAGGGCGCCCATCTTCCCTGTGTAAGCTACATGTGTTATATACATTTATCACCATTGCTTGGTACTGTATATAGGGGCTCTTACATACTTCTGCTTCTGGGGCCTACAAACACATTGACTCCAAATTTTTGCAGGTACAGTGACAACCCTCCTCATTTGCCAATTGACATTTCACAGAATTGATTTTGTGCTGCATATATTGTTGGTGAAAGGTTACAGACAGCACCTAAGGGGGTGTATAAGTGTATTGTGCATTGTGTACAGTGGTTACAGCATCGATAGACAATGTCTAGGTTGACAGTGACTAGGTCTGGACTGAAAAAGGGTTGAAATTCCTTAGTTCGACACTGCCAAAAGTCCGACACAAGGTTATGGTCGGCATAGGCAAGGTCGACAGGCAAAAGGTCAACATGAGTTTTTGATGGTTAATGTATGTGTTCACCATTATCTTTCTTCTCAGCCTAGTGCCAGGATGCTATGCCCATCGTGGCTTAGCAACCCATTGAGTTGCACATGACATCATCAGTGTGCGACTTCCAGTCCGCGGTCCATGCACACTGGCGTCCAGCTGTGAAGATCATCTGCACATTCAGTATAAAGTGAGGTAGGTGTTTTGTGTGTCTTTGGTTCACTGTACCCTGACGATGGGGGTTTGCACACCAAAACGTTGCACTAAACGTCTTTGATTGTCACTAAGTCCTGGAGTGCTATGTGGTGAGACACCTTATCCTAGGGTTTTTCTACATCATCTGCAGTATACTATTCAGAAAGGGCAATCAGGCAGCTGACCGAATGTTATATATGCAAATGTAATATATCTCTATCTGAGCATGGACGTCCTAGGGTACTGCATTTCATACATTATTAGGAATTGTTAATAGGCCTCTCCCTTAATTACGAAACCCTGAGTACCATTATTCTGTCCTCATAAATCTCAGACACAACAGTATTCACTGGGGGGTATCCAGGAAAGATGGGCAGTATATCGTGCATGATATCAGGCATCTCTGCCTGGATAGTCAGTCCCAGGGGTTTATCCCAGAGCCAGATTAGGGGGCGTACCCCCAAGCCCCCCATCTCTGAGGGCCCCTTGAGCAGCACAATGCAAAGAGCTCTGGAGACAGCAGAGCTCTCTGCAGTGAGTACAGAACACATGCACACCAGCAGGGGGAGCTGCTGAGCAGGTGCAGCCCCATGCAACAGCAGTAGCTCAGCTCAAATGGCCTCCAGCACTCAGGGATCTCCTTCTGTCCTCTCTTGCGGGGCTCGATGCGCTCGCCACGATTCGGGCTCGGTGGCTCGCTGCACTCGCCACACTATATAAAATCAACTCCATGCGTAGTTGGATAGTGGGGGTATGAAATCACCCATGGGTGACTATACAATTAAAAATTGTGTCTTTACAATGAAAAATCTCATCGCATGAATTGTATGCCACTATATTGCATGCGATGCAATGCGATGCAATGAAAAAATCGGGCGCCCAGATATTACACAAGTACCGTTTAATGTGTACAGTATGCACTCTTTTAGCGGTTCTCAAACTGTGGGTCCGGCTTCTGACCATCTCAGCATGGGGGCGCGACTCCATGTTGCTGACCATTTTGCTGATGACTTTTGTAATCTCAGTCAGTGATTCAAGGAGTCTGGGATATCTGTTGAATTGTCTACTACAGTACTTCAGACTCCTCTCATCATTTTATGCCTCCACAATGCTGCCATGTATGTGCTGTCTGCTGACTACGCATGTGATGACCTTCTACAGTAACTCGTGGGGTCCTGTAATTATTATTAGAAAATTATAGAGAAAAATAGTTTGAGGACCCCTGCACTAGATCATTCATGCGTGGTAGTCTAGACCAGGGGTGTCAAACACAAGGCCCGCGGGCCAAATCCGGCCCGCCAGACCACTTCATGTGGCCCGCGCAGCCGTCGCCAGCCTTCACCTTTTATTCTCGATTTTTTTTAAACAAGAAAGCCGCCTCTTCAGCGCATGCGCGGCAGCCTACAAGCCAGAGAACTTCTGCCCTCTAGCGCAGTGCCGCCGGTCGTCAACCCCTCCTCCGCTCCCACCTGCTGTATAGGAGCCGGAGAGAGGAAAGAGCAGGTCCGTCGTGGTGAATGGTGCTGCTGCTGTGCGCTCCCGGTCACTGCACAGTGACCGGGAGCACGCTGCCCCCCACTCCTGGATAGATAGTGCGAGGAGCGCTACTCACAGGAGGGAGGGGGAAATGCGCCTGTGTGAGAGCGCAGCTGTGTACTTGGTGGTGGAGCAGCTCAGACTGGAGTGGACGCATCAGAGCGGGTACTGTAAGTGTCAAACTCTCTGCCTATGTGTGTGTGTGTGCACTGGCACATTGCAGCCCATCATTAATTGCTGTGTCCCATGATAATAAGTGGGACATATGCCCTAAGACTGAGTGCTGCCCCCCTGTGCAGGCAGCGTGTGCCCTAATGCACTGCAGTTCACAGCAATAGCAGGAGGGAAATGCTACTGCTGAGTATACAATAATTGAATGCAGTGACAATAATTTATGATAATAAAGAGTGGACACATAGTCCTACAGATACAACTGGCCCTTTGAGGGTGACCAAACTGCTGCTGCGGCCCCCGATGAATTTGAGTTTGACACCCCTGGTCTAGACTGTATAAAGCTTTAGAATCAACAATTACTATAATATTCAAAATATTCAGTATTCCACCGCATAATGGAACGCAGAATATGCGATTTTAACATGTATTAAATGTGAGTGTATTTTTAAAATAAATTGTTCCCTTGTTATGTAGCTGAGTTGCACTATGTGTGTATCTTTTGGAGTCTTTCACAGCATGGAAGTTTCCCACTAAAAGAAATAGAGGATATTCAAGCTGTATATTTCTTTTAAAAAAAGAACTTGCTACACGCTTTGAAATATACGAATATATGTAGCGAGGAAAATTAAAAAGATCTTCCTTGTATTCAACCATATTTGCACTATGTTGTTTTTTTCTGTGTCATTACAGATTTTATGCATTACAAGGGAAGTATTGTAATATATGGTAAAAGGTGTTTGGATAATATTTCGGAATCACCACTGTGTTGCACGTTTGTTTGTGTTTTGCTACACTACTACACGTGCAATTTTCAGAAACCGTGCGATTTTGGTCGTTTTTGCAAAATAAAATTGCATGTTCTAAAAAATTGCACCCTATTACATGTCACTCATAGGGTCCTCTCCAAAGGTAAATCCGGTAATAGTGTTACAGCCTGAGGGGGAGATTCTGTAAAGCAAGAATGTGGTAAAAACCCCGTTGTCTGGGTTTTTACCGCATTTTGATATGCAGCAAAACCCGCACGATGGGTTTTCGCTGCGAGGGGTATCACCAGCAAAAGCTGGCGATACCCCATAGAAGCCTGTGGGCTTCTTAACGCGACCCATGCTGCCCGAACGGACCCCCGCCGCCTTGCGCTGACACCCCCACACCTGCTGTGTCCAGGCAGCACAGCGTGTGCTGCCTGGACCTGTGACCTCCTCCCTGCACTGTATCCTCTTCCGGTTGCAGGGAGGAGGAGAGTCCACCTGGCAGCAGCCCCAGGTAAGGGAGGAAGGGGGGAGCCGCCGGGACCCGCCGCACATCGCCGGCAAGATCGCAAAGGACAGCTCTTAACGCAAGAGCTGTCCTTTGCCATAATTATCGCATATGTTACAGCATATGCGATAATTAGGTGTGCGGTAGCCGGTGATGTGCGGCGGAGCTGGGGTGCGGATGTTACAGCATCCCGCCCTGAGATTGTTAGCAATATAGCCAAAAGCCACAACACTTGTTTGTCACTGATGGGACTGTCCCGCTATTTGAAGACTGCCCCGCTGTGCCTCATGTGGCTGGCAAAATCCCACAGGAGGGTGATCGCTGAAGACATGCCATGTGCAGGAGGGAGGAAGGGCATGGGTGGATTTGGGGGCTGCACTAGGTGAGCGCTTGGTAAACCCCCAAAAAAGCATAAAAATGGGAGTTGCGGTACTAGGCCAAGCCCCTTCACCAGAAACCAGGATCAAAAAATAGATCCGCCCCCTTTTTGGGCAGGTCCCGATTTGGAAAATATGAAAGTTGGGAGGTATGGTAAAGCATTGGAGCAATTGGAGCTATTTAAATAAGTAGAAAGTAATAAGAACTAAAAACAAAAAATATTGCAGTGTGATTGCTTGTGTTGCAGTATTATTAAAAAGCATTATCTGGAATGCAAACTTAGTCTGTAAGGAACTTATATTTAGGAAAAATGGGCTCTGGAATTAGAATTTCTTTGAAAAGCATTGATGAGATGAAAAAGAAGATTGCAGATGGTCTGGGAAATAGGAAGAAAAGAGCTGATTATATTTCACATTTCCCAACTCTAAAAACACACAGCTGTAGGCTTCTGTGAGTTCAATTATTAGACAAAAATATGAATCATTTGAAACATTATGTTCATGAAATACTTTTACAGCAAGTACTGTAATCAGTGGCGGCTCCTGCCTTTAGACTTAAGGGGGCTGCAATTTCCTGGGTACTGCTCATTGCAAACAGTCATTTATTATTTGCAGGTTATTAGTTTGATTTGCGCTGTACTAGTGTTTGTGTGCATTTACTGTAAATAAATGATGTACTCATATGCACAGGAACACAGGTACAGAGCAAAATACACACTTTTAATAACTTTAATATTAATTAAATTTAAAGTACACAAAATTATACTCTTTATAAAGATCTACACACAAATATTATTCAAATAAAATAAACTTCCATGCACCTCTAGTGAAAAGCATACCTTCCTTCAGCTGCATCACACTGAGTGACTCACTGAAGTCTGGGCATGCTCACTGCAGAGGAATTGCAACTGGGCTTCACAGACAACAGCCCATAGAAGCAGTGTAACTCTGGCAATTTGCACAGAAGGGCTTCCTGTTGGAAGCTATTGCTGTCATTGCTCCATGTACTGGCAGCCCAAGAGAGGGATCAGCTTCTAATATGAATCTACTACATGCTGAATTCCTCCCCACAGGGTTGGACTGTTGCTGTGTCTGCCCTGCTGCTTTATGGAGTCTGGTGAGAGGAGGTTACCAGCGTGTTAGAGACACAGAAAGCCAGCACCAGAGCTCCAGAGGTGTGTGTGTGTGTGGGGGGGGGGGATTCGGAACCATCTTCACCGTATTACGCCCTCACATCTTGTGCCTTGGTCGGGTTGATGTGTAAGTGCATCACCTGCTGTTGTTGTTTCTCCCAAGATTGTAGTTGGACATCTTTCTGCTGGTGCAGGACAGCGGACACCATCCACAGTGATTCCTGCAGCTGGAGGAGATGGAGTGGGTGTTTCCGATGTTTCTCTTCTACTTTGACTAATAATAGCATTGCTTCAATTGTGCACAAACGTCAGGATATGTGGGCTAGGCTTTTGCGTGACCTTTAGGTAAGGAATGGAAGTAGGGTTCTTCGGGTCCATCAGGACTTCCACCGACTGCGGATATTGTCTGTTACGCCATTATGGCTATTACTAGGTGTTGCGGTTGAGCATGAGGGAGAGTTTCAAGATAAGGTTAGTTGTTCACCATTGCAGATGGCGTGCACTAGGGTTTTGACAGGGCCAGTTTTTAGGGTGGCATTAGTGCAAATGCTGTTTGTGCTTTCCATCAGTGGCTGAACGTTTTCTTGGTAATTTTTCCCTTGTTATGCTGAGTATAAGCCTGGGGAATGCCGGGATGTTGTTCAGATTTAATCTTAGTGCTGACATCATTTTGGCGGGGCTTGGGTACCACACACAAAGCTGCTTTGCGTGTGAACTAGAATAACCTCCACAGTGTGTGTGTGTGTGTGTATGGGTGAAGGGGGATGGGACGACAAGGTGCAGTGGTTACATGAACTGTCAGGTCTCCTTGATGACTGTCCAACTACTATTACCTTGGGACTGTGGCCACCACTAACAAAAGCGGAGGATTACCTGTGGAATGGCGAGCATATTGATTTCCCCACTGCATTTTAACAGTGGTGGCTGGAGCCGCTTACGAGTCTCAGGATGGCTGTTCTTGATGAACTCATTTATAAAAATGACAGAGAACAGCATTACACTTTGCTTCCTTGTACAAACCTCAGCATTAGTATAATTAGAATATGCCTCAAAGTTATAGCTATACCATGTAAGAGAATGGGTTATAGGCCAGTGATGTGTTAAACTGAATGCAGCAGAGAATAAATGTGTCAGTAAATACGTGGACAAGGTACAAAAGAAGAAAAGAACAAAAAATCACCTCAACCAGCAGCTATTTTTATGTCAGGTAGTAGAACAGACGTAGGAGGAAAATGTCATGTTCAGTTTTAACTATGTTGAGTTTGAAGCAGCAAGAGGCATAAAATAGGAAAGTGCTGCAGGGCAGTGAGGAACATGAGCTGTTAGCAAAGACAGTTCAGGAGCCCAGAGATACATTAGCTATACTGTATATTCTGTATAGGAAAGCAATTTTCATAGTGACATTCCAGTCAATCAAAATGTAAAAACTACAAAATGTTACTCTTTATCTGAGAAGCGTCCCACTGAATGGACAGTTTCCACCCCTAGATGTCTACTTCCTGTTAATCACCTGCGACTACGCAGCCATGCAATCATGTCTGAATCGTGTTCCAAATAAACCGATATTAAGACAAAACTGCAAGAGCTGTAACATTGAGAAGTATTGGTTGGCCTTTCTGCAGGGCTCATGTAAGGCATACTTGCCTACCGTACTTTTGTTATCTCCTCTCCGGGAGCAGCACAAAGAGGAGATACAGAGGCAGCATATCAGGGATGCGGAGACGAGGTGACGTCACCAAGTCCTGTCCCCATGCCATACCAGCAGCATGATTTGTGGTTCGTTGGAGGGGAGCAGAGCTAAAATGCCGCAATTTGCCTTAAGTGTAAAATCCAAACCGGATGCAGCTGGGCACCGGTAGTTTCACCTTCTGCCAACAATATGCACAAAATAAAAACGGAACCCGCGATTCCTATTGAGGTAAATAAATACACTCAGTGTCCTGATTCGATGATTCAATGTTGGTTTTTCCTCGTTTTAGTTCACTGTGTTCACCTCAAAAACAAAAGAGAAGAAAATTCATGGTGCAGATTGTGATACTGTGGAACGTTTATATGTGATCTAGGTGATAAGTTCAGCTTCCGTACCCTTTATTGGCCTCACTCAGGACAAGTTCATTCATGTAGTAAGGGGGTCACATACATCAAATAATCCCTGGCTTCTTCAATGTTCCTCAGATATGTAAATGTTTCCTTAAAACAAGCAATATAAAGGATAGTTCAATATAAACTGCTAAGGGACTTAACCCGAAAGTCTCAACTTCCGGTGCAAACGGGGATGCGCCAGCAACCCCCAAAGCAGCGGCATTATATTGCTTGTTTTAAGGAAAAATTTACTTGGGAATTAACATAATATTTACATGAGATAATGAAAGTGGTATTTAGCATTATTAATTCGAATTATCTAGTAGAAAGTTAGAAAGGTGTGTGCCAGTACTCCTACCCATTGCTGGTTTGCTGTTTACTACTGCAGCTTATATTACCATCGCCTTGACAAAGGTCCGCACCAGGACCGAAACTTTCCCTTCTCTTTAGACTATGGACCTTATTCTGGTTGATTCGCAAGGCTGCGAATTTGCAGCCTTGCAAGTCCACCAGACGCCGCCCTGCGAATCCCGACATATATGGCAGCTGCAAATGGATGTTTAACATTAACATGGGAGTTCCCATGGGCGCGACTATCCGCCGCCTCACGCCCCCCGGCCACAGCCTTGGATGCGTGCACCCAGCGAACAATCTGTTTGCTGTGGCCACACGCACCCGGCGCATACACATACGCAGGAATCCTTGCAAACGGACCAGAATAACCCCCTAAAAGGAGTTCCTTGATCAACAATTAACCCTTTGTATTCTGATACAGTGATATACAGTCGTGCCTGAAACAGTCTGCTGCTAGAAATAAAATGATGCCTTGTACGTTGCTAGTAGGATTTTATAGGTTGAAAGTGCACAATTCTACTCTGGTTTTTGTGTGAGTGCTTCCATCTCTACATGGCTGACAAGGGGGTTTTGCAGCCAAAGTGCAAAATTAGCACCTTCTGATGAGAGAAACTGGGCAGATCAGGGCATACATTAATTAGATAATTATTTTCTTAATAAGATTATTTACATACTATTTACAGTACATAAAAGAGGATTTATGTGGGTATTTCATAGTTAGCAATGGGGTGGGAGGGTATGGGAGAACTCTTCTGTCTGTAAAACAACTGGATGATACAGTTATCCTGGCTATCCTTCTCTCTGCACAAAGAGAATACTGTAGGTTGTGTCTTCCATTTTCCTTCCAGCTATTCTTTGGATGTGACAAGTACTGACTTAATGTGACACAAATTACAGAAGTGTCCACATCAGTAAGGACCCAGGACTACAAGGTGGCGGCTGACACTGCTCTGTGTGGGTGTCAACTGGTCCATTAGATAGAGCACAATGGTAGATATAAGGGAAAGGAGACAATAAATTGAAGTCATTTGGGTAACAGTTAATTAATCAGAATAGGTCTCAAGGCAGTTATATTCCTCTACTGTGCTGTCAGATCACAATGTCTGTATTTTTGTGTCATTTTGTGACATCTGAAAGCTTTAGCAGATTTGGCAACCAGTACATCATATAACATTGGCATCGAAAATGGCATGGTGTCATAGGGACCACCAGTGGTCTCTAGTGGGCCTGGCACAGACTAAAGGGAAATAGAAAATGTATTTATTTACTAACATTTACTTCTATAGCATCAGCCTAGGTTTTGCACATTATATTTAGGAACAAAAGAGTAATACAATAGTAATAAAACTAGGCTGTGCAATAATAGACAGACAAGAGCTATGAGGGCCCTGCCTGCAAACTTACACACTACAAGGAAAGCTTCCAATCCATCCACATGTACAAGTCTAGAGTTGTGGTTCTTGTCAGGATTTTAGTTTTGAGCAATTAAACCCCCCTGGGCAAGGGTGGGCAACAAGCGGCCCTCCAGTTGTTGATGAACTATACATCCCAGCATGCCTTGCATCAGTTTCAGCATGGCCAAATAGAAAAACTAAGGCAAGGCATGCTGGGATGTGTAGGTCATCAACAGCTGGAGGGTTGCTTATTGCCCACCCTTAGTAGAGGGTTACACATTCAAATGAGTCACATTTATTTGCATTATTGCATATGTTCACTGTAACCTCTCTGGGTTTGTTGTAGATATAAAGTATGACACGTGTAGTTGTCCCTTACACAAATTCAGTACAAATTTCCAGCAGATCCGATGTCTTCCCAATAGGATGGGCCAGTGTTATGTGTCCTATTTTGCATGGTTTTGCATTGCAGCTATTTGTGTCTGATTTACATTGAGACACCAACAACCCTACAAAGAAATTGTAGATGTTTTCAGCAATTCTCTCTTGTGAATATGATGGTACATTTGCCTATGGTCTGTCAACAGGTGACCACCAGGTCAGGGGCGGGCTGGGCCGGGGGGCAGGGTGCCATGTGCCCCCCAGGCCGCTCTATCAGAGTGTGTTGCAGGCAGCTGATCCTCCGCCGGCGGGCCGCCATGATCCTGTAGCCCGCACCGCCAGCGTTCAGAACATGCCCGCGGCTACCGGAACATGGCCGTCTGTTCCTCCTGATCCTGATGCCCGGTGCCGGCGCTGAGAGAGAAAATGCGTGCAGAGTGGGACGTCATGATGACGCCGCCCGCGGCCGCGCTCTGTGCCGGAGGAGGACGGAGGAGTGGGACTGATGATGACAGATGGAGGCAGGCCCGGGCACAGGGGGAGGGGGTCAGCTGTGACCGGCCCCAGAATATGGCACTTGCATCAGCCACCCGGCTGCCTGATGTATGTACCAGCCGTCTAGTATGTGTGCTCCCGGCCGCACGGGTCTGCTGAGAGATTAGCAGGAATGCGCTCCACTCACCTCATCTCCAAGTCTGCCATCATAATCAGCAGGGGATGTGATTGAATGTGACAGTCACAGCAGCAGGTATGTGGAGGGGATATGGTGGAATAGCAGAAGCAGTGAATATAATGTAAATGCCACAACTTGGAGTATTGTGTGTGGGACTAAGTAATGGGGCATTGCAGTGTTCTACATCATTACACATAATGTGTGATGGGCATTACGATGTGAGGCATAATGTGTAATAGGCGTTACGTTGTGCAGTATAATGCGTGTTGGGCCGCATAATGTGTAATGGGCATTACGGTGTGCGGCATAATATGTAATGGGCATTACGGTGTGCGTCATAATGTATAATAAGCATTACGATGTGTGGCATAATGCGTAATGGGCATTATGGTGGGTGACAATGTGTAATGGGCATTACGGTGTGCGGCATAATATGTAATGGGCATTACGGTGTGCGTCATAATGTATAATAAGCATTACGATGTGTGGAATAATGCGTAATGGGCATTATGGTGGGTGACAATGTGTAATGGGCATTATGGTGGGTGACAATGTGTAATGGGCTTTACTGTGTACTTTTTTTGTGGCGTGCCTTCGGCACGCACTGTCCCTGTTTTAGTGAGTGTGCGAGGCAGCGATTCTTTTTTAGGCACAGGGCACCAAAATGTTTTGTTACAACACTGCTTCTACTGGGCACCTTATGTGTATCTGAGGCATTACTACTATGGGCATTATATACCTTTTTTCAGCATGCAACCTTGGGAGGGTGCAAATTTCACGTCATACATTCCACAAGTATATAGAAGGCTATGGACATTTCCGTAGATGTGTCCTTTTGGGCTGAATTCTGAGAACTTTGTCCAATTTTGCTAGACACATGGACAGATCCCGGATTAGTTCAGAAGACTGAAGAGTAAGGGATCTGTTAATGTGCAGGGGGAGCAGCCTGTGGTGTCCTGTTCTTTATGCAAGGGAGCAGCCTGTGGTGTCCTGTTCTTTATGCAAGGGAGCAGCCTGAGGTGTCCTGTTCTTTATGCAAGGGGAGCAGCCTGTAATATCCTGTTCTTTATGCAAGGGGAGAGCCTGTAATGTCCTGTTCTTTACGCAAGGGGAGCAGCCTGTGGTGTCCTGTTCTTTACGCAAGGGGAGCAGCCTGTGGTGTCCTGTTCTTTACGCAAGGGGAGCAGCCTGTGGTGTCCTCTTCTTTACGCAAGGGAGCAGCCTGTGGTGTCCTGTTCTTTACGCAAGGGAGCAGCCTGTGGTATCCTGATCTTTACGCAAGGGAGCAGCCTGTGGTGTCCTGTTCTTTACGCAAGGGAGCAGCCTGTGGTATCCTGTTCTTTATTTATGCAGGAGAGCAGCCTGTGGTGTCTGGAGTTGATATAATCAACTCCAGGCCTAATCTTTTTTTAATTCATACATATTTTTTTAATTAAAAACCTGCAATGAACAATACGCTATTACTTTTGGGCCAGTGCTCTGGACTTGCCCCCCAGGCTAAAATTTGCCAGCCAGCCCCTGCACCAGGTGGTTGTGAGACTCTGAGTTCATAGTTGGTATAATAAGTAACAACAATATAATGTCACAACACATTTATGTACCACAAAATATAATGTGACTAAGCAGTTCCTTGATCAACAATTAACCCTTTGTATTCTGATTTGGTTGTGTATGTAGAGAAAGAAGTGTCTTTTCTTTAGCCCACTAAGTCCCCAAAAGATTTAATCCATCCCGGGGTGCTGACAGGCAGGCCCTCAGACAGATGGAAATGATTAATTAGACCAGGCCCATAACTAGTACTTTTTGCCCACGCCGCCAGTTATCACTACAACCAACGGCCATTGGGGGACACAAGAGAGTTTGAGGGCAACGAGAGACAAAGGGACGATTTAATTCACCAAGCTATTCAAATTAGCACACTGTTACTGTATGTCAGAGAATGCCAATACAGGAGTTTATTCGCAAGTACCATTATTCTCCAACCAAACTGCCCCGGCATAATGCTGTTTGCGCTGCACTAGAGCACAATCAGCTTTACCCAAATAGTTTTGTTGGATTTCTGCTGGAATTCCCTCTTGTGATGTGAGCAGAAATTCTAGTTAGACTTAGCAGCATGCTGATTTGAATAGCCTCGGGGAGCTTTCTCACAGAGCTAGTCACAATGTGCCGATATGAATAGCCCCAGGAGCTTTCTCACAGATAGAGAAAAAGGAGCAAGAAAGAGGGAGAGAGGGGTTGTCGGGGAAAGAGGGGGCTTCATGGAAAGAGGGAATTAAGGAAAGAGGTTGACAGAGAGAGAAAGGGGGAGCAAGAAAGAGAGGGAGGGATGTGAACAGGAATTAGGGGCGGATGTATTAATCCTGGAGAAGAGATAAACTGGAGATAAAGGGGAGATAACGTGAAAGGAGATAAAGCACCAGCCAATCAACTCCCAACTGTCATTTTCAAACACAGCTGATTGGCTGGTGCGTTATCTCCTTCTACTTTATCTCCAGTTTATCTCTTCTCCAGGCTTAATACATCTGCCCCATAGAGAGAGAGAATGTCAGAGGGAGGGAGGGAGGGAGGGAGTGGATTAAGAGATAGTGAGAGTACCAGGGAGAGACAGAGAGTGAGAGAGGGGGCAAGCATGAGAAAGGGGGCGAGACAGGGAGTGAGAGAGAGACAGCACAAGTTACAGACTGTCAGAGAGATACAGTGAGGGAGAGGAAGGAAAGAGAGAGAGAGAGAGAGAGAGAGAGAGAGAGAGAGAGAGAGAGAGAGAGAGAGAGAGAGAGAGAGAGAGAGAGAGAGAGAGAGAGAGAGAGAGAGAGGGGAAGCGAGCGGAAAGAGGTGGTTAAGTGATAGATGGAGAAGAAAGAGAGAGATTAGGGGTAAAGAGATAAATGGAGGTTAGACAGTGGAGGATTGAGAGAGGGTTGATAGAAAGAGAGGGGGCATGTAGAAAAGAGAGATGAGAGGGAGTGAGGGGGTAGATCTTGAGGACTGGTTTGGCCGCCCCTGCACTAAAACATTTCTGCCTGTCATAAGTTTATTAGTTTTGTGTTCTACAGTAACTGTTATTAAACTTGTAAAGTATCTCACATCATTATGAGTCAGCAAACTATATTACTGTATTAAGCACTTGAGGATTAGCAGGTAATGTAATTGAAAGCACGTCTTGTGCACTATACTCCCACCACAATCATTTCCAGGTAACATGAGAGAACAATACACAATGAGACTGTTTCATACCTCTTAATAGTGTTAAAAATGTAAAGCATCTAGAATCTTTCTCCCTCCCGATGAAATTTGTATTTACTGATCTACAGTAGGATCTGGCACTGGTTTGATATTATTCATCTCTCCGAGACAAAGAAGGTAATGTTTGAATCTGAGCTTTTCATTATACCTCTATTAGCTGAGTGACTCTCAGCTGCCATGAGAAAATTGTTAATGGCGACTTCAAATTGTAAAGGTCCCCTGCAGTGGTGGCTCCAGAGGTGGGGCAGCAGCACAGTTCAAAGATCAAATAGGGGAGCCGCACCAACTGTCAGTGAGTCAGCTTGGGATAACAGTTGCTGGCAGTGGTTGTGGCTCCCGTATTGGAACCTTGGACTTGGCTGCAGCCCCACCTCTGGATCCGCCATTGGTCCTCTGTGCTGAATGGGTACAGGTGATGAGATGATAAAAGCTTTCAGATTCACTGCAGAAGAACCCCTTACTGCTTTACACAATAAGAAAATCTGAATAATATTAACAGAATACAACAAAAATACAGTTGTGATGCAAAGAGCACTTGGAGATGGTTTTCATTTTCGCAATACCCACTGTAGTAAACCATGCACAAGATATCCAAGCCACAAACAATTCCCGGTACTTATGTAATATCTGGACTCCCGTTTTTCTTATGAGACCGTGTCCCCTAGCGGGGCTCGCTGCGCTCACCACGCTTCGGGCAAGGTGGCTCGCCACACTATATAAAATCAACTCCATGCGTAGTTGGATAGTAGGGGTATGAAAAAATGGGGTGCATTTAACATGGGAGCCCAGATAATACATAAGTACCCAATTCCTTTGTTTATCGCTTTGTGGAGTTTTACAATTACTCAGTTATGATATATCATATATTGTGGATCCACTGACTTGCATGTTTAGAAAACAGTGATACTTAAAGATTCAGATAAAGTGATCTGTGATGAAGGCTCCTCACTCACAAGTAGACCAAGGAAAAGGAGGGGCTACATGGGAGGTCTTCGGTGGACTCTCAGATCCCTCTCTCTCACCTCCTTCTTAGGGAAAAGCTATTCTATGCCATCTGAGGCATGTGATAAACAGGAGCAAGAAAATCCAATATATATGTGATTTTTGAATGAAGCATAGAAAAATATTCATTTCTATTTTATTCAATTACAAGACAGAGGTTTTGTGATGTTTGCTATATATGTAGGTATTTATCGCCAGGGCAGCTATCAAGGGGGGACTGAAAGGGGGCCCAGAACTGTAGTCTATAAAGTATAATTTGTTATTAACCAATTTCAAATTTCCCTTGAAGCAATGTAGAAGTTGAGTAGTGCAGCCCGTGCTGCCGACACAGGTACTCCAGGTGTTTGAGAAACAGTAGGGGGGCCCTGCCTTTTGTCAGTCCATATTATACATTGGCCCCATAATCTGTATCTGCTCCCCAACTCTATAAGAAAAAACACACAAAGCAGCACCTGAAGAATGAAATAAAAATGACTTACAATTGGATTGGCTTAACAATGAATTTATGGGAATATTAATAAAACTAGTACATTTAGTACATAAATAATAAAAAGGAAGAAATTCATGGGTATATACACATGTAAAAATTGCCTAGACGTAATGCTCACAGTTAAAAATAGGTAGAAGCACTATAGCACTGCTACCTATTTTTAACTGTGAGCATTACGTCTAGATAATTTTTATATGTGTATATATCCATGAATTTCTTTCTTTTTATTATTCAAAATGTACTAGTACAATCTCCCTCTCTCCCTCATTAGTCTAGCAATCTCCCTCATTTCACCTAGCCCACATTACACTGTTACATTTTTTGGGAAAAAAGGAATGAGGGATAGATACATTTACATTGAATCATCAGAATTCCCAGCACTTTAGCAAGTATAGTAGCTCTTACTAACTGCTCTGGGGCTCATCTACATTTGGATAGAAGTAATTTTAAAAGATTCCTCTCAGATGTAGCAGTACACACCCACGCTTCTAGGTGCCACGTTCACAATCTCTTTTCACAATCTCTCCATATATGGAACTAGACACGCCCTTTGGGTGGAGCATGACACGCCCCCTCAATGGTGCGCTGTGCAAAATTATACTACCAACTATAATCTCCCTGAAACTAGTTTTCAAAAACAGGAAAGTATGCATAGGGCTGGTGCAAGTTTTTATGATGCGAATCTAAGGACACACTAATCAGTATTACAGCGGGAAGGAAAGTAGGTGTTTCAGTCGGCACACACTTGACCACATGGATGTGCACAGGGAAGAGGTGGCAGCAGCATTATCATAAAGTCGTGGACAGGCAATCGCCAATAGGCACCACTCAATGTGCTTTTGGGTGCGGCTCAGAATCAGGCACATTAGATCCAAATCATTCCAACTGGATTGTTATGATGAAATTATGCAAAAGCCACAACAGTCTTCTAAAGAGCTGCCCACTGACCAACTCTGACCCACTGCCAGGGCCGGTGCAAGGTTTTTCGGCACCTAGGCAAAACTTCAGCTTACTGCTCCCACCAGCACGCACACACCAATACCGACTATCCAGAACCTCAGGTGAATGTGTGGAGGTGTCGTCTTAGAGGTTCAACAAGGACTCCTATCTCATGGACACCCCCCAGATTCTGGAGCCCTAGGCAGCTGCCTAATGGTAGACGGCTCTATCCACTGCTACATCCAAAACCGCAGCATCGGCTCACTACTTGATCATCAGATATCTGCGTAACCGGAGGACAAAATTACGCTTCTGGGGCCAGTGACACTGCATAATAGGAAGCCACCCCTTGCTTCGGCACGCAAAGAAAATGGAGCCATCATGTCCGCATTTTATGGAACGCTCACCATCAACACCCCAAAACGTCAGCAGCATGATGTGGCTTTTTGGTGCACTGTGATTGACATTGCAGGTCCCGATCTGCACATGCGTAGATCATTAAACATCAGAGATTTGCATAAATATCGGATTTACATAAATCTCTAAATCAGGCCCCATGTCAGTAAATGTGCACGTTCATTCTGCAGCCACCCTCCTTCCGTCACCTTCTAATTAGCTAAATGCACATTGCAATAGCATAAATCTAACAGAACAAAAGATACAAACTAGAGGATAAAATGACAGTGCCACCTGTGAGTTTCTTATCAGTTTAAGTGAAGGGCATGTTGTCGGTCACGTATATTCATGTCATTATGCCTATGGTTAGAAACCAATTATATTAAATCTCTAATTATAATATCATAGTTGTGTTTTAATTATGCCATAAATTATGAGTAATGTAAGATGTTTACCTACAATTTCAATATTATAAAACAACCAGACTTCCTTATAGCACTAAACCGTACAACTAGGTCAATGTTGTGCCGCACAATCACTGGCCATGCACGATATCAATGCCCGGGATCTGATAACATAATGTTGTTTATAATGTTGCTAGGTAACCTGCCCAGTTTTTATTGCTCTTTCAGACAAAGGGTATATTGTGCTTTCCTGCTCTCTGCATTGTACTTCGGCTGCTGCTATATGTGTTTCCTAAACGGGGCACTATGCACACACTAATATATTCCTCTAAAACTGATGGATTGCTATATTGTAACACACATAACTGCTAGTATCCACACATAAAATGTTATGATCATGTATCCACAAATATAATGTTATGATCTTAAATATGTAAGTAATTACATCCATGCAAAGACATTCCTGTAATAAAGAATGACATCACAGTGCCACCTATAGACTGAAAAAAGTAACAGATAAATTAGGACTCGGGGCATTCTTAAAATCCATTGATGACAGTTGGTTGATCAAGAGGGCACTGGAAAATATCTAAGATGGTGTAACTTGGGCACAGTTAGTTTTGGTAATTTATAAGAAGTAGAGATTGCAGGTTTGGATTTATTTGATTATTTGAATCAAACAAAACACAAGAGGAAATCCTCGTTATGATGCCACTAAGAAGCTTATGAGGCTTCCCCTTGCAGAGCAGAATTATCTTACAAAGAAAAGAAGAATATATTTCACACAGTCTTCCTTTTTATTTTGTGCTGAATCGGTGCAGTCAATTTTTTATTTTTATGATTTCATGTAGCCATTTGTGCACATAAACGTTATTGCACACATATATGGATGCATGAATCAAATAGCAATTACTGTGGCAGACCTAGGAAGGACTGGACAATTTTTTTTCTATGATGGAGCGCTATGATACAGTGATTCTATGAGCAAATGGAAAATAGTTTAAAAATAAAAATAAATTTAAAAAAGTAAAGATTGTGATTGTGTAGTCAGTATTAAGGAGATAAGCCATACCATGCCAATTTTTTGGGACTGTCCCACACGCGAGCAGCGGTGTCTGACAGTTGGGGGACACTGCTGCTTGCAGGCGGCAGTTGGGAGTCCAGCAGATGGGAGATGGGGTGGGCGGCTTTCCACAGCTTCCGCTACGTTTGTATGCACCTTTATTCTCTAATAGATATGAAGCAGATTTGTGTTCCAAAGTTACTGCCATCCCGAACATTAGAGAAAAATGTATCGTCGTGGCAGGAGGTGCAGAGGGTGACATCTCTGCTCTTGTCCACAATGGTGTCATCTTGGATATTCTGCGGCAGGATGCCACCCCGTTCCAGCAGAATCCTAGAAGAAAAGAAATTCAGACATATTCAGGTCACCTAGAATATTCATTTGTGGGTGCAGGAAATGTCATTATATCTCATATGTATTTAAAAATCAAAATAAACAATATCCACAAGATTTCCAGTACTTCCACAATTACTATACTCCATGAAGTAGCTTGTTATGAGACTGAACTAATATTACAAAAATCTCATAAACCACCCAAACTAAAGGCCCCAATACATTAGTCCGATTTATCACATGCAAATCCTGAGGAGCTGCAGTTAAAGGGAGCGGAGGGGTGGCAGACACCAGCGAGGGATGGGGATGCCCGCGATCACAGAGCCGGGCAGAGGGAGTAGGGGAGGTGGCGGAGGGAACCAGGGAGCCAGAAATGGGCAGCCACTGATTGGCTGAGACCTCTCTCAGCAGCCAATCAGTGGCTTCCTATTCATTTGTATGGGCTTTTATTTTTAAGTGCTCCCGCTGGTGCTGCTTCCACTCACTGCTGGCATCCCCCCCCCCCTCCTGCCATCCCTAGCCCCGCTCCAGGACTGCACATAAGCTTCAGAAAATCTTATGAGATTTAACAAAACTTATGTACAGCCCGTCCGACCTCCCGACCTCCGATGCGCACAGGACCGTGCATTGAATTGGACGTGATATCTATATGCGCAATTTGGGCCGATTCATGGCCCAATTCATCCGAATCTGGTGATATCTTGCCCAATAAGAGGTAGACTTTGGCCCCGTTTCCAATGTTGGGGGTCTGCGCATGTCCAAATATACACATGTGCAGACTCCCTGTGCGAACACCTTCAGATAATATCACACTCATGAGGCATCCGCATGGGCAGGGGAGGGAAGAGGGCGGACAGGCGGCGGTGCAGGGGAACACCCAGCATTTTAAGGGCATCCCCATGACAACGCTGACCGTTCCCCTGCGGACACAGGCGGGTCGATGTCTGCTCAGAGCCAACAGCAAATGCAGGGATTCATGCAGCGAGGGTGTAGACATTCGGACGGCGTTTACATGTTTGCTAGGCTGTGCACATATGCAGCCTAGTGACCAGGTCTGAATCAGGCCCTCAGTACAGTATATCAGAGAGAAAATGATAGGTTTTCTAGTCACATCAGGTGAAGCTGTTGTGTCCCATGCCCAGGGTTATGTCAGTGCACAGCGTGTACAGGAGGACTAAAGGCATAGTGCTAGCACACAGATGGCCAGATGTACTACGCTTAAAATGTGATAAAATGGAGAGTGATAAACAACCAGCCAATCAGTGTTTAACTTCAATGTCACAAGCTGTGTTTGAAAAATGACAGGTAGGAGCTGATAGGTTGGTGGTTTATCACTCTCCATTTTATCACTTTTTAATGCTTAGTACATCTCGTCCAGATGGAGATATGGCTAAGTACAGTACAGTATGCTGCACTGACTGGGCTGCACACTAAGCAGCTTCCTCTGGAGACGTTTTCTAGTCACATCAGGTGAAACTGTTGTGTGCCATGTCCAGGGTTATGTCAGTGCACGCTGTACAGGAGGACTAAAGGCATAGTGCTAGCACACTGATGTAGATACAGTACATGGCTAAGTACAGTACAGTAGGCTGCCCTGACTGGGCTGCACACTAAGCAGCTCCCTCTGGAGACGTTCTCTACATGAATATTTGACAACAGAAGAAGAATATAACTCCTATATCCCCGCCACAGCTGCGTAACCTATTTACTGACGTTTGTCTAACACAGTAAAAGCATTTGGTGATGAAACGGATGTAATCATGTGCTTCATGGGAAATGTGAACTTTATGACACAGTATACAAACTAAAGTAATGGGTCCCCATTCTGTCTGGGCCCAGGACTGGAGTCCCTGCAGTTTTCTCGCGGCCTAGCGAGCATGTCAGCGCCGCCCGCTAGCATGTGTCCGATGGGGATGTGTCCGAGGCAGACGGGGAGACAAACCATTTGATGATCGCCGACCATAGAATGACTTTTCACCCCTTCAGAAATTAGAGTCAGTCTGAACTGATTTTTATTTCCCCGCTCATCGCTGAATAGTGGGCGAGCGCTGACGTCATGTGATTGCCTGCATTCCCAGACAGAGGACGGGATGTACTATGAAGAAAATGCGGTAAAACCCCCATTTTACAGCATTTTCAAATGTAGTAATACCCGTCCGCCGCGTCATCGCAGGGCAGGGTATCACCACCTTTGTTACCGCCATGAGCCGCAGACTCCTACCCCCCTCCCTGTCCTCCATGCGTCTCCTCCTCCTCCAGCAGCATGTCACAGCCAGGGATGTCCTTCCAGCTGCAAGGGGGAGGAGGAGACGCCGGGTACCGCCGCAGAGCCCAGGAGGTGACTGAGACCCTCCGCACACAACATCACAGGTATCACGGAGGGCCTATGTCAACCAGGGGAATGGCGAGGGGCGGCGATGTATGTTAATACATCTTGCTGAGAATCTGATTGGTAGCTATCGGCAGCATCACCTCTTTTTATTTTTAGAAGCTTTATTAAATTACCCCTTAGGGGCCACACACACACACGATTTTCTGCTATATTCAAAGTTATCTGTCTAAATCGCTTAGAAATTAAGCACAAATAACTCCAATGTAAAACTGTCACATGAAGTGCCAAATCGTAGGTGAGCGCTGCCTGGGGAGCTCAAAGGGAGTTTGGTAATGACTCCAGGGGAGCTGTGGCAGTGGCAGGGGCAAGAGAATAAAAAAAAAAAACTGTCAAAAGACATCTGGGCAGACGCTGATTGGCTGAGAGAACTCTCTCAGCCAATCAGCGGCCAGACAGTCTTTTCAATAATTTTTAAAAATTCTGCTGCCGCTCACAGCTGCCCACCCCACTGCCCAGCATCCGCCACTCACCGCTGCCCACTTCGACACCCGCCACTCACGCTGCCCAACCTGCAGCCTGGCACGACAGCTTCCTGTCTGCACATAGGTGTGTGCCAGTGGTGCTTCACCGCTGGCACGCACCTACAAAATCGGTGGATCACACCTACGAAATGGGTCCGATCCGATAAATCCTTTGTGCCGGAGGTTCAAATTTGTAGTGTCTGACCATATGCGCACAGGACCGCGCATTGGGTTGAATGGGTCAAACACATGCAATTTGATCTGATTTATTGGCCTGATTCTTTCGGAATTGGGTCAAATCGGAACAAATTGCATTACTGTATGGGCACCTTTAGTGAAGCAAGATGCAGTCTGCGGGGCTGCACTGGCTTCAATGTGACTGGCAGTGGCTTTATTGGAAGTTCTACCTGCCAGTCACCCCCATGACAGACAGTCCCATTGGAAGGTTTTCACTCCCTCTCGGACTGCCACTCTGGGCTCCGATAAGCAGAGATCTGGCATTGTGTAGGAAGCTACTCTCTGCATTGCCATGCAGCCCAATTTGGCTTCTATGGGCTGCAGGCAGCCTTGCAACCCATAGAAGCTGGGGGTAGACGCATGCGCAGTACCATCACCAATGCTGCGCATGTGCTGGACCCGGCGTTTGTCATATGCATTGTACAGACGCTGGGACCATGAACAATGGCAGGGACTAAAAGCATCAGTGAGCAGTGAGGGGTGGGGTGGAAGTTTGGCATCCCCCCTCCTTCAATGAGGGAGGATCCGCCACTGTTTCTACCAGTTAAATTAGTTAAATTGGAATTAAATTTCCTGTAGGTACAGTACAGTACAAGCACTGAATCTGCAAAAAATGTGACATAATAACCTCATACTAGACTTGCTGTACATTGCTTCAACCCTTTCAGTGGTGGTTTTTTTTTTAGGTAGCGCTCCCCACTGGGCGAGTTTTTTAGCGCTCCCTGAAAAAAAAAACACCACTCTGTCTCCCGGGGCCAGGCAGCGCCACTGAGCACAATGTCAGCCACTGCCCGTCCCTGCCCCCGGCAACCCACTGTGTCGCAACCCGGCATGTAGCAGACTGTCGCACAACAGCCGGGGTCGCGGGAGGAGGAGCGGCCGAGCAGCCGGAGCCGGGTCAGCACTGAAGGTAGCTGAGTTCAGTGACAGGCTCAGCGGCAATGCCCAGCGCTAAGCAACGGCAATCCTGAGCATTTTCCAGGCTTCCCAGTCTGGGCACTGAAGCATAGCCCGGAAAATTGTCAGGATTACCAGTGAAGGGGTTAAATCATAAAAACCTTCAGTACACTCATCCGCATAAAGTGCAGGTTATTGAGCTGCTTATTTCTGCAATAATTTAAAGTTTAACAAAACTAAATTTTATATAAGAAAAATGTTAACCACTCACCTTGTGGCTTTTCTGATATCCACATATGGGTTTGGGGACTCAAGCTGCCGGACACACTGTGGGTCGATGTTATGGAAGGCTCGGGCATCCTTTTGTGTTAGGGTAAAGCAGCACGGTCCCACGGATGGGCCCAGTACAACTCGTATGTCCTTCATATCACTCCCATACTCTGTTGTCATTGCATTTACTGTGGACATTGCAATCCCTAGCAGTGTCCCTTTCCAGCCTAACAAAACAATAGTTACATTTAAGTTGCTGCCTGTTACAATGTGAAGTGTAGTAATTACAATTACATTTATTGGAAGTTATTTACTAACATTGCCTACTGTATTTGAATGAACTCAAAACAACCAATCAGCAAAGTATTCAAGTGATGCTAGGTACACGCTATGCTATAAATCGGCCAATAACCCTATTTCTGTCTATCTATAAAGATGAGCCAGATCTTCCTCCTGTGCCTCATTCCACATTTTTCTACAAGACTAAGCTTCTTCTCTAGCAGCACATGGTCCTGCGTGCAGGGCCGCTCAAAGCAGAGTCCCAGTAAAAAAGAGGTGTGGCCAATAGAGGGATTTGATCAAAAATGTGTAATGGCCATTACAACAGGGTATGGCACAATGTGTAATGGGCATCACGGTGTGTGGCACAATGTGTAATGGGCATTACAGTGTGTGGCACAATGTGTAGTGGGCTTTACAGTGTGCGGCACAATGTGTAATGGGCATTATGGTGCATGGCACAATGTGTAATGGGCATTATGGTGTGTGGCACAATGTGTAATGGTGCAGTGTGTCTAAGGGGCTCTAGCTGGCATAGTGTGGTGTAATGTGAATTGATACTATTATGTAGCTACACTCTAAATTTTTGAAAGCATGCCACTGGCGCACAGTGTCCCTGTTTTTGTGGGGTGGCATTTTCTTGCTCACAAGGCAGCGAATATACACTGCTTATCAAGCAGGTCTGAAACAGGGCCAATGACTCCTAAGCCTACATGCATTTTTAAAAAAAGGTTTCTCATGGCCACTTAGAGTATTTGATACCATGTGAGCAATACAAATGCTATACATGGATGTGCAGAGGCAGCTGTTCCCTTAACAGCAGAGCCATATTAAGTGGGGTCAGTACTCCTGCCGCCCCCCCCCCCCCCCTATCTAGGGCCCCTCTGGTCGGCATGTATTTGAAATTTTATATTTTGTTTATTATTGTGGTGTGTGTGTATATATATATATATATATATATATATATATATGTCCTGAAGACGGGCGAGTCCCGAAACGGCGTAGACATTCTACAGTAAAGCTTTTGCACTTTTCACTAAAGACCCGGAGTGACATCTTTTCTTTGCATGGTATAAGTGGTGGCGAGCAGCCGTTCCCCCATTGATGGGCACCTGGGCAAAAGTGTTTTTGAAACGTTAGGGAGTGCCGGACCTTGTGCAGCAGTATATATATATACATATATATATATATTCCCCCCATTTATCCTTTAACCCAGGGCCGCCAACAGGGGGGTCTAGGGCCCAGACAGAAATGGGGCCCGGGTGGCAGCTATACGGCAACTACCGGGATGCCAGTGTATTTGACTTTTCCAAGAGAAAGTGGCTAGAGCATGGTACCCGGCATTGCCGCTATTACAAGGTCCCTTGCCCTGCATCCCCCCCCCCCCCATCCCCCAGCAGCAGAGAAGTTGGAAGAAGCTCCCTGTAATTTTCCGGCATCAGCCTGAGCCGCAAGTGGGAGAACACAGCAGCCAGGCACGTGCTGTCAGTTTTCAGCGCCAGCCTATGTGCACATATCGGGCTGCAGCAGGAAGCAGAGAGACATTCCTTGTTCCATGCCATACCATAAATTTGCAAAAAGGGAAAGAAAGCTCTTTTTTGGGGCACCCTTGGATGTTTTAAGGAAAAGTATTTGTAATCTGAGTTTATACTAAGACATAACTTTTATTAATGTTTGCAGGTAAAATAAATTACACTCCGAAAGTGTACAGAAAAATAATTTTTTCACACACAAACACAAAGATAAAAATAGAACAAATTTATGTACAGATACAAATAAGCTGACAGGTGATAGGTCACTGGCCCCCACTGTGTGGGCGGCTCTAAAGGTTTCCCTCTATTGTCAAATACTGCTTGCAATAGGAAAGAAAAAAGGCTTATTTGAATATGAAAGTATAAACCTTGGGTTCTCCAATTGACTTAGTTGTACTGAGACCCTTGCTTAGGGTCTCAGTTAACAGGGACACTTAACAGTTGTGTCAATTTGCATTATTTCGTCCGAGAGTGCCGCCGTGATTGTTTGGAAAAAAAAAAAAAATATATATATATATATAAAATACAAGAAAGTCTGTCACTCCCCGCTGGCTCCTGCTCCACTATACACCTTGGCCAAACTCCAGTGCTTGTATATCCTTTAGAATAAATAGCGTCACTCCAGCTACTTGTAAAACGATTTTACTGTAAAGTGTCTACAGTGTTTCAGGCCGGAGCCCGTCTTCAGGACAAGAACAGTAATACAGTATTACTGTTCTTGCCCTGAAGACGGGCTCCGGCCCGAAACACTGTAGACACTTTACAGTAAAATCATTTTACAAGTACCTGGAGTGACGCTATTTATTCTAAAGGATATATATATAATATATATATATATATATATATATATATATCCCACTTGCTGTAGTTCCATCTACCTATGCACCCCACTTTTCCCCTATGGGGGCCCTTCCATTCTGTCAGTCCTGGGCCCCACAATTTTTGATGGCAGCCCTGCTTTAATCTGAGCCCTTTATGGGACTTTCCCATTAGAGCTTTCAGATTACAAAACTGTTGTACAGTACAACCAAGATCCTGTAAGACATCTAATACTAGCAGGTTTGTAGTTCTCCCTATCTAATTTTTCCCTATTCTTTCTGACCACTTCCAGTTGAAAACCACATATATTATAGGTACAACTTTTAGATAATCCAGATGCCCTGATTAGCATGGAGGCCCATAGAGTTTACATGTACTCTCCCAGCAACTTTGGAGTAACTTTGGAGTTTACATGAACTCTGTTAGCACAATGTCCCTACTTTTGTTTAAAACATGTCCTTACATTTGAACTTGCCTCCTAGTTTATTTGAACTAGTCAGTGACATTACACATATGTATGATCTACATGCAAGGCTTTGCTGCTAATATTGCTACAGTATTTTAGTGACTATGGTCTTTAAGTTTATACTGCCTTTACTCTGTGCTCTGACAGTGTAATATTCATAGAAACATAGAATTGACGGCAGATAAGAACCACTTGGCCCATCTAGTCTGCCCCTTTTTTAAACATGTTACCTCAAACCATATTTGATCCTTATTTCTTTGTAAGGATATCAATATGCCTATCCCAAGCATGTTTAAATTGCTCTACTTTATTTGCCTCTACCACCTCTGATGGGAGGCTATTCTACTTATCTACTACCTTTTCTGTGAAGTTATATTTCCTCAAATTCCCCCTGAATCTTCCTCCCTCTAGTTTCAGTGTTCTGTTGCTCCTCTTCAAAACCCTTTCCCTTCTCAGCTGTAAACTATACATATTAAGATCTTTTAGTCTTTCCAGGGTTTGTGATGTAGGCCATGCACCATTTTAGTTGCCCTTCATTGTACAGCATACTTGCCTACTTTTGAAAACTAGTTTCAAGGAGATTATAGTTGGTAGTATAATTTTTCACAGCGCCACATTGAGGGGGTGTGTCATGCTCCACCCAAAGGGCGTGTCTAGTTCCATATATGGAGAGATTGTGAAACATGGCACCTAGAATCCTGGATGTGTACTGCTATATCTGAGAGGAATCTTTTAAAAACAACTTACATTATATACAAATGTACAGTAGATGAGCCCCAAAGCAGTTAGTAAGAGCTGCTATAAAAGTCACTGTCAGGGATTGTTCCATATAAATCGCCACAAGAAATGCATGTAGCCTTCATTGTGGGATCATTGTGTTCTATATAACTGTATCTATCTCTCATTCCTTTTATTCCCCAAAAATGTAACAGTGTAATGTGGGCTAGGTGACATGAGGGAGATTGCTAGACTAATGAGGGAGAGACGGAGTTTGCTGCTATTTCAGGGAGTCTCCTGCAGAATGCAGGAGGGGAGGTAACTACGTTGTAAAGTCTCTAATGTAGTTAAATCCTTGAGATATGCAATTTGCAACCAGTGATGACATGAGAGATAGGCCTGTCTTAAGTGACCTGGGCCCCGCGAAGGCTTAATCCGGCCCTGCTTAGCAGAGTCTTAACAGAGGAGCATGGAGCTATTCTAATAGGGACTACTTCAGAGGTAGGTGAATCCACATTAACAGCATTGTGGGCCCTAGGCAAAGCAATACCCCTACTTAAGTTAAAAATCATAACTTCCTGTGGTGTCTCTCCACCTGCTATAATCCATCCAGCAATTAGAATGCTTATAGCCATTTATTATTTGGCTGCAGGCCAATAGAGAACGTTTCCCGGCAGATCTGATTTTATGTAATTCACAACCAATGCAGTTGGGCAGCAATCTCTACTAGCCTCACAAGAACCTCCAGAGGTACCAGCAAACCCCTGCTCAAAGGCCCATAGAATTGTGGGGCCCCAGGGCAGCTGCCCAGTAAGCCTAGGTGTTAAGATGGCCCTGGGTGAATCTACATTTACTGACCAGGGAATGATGGACTACAATAGTCCTAATGATTTTGTTGGAAGTATTACTCTAGCGCAGGGGTGGCCAACCGGTCAGAGGTAAAGAGCCGAAAAATATCGGCAGTCAAGCTAAAGAGCCAACATCATGCACGCACCGAAGGCGCATGCGCCAAAAAAAGGGGCGTAGTCTATTTTGACCCCTTGGGTGGGTGTGATATAAATATGCCTCCAATAGTGCAGTGCCATATATACAGATGCCCCCAATAGTGCCAGATACACATATGCCCCCCACGGTGCCAGGTATGCACCACACAGTGCCGGTTATGCCCCCACAGTGCCAAAAAGCTGGTATGCCCCCACAGTGCCACAAACTGCTATGCCCCCACAGTGCCACAAACTGCTATGCCCCCACAGTGCAAATTTCCCAGCAGCAGCACTCACCGTTGTTGCTGCTGCTGCCAGGCGGGGAGAGGACAGTCTGGTGTCCCCCTGCAGTCCTCCTGTCATGTCACCAATGGGAGGAGAGCACAGCACACCGCGCGTCTCTTTCCCCTTCACTTCCCTGTGACTGGGCCGCCCACCAATCAAAGCTCGCTGGCCGGCTCCTGATTGGCTGCTGGCCCACGAGCTCTGATTGGCGGACGGCCCAGTCACAAGGATGCACAGTAAGGGGTAGGAGAGATGCGCGATGCACGTTCTCCTCCCCTCAGAAGGAGAAGGGATTCAGGGAACCAGCAGCAGGGGGGACTGGGACAGACGGTGGGCGGTAGGCAGCAGTGGGAGCAGGAGCCACACTTTACAAGGGGGAGAGCCGCATGAGGCTCAAGAGCCACAGGTTGGCCACCACTGCTCTAGCGTCTAGCTGTGTTGAGACTCTAAAAGCTGCACTATTTGTATAATATTTTATAGATTTTAGTCATAACCTACTGCTATAAAGCCATTAATCACTACCTAATTTATTAATGAAAAGGGTGACATCATGACTTCTGTAATTTTATTAATGTCACAGCTATGTATGTATATTAGAAAAAAATCTACAGTAAAATGTAATTGTGACAATGATCATAAATGGTGGCCTAGTTAAAGTAAGCAAAATGAAGCCACGCGGAACATAAGGCATATCATGAAAACAGATGATAATGAGTAATTTGCCATCACATCAGCAGCAGCTAAGCCTGGATCTGGAGACCACCGCAGGCCAGTGTAAACCTGCAGCGCCACCTATCGTATTGTAAGATATTACACTTTCTGGACAATTGATAGCTAATATTTCACATTAGAGCTACAGCACTGTATCTGTCAGATTTGTTTTATACTACAGAAGGGTATGATTTAGCGCAGTGCTTTAAAAGAAGCTTGACTATATTTTAGCAAAAAAATCAGTACTTATGTAATATCTGGGCTCCCGGTTTTCTTATGAGACCGTGTCCCCCCACGGGGCTCGCTGCGCTTGCCACGCTTTGGGCATGGTGGCTCGCTGCGCTCGCCACACTATATAAAATCAATTCCATGCGTAGTTGGATAGTAGGGGTATGAAAAAATGGGGTGCATTTAACATGGGAGTCCAGATAATACATAAGTACCAAAAAATCTTTAACCCTCCAAAATAAACATGATTATTAAATGAATGCAATATTTTGTTATATAATAACATTAGCACACCCTATAAGTTATACCATGTACACTAATAATTTGCTTTGCTGAGAAATTCAGATCAAGGCAGAAGCAGACAGGGCCCTGCTTACACCAGATACAGATACAGAACAACAAAGACTAGGAAGTGACACATGAGGAAGAGGCCAATTAAAATTTGTTTTATGGTGGTTTTATAGCAGTTTGGGTGAAACTTCTGGCGTTCCATTACTTTACTAGGGTTTTTGTTTCTTCTCCCATATGAATTAGCTTCTTTAATTGTTAGTCACAAATACAAAAGAACAATAACCGGCGCTGATTATAAAAAATGACTTGTGAGTAGATTTCCTCCTTAGTCTCCACAAGTCCTACTGGAATCCCAATGGGTTTCACTGGTTGGACCACACTGACCTGAGTGTGGGTCCCTATGTACACATAGCGTTTTCTTTGTCCAAAATTCCTTTAATCACCAAGCCACACGTCACAATTAATTCCAACGACTGACCTGGGAAATGGTCCCTATATTCACATAAAGGTATCTTTGGACAAAGTACGTTCTTCAAATAGACTCCAGAGTCAACCAGCAAAGCACATCAATGGCATAAGGAACCAAACTGACCTGTATATAGGTCCCTATGTTCACGTAGCGTGTTCTTTTAGTCGCTCACTCCTTTCTTTGGACCAAATATACACGATAATCGGCTTTTTCTCCAAAGCACGTTTTAATTTCCAAGTAGAAAAAAGACATACAAAAAAATGTAGTAAAAAATGGGAGCTATTCACAGGTATAGACCAATAACACTATATTATTCGTCCTCACCCGGAATGAGTCGGAACAATCTGTGATGCCCTGATGGTAGGGTGGATATCGGCCTCTCCTGTGTCCAGCGTCCCTGTACACCCACATACAAAACAATTATCCTTGTTTTGCATGTGGGTGTACAGGGACGCTGTGTGCCCCAGGGGATCTCATCGCATCGCACCTCCCGCAAAATCGCATGCGATCGCTTTCGATTTTATAGGGTGTGCGATGCCATTACATGAGCTATACAATAATATGATTGTATGTCATAAAAAGAGGTTTTACGCACCCCCCACTATCCACGCCACCCCGAAGCATGGCGAGTGCAGCGATCCCCGCGAGGGTCGGTGGTACGCGTCCTGCGACTTTTTCATACCCCCACTATCCACGTCAGCATGGAGTTGATCTTATATAGTGTGGCGAGCGCAAGGGGACGCAGAATACATGTAAAGTAATCTGCGTGCGCTCGCCACCCTTCGGGCTCGGTGGCTCGCTGTACTCGCCACACTATATGAAATCAACTCCACGCCAACGTGGATAGTGGGGGTAGGAAAAAGTCAGAGGACGCGTTCGCCACACTTCGGGGTGGCGTGGATAGTGTGTGTGTGGGGGGGGGGGGGGGTGCGTAAAACATCATTGTATGTCATACAATGATATTATTGTATAGCTAATGTAATGGCATCGCACACCCTATAAAATCGCATGCGATTGCATGCGATTTTGCGGGAGGTGCGATGCAATGTGATCCCCTGGGGCACACAGAGCAGTGAATAAATTACATGAAAAAGTCGCATCGCATGGCACTAATATGGCCCATGCAATGTGATGCGATTTCCCTACGTTTGCGTACGTAAGAAATCTGGGCGCCGTTCTAGGAAACAAGTACCAAATAAAATTAAGATTTAATTTAGAAAAACGGTAAATGTGATCTAAAGCGGCCTACACGCGGGAAGATGAGGGGAGATGAGTGTTCTGAGCAATGCTAGATCACTCAGAATGCTCAGATCGCTGCACATTGACCTGACGCTGATCGATCTGTCAGGGACGGAGAACACTGGCCCGATCCTGAATTCAGCAATCTCTACAGATATTTATTTTCATAATAAAGAGACTGCAAACCAATCACTTCTCTGTTTACCATCACCAGCATTCCATAGGAATTATACAGCAGTATAAACCAATCACATTACATGTGTGGTTATTGTGAATGTTAAATATATAAGCATTAAACAGTTTTTCTATAATACATACAATGTACATATCTAATGTTATAGTACCACTGGCCAAATTTTACACAAATGTTCCCACTTGGTAAGTTGCCGTATTTCCAAGATAAAATTGTAGCATTTCAGGACAGTCAGCTTGTATAACCCATGTTGCATACCCAATATAACAGATATATGGGAGAAGAACACTTAAATTAACTATACCGACCAAGATTTTCCCAAGCAGAATTTACAGATACTGTATCATATAAATATGCACAAAACATAGTTACATATAACATATAACATAGTAACATATAACATACTGTATCATATAAACATGCACAAAACATAGTAACATATAATATATGTTGGTACTTATGTTATTATCAAAGTCTACATTTAGGGGGTTATTCTGATTCACTCGGAAAGGCACAATCCCTATCTAATGGACAAAACCATATGCATTGCAGGTGGGGCAGATGTAACATGAGCAGAGAGAGTTAGATTTGGGTGGGGTTTGTACTTCAAACTGATATCTATATTGCAGTGTGAGAATAATGCAGCCAATATTTACCATGCACAGAAACAATAAAACACCCAAATCTAACTCTCTCTGCACATGTTACATCAGCCCCACCTGCAGCGCAACATGGCTTTGTCCATTAGAGAGTGCCTGCTTGGGGCAGGTGGCTGACGTCGCAGTTCATACTGACTTTTATTACCATCAGGGAGAGAAATCATTCAAAAGTCGGCAAACATGCTAGCAAGTGGATGCAGGCAGAGGGGGGCCGGGTGATAGTTTGTGAGTATACGCAGCCTAGCGAACAGCTCTGAATAAGGCCCTATATCCCCCTACCACATGCATATGACTTTCATAGGAAGCTATACTTCACAATTAGTAAACACATGTGAGTAAACAACATATTTTGGATTGCAATAGCCCAGCTCATACTTAAGTTAATGTAGTAAAACTAAACACTTAACACTAAACTAAAATCATTTGTAGTTGCATAGCACCATCTAGTGAATAAATAGAAAACTGCAATGGGCACATTCTCCATGGCAGCTGGAGCCATTGAATGAATTGCTACTGTATATGCTACTGGCCATCACTGCAAATTTCTGGCTGCACACAATTCCATTTAATATTGTTAAAACTTTGAGTGCCAAGTGAATTTGTCAGAATAGGTGTGAAAAGTGTCAAGCAAACATTTTTATTGATCATAATGACCTGTAATGTTTACCTTACATAGGAAATAGTATCTTTTTTTACACAACATTCTTTATATTAATTTATATAACAAATGTGAGCAACGCATTTTTTTTTATAAGTACATTTTATTGGGTTACTGCGTGTAGCGTGTAGCGTGCTGCGTGTAGCAGCTTTATCAAAGGTACCTTTGATAAAACTGCTAGACGAAACAGGAGTGCTGTTTCAAATTTTGGATTGTAGTCCGAACCAGCCCAGCAGAGGATTCTACCTCAAATGATCCCCTTATTGCACCATTGGGGTACTTAAGGACTCTTTGAATTACCGCTCCCCAAAAAACGCCAATCATCTGGATACCTGTGGTTATCTATCTAACTGTCCTTAAACCAACTCCAGTGGATTCCGGTAATTTGTGCCATCCAGGACCGACCACTTGCACCTAAGGACACTGTATACCACCAATTCATCCATCCGATCGGGAGCGGGAACTATGTTTCCAGCTTAATACTCTGCTACATTGCTGCTATAGTGTGGTAAAAGGGCTTTTAACCCATTCATTTCTATTGTGTCGTTTATCAATTGTTTTTGTTTTTATGCGCTATTTTATTGCTGTGAATTTCATGTTTACATGAAATTAATATTATTGTAAAGATCATTCAATTTTTCCTTTAATTGTTTTGAGCGCTGCTACTTTCTTTTCTCTTTTTCTATTGTATACACAGGACTAACTAACCTATTTATAGCAGCTGCTGAGAGGCCACTCCTGCCGAGCACCCCCAACAGACCCCTCTCCTAACCGGGGTGGGCTCTAAATTGTTTTTCTTATAAGTTGGAAGGTATCCACTATACAGTACCTTTGTGGGAGTACACAAATCTTGTTTCTTCACCAGGAACCTAAAACCACAATCAATGGGATCAATCCAGAGGCGTCGAGAAGAGGGGAGTGGGTACTTTTTACCCGGACCCAGGTCTGCTGGAGGGGCCCGGGTCCTGCTGCCCCCGTTGCAGGGAGTCGGGTAGTGGGCACACTATTACAGGGGCGGAGATATCGTGAGGCGTAGTAACATTTTTGGCAGGGGGGAGCAAAATTTATAGTTACGCCTCTGCACTATTATATTCTCACTGTTTCAAGTCGACCTTTTTCGATGTTGACCTAATGACAATGTCAATCTGTTTCATGTGTCCACCTATCAACCTATAGTGGTCGACCTAATACCTGTGACCTAATGCTTACAGACCTAATGACCATAGTTAAATAGATAGATATTTCTCATATGCAAAAATTTCAGAGCACTCTAGGCCCTTTTCAAGGTGAACATTACCATTTAACATTTATTGCGGAGACATCAGTACCCATTAAGGGTCCGATTTCTGGAAATAGCATCACAGGTGTGGGACCCTCAAAGCATGTGGTGCGTACTGCAGAGAAATATGATATTTTACCTGGGATCAGATGTGATGTAAGGATGACCAGTTCCCCTTTCAGACCTGGAAGACTTTCTAAATACGTCCGTATATTCCTTCTCGCCAGCTCTGCAGGGTCCTCACCAGCAAATGTGTTATCTACTGGTTTTATACTGTTGTCCTTCTCACTGTGTATATTAACACATTCCAATGTGATTGTGTATACAGCAGTAAACAGATTGTATAAATATATATCCATTTGCATTTTCCTGTGCTGTGGCAGGATGACCAGAATCGTGCTCATGTTCCGTGCATCAATTTCTTGTTTGATGGTATAAAGTATTGCTGCCATGTTTGAGTCTCTTACAATCCTATATCCATTTTTCAAAATGTCCAAGCACATTGCTCTGGTATCAGGCGATGTATCTGAATTATTGCTGTTGGCTGATGAATCCTGGCGGTACATGAAGTATGTGAAGGGAACGTTCGTGCTATACCGTTTATCAATGATGCTCCAGACATGCTGCAATGCTTTTTCCTTGTGGAAGTCTATATGACATTCTGATTCAAACAGATCAACCAGCAATACATCAACCTTGCTGGTTTCTTCAATCATTCTGGATCTGTAATACATAGAAGAAACCATGGGGGACAGTTATGGAACCGGTGCACAAAGAGAACAGTGGCATTGTCCGACCAACCAATCAGGAGGTTCATTGGGAAGTTAGAGTCTGATTACACCATCTTTGTCATCACAAGGCAGTGATGGATTTCACAATAGGCATGTGAGGCAAGTGCCTAGGGGTGACATTTGCTGGGGAAGGGAGGTGGGAGAATTGGCTGCACAGCATGCCCAGTTGCATTAGAGGCCTGACAGGCTGATGACCAGGTGTTTTTTGGGGGTCATTACTATTTAACTTTATAATTTGTATCAGGTGGTGGTGGTCAGGGGCGTAACTAACTATTTGGCGCCCCCCCGCCGCACGTGAAGGGGCGCCCCGCCGCACCTAACCTGCCCCCCCTTCTTACCCGCGGTCTGCGTCTAGCTCGGCTCTCTGTCGGGACCTTCCTGACGTCACGGTCCCGGCCGGCTCCTGCTGCTACAATGAAAACGGACTCTTAGAAAATGGCTGCCCCCATACTGCAGACAGAAAACTGTCTGCAGTATGGGGGCAGCCATTTTCTAATTGTCAGTTTTCATTGCAGCAGGAGCCGGCCGGGACCGTGACGTCAGGAAGGTCCCGACAGAGAGCCGGGCGAGACGCAGACTGCGGGTAACTATAGCCCCGCAGCCCCCCCAGCGGCGCCCCCAATTTCTCTGCGCCCTCCGCCACTGCTGTGGCTGCGGAGCTATAGTTACGCCACTGGTGGTGGTGGTGGTGGTGGGGTGATCAAAGAATTGTGGCAGTGGACAGGGGGTATGGTTAGTGTTGCTTTGGTAATTGGGAACCCCTAAATTGTGGATGGCAGTGGCATGATGAGGGAGAGCGATAATGTTGTGCTAAATTCACAAATGATAAAAGGTAATAGTCATGCTATGGGGATCATGTAAGCGCTGACTTAGCTACAACATTATTTTATACTTATGTGCTGACAACTGTTCAGCACATAAGTAGTCACAGTAATACCATAACAGCTAATAGCCAGGAGAAGCCGGACTCCTTTTTCTGATCCAGTCCACTAGTAAATTTAGATAGCAACTATTTTTGTTTGGATGTTTACATGACTCATATCTTAGCAACCACATGCCCCAATGTGCTATGGCACAATTCACATTCAGAAGTCTCTCTGATATTCCAGTACAGAAGGACAGTACGCTTTTGCTTAGTGATCATTATAGCAAACTTTGAACGCATTTTCTGTGATGATGAATATTTGCCGCAGCACAGTCTTTTGCTTATGGGTGGTATACGTGTAGCAGTGGGAGAGTGCACAGCTGAGACTACAGGTTTTAAGGCCCCCAATACACTATGCAAATTTGAGCCGATTTCACCCGATTTTGGCAGGGCGTCGGACCTGCTGAACATAAGATATATCTGAATCTGACATCATGGGCACATCGTGGGTGCTTTTTAGCACCCACAATGTTTCATATCCGATATATCTATGGGTACCTCCTTCTGGTGCTCCCCCAGTAGCAGAAGCCGGAATATTACCGGAAAGGGCAGGCGCGACGGGAGAGAAGAGGCAGTGAGACAGGAAGAGGAAAAAGCAGCTGCAGCGTCCAGATTCAAGTCTGGAGCGTCCTCTCCCCTGCTGCTGAAGCCAGTGTGGTCGCGGTCAGCAGAGCCCACCCCCCTCTCCCCTGCTGCTGAAGCCAATGTGGTCACAGTCAGCAGAGCCCGACCCCCCATCTCCCCTGCTGTTGTGTGGCCGCAGACAGCAGAGCCCAACCCCCCCCCCCCCTCTCCCCTGCTGCTGGAGTCATTGCGGCCGCGGGCAGCAGAGCCTGACCCCCCATCTCCCCTGCTGTTGTGTGGCCACGGGCAGCAGAGCCTGACTCCCCCCTCTCCCCTGCTGCTGAAGTCAGTGTGGCCGCGGGCAGCAGAGCATGACCCCCCCTCTCGGGGAGCGGCAGGAGCAGGCTGAGAGTGGCAGGAGATGTAGCAGTAGGCAGGGACCGCAGATGCAGAGCAGAGACCAGGGGCACAGCGGGAGAATAGGAAGAAATCCTATTCAAAAGCGGCCGCCCAGTCTTTTAACCTCCTTGGAGGAATGCCCCTCAGGTTGATCCTGTATCCCTGGGAAACCACATTGAGAACCCAAGGATCCTGGGCTGATAGAGCCCAAGTGCAGTAAGAGGTGACCCCCCCCACTCTGATTCCAGACTGGGGAGCCTCCGGCCCATCATGCGGAGGGTTTCTCCTCACCCTTGGAAGCCTGCTTTTTTGCAAAGGCACCAAAATGGGACTTAGGAGCTTTACCTTTTCAAGCAACAAATCTTCCTCTACAAGACTACCTTCTGGATGATGCACCCCCTCTAAAGGAGGGACGAAAGGACGAGCGAAAAGCAGCAAATATGGAAGTTCCCTGTTTGGCTGCCGGCGTGGGAAGAAATGTACACCCCCCCCTGTTTAATTAGGGATTCCAATTCAGAACGAAAAAGCAACTCCCCTTTAAAAGCCAATGCTTCCAGAGACTTCTTGGATTCATTGTCGGCATGCCATGCCTTAAGCCACAAGGCCCTTCTGGCTGTCACGGAAAAGGGCGACACCTCACAGGCGTATTCTGCCGCCTTTTAGCTTTTCAGCCAAGGCAAAAGCTTCTGAAATCCGGCTGCAGTAATGCACACAGAGTAGTAGCCCACGTCATCATGGCCTTGGAGACCGAGGAAGAAGCAATAATAGGTCTCAGAGTAAACCCAACACCTTCAAAAACTGCTTTTAGACAACCCTCTAACTTTTTATCCACAGGGTCCTTGAATGCAGCACCCCCTTGCACAGGTAGCGCAGTAGCTTTAGACAGCCTAGCAACCGGGGCATCTACCAATGGGACTTTTCCCACAATTTTACATGCTCTTCAGGCATGGGGTACAGGCTCAAACACCTATTAGGCATAAGTCGCCTTTTATCAGGGGTTTTCCCCTCCTAGCAATTCTTGCATACCTTCATCAGGAGGAAAAGTGACTGCGTCTCTGCGCTGTCTCTTGAACACTCCTTGTTGGGGAGCCTTAAATTCAATGCCTGCTTAACAGCCAAAATTAAATCATCGACACCAGAAACAGAGGATTCGGCCTCTTCCCTCTGTTCCCATGACATGTCTTCCACACACTCCCCGTCCTCCTCAGAGTCTATATTAGGGATAGGTGGGGTGCCTAAAGGGTGTCTGGGAGAAATCTCAGACTCCTTAGTAAACTGCTCCATGAAAGCATTAATCTTTTGCACACTCTGAGCAGTGTCCTGTATTGCCTGTATAATTGCAGGGTCCCCCTGAGAGGGTGGAATAGAGCCCCCTGAAGTCTGTGTGGATGACAATGGCCTGGGAGATCTAACCAACTCCTCCCTCTGTCTGTTTAAAGCCTGTACTAAGGCAGACACAGACCTTCCCAGAGCAGCTGCCCACACAGGCTCAGGTTGCTCAGCCCTCTGGGCTTGCCACCCACTGGGGACAGATTCACATGTAGGGCATATATCCCCACGGTCCATCTGTTCAAGAGTTCATTTAAGCCCGCAAAAATGTGCAGTTAATTAACATGGCCGGCGCTCCTTCCCCAGTACAGCAGCATTACACCTTTCTGTCATGTTATTATCACAGTGCACTAAGCCAGGCGTTTGTACCAAGTTAATATATACCAGTGTACTTATCTGTCTGCTATTGTGTCACCGGGGAAAGCGCTGCCTCAGTCGGACGGCCGACGTTTGGTGTTTGCGCATGTGCAGAGGCGTTTCTGCAAATGTGCGAACGCCTCGCACGTCCAAACACAGAGTGAGTTCCGTGCAGAAAATGATCGGTCGGAACCATCCGGGCAGGGGGTGGAGAGGGGCGTGAAGGGCTGTTTGGGCTCATTTCTATATGCGTACGCCCCACGTTTCATGGGCGTTCCCATGAAAACGCTGGGTGTACATATGCTAATCCGACCATGGCGCACGTGTGGGGGGCGGACATCTGACATAGCTGGATGTCAGTTGCCCACCCATATCCCTGCTTTCATATGGAAAAATGTCCGAGTGGTCTGGAGCACTCGGTGCTGCCTGACCGCTCGGTCCATCAATCGATGGTCGGTGACCATCGGAGAATGGGGGAGGTTCCCACAGATGGGGGAGGTGTTTGCATGAAACATCCACTTGTGGTCCATTCGCACTGCATCTTACCGCATTTAGACGGTGTGACCGATCCGTACGGTAGGCGGGGCTAAGAACACTCGGTGCCCATCCAAAATATGCATCCGTCCGATTCAACTAGAATAAGGGCCTGTATGTGATGAAAGGGCACCAGGGCAGAGTGAAGGAAGAGACCAAAGTCCCTGCTACAGCGGGGTGGGAGGTTTGGCGCCTTTCCCCCTGTAAGCTGCTCCTACTGTGTGTTTCTTCTGGTTTCCTGTGTCTCCCCTTCAGTGGGGATCACTTGGAATCGCCCAGCTGCACTGAGCTCCTGTAACAGGCTGAAATCTCCTCAGAGTTCAGCCTGCAAACCCTTTCAAAATGGCGGCCGCCATCGCAGGGTGCCCGTCACCCATGATCCCCCTATGCAGGGAGCCGGCTCTGTGGTCCCCCAGGGTCCAGGAAACCTCACTGAGAGGAGTTTTAAGCACTGTGCTGAGAGACCAGACAGCGTCTCTCAGCACACAGGGAGCTGACAGAACGCTCTTCTGTCAGCCTCTGCTGCGCTGTCAGTGTGAGGAACCTTCCCCTGGAAGCCTCACACTGTACCTGCACTAACTAATGCTGGGTACACACCAGGACGACAAGGGTCCGATTCCATCAATCTAGATCCAATGCATTCAGCATATTGAAAGGATGGCATGCTTTCAGAGCTCCTGCCCCTGCAGGTGCTGGGTTATACATTTACCTGAAGTGAGTGCATTCAGCAATGCAATTCTGGGTGCTCAAATCGCATCTAGATCAGGGTTGCCGACTTTATTATTCTCCTCTCCGGGAGAAGCCCGGAGAGGAGAGATTCAGCAGCTGCTCAGGGGGCGGGGCTTAAGCGTGACATCACTAAGCCCCGCCCTAATTCAGGGATCTCCATGGAGGGAACGGGGCTAAAATGACGCGATTGTGGCATTTTAGCCCCGCCCCCTCCTCTGAGACCCGAGGATTGCGGCATTTTAATGACTCCCGGGAGGGTTGGCAACCCTGATCTAGATCGCATTGCAAATACGGCCATTGATAAATGGGCCCCCAAGTATTGAAAACAATTTGTTTGCAAAGATCATGTTTGATATACAGTATGGAGAAGTGTGCATGTCCTTGCCCTGTGTACTGTAAGCTATTGAACGTTTATAACCCAATAGATTGTAAGCCAGGGTTGCCGACCCTCCCGGAATTTGCGGGAGTCTCCCGAAAATCGTGTCCCCCCTCCTGGCCCCCGGAAGGGTGGGCAACCCTCCCGGAATCAGGGGGAACCCCACTGAGCCCCCCCGATCGCGGCATTTAAATGCCGCAATCCGCGAGTCTCAGAGGAGGGTGCGGAGCTAAAATGGCACAATCGTGTCATTTTAGCCCTGCCCCCTCCATGGAGATCAGTTATTTCGGCTATTTGCCGTAATGGGGGCGGAGCTTAATGACGTCACCGTTAAGCACCGTCCCCCAAACTCGTAATGAAAGCTTCCTCTCCGGGCTTCTCCCAGAGAGGATTTGTTGCAAGTCGGCAACCCTGTTTTAAGCTTGCAGCAGGGCTCTCCTACCTCCAAGTCTGTCTGTTGTTACCCAGTTTGTTTTATCACTGTCTACCATTGTAAAGTGCAACGGAATATGCTGCGCCATATAAGAAACTGTAAATAAATAAATACATTTATAACATACTGAAACATTGAAAAGAGTTCCACAATGGTGCCACGAAAACTGCATGAAAAAGTCCATAACTTACTGATGTTAGCAGGTCCTGCTGCTGACCCCGTGAGCCCTCAGTAAATTCTGACTTTACTTCCTTTATGTACAATGACACCCAGCAATAAGTACGTAGATTAGTCTCCGCCCTCCTATTCCTCACAGACACCACTGGCTGCTTTAAAACTATTTGCATGAGGTTAAAGATTTCCCCTGACTTTTACATGTACAGAGCAGTGCATAAATGTTTCTCTGACTTCCTTTGCTAGCACTTCAGAATGACATTCTGTATTTCCCTATCAATACTGAATAAAATAAATAAATGTAATGATATAAAACAGCAAGCAAGTATGGGGATCATCATTTTATTTTTTTTAGCATTTTTATCATTTATGTCCAAAACCAATGTTATGTCTATGTATCAGCTTTGTGACTATGGATCAGATTTTGGAAACTCCCGGCTGATTCTTAACCCTTTGAGTGCCAACATCTCTGGGAGAGATGCACAAAATATCCGCTAAAAATACCAGCGTCTCTCACATTTCTTATATTAATTAAAATAAAATATGTTGTGTAAAAGAAGATGATATTTCCTATATAATGTAACCATTGCAGGTCATTATGATGAATAAAAATGTTTGCTTGGTCATTTTCACACCTATTTTTACAAATTTCCTTGGCACTCAAACGGTTAATGTTTATCTCTGGTCGGTATGCGGTCAAGAGGTCGACTATGGGTTGACACGCAATAGGTCAACACATGAACATGGTCGTCATGCTTTAGGTCAACATTGATAAAAGGTCGACATGTAAATGGTTGACATCGAAAAAGGTCGACATGAGTTTTTCATGGTTTGTTTTGTAAAAAAGACTTGTTCATACGTCACTTACCAGTGGGTATAGCGGGCGTATATAACAGTGCCCGAAGCATGGCGAGCACAGAAAGCCATGCTAGGGAGGCAGAACACGTATACGGTGTCCATGCCGTCATCAGTGCTGTACGCATCGGATGCCATTCAGCATTCGGGAATCAGCAGAAGCCTTCACACACTCATTTTATTCCCACCTCTGGACTCCCATTCGTTAGCTTCACAGGAGTCTGGGGGTGGGCTTAAGTGTGTGTGATGGCTTCCCAGGCACAGCATTGTGCCCATTACATACAGTGCTGCCCATCCCCAAGGGATCCATCCAGCACATACAGATAGAGCCCCTCTCAACTATCTTCCTTAGGTTGGGGCTTTCCATGGCTAGCTATGGCTATTCTATTGTTCTCAGCAGTAATACAATACATAGAGCAATACAGTAGGGGATTTGCAGAGTAATCCTATTACTCACTTAATCCTATTAAAGGGCTAGATGGAGAGGGCTGCATCTGTATATGACATGCCAGTGATGCTCCCATGATGCTCCAATGACACTCACATGACACTCTCATTAAACTCCCATGCTGCTTCCACAAATCAAGGTGGTTCCCGGCAATAGCTTTGCCACCACCCTGTTCTCCCCAAAATGCCGTATTTCATGGAAAGACTGATCCAGTAAAGTTGTATCCAGCTGGAAATGGGACAGACATACAGGCCCTTATTCTGATCGGTGCGGATTTCTCCGCATGCGGTCGTACCGCCGATGTTTTTGGACTGCGCATGTGCAGAGGTCACTCTGCGCATGTGCAAGCGGTTTCGCCGCACGTATTCTTTATATGCCGCACAGGGGGCGGAGAGGGGCGTGTAGGGCTACTTAGCCTCATTACCCTATGCATACGCCCCGCGTTTCATGGGCGTTCCCATGCAAACGCGGGGCGTATGCATGGTAATGAAGCCGTGACGCTTGTGTAGGGGGCGGGCATCTGACATCGCCGGATGTCAGCTGCCCGCCCCCATACATGATTTCATACGGACAAGTGTCCGTGTGGTCTAGGGTGGCGGGCGCTGGTGGAGCGTGCGGCCCTGCATTCGATGTTCGGCGACCATCGAATGCAGGGGCTGCTCCCAAGATGGAGGAGGCGTATCCCCGTCCACTTTCATGCGGACCGCCACATATCCGCGTACGGACGGAGGTGGTGATCCGTATGGAAGGCGGGGATTCGCCTGCACGGTCCTGGCCGCATATTCTGATCGGGCCGCACCGATCAGAATAAGGGCCACAGTATGCATGTGTGACGTTACTCTGGCACATATACTGTATGCATAACCTCACCAATTGTCCATGATGGGATATCTCCTAACCAGCTCCTATGTTACATAGAAACATAGAATTTGATGGTAGATAAGATCCACTTGGCCCATCTAGTCTGCCCCTTTTTACCCATATTGTTACCTCATACCCTATTTGGTCTGTATTTCTTTGTAATGATATCCTTATGTCTATCTCATGCATGTTTAAATTGTTCTACTATATTAGCTTTTACAACCTCTGGCAGGAGGCTTTTCCTCTTGTTCACTGCCCTTTCTATGAAGTCATTTGTCCTCTACCGTCAACCTCCCTACAGTTTCAGTGCGTGTCCTCATGTTGTAATAGTGTGAAGAATTCCTAGTGACATATATCAAAATCAGAGGTGTCTTAAGAGAGTAGGAGGCCGGGCCCCCTGTGCAGCCTCCATAGCCAGGCCCCCTCCTCTCTGTCGGGAGCAGTAGCTTCTGAGCGCTCTACTGTTCAGACACTACTGCGCATGCATGAACCTCCACTGCGTTGTGAGCACTAGAGCGCTCAGATGCTGCACCATTTTACCTGCAATATCTACAGTGCTCCTGCTGTTGCCGCTGGACTCCTGAGGACAAGTATTACCAAAATGGGTGCAGTGTGGGCCTCCTGGACCCATTATAGATACGCCACTGATCAAACTACCTTCGGCAAAAAAGTTCCCTCTCTGCATACAGTATGTTACCTTTGCTTCAGCTGTAGTGCACATGGTTTTGCTCATTAGAGAAAGATTTTACTTTTTTGAGATCCTTACTGAATAACTCCCAGTGCTCCAATGTGCAACACCGTTTTTAAATGCATTCCTGCAATTATTTCATATAATCAACTTGTTCATAAATTACATTATGCTATTTTTGTAACACTTTAAGTGTATTCAGTGAAATTATCTTTAGATATAATTGTTCAATCAGTTGATGCAATGATAAGGTTGTGTTTGCTCTAAAATAATTATCTTTAATTATATTGTTTGTATTTTGTAAGAATAGTGCTACTGGGAAGTCACCACTGCTTATCGCACTGACTGCACATTTTGCTGGGGAAATTCCAAAGTGCACACACAAATGTGTGAGTCATACAGTATATAATTCCTGTAGATGTAAGAGGTTCGATTTCTAAAATTGCATTAGTTCTAAAACCACTTAAATTTGTTTTTAAACATTCGCACACTTCCTTGGTTATGTCTGAAAGCACTATACAGTACATTGAAAAAATTGTCTAATGCCTGTTTAGCCTCCGTTTAGAGATGTTACATGTTTTATAAGGGTGCGGTATAGCTCGCAGACATTGTCTAGTCAGACAGTCAATAGGTTGTTGAACTAATGTATATCTATCTTTTGGTGTCGCCCAATGGATTGTCTGACTAGTCATTGGGCAGTATTCAATGAGAAAAATTCGCCCTGTTTTATGGCGAATTTGTGCTTTTTTCGCCTTGGACGGAGCATTTTGCTCTCCAAAAGCGAGCAACCCTATTCAATGTGAAATATTCACCGTCTTTCTAAGTGATTTTCGCCGTCTCTCGCCGTGTAGCAATTCTCCATCTTTTGATGGAGATCTGGAATGTGAACTTTTAAACTAAAAGTTTTTTTTTTTTTTTTTGGTGTAAAAAAAATCAGGATTTTTTTTCTGTGAAGGGGCATGTTATTTTTATTCATGTGCTTATAGCACATGAATATATATTTAATTTAAAAAATATATATTTTTTTAATTTTTTTTTTTTTTTACACAGAGCAGCCAGCAGGGGGCCGGAGCGCTCGAGCCGCTCATTAGATATTCATATATTCACTGCATCCGATCATTACATATGCACGATTGGGTGCAGTGAATACTGGGTCCCCGCTGGCTATAGGGGGGGGCAGCTTGTGCTGCCTGGGTCCCGGGGAGCCTCCTCCCCTCCACATATGTTCTGGGGCATCCAGGGAGACTTTAATCTCCCTGGCTGCCACCGTCCCACGGCTCCCTGCCAGCTCCCTGCCGCGGACGCTCGTCCGCTGCAGGGGTTAAGACTCGCCGCGAGTGGCGGCGAGTCTTAACCACATTGAATAGAGCGAGCAGTAGTGGCATCGAGCCCTCCGGAACACGGCGAGTGCATGGCGAGAGAAAAAATCTCTCGCCATGCACGGCGAATTTTTCACATTGAATACTGCCCATTGTCTGTCAGCCATATGCAGTGGCAAATGCAGGATTTTCAGAAGGGGGTTTCCAGAGGAGTGGAGCAAAGCACAGAGATGGACACTTAGGTGACCCTATATGCCGGGTCAGTTAAAGTATTATAGATAGACCAAATGTATATAAATAATAATACTATTAACAATAATAATAATATATATATATATATATACATATATATATATATATATATATATATATACGGGGGCGTCAACAGCAGTGTAGACCCCTGAGCATAGCAATGTATTGGGGCACCTACCGATCCTCCAGGGGGTGGGGGAAGCTTTGATGTCCCGCGAGGGGTAGGGGGTATTATATCAACCGCTTAGCATGTAGGGCCTGGATCAGTCATTTTCACTAATTACCCCTTTACTGCACAGATGGTGAGAGATGGGGTGGGAGAATGGGGCATTGGGCTGAATGAAGGGGTCCTGATATATAACTTCCAGGGTGGTAGAGGATGTCAATACGCAGAGAAGGGGTGTATAGTGGAGTGGGCTTATTATTCATAATTTTCTGGTGGGAGGACAGCTTGCTTGAGTGCAGATATCTCCAGTTCCCAGAAATAGATTTCTTAGATTTAAAACTAGAGAATCCCACCTACCAAATGGTATTGGGGACTAGAGGATCAGAGTTCAGGGGGCAGAGCAATCTGCCAATGAGTATATAAAACTACATACCAGGTGTGTGGAGCTGGAGCAGTAACCAGCTGCTGGAAGGCTCATATCTCTGGCTCTGGGAAAAGTAGAGACAAGCTACTAGTGTCCATCAAAGGGGGAGAGTCCCAGCTTTTGGAATATACCATCAGAAAAACTCTAAGTCAGAAAGAACCTGAGATATCTGACTGGGAAGTGCAATTAACAGGCTTTGATGGGGACCACTGCTTTGAAGTCAAATATCTCCGGTTCCCAAGGGCCGATTTTTAAAATTCTGGAAACTCAGAACCCCCCCCCCCCCCCCTGCGTGCGCTACTGATATGGACCCCATTGTATAGCAGCAATAAGATGTATACTGTATATACAGGGGTAGAACTGACAGAGGCAATGGAGACGTCTGCGCTGAAAGGGATTCTTTAGACACACACTGTCCTTCAGTGATCTTGCGACTCTGTTCATGATAGCCCCAATCCTGGCTAATACCTCCCCAAATCCTTCCTAAAAACCAGCCTCAAACAGAGGAGGTTATTCTGGTTGACTCGTAAAGCTGTGAATTTTGCAGCTTTGCAATTCAACTAAACACCACCCGCACGGAGGTCCATGCCCCGCTCGCATGGTGAATGCCCCCACATGCATGCGAATGGAAATCATTTGGTGGTCGCCCTCTTAGGTGACTCAGATTTGCAGCTCCTATCTACGGTCAGCTGCCTGCCCCCGGCACCCACGTTCCACCGCCATTAGCATATGAATGCCTAGTGTTTGCATGGGAATGTCCATGGAACGCTGGGCGTTCGCATGGGCGCGACCCATGCCCGACGCCAAACGCCCCCCGCCCACACTACTCCGCGTAATCGGGCCGGCGACTATGCAAGTCGCCACGTCCATTCGCAAATAGAGCCGGCACGTGTGCATAAATGTTTATGCGCATGCACAGAGACAAAACATCGCTCCCCTGTGCGAGCGCACTGGGTAGTGAGCAGATCAGAATGACCTCCAGAGAGCCAGGGCAGGGTGGAAAAAGTAGAGCTGACTCCAAATCACAATTGACGGCTGCAAGATCTTCCCATTTACTGATGATTTTCCACTGCAACTTAGCAGTGGAATGTCTGCTGTGTTGATCGTTTCTGTTCCAGGAACCCCACTTATACCTGCAATAGAAGCACTGCAGCAACGGATGGTTTAAATGCCACTGCTCCTAAACCGGAAGCATTTTTTCAGTGGGGACACGTCAAACTCAGACTCGCCTCCATACCCACATTTATGCCATATGGTAAGTCAGCAACATCTCAAGATGCATCCAGCTCTGCACCAGTAGTACTGTATATGCCCCAGGTGTGACACATTATATTTGCTCCCATCCAGAGATTATGCAAAAATAATTTTTTTAAGATTTGTTTTGATAATGAAAAAATTTTTGCTATTAGATTTGATTTTAACAATAAAACCTCTATAAAAAGCGCACTTCTACTCTTCCTTATCATGTGCAATATAACCATATAATCACCTATTATATCCACAATCACAAAACCACAAAAATGGTATTAGCTGGATAATGGGTGGAAACAGTCATTATCATCAGTGTGTATATGCAGATCTGTGTATGCCTCACTGCCACAGTGCGAATGCGTGTGGCAAATTAATTGGGATTATGGTCAAGTAATGGACAGGGAGCGGCCATTTTGAAGCAGATAATAAAATATGGATACAGTATGAAGCGTCTTTGGGCATCTATCAGCCACTGACTGTGATCCTATATGCAGGAAACACATCCATTGAGGAAAATTTCTGAATGCACATAGACTACTGTAATTTAGGTGTCGATGTTATGCGAGCTGATGTTGGTTTAATTTTGTGAAAAGTCTGATGTTTCTACAAAAATCAGACATTTTACTGTCGGCTAATGCAATTGCATCCGAGTTCACTAAAATTCGGACATAATTAGAGCTGTTTTGTTTGGGTGATTTATAATCGCCAATGTTTAAATTCATTTTTCCATGTTAAATGCATTTTATGCGCATCACTATGCTAATCAGATTAAAATGATATGCAGCATGCTTATATTCTGTATGTAATTGCGACTGTATCTGCATAAAAAATTTCTGCTACAGTGTTTCCCTACAAAACAATGTGATATAATTAGATAAGGTAAGATACTCTTTATTGTAATTGTAGAAAACAACAAAATTATAACCCATGTCACAAAGTAATTGTAAGTTAACAATTCTGATTGAAATCAACAATTACAGGTGGAAAAAAGCTGTTTTTCAATCGAGACGTCCTTGCCTTAATAAACCTGAGCAGTCAGTGTGACGGAAGGAAGGAAAAGCTGTTATGATAAGGATGATAACAATCATAAACAATGCTGTTTCTTTTCCGGCGACTGTTCCTAATATAAATTTCCTCCATGGACGGAAATTCACTGCCAATAATACCTGCAGCGGTATGTACCACCCGCTCCAATTGCTTATGATCTCCCTTAGTACTGTTCCCATATCAAACGGCAATGCAATATGTCAAAATACTCTCAATAACGCCAATTTAAAACTTTATCAACTTTATCTGTGTAAAATTTGCAGCGCAGAGTTTTCTAAAAAAAAAAATAACCACTGCTGTGTCTTCCTTGCCATAGCTGTAATATTTAAAGACCAAGTGGACTTACAAAATGTGTTTGATGTGCTTATACAACATAAATACAAGATACCTCAAGATATCTCATTCAAATATTAAAAAATTACAAAATACGGAATAATCCGTTATCCAAAATTCTTCTGGATAAGGGATACTCAACCTGTAGGTAAAAGCCTGTCAAAATGATGGCTTCTGCTATGTACTTTCACTTTGAGCTGCGACAGTTTTTACTTTCACTTTGAGCTGTGACAGTTTTTAGCCCACAAACTCTACACCATACCCCAAGTCCCTATCTGCTCCTACCTCCAATCTTTGCATGCTTTATGGGGAAAGGGGAAGGGGTGGTGACCGGTGCACAAGAGGTAAAACTATATTTCAATTAATTAGAGAGAAATGAGAAACGTCCACAATCGAGAATAATTTAAGGGGATAATTAGTCTCCCTATTATTTACACAATTTTTCAGGTGGAGGTGCGCCCTGGAGAGTAAATGGGTTACTGGAGGAAGAAGAGAAAAGACTCTCTCTTTGTTGGGGCACTCTTGGATTGTTAAGGTTTAAACAGTAATGATACTATCACATATGTAGGTGGTGAGTCAACCACACAGACCACTTGCCAGTGTAAAGCCCAGAAAAAGGGGAAGTGTCTGGTTGTAAATGCTAGATAACAAAGTATTTAGGAAAACAGAGCTGAAGCACCCATGGACGGGGCTATCTCTGAGTCCTATTCATGAGAGTATTAATGGTATTAAAATATAATTTTTAATGAAAAACTCTTAAAATATACTAGACAAACATGTAGACAAGACAAGGACATGTATACATATAGACAAACATTTATGCAACAGGGTATTATAGTCCAACACAGTCTGATACCGCTATTAGTAACAATACACAGTTTAGCTCCTGTGTGCTTACAGTGCAATAAATCTGATACCGCTATTGGTGACGATAGTCAGTTTGGCTCCTGTGTTGTTATTATGCAGATCTCCGTGTGTATGGAGGGGATATATTGGGTATATGAACCCCTTAACACAGCTATTCCCACTCGCTCTCTATCTCAGCCGCTGATCAGTATCTTAAGTCTTAAATAACTAGCAACCAATTGCTAAGGGATAATGGGCCTTATTCTAGTTCACTCTTTCTGAGAAAATCCTTCTTAGATGGACAAAACCATGTGCACTACAGGGGGGCAGATATAAAATGTGCAGAGAGAATTAGATTTGGGTGAGTTATTTTGTTTCTGTGCAGGGTAAATACTGGCTGCTTTATTTATACACTGCAATATAGATCTCACTTTGAAGTAAAACCCACCCAAATCTAATTCTTTATGCACAAGTAACATCTGCCCCACCTGCAGTGCACATGGTTTTGTCCATCTAAGAAGGATTTTGACAGAAAGAGTGAACCAGATTAAGGCCCAATGTGTGTGGTAAATTTGACACATTCTACATACGTTGTTATATTATTGCAACAAAATTGCTGATACAGTTAGGTCTGAATGGGTGGAAATACGCCCATCACCTGTACACACAGAAAATGTACCTTTACCTTAGTGGTCCCGTTGCTGCCGCAGAGGGCCAATTCTTACACACTACAATATTCAGGTATCAGTATTTAAAACATTCAGCACGTTAATGCCACAGAGGGCCAATTTGTACACATTGCAGTATTCAGATCTCAGTGTTTAAAACATTCGGTAGTTGTCACTGTGGTATCAGGCCTTCTTTGCACATGGTGGTTCTGTTGCTGCCACGGCGGGCATAAAATATCTACTGAAAATTCTATATCCAATATTCAGTCCAGCAGAGCAGTCAGTATATACAGCAATAATATACACACTTTACGGGGGTGTCCACACCTGGTATTCACCGTTTATTTGTCTTAATTACTGTGTACTTGTTAACCTCTTTACTCCATCATGGGGACATGTTGTCAGCAAAAGAGATGATATAATATGTTATACTATTGGGTTGTCGCCTGTCAAAATACCAGGATTATGGTGGTTCAGAGAATAGAAAATAAGAGAAGATCTGTTGGTCCCATGGGGTTGTACTGAGGTGTTCCCAAACCGACTTTATATACCCGAGCAAAAAAGGTTGTGGGGCCTGGTCTTAACAGGAAAGGTCTCCCCTACCGTCAGGCAGGTCCCTCGTCCAATGGTCAAGCTGCCACCTAAGTGGGCTTTTATGGGTATTGTGGGGGAACACCTCCCCCTGGGATCCTCAGGGAAGGTATAGATGGCTCAGCGGGCCCTCAGTGCCCGGCGGCTGCTGCCCAGCTTTGTATACCTCTCCGTCAGGGTGGAATTAATACAGAATTTTCTGAAGAGGTCTCCCTTCTTCAGAAATGCTTTCAACACCGCTGACTGGCTGCCACCCGTACTGTTGGGGTGGGCCCTTAGGGTATGGCGGGTGAGCGGGCCTGTATGCACGTAGAGGGGATTCCTAGCTATCGAGCCAGAGAAAAGAGAAAGGGGGGTACTGCTGCCCTGTGATATCCCTGATTTACCCTGTATGGCGAAATAATTCCCGAGCAGGGTGGTTTTTTAGGGATAGAATCTGGGTGAGTGACCCCTGAAATGAGAGGAGCCCTAAGAGGGGCTTAGGAGTAGTGTCGGTTCGTATGCTGCTGTCCTCCACGTGTAGAAAAGTGCAGAGGTGGAGGGTGAGAGATACTAGAAGGAAAGTCCGACAGAAGGAAGTTAGTTCAGAAAAGAAAATTCTTTAGAGAGGTAGTAGTGGTCCTGGTGTCGATAGATACTGTCAGAATCGACAGGATATGATTCCTGGAGTTTTAGGCAGACAGTCACTTTTAGTGTTAATGCTGATAGGTCCCCGTTTTAGGTGGCGGGTAAGGGGTACACTGACATTAATAGTGTGGTCGGATTTGGGGGCATAAATTGCGGAGGGTACCTCTAAGTATACTACTGCGCTGGGCAGAGATTTAGCATAAATGCCACCGCTAGTGTGTGCCAGTTGTAAATAGCGGGTAGGGGTGCACTGGGATTTTGACAGCGTAGTCCGGTACCAGGCATGTGCTGAGGAGGATACCTCTTGGTGCGCTACTGCCTTTGTCAGCTAGTGTGCCGTCTGCTGTCCACCCTCGCTAGTCCCCCGTTACCTGTGTGTCTCTGCGGTTGAGACACCGCTGATTACCCGCTATCACTGCTGGCCGTCTGTTCCCGTCTGCTGTGTGTGTGTGGATGGGAGCGTCTTACCCGGAGAGGCTAGGACGCTGCTGGCTGCTGCTACTGCTGCTGTAGGGAGGCGCGCTGTAAGGGCGTCCCTCCACTTAGCACCAACGATCGTTTCACCTGGGGTCAGGCTTCTTCAGGGTCAGTGTGTGGCTAAGTTGGGCGTGTATTCGCCTTTTAACTAGTCTGCATGTTGTCCATTAGTGTTAATTGGGTCGGATTAGTTACCGGTGTTAAGGTGTCTGGGCGTTCATTATCAGAAATCTGGTTTATTTAACCCTCTTAGTATTCAGAGGGTATAAGTCTTGCCAATATAAAAGGTTTATTGTTTACTGCTTCAAAGATTGGGGAAGAATGAAAGAATAATTAAATATATACCACGAGAATGTGTGTGTTAGTATTTATATTGGAACACCTCTGTTAAGAGGGAGATTAAGCATGAATTTTAAAATGTGGGTGGAGGGGAAAGGGGTAGCGTAGCGAGTGCTAAATTATACCCTCTTTTGCTAGTGCTCCCTATGCGGATTGGAGGGAGGAAAAAACGTGGTACCGTTGGACATGAGTGAAATCTTGTCATATTCCGGATGAGGCAGAATGCCGGTAGTACCGACTAGGGCACTCATACCAGAATATTTCTAATGTCACACTGGAATTGAACACTCGCAGTCGAGAGGAGAGACCCTCATGAGGTAAGGGGTTATACCCTGTGATAATCATGGAAAAGAGGGGAAGAAAGGGGAGATGAACGGGATGGAGAGAGGGGGGGGGGGGGGGGGAACGGGGAAGAGAAAAAAGGAGAGAGAGGATATGGGGTTGCGTTGTGGGAAGGGGATGGTCATATATTTGTAAAACTGGTCTAACACAATTGTAATGAGCGGTGTGACCGCATTTTGTCCTCCGACATACTGTGGCAGGCCTGTGTGTCGTCCATAGTCCTGTCGGCACTCCAGTATGTCATGTCTGGGCGGTGATTGTCTATTGCCAGTGTAAAGCTGGCCAGCTTACGAATAACAGAGTGACCGCATTGAGTCCTCTGACGTGCTGTGGCGAGTTTATGTGTCGTCCATTAGCATGTCGGCACTGCGATATGTCAAGTCTGATGGACGGTTGCATGTTTGTTGAATAAATCCAGCCAGATTCAAATAAAAAGTTAGGCCATATTGTGTCGTCCGACATACAGTGGCAGACCTATGTGTCGTATATTTACATGTCAACCTTACATTGTATAGGGTTCTGGGAATTGTGGGGCCAGTCTGGGCCGTAAGAGTGTGAGTGCAGGACTGGAAAGGTGGGGGGGTGGGATTCCAGTGTCAAAAAGTGGACTGGCAATCCGGAGTTGACGGTGTTTAGAGGCTAGCTAATTTGTGGGCCCCTGGTAACATGAGTGACTCAAGGGTGACAATATTGTCAGATGTGCACTGAATAAAGAAAAATATTAACAAAGGTGAAGGTGCTGGAACGAAACTTAAACTAAAACGTGAGAACAGGTGAGACTCAATGACAGTTCTACTGACAGTGTGAGTTGTGCCTGAGTGTATGCTAATACCAGGAGACCTCTTTTGAAGGTCCAGAATCATGATAGGTGTATGTAAAGTGAGTAAAAAGTAGCCGAAGTTAAGTGCTAATAAGGATATGCTTGTGCGGTGTACAGCATTAAAGTTGTGATCATGGAGTGATAATAATGAAAACGGGTTGTTGGATATATAACATATATGCATTCTGATGGGGGGCAAATGGTCCCTAAAAATAAGTGACCTGAAGGGGTCTGGGTTATTTTCACGTATAGGTAAAGCCACTGAGGGACGTGACAATAGAGGGAAATAATAAATGAATAAATAAATAAAGAAATATCCAAATTTTTGCATAGATTGAAAGTGGAGTAGACGAAAAAAGAGGGGGGGGTGAAACAAAGGGGGGGGGACAGGAGAGGTAAGCGGGGGGTGGGGGGGGGGGAAGAGGATATTTCCATGTATGGGGGGACCAGATGGTAGTTGGGGTCCAATCTTTGCAGTCACAGCTCCTGCTCTCCATATCCTGCAAGTTTGAGTTTGAGATCAGTGCCCCTGAAGAAAATGCTTTCACTTTCTGTTATAACATCTTTTTGCACACAATGTAAATACTGTAGGTTGCATTTTACATCCCCAAACCTAAGACCTTGCAAAAGAAAGATAAACTTTAAGATGTATGTAATAGGCCATTGCCCTAAATGTCATCATACTACTTGACATGTCCCTTTGATACTACCATACTCCTTCAAGTGCACCTTTTATACATCCACTATTTATGTCAGACTTCTCCATGTTCCCCTTTTAAGCTTCAAGGCATTGGCATATGCAGCTAGTGAGCCATCTTCATACGTCCCTTTTATTCCCCAAAATAGTAATATGCATAACATGGTATTTATTCTGGAAGAACTGATACAGGATACACTTATCCATAATGATACACTTTGAAAAACACTAGGAACTCAGAATATGCACAGTGTTCGGAATGGTAGTAAATGGCAGAAACAAATATTGTACTCATGTGCTGTTAACAAAAAATAAACGGAAAACATTTGTGCTGTAGTTTTTTATCTGTGATGCACAGGTTACTGCTGACTGACACTGTAGTAATCCTTAAGGTAACAGAATCATGGTGTGAAATTACTGTTGTGGAAAGAACATGTTTATCTAAGGTGAGTGTAACAATAACAGAAGTGCCCCAGTTAGCAAAGATAAGTCAGTTACATTTTGAAATTGTTACTTTAATTTACTTCAAATATACTATAGATATTAACAATTTATTCCAACAGTCGGAAGCCCAGATTGAATACCACCCAAAGTAACCAACATTATGGAACAGCAATAATTATGGTATTCAGGACCAAGGACATTTGCCATTTACTCCTGACAAAAACATATACAGTAGCAACAGAATATGATGGAGAGACTCAACACATACTAGCAAGGAAATGTCACTGCATCATGCCAAGACTCTCTCTTAGGCTCAATGCTGTTTTTTCCATTTGTTCTATGTTCCACTGACATTGCCTTCTGTTTAGCCGTGCCTTGTTCAGTTGGGAATGCAAACGTTTCAGTATTGCTTCATACCTCTTCTTCTGCACCTGTAATAATTAAGATACTGTATGTGGTTAGATTCTATTTAAAACAATTTTAATTAGTTCTCTTTATATCATGTGAAATCATCATTCAAAATAGATTGACAAGTCAAATATTACTTGTTTGTTTATAGTATGAACATGTATGACATAAATATTATCACACAAAGATATATGTACCACACCTCCTACATACAGTATGGTCATATACATCACCAGGATCTAATATTCCTCCCAAAACTAATACAATGCTAAAGGGTTTATTTACTACGCATCGGGCTAAATAAATGACGCCTGAGTTTGGCGGTAACACATGCCTTGTATATGATTGCCCCTTTTAAAAAAAAGTCTAAGTTCAGCCGGCACCAACACAGACGCAGGAACTCGGGCTTCATTACATGTGTGTTATGTGTTATACCCGAAATTTAAAAAGGCAAAACACAATTCAGAACAGTATTGCCCTTGTCAATTTTGGACATAAATATGATCAGAAGCACTAGGTTTTTGAACCCGAATCTTTGTAAATAAACCACAAACCACAAAACTATCTTGTTCAGTTCAGATTGTCAATGTTTCAATAGAGTATAATTAACCCACATTTTTATGGTTATTTCACCATCCATTATATAGCTTTGTGAGTCTCCGGGAGAAGCCAGAGAGGAGACATTGGAGAGCAGAGGAGGGGTGAACTCATCTCACTATTACACCCCATACAAAACATGTAGACTCACCCTTGATTAATAGGCCAATGGTGAGGGACAGAGCTAAAAGATGCAATGCCATAATTTGGCCCCGCCTCCTTCCTGCAACTCCTGCAATTGCCAGTGAGTAACATAACAATCCTGCCTGCTTCCTAGTGAAGGGAGAGCTGTCTTCTCTTCTGGCACTACAGGGAACTAACCCAAAAATTGGGTGTCTCTCATAGCAATTGCTTAGGAACATATCAACAAGGATGGCACTGTGGCAGGAAACCTTATAGGACATTTACACCTATCAAAATCCTCTTTCATTATGTTAAGGTCCATACACACTGGGCGACTATGCCCAGCGTGTATGGACAGCGATGCTAGCGTTTATCGCTGGGGGGAAAGCCGCTCAGTGCACACTGGGCGGGTTTGAGCAGAAAGCCGCTCAATCATGCTGTTTTGAGCGGCTTTCAGCTCAAAGTCGCACAGTGTGTATGGGCTTTTATACTCAGCAGCACGTCTGCAGTACATTCCATCTTCCCTTCTAATTTTCTAATTTTTAGATCTAGCTTGAAGAAATCCCCCCTATACTCAGCCACATCATGATATATTTATATCACCAGGGCCCTTATTCTGGTTGGTGCGGTAATATCCGCGTGCGTTCGTGCCGCCGATGTTTTGTCTCTGCGCATGTGCGGAGGCGTCTCTGCGCATGTGCGAGCCGGACGCACGGCAACATTCCGCATGAAATGTGTACACTACGAACAGGGGGTGGAGAGGGGCGTGAAGGGCAGTTTGGGCTCATTACCATATGTTTACACCCCGCGTTTCATGGGCGTTCCCATGAAAACGCTGGGCGTACGTATGGTAATGCGGTCGTGACGCACGTGTAGGGGGCGGACATATGACATCGCCGGATGTCAGCTGCCCGCCCAGATCCCTGCTTTTGCACAGAAAAATGTCCGTGTGGTCTGAGGTTGCGGGAGCTGGTGGACCACTCGGTCCTGCATTCGATGGTCTGCGACCATCGAATGATGGGGGAGGTTCCCTGAGATGGAGGAGGCGTATTCCGTGAAAAATACACATGCGGTCCGTTCGGCCAGCTTCTTACCGCATACGGACGGAGTTGGTGAACCGTATGGAAGGCGGGGTTTCGCACGCACGGTCCTGGCTGCATATTCGGATCTGGCCGCACCGATCAGAATAAGGGCCCAGGTCACAATATCCCTGCACAAATAGCTATAGCAACAAGCGCTTATATCCAAAGCGCAATGCCGTTGATCTGTTTGTGTTACGGGGATTTCACTGGAGTATGGTTTAGGCAACTTTACAACAATTTAGCTGCAATTATTTATACCCCTTTTACACCAAAAATCCCGGATCCGACCCGGCATTTGGAACATGGATCCAAGCCAGGTCAGTTCCAGGATTTGCACCGTTTGCACTGTGGTGCCTTCCCGCAGTGTAGACGGAGGCGGCGCATGGACATGACATCATCTTCAAGCGCCGGGACCATGATCACCCCCGCCGGGAGCGCCGCACTGGTGGCAAGCCCAGCACCAAGGTAAGCTGTTGGGCTGCCCCCAGCCTCCGTGCACCCCCCAGCCCCCATCCACGAGGTGAATGGATGCCGCACACAGGCATCCATTCACCTACTCCCTGCCTTCACTGCTGTTTGCAGAGTACAGCAGATAGCAGCTGAGGCTGTGTTCACCCTCTGCACAACGTCCATGTTGTCTGCAGGATGCTGCGGTCCGGAGGTTGGGCTACCCCATTGATGTAAATGGGAGCCGGGTCGGATGACCCGGCGTACCTGTTTACACTGCCCTCTACCCAGGTCCTAGCTGTGTTCAACCCAGGTCAGGACCTGGGTAGAAGTCCCATGTAAATGGACAAGGGTTGACCCATTTAGACTGCTGCTGACCCTGGTCTGACCCCGGGTTTTTGCAGCGGTGTAAAAGGGGTATAAAAGGCAAAACTATTAATAAAAAAGACACTAAATTCTGAAAAAATGGGACATTGTGTGAAATCAAAATCTATTACCTATTGGGCAAGGAGATAAAGTAAATTATAGCATAATCGATATTTTCCAAATCTGGTATATCTATTTATGAGATCAATAAACAAATAAATAACTAAACTTTTTCCAAACTACTGTATTTTGACTTGAAATGAGATGTGGATTGAAAGGTCTACGATGTCTAGTTAGACATTCAGTATGTTGACACCAAAGGTCAACATGCAATAGGTCAACATAATCAAAATGTCGAAAATAAAAAAGGTAAACATGAGTTTTTCAGTTTTTTATTGTTAATGTTGACACCTGTTGACGTGGACTCCCATTTAGCGTAACGTGTACCCTTCCCCAATTCAATGTAGTCCACATGTATGATAAAGTATGAATAAGTCCCAAAACATTCAAAAATTGTGAAAACCCATGGTGACCTTTTGACTAGGGATGCCAATCCCAGGGAATTTTTTCAATCCCGGAAATTGGGATTGAAAAATGCTCAATCCCAGGATTCCCGGGATCCCGGGATTGACATCCTTAAAAGAAATCCACCCCTCTTTCCCCCACGTTGCCTTACTTTAAGTGGGGCAGGCGGCAGCAGAATGGAGGCAGGCTGTGATGCCAGAGGGAGGTCAGTGTGTCACTAGACTGTGCAGCCGGGAGTAGTCAGGCGGGGAGTGGGTTCAGTGCTGCGGCCTGCGCAGCGTGACCCATAGGTCACGCTGCGCAGGCCGCAATGCTGCACCCACGGTGTCACAACTCGCTCACCGTCTGACCTCTCCCGGCCGCACACATTCATGCCTGGTTCTGGTCACAGCACAGGTGAGTTCAGCGAACAGCCTCCAGTTGTAGAGAGCGATGGCGGTGCGGGGCGTGTTCTGCTGGCTGCAGAGTGTGACGCGCAGCGTGACCTCTGACCACATCACGTTGCGCGTCTGAGCAGGAGCAGCCGGGCTCAGGAGCAGCCGGGCAGCGTCTGAGCAAGCACTCAGACGCTGCCCAGCATTAAACTAGTCTAATCCCGAAATCCCGGGACTCAATCCCGGGATTCAAATCCCGGCAATATTGGGGGCAAATCCCGGGATCCCGCCGATCCCGGGATTGGCCACCCTACTTTTGACCATGTCGACCTTTAGTCAAGGTCGATCTTTTGCCTGTGTCGATCTATTGACTGTGTATAATATCGGTGAGGATTGGCACTGGCAAGGATATCAATGAGATTATTAATCACATAAGACCAACGTAAGACCGCGTTAACAACAATCACTTGCGGTATCTGGTTTGTGGTGCTCCCAACAAGGTTCAGCTTAATAACTGAGAAGGTGAGTCGAGAGGATGACCAAGGGAGAAAGGATGTTCTCCCTTGGTCATCCTTTTGACTCACCTTTTCGACCTATTGACTGTCTACCTAGACACTGTAGACCAGGGCTGGGCAACACCGGCCCTCCAGATGTTGATGAACTACACATCCCAGCATGCCTTGCATCAGTTTCAGCATGGCCACATAGCAATACTAATGCAAAGCATTCTGGGATGTGTAGTTCATTAACATCTGGAGGGCCGGTGTTGCCCAGCCCTGCTGTAGACCTTTCACCGGCTTCCCCCCAAAGTGATAGACAGCTATTGTGAGTAAATATGCTTACTTGCCTTCTGCTATACTCACCTCTATTTCTTTCTTGAGCACAGCATGTCTGGCTTTCTCCTTTTCATATATCTTCTTTTTTGAATTTATAGTCTGTCCTGTGGCTTTGACTTGCTCACTTGTATTAAGGATTTCCTCCTAGTGATTCAGATGAATTGTTTGAATTACATTTGGAAAATAAATAATGATACTGCTGACACTTTGTAGTATGTACTGAAATACTATTACAGACTTATTCTTTAGAAGCAATCTATATATTTTCTGCAAAAATGTAACAAACCCTGACCACAACCGCTCAGCGGTAATGATAATAATGTTTAATCCTAAATAACATACTTGCCCCACAAAAGTGTGCCTGGATTTGCTCGTGCCTTGTTGTTTAGCTTCCTGCTTAGGGGCCTTATTTTGGTTCATTCTTTCTGTCAAAATCCTTCTTAGATGGACAAAACCATGTGCACTGCAGGGGGGGCAGATGTAACATGTGCAGAGAGAATTAGATTTGGGTGAGTTATTTTGTTTCTGTGCAGGGTAACTACTGGCTGCTTTATTTTTACACTGCAATATAGATCTCACTTTGAAGTAAAACCCCACCCAAATCTAATTCTCTCTGCACAAGTAACTTCTGCCCCACCTGCAGTGCACATGGTTTTGTCCATCTAAGAAGGATTTTGTCAGAAAGAATGAACCAAAATAAGGCCCAGTGTGACTTCCTGTTTCTTTGTGCATACTGTAGTTGCCATGGCTTTGTGATGTCTCCACCTTATATAGTATATACCACAAATTGGCTATTATTTTAGTAGAATTTTTTTACACATCATTTACACTTTGTTAACCTAATATCATTTCTACTGCCGATTACCTCATCTTTTCTGCCAGCACCAGGTTATCACAAATCCCATATTGAGCAATTGCAAAGATGATCTGTTACTAGATGATATTGATATAAATTAAAATCATACATAGGGGGGGGGGTATATAATCCGGGATTCCAACTGTCGGCATATTCGTTTGTTCCGGCTGTAACTCAACAGTCGGAATTCAATGTTTCTGCCGTCGATTGACGGAAAGTCTGTGGATCAGTGAAAACAGCCTCGGATTGTCAAAAGACGCCCATGAATTCTACAATCCGCGGCCTTTTCCGACAAAACAGATCTGACTTTTTAAAAAGTTGGATCTGACACCCTTCAATGTTGTCGTTAATGGCAGCATTGAATAGGGGAGTGCCGATATTTCCCCCTGTGGGGAAATAGCAACACAGATTGAATACCGTCCATAAATTGAAAGGTATAAAACTTATGAACATGTAATAAAAACATGTAAATGTAATGGATACACTGTTGTTGACACTACCTTACATTGCAGATCAATAGTAAAGATAGACTGAAACCAACAAATACCGTGTACAGAATTACTTCATTTGCAGGAAAATTATGGACAGGAAAAACATGTTACTACAGTAAACTGCATGTCTGGGTATGAGAGAGAACATTGCACAAACATGGAAATTTGAACACCTCAGAAGAGCTAAGAACTAATTAGCAACATAAATTTCATGAATAATCTACAATATTCAGTACAATTCATCATTGTTGACAGTAGTTTTGAGGAAGTATATGCCCTTGGAATAATAATTGCTCTGCATCATGCAGTACAATATACAATACACATTTGTTTAATGTCATACTTGCCTAATCATAAACACTCCCCTCATTGACAACTCTTATATCTTCTTAATTAAGCTTAATCTTAAATAGGCAAGATATTTATATAATGTGGAAACGCAATTGGGATCAAGTTTATAAAAAGGGACCATGTCTTTTTATGGTTTATCTCCCGCAGTGTAACCTTCGGAATCCACCCTGCATGGCAGTCTCACCTGGCATCCTCATGGACGGGATGGAAAATACATGGACCTGACTGTTGTTACCCTACTCCTAGGCAGGGCCAGCAACAGAAATGTTGGGGCTACATACACTGATATTTCTGGGGGCCCCCCACCCCCTCAAGCACTATTAGTTGTGTGGAGCAGGGATATATGGTGGTCCTAGTGGTGGCAAGAAGTCCCATATAATGGCTGCCCCCAGTGCAGACAGTATCACTTCTGAACTGATAGCTACTACACATTATGCCACACACCGTAATGCCTACTACACATTATACCTTAAACCATAATGCCCATTAGACATCATGCCACATGCCGTAATGGCCATTAGACAATATGCCACACACCGTAATGCCCATTACACATTAGGCCACATGCCACAATGCCCATTACATATTATACCACACATTGTAATGCCCATTACACATTAGGCCACATGCCATAATGCCCATTATATATTATACCACATGCCACTTACCTACATGCTCTTGCCAGGGGTTGCATGCTCATTGCCAGGGGTTACATGGTCATTGCCAGGGGTTTCTTGCTGGGTGCCAGGGGGTTACATGCTTGGTGCCAGGGAATACATTCTCCTTGCCAGGGGGTTACATGCTTCTTGTCAGGGGTTACATGCTCCTTGCCTGGGTTACATGCTCCTTGCCCTGGGGGGTACATACTTGTTGTCATGGGGGAGTACATATTTGTTGCCTAGTGGGGAGAATTACATGCTGTTGCCGGGGAGGTTAAATGCTTGTTCCCAGTAGATAACATGCTAGTTGCAATGGGGTTTTAAATGCTCATTGCCTAGGGGGGATAAATGCTCTTTGCCAGTGGGAATTTAGATGCCTGGGGACAGCCTGTTGGGACATGCAGCTCCCGCCGCTTACAGACACTGACATGAGCCAATGCTGCAGCAAAAGGCATCTTCTAGCCTTCCGCTGTAGCACCAGCTCATGTCAGTGTGTGTAAGCGGCTGCTGGGAGCCTTCCGCAGCAGCACCGGCACTTGTCAGTGTAGTGTGTGTGTAAGCTGCGGGATCTGCCTTTCCCAACCGTCCGTCCCCAGGCAGCTCCCGCCACTACAGTCAAAGGCCTCCCCTTCTCTGCCACAGCTGCAAAAATTCTCGTTGGGGGGGAATTCAGTGCCAGCCACCCATAACAATTGACTGCCGGGCGGCTGGGTGCAGAGATTGAGTGGCCCCGCAGCTATGCTGAATTTGGGAATTTGGGTCAGCTGTCCCTTTTGACCCCCATTGTCACTGGGCCTGCTCCTAGGAAGCTGCAACCACACATTTTGTGTCATCTCTTCTAGGTTAGTGTGACCTATTCTACCCAGGGTAATCCTACATAGTGCACTTAACATGGCTGCCTGCCCTGGTTCGTGGTTTATAATCATATACAAAGTATTGCCCATAGACAGTACGGATGGTTTAATGGTTAGCATTACTGGCACACAGCACTGAGGTCATTGGTTCGATTCCCACCATGGCCCTAACTGTGCAGAGTTTGTATGTTCTCCCCGTACTTGCATGGATTTCCTCCAGGTACCCAGTTTCCTCCCACAATCCAAAAATATACTGGTAGGTTATTTGGCTTCTAACAGAAATGAACCCTAATATAAATGTGTGTGCGTGTACATGTGGTAGGGAATACAGATTGTAAGCTCCACTGGGGCAGGGACTGATGTGAATGTTAAAATATTCTCTGTAAAATGCTGCAGAATATGTGTGCACTATATAAGAAACTGTTAATACATTTAAAAAATATATATGTCTGGACCAAATCAGCAGAATGCTAATTATGTTCTCTAGTTTTTCTTTTCTTTCTTTTTAATTTCTGTGTGGTTTGCGTATTGCTATAGTGCATAATACTTTTATACTAGGTTTTTTGTTTTTTATGTAGAGTGTAAAGCACCTTGATTCCTGTTTGAGGAGAGCTATATATAAAAAAATGGTACTTGTGTACTATCACGGCGCCCATCGCATCGCAGACCATATCGCATGCGATGCGATATCGCGCGATGTTTCACAATGTCATACAATTTTAAAATTGTATGGCATTGTATATGGCATATAATGCCATACAATGCGATGGGATGCGATTATAACTTGTATAGCATGGGTGCTTTTAAACACCCTAATGGGTGCTTACAATGTTAAATGCACCCCCACGCCACCCCCCAACTATAAACGTGAATCCGAAGCGTGGCTAGCGCAGTGAGCCCGCGAGCTGACATCCGGCTATGTCAGCTGTCCGCCCCCACACGTGCATCACCACCGGATTACCATACGCGCACCCAGCGTTTTCATGGGAACACCCATGAAACGCGGGGCATACGCATATGGTATTGAGCCCAAACAGCCCTTCATGCCCCTCTCCACCCCTTGCTTGGATGGTTCCATGCGATAATTTTCTGCACGGAATTCACGCCGTGTTCGGACGTGCGAGGCATCGCAAATGCGCTGAAACGTCTCTGCACATGCGCAAACACAAAACGCCGGCCGGCCGCACATGCAGCCGTCTGACTCAATCAGAATAAGGGCCTTAGTGAGGGAGAACTGAAATGGGTGAAAATGGACCTAAACCCGTGGAAAACACGTGGATCGGTGGCAAATTTGTCGATCCATACTGGAATTTTTGATTAATCAAAAAATCTGCAAAGTCATTAAATAGGGTGAATCCAATTCACCATAAAACCAGCTGAGATTTTAAGATTTTTCACCTGACAAAAATATTTGCAAGAATTGATTACGCCCCCACAGTCTGCATAGACATGCAGTTCCAGTTCCAGTCTGCATATACCAGCATGCAGTTCACATTAAAGTTTGCTGATACTAGTGTGCAGTAACTATCACAGCCAGCAGTTTCTAGCATATGTTGCTATTATTATCAGAGTGCACATTCAGGGGTGGAATTACTAAAGCTTAAAAAAAAAAATGGAGACGTTGTCCATAGCAGATTCTGTCTATTATTTTCAAGCACGCAATGGAGAATTGATAGACTTAATTTGATTGGCTGCTATGGGCAACATCATCTCTTTTCATTTTTAGAGGTTTTAGTAAATTTACCCCACTGTATCACTAGTGTGTATTATACTGACTGTACTCATACATCTATGTTGCTGACACATGTGTTCAAGTCTTCCGTTAGTGTTGCCACCTTTGCAGGGTAGAATATCAGTTCTTCAGCCTAGTATTTTATCGGTTCTCCTTCCTGCTCAGTAACTATCCAGAAGCTGGAACTGAAGGAGAGGAGACATGTCTCCACGCAACTTAATTCTGTCAGTTCTAACCAGTAATACCGGCCCAGAGACCAAATAATACTCTGAATGTGACAAATAGAAAGGATGTATCTGGTCCATAATAATGTATCTGGTCCATAATAAGTTCACATGAATAACCAGACCCAGGGTTTCCCAGCAGAGCAATGTCCAAAACAAACATATGTCTGTCAGTTTACTGCATGGCTGTAAAGTAGAACTGGGTGTGTGGACCCGATAGCTGTAACTCTATGGTCCTACTGGCCTCCTGCGGGCTAAGGCTTCGCCAATAACAGCCACGTTTGTGGGGCCGAATTAAGTCCAGCCCCAGACCCATGCCGCCTGGTCTTTAGTGTGACAAGGTGGCCCGCAGGAGATAGAACACACAGCAAAACAGGGTGAGCTGGCGATCACACCCAGTCTACCAAAATGCAGAGAAATATACCCCACGGGTCCAACAATGGACTAAGGTGGTAAATAACAAACAAACTCTTAAATACTCGCACAGGGAAGGAATGAACCTAACAGGACAAACCTAAGCCCCAGTGTGAGCTGCTGCAACAATGCAGAGATGGTACAGTACAATATAAATAAAAGAAGAGCTGCAGGGAGAAGCCCTGACTTATCTGGAATGATGGTATAACAGCAGACAGATCTCAGGATTCTGCAGGGCAGGCAGACAGGACTGCTGACTGGGACCAGGAACACGGCCACTGTAGCGCAAACAAGGCTTGGGGTTCAGGATGCTCGGCAGGAGTGTTTACTGGAGTACACAGGACTGTATCAGGGCTATGACAGGACTAAGGCAAGGCTCAGACAAGACTAGAGAAGAACTCCACTAGGAACTATAACCGGCAGGGAAGTGCCGGGCAGAATGCCTAATGAAGGGCTCAGGTGATCAAAACACCTGTGAATAATCCAGCCCAACTCCCAGGCTGAGATAACGAGGTCAGGCTTGTGCATAATTCAGCTCACAGGAGAATGAGCTGCAATGGCAAAGATTTATAATGGATACTAACAATGGCATCCTGTTCTAACTCTTTCCTAAGTAAAAGACACACATGTACCCAGTCATCCATGTGATCAACAAAAACCGGGATTTACAGTATCGGACCAAATGACCTTCTTTCATTGAACAAAAGTCTGGCCATTGCATGCCCACTCTAACTGGCCCATGGCTATATTTTTACATAGGTAGCAGGGTTTGATGCACTCTGTGCCATGACTCACAGCTGGGCTGCCACACAGTTCAAAATTCAAATAGGGGAGAAACACCCACTGCCAGTGAGCCAGTTTGGAATGACAGTTGGTAACAGTTGGTGTGGCTTCCCCAATTTGAATTTTGAACTGTGCTGCAGCCCATTCTCTGGAGCCGCCACTGCTCATTACTCCCATTGCCATCCAATATTCTGTGATTTGTGTCACAGTTCCCTTCTGTTTATTTTTGTACCAGAACAGGTATAATTTACTGACTCCGTGCATCAGTGAGTTTTGGCTTCCCAACACCCTGGTAGTGGTGTGTGTGTGTTTTTCCTCCTCAGGCTACTGGAAGACAGATATCCAGGCCTTGGTGATGTAGACATCCAGTGATTGACAGTCTGAAGGTGTTTGGGTGCGAGAAAATCACTGCCCCTCCTCACCACCAAATGACTGCAGACAGTCAATCACTTGACATCGGCAGATGTAGAGCAGAATCTGCACTGTACATATAAGCAGGAAAGTTCCTGCACATGTGTAATGTACCAGTCATCTGTAATTTGTGACACTTTTAAGTTGCCTTGTCACAAGTAGACCTTAGTCAGGCCCACTCTAAACTTTATTTAATTTGGCATTCGGGCATTGAGGGCTGCTTGGAGTACAGTGGCATTAAATCCAAAGAGGGTGCAGGGATCTCAAAGTGTCTGATAAAATTTGCTGTTTATTAACTACACATCACAATGCAATCATCACTGCTTATATAGGAAGATATTTCAGACAGTTATTTGCCAGTGTAGTATAATAAGCACATGAAACTATACAATCTGTTACTGCTGGAATATATTTATGGAAATAACTTACTTCCTATAACCTTACCTTTTCCCTTGTGCCTTAAACAGCATAATATAAGTGTATTGGGTTACAATATACCAGGTCTGCAGTCTGCACACAAGAAAATGGTAGGATCTTGCTGGCTATATTTAAGTGCAACCACAAAATTGCTCAAAGAGCAAAACAGGGAGGTCAGAAAAAGGAAGCATCTGCTGTATGGGATTCCATTCCAGACACCGTGCAGTCACTACAAAGTCAGGTGTTTAGTCAAAACTCAACATCCTTCAGTAAAATCAGACTATCACAATCTAAACCAAATTACAGACTGTGGAAAAATAACAGGGGTTCCCAATCTTTTTCTAATCACGGCACCCTAGAGTATCACCCCTAGGCCCCAAAAAATATATATCAAGTTAAGTAGGTTGTGTTTATATGTGCTTCTTAGGTTCAGTTATGTGGTAAAGGGCAGGATTTGATTCTGATTGTACACATTTTATGATTGGCAGCCACCAGCACTGGTCTTGTCCAGAAATAATTGATCATAAATAATTTGAATTGGTCCTGGACGACCAACCCGAGGCACCCCTGCAAGTGTCTCGAGGCACCCCAGGGAGCCTAGGCGCACAGTTTGGGAACCACTGGTCTAACCTTTTAAAAAATAATGTAAGATGCAATTCTTTTATGTTTTTAATTTAAAATAAAAGCAGTATTATGAGGGCAGTATTCAATGAGAATAGTCGGCATGTGCAGCAAATCCTTTTTAGGATTTGCTGCACAATCACCGTGTTCTGGAGGGCTGGAGCATTCGCTGCCAGCCCTCCCTGTCACCATATTTAATGCTGCAGGGGTTCGCTGCCCCTAACGGAGATTCTTAACCCCTGCAGCGAATGCCGCAGGGAGCTGGCGGACGGCGGCAGGCAGGGAGATGGAAGCCTCCCTGCCTGCGCCGGACAGTGTGGGGCAGAAGCAGGGCTCCCGGAGACACAGGCAGCACAAGCTGCCCCCCGTGAGAGCTAGCAGGGGACCGGGTAGTGAGATGCTAGCACTGCTCCCGATCGTGCATATGTAATGATCGGGAGCAGTGAATATATGAATATCTAATGAGCGGCTCTCGGCTCCCGCCCCCTGCGGCTGTTATGTGTAAAATAAATAAATAATTTTTAAATTAAATATATATTCATGTGCTGTAAGCACATGAATAAAAATAGCATGCCCAATTCACATAATAAAAGTTCAGATTTTTTTACACCAAATTTACACAGTGACAAATAGCGAAAATCACTTAGAAAGCAATTCGCCATCTGATCATTGAATACACTCACGGCTAATCACATTGAAAAACCCATTGAAAAACCACAGCAAATTGCGGTGACTATCAGACGGCGAATTGTCCATCATTCACTGTTCGCCGTCGGCGAATATTGCACTTTGAATAGGGTGAATCACTTTTACGGTAAAATGATTCACCTTACAGCACAAAAATAGCACACATTCGCCGTAGAACATGGCGAATCAGACTCATTAAATACTGCCCTGAGTCTGACTGCATGTCCTGTAGAGTCTGTGAATCATATGTATACAGGCAGACAATGATGTCAGTCACTCATATGCATAAGACAAAAGCAAGGTGATAAACTTGTCTGATTTCACAGCACTGTATATTCCGTGGCTTCAGCAGTACGATGGTGGGTTTTCCATTCCTTTATCGGAAAAGGTGTACGCTGGGTACACAATAGACAATTATTTTGGCTGAGTTGCCAGCAGCAAATCATAACAATAAATGGTCCACATCATCCAGCTTGTGTGCACTATTGCGTGATCCAGAAAGTAATTTGTGGTGTCTTGTGTGTCCCACATGCTGCTCAATCTGGGGATGTTGTTAACAATGTTTAGCACATGGTACAGTGTGTAGGCACTACCTTCATTTATACCTGCTATATCGTTTACAACCAAACAATAAACAACGCACAATGGGCCTAATTCCCGTTTGATCGCTCTGCTCATGCATATATTCTCATATGCGCATGTGCAGGGCTTCTGAGCAGACACCTTCAGTGATTTGCACAGTCGCCGGGGCGTTTGCACAGGGGGGGGGGGGCGGGATGGAGGCGGGCAGGAGGCTGTGGCATGGGGACACCCAGCATTTCTTGGGCGTGCCTACAAAAATGGTAGGTGCGCCCAGGAAACCGCTGGGCATCTCCATGCAAACGCAGGCATGATGAAGCCTGCCAAGGACCGGCAGCTGACACCGCATGATGTCAGCTCCCGCCCCAAATTTTTATGCTAAACATTCATTTGCAATGTGGCAAGGATATTGGCATGACAGCAGGGGGCGTTAGATGGCTCGCTAAGCAGTGAATTTATACTGTTTAGGGAGTCAACCTGAATCAGGCCCAATATATAATTTGGTCGTTTGTAATATTGCACAATGTGTATGTACAATATAATTTGTCCAGGACATGGGTCTTCAAACTGTGGCCCACCAGATGTTGTGAAACTACAAATCCCAGCATGCCATGCCTTGCCACAGTTTTGCTATAAGGGAGTGTTAAAACTGTGGCAAGGTATGCTGGGATTTGTAGTTTCACAACATCTGGAGGGCTACAGTTTGAAGACCCATGGTCCAGGAGTTGAACTGCAATCATTTACAACATTTCTTCATTTGCCCGTCATCTAGTGTATACTCAGCTTCAAAGTTCAAAGTTAAGATGTGCAGTTCAGTTCTCCAGATATTTTGTCTGTAAAGAATGTAATCCAACATTACAGAGGTGTGATATTATGGCCCAATTAATATCTTTATTACTAACCTGCACTTGTTTTACTGCAGCACTGCCTGGATTATGCATGTCAAGGATCATTTCCTCCTTCTGCCTCTGTAGAAGTTGGATTGTGTCTCTTTTTTTAATAAGTTCAATCATATATGGTAAATTATTTTCCACCACTGTAAATTGATGGCAATTTTCAGCAATTCTCTTTCTGTAGCCATTATTACTTGATACAATAGATTCAAAATCTTCTTTCTGAGTATCCAAGTCTAGTTTAAGCCTGATGTTCTCTGCATGAATTGAGTAGATTTGGTTTTCCAAGATTTCACATTGATGCGTTAAATTTTCTATTGCGCCTTCGTCTTCAGAAAGCTTTTTGTCAACTTCTTTTGCTTCCAATAGAACAGACTTCAGTTCTCTTTCAAGCTCATAAAGTTCTGTCTAAAGTGATAAGAAATTTCATAAGTAGTAGTAGTAGTACGTTTATTTATAAGGCGCCGCAAAGGGTCCGCAGCGCCGTACATAGCAAACAAAAAACAAATGACAAGGTAACGTACAGGGTGTGTTGAAAAATACAGTATAAATAGGGGTATAGCTGGTAGAAATAAAATCAGCATCAGTTCAGAAGTAGGTGTCAAAATTGTCGAGGAGACTGAAGATGAAGTAGAGGAAGGGAAGAACAGGACAGGAGGACAGGTGAGGTAAAGAGGTAGGGTGAGTGCGTGAGGCAGGAGGACCCTACTCATAAGAGTTAACATACTAAAAATAGGTGGGTGGACGAACGAAAAACAGGATAAGTAGGAACGGAGGGGAACGGAGGCAGGATAGGCATAAGATCATTAAATATTAGTCACATACAAATCTAAGTAGTGATCTTTTTTTATCTTCACCTTAATTCTTAATTGGAGCATCCTAATTACAAATAGATGGCTCATGTGATGAGCAGTTCTAAATTCAGCACAGATGGTGTAATGGTTAGCATTACGGACTCACAGGAATGAGGTCACGGGTTTGATTCCCACCATGGTTCTAACTGTGCAGAGTTTGTATATTCTCCCCGTACTTGCGTGGGTTTCCTCTGGGTACTCTGGTTTCCTCCCACAATCCAAAAATATTCTGGTACAGTAGGTCAATTGGCTCCCAAAACAATTAACCCTAGAATGTCTGTGTTTTTGTGTATATGTGGTCGGGAATATAGATTGTAAGCTCCACTGGGGCAGGGACTGATGTGAATGTTCAAATATTCTCTGTAAAGCTCTGTGGAATATTTGTGCGGTATATAAATAACATAATAATAGTAAAAAATCCTCAGAACCAGCAAATGCAAAGTAAAATTATTCTCCCAATTTATATACATTCAATTATTAATAAGCAAAAATAAAAAATAAAAAATTCCACAAAATATTTGCCTGATTTTAAATTTATATAGTGTATTTTGGAATGTTCACTAGTGGAATTTAGCCTAAAGTGTCCCTACTCCTATTCCAAATATTCCACACAGCAAGATTAATTAATTATCATTATCCCAGCTATTAGCCCAAAGTAAATGATGGGAAATTCATGTTTAGAAACACAGATCAGTGTCACATTCTGCAGAAAGGCAAAGTATACACAAGAACTGAATCAATGGAACTCAGCAGAACACTACATTTTGGGATCAGTTTCAATTTTGACATACATATATTTTTCTTTACAATTAATATCAGGTAGGTTGGGGTAAAAGGTATAAATTATAGTATTCACATTTGTCAGACTGGTAAATATTCAGATTATGCAGCATCTTGTAAAATACTAGTAAAGCTCGCATTTAAAATGATAATTTTTGCATGCAGTAGACATACAGCAATTCTGACTGCCACAAAATACAGAGGAGGAAAGTTTAATTAAAAAATATATAGAGATATTTAAGGGTTTAGCAAGTATTTTATGTCCAGTGGATAAGCAAGTCATGTAAGTGGTAAAATTACCAAAATTAGGGCATGTAAATTAAGAGATCACAAATCACTTCTCAGGTACTCTCTGGTGATGCATGAATAACAATAATTAAAAAGCAAGCAGCACAGATTGCGGCTTTAACTTATCCATCTGGATTTTTCCTTCTTCAACAGACAGCTTAATCTTCGTACAAAGAAAGACTTTCACCATATGTTTTATGGAATTAACATTTCAAACGAGCTTATTGCATGGTTTACACTCAACACTGTACGGATTGTGCTGCCAAAATCAGACCTGCTTAAATATTAAGATGTACAAAACAGTATACAGTGGTGATAAGTGAAGTCACACCCTATTTTATAAGATAGGGCCTGATTTAGAGGATGGCTGCTATTACACCATACCAGCAGCCCTTTAGGCCAATCCTAATGCATACTTTTGGGAACCTCTCAGTGGAACCATGGACACACAGCACTTTTACAGAACCTGGTTCTCTCTTGGTTACCCTAGGCAACACAGCCTCAGGCACAACTCACTGGCTGTATCTACTAAGGCAGTAAATTCGCGACCACCTTACATAAGTGTTTTCCAGAATAGGGAAGGTCGCATAGTCGGATGTACCATGGTATAGGAAACCGGGTAAACTGGTCCCAAACTAGCAACACTAATGTTTATTGGTTCAACTCTTTTTTGTCAAGTTTGCCTCACATGCCCTGGTTCAGCACATTCATAGCATTTTATGGGGTTTTCTTTATGCACCAAGGCTGGTCCCATTAAAAGGAGGCAAGCACCAGCGAGGTGACAGCTTTACTGTTTGTGGGGTCTTCGGCTCCTTTTTAGGGGTTCTAGCCATATTATTTACAGCGCACCAAAGCGTTTCGTCAGTAGATTACTTTGTCCGGAAGTCATCTTCTGACGAAACGCGTTGGTGGGGTCCTTTGATGATGTTGACTCTGTGACGCTGTGATCGTCTTTTGGTCTGTCTGGTCCCGGCCGTGAGTCTCAGCCGCTGACTTGGAGTTTGCATAAAAGTGTGGATGTCTGATGAACTCTGTCTGGGTTAATATACCATTGCTTACCGTCTATCTTAAACTTACATGTATGTGACCTTATTACATAGTAAAGTGCTGTTTACTTTTATACTCACATCGTGCGCTTTCTGTTTTTTTTTTCCTGCATGTACTTCTCCGTGAGGTCTTGGTGAACCTCACTCCAGAATTCAGCTGCACTGCATGGTTTACCACTATAGGGATGGACTTTTACCACAAGGAATTACTTGCGCAATTACTGGACTCTTTGTATGTGTGTGTATCAGTGACGTGCGGTGAGGACAGTGGTTGGTGAGGCACTGGCAGCAGAATGACTTGGTGCAGGGGAGGAGTTGATTGTATAAAGTGTGGCGAGCAGGTCCTACAAACATCAAGGGTGCCATAGCAGCTGCATATCCTGCACCTGCCACTGCGCTCAAACTCCATATACACATAATGCACCGTACACTTATGCCCCACATGATTAATGCCCATATACACATAATGCACCATACACATATTACCCACATGATTAATGCCCACACATAATGCACCGTACACATATGCCCCACATGATTAATGCCCATATACACATAATGCACCATACACATATTCCCCACATGATTAATGCCCACACATAATGCACAGTACACATATGCCCCACATGATTAATGCCCATATACACACAATGCACCGTACACATATGCCCCACGTGATTAATGCCCACACATAATGCACCATACACATATTCCCCACATGATTAATGCCCACACATAATGCACAGTACACATATGCCCCACATGATTAATGCCCATATACACACAATGCACCGTACACATATGCCCCACATGATTAATGCCCATATACACACAATGCACCGTACACATATGCCCCACATGATTAATGCCCATATACACATAATGCACCGTACACATATGCCCCACATGATTAATGCCCACACATAATGCACAGTACACATTTGCCCCACATGATTAATGCCCACACATAATGCACAGTACACATATGCCCCACATGATTAATGCCTACACATAATGCACCGTACACTTATGCCCCACATGATTAATGCCCATATACACATAATGCGCCGTACACATATGCCACACATGATTAATGCCCACACATAATGCACAGTACACTTATGCCCCACATGATTAATGCCCACACATAATGCACCATACACTTATGCCCACACATGATTAATGCCCATACATAATGGACAGTACACTTATGCCCCACATGATTAATGCCCACACATAATGCACCATACACTTATGCCCACACATGATTAATGCCCATACATAATGGACAGTACACTTATGCCCCACATGATTAATGCCCACACATAATGCACAGTACACTCATGCCCCACATGATTAATGCCCACACATAATGCACAGTACACTTATGCCCCAAATGATTAAATGCCCACACATAATGCACCTTACATCTATCCACACTGACTGCTCCCGGGCTCTCACTCAGCAGCAGCGGGGATCAAACTTGCAGACATGGGGCGCCTGGCACCTGCATCCCCTCAGCTACTGCCTCCCCGCCTCTTAGTCTCCCGTATGCCTTGTCCCTGCCCTGGGGCTACCACTTACCCTCAGGCTCCGGGCATGGCGTCTACGGGGTTGAGAGCGTGGACGGAGCTGGGGTGCAGAGATCCGGCCGGAGAGGAAGGTGCATGCAAAGTCTATCGCGCACCCGCCGGGAAGGAGCCGGTGTGTCCGTCTGTGCAGCCGCCGGGTAGGGAAGGAGAGGGGGGGGGGGCGGGGAGCGGTGCGGGGTCGGTAGGGTGCAGCCGCCGGGTAGGGAAGGAGAGGGTCGGTGGGGTCGGTAGGGTGCAACCGCTGGGTAGGGAAGGAGAGGGGTGGGGTGGGGTCCCTAGGGTGCAGAGAGGGTCTTGGTCCCGAAGTGTGGGGAAGGCTGGGGAGGGGGGGTGCGGTGCGGAGGGAGCAGCTGGATTTCTTCTGCTGCGCTGACTGGCAGCAGAGTGACACCAATCATAGCGGTGCCTCAGTGACAGGGGCGTGATCTAATATAGGCAGAAAGCACCCCCTGTCACTGAGGCACCGCTATAGGTGCCGCCTATACAGGTTTTTTTAATGGGATTTTTCAGCCTGCTCCTTGGCCCCGCCCCCTGCCCGCCTCCTCCTCTGGAACCTTAACATTGATAGCCGGCGGCACTGCTCCCAGTGCCTCCGAAATCAATTTAAAAAAGAAAAGCATGGTGTAAAAATGAATAGGATGATATAAAGCATATACTTATGACACATAATATGTGTCATAAGTATTTTCTTTATATTATTTTATTATGTTTGTCATTAATGACAGGGGAGGCACTGCCTCCCCTGCCTCCCCTGACTGCACGTCCCTGGTGTGTATATATATATATATATATATATATATGTGTGTGTGTATACATACACACATGCAAGACTCCCACTGACTGGCCTGTGCTTGTGAGGGCTGGGGTTCGGCTTCATGATTCTTCAAGGTGAGTCATGCACTATCCATTGACCTCTGCAGGTTGCCTGCACAGACACAGGGGGAAGTGGGACCAGGAATGGGAGGAGAGTGAAGGAAAGAGCCTCTCCTCTGAGTCGTCCTGCTTCATACAGCCCAGCAGGGGCCAGTGGCTGCAGCATGTAGTAATGAGTCTGTTTGGCTCAATACTGCTGACACGACTAGCCGCTTCATGACAGCATTTCCCCGCCCAGGGAGGATTCCCCCCTCTATCTCTCCACCGGCGAGGGTGGCAGATGAGCTGGTGGCATGACAGCAATAGCAGTCAGTGGACGAGCCATGCCCATAGCAACATTTCATGAGAAACAGATCTTTATCTTAGTAAATTTCCAGCCAAAGGTGTATACCTATGGGGCAATTTTTACTTATTTTCTAAGAGATCTATGTAGATCCCTTCGCCCCGTGTGTATGCCCCATGGCGATGCATGGTCCCAATCGTCGCCATCGCTCGCCAGTTCTTTAGCACATGCATTTTCATAAAGAACAATGAGTTAGCACAGACACCTATAAACACATTGCTAGGTGTGTATGGGCGATCCAGCCACTGGGAAGCACAAGGAGAATCGCTTAGTATACATTGCTCATTATGTAGGCTATGCAGAAATCACCCCGTGTGTATGGTCTTTTACACTGCAGAAGCTGATTTCAGTTATAACATTATTACATTTATTACATTACAACTGGATTGTCCCCCATGGTTGCAATACTGAAACAGTAATAGATAAAAGTAGATAAATAAATGTCTGTGGAGAGCCACTGCAATACACGAACATTGACTTGTGGACAACAAAATATGCACATTGACATCAATGGTATCTGATGCGGTAACTTACTTGATATTGGCTGAGGATGGTTTTGTTTCTTTCTATTTCAGAGGCTTGGGCTTGTTGTTGCTGCATCACTTCTTTTACAACCGTGCTTAGAGAAGGTGTGGTGTCCATTTCTTGATATAGACCCAAAATAGAATAGAAGTTTAATATGATTGAATAACTGCTCATTGCATAGGCGTGTGATATTATGTGATGCATTTCACACAATGGATTGTACCCAATCCATTCCTTATTCAGTAGGAATGGATTGGGTACAGGATCCTGACAGCCAGGACGCTGGCGGTTACAATACCAACATTGGCATATTTCAGGACTTTGAGCGATGTCTGGATTCCAGCACTGGTCGTCTAATCACCAGCATCTTTAGCTAATACTTGGTGACCAGCGCTCAGGCCCTATCATACATATGGTGTGATATATGGGTACTGTGTGCGTACTGTAACAGACAAGTCTGTGAGCCAGTAGTAAAAATAAAATTGTATTAATTGAAAAAGGTACACAAAATGACTGTACTGGTATGATCTGTGTTGCAGCAGCTGTTGATAGCCGAGGCAGGGCTAAAGGACACAGCGGGCTGATGGCACAGTCACCTGTAGGGTGACAGTCTGGGTGAGGAGGGGGGTGGTGGTGGGTGGGGGCAAATGGGGGGTAAGGGAAGAACAGTCTGGTAGTTCTGGGTTGGGCAGTGCCCAGATAGAAAGGCCCCACAAGGGCAGAAACGCGTTGGGTCACACACGACAGCATCATCCTCCGAGTCTCCTCCCATCCGGGAGTCGAGCCCACCCTGCTCCACCAACCAGCTCACACTTCCGACTACGCGATCCCTGCAGAACCCGGAAGTGCGGCTGTTTGCTGTAGAAGCGGCGTGGATCGACAGCCGGCGTCCTCCCCTGAAACAGACGCCGGAAAAGTCTCCAGGCCGTGGACAACGCCGAAGGACCCTCCAGACGGGAAAAGAACCAGCGGGTATCAGGTACGTGCACGGTGCACCGCCGAGGTGCTTGGGACGCAAGCCTTTGACGACACCCTGTCACCTTCCTTCACCCTGGACTGTCCTCCCCTTCATGGGCATCCAGTGTTACCACCCCTTCATTTCAGTCCAGGACTATCTGGGCACTGCCCAACCCAGAACTACCAGACTGTTCTTCCCTTACCCCCCATTTGCCCCCACCCACCACCACCCCCCTCCTCACCCAGACTGTGCATTTCCCTACAGGTGACTGTGCCATCAGCCCGCTGTGTCCTTTAGCCCTGCCTCGGCTTTCAACAGCTGCTGCAACACAGATCATACCAGTACAGTCATCTTGTGCACCTTTTTCAATAAATACAATTTTATTTTTACTACTGGCTCACAGACTTGTCTGTTACAGTACGCACAGAGTACCCATATATCACACCATATGTATGATAGGGCCTGAGCGCTGGTCACCAAGTATTAGCTATAATTCTCTGAGTTGGGACCCACTCGACACAGCAGCCGGCAAATTTAGGTTTGAGCACCACCATCAACCAATACCAGTACACCAGCATCTTTAGCAATGGGATGCAGAGTACACCCCATAGGAATGATCTTATTCATACACTGTGGGGAGATCTCACAGGTGGCACCTGGAGAATAAAAGTAAGGCCTAATTTATTTGATTATTGCTAACTATCACCTATCACTAAGTTACAGGAAAGGGGGGGGGGGTTAAGTTCTTAAAGTTCTTAAAGTGGTTGCCAGATGGCTTTGCCAATGTAACTTACTGTTGAAGGAACCATTACTTTATGTTCTGTTCTACAGAGCCAGCTGGGCAGCCTAAAGACAACATTTCCATCACACGCCACAAGCCTTAGATCATACATGCCAGTTGTATAACCTTCGTTACATGCCCATAGGCATAATGAATAGTGAGTCCCTGTGTGTATTAGCCTAGGGCACCTGGAACCTTTAATCAGGCCCTGACTTCTTCCTAGAGAATATCTAGGCCCCATTTATAACACTGGATCAACGGTTATTACAGTATACAAGATCGATTCAGTTTAAAAACACATTGTTTCAGCAACAACCTATTGAAATTATTGTCACTGTGGATAGTGTACCTGCAATTGTTAGATCTCCAGAGACTCAGGAATTCAAATTATTTACCAGAAAAGTAACTAAAGGTCCATACACACTGGGTGTTTTTACCCAGCGTGTATGGATAACGATGATGAGGAATATCGCTGGGCTGAAAAATGGTTAGTTTATACACACTAAGCATGTTTTTAGCAATTTTCCCTTCCCCAGGGTGGACAGCTTTGGAAACACTATGGAAAGCCGTCCACTCCCTTGTTCATCTGCTGGTAATACCAGCAGATGAGCGGCCAGGGCATAAATGATGCGGGAGCGTGCTCCATCATTCACCGCTCATCACTGCCTTGTACACACTGGGCGGCTTTCAAGATGAAAGCAACTTAAACGAGTAAACTGGGCGGCTTTCAGCTGAGTCACCCAGTGTGTATGGGCCTTTAGACCTGAACGAATGCATTATATTTTAGATACATATATAACATTCTGTTACAACTTTTTTAATTTATACATTGTTATTTTAATATATGTACTGAAATCCAGCAAAGTTAGGCAAGCATTGCAGATACCATCTGAATCAGGCAACAACAGATCAAAGAAGCATTTTTAACTGCTGTATATGCAAAGAAGAGTATTACTTTGGCTAAAATGATCTCATCAGTCAGCACATTAGTTGATTAAAATGTATTTATTCTTGCTGGTGGGATTTTTCTTCTTAAAAGTGCAGTATGATGTTCCCGCAACATGGAAATCGGAAGATTTCTAAATATATTACTGCAAAGGATTGTTGTGTATGTATAAAAGTAAAATGTTGCATTCACTACATACAGTATACACAGACACAACTGATTGGTGCATTTATATTGGTAATACAGTAGTCTAATCGGAATATTATGTTAGAAGCAAGCTAGTAAAAGCATATCAGATATTTATTATTATTATTATTATTATTATTGTTGTTATTATTATTATTATTATTAAGAATAAGAATTATGTTTGAAATCATTTCAGTGTATTCAATTCAACACAGACATCCTTAAGTTTCTAAGCTCATATCATGTTTCCATACATTATATTACTTACCACAATGTAACAGTATGACAGAGTCAGTGAATAACTGTACATAGAGCATTATCACATAACATGTTCTGACCTTCGTAATTATTATATGGACACCACACAGCAATCTTCAGCGGATTCTATGAAGTTAAGCACTGGATGCACACAGGCTGTACTGACCCACCCATCCCTCCACTTCCCATGTTTAGTTGATTCAAATGCACATGATTTATAAACTTTGTAAGTTCCTGCAATAGCTTCCACTCACTGATGCACAACACATGGAATGTCTCATAAAGCCATGCCCATTTGATGGCCATGCAAGTTAAACACCAATGTGGTAAGATAACGCAGATGTCACCCCATCAGTCTGTACTTTACCTCTTCTACCTGCCCCAGGGGTGGCACCCTCCATACTGAGGAGATAATAAGATGGTGTTTACATGATGTAACTTTATTGATAACAGTAAGGACAAACAGTAAACATTCTACAGTGAGTGTCTGACAGTGTGAGAGGCCCCCACTCTCAAGACTTACCTGTTCCCTCTATAATTTTTTTAATGCCCCTTTCTGAAGAAAATCAAACGTTTGCTCATTTTATGTGGTTTGTTAATTCTTTGTTTTGTATTCTCAGCCCTGTGTTGTTTTAATATGCAAAGGAAAGCATTTACAGTCATTTGGAGAAAAGTGCCATAAAAATAGAACAATGTTGTTGTTGTTGTTGTTATTAGTAGTAGTAGTAGTAGTGTTATCATTCATTCTTGGCTACACTACTGTGAAGAAAGAATTACAGATTGTTATGAAGAGATGAAAAGTGTTAATGAAAATCTGGAGTAAAAGAATATCGGTTGCATTTATACTTGCCTATTCTTGAAAGAGCATGTTAGGGAGATTGTGAAGGTAACACCTATGAACATAGACATGTACTGCTACATCTAAAAGGGCATGTCCTAAAATTGCATACATCCAAATGTAGATGAGTCCCAAAGCAGTAAGTAAGATCTACTATACTTGTGTTTTACACAGACATGCCTACCCTCCCGCATTCAGCGGTAAGCTCCCGATTTCTACATCAGCCTCCCATACCTCCCAACTTTGGGAATATGAGAATAGGGACACTCGCGCGGCGAAGCCACATTAGCGCCCGAAAAGGGGGCGTGGTGTATGTAAATGAGGGTGCGGTTTATGCAAATTAAGCAGAGTCCCCATTTTCGGTTGCGAATAGATGCTGTGCGCATTCGCACAGCGTCTATTCTGTCAGATTGGGGAGGACTCCCAACTTGCCCCCCCCCCCCGCAGCGGGACACTGCCGGCCGTAGTTCTAAAAGGGTGAGTTTTTTGGAACAATTGGAGTTTCATGAAGGGATGCGGGAACGTCCCCAAAAATCGGGACGTTCCCACGTTTAGCGGGACAGTTGGGAGGTATGGCCTCCCGCTGCACCACAAACCTACTGGCACCTCCCTCTCTCTATTCCAATCTAGACTGCGCATGCATGTGTCCGGAACTGCCAGGGAGCGATGCCTGCACATTAACATCACAGCCAGCCACCGCACGGCTGTGGGTATCGGTGGCCGAGCTGTTGTCACGATGAGGAAGTCTGTGGCTCGGAAAAAGCAGGAGAGTCAGCAGCAGCCAGGGCTTGCCTGAGGTTGGAGCTGCCCTCCACACGCCATGCATCAACCCTGCTCTCCCTGCACCTGTCACTGACGGCCCTATGCTGCTTAACTCCCCCCACCACACTGCCTGCTTCAACCACACTGCAGGGTCCCTACACTCTCCTTGATGGAGCAACACAGCCAGGTGAGTGCTATGTGTATGGGTGCAGGATGACTGACCGTCAGTCGGGATTCTGACATTTTACATCGACTATTAAAACCCCGACAGACGGGCAGCGGCTATTCTCCATCGTGGGGGTCCACGACCCCCATAGAGGGAGAACAGAATAGGTGTCGAGCCACTGTGCCAGCAGCATGGCGAGAGCAGCGAGCCCGCAAGGGGTTTCATTGCGATCGGCCTGATGTCTGAGTCCAGCAGTCGGGATTCTAACATCAGGCTAAAGGTTGACAGTGTGCTATACCACACCTATGTGTACTGGGGAGTGGGGCTGTAATATGGGGTGTTCAGCGGGGGAGCGTTTACCTGTTCACTATGCTGCAATTACACGCAGCCTAGCGATCAGGTCTGAATAAGGGCCTATGATGCTGTGTGTACTACGTGTAATACTTGGAAGAGGGCTGAATGCTGTGTTACACTAACACACTTGATGATTCGCTACATGAGCAATATCCTCAAGTATGTTATCATGAGCACTTGTCGCTCGTTGTGTACACACTGGGCAATATTACATTATATATTATGAATGATATCACTCAGAAGGACCAAAATGACTGATATTGTTCATTATATTGGCATGTGTGTACGCACCATCAAATGTAATGCACTAAGGTGCTGTGTGTGGATGCTGTACAATACCTATATTCTTATTTTTTTTTCTTTTTTGCTGCTTTTAGTACTATAGCATACCTCCAAACTGTCCCAATTATAGAGACGACACCCACAGAGCAGGAAAATGGCACCCATCTCTGTTTGTTTTTTGTCCCCAAATATAACAGCTGCATAATGTGGGTAATGTGAAATCAAGGAGATTGACCACTATTGGTCAACATGCATTATGTCACCATTAACAATATGTTGACACAATCAAAAGGTTCACTCCTTTATGGTCGACATATGTGACATATATGTTCACAATATTTTTAAAAAATTGCATTTTTTCATAGTATATATTCCACATCAATTATGATTTGGAAGAGAAAGTGTTCCTTGCCCTAAGCCAGTGGTTCCCAAACTGTGTGCTTAGGCACCCTAGGGTGCCTCGGGACCCTTGCAGGGGTACCTCGGGTTGGTGGGTTCAGAAGCAAAGCAAATGAATTATAGTCATTGTAAAGGTCCCTATACACTAGTCCTGAGGACAAGTGTGACCTAATTTCCTATGAGCTCCCCGTCCTCCGTCAGGATCGGGTGAAATCTGCCGAAATTGGATAAGTGTAATAGCACCTTAATAGGCAAAACCAGTGTCAATGATAATTTATGTGAATAAACATAAGTGAATCCTGTCCCTTTCCACATAATTAAACCTAAGGATGACATATAAACACAGTTTATTTAATTAAATATTGTTTTATAAATTTCTCAATAAGAAACTTTTTATCATTGGGGCACCGTGAATAAAAATGTGATACTCTGAGGTGCTGTGATTCAAAACGTTGTATGAACCACTGCCCTAAGCAATGCGAGCAAGTATAGCCATATGAGGGGACATGGGGACATATAAATAAACGTACTACTACTACTACTACATGGTCCATGTGCTCAATTCTACAAATTGACACCAAAAAATGTGATTTTTTTTTCCCTGTGTTGACCTTTTCACTGTTGACCAATAGTGGTCGATCTAATAATCTACACCGCTGTGGACTAACAGGGCTCAGCAATCTTTGTAGTCCAGATGAGGGGGAAGCTAGGACCATAACCTCTGGAGAGACACAAGGTTGATTACTAAAACAATGTGGGAAGGGACAGGTAATGCAGAAGAGGTATTTCTTGCTTCTGTTAAGCCGTGTATACACGGCAGCGATAGGGGCTTATGTAGCTGGGAATATGGTCGCTGGCGACCATATTGCTAGTGATGGGAGTAAATCGCCGTGTGCGCGCTCCCGTTTTCAGCCCCGTTCTAATCGCTGGTCGCAGGAGCTTGCTGCGACAAGCTGATTACCTCTGCGGCACCGCCGGCAGGGGTTTCTTTTCATCAGCGACAATCTCTGGTCGCCCATGAAAAGGGGGCATTGAGCTATATGTCGCTTGCTGATATATCGCCCTGCAATCTATTGCCGGGCGATATATCGCCCCGTGTGTACGCACCCTTACACTATAATTGCTATTGTACTACCTTGATCTCTCTCCACTCAGCATAAACTCACTAACTACTGTACAGTAATGCGTATAACAATGCAAATGAATTACAGTACATTCTGTAGAAAACATTCGTTTTTCAATCCACAAAAACATGTAATTTTCACACCAGAGGAAATAGGGTCTCACCCTATCATTTTATTAAAGTGCATTTGTATCTTTCAGCAGAATAGTACATTTGGCAGAGAAGTACATTTCTATACTCATATATAATTTCACTGTACCTAAAAGATGGTTACATGATCATTCCAAAAAAGTGGGGGAGATTTATCAAAGAGAGATAGTGGAGTGGAGAAATGGCCCAATTAGCTTCTAATTGATAGAGTCATCAGGTTGTCAATCTTGGAACTTCTGATCATGTTTATGTAGCATATTTATCAATTACAGGTAGGATTAATAATACATTTCTTCAATATTCATGGCAATATTCATGCAAATATTTTCTGGATCAAGCTTCAATAGTATTAAAATGGAGAGTGATAAACAAGCAGCCAATTAGCTTCTACGTGTCATTTTCAAACCCAGCATGTGACATGGCAGTTAGCTGATTGGTTGATTGTTTATCACTCTCCATTTTATCACTTTTTGAAGCTTGATACATCTGGTCCTATGTGCCTGCTTGTTATTCATTCATGTAAGTTGTAGTCTTGCCCTGTGTGATCACACCATGAACCCTCTGGATGGCCACACCACCTGGCATCCTATTACGTGGATCACCATCTTCGATATCACTTAAGGATTCTTATGGCGCTACTCCATCACAAGACACAATTGAGGTAAATAGATGTTGCCATTTTCATTACTTTTCATGTAGTTCTGCTAATTACCAATTGATACATTGCACCTTTTATTTCTGTCACAGTTCACAAAAACTAGCATTACAGTTTGTGCAGAGCCAGGTTAAGAAAAGCAGCGGGGCTGGAAGTCTCACAATAACAGACATTTTGAAAAAAACACTTTTATACCGACTTACTGTCCCCAACGTGTTCATTTTACAAATGGAAATACAGAGAAATTGGGTCCTGTTTCTTGCAGTTTGTATTTGGATGAAGGCACAATGCTGCCAGTTGCCAGAGTTTTCTAATTACATTCTCAGCAACCTCTGCGCCCTGTTGATACTCGGTCCCCGCTATGGCTTCAGCCTCAGTTCACCCTGCTGAGCAAATCAATAGTGTGCAGTCAGCTTGATTGCGAAAATCCTGCCTTTATTTGTTTTATTACTTGACCAGTGAAATTAAATTAACCAATTGATTAAAGTTTCCTCTCCCTTTCACTCTGAGATGTATTGGAATGACTACATTTTGTCTAACCTATTGTATAGGTTTTGTGTACTGTTGCTTTAGTTTATGTTTGTGATAATCCTTCACCAGTTTATAATACATCTTTTTTCATGTACAAATGTTTACCTCTGTAAGGAGGAGGATGTAGATTATATTGTGGCATAATGTTTAGAATTGATGCCTCATGGATGGGTGTTTGAGTGTATAGCTGAAGGGCTGTATTGTATAGATTATAGTCTCCACTGGGATGTGGACTGGTGTGATTGGTGAAGGGCTATGTAAATGTAATAGGTTTCTTTTTTTTATAAAACCATTTGTTAACATGCTATAAACTGAGTGTAGGCATCACAAATATACAAGCATCATGCTAACATAGGGGAGTTTTTTTGAGCCGACATGTGCCTACAGGCGGTATCTCACGCCCTACCATCGACTAGGGCAGGGTTGGGTAATCTTTTTTGGGCCATGGGCCGTTTGTATGGGGAAAAAATCCTTTGGGGGCCAAATGTAAAAATTTCTACTACAAATTGTCCTGCTGCAGCCGTCCCACGCTCCGGCGGCTGCCGCTGAAGAGGACTGACAGTCTCTGGCTGCTGTTGATTAAGAGGAATCTTGCAAGAACTACCGACCTCTCACGAGAATTCCCCTGTACTTGACTCCCGGCTAAACCGCCGGACGGGTGGGTGGGCCACTCAGACAGGCTACTGGGGCCGCATATGGCCCCCGTGCCTGAGGTTCCCCACCCCTGGACTAGGGCATGGGGGGAATATAAAATAGTGTGCCGAGCTTACAAGGTACCATGCGAGCACGAGGGGACCTGGTGCACTTTTTTAGTATGCATCTCAACTGTGTCAAAATTTGGGTAAATAAAAGTGGAAAACCCCATGTCGATCCTTTGACTGTCGACCTAATGACCCTGTTGACCTAACCCCATGTCGACCTTCAGTCATGTCAACATTCATGCATGTCATCCTAGTGGTTGTCGACCTACTTGCTGTCTATACAATGATCCATAGCCCTAACATGTTAGCATCTGGTTTGATTCTAGGAGTTGGGTGATCAGTTCTCTGCCACATACTACAGGTTGGAGTTAGGATGCCAACTTTCAAAATACCAGGACAGGACAATTTGCCCCATCTTCCAGGACTACTAGTGTTAACATGTAAAAGACAAACAGAAGGTAGTAGGTGTGGGAGGCAGGGAAGTAGCCAGATTCCAGCAGATGCAGGCATACCTCCCAACTTCTTGGGAGTCGGAGGAGGAACAGGGGACTGCGCACCTCAGGCGCACCAGAAAATTTTGGAGGCATGGGCTAATTTTGGGGGCTTGGCCCAGGGCCGGATTAACAATGGACCTGATGGAGCTACAGCTCCAGGCCTACTCTCCAAATAGGCCCATCTTGTAGCTGAGGATCTGGGCTTTCCAACGAGCTCAGCCCCGCATCGATAGCCCCCCGGGAACCGAAGATACTGCCAGGCAAAGCTGGAATGTTTTCCCCATATGATAACATGGGACCTGACCCCAGACTGGTTCCAACGGCTGCCAGTTCCCTCTCTGGCATCACAGAAGCTCAAGGTTCAGTCGGACTCAAATTGCTAGGCCTTCAATCTGATACCAGGCTGGTCCATATGGGTTCATTGGTTCCAGAGATATTGCGGGTAAACCGATTTTTTTCATTTATGAAATGTAATTTCATGGCTGTTCATGTTGTTTGAGGGCAGATTTCTCTGGAACCAAACTGCCCAGTTTCACGGGACCAAAATTATTCGAAGTCCACTCAAAAGTTCTTCAATATGATACTGGTCTCATGTAAATGGGTCAGTTGGTTCCGAAGATATAGCTGGTTGGTTAAATGGGGAGGGGTGGTTTTCTCTCCCCCTCACACCAGAAAATGCAGGGACTAGGCTGGTGTAAAAAGGGCCAGCCCGGGAATGTCCCTGCATGATTCTGGGACCATATTCCCAGGTAAGTCCCTGCATTTTCAGGTGTGAAAGGGGTATTATTTCAAATAGCCGGGACCTGCATTGCTCTGAATACAGCCAGTGAGCCCCTTCTCTCTGCTCGGCTGTCAATGGCTGTCATTTCTGCCCGGCGGCAGCTGTTCCCCAGTTACCGCGAACATGTATTCCCCCTTGGCAATGAGCATGTAATCCCCCATGGCAACGAGCATGAAACCCCTGACAATAAGCATGTAGGTATATAACACTAATGTAGCAGAATTTTTAATAGGCATTATGGTGTTTCGCATAATACGAAATGGACATTATGGTGTATGGCTTAACATGTAACGGGCATTATGGTATAAATGTTTAATGCGGGCCTTTGGCGCGCAATGCCCCTGTTTATGAAGCATGTTGTGCATTATTGCTCAATCGGTTTGGCATAGTGTCTATTTTGGCTCAATCCATGTGGCAAAATGTGAGTTTTGCCTTAATCTGTGTGGCATAACATGAATTTTGACTCAATCCATTTGCCACAGTGTGAATTTTGACTCATTCCTTGTGGCATAATGTGTAAGAGGCAAGTACAGTATAAGGGGGTTACTATTGTGTTGCATGATTTGTATAAGGGGTATATGGTGTGGTAAACTTAGGTGACCACATTAAAGGTGCTGAAATGCTGTCTACCAAATTTGAGCTTTCAGTATTTTTTTTATGACTGGAGTGCCGCCTCACCCTGCAAGTATCTTAGGACATCGGCGTCCTGCGGGTGCACCTTTGGAGTGCACCCGCCAATATATCTCCCTACGTTTTTCCTATGCCAGCCCTCTGCCTTTTCCAGGCATATATAATTAATTGAAAGTATTTACACAAATAGAGACACACCCATGAGCAGACCACCCAACCAGAACACTGGTCACGCCCCCCCACATTATTAGGTGCTGGCCACAACCCCTATTATTGCGCATAATAGGCCCTTGATCATTTTCAGCTCCAGGCCCATTTAGACCTTAATCTGGCACTGGCTTGGCCGATACTCGCGGCTCACCCACGAGGCCACTCCCCTGTTTTGTCGCTATGGAGGCATGACCCAGAGGCTCTGTGAGCCTCTAGCCATGCCCCCAGCCCCCTGGCTGCTGGAATAGACACTGTGCACATGCGCACAGCGTTTATTCACCGCTGTTCACCAGCCAACAGGGGGGGACTCCCAACAGCCCCCCCCCCTTCGCTGCGGGACACTGCCAGCAGCGGGAGGGCCGCGAGAATGTCCCCGAAAACAGGGACATTCCCGCGGTTTTCGGGACTGTTGAGAGGTATGTGCAGAGGTCCTATGTATATTTTGTGTGTCCTTTTGGCTACTTTCACGCTCCTTCTGCCCTCCCGGGTCATATGGTATGTCCGGTCAGCCAGAACATTTACTAAGAGGATATATATCCAACTCAAGAGGGCAGACGGCAGCTGCTTGTGTCAGTACCGCAGTTGGTAGTCCTAGGGCTCAACCTCTGGTTCTGTCCACAGAGGGGAGAGCACGCCAACTAGCCAGATACGGGATGGTGCACATGTGACATGTGGAGCTGCGATTCCAGGAATAGGAGAAGCCGAGAGCCACAGAACAGGTAGACAGGGTTGACAGTGGTTGAATCAATATTAAATTCCAGAATAATCGCACCGATCGCCATCCCTAGCAGCAGCAGCCTTGTTATTTTTTCTTTTACTTGCAGTCGCAGCGCTGTACTCAGTCTCCAGAGTTAGGACATCTCAGCTGCCACAGATGGCAGTGCTGGGCTCAGGCAAATACATTGTAATGAAAAACTGAAAGTAAAAGAATGACGGTTCACCTTTTTGGGATCGGCGGCTCACTCCCTCTTTTATGGGATCCGTCCAAAAGATCTGCTTCGTTCGCGAACGAACCATCTCTATTTCAGACCATGGTTCCAAACCAGGTTGGTGCCATTTACCCTGCACATGAGTGCAGTTGAACTGGTCTGTCGGTGCTCGGAGATGACATGCACCAGCAATGTGGTTCTACCTACAGTATGCTGTGAACTGGACCCTATTTGTATTGCACGTTCACATTGCCCCATATACTGTAGATTCTGGGATACATTGATTTGGGTTATTTCAGGGTTGCCAACCCTCCCGGAATGGCCAGGAGGCTCCCGAAAATTGGGTCCCCTTCCTGGCCCCCCGGAAAGGTGGGCAACCCTCCCGGCTAACGGCGGACCCCCCCCCCCCCCCTTCATGTCCCCGGTGGCAAAATCGGCTTTTTGTGGAAGGGTGGGGCTAAATATGCAAATCACGCATATTTAGCCCCACCCTCTCTTCAGAGACCCGCATATTGGAGGGATTTTCCTTACTTGGGGCAGGGACTGATAATGTCTCTATCAGGCCCCGCCCCCAGAAGTGATGCTGACAGTCTGTATTCCGGGGTTCTCCCTGGGTTATTTTGTTTTAGGCCCTCTCTCATACCCCTTTTACACCAGAGGTTGGACCCGGGATATTGCCTCTCCAGTCAGGGGCAGGGCATGGTGTAAATGGGCTGAAAAAAAATAACACGGGTACTGTTCCCCGGGAATCTGACCCGGCAAATGTTCAGGGTCGGACACGGGGCTTATCCGGGGCTCAGGGTGGTGTAAATGGTCATTATCCGGGTTATTTGACAGGGAGAAGGGCGCATAGAGCTGATTGGTGCTTCTGCGGCTCTGGCAGATAGTGTCATCTGCCGGAGACCCGCACATGGAGCAGCAGCAGCAGCAGAAGCAGCGTTACCACGCTGTGTGCCGACTGTGCCCTACACTACAGCAACAGTCTGTGCTGGAAGCACTCTCCCCAGTTAGTTTACAGCCTCAGCTGCGGGAACACACGCTGGCTGTCACACAGTGTGCCCCAGTGTGTTACAAGTTTGTATTCATACGCATCTTCATCTTTCTTTATGAGAATACATTACATCTATAAAGATTCCAATGTATGATGATTTTATGCATATTTTCAGCTTAATAAAGCAAAAAAACTTGAGGAGTGTCATGTTCCATTTGTTGTGACCTCATCAACAAGCCAAAAATCCATTTCTTAATGACAGCAGCAAGGAAAGACAGGGCTGATCCGTTTTCAGTGTGAAAGGGCCTTACCCGGGAATAACCCGGATTGAAGTGCAGTGTAAATGGGGTCTGAGGCAGGGCATGCCCTGGCAATATCCCGTGTTCGATTTCCCGGGTCCTATCCGGTATTCTGGTGTAAAAGTGGTATCACTGAGCATTTACCTGGGTTAACCCAGCAATAACCTGGGTCGAAGCAGCTGTGTGAAAGGGGTATTAGTATCAGGGCCGAAAATTATGGAGAGATACACTGGGTGACCCTTTCCAGGTAAATGGTGTGAATTTGCAAAACTGCTATGTCAAACAGCAATATTCCAACACAAACCAGCACATGTTGACCAGGATATTTCGCAGAGTAAACAGTACAGAGCCCAATCTAATCAGTGTGAAAGCAACTAGCACTTTTACTGTATATTACAGTACTGAAAGGCAATAAGCCAGGGAAAGAATACTCTCTAGATTACTTAGCTATTGTATGCATTCCTGCAGCTACAGTATTTGCTCAACTACACCAAACATAATGCAGGTTGTATACATATATATATATATATATATATATATATATATATATATATATATATATATATATATATATATATATATATATATATATAGCCCATCTTTACTTTATCATGCTACATAATTTCTCCAGGAAGTTATATAAATGGCCTGTTATGGTCCTCTTTATATTCTGTAATTAAGGCCTCGTTGCAAACTCTGTGCCATTCAGTTTGTGAACAGCAGAGGGCACTGGCTCTCTGCATAATGTCATATGTACAGTAGAATCATTTTAAAATTAGCTGGATTTATAAATTTTTGTTCTCTGAGCTTTTTAGCTGTACATATAAAATGTATGTACAGCTAACGGCTGTTAGGTTATATATTTTAAAAGGACAAGATCATAAACTAGCTGGATTTTAAAAACACTGTCACAAAGTAATTATTTCTCTTTGAAGCAATGCCTTAAGGGGAAGTAGAATCAAAATATTATCATGGCAAATATGACATATACTGATTTTAGGCTCCATTATATTAAATGTCAAAATAAAACCCCCAGTTTATTTCACTTGGAAAAAAATATTTAATCTTATTTTGTTTGTTTATTGGAGCCCTAACTAGGCAGGTGTAATAGGGCAGTACGGATGGTGTAATGGTTAGCATTGCTGCCTCACATCGCTGAGGTCATGGGTTCAATTCCCACCATGGCTCTAACTGTGCAGAGTTTGTATATTCTCCCTGTACCTGCGTGGGTTTCCTCCGGGTAATCCCCTTTTCCTCCCACATTCCAAAAATATACTGGTAGGCTAATTGGCTCCGAACAAATTAACCCTAGAATGTCTGTGTGTGCGTGTGTGCGTGTATATGTGGTAGGGAATATAGATTGTAAGCTCCACTGGGGCAGGGACTGATGTGAATGTTCAACTATTCTCTGTAAAGCGCTGCGGAATATGTGTGCGCTATATAAGAAACTGTTAATAAATAAATTTGGCCCCTCCCACAGTACATACCAGGAAAGGGTTGGGCGCTATTCTCTCTCCCAAATAGCAGTGATGCAGAACCTGTCAATCAGGCAGATGCATTCAAAATACTGCAATGCTACCACAGGACCCATTCTGCACATACTGTACGCAGGGCAATTTCCCAATAATCGGGGAACTGTAGTGAATGAAGGACATAGTCATTAAAATGTCTAGTTATGGTTTGCAGCTTCTTCACAGCAGAAGCATTTGCATATAACAAGAGAGGATCATCTCCCTGTATATTATTATCTTACCATACAATGTACACCATAATTACCCATAGAGCAGAATGTGCTCATTTGCCACCAGGTATTGTATACAACTGATTCTGCTTAGCAGTTGTGAATAGATTCTGTGCGCATCGCCACAGCATCTATCCACGGAGAGAGTGGGCCGGGGGCATGACCAGCGACTCTCAAAGCTCTGGCTACATCCTTGCAGTGATGCAAAATGAGGGGCATGGATCGCAATCGCAGCATTGCCACCAAACCATGCCCCCTTTTCTCAGGTTATAACCTTTTTCTGGGAGTGCCCGACACAGCTGCGTGCACAAGTTCCAAATCGGAGATATAACAAGTTGGGAGGTACTGTATGTATAAACACAAAATGGCAAAAGTTTGCATATAGCGTATACACATTTACACAATTTTGCATATGTTCGTTCTCCATGGGTCTCTATGCGTCAGGTGTCACAAGCAGGGGAAACACTGAGATTTTGTCTAACTTTTCATACAATTTTGACTATATACTCTAAATTGTTAGCCAAAATCTCACTGTGTATATGCACCTTTATAGTGTGTGTACTACCTGGTGCACAGCGTCAGGGCTATTTCGCACACTCCGGCTCCTGCCGGGCGGCGAAAACCCATACGGCACACAGTAGTTGTTAATGGACACTATTGTGTCCATTCACACTGGACAGCTCGGCCGTCCGGTTGCAGCCAGGTCCCACCACTGGAAGGGACGGCTGCCGGGCTGTGGCCATCCCCTCCATTCTAAACTGCTGTGTGCTGCACTGCTTCCTGGCCGTACGGGTTTTTGCCGCTTGCCAGGAGCCGGAGTGTGTGAAATAGCCCTAACCCTAAAGCCATGGCTGTCATCAGAACCTGTGGGGCCTGGGACTGACTAAATAGGTAGGACCACCCTTCCCTTACTAGAACACCTGGAATGCCTGGTGAGACCTGTATCGGCAGCACGGGCTGAGCTACTCAACCTCTACATTGCTTCATGGGAAGTGGGAACTTTATGACAAATTATACTTTATAAACTCCAGTCCTTGGCCCCCTTTCTGTCTGGGCCCAGGACTGGATTCCCTGCAGTCCTCCCCTGATGGCTTCCCTGCCTAAAGCAACCCAAGGCAACATGAAAATGTCAGTCATTTTTGTGTGTATCTATGTCAGCCGTGCCCGAAGCATAGCGAGCACTCACTGCGTTCACCATGCCTCAGGCACGGTGCCTCGCTGCGCTTGACACACTATTATGTTGCCCCTCTATGGCCCCTGAGATGGTAAAGTATGATCAAGTCCTTTTTTGTGGAAAAAATAGCGAAAAACTCATGTTGACCTTTTTTCAAATTTGTCGACCTTGTACTTGTGTCGACATTCTGACCATGATGACCTAATGCACGTTGACCTTTTTGTGTGTCGACCTTTTGCCTGTTGACCATTAGTGGTTGAACTTTTAAGTGTCGACCTAGACACTGTTGTCCATTCTACCGCATCCCCCATGGCCAGCCTCATTGCTGGCTGTGTCCTTCTCGTGGTGGAGAACACTGGGCCTTATTCTGGCTCACTCCTTCTGGCAAATTCCTTCTTAGATGGACAAAACCATGTGCACTGCAGGGGGGCAGATGTAAAATGTGCAGAAAGAATAAGAGAATGAGTTATTTTGTTTCTGTGCAGGGTAAATGCTTTTTTACACTGCAATATAGATCTCACTTTGAACTAAAACCCCACCCAAATCAAATTCTCTCTGCACAAGTAACACCTGCCCCACCTGCAGTGCACATGGTTTTGTCCATCTAAGAAGGAATTAGCCAGAAGGAGTGAACCAGAATAAGGCCCACTGTGAGGAAACACTGAGGTAGTAGGTGAAGGTAGATGACTCAGAATACAGGTTAGCTGGACTCTCATGCAGTTGTCAACTGCTTCATTATGTGCTTTTTTCGCAACATTAGGCAGCAGAGAAATAATTTTTCTTATTATCAGAAAGTTATTAATAGCTACTCATCAGGCAGTCTCCCCCCAAAAGTAATGCAAAACAGACTTTCCTGCATGCTTTCCGTGTCTTTTTAATATGAGACCATTTATCAAATGGTTTAGCGCATGAAATATCACACTATCTCCTGCCTTAAGTGCACATCTTTATAATATGATATATATAATCACTACATACTTGCCCATATTCTGGCTTTCCCCTCCAGGGGAAGCTCTCAGCTTGGAATGGTGGTGGGTGATACTGGGTAGGGGTACAGTTTGGGGCATGTCAGTAAAATCATGTCATCTCCCCCCAGCTGTGGGAGGGTTGTGTGTAACAGAGGGGGTGCAGCTAGGCAGGTGGCGGGAGACTTCCACACTCTTCCGGGGGGGCGGGAGTGACATTTGACTTTTCGGAGCCTCCCAGCCATTCTGGGAGAGTAGGCAAGTAGACATCACTATTCCCAAATACCTTGAAGCACAGTTTATCAAACTTGGTACTCAAGACCACAAACAGTTCATGTTTTCTAAGTCTCCTCACCATACCTGCTAACTTTGTGGCAGCCCCGGAGGTAAGCGAGCTTTGATATCTGTGGGTGTGGGGGCATGGAGGTGTAATCAACACAGTCCTGCCCCCCCCCCCCCTCCATATAATGCTCAGGGGGGTTATTCAGTAATCAAAAATCTTTCTCTAATGGGCAAAACCATGCTGCACTGCAGGTGGGGCAGATGTAACAGGTGCAGAGAGTTAGATTTGGGTAGGGTATGCTCAAAACACATAAAGTGCAACTTGCATCCCTATAAATACATCATGTACTGTACACTGGAATCTGAAAATAATGTTAACTAATATCATAGAAGGCAGGCATTAATGTCTACTTCATTAGATTCAGGAAGATTAAATTATTTTCTATAAACATACAGTATAAAGTCATACATTTGCTCTCAGCAGAGATTTTCATCATGTGAGTATTACAGGTTCAACAGGAAAGAATGACTACTCAATTTCAGCTTTGGAGGCTTTTTATAACATGCGTATATCTGGAAAGTAAAAGAAAATATGAAAAACAATATATATATAACTGGTAGATTTATTGAAGTCTGTTAGATAATCATCCAAATGAATCATTTAAATGGTTTCTCCGTGGACCATATAATTAGACAAGTTTGTAAAATAGAAACTGAGGGCCTTATTCTGGTTGACACTTTGGAAATGTGCGTTCGTTCGGAAATGCCCGAACGCAACGCACGGCGGACATTCTAAGAACACACGCCCACAGGTCGTCCGCATCCGTTCGTGGGGACTTTCTAACGGAGGCCACACACGCACCAATGCGGGCGGTGCGATGCTGTACGATGGGGTGCACGCTCCCGCGGCACCTCATCGTACAGTACAAAAAGTATGTGCTGCACATACTTTTTGTACTAGCTTTTTCTAGCACAGCATCGCATCGCATGCACATCGTATGCACAAGGCATACGATGCGATGCTATGTGTGCTAGTTAAGCCCACAACGCACGCCGGGAACGGTGCGTGTGTGGGCTGCATTAGAAGAGGGACTGTCTTCAGACTGCATTCACACGTCCTTGTGCGGTCAGATATCACAGAGTTTGCACGGTTCATACTGCGTCCGAACGGACGAGAAGCTGACTGTACGCACCGAGTTGGTGTATTTGCGCAAACCTCAGTAATCTATTCGGAAATCATGCTTCAGCAACATGACACACTTATCCAATTAGGCTACCTGGTAACAGATATATTATTTTTAAATCGAATCAATTACTTCCTACTTAATGTAATAGGCAGATTTGCATATAGATTTGGGTAACAGAGTTATGTCCATTTAGTGCAGTGTAAATGTGGCCCAGATACCAACAATAAAGTTGTGTTTGCAGCATATATTAAAGTATTTTGTATTGGCCCATTTAGCCAGCAATGCTTCCAATTGAACCTGTGAAAAGTGTTTAATTAATCACTAATGACTAGAGGAGTGTATTGTATTGTACTCAGCTGCCAGTGTTTAAGGTGCGGGCGTACTAATTGGGCGATCCGAACAGTGGTGTAGCTAGGTTCCACAGCGCCCGGAGCAAGGGCATGTTTCACGCCCCCCCCCCCCCCCCCCCACTTCCCGATTTGTAGTAGGTGGGACCCTTGCACGGCGAAAAGGGGGCACGGCCTAACCTTATACCACGCACCGTAATGCCCATTGCACATTTTAGCGATTTTCGTAATACCCATTACACATAAAGCCACATGCCGTAATGCCAATTACACATAAGGCCACACATGATTCCCATTACATACTATACTAAGTGATTCATTGCGCCCTATGGGCACTCTTCGCACCATCGTAAGGGGCTCAGCCCCCTTAACCTTCCATAAGTGGATGTGGGGGTACCAATATGATGTACCTATTATGATAATAAACCTTCCTATGTACCAACGGGATGCAGTTACGATCCCGGCGGTCGGGATCCCGGCGTTCAGAATACCGACGCCTGAATCCCGACCGCCGAAATGCCGACACATTCTCCCTCCTGGAGGGAAAGCGCAGCAAGCCCGCAAGGGGGGGCGATCCACGTCCCCCCCCTTGTCGGCATTTCGGCTGTCGGGATTCCGGCGTCGGGATTCTGAACGCCGGGATCCCGACCGCCGGGATTCAATACTGAATCCGTACCAACGGATTGGAGCACTGTGTGCTGTCTCTATATGAATGAATGAAACAGCGCTCCTGTTGATTCCTATAATAATGAATAGACAGTGCAGAATAGATTATGTGAATACTTTAATCTAAGTACAGTAAATGGTGCACAATGACTAAGGGGGCTAAAATATACAGAAATGGATGCAGAGTGTCCATGCAAAGTAAAGCAAGTTAATGCAGTCTCTGTGGATGAGGGGGTCGTGTTGCAGGGAGCTGGCCTCCCGACTCCCTACAGTGCACGCCCCCTAAAGGTACCTGGAAGAGTCCCGGCGATGCTACCACAGTGGTGCAGAGGTCCCCCACTTTTGTGTTGGTCCCCCGCCGTCTATTGCCACTGTGCTGTGCGCTTTCTCCGGCAGGCAGCGGTCGTGGTGAGGTCTTCACCGGAGCTTACTCACACGCCGCTCAGTCTGTCCGGCTGTCCGGCGCGCGCCTGGTGATGACGTCACCGGGCGTCGGACTTCACTACGCGGCTCCGGACTGATTGCTGGAGGCTGCTCAGACGCCGTATATGTGGTGGTCAGTAGGGAGATGTGCGTGTCTCCAATGTTTATTGTGTCTAGGGCAGGGCAGGGGAGCCGGCGGCAGTGCTCTGGCGCCAGGTGACATGTCTGCGCCTGGAGCATGTGCTCCGCCGGCTCCACCCTAGCTACGCCTCTGGATCCGAATGCCTAGTGCATGAACCAGTGCTCTCCGAGAAGTGAAAGCTGCTTGTTTTCACTGAAGATTTCTGCCGCGTTGGTTCGCTTGCGCTCGGTGTCCGGTCCGAATGCACGCCTACCACTGTTTGTACACTCCCACGTGTACGCCCAGATTAACGCCCAGTTTCACCCACTTTGAAACCGCGCCCTTATACACGCCCACATGACGCCTATATTACGCCCATATTTCCCGAGGGAGTTCGGTGGACATTTGTAGACGTATTGCTGAGAACGAGTGCGTTGCTTGCGCATGCGCAGGTAGCTAAAAAACGCTGTACGATAGAATTCGGAACGGACCGCACCAACCAGAATAAGGCCCTAAATGACATGATTTGATGTTTCCCAGCAGGTGTAAATCATAGGCGAATGGGGTTTACCACACCACCCATTAGACCCGGCCGCTAACAGTGATGCACACAATGGCAGCGGCGACTCTGCTCATGCTTGTGAGCAGATGCTAGCTGTGGCGCTACCCTCCATATAGAGTTCCTCCCAAACCCCGGCCTGCCCACACACTTCCTGCATGGCACAGGTTGTCTCTCAGCAGCAATGTGATGACACAAGTGCCGCCCCATCACCATCACCATGCAGAGCTTCTGTAGGTTTCCCCACAGACAGCAGATTCCCAGCAGCAGCATGTACTGATACACCTCCTGTGGACAAGATGCCAGCATGCTCGGCACTGGAGCTGCATAGACTGGGAGTCAAAGGTTTTGCAGGAAGCTGTCTATGCTTCCCATAGAGGTAAGTTTATAAAAGCTTGGGGGAGGGGGGTTTATCATCAAATATATTTTATAAGGTGGGGGTGGGTAAAATTAATTATATATAGGGCATCCCTTCTAAACCACGTCCCTTTCCACGACACACTCTGCAATGAAGGTTGCATGTTACAGAGATGTGACAGTCACAGCCACTATCAACTACAATATACCATATATGGCCCCTAGCATTGTCTCTATATGGGTATGCTCCAGGTGCCCTGGATTTCCCTCAAAGCGTTCTATGTATTAATAATCACTTATCATGCTGCCCAATGATAAATAGGCCCCAATGATGTTGTGCTGTATATACAGTATAATTTTTATGTTTCAGAAAACATTGCAGGATGTAAACTAGCCTCAAATGTATATTTTAGGACGGTAATGTTTACATATAGCTTTCCATTAAAAGATCAAACACAGCATATTGTGCTTGGTTCATACACGTTATTTTTATGCACACTAATAATACTTAATTACTTCCACTTTACTGACAACTGCACCAGTGCAGATGTTCACAAGCCATGCTTTACAGCCTGTCTAAGAGCAGTGAAAGGAAAGTGCTGAGTCGGGAAACAGGCTAAGAAACCAAACAATTTGTCATCTGAATATGTTATTAGATTTTCCCTGCATGACGTACCCTTTGTGCAGGCTAAGGTAACCTCCTAGAATGCTACAGTCACCTGCACTGTGAGGGTTAGTATGACCACAGCGCTAGTGCCACAATATGACTGTCTCAGCAACAGTAAAATGTTACATGGACACTACTACACTAATGTGTTTACTGGTTTAAAGGGATGGTGTGGTAACCCTATATATATATATATATATATATATATATATATATATATATATATATATATATATATATATATATATATATATATATATATGGGACAGAGACGGATGGCACTCAGCGGGATTTGCGTCGGAAATAAACAGACCACACTTTGGGTTAACTTCTGCCAACGTTTCAAATCTAATTGGATAGATTTTTCGTCCCTATCCAAAATCTATCCAATTAGATTTGAAATGTTGGCAGAAGTTAACCCAAAGTGTGGTCTGTTTATTTCCGACGCAAATCCCGCTGAGTGCCATCCGTCTCTGTCCCATATCTAACACGCTTGCTCTTTTGCTGCTGTGGAGGGGCACCAGGGGTACTATTGTTCTTTGGAGGAGGAGTTCCAGCCAATCTCTATACATATATATATATATATATATATATATATATGCGAAAATAGAACGGAGAAGCGCACCATAAGTAAAGTATAAAACAGATCTTTACTAAGTAAAAAAGCTTGAATACATAGCAATAAACAGAGATGCGTATATAGATGTCAAATCACCAGGTTCCAACCTCAGCAAGATTCTGCTCGGCGGCCACAGCTCACATACGACACTGTCTCTGCATGGATCAGACTAGAAATATGCATCAGAATTGGAAGTCACGGGTTAGCAGTGTCACTTGGTGGGGGGCAGTTGGGAGTTCCCCTGTCACTCATTGAGAGGGAAGCTTTCTGACTAAAGTGAAGCTTGATTACTTAAGTGAGTTGGAAACTGAAGCAGGTGAGTTATCTTGCATTCTGTCTTGTATTCTTTATCTGTCTTTCTATATAGAGACTGTAATTTTGAGGGAGAAATCTGAGTGTGATTTTGGTTGTGCCTGTATCTGTATAGTGTATTGTTACTAGGTGTGAACTGATACTAGGAGGAGGAGTTAAATCTAGGTGTTAAGAGAAATTAGGGGGAGGAGCTGAGTGTAACAGCTGACTGACATACTATATAAGGAGGGGCAGAGCTCATTTTGAGCTGGCTCATTGAGAGGGAAGCTTTCTGACTAAAGTGAAGCTTGATTACTTAAGTGAGTTGGAAACTGAAGCAGGTGAGTTAGAACACTGAAAAAGGTGAGTTTGAACACAGTCTAAATTTTCATCTTCTATTTTATTGTATTATATTCATCTTCTTTCTATCGTATTGCAACCTGTTGCTCAATTTTGACATTTAATTCATTTTTATCTATATTTTCTCCAACATTGTATTTCATTTTACTCATTCACTATTATCTTCTCTTATCTTTGCCACACATTTATTGCACTCTGGTTCCCTCTTCACGCCTGCTCACATTTGCCTCACTTCTGACCTTCTCTGTTCCCTTCATCCTCTCACTTGTTGCTGTTTCATACTTAATTGGATTACTCAATCAACCTGATTTTACCCACTTGTCTCCTCTCTGACAGTAGTTCCTTGCCTGTTACCTTCTCTCTCACTCTGTTTTCTACCAAATCTACTACAGACGCTGTCTGTCCTCCCAAATCCCTCTGTCTGATTTCACTAACCTACCCTCTCACCTTCGGTTCCTCATGGCTGTTAATCTCTCAACTTCACTTTCTCCAACTGCTCCTCCCCCCTCCCATCCCATACCTATCCTGACCACTCGCCCCCGCACCCCCACCCTCCCAACGACCCCCCCTCGCTTCTGCAATCCCAAAAACCTTATCCACATAAATACACAACCCACCCCCCCTCTTTCCTGTGCACTATGGAACGCCAGATCCATCTGCAACAAACTCCCTGCCATCCATGACCTATTCATCTCTAGAGCATTCCACCTCCTTGCTATCACCGAGACCTGGCTCTCCACCTCTGATTCTGTCTCTCCGGCTGCTCTCTCCCACGGTGGCCTCTCTTTCTCTCACACTCCCAGGCCGGATGGTCGCCAAGGTGGCGGTGTGGGTTTTCTCCTCTCAGCCTCATGCACCCACAGTGTCATTCACCCTGAACCCTCTCTCCTTTTCTCCTCCTTTGAGTCTCACTCTATCCGTCTATACTACCCCTACCACCTCCGTGTTGCTGCAATCTACCGCCCCCCTGGCCCTATCTCCCAATTTCTTGACAACTTCGCCGCCTGGCTCCCACACTTCCTCTCCTCTGACCTGCCATCTGTCATTCTTGGTGACTTTAACATCCCCTTGGATAAACCCGCTGATCCTGGCACCTCCAAACTCCTCTCTCTCTGCTCCTCTCTTGGCCTATCTCAGTGGACTACCTCTCCCACCCACATCCAAGGACACTCCCTCGATCTCGTCTTCTCTCGCTCTTGTTCCCTTACTGACTACACTATCTCGGCTTTTCCTCTTTCTGACCATCACCTCATCTCCTTCTCCCTCACTGCTTCCCCCTCTCCCACTCCCCCTCCCAAGCGCATTGTCTCACGGCATAACGTCAACACACTTGATCTTGCTGCCTTCTCTAACACGCTGTGTCCTCTTCTCGCCCCAATCACCACCATGTCCTGCCCGAACCTCGCCGCCTCCTTCTATAATGACACCCTATCTTCGACATTGGACTCTGCCTGCCCTCCATCCTCTATCCCCCTTCGATGCTCCAACCCCCAACCGTGGCACTCGCCTATCACCCGATTCCTTAAAAAGTGCTCTCGCACTGCTGAGCGCTTCTGGAAGAAATCACGCTCCCTCGCGGATTATCTCCATTTCAAATTCATTCTTTCCTCCTTCAGCTCTGCCCTTGCTCTGGCCAAGGAATCCTACTTTAAGTCCCTCATCCTTTCCCAATCATCCAATCCCCGCAGGCTCTTCGCCACCTTCAACTCCTTGCTCTCCCCCCCTCCTCCAGCTCTTCCGTCCTCCATCGTAGCCGCTGATTTTGCTACCTACTTTTCAACCAAAATCTCCTCTCTCAGGACTGCCATCACTGCTGCCATGACCCCACCCTCTCCCTCCTCCCCTCCTACATCCCCACTCCCCTCCTTCCAACCCCTGTCCTCATTTTACCCCACCACTGCTGCTGAAGTCCACTCTATCCTTCAATCCGCTTCTCCCTCCACCTGCCCGCTTGATCCTATCCCCTCCAATATTATCCGTCGTCTCAGTCCGTCAGTCTGCTCTCACCTGGCTCACCTGTTTAATCTTTCCCTATCCTCTGGGATCTTCCCTTCCTCCTTCAAACACGCTCTTGTCTCCCCAATTCTCAAAAAAACAAATCTGGACCCCAACTCCCCATCCAACTACAGGCCCATCTCCCTCCTCCCTTTTGCCTCCAAACTCCTAGAACGTCTGACCTATAATCGTCTCCTAAACCACCTTACTGCTAACTCCATTCTCGACCCCCTCCAATCCGGGTTCCGCCCTTTACATTCCACTGAAACTGCCCTGACCAAAGTCACTAACGATCTAATATCGGCTAAATCCAAAGGCCTCTTCTCTATCCTCATCCAGCTTGATCTGTCAGCTGCCTTTGACACTGTTGACCACCCTCTCCTGCTCAACACACTCCGCTCCTTTGGCATCACTGGCACGGTATTCTCCTGGTTCACCTCATACCTCTCCGATCGCTCCTTCTCCGTCTCCACTCCGAGCTCCTCCTCTCCTACTACCCCGCAGCCAGTCGGTGTTCCCCAAGGGTCTGTCCTTGGCCCTCTCCTCTTCTCTCTCTACACCACCTCTCTGGGCACTCTCATCAGCTCCTATGGTTTTCATTACCACCTTTATGCTGATGATACCCTAATCTATCTCTCTTCCCCCGATCTATCCCCATCACTCCTGTCCAAGGTCTCTGAATGCCTCACAGCCATCTCAGCCTGGATGACCCAACGCTTCCTGAAGCTAAACATGGCTAAAACTGAACTTCTAATCTTCCATCCCCCGAACATCCCCTCTTCTCCCACTATCTCCATCAGTATTGGTGAAACCGAGATCACCTCCACCGACCAAACGCGCTGCCTTGGTGTCATCATTGACTCCTCCCTCTCTTTCACCCCCCACATTCGTTCTCTCTCACAGTCTTGCCGCTTTCACCTACGCAACATCTCACGCATCAGACCATTCCTCTCCACTGACGCGACCAAAATTCTCATTCACTCTCTTGTCATCTCCCGCCTTGACTACTGCAACATCCTTCTCTCCGGGCTACCTCTCACCCGCCTCGCACCTCTCCAATCCATTCTTAACGCTGCTGCTAGGCTCATCTTCCTCTCCCGCCGCTCTACCTCCGCCTCCCCCCTCTGTCTATCTCTTCACTGGCTCCCCATTCCTTTCCGAGTTCTCTTTAAACTCCTCACCACCACCTACAAAGCTCTCTCCTCCTCCACCGCTCCTTACCTCTCTTCACTGATCTCTATCCACACTCCCTCCCGTCCTCTTCGCTCCATCGCTGACCGCCGACTGACCTCTCACCTAATCACCTCCTCCCACTCCCGTGTCCAAGACTTCTCTCGCGCTGCCCCCCTGCACTGGAACAACCTCCCGCCACCCATCAGGCTTTCTGATTCCCTTACCTCCTTCAAGCGCTCCCTCAAAACCCACTTTTTTCGACTAGCCTATCCCTCCTCCTAACCTCTTTTGATCCTCTTATCCTGCCTCCGTTCCCCTCCGTTCCTACTTATCCTATTGTTTTTCGTTCGTCCACCCACCTATTTTTAGTATGTTAACTCTTATGAGTAGGGCCCTCCTTCCTCACGTACTCACCCTACCTCTTTACCTCACCTGTGCTCCTGTCCTGTTCTTCCCTTCCTCTACTTCATCTTTAGTCTCCTTGACAATTTTGACACCTACTTCTGAACTGATGCTGATTTTAGTTCTACCAGCTATACCCCCATTTATACTGTATTTTTCAACACACCCTGTACGTTACCTCGTCATTTTTTTTTGTTTGCTATGTACGGCGCTGCGGACACTTTGCGGCGCCCTATAAATAAACGTACTACTACTACTACTACTACTCGCTGCAATGGTGAATAGATGCTGTGCGTATGCACACAATATCAATTCATGGAGACAGATGGTCAGGGGTCATGGCCAGCAGCACACTGAGCACTTACCATGTCCCCATAGTGATAAGAAACTGGGCCGTGACTAGTGGCCATGGCATCCCTGTGAGACCACACCCCTTTAAGCGGAGGCCAGGTCCTTAGCAGAACCTTTGTGTCTAATTTGTGCTGTTAAGGGTGGTGGGAGTATCCCTCTCTGCACTATCGGCATCCATATTCCAGTGTGTGTCTCCTCTCTCCACCAGAGTGGTTTCCACAGCGGTCCTCTCAGGTGCGCAGAAGCCTTCTGGTAGTCTGTAAAGTGTAAAAGATGGCTGTGCTAGTGAGTGACACTTAAGTGTTCAGCACCCCATGAGGTTGGACAGCTGACCCGGGCCTAGAAACAGCCCTGATTATTTATGATGAATTAACCTTTTTGCCATGGTATTTTCCAAACCATATTAAGAAAGTGTGTGGTGTCTCTAATGTGAGATTTTAGAGACAGCATATTCAACATAAACAGACAAATACGTTAAACTGTGAGTGACCTAATCCCAGAGCTAATAAGGTGACTGTGAGAATGGGTAAATGTTTTATATATTTTAAGTAATGATAGGAGATAGAAGATATTTGTGCTAAGGAACAAAAAAAAACAGATTTCTGCTTGACAGACATCGCTTCACCAAAAATAGCATCCAGCACAAAACAATTAGCGGCTGTACCCGGCGGCATTATCTCGTTAGCCACAACATACTGTACTGAATTGAGTCTGAATTTTTTTATGTGGATATTTTTAACCATGTACATATTCTGATTGTACACTTATGATACACATATTAATGGATGGGTGAGCTATTCTGGTTTGGGATGTTATCAACATTATCAATTTTTATTTCATGCACCTTATTTTTCACGTCTGTTGAGTTTACCAGAGCTGTTTTGTGCTTTTTTGGATGAGCCTTTGATCTAATTAGATGTATGTTGGAATTCTGTAGCTGTAAGTTTTTCCATTAACACAGGTGGGCCCATTTATTCATATTTATCCATTGAACATGATGCTGAAACTGTTGGGCTGAAGAGTTTTATTGGGTAACATCATCATTAACTTTCAAATTGTCTGAGAGCTTCATTGCTGTATTCCTCTATATATGTCAACGTGTGTCTCATGGCTCTACTTTCTTGGAAAATACAGTTATACAGTATGAACTTAAAATGTTCTCTTTGGTCTGCACCCAGCTATAGCTTATCCTTTCCCAGACAGTGACAGCTCAATGGGAGATTGAAAAAAGAGGATACAGATCTGGATTTCAACGCTGATCATGGAAATAGACAAGAGAAGTAGGTGACCTAAATCCCAGGAGACACTGTATAGATTGGTAAGTACTTGCTAATGCCCCATGATATTTGAAATGATCCCCCTTTAATGGTGAGTTCTGTAGACTAAGGGTTTCTGGGAAATAACTTGGAAATTACCCATGAAATAAATATAAGGTATAGGGAGTATACAGATAGCTGGCTCACTCAACGTCTTTCTTCTGGGCCATAGATCTTCCAGTCAACCAAAAATTATTGGTTGATAGCGGACGATTTTGAATAAGCAATTATGACTATACGCACTGGCGATTTTGTCGATTTGATTTATGTTCCCTATGATAGTCTGTGATCTGGTCAAAATTGCCTTGCTTGTACAGTCTATTTTACAAATCGATACTGACTTAGCAGGTGATTTTGGCTAAACTTGTAGGTGATTTTGTCTAGTCAAAATTGTCTGCCAAAATCACACCATGTGTACACCCCTTAAGCCTCAATAGAGATTACACATACTGATACAGGAGTGGTTTGGCTGCTGCTGCAACCAAATTAATTTTTTTGGGGTGGAACACTTTTGATGTATTACATACGTTATTATATTAAGACATAACTTTTAAATGTATTTTTTTTAAAAGAGAAAGAAATGTCAAAGCAACATCCTTAAATAGGAATTATTAAAAGAATAAAGACATTACAACAATAATATCTCCGTGGTGCACAAACAAATGATCATATTTTATACACTCAATATTTTAGGAGCGTGTTTGATGGTGCTGACAGGTAATTGATATTAGTGGTAGCAAAAATAGAAGAATTATATTTAATCACAAAAGAATATGACTTACGACTTCTTACAATGCTATGTTAGCCATAGTTAATGCTCCACAGCATGAACTATGTGTTCTGCTGCACCATGCAAAAATAACATCAAGTTATCCCACAATACAGATAAGCACATCACTGATCACAATAATGGGTACTTATGTATTACCTGGGCTCCCATGTTAAATGCACCCATTTTTTCATACCCCTACTATCCAACTACGCATTGAGTTGATTTTATATAGTGTGCGCAGCGAGCCACTGTGCCCGAAGCGTGGCGAGCAGGTGCGGTCTCATAAGAAAAATGGGAGCCCAGATATTACATAATTACCCAATAATGTAGTGTAAATGCTGGATGTACTTACACCACCGCTCCTTCTGCTACCCCTGTCATTGGGTGAGCAGATGGGGGTGAGAGAGGAGAAGGGAGACGCTGGAGGAATAAAATAGAAAAGTGAGTGGTAGGGATCCTGTCCCGTTCGCAGTGTTAGGCAGCCCCTGATACCAGAGGATATCAAGGGCTGGATGCGCTGCCTCACACAGAGCAGTGCCTGCTAGAGAAGTATTCAGGTGTGAAGGTAATTGGTATTTGTGATGGCAGTAGTGGGCGGGTATTGGTGAAAAAAGGACCAGGACAATACCCCCGGACCGCCGGACCAGACATCAAACTCTGCATTTTGTAGCTTGTAGCCTCCGGTCCAGGGGGTGTCCTGTCCGGGGGTGTCCTGTCCGGGGGGGCTGCCTGAAAACCAGGTAGAGGAGGAGGGGTAGTATAAAGCCTCCCTGTATGGTCCGGGCATGTACCAAAAACCGGACGGTCCGGAGCACACAGGGAGGCTGTAATCTCCCCACCACCATGTCCCTGGGGATAGCTATCACAGGACCCCCCCCCCGGACAAGACACCCCACGGACAGGACACCCCCCCGGACCAGACTCTACAAGCTCCGGACTGCAGATTTTGATGTCCTGTCCGGCGGTCCGAGGTTTAGTCCGGGTCCGGTTTTTACATAGTCCCATAGTGGGCTATTGAAACCTTTCCATATGGCCATGGCAGCATGTTTGTTAAAATGTGTGCAACGTCATATGAAAATCTATCCCACCCACTGTTCTTACAGCCACAGCTGTCACCCATAGTATCTGTAATTATACCAGCCCATGTTGGCTTTAAAATATCTGGCTGAAACAGACCCCCGGGGCCAAATAAAAAATAACCCTTGGGTTTGGCGGCTGTGAGGGATGCCAGACGAACTCAGAGGTTTTTTAAAGAGGCAATCATTTACAAGGCAAACCATGCCTTGTATATGATTGCCCCTTTAAAAAAAACATTTGGACCAATATCTACCACTACAAGAAAGTGGAGTTACACACCAGCAACACTCCCATGATACTCACATGGCACAGTGGAGCTCCATATGACTCCATGGTCACTGCCTAGTTACCACCCAATAATGCCCATTTCACAGAAAGCGTGGTCCATTAACACATGGACAAATCTGTAAATACTAGTGACACTGTGCTAATTAATTTGATATGCAACACTTGTATATCTGTGAGCCACTGCCTAGCAGTTCCTGAAGCACAACAGGAGGTACAGTCTTGCATTGCCGACACAAGAGGTGTGGCATCTCCTCCCTGTTCCATTATGGAATCCAACACATAAGGTGCTCATCTCCAACTGTAAAATCTTTCTTGCATCATTTCACTGCAAGGATTCAGTCAGAAGGGATTTCCATATACTACATACACAGTAAAGCAAAATTGTATGATTGTTTTGATTTTTTTCAAATAAATTGCTGTGGAACGGGGGAAACAAATTACACCACATACTAAATAGCTATAAAGCAGAAAATCGAAGCGGCATATTTTTGATGCTTCATAGTTTAAATCCCTTTTGATGTCTTGAATATCTAGCACTGCAGACACAGCATAAAAGAGTGGTAGTGGTGGCGGTGGGGGGGGGGAGTTTGGTTCTTTCATAAAGGGAAACGCATGGACAAAAGGCCATTTTCATTATTTAGTTAGTTCCATAGCACTGCAAAATATTTTGTGAAATAAATATTTTTCAGTGTGGAATGCATAATGAAATACTGAGCCAGTCTTGGAGAGCGGCACATCCATGGAAATTATTACAGCACAACTGCATTTATAACTACAAAAAAAATAACATCCAGAGAATCAGTGATTCTGCCAGCAAAGGGAGAGAATACACATTGCGTCTTTCTAGTATTAATCTGTGCTCTGAGTCCATGCTCCACTTGCTTGTCAATTCTAATCAGACAACCAAATTCTATGGTGCTATTCTTATCAGTTTTGTTCAGTGTTCCACTTATCACCTTCCTTGCATTGTGTTAATATTTATGGAAGACGTTTTTCTTGAGAAAGCAATAATGCCAACAATTAAGTTGCATTTGGCTCCAAAATAACTGTGACTCCTAACTGAAGCGTGAAAAGTTTGCAGACTTAAAACTGTGAGCGCATTCAAGGAAAAGTTTGTGCTTGTAATATGTACTGTATATTGTTAGGATGAAAATGACAAGTGATAATGATATATTGAGAGAGAGAATATTATCCCATTCCTGCTTCTTGACACATTGATAGAACTTTGGAGATACCTCATTCAGAAATGGCTATAACATAAGTGTAGCACAAAATTCCATACAGTGCAAGTACTTATAACCTTACATCCTACAAGCGATTTAGTATCTATCCTATGTATATGATGTATACATACATCCCCCCCCCACCAAGGCAAAAGTCAATTTTTACCATCTAGTGTCTGTGATGAACCCGAAACTGCATGGTGTCAGCTAGCTGGAATTATCCCCAATAGGTTTATATGTGCTTTACAATTGCTGACAAACCCTAAAAAATGTTACACAACCATCTACTAAATTGTAGTCCAAGTTGCTAATGCCTTTCACATACAGTACGAGAGGACATTTGTAACCCTCGCTTTGAGAAAAGGAGATCATTACTATTAACATTGGATGGATATTTACTGACATTGTGCTGCATGGTCCATTCTGGCACCCCCTCATGCTGGCTTACTGTATATTGTACATGCAGCCAAATGTGGTGAGAGTGGGTTCCCATCTGGCACCTCCCCATGCTGGCTTACACATGCAGCCAGATGTGATGATAGTGGGGTCCCTTCTGGCACCCCTTAATGTTTACTTATACATGCAGCCAGATGTGGTGAGTGTGGGGTTCCCATCATGCTGCCTTAAACATGCAGCCAGATATGGTGAGAGTGGGGTCCCCTTTGGCACCTTCTCATGCTGCATTATACATGCTGCCTTATACATGCTGCCTTATACATGCTGCCAGATCTGGTGAGAGTGATCCTGAATTGGACCCAATATTTGAACTAGAACACTGAAGAGAGACAGAGGGGCAGATGTATTAAGCCTGGAGAAGAGATAAACTGGAGTTAAAGTGGAGATAACATGGAAGAGATAACGCACCAGCCAATCAGCTGTGTTTGAAATATGACAGTTGGGATCTGATTGGCTGGTGCGTTATCTCCTTCCACTTTATCTCCAGTTTATCTCTTCACCAGGCTTAATACATCTGCCCCAGAATGTCCAGATGCGGTGCACTATGTATTATATTAAAAAATAACTTTCATTAATTCTTAATCTAAAAGTAACTGCCAAATATGAAAAACAGACAAGATAACATTATACAAGAAACATGAGTAAATAGATCATGGCGGGACTCCAGTTCTTACTGTTAATAATTTTATTAAAGATGTTAATACACCCTGCATCTTATTCTTTGTTTCCTGCACATGTATGTACTCAGATTATTCACAATGGATATTATAGGCTAGCTACAAAGTCGTTACAGTTACTACCATGTGGCAATGTGATGTATTCATACATTCAATGTACTGCATCAAGGTTTCACTTATTCCTTCACCAGGAGCGAAACCCACAACAGTTATCTCATAAATATTAAGAGTGTTATAGTGTTAGAATAGATTGATATAGGGGTATATTAACCCTGTTCTTAGTTTGATTCAATCTTATAATCACTAATATACAATCTTATAATAATGTACCATTCATTTTTACTGAAAGGGGCACCTAGTAAAGTAGCACGTATTTTGATGCCAATCGGCTGAATCCATAAGTGCCACACTATTGCAATGTGTGGGCGCTCACTCGATTAATGAGCGTCTTAATAAGATAAGATAGGATGCTCTAATTATGTCTGACTTTATAAAGCTGTTCTGTGTCTGACTTTCTATACTCAATTACATCAGCCAAGTTGTATGTTTATCATGAGCAAAACGTCTGTATCTGACTTTTAATAGGCCACTTTTATTCAGAGCTAAAAACATCCAACTTTTCATAAACTCAGATACAATTACAATGTCCAACTTTGCAAAATGTGCAACTTTTGTGGTAAAATCAGACATTTCACAAAATCAGACCAAAATCAACTCCTGTTGTATCCCAGCTTAAAGCTGACGACCAAACTGTGTGCTCACAGTAAGGAGGGTCTAGGGTTGCCCACATTATTTAGGATATTAATAATAATGATGAAGAGGGGGAGGATGTTGATTATGTTGTTTTCTTATGTCAGCTTCCTGTGGCTGCAATTCTTGTCCGTGATAAAAAAAAAAAAGCCATGTGATGGCATGAAACCAAAAAAAGGTGGGATTTTTTTTATTTTGAGGCAAAGTTAATAGAAGCTGGGAAGCACCTCAGGGGCTCAAATTCTCTGTTCACATACAGAGACTCTGCGCCCCTCCTTCACCTCTAGCATCTGACAGGGGAGTGCAGAGAGCTTATCGCTACCCAGAAGTGTGGATACTAGGAGCGCTGGTGCACAGTGCACACACCCGGGCAATGAGCATGTAATTCCCCTGGGCAATGAGCAGGTAACTCCCCCTGGGCAATGAGCATGTAATTACCCCTGGGCAATGAGCATGTAACTCCCCTTGGGCAATGAGCATGTAACTCACACTGGTAATGAGCATGTACCTTCCCCTGGGCATCAAGCATGTAATCCCCACTGGGCAATGAGCACATAGATCCCCCTGGCAATGAGCGTGTAACTCCCCCTGGCAATTAGTATGTTACTACCCCTGGGCAATGAGCATGAAACTCATGGCAAGGAGGATGTAACCCTCAGGCAAAGATTCCTTCAGGTTAATGGAATTGATTATTATTGAACGTAAAAGCGAGTTAAAGAAATTAGAAACAGAAATCAATAAATCAAAAGATCTTGTACAACCCTTTATTGATAATCAAGAATTTAAGGATGCGGAAACAAAAACCATAGGGAAAGTACGTAAAATAGAGAATAACCTCATTGATAGTAAAGTGAGTAAATTTCTAAGAGACGTAAGAGAGTCCAAAGAAACAGGAGAAAAACCTGAATCTCCTATTCGGAACATCCCAAAAGACCTTAAAAAACCTTATATCAAAAAGGATAGGCATTATCGTAGAGAAATTACACCCAGACGTTACATAAGCCCTCAAAGGGAAACTAGGTATAGGTCGAACCAATGGAGGGAATACAGGACTGATAATGATAATTGGAGAACCCAAATAACAGGGAGACAAAAGAGATACAGAAGAGAGGAGAGATCGGACAGGAGACCCTATCAGGAAAATGATCGAGAAAGTGAAAGGGATGTGAGGGATAGAGAGAGGTACAGGAACCATCATGAAACACCACGATCCAATAATCGAAGGGACCATGAGGAAAAAGATCATTCTAGTACCAATCGTTACCCTCCTCTATCTACACGCAATAGGTATCTTCCCCTAAGAAGAGACCTTAATAGGGTACATTTTTTAGGGGAAGTTCAGATCAAACAAGAATAAATCGGTAAGCGTACCGAAAGGGCCAACAAAAAGAGGCAAAAGAGCTGGCATTCACAAACGTAGCATCAAAAACAAAAAGACTAAAAAGAGAAAACATATTAGAGTTAAATAGTCAAAGGGTAAGACAAATGGCTCAGAAACAGGACAAGTAAAAATCTTTAATTTGAGCTCATATGTCCTAACCCCTTGTGAATTATCAGTTCTCAATAAAGGATTGAAATATGCCCCCACTTCAAACATAAACAAGTTTGATACGTTTGTGGACGTCCACAAGTTCATCCGCAAACTTGTGTATAAAAAAGTTTTTTCTGCAAAAAGAACCGGAGGAGACTATGACCGATACAGTAATTGATTGATTCAAACCTAAATCTCTTTTTTATCCTGCATATATTAAGGGCAATTATATAGAAACTTTTTCTCAGTTGGTCCAGGAGGATATCAAGAAAATTAATGTCCGAGGGGTCAACTATAATTTGACCATGAAAGAAAGGAACGCACTAAAGGCACTAAAAGACAATAATGAAATCGTAATTAAGCCAGCGGACAAGGGGGGGGGGGAATCGTTATTTTAGAAAGAGAATGGTACATAAAAGAAGTCTTAAGCCAAATAGGAGACACCAACACCTATCAAAAAATAAGTACAGACCCCACAGAGAGGATATATAAAGAACTATCCTCATTACTTACCAAATATAAGGAAAAAGGAACCTTGAAGGAGTCTGAGGCTAAATTTTTACTAAACGAAGAACCCACCATTCCTGTGATATATCTTCTACCCAAGATCCATAAGAGTCTGACCCACCCCCCGGGGAGACCTATCATCTCTGGAACGAATTCCATTACCTCAAACTTATTGGAATATATAGATTATTATCTTCAGCCCCTTGTTTTAAGTAATAAATCACACCTGAAAGATACAAAAGATCTTTTAAATATTTTAACCACCATACAGTGTGAAGAAAACATGTGGGTAGTTACAGCGGACGTAAAGTCCCTGTATACAATTATAAATCATCAAATTGGAATTCAGTCAGTAAAATACTATCTCAGAAATAGCACTTTAGAACCTGACCTACAAGAGTTTTTATCGGAAGGGGTGGAGTTCATTCTTGACAACAATTATTTTACTTTCGAATCAGGTTTTTATATCCAGAAGGTGGGGACCGCCATGGGCACCAGGTTCGCCCCGAGCTATGCCAACATCTTCATGGGTAAGTGGGAGCAGGCCCATGTTTGGTGTTGGTCGGGGTTCGGGACGAGCCTGGTGTCCTGGGTGCGTTATCGACGACATTTTATTTTTCTGGAGGGGAAATGAGGAAGATCTCGATGTTTTTTGCACATTTTTTAATAATAATGACTGCAACATAGAATTGACTTTTAACAAAAGCCAGTTATCGGTGGACTTTTTGGATATAACCATTGAGAAGGGAGAAAACAAATGGGAAACTAAAACATTCTCCAAGCCCACAGATACCCATTCCTATATCCACAAGACCAGTTGTCACCATCACAACTGGCTGGATGCCATCCCGGGGGGGCAACTCAAGCGTATAAGACAAAATTGTACAAAGAAAGAAACATTTATTGAACAGGCTGATGCAATGGCAAGAAAATTCATCTCCAGTGGGTATGATCCCACAAAGATCAACTCAATAGTCCTAGATGTCAGATTAGTTGAGAGGGATGAACTATTGGGAACGAAGGCCTCTGAAAACACCCAGAAAAAAAAGACTTTAAGATGTCCTTCATAACAGGTTACAGTGCACAGTACAAAAGCATTGAACATTCTTTCAAGAAAAATTGGGACATTTTAAAACACGACCCCATCGTGTGCGAAAATCTACCTCTCCGTCCTAATTTTATTTATAGAAGGGCACCTAGTATTAAAAATAAGGTGGTCCGTAGCTCTCTCCCTACAGTGAAACGTCCAGGTAGAATACTTACCAAGGGATTCCATAGGTGTGGAATATGCAAAGCATGTAGAGAGGTTGGAAGCAATGGAACCAGTAAGACTTCTGATGTAACCATAAACGGCATAAAATATACATTAAGTGATTTTATTACCTGTAATACTAGGAACATAGTATACGGCATTGAATGTTCCTGTCACAAGTTTTATATTGGGAGAACCTCACGCCCTTTTAAAGTCCGACTTTGTGAACACCTTAATAATATTAAGAAAGGGTTAGAATCCCATTCCCTTTCCCAACATTTTAAAATGGTGCATAAATCTTCTATATCTGGTATTATAAGGTTTTTTGGTATTAAGATTGCACAGACTGGTCCTAGGAATAAGAATATAGGGACATGTCTTGCCAGAGAAGAGATGAGACAAATCTATAAATTTGACACCCTAAAACCAAAAGGTCTTAATGCCGACTTTGAAGTAAAGTGGTTTTTATAAATGTTTTTTTAGGTATTTTTATCTCTTTGTACATTTGAGTGTTTCATGTATTTTACATTCCATCAGCATTGATCAAGCATTTTATTAATATGTTTTTATGGATGTAATTTTTTATCGATGTATTTATCTTTGTTCTAATGTATGTATTTTACAATTGTAGTGATGTTCACAAGGGTACAACCCCACCTCAAATAGAACCGAGTTGGCCAATTTACCCGACTTCCAGAAATAAAACTGATCAAAGAAAGAACATGCAAAATAAGAGCACTTCGTCTGACCGGAAGTAAAGGTCACTATAGAAACGAATACAAGCTTCTTCTAGAGATATGGATCACACGTCTGCCACAGGAAGTGTGGCATGACGTGGCCGAATCTGGAAGTGGGGCATGACCACGTGATGCCGCAACCGGAAGTTACCGTCCGATCCGGAAGTGGGGCATGTTTACATCCACATGATACCGCAACCGGAAGTCGACGGCCGATACCGGAAGTCAGTGCCGGGATCACGGGCTGGCTCCAGTGATTGGCTTTCTTTGGATTAGATTCCCCTATAAATAAGATGAACTGAGACATACAGCCATACTCCTTGAGAAAGGACACATTGGTGTCCGAAACGCGTTGGAGCGGCTGTACCTTTGGACTGGGGGATTTGGAGAAGGAGTTATCTCTCTTTGGACTGATGCTGTGATTACCCGGGTTAACATCTGTCACCGCTTATGCCCATTAGAGAGCCTTTTACCTGGTTCTCCATCAATTCTGGTAAATTCTACCCCTTCTCCTCTCGCCTGGATTTGCTTTTTATCATTGATTTGTTTTAACTATGTGCAAAAATAAAAGTGGTATTGCTCAAAATTCTTCTCCTTCTTTTCCTATGTGGGATGTCCATCGTGGGATGGAGTTTATGAGGATCTGAAGTGTGAAAATGGTCCAAGGTTATTGACCCTTGAAATCCCTAATTTGGAGAAGAGGATCACCACTAAACCCTAAGGGAGGTGTGGTAGATACGTTTGTGTGAGCGCTGGTAGTGAGGACCGACCCCCGTCTGTATCCTTGTGATACTCACCTTTACTGCAAAGATATGTAATCCTTTGCAACAAGAATGTAACTCCCCCTAGGCAAGGAGCATGTAACTCACACTGGCAACAAGCATGTAATTTCCCCTGGGCAATGAGCATGTAATCCCCACTGGGCAATAAGCATGTAACTCCCCCTGGTAACAAGCATGTAATCCCCATGGCAAGGAAAATTAAACCCATGGCAAGGAGCATGTAACTCTCAGGCAAAGAGCGTGTAACTCCCCTGGCAATGAGCATGTAACTCTTCCTGGCAACAAGCATGTAATCCCCAAGGCAAGGAGCATGAAACCCATGGCAAGGAGCATGCAACCCTCAGGCAAAGAGATGTAACTCCTGGCAACAAGTGTGTAGGTAAGCAGCAGTGTTGTGGCATAATATGTATTAGGTATAATGGTGTGTGGTATAATATGTAAGTGGGATACAAGGTGTTGAAGATTATGTAATAGGCATTACCATGTGTGGCATAATATGTCATAGGCATCATGGTGTATTGTATAATATGTAGTAGGCATTACGGTTTGTTATATAATAAGTAATAGGCATTGCGCTGGGTGGCATAATATGTAATAGGCATTACGGTGTGTGGTATAATATGTAATGGGCACTGCCATGTGTGACAATGTATAATTGGCATTACGGTGTGCATAATCCTAGCATAGTGTGTCTAAGGGGCTGTACCTGGCAAAATGTGTGGTGTAATGTGAATTGGAACAATTATGTGGCAAATCAACTACCCCACGCCCTACATTTTGGCCTACATACAGTCAAAAATGTAAGAAAAGATGGCCAAAATCACACAGTGGTAAAGGGGCTTGCGGGCACCATTTATTTCTACTATATCACAGGAGGGCCATGCTGCATAGTGGCTCTGCCCATTGTTTTTTTCGGTGACGCCCACATCAGGCCACTTATGACATTTTCCTTGGCCACTTTTAGTCCCGAATCCGACGCCTGCACAAAAGTGTCAGTCCTTATCCTTGACATGCTTGGTTTGTTAAACAATACGGGGGAAATTTACTAAAGGAAATTTGTATAAAATCGGTGTATTTGTATCCAGAAATACACTTATTTTTGACATTTACTATCCCAAAAATACGGCAATTCGTATTCGTATTGATAGCACATAAATACGACTACGAATTGACGTATTTTCGGGATAGTAAATGTCAAAAATAAGTGTATTTCTGGATACAAATACACCTATTTTTTTACAAATTTTCTTTAGTAAATTTCCCCCTACATGTCCTATGTCCAACATTATGTACAATTCCATTTTGCATTACTTTTCTTTTCCTAATGGGCTGTCTGCTAGTACAACACCAGAGTTAAATCTGGAACAGAAAATAGAGTTGCTTTTACTTATATATGATTCTTATATTGTGGTCACTCTTCTTTTAAAACAAAACTTCTAGCACTTATAGTAAAGCATCAGGTTGCTATCCCTATATCACACTGTAGAGGCATTTTGTAAGGGTAGATTAACTGCTGCATAGTTCACTGAGGAGCATCCTAGTATTCCTAAGATAGTGCCCTGTCAGATTTTTGTACATAAAATGCTGCTTTCTTGGTATATTTTTCCTTTGAGACCATGAGAAATTCCCAGAGTGCAATAGAGGCTGTCATACTTCTGGTATTATGTACAGCAGTTTAGGGTCCTGTCTGCCAGAAAATATTATCATGTGGCATTGTTTATTAGGGGGTGACAATATTAGATCAGCAGCATAAAAACATTTTCTGTGAGTGCATTGCTTTTGCAATGTGTAGTGTTCTGTTCTGTTCAGAAATGTAAAATAGTACAAAGGAAGGTACAGTATGACATTTTTATGACTTGTACATTATTGGAAAATGGGTAGAATATAGATGTCCAGTAATTGTGCTTTAAGCACTAGAATGCAAGAATGACATTTCGGGTGACATTTAATAGGAATCGATTTATTTATTTTTTGCAACAAAAGGCCGTTTCCGGAAATCGCACATTTTCATGAGTAAAAATCGCACCATATTGCACTTTTTTGGCGTGAATTTGCATCTCATTAAATATGCGAATTCAGGCAAAAATGCAAATGTAAAAAGTGCGATATGGTGCGATTTCGGAATGTGCCTAAAAATCACAAACCATTAAATGTCAACCTTCATATTTCAAAACAGCATATTGACTGAACTTCAAGGGCACAGATATGACTGAAAGAATGAATTCATGGACCCACATGACATCATTAAATATATAAAGGCGCTATCAAACTGTATTTTAAGTGTTGTGAAAATTGATAACATGAAGCCCTTTGAAGTGCTGCATATTATTACTGCCCACATTCCCTTTGATGGGCACAATCAAAAGACAAAAATAAAAGGAGAAATCAAACTGATACACTAACATGAGTTTGTGTTTTTTTAAGGGCGTATCATTTCTCCTTTATCTAAATGGTCGAATTATAACAGTATAAGTTAAGTATATGCGCATTTCATATTCACTTACTCAATTTGCAAATTGTTGTACAATACTGTGTGCAGTAAATGATTATAAGGTACTTGTTTAGTTTCACAGCGGCAGTTACGTACTTAACGTAGCCTCCTTCTCATAATAGGCCTCGTGTTCCCGAGGCAGTGTAGTGTGTTCCGCGCGACCAGCATAGTCAGTCAGAAGTAGCATAGTGTAGTAAGCGTAGGCAGTACGTAGTCAGCGTAAGCGTCTCTGTCAAAATCGGCATAGTGTGTGTACCCGCGACTAGTGTAGTCAGAAACAGCGTCAAGTTCTAGCGTAGTCAGAAACAGCGTCTAGTTCTAGCGTAGTCAGAAATAGCGTCCCTGTCAGAAACAGCTTCTTGTTCTCGCGCCTAAGTCGGTCAGCTGGTAGAATGAGCGGTATGCCATTAGCGTAGTTAGTCAGCTGCTGCGTACAGTCAGCTGGTAGATTGAGAGGTACGCAGTTAAGGTAGTCAGTCAGCTGTTATAGTCTCTGAGAGGCACACGTATTGGAGTCATGGCTGCTGAGAATCTGACACTATTTAATCTGCCCCAGACTGAGGAGGAGGTGGTGGCATTTCTTCAGGGCCACAATTTCCTGCCTGACACACAGACCTGCCCCAATGGGCACCCTATGAGGCTCAGCATCAGGGAGCGGATGTGGCGCTGCCATATCCGCAGCTGTGGAAAAAAGGTCTGATTGCTCTGCAGTGGTTTAGAGGGTGTCATCTCACCTTTGTTACCCTCATACGCTTTGTCTTCTGCTGGGCTGAGGAGCTGACTAGCGTCCGCTTTTGTCAGAGACATCTCTCCGTCTCCCACGCCACTACTATACAGTACAACAGTTTAATGCGGGAGACCTGCACCGTTGACCTCCTGTCGTAGCCTCAGCGGCAAATTGGCGGCCCAGGCACCATTGTCAAAGTCGACGAAAGTCTATTCGTCAAACATAAGAGTAACGTTGGCCACATGCTGCCCCAGCAGTGGATCTTCGGGGGCATCTCCAGGGAGAACGGAGAGTGCTTTTTGACGGCAGTCGAGAGGCGTGATGCCAGCACCCTAATGGCTGCCATCGAGAGGCACGTGCAACCGGGGACGACGATTTATTCGGACTGCTGGAGGGCCTACAGGACAGACCAGCTGGAGCAGGCTGGGTACCAGCACACCAGGGTGAACCACCGCTACCACTTCATGGATCCGGAGAGCGGTGTTTACAGAATATAGAAAGACTGTGGGGATCCTGCAAGTGGCGCAATAAGCGCCAAAGGGGGACTGCGCGCCATCATCTGGACTCCTACCTGCAGGAGTTCATCTGGAGGAAGACACTTGGTGCTGAAGACCCCTTCCAGCGCATTCTGCACGCGCTGACCCTGCTCCCCCAGGCAGAGAAAGGTGATGCTGCAGAGGCAACTGCGTAGACTTCGGCTGCACAAGCGTGGCGTGCGCAGCGAGCCTGCGAGGGGACGCGGAATACATGTGTAATTACCCGCATCCGCTCGTTACGCTTCGGGCTCGCCACACTTTATAAAACCAACTCCACGCCGACATGGATAGTGGGGGTATTTAAAGGTCGGTAGGATGCGTAACGCGTCCCCTCGCGGGGCTCACTGCGCTCACCACGCTTCGGCCTGGCGTGGATAGTGGAATAAACAAGTGTCATTGTCGACAGGTTTACTAGTGTTTTTAAAAAAAATTTGGCCTGTGTATTTTTTGGGATAATGCTGCACCCCTATACTCTACTAAAATTTAGACACTGTAAGGGTCTGAATTTAGATGCACCCTTGTTAGCGGTTTGCGGAGCATCTAAATTTAGGCGCTAAAGCGTCTAAATGAGCAGTTTGCCGGCGCTGTACATAGACGTTATAGCGTCTAAGTGGTAGACGCAAAATTCAGATGCCCCCTTTGTTAGTGGTTTGCCGGGGTGTCTACTTTAGACGCCCCCTTTGTAAGCAGTGGGCCGGGTTGTCTATTTCTCTGTGGAACTACAAGTGCCACAATGACCTGTCAGCGCTTGGCTGCCGCTGTGTCACTATGCTGACAACGTAGTTCAAGCTGGCGCCGTGAAACTACACAAGTAAGGCAGCTACGCTGATAACGAAGCAACCTGTCAGCACTGAGTTACCACGGAGTCACTACGCTGACAGGTCATTGTGGCACTTGTAGTTCCACAGAGAAATAGTTCAAGCTGACGCCGTGAAACTACACAAGTAAGGCAGCTACACTGATAACGCAGCTTTACCAGCGCTGTACTTAGACGCTATAGCGTCGAAGTACTAGACGCACCCTATGTTAGCGGTGTGCCGGGCACAACAGGGGCAGGAAAGTATATTTACCCTCCCCCAGTTCACCCTAAACCTCTGTTGCAGCAGCCTGACCATAACTGCTTAACCTAACCCCCGCACCCTGCTGCCTAAACCTAACCCCCCCACCCTAGAACCTAAACCTAACCCCTCTCCCCACAAGTTAACCTTTCCTTTGCCGTAGCCTAACCCTAAGCCCCCCACCCCCCCCCCCCCCCTATCAGTGCCTAAACCTCACCCTTCAAGTCAGCGCCGTTGTTGCTCTCTCTCCCTAGCTAGCCTCTGCTGGCCACACACAGCATGCTCGGTGGAGGGCCAACACTGTAAAGTATAGATTCACTGGAGGGTTGGCGTCAGTAGTTAACATGAAGAGCTTTACCACCGCAGAGCCAGTGAAAGCAACCCAGGATAAGCGGCTATGCAAAATATGTTCTGAAAAAAATGATGTCTGTAAGGAGTGCTACTTCTGTGTGATGCAACATTTATAAAGGAGAACTATAGCATTATGTAATGTGAATAAGGATCAATACAGTGTGGTATCATGTAAATACAAAGCAATATGGTGCAGTTTATTATGAACAAGGACCGATAAGCTTTGGTGTAATGTAAATACGTAGCAGTACAGTGTGGTATAATGTGAATAAGGAGCAATACTGTGTGAATGTGAATAAGTAGTGATATGGTGTTGGATTATCAGTGTTATTGGCTGCTGCTGTGATCTCTGATGATGGGTGATGTGCTGGTAGAGGGATGGTGGGTCAGAGGCAAAACTTGTGGCAGGACTAGGGGGCACCAGCCAAAATCTTGCCTAGGGCATCAAATTGGTTAGGGACGACTTGCTGGGCCATTCGCTCAATGGAGGGCTGGACCATCAAATGATATTTCCTCTGTGCAGCAGCATGCAAGTGGATGGGGAAGGGAGTGGATTTGGGCACCGGGGAAGGGGGGACGTTCCGTAGGGTGGTGGGCATAGCGAAAAGATCTGAATCCCCTCCCATTTACATAGCAGGTTAAGCAGATGTAACATGTGCAGAGAGATTTAGACGTGAGAGAGCATGGTCAAACGTATCTAATTTGCAGTGTAAACATAACACTAAACAGCATGTGTGGGCTACATGAAAAAGCAGACAGACAAAAAAAAGTATTTGCTCTCCTTGCAATGCAACATGGTTTGTCCAAGTACACAACTACATACTTTTTTTTTTTAATCTCAACTCATAGAGAAGCTAGTTGCAAAAATCAGCTGTCCCAGAGAATCAGTACCTTTTCTGCAAATGGGAATGACTTCCCCTGCTGTTCCTCCATGTGTGCATGCACCAAATGAATTTCTGACATAAGCCTCAGATCTCATTCAAGTAAACCCTTTAATAACACATTTTAGGATAATTGATGGGCAGAGATCTGGGTGCTCCATGATCGTGAACGTGCAACTGCATTCTCATTCCCCAATTCACTTCCACATAAAGCTTGGTAAAAATGTAATGGACTCGTATGCCCCAATATGCTCATAAAAATGATTGGTACTTATGTAATATCTGGGCTCCCGTTTTTCTTATGAGACCGCATCCCCTCGTGGGGTTCGCTGCGCTCGCCACGCTATATAAAATCAACTCCATGCGTAGTTGGATAGTAGAGGTTTGAAAAAATGGGGTGCATTTAACATGGGAGCCCAGATAATACATAAGTACCAAATAATGAAATCAACAATGTATGGTGCATAGTTTCTGTTACCCAAAATCATTAATGTACTAATTTTCTTGTTACATTAAATAAACAGGACTCCAAAACAAATCTGTGGTGCAGCTCATATTTTGTGGAACAAGGATTACCACATAACGCACAAATATAGGAGCAGATTGCCTTCCAAACATTTCACTCATCCAACATTAGAGGCGGGGCCAGTACCCGGACACCTGTCCCACCAATTCCTGCTGCCTGGTAAATAAAGAATCTGAATGACTTTAACTAATAAATCAGTGGCCTCCATGTTTTTTCACCAATAAGCTCTATCTACCTCTGTGCATTCTGTATTATTAAAATTGTTAAATATGTAGTTCAATGTTATATACAAGAAAAGGAACTTTGTATATGAGGAGGGACTGAAACAACCAGATAGTCAATAATTGATTTGGGATCTAGATATGCCAAGGTACGAAAAAAATTCCACAGATTCAAAACCTAAATCATATGTGTGTGTTAGGAGTCATCATTTACTCCTATCTGTCTTGTCTGTCATGGGTTAATTTCAGTCTATGTTGGTAACTGACTCTCTGGTGGCCTCCGGTGGTGAATCTGTGCCAGTTCAGCCCAGTCCTCTGTGGATAATTTATGCTCAAGTCTGACCTCATTAGTCCTGCTGGGTTGGATGGTGCACAGCTGCCCTGATTACCTGAGGCCTTCTTAAGGCATCCTAACCTGTAGTAACCTGCCAGTCATAGCTGATAGTTCCTAGTGCTGTGTGCAAATCTGTTTGGTCTGAGCTCCTATGGTATCCTACTACAGCCCAGTGAACCCAAGCTAGCACTCCTGCTGAGCGTCCAGACCCTGCCTGGCTTTCATACTGTGGTGTGTTCCTGGTTCCCTTCCTGCCTGCCTGCTGGTTCCTGAGCCTGTTAGCAGTGTCCCTGCACTTAGTCTGTGTCCTGTCATTCTCCAAGATAAGTCAGGGAAATTCCCTGCAGTCTTTGCATTTACATTGTCTTTTATACCATCCCTGTGCATTGTTGCACCTGCACTGTAACGTTAGATTTTATATGCCATATCTGTGCATTGTTGCATTCACAGTGTGTTTGTCTCCACCCTTGTGTGTGCAAATCATCTCGAGGATTCCTCTTGCACTCTCCTTGCCTTGGCGGACACGTTGTCCCACATAAGACCAGACGTCATCGGGGACGGAGCCGTCATAACCAGCTCAGTGGAACGCGGCTGTTAGTGGTGAAGCCTAACAATGCACATGTCCGTCAACTACAAGGGGAGACAACAGAGTTTGGGGGCAGGGCTGGCGGTATCTTCCAGGGCCCCTATAATATGTCTAGTGTCCCTGTGGCTCCGAAACACTGCCATCTGTTGGCAGAAAGTGAAACTACATCTACTAGCTTTCGAATCATTTGCTTTGGGTGGGCTTACTAGTGGTATTGTAGTGTTGTCAGCACAAGTGTGTGAGGTTATAGTTATAGGTTTTAGCAAAAAAGAGGGGAAGGGGTAAGGGGGGAGGCCTAGGGCACTGGACTATAATGACAGAAAATGAGAAGGCATGCTCCAATCAATACAATGAGGTAAATATTTGAACATTATATGATTGTGGAGGTGCTCCCAGGGAGTGGGGTAATTGTGAACAAAAAGATTGGATATCCAAGGGAGGATATCAAAAAAGTCTCCCGGGTGGGGCACAGCCTTCTATTGAAAGTAAATAACTGTTAATACAAACTTTATTGGTTAAAACATTGCCCTAAAATAGGGTCTGACAAAGACAGAAGACAAGGACAAACAGATAACACTTATAGACAAATATGTGAGAAAGTAGTGAAATATTTCGTAATACTTATGTCTATGGATTATACCTGGAGGATATCTTCCAGATATCAATTACTGTATATCAATATACTCGTGTGAATCCTAATAGACAGTAGGCACCTCAAATAACAATATATTGTTCAAGAATAAATATCAAAATTTCATATTATTTACAGAAATAATTTTAACATATAATTTTGCCACAATGTTTCCTGTGGGTGACAGTGTGGTCTTAGCTTAAGATATCTGAGTGTCGAGATGGTAGCAGTATAGTAGAGATATAGGGGTACCTGAGTTGTGATTTGCTAAGGGAGTCGCTGCTGCCTGTGCATGTGACGCTTGTCAGTGAATGCGCAGTTGAGCGGACTCCGAGAGCGTCACAGGTATCGGAATATAGATGATAGAGTTTCTGCTGTTCCCAGGGGTGACCTGTCTGGCTCTGTTATATGTACTACAGCGCAGAGTCGGATCCCGGGTCCCCTGGGAATGAGAGAACCCTGAGTAGATGTAGGGTATAGATTACTCCTTCACTCTATCCCTGGTGTATGCTGCTATCCTCTGTGTACAGAGATAACTGTAGTGAACAGAGGTTGAGCGATGCCACCCTGGCGGTGAGGTGTGGAAAGAAGTTAAGTTTGCACATAAATAGGAAAAGGTACGGTTACCTGTAGTTTCCTATAATGGGTTGCTGAAATAATGTGCCGGAAAGAGTAGAGAGAAGGTTTTTAGGAGAGGATAGGGGTGGAACCCAGACTTTAGTATGGTATGCAGCAATTATTGAGCTGATGTTATTATGTAATCGATTTAATGTACTTTCAACAATGGATCAATCTGTTGTGATCTCTTAATTAGAGGGTGGAAGTACAGGGCATAATCACCACAAATCTTCTCAATATGGTATCCAATACCTGATACAAGCACAATTTTTAGTCACATATATTATGAGCAGGTAATTATTCTGCTAATCTCAATGGTGTACGTAAAAGAGTAGCTGTAACGTTTATAGTAGTTCTATCTTGGATGCATATAGTGCTGGCACAGGTACTCCAATGATAGCTATGACAAGTATAGTAGATATTATGAGTAGTAACCCTTGCGTTCAATAATAAGAGACAGACACTACAAAGAATATGCGTCTCTACAATTGAAAGTTCAATATTCGAGTTTAGGAATGGAGATGCATAAAATAGTTTCCACACCTCTTCTCAGTTTGATATCCAGCGTTTTTTTGCATATATAATAGCATAAATGCTTGAATGCTGGTGGTTGAGGCAGGTGAGGAAAATTATGCTAACAATAATAGCAATAGATTTTTGCAAGGAATATCAATGGCTTAAATGGTAGGTTGAACATGGGAGTTCAATTGATGCCACTAGTAATAAAGTAATGTGGGCTAAAACAAAGATAGTGAATTGTTGTAAACAAATAATTGAAGCGTTATAAGGTGACAATCAAGTTTGGCAGTGGATATCAGTAACTGCAGTTACTGCAATAGGTATCTATGCCTGTAAACACAGAATAAACGCTAAAGTTTAATTTATGCCACTGAGACTCAGAGAACATCAATAGCTACAATTGTAAATATAATGCAAGAGTTCAGTTGATGCCACAAATAATAGAGTGATAGAAGCTAAGACAGAAAGGTAAACTGTTGCAAACAATCAATTAATGCATTGCAGAGTGACATTCAGGTTTTACAATAGATGTCTATGACTGCAGTTACACAGTAAGCGCTAATGCTGGGTACACACCAGGACGACTAGGGCCCGATCAGCACAATCTAGATCCGATTCCGATCAATTGGATGCAGATTGTGTGCTGATTGGGCCCTTTTCTGAGCTGGTGTGGAGCGATTCCGATCCGATGCGCGGTCCCGCGGGTCGGTCGGTCGTTATTGAGATCCTACCTGCTGCAGGTAGGATCTCAATGACGACCATACAACCGGGTGCGGGTCGCCATCGGATCGGACCCGCTCACGGTGCACATCGTGAGCGGGTCGTGCCCTCCCGCGTCATCGTGAGCGGGTCGGACGAGACACTGACGACCCGCTCACAATGTGCATCGTGAGCAGGTCGTCCTGGTGTGTACCCTACATAAGATTCAATTCTGCCACTAAGATTGGAACAAGTATGATAGTTTTTGCAGACAATAATTTCGTATATTAATAGTATGATAGTTGAATTTTGTAATAAGTGTTTGTGACTGCAATCATGAAATTAGCGCTAGAATACAATGTAATACCACAGGGTCTGATACACTCACAGACTTTGACCCGCAGGGATCTGTTGTAGATAATCCTGAATAATCCTCTTGGTGTATGCAGGTAAGGTCGGAGCGCTGTGGTAGAGGGAACACAAGTGCCAGCAAGCGAGACGTGTGTCTTTCTATGTGACAGCTTACACTGATTCAGGCGCCGACACTGTGTATGCTGTAGGCGCCGGAGTCCAAATATTGGTGAGTGTATTCAGCGCAGCGTGTCAATGAAAGCCGGCAAGGGGTGGCCGGGTTGCTGGAGGTGCACTGTGTCAGCGCCGAGGCAGGTGCAGTCTCTGTGATGCTCCGTGCAAAAACGCCGACAGTGAGCTCAGAAGTAAGCCGCCAGGGCTACGTCAGTCCTGCAGGGAGTGTGGCCGCTGTGTTTCGCCGTGGGAGCCGGCAGTATGTTCCAGACTAGGCTGTGAGCTTCGCGCGGCATCCAAAGTCTGTCTGAGGTTAACTCTATGGTCAGTAGCAATCTGTCAGCCACAGGAAGGCTATGCGACAATTAGAAGAGGTGATGTAGGTCCTGCTTGTGCACAGCAGGGACCTTACGAACGAGACGTACGTTTCACCGTTAGGCTTTCTCAATCAGGTTATAATTATGATTGAACCAGGAAAACTTCCCAGTTATTGGCAATTTCAGCCAAACAAAATAATCAAATGAGGGCTTGTATATTTAGTGCTATTCACAAGCAGTTGCTTAGTAACTGCCAGTGCCTCAGAGTGGGAAATGCTTGTGAACCAGCTACAGACATTAATAGTGCATAAAAGATGTGCGTCTGTAATGGAAGGTAATAACTGTAATTTAAAAAAAATGTTGTGGCATATTTATATAAGCAGTCTCACTGTGTATACAAGGTTGTAAATGCAGTAGATATTCAGAAACATTGATATCGGGTAATAAAATCAGTTATACCAGGAGGCTCAGACAAGTCTTGATGTGTTACTGCACAGAAGTCCTGATTCTGATTTGCCACAAATGTGAATGCTTACACAGTTAATGGGCTCATATTATATTTTAAGCAGTCTGCTTGTGTATAAGTGTGATGGTCCCTGAGTATTATGCAGATCCACTGGATGGACCATACACACTACAATATTGGGTAAACATCTGCAAACATGAGTGAGTGACTGATGTAAATCCTGGGTTGGGATGCATTCAGCATGCCAGCAGTTAGGGCTACCATCAGGAGACTGGTGCCAGAAACCTGACATCAATAAGGATGTTGACGCCAGATTCCCAACTTCCGGAATGCCGAATGGTAATTATGTGTGGAAAGCTAGTGCAAGATCAGAGAAGGGGGTTAGGTTTAGGCCCTAGGAGCGACATAGGGTTAGCCTGCAGGGTAGGAAAGTAGATTAAGGCTGTCAGTAAAAGGGTAAGGTTTAGGCACATAGAAGTGGGGTTAGGCTGTGGGGTAAAGGGGTAGGTTTAGTCAGCGGGGTATGGGGATTACGGTTAGGTACCAGGGTTAGGGTAAGGCTGCTGGGAGGGCAGGGGAAGGACAGGTATAGAGCGATGGATCAGGAGTTGCCACTGATTGCAGTTACAAAATTGCCTGGGGCGCAGAGAGGGTTTGCACCGGCCCTGACAACAAGAATGTATACATAACTTTGGTTCAGGCGCTGATTAGTTCAAGATCATTCACTCCTCCCATCAATGGTTTTTAGGGCGGTATCATGTGAATAAAAACTTAATATAGTGAAGTACAGTCAAACAACACTTTAATACATAAAATCACTGGTAAACCACAATTTGATTTCCAGTGAACAACAGGTATATTACACAGGTATTTACTACAGGGCATTCCCTGCAATACATAGATAAAATTCCAAAGTGAGCATAAGAAGGTCAGTGTCACAATTACCGGATTTGGTAGAACTGGTATCAGCAGTTCTTAAATGCGCAGGAGAAATTGTCCCGGGGCAACTCACTACCAGTCAGCTTCCACCCTCTGGCACCGTCACTCTAGATCCGTCTGTCCGCTCACCATAATGACCAACGCGTTTCGACTTCAATATGAGTCTTTTTCAAGGTCCAAATGTTAGATCTAACATTAAGTTTTTATTCACATGATACCGCCCTAAAAACCATTGATGGGAGGAGTGAATGATCTTGAACTAATCAGCGCCTGAACCAAAGTTATGTATACATTCTTGTTGTGCACCTGCGATTTAGGTGTCACATTATATAAGCCGGAAATGAACGAGTTAAGAGCTGAACATAACCAATTTTTTGTGCTTTTTATTTTTCAATCCAATGCTATATATTTTTGTTTACAAGTTTTAAAAACCCTCACATGAGATCCTAAACTGTAAAGGCACAAAATCAACAGGGTAGACTCATACTAACAGTACATAAAGCAAGACTATGGGCGAAATGTAATAGGGTGCGATTTTTGGACGAGTTCCAAACGCGCCAGAAATCGCACCTTTAAAAATCGCGTTTTTTGCCGCGAATTCGCATATGTAATGAGATGCGAATTAGCGGCAAAAAATGCGATTTGCCGCGATTTGCCGCAATTTTTAGTCATGAAAATGTGCGCATTTTCAGTCATGAAAATGTGCGCATTTTCATAAATGCGATTTTGTGCAAAAAAAAAAAAAGTAAAAAAAAAAACGGCGTGGGGTCCCCCCTCCTAAGCATAACCAGCCCCGGGCTCATTGAGCCGGACCTGGTTCCAAAAATACGGGGGGACAAAAAGCATAGGGGTCCCCCGTATTTCTGAAACCAGCCCCGGACTCTTGGACCGGTCCTGGTTCCAAAATTACGGGGGACAAAAAATCTGGGGGTCCCCCGTATTTTGAAACCAGCACCGGGCTCCAACAGCCCGCGGTGTCATGCCACAGCCGGGGGACACTTTTTATACAAGGTACCCCGGCCAAAACATGAGCACCGTGGCTGGTCAGCCTTGGACGGGGTACCTGGAGGAGTGGGGACCCCCCCAATAAAGGGGTCCCCCCCCCCCCAGGCTTCACCCGTCCAGGGCTGAAGCCCGGGGCTGTCACCGGCGTCCGTGGCCAGTGGACGCCGGCCTGATAGGGTTAAATCCATCATACATATCATTACATTGCTTTTTACCGGCGAACTACAAGCCAATCAGGACTGAGCTATGCGTCTCCATGGAGACGCATACTGTAGCTCAGCCAATCACGCTCTCAGCCTCTGTAGCACTCGGACAGCGCTACAGAAGCTACGGAGAAAGCCGGTGACAGGCAACGGAGAAAGCCGGTTCTCCCCGCTGCCTGTCAGTGCGGGGGGAGCCGGCTGTAAAGCAGCCAGACCAGCGCTGGATCCAGGAATGGTAAGTAACGCTGGTGTAAAAGTGAGGTGTGTGTGTGTAATAAACTTGTACTTCTCTGTGTGTGTGTTTTTTATAAACATTCTTTTTACAGGTGGACTACAAGTCCCAGCGGGCCCATTAATGCCCCGCATGCTGGGACTTGTGGTTCTCCAAGTCCCAGCATGCGGGGGAGGTCTGCTGGCACTTGTAGTTCGCCGGTAAAAAGCAATGTAATGATATGTATGATGGATTTAACCCTATCAGGCCGGCGTCCACTGGCCACGGACGCCGGTGACAGCCCCGGGCTTCAGCCCTGGACGGGTGAAGCCTGGGGGGGGACCCCTTTATTGGGGGGGTCCCCACTCCTCCAGGTACCCCGTCCAAGGCTGACCAGCCACGGTGCTCATGTTTTGGCCGGGGGACCTTGTATAAAAAGTGTCCCCCGGCTGTGGCATGACACCGCGGGCTGTTGGAGCCGTGCTGGTTTCAAAATACGGGGGACCCCCAGATTTTTTGTCCCCCGTATTTTTGGAACCAGGACCGGTCCAAGAGTCCGGGGCTGGTTTCAGAAATACGGGGAACCCCTATGCTTTTTGTCCCCCCGTATTTTTGGAACCAGGTCCGGCTCAATGAGCCCGGGGCTGGTTATGTTTAGGAGGGGGGACCCCACGCCGTTTTTTTTTTATAAAAACACTTTTACACATTTTTATTAACAGAACCATGCACAGATCTCAATGATCTGTGCATGGTTCTGTGAAATTCGCCTGTCAGAACCTGGTCTATTTTTTTTGCGATTTTTGGTAACATTTACCAAAAATCGCACCCTATTACATTTGCGAGTTGTATACTTTATAATGGGAAAACATCTGGATGCGAATTGAAATGTGACTAAAAATCGCACTTCTAAAAGTGCGATTTCGCGGCAAAAAGTGCGATTTTTTACCGCGATTTTCAACCTATTAAATGTGCGATTTTCGGAAAATGTGCGATTTCGGCCGTTTTTGACCAAAAATCGCACATGTCTAAAAAATCGCACCCTATTACATTTCGCCCCAGATATATATATATATATATATATATATATATATATATATATATATATATATATATAGGGAAGACGGTCCGGCACTCCCAGTAACAGTACCTCTCAGCGATCGGTGCCTTCACTGCAGGGACTTGCTGTGATATACAAACGAAGGTGCGGCACTCACGATCAGTCAAACAATAAACGATATGCTGCCACAGAGGTTCGATCAACGTTTCAAAACTTTATTGTTTTGTCATCAGGATAAGATAACATGTAACACTGACCTTAATAAAGCAGAGAATACACACCATGTGGAAAATGCTGTTTCCTGTGGGCGGGGCTGGGTACCCGCCCCTCAGTCCAGCCTGAATGACATCACTCACTAGGGACGCACTCAGATGACATCACCATCACCATAACAACATGAATACAAAACAAACACACAGGGAATGATCCAGCACTGTAAAGAACAAGAGATATATAATCAATAAGCAGCAAAAAATGAACAAAAAATGCACAGAACATGAGGACCAAACATGTTTAACGAAATATTCCAAGAGGTAGCATTTCATTTAACCCCCGAGGGGACATCGTGTCTAACTGGTGAATCCACCAGGACTCTTTGCGTAACAGTGCTCTCGCACGGTCGCCTCCTCTTTTGGAAGCTGGAACACAATCTATGGCTCTATATTTGAGACTGGACAGGGGATGTTTTTTAACAGCGAAATGCCTCGCAACCGGCTGATCGCTTTTCCCACTTGTCAGGGCACTGCGTATAGAGTGCCTGTGCATCGCCATGCGTTCTTTCAGTTTGCGTTCTGTTTTTCCCACATAATACATACTGCAGGGGCAGGTGATAAGATACACAATGTGTGTAGAATTGCAGGTAAAGTGGTGTTTGATGACATATGTTTTACCCGAATATGGGTGATTAAAGGTGTCACCTGTCTGTAAAAACTGGCAGGTGACACATGGGCATCTGAAATTACCTGTGCGGACGTTGTCAAGCCAGTTACTACTGGTGGCATCAGGTTTAAAATGTATGTCAGTTTTGACCAGGAGTTGTTTGAGATTTTTGCCCTTGGTGTAACAGGGCATAACTCTCAATTTGTCAAAAGGAAGGCTTTTATCGCTGGCTAAAATAGGCCAGTTCTTTTTTACAGTGGACACAATCAGAGGTGCTGCGGTGTTGAAGCGGGTGACCATGGGAAGAATCCCCTCCATATTTTTATTATCTACGGCTCTTTTTTCTAGGAGTGACTTCCTGTCAAGATCAAGAACCTTGTCTTGACACTTTTTCAACCTCTGTCTGTTATAACCCCTTTGTTCGAGTTTTTCACAAAACTCACTGATTTGTGTCTTGCAGGTTTCATGGTTGCTGTTAATGCGCTTATAACGCAACATTTGCGAATAAGGCAGACTTTCTACAAGTTTTCTCGGATGGCAACTTTGGGGTTGCAACATGGTGTTGCGGTCCGTACTTTTGACAAAAACTTTGGTCTCCAATGTCTCGGTGTTATACGTGATATCTACATCCAGGAAATGTACCCTGGTGCAGTTTATATCAAACGTAAATTTTATAGGGCAGGAAGTATTATTGTGGCCATTAATGAGATCTGAGAGGGAAAGAGATGTACCCTTCCACAAAATAAACAGGTCATCAATAAAACGTTTAAACAAAAGACAATTGGATGAAAAAACGACATTTGAAAAAAATACATCTGTTTCAATGGAAAACATAAAAATGTTTGCGAAAGAAGGGGCTACTGAGGACCCCATAGAAACACCACATAGCTGCAAATAAAACACATCATTGTACAAAAAAAAAAAAAAAAAAAAAAAAAATTGTTTTTCAATAAAAATTCCATGGCACCCACAATAAATTCAATTGGTCCCATCAAAGTCACTCTGTGCGACCAGGAACCTATGTAGGGCCGTGAGTCCCATCTCATGTGGTATGGCCGTATACAATCCCGTCACATCAATCGTTGCTAGGCAACCAATATCCTTGGATTTATAAAACGGTTCCAGGGACAGCAAAAAGTCCGTGGTATCCAGAATAAATGAAGGTTGCTTTTTGATGAGGGGTTGCAACCAATCATCAATTAGAGTTGCCAGCGGTTGTAGAAGAGACCCTTGCGCGGCCACAATGGGGCGCCCAGGTGGAGGGTCCAACCCCTTATGCACTTTGGGCAAAGTATAAAATATAGGCACCCCTCATCAAAAAGCAACCCGGCCCTACATAGGTTCCTGGTCGCACAGAGTGACTTTGATGGGACCAAAATTGAATTTATTGTGGGTGCCATGGAATTTTTATTGAAAAACAATTTTTTTCTGTACAATGATGTGTTTTATTTGCAGCTATGTGGTGTTTCTATGGGGTCCTCAGTAGCCCCTTCTTTCGCAAACATTTTTATGTTTTCCATTGAAACAGATCTATTTTTTTCAAATGTCGTTTTTTCATCCAATTGTCTTTTGTTTAAACGTTTTATTGATGACCTGTTTATTTTGTGGAAGGGTACATCTCTTTCCCTCTCAGATCTCATTAATGGCCACAATAATACTTCCTGCCCTATAAAATTTACGTTTGATATAAACTGCACCAGGGTACATTTCCTGGATGTAGATATCACGTATAACACCGAGACATTGGAGACCAAAGTTTTTGTCAAAAGTACGGACCGCAACACCATGTTGCAACCCCAAAGTTGCCATCCGAGAAAACTTGTAGAAAGTCTGCCTTATTCGCAGATGTTGCGTTATAAGCGCATTAACAGCAACCATGAAACCTGCAAGACACAAATCAGTGAGTTTTGTGAAAAACTCGAACAAAGGGGTTATAACAGACAGAGGTTGAAAAAGTGTCAAGACAAGGTTCTTGATCTTGACAGGAAGTCACTCCTAGAAAAAAGAGCCGTAGATAATAAAAATATGGAGGGGATTCTTCCCATGGTCACCCGCTTCAACACCGCAGCACCTCTGATTGTGTCCACTGTAAAAAAGAACTGGCCTATTTTGGCCAGCGATAAAAGCCTTCCTTTTGACAAATTGAGAGTTATGCCCTGTTACACCAAGGGCAAAAATCTCAAACAACTCCTGGTCAAAACTGACATACATTTTAAACCTGATGCCACCAGTAGTAACTGGCTTGACAACGTCCGCACAGGTAATTTCAGATGCCCATGTGTCACCTGCCAGTTTTTACAGACAGGTGACACCTTTAATCACCCATATTCGGGTAAAACATATGTCATCAAACACCACTTTACCTGCAATTCTACACACATTGTGTATCTTATCACCTGCCCCTGCAGTATGTATTATGTGGGAAAAACAGAACGCAAACTGAAAGAACGCATGGCGATGCACAGGCACTCTATACGCAGTGCCCTGACAAGTGGGAAAAGCGATCAGCCGGTTGCGAGGCATTTCGCTGTTAAAAAACATCCCCTGTCCAGTCTCAAATATAGAGCCATAGATTGTGTTCCAGCTTCCAAAAGAGGAGGCGACCGTGCGAGAGCACTGTTACGCAAAGAGTCCTGGTGGATTCACCAGTTAGACACGATGTCCCCTCGGGGGTTAAATGAAATGCTACCTCTTGGAATATTTCGTTAAACATGTTTGGTCCTCATGTTCTGTGCATTTTTTGTTCATTTTTTGCTGCTTATTGATTATATATCTCTTGTTCTTTACAGTGCTGGATCATTCCCTGTGTGTTTGTTTTGTATTCATGTTGTTATGGTGATGGTGATGTCATCTGAGTGCGTCCCTAGTGAGTGATGTCATTCAGGCTGGACTGAGGGGCGGGTACCCAGCCCCGCCCATAGGAAACAGCATTTTCCACATGGTGTGTATTCTCTGCTTTATTAAGGTCAGTGTTACATGTTATCTTATCCTGATGACAAAACAATAAAGTTTTGAAACGTTGATCGAACCTCTGTGGCAGCATATCGTTTATTGTTTGACTGATCGTGAGTGCCGCACCTTCGTTTGTGTATATATATATATATATATATATATATAGCTGCGGGTGTTGTCCGGCACTCTCAAAAGAGTCTTTCTATCACACAGCACTTTATGCACCACTGAGACGCACACGTCCTGATTAAAAAGCCTGGTCGGCTTTGAAACGTTGACATGACGCCGTGTGTACTTTATCACTGATGTCATAAATTTGGATTTTGGATACCTTCTATTGACCCTTGAGTGCCGCCTGTATTCTTCTGGGGTTGTTACCACAATAGCTCCAGCGAATCTCCTCATTACCTATATATATATATATATATATATATATATATATATATATATATATATATATATATATATATATGCACAAGGAATGGATATAGAGAGCGCTAAACAGAAACCTCCACCTTACTGTGATATTCAAAAGTGGGTTCGGTACTCTTTACTTAGAAGGGCGCCCATCTCGGGCATTGAATGCACTAAAAAATCAGGTGCGATGCGACAGACGAGATGCCCGAGATTTCCCATAGGGAACAATGTTAAATGTCTCAATTGACCGGATTTTCCTGTTCAATGCCTCAATTGACCAAATTTTTCCATAGGAAACAATGTTAAATGGACCACAGAGGCCAAATAGGCACCCTGAAGTGAATAATGGCCACCCGAATTGTTAACGCCACCCCACGATCAACGTCAACCCGAAGCGTGGCGAGCGCAGCGAGCCCGCGAGGGGCGGCGGTACGCTCCTACGACCTTTTCATACCCCCACTATCCACGTCGGCGTGGAGTTGAGAATAGAAAGTGTGGCGAGCGCAGCGAGCCACCGAGCCCGAAGCGTGACGAGCGCAGCGAGCCACCGAGCCCGAAGCGTGGCGAGCGCAGCGAGCCCCGCGAGGGGACGCGGATACCTTCACAGGTATCCGCGTCCCCTCGCGGGCTTCACAGCTGTCCGCGTACCCTCGCGGGGCTCGCTGCGCTCGCCACGCTTCGGGCTCGGAGGCTCGCTGCGCTCGCCACACTTTCTATTCTCAACTCCACGCCGACGTGGATAGTGGGGGTATGAAAAGGTCGTAGGACGCGTACCGCCGCCCCTCGCGGGCTCGCTGCGCTCGCCACGCATCGGGTTGACGTTGATCGTGGGGTGGCGTTAACAATTCGGGTGGCCATTATACACTTCAGGGTGCCTATTTGGCCTCTGTGGCCCATTTAACATTGTTTCCTATGGAAAAATCGGGTCAATTGAGGCATTGAACAGGAAAATTGGGTCAATTGAGACATTTAACATTGTTCCGTATGGGAAATCTCGGGAATCTCGTCGGTTGATCGCACCCGATTTTTTAGTGCATTCAATGCCCGAGATTTTTTACTAACGATGCCCACAATCAAAATCGTGGGCGCCCTTCTAAGTAAAGAGTACCGTGGGTTCAAATTCTTACGATTTGTAAACAAATTTTATTTAAAAAATAAATGACATAGTCAATGTCAGACACTGTTAACATTAAACATGATAAAGTTGTGATACAAGAATTTCTGGTGAGTCGAGACCCAACGCGTTTCGCCGATGAACAAGTCGTAGTGGACTCGAGGGGTAGTGGACTCGAGATTCTGAGCTTAGGAAGGTCTAAAATTGAGTTTTTAAAAAAACTTCTTATGACGCTAAGATGACGTCCTATGATGTTAGAGGGTCTGTCATACAGATGTCTGTCATATACATATGCGGGTTGCGCTGTCCAAGGGTTAGGTAAAAACCGGAGGTGTATCAATCGCTCCTTACACGTGTCTGCCTGCCATTAATAAATATATATAGTTGCAGATGATCTATTCTGCTTGTTTATGATACTCAATGTAAAATATTACTGTTACATTTTTTTACTATTACCGTAGCTGTAATGATTCAAATATTGAATTATACATGCTGCATAGTAATGTGAGATATTTAATAACTGGCCTAGTGATATTTGCCTGAGCATAATAAATAACAGTCCTCTCAGGGTATGATAAATAGTGGTCCTTCCCACTCCTAAAATCTGTCTTTTTAATGCAAGATAGTTTATTAATACAGCCAAAGTGATAAATGGCAACGAAGAGAAAGAGGTGTGATCCTATAATTAATGCGTTATCTATCACACTAGCCCAGTTACCATCCACAGCACTGCAAAATCACTGTTGGCATTAAGGGCATTGACACTTAGGGGGTTATTTTGGTTCACTCTTTCTGACAAAATCCTTCTTAGATGGACAAAATCATGTGCACTGCAGGGGGGCAGATGTAACAGGTGCAGATAGAATTAGATTTGGGTGAGTTATATTGTTTCTGTGAAGGGGAAATACTGACTGCTTTATTTGTACACTGCAATATAGATCTCACTTTGAAGAAAAACGCCACCAAAATGTAACTGTCATGAACCCCGGTTCTCGCACTGCTCGCATGCGCCCCTTACCGGCACGCTGGGGTAGTGTCCTCCGTAGGTCGGCTGCCGGCACAGTCGGCAATCCCTGGCGTGATGTCTTTTGCTTCCAAGTCACCCCTGCGTCACTGTAAGCTCCAGGTGTATTCCCTGATCAAGTTGCGGGTCACATGATCCAGGTAAACTCCATCTTACTTCCTGGTCTGTGTGCTGCTGCTGCGGCTAATTCCATCACCTGCGTCTGATTCTCTAATCACCTGGAGGGATAAATACCCAGCTCACAGTCTCCTCCTTGTCTTGAACAACTCGTCAGTTTACCTGTGAGTTCTCCAGCGTTAAGCTCCTGTCAAGACTCCCCACGTGCTCCAGAGGTCCGGTTTCCTGAGTCCGCTGTCACCTGTGTTACTCTCAGCGTCCTGGTCATTCCACTCCTGCCAGAAGTCTCCACGTGTTTCCATCTTCCGTGTGATCCTGTCTTCTCGTGCAGTCCAGGTTACTTGCTCAGTGTCCGGTTATCCGTGGGTTCCGTGCCCGTCTCCTCTCGGCTCTCAGGCCGCTCCAGTGATCCCCAGTATCGGCTCCCTAGCCGCCCCAGTGATTCCAGCGATCCCCAGTGATCTCAAGTACCGGCTCCTTAGCCGCTCCAGCGATCCCCAGTGATCTCAAGTACCGGCTCCCTAGCCGCTTCAGTGATCCCCAGTGATCTCAAGTACCGGCTCCCTAGCCGCTCCAGCGATCCCCAGTGATCTCAAGTATCGGCTCCCTAGCCGCTCCGGTAATTCTCATTGTCTCCAGTGTCCCCCTGTGTTACCTTCACGTCATCCCCGGCTTCCAGGCCGCATCCCACTACTCTCAAGTACCCTCCGTATTGCTGTATAGCATTCAGTGCCATCGATCACCATCGATGGTTTTCGTACCCCATTAAAGACTCTTGTTATCCAAACTCTGCCAAAGTCACAGGGGAACCTGGGCAGAGGGCCGCGACCTGGTCGGCAGTTGCAGCTAAGTCCATATCCCCTTGCGGGGGTCCCTGGTGAATACCACTGTCGGCTTAGACCCCGCGCCTCTACCTTAGGTCTCAGCCAATCCTCTGTGTCCCCGGCAGTTCAGTCCTCTCCTGTCTCTGTGCATGAGCTCCAGCTATCTCAAGCCTCCTCGCTTCCAGTTCCCTGCGCCCTCCACTGGCGCACCCAGGTCAGTGCCGGGAACACAGACAGTCCAGGCCGTGACAGTAACTCTCTCTGCACATGTTATATCTGCTCCACCTGCAGTGCACATGGTTTTGTACATTTCAGAAGGAATTTGCGTCTAAGAGTGAACTAGAATAAGGCCCTTAATGCCTAATTCAAGTTGGCTCGGTAGGCAGCAAATTTCGATGCTTACCGAGCACTGAAACGCCACCTGGCCCAACCACCACCACCCAATTTACACTTTAAATCAAATGGGTTTTGCAGTGTGAATGATTGGCGCTTTAAAAAACTCTCACTTTCTGAATCTCTCTATTACATTTCACGCATAATTTCCATACATCCAGTTACACACAGTTGGAAGTAGGGTGGCCAATCCCGGGATCGGGATCGTCGAGTTTCCAATCCCGGGATTTCTGGATTAGACTGCCTATGCGCAGTCTAATGCCAGGCAGCATCAGAGGTCACGCTGCGCAGGCCACACAACAGTCGCCGCCTCCTCATCTGATGCCTGCGCTGACCACCCGCCACCCGTCCTACCACCCAGCCTGCATTCGTCTCTACCCGGACCGCCGGACCATCGCCCGACAACCACCCACGCACCCAGGCTACATCCTTCCGACAACATGCCTTGCTATATCCGCCCAGCTCCATCACCCGCCTGGCCGCACCGCACCTGTAAGTAAATATGTGGGCGGCCGGGGCGGGTTTTTAGCATTAGGGAAGCCAATCCTGGGAATCCCGGGATTGGGCATTTTTGAATCCCGAATTCCGGGATTGAAAAAATACCCCGGGATTGGCAACCCTAGTTGGAAGTGTATACAGCATTTTACCTCTGCACATGCATCCTGATGTTTCCCGCCAGTGGTCGCAGATCAAAATTGCATACGATTCTTGCAATTTCAATGGCCATTTCTTGGCAATACAGAGGGGTCTTTAAGTAATGGGCATGTTGCAGACCTTTTGGTGTCAGTGAAAAGTAGCATTGAAACATGCGGCCATGGTCACTGGGACATTGTACGTCTGCCATAGGCCGATGCTGCGCCAAAAGTGTATCTTTGTACAGAGTTGTACCATAGACAGTGGATTTCTCAACAGGATAAAAACTGTCTGTGTGTTACGATTAACCGCTGAAGCTCTAAGCAGAACCCCTGAAGCTCTAACAAAACAAACTGATTGCAGACAAATGCTGGATGTTTAATAAAGAATATGAAGTACATAAGGAAAAATGCAGGTAATGAGGCAGGTAAAAACCGGAACAGACTTTAGAGCTCACCAAACATTACAGTACAGGTCACAGACTTGAGTGCAAGGCATAATGTGAAGTGCAGGGCATCGGCAGAGGTGCAAGATAATGGCTGGAAACACTTCCTTCAACACCAAGGACAGCCAAACAATGACCAGCTCTGAGTGCTGGTATCAGAGAGGCAGCTCACAGGTGTCCAATGTAAGCTGATTGTCTCAATCACCAGGCACCTGATTCCCCAGAGTCTAGAGACAATGCAATAAGTCCAAATGTGCCTGATGACCCCTAGTGGTAAGACAAATGCAAAACACAGACAGACCTAACACTGTGGCATTGGCATAACAACTCATTCACTCCACAGTTTGATAACCCCACCCCAATTCAGTGTGCCCTATATCTGCTGCTCTGCCCACGCTATGTCCCAAAGCTTCCTCTCTCTGATGCTATGTCTTTGTCCCATAAACTCCATTGTGCCCCACTCACTCATTCCATCCCACCCCCATACTTACCAAAATGTTTAAAGGTATGATGGATTTTTTTCCTAGTCTTCTCCAGTAAAATTTCTGTCCCATCACCTAAGCAGTGGGAGCCATTAGAGCGTGCCCACCATTTCCCACTGTACGGGTATGTTGGAGGTGGGATAGGCCATACACAATTATATATATATTACTATTGTAAAGCGCAACGGAATCTGCTTGTCTTTTAGGACCAGAATAAAATAGCTACTATTAACAACAATGTGCAACAATGTGTGAGAATTCACTAGTTACAGATTTGCATCTTTGCATCAAACTACTGCAATAGACATGAACGAAATTCCAGGCATTTTATTACTAAGGCCAATCATTGTTTCAGTGTAGGAAACAATACATATGATAGTCTCCACTTGTTATAAGAACACACTGCACTACGATTCTCTATTATACTTGAAACCTTCTCTATATATAAATACAAAGACGTTGTACTATAGCAATTTGTTTAGACAATAACAGCATATAGCCACTTAATCACTGGGAAATTTGTAGAACACTGAGAATAAAACATTTCAATCTATTAGAATGCGGACCCCAGAGGCTCCACAAGGGGAACATTGATTATACCTAATTGTTTTGTGATTCATAAATAAACATTTTAAATTATCAGTACATCTTTATCCTTTAGTAGTAACACTCTCACCTTAAGATATCTTTATTAATAATTAATACATTATATTACATAGTATTCATATGGATTGGACAGCAACATATATTATTTAAAAAGCTTTATTACAGAACAATTTAATTACAAGAAGGAGGTAATTTTTCAACTCATATATAACCCAAATGAAGTTACTGCTTCAGTGGTAAGCCCTGGAAAATTTCTGGGGTACTTGTGGAGTATCACGGCTCCCATCGTATGGCATCGTATGCCATATGTAGTGGCATACGATGGCATACGATGCGATGCGATGTTTTACCGATTTTTTAGCATTTTTGCTCAAAAATCGTATGCCATCGCATGGCATCGTATGCCATATGTAGTGGCATACGATGTCATACGATGCGATACGATGTTTTACCGATTTTTGAGCAAAAATGGTCAAAAATCGGTAAAACATCGGATAACATCGTATGCCATATGTAGTGGCATACGATGTCATACGATGCGATACGATGTTTTACCGATTTTTGAGCAAAAATGGTGAAAAATCGGTAAAACATCGCATGGCATTGTATGCCATCGATGCGATACGATGTTTTACCGATTTTTGAGCCATTTTAGCTCAAAAATCGTATGCGATCGCATCGGATACCATACGATGGCATCCGATGCGATGCGATGGCACCCGATTTTGCACTGAAATGCATCAGAATGCATTGAAATGTGTATTAAAGTAGTGAAATGCCCCAAAATGCCATTTTTCATAGTGCACCACCCCCACTATCAACGTCAACCCGAAGCGTGGCGAGCGCAGCGAGCCCGCGAGGGGCGGCGGTACGCGTCCTACGACCTTTTCATACACCCACTATCCACGTCGGCGTGGAGTTGAGAATAGAATAGTGTGGCGAGCGCAGCGAGCCACCGAGCCCGAAGCGTGGCGAGCGCAGCGAGCCCCGCGAGGGGACGCGGATACCTGTAAAGCCCGCGAAGAGACGCGTATAGCTGTGAAGGTATCCGCGTCCCCTCGCAGGGCTCGCTGCGCTCGCCACGCTTCGGGCTCGGTGGCTCGCTGCGCTCGCCACACTATTCTATTCTCAACTCCACGCCGACGTGGATAGTGGGGGTATGAAAAGGTCGTAGGACGCGTACCGCCGCCCCTCGCGGGCTTGCTGCGCTCGCCACGCTTCGGGTTGACGTTGATAGTGGGGGTGGTGCACTATGAAAAATGGCATTTGGGGGCATTTCACTACTTTAATACACATTTCAATGCATTCTGATGCATTTCAGTGCAAAATCGGGTGCCATCACATCGCATCGGATGCCATCGTATGGCATCCGATGCGATCACATACGATTTTTGAGCTAAAATGGCTCAAAAATCGGTAAAACATCGTATCGCATCGATGGCATACGATGCCATGCGATGTTTTACCGATTTTTCACCATTTTTGCTCAAAAATCGGTAAAACATCGTATCGCATCATATGACATCGTATGCCACTACATATGGCATACGATGTTATCCGATGTTTTACCGATTTTTCACCATTTTTGCTCAAAAATCGGTAAAACATCGTATCGCATCGTATGACATCGTATGCCACTACATATGGCATACGATGTTATCCGATGTTTTACCGATTTTTGACCATTTTTGCTCAAAAATCGGTAGAACATCGTATCGCATCGTATGACATCGTATGCCACTACGTATGGCATACGATGTTATGCGATGGCATACGATTTTTGAGCTAAAATAGTCAAAAATCGGTAAAACATCGCATCGTATGACATCGTATGCCACATGCGATGCGATGCGATTTTAGCATACGATCTGCATACGATGCAGGTCGTGGGAGCCGTGATACTCCACAAGTACCATTTCTGGGCTCAGCTGTGCTGCCGCACTGGACTGTACAGTATGTAGGTGCGCGCCAGTGGTGCCTCAAGCACTGGTGCACACCTACATACTGTACACCACACACACACACACACACACACATTCACCTGTTTCCATCAATGTTTCATTAAAAGGATAAGAACCACAGATTTACTAATTATCCACTTTAGAAAGTATTAGAAACCGACTAAAATTAGAGACAGATGGGTTTGTATTTTAAAACACATTTTGTGTGGCTGTAGGCAAGTAGGCAAGATGGACATATCTGCTATGCAAAGGTCACCACTCAGATAAGATATGCAGCACTGGGAGTGACTAAGGAGTAGTCGTGCTTGCTGGCTCTCCCACCTAAAATCCTGGATTGTAATCCTTTTTAGGCAGCGTTACCTCCTGCATTTGGGTTATAAGGATTGGGGAGTTTCTCATGCACCGCCTGTAGTAATCCAGTGGAGTCTTCCTTGTGTTTATCTTCGTTTGCCGCTCGATATTCCTAGCAGTGAGCCCTTCACTCACCAAGGGGCTTATAATGTTTGGTGCAGTCCATTCCGAATTCTTTCGGAGTGCGCTTTTTAGCCATCTGCGCATGCGTAGGCAACGCAATGCGCATGTGCAACGTAGTGTCTCCGTACTCGTTCTCGCCAACACCGTCTAGAAATGTGCATCGAAGTGCCTCAGGAAATATGGGCGCGATTTCAAAATGGGCAAAACTGGGCGTAAATCTGGGCGTACACGTGGGAGTGCACGAACAGTGGTAGGCGTGCATTCGGTCAGGACACCGACTGCAAGCGAACCAACAGGGCAGAAATATGCGGAGTCCATAAGCAAGTTTCAGTTTGCGGAGAGCACTGGGTTATGCGCTAGGCATTCGGTTCGCCCAATTAGTAGGCCCGCACCTTAAGCACTCTCAGCTGACCACAATACAATTCACTCCTCTACTCATTAGTGATTAATTACACTCTTTTCACAGGTTTAATTGGAAGCTTTGCTGGCTAAATGGCCCATTACAACACTTAACATGATGTAAGGGTTAATCTAAAGTGTGTGTTTAATTATCAATTAGGAATTAATTGATTACATTTAAAATTAATCTATGTGTTATGAGGTTGGCTAATTGGATAAGTGTGTCATGTTGCTGAAGCATGACTTCCGAATAGATTAGTGAGGTTTGCGGAAATATACCAAGTGCGTACGGTCAGCTTCCCGTCCGTTCGGACGCTGTAAGACCGTGCAGAATCTTTGTGTTCCCACCGCCAGTAGCGCACGCAGGGGGGGTTTCTGAGTACCCAGAAACCCCCCCAGGAGTCTAAGGGTCATAGCCTGGTAGCTGAAGGTCCCCTCTTTTCATGGGTACAAGAATTTTGAAAATCGGCCCTTGGGAAACGGAGATATCTGACTTCAAAGCACTGGTCCCCATCCAAGCCTGTTGATTGCTCTTCCCAGTCAGATATTTCAGGTTCTGTCTGACTTAGAGTTTTTATGAGGGTAGATTCCAAAAGCTGGGACTCTTCCCCTTTGATGGACACTAGTAGCTTGTCTCTCCTGTTCCCAGAACCAGAGACATCAGCCTTCCAGCAGCTGGTTACTGCTCCAGCTCCACACACCTGGTATGTAGTTTTATATTCTCGTTGGTAGATTGCTCTGCCTCCTGAACTCTGATCCCCTAGTCCCCAGTACCATTTTGTAGGTGGGATTCTCTACTTTTTAATGCCATTAAAATCTAAGAAATCTATTTCTGGGAACTGGAGATATCTGCAGTCAAGCAAGCAGTCCTCCCACCAGAAAATTATGAATAATAAGCCCACTCCAGTATACACCCCTCCTCTGCATATTAAACATCCTCTACCACCCTGGAAGTTATGTATCAGGGCCCCTTCATTCAGCCCAATGCCCCCTTCTCCCACCCCATCTCCCACCATCTGTGCAGTAAAGGGGTAATTAGTGGAAATTACTGATCCAGGCCCTACATGCTGAGCGGTTGATATAATACCCCCTACCACCCGTGGGACATCAAAGCTTCCCCCACCCCTACCGCTGGAGGATCGGTAGGTGCCCCAATACATTGCTATGCCCAGGGGTCTACACTGCTGTTGACGCCCCTGTGTGTGTGTATATATATATATATGTGTGTGTGTGTGTGTGTGTGTGTATATATATATTTATATATATATATATATATATATATATATAAATATATTATTAATATTATTATTATTTATATACATTTGGTCTATCTATAATACTTTAACTGACCCGGCATATACTGGGTCACCTAAGTGTCCATCTGCTTTGCTCCGCCCCTCTGGAAACCCCCTTCTGAAAATCCTGCGTTTGCCACTGACCGCATACGCACATTTGGATGTAGTCCGAAGACACACCCTCTTCTTAGCGAGTCCGTCCGAAGGGATGCGGACGACCTGTGGGCGTGTGTTCTTAGAATGCGTGGCATTCGGTCATTTCCGAAAGAATTCGTAACGGACCGTAAAAAACAGAATAAGGCCCCATGTGCTGTGCTAAGTGGGTGAGTCCCCCTGCTTGCAATCCGGCTGAGCTGCTGGACTTTTCTCAGTGGCTGCCTATGCTGGTCCGGACTGGACCCTCCCGGCTGCTCCCTTGCCATTCTGCTGAAGTATCTCAGTGATCAGGGTGTGTTCACGGCCATCTTGGAACCTCCTGGCTCAGTGTTTCTCTATGAAGAGTGTGGTGAACCTGGGGAGGTGAGTCAGACTGCTCCTTCTTGCTCTTCTGTGGCCTCCAGACCGTTATTTTGAGGTCTGTGCTCCTGCCGCCATCTATCTTATCTGTGCACTAGGCTGTGGATTTCCATTATATTGCTGGACACTGTCCCATATATTGGTATTGTTACCTCTACTGTAGGACAACTTATTACATGATTTATATCACAGCCACGGATATCTTGCATCTCTTCAAATGTATTCAAGCTTTGACCCAGAGACTCCTTCATAAACTTAAAGTAATACACTTGGATAAGATTTCCCTTTCCTCTGCCCCTGACAAAGGTGATGGAGGGGTTACTACACTTATCTGTTATACATATGCAAATCCTATATATCCTGAAGACATACAGATGGAAACATCTTCCGTTTCCTATACTTCGGTGAAAAGGGAAGACAGGGTTTGAAACTCTCTCTTATTGCACTCCTCTTATTGTTTCCTGCAAATCCTACAGCCTTGTATATGGATGCACCTTTCCTTATATGCACCCTTGAGGCATCCAATGATGGTGATGTGATTACTGTATCTACCTGCAATAACCCTGCAATTCACATTAAGCCTGTGCCTATGTATGATAAGAACCGGCTTCTATCCAAGACTCTACCTGGATTACAAGCTTACTGCTACTTCACGTTTAAATACTATGGGATGGCCGCATTGTTCCCAATGATGCTACCATTCTTTTATTGGATATTCCGAAACCTCTACTATCCAAATATGCTGAATGTTTATATACATATTCTGGACTGTATGGGGATGGGACTGGTACTATATTTAGGTTACACAGGGTGGGGGTAGGTTACACAGGGTGGGGGGTTATGGGGAGGTTTGTTTTGATGGGGGGGAAGTTATTTTTGCTTTGTGCTTGACACATTAATATCAGTACTTTTTTTATATTCCATTCTGATTTGATATGTGGCTATCCTGTTTGAAATTTGTGATTGTACATTTAACTATGATAGGACTGTTACCATATGCACTCCTGTTCCTCTCTGCTGGATACCTACCCGAATGGGGGCTTTGGGTATTTACCAGGTGGCATCTGAGTACAGGGAGGAGCTAGTCTGCCCTGGAAAGGCATTTATTAGTGGCAAAGTCTTAGACCAGCGCAAGTGCCAACCGACTCATTGTATAGTGAGAAAGTCAGGGTCAGGTTCATGTGCTTCTGTGGCTTCACCATCTCGGTCACAGAAGCACAAATCAGGCTGTAATCAACATCTTGCAGACCTGCCAGTCACAGCAAGGGCTAAAACCGAGTGCACCTCAGATGATCCTAACACTCCATCTGGTGCCATTTACATCACAAATTGAATGTGGCAAGTGTGCTCCTATCCCCTCAATACAAATAGAACCATTTTATAGTTAAGAAAATACATATCTCAAATATCCATTCAAAAAAATTAAGTCTTCTATTAGGTACAAATGGATGAATTATTCTTATTATTATGAATTATTCTTGAATTATTATACGCCTATGCGCATAAGCAATCCCCCACCATCGGGGACCAGGCTGAATTCGGACATGTGCGAACAGGGTACTCTTTACTTAGAACGGCGGCCACGATTTTGATCGTGGGCATCGTTAGTAAAAAATCTCGGGCATCTCAGGCATTGAATGCACTAAAAAATCGGGTGCGATCAACCGACGAGATGCCCGCGATTTCCCATAGGGAACAATGTTAAATGTCTCAATTGACCCAATTTTCCTGTTCAATGCCTCAATTGACCCGATTTTTCCATAGGAAACAATGTTAAATGGGCCACAGAGGCCAAATAGGCACCCTGAAGTGTATAATGGCCACCCGAATTGTTAACGCCACCCCACGATCAACGTCAACCTGAAGCGTGGCGAGGGGCGGCGGTACGCGTCCTACGACCTTTTCATACCCCCACTATCCACGTCGGCGTGGAGTTGAGAATAGAAAGTGTGGCGAGCGCAGCGAGCCACCGAGCCCGAAGCGTGGCGAGCTCAGCGAGCCCCGCGAGGGTACGCGGACAGCTGTGAAGCCCGCGAGGGGACGCGGATACCTGTGAAGGTATCCGCGTCCCCTCGCCACGCTTCGGGCTCGGTGGCTCGCTGCGCTCGCCACACTTTCTATTCTCAACTCCACGCCGACGTGGATAGTGGGGGTATGAAAAGGTCGTAGGACGCGTACCGCCGCCGCTCGCTGCGCTCGCCACGCTTCGGGTTGACGTTGATCGTGGGGTGGCGTTAACAATTCGGGTGGCCATTATTCACTTCAGGGTGCCTATTTGGCCCATTTAACATTGTTTCCTATGGAAAAATTGGGTCAATTGAGGCATTGAACAGGAAAATCGGGTCAATTGAGACATTTAACATTGTTCCCTATGGGAAATCTCGGGCATCTCGTCGGTCGCATCGCACCCGATTTTTTAGTGCATTCAATGCCCGAGATGGCCATGATGGGCGCCCTTCTAAGTAAAGAGTACCGCGAACAGAAATCGGCCCCAATGTCCCTTGCATTGCCACAATCAAATTAGTAGCTGCGGTCAAACCTGCCCCAGTAGTGCGGTCACCAGGGCTACTCACACATAAAGAGTCACTGCAAGTTCCATTTATAGCTCATTATTTGACAACTTTTGAAGATGAATAAGTTGAGATTTTAGGACAATTATGACACTTTTACCTTGGCGTAATGTATTATTATTTGACACCCAGGGCAGTTTCAGTGTATAGTGCAAAGTACAAAGAGAGTACCCAATTGCTAAAGTGGGGTAGTGCTGTTTAATTCATGGGGAATCACTTGGCTAATAAATGCAGTTCCAAGTGTTTAAATTAGAAAAAAATACTTTATATAAATAATTCTACAAATTAAACACCTCGCAAGTTCCTGGCATTTTCTGTCACACTAAAAGGATATTCCCTATTGCTTGCAAGATTGCAACTATGTCGATTACAATTGGTGACAGTCGTCAGAAAAAAAGAAATTATGTTTAAGCAGTAATTACGTTAATAATTGTATCCACTTAACTTGCATGTTTTGCATTAGACATTAGCAGTAAGCAGTTACTTACAATACATTCCTGAGCATTATATTTATATAAACCTTTCCTAAAATAAATTTTTTCTACTTTAATGATTAAAAATAATAATTATATAATAATTATCATTTATGTGATACATATCAACAAATAAATTGTTTTATTAGGGGACTTCCGGTGGGTGGCGCATCCAAGATGGCCACATCTTAGCTGAGCTCCGCTCACTCAGGCTCTATCCCACGCAATCCACCCGAAAAACACCCAAGATTGGCACCATACCCACTCAGCCATCTCCTGATCTCCTGGAGAACCGATTGATGGCAAAATCGTGTACCTAGACACAGGGAGAGCCTACTTGCACTGAAGTCCGGCCCGTGTTCGGGCCCTCACGTGGGACGATGCCGAGCTGAGAGACGCGCCCGATCCATCCCTCCCTCTTTGGAGACACCTGTCCCCTCGGATCCCTCTCTACACCCTGACTACCTTACCCTCTCTGCGGCGGTGAAACTCCTGCCGGCCTGTGGGGAGGGCTGGAGGTGGTGGAAGCAAAGCTCCGGAGAAGTGGTCAAAGCCACATAGACACATGATGCCCCTGTCTGCCGGGAAGCCTGTGATCCTTCTAAAACAGACGGCAAGGAGGTGAGAGCCGAATACCCCGATGTCCCCTGCCGCACAAACATCATCCGAGGCTGGGTGTCGCTACTTCCGCGGCCCCCCCGCTGCTATGGCAACAGGTCTGAGATGCTGAGGCGAGGCCCGGAGGCAGCCGTGGATCAACGGAGGCCTGTGGCGTCTGGGATCTCCCTAGCAGCTAAACCGAAGGACAGCGAGCTGTACGCCCTGAGGTAACCAACCAAATACCAAAGCCACGAGGGCGCGGGGATGTCACCTCCGTGTCTCTTCCTGGCCCCCTGCCCTTGATACCTGAAGCCGCCATCTTTAACTCTGAACCCTTATAGCAGCACAAGCAACGGGATGCACACCCAGTTCTGCTCCCCTAACGATACACCCTTGAGTGCCCTCTCTGACACAGACATTACCTTTAGCCTAATTGAAGAGGAACCTAAACTTCTTACGCAATTTATGGACATTTATTGCAAAACATTATACCCCCTGATACATGGGACTTGGACTACCGAAATACTGCAACCTTGCAAACAGGAAGCCTTAAGATCTCCCAAATCCACTACTAACAGAGTTTATTCTACAAGCAAGTACCTGTTACCTTCCTTAATTTGCTCCTTACTTTCCCCCCACTCTGTCCCTGCCCCCTCTCCCCCTCCTCCTCCCCTTCCGCAAGCTCTTCAGACCATTTCCTAACACCCTCTTTTAACTACTCTCTTACTTTAATTTAATTTCCTCACCAGGTGAATTGATTTTCACCTCTTTGAAAATCAGAGCCTATTGTCAACTGTTGAAACATTATAACTGTGTATAAGAATTGCTTTATTCCTTAACATTTGTACTTTGTTATGACCTAGCATTCTTAACACTGTATTATACCGCATCTCCAGAATGACAAACTAGATATGTGAGGCACTAGAACATATACCTCAATATTTTGCTGGTTAAATAATCAACCTTTTATTTTTTTAGATAAAGAGCATTGTACTTATACCATATTTGTTAATCATATACTGCCACCATTCTTGGCAGAAGAATTTGAGATATAATCTTGCTTATTTCTCTATAAAACCATTGTACCTTGGGGATACTACTTGACCTTCTTACACTCCCCAACAATTTTAACTCTGTCCTAAAACAGAGATTGATGTATAGAATTTAACTCAATACTGCTCTTAATATATCGCAAAATACCCACTAATATCTGAAAATTATTAACACTACTACTATAACTAGTTATTGAGCAAACCTTTTAAATATAACTACAATGTAAATTCTACTATTTAGTAGAGGGAAACTTTACTTACTGCAATATGCAAATGTGATACCTAAACCACCTAAAAATTTACACTTACTGGTGGGTCTGGTCTTACTTTATAGAATTGCTATTCGATCCCTGCCATGCTAGAGTCGGGAGAAGTGAGGGAGAGGGGGAAATTATTGTATTTGAAAGACCTAAGTAAATGTTGACACAATTTGATATATACTATCTGTATTTACTATTATCTAAATACCATAACCCAGGCAACCCCTCCCCCTTCCCTTTATTCTTTTTCTCCTTTCCCCTCCCTCCACTTTTTAATTTGGTTAATGGACAAATTTCTGTCCACACCCCTTCCACGTCCACTGTATCACTGGAAGTGCAAAAAACGGGCCGCAATAAAAGTGCTAAATAGGCCCCCTCAACCCCCCATTCCTCACAATCTAACACAGATGTGACCCCCCCACTTGATAATGACCATTTCTCAGATAACCAAATAGGTCTCTCATCTACAGCACAAACTAGACGAATTCAAAATTTCTATCCAAGCTACTGTTAAAGAAGTTGCGTCTCATACTTCCCGTATTGCTGATCTTGAACAGAGAGTAAGCGATATTGAGGACACTACTAACAATATACAGTCCTCTTCTGACTCCTCAACAATGATGATCTGTGAACGCCAAGATAAAAATCGAGGACTTGGAAAACAGAAATCGTAGAAACAACATACATTTTATAGGCATCCCCGAATGTGTCAAACCCAATATGCTATCTGATTACCTCACCTCCAAATTGTTATTGGCCCTGGATATATCAGACACAGTTGACTTCCCCCACATAAAACGAGTGCATAGGATTGGCATGGAAATATCGGATCCTAACTCCAGACCAGTAATAGTGCAATACCTTGATTACAGAACCAAAGAAATGGTATTGCGCTCTTACAAAAAAATGGATCAACTAACAATTGATGGCACCCGTGTACTCATTTTTCAATATTTTTCTGTGACAGTGACCCAGAAACGTAAGGCATACTCCCCAGTTTGTTAATTTTGGCTGACTCACACAGGAGATTCACAGAAGATCCTTGCTGTATCCAGCCAAACTGCGGGTGACGGACAATGGACGTACCCTACTGTTTGATGACCCTGATGCTGCACGGGCACACCTGATGCCATCAATTGATTCCTCAAGCTCACCGGTAAATACTTGAGCTTTTTCACCACATTACTGAAACTCACCGTTTCCCCCATTCTAAACTTTAATGATATTCTTACACTTGCTAGGATATCGTTAATACTATATGGTTTATATCCGGTCGATTCTGATACCCCAATCAGAATACACTGTGATAGTTTGGTTTGGAAAAAATGGAAAATGTTGTCAAAGCTTCACCTGAAACTTATAATTCCTGATCTCTTCCTCATTACTGTTTTGGATAAGTTATTGTTATATTTATGTACTCATTACCCCTGCATGCAACCTCAGGGAATGGCCTTCTACTCGCTAGGATGGAAGGCTCCCTTGTATGTTTAATATTTGTTTTGATGTTTTTGCCAAGGCTGGAGTAGGATGACACCACACATCCCAACATCTCTCCCATATTCTCCCCCCCCCCCCCACTCTATAAATATCCTCTCATGGAATGTTTGCGGCCTAAACTCCATAATAAAAAGGCGGAGAATCTTAACGCACATAAAAAAAACATAACCCAGATATTGTCCTACTACAGGAGACCCACTGGAAGACCGGTGAGGACTCTACACTCAGAGCTCCATGGATAGCAGAATGCATTTCTGTCTCCTATACCATCAAATCAAGAGGGGTTGCTATACTCTTTTCTAAAAATATCGCCTACTCTATCGTTGACACAGTTTTGGACCCTGAGGGCAGGTTTCTATTGGTGGACATTCGAATAGGAGACTCAGCATACACCATCCTAAACATATATGCACCTAATACTCAGACCCCAGATTTCCTCAGATCTGTCAAATTTCCCAACTATTGGCACAATGGAACCACTCCTCAGTAATCTTGGGAGGAGACTTTAATATAGTTGAAGACCCCACATTGGATAAACTTCCCACCCCAAGAAATACCTCCTCTAATATATGGACAGCATTTAATACTTTCTTAACCCAGACCCACCTGACTGACGCATGGAGACTATTTTACCCCACTGATAAGACATACACATTTCATTCTGGAGTCCATCACTCATTTTCCCGTATCTACAGATCCTCTACACAGATCTTGGAGATTCCCCTCATACCTCTTTCAATCAGAAAATTTCCGTCAATATCTAAAACACCATTGGCTGGACTACATGGACACCAATATAGAGCATTGGGACACACCGGTGCTCTTTTGGGAGACCTCCAAGTCTGTAATGAGGGGACACATAATTTTGTTTGTCGCCAAACAAAATAAAGCCTCTAAATCACAATATAACTCCCTTCACACCAACCTGACTTCTTGCCTCAATTCTTATATCTCTAATCCCACTGACGATAACCACATAGCCTACCAACAAGTGAAACATCTCTTTGAAGACTTTTTGCTTTCACAGGCTCAAAGACATCTAGATTACACGAAAAATAGATACTACAGATGGAGCAATCTTACAGGCTGCTTACTAGCAAACCTAACTAAACCCTTCCATCGTAGAAGTCATATCACATCCGTAAAACAAACTAGAGACTCCCCACCCTTGACGAAAACTCATGATATAGTCGATGCATTTCACACTTTCTACACCACTCTATACACAGCTGACCCACTTGATCGCACACGAATAGACCAACTACTTAGAGACTCCAGGATACCCTATCTTTCCCAAACCCGAATAGAAAAACTAGAAACAGACATTATAGCACATTATACCTAAAGTATATTAATAGGAAATAGGATAGATCATAAAAGGCTGCTCCAACATGCTGCCAAGATTCCTTCCATTGGGATGCCGGTATCAATATTCTCACCACAATACATCCCCATGTATCCAAGGCTGGTGCAAGGGATCGCAGTGCCCCAGGTGGGGGGGGATGGGGGGGCTGCGATCCCTTGCACCGGCCCTGCCTCCTACCCTGCCCCGGCACCCTGAGGCAAGAGTTATAATGGGGGAACAGAGATACCAGCAACGTAGCGAGGAGGTGGCAGCAGCCCCAGTGCTGTGTACCGGGTCGGGCGTTTCTATTTACTGAACAAATCCCTCCAGCTCTGTCCTATATGCAGGCAGCACTCTCTCACCTGAGAGCAGGTTGGAGGGCAGCAGCAGGTGTCAGCAGCTGCCCTCACGTGTGTGGGGGGGGGTTTAGAGTTGCAGTGGCCGCTGAGCCGCTTAGGGGGGTGGCGGGGGGGAGAGTTGTGTCCGCCTCCAGCTCGCTCCAGGGGGGGGAGTTGCAGCGGCCCCTGCCGAGTCGCTCCAAGGGGGGGTGTGACCAGCCCCACCACACTCACCCGCTCTACGGGGGGAGGGAGTTGCGGCCACAGCAGAGTCGCTTTAAGGGGTGGAGAGGGGGTGCTTGCGCCACTCACCATGCTCCAAGGTGGGTGGGGGGACGTCCAATACTGACCTGCTCCCAAGTGCCGCCCTCCAGTGGCCGGCTCCCGTCAAATGCCTAAAGCTGCCTAGCAGTGGCGCCGGCCCTGCATGTATCCCAGAATATAAAGGTGGGAATTAATCGGCCATATGTTACTAAGAAAATGCATATATTTGAATGGAATGCATCACTTCCAGAGCTTGCAGAGTGCAAAAATATGCAAGATACCAGTACATTATTTTGATATTCCATTCTGATTTGATATGTGGCTATCCTGTTTGAAATTTGTGATGAAATTTGTGATTGTACATTTAACTACAATAGGACTGTTACCATATGCACTCCTGTTTCTCTCTGCTGGATACCTACCTAAATGGGGGCTTTGGGTATTTACCAGGTGGCATCTGAGTACAGGGTGGAGCTAGTCTGCCCTGGAAAGGCATTTATTAGTGGCGAAGTTTAAGACCAGCGCAAGTGCCAGCCGACTCATGGTATAGTGAGAGAGTCAGGGTCAGGTTCAGGTGCTGCTGAGGCTTCACCATCTCGGCCACAGAAGCACAAATCAGGCTGTAATCAACATCTTGCAGACCTGCCAGTCACAGCAAGGGCTAAACCCGAGTGCACCCCAGATGATCCTAACACTCCATCTGGCGCCATTTACATCACAAATTGAATGTGTGCTCTTATCCCCTCATTACACATAGACCCATTTTATAGTTAAGAAATCACATATCTTGAATATCCGTATGTTCTGCTGCATGAAAATTAAGTCTTCTATATGGTACAAATGGATGAATTATTCTTATTATTATGAATTATTCTTGAATTATTATGCGCATAAGCAATCCCCCACCATCGGGGACCAGGCTGAATTCGGACCTGTGCGAACAGGAATCGCCCCCAATGTCCCTTGCATTGAATACCCCCTTTTTTTAGCCTTGGTTCAGTGCACTGCATGTTTTTTCTAGTTGTGTGCTATGCTGAATCGTCTTGTAAGGGGTCTGATCATTAATGTTCATGATTTATTAGGAATACAGTTAATATAATATATTTCATAAAAAACACAAATCCCCACTCTCACTCTCCCCGGTATCACTCCCCACCCATCCCCCGCTGTCACTCTTCCACATCCCCTGCTCGTACTCTCCTTGCTGTCACTGTCCAGCTGTCAATGTCACAAATAGCGCCTGCCTCACCTGACCCTAACCTCACCGCACGTCACTGCATCAGACAGTATAACAGGTGCATCCAGTACCAAGTGGTATTTTTAAGGCTATTCTGTATTTGTTGTCCCATTATGATGGGGAGGGAAGTTAAATATGAATCCCATAGCATAAACATTTTTCCACCCTCTTTCCTTGTTCTTCTTTGTCTATTATAGCCTCCACCCAATCCATCCTGAATATAAAATGTAGTTTGGATAGCAATAGAGCTATCAATCCAGCCCACTAGTATAGTAATTTTCCCTGCTGCACTCAGAGCCAGTACAGTAGTAGCTTCTTGCTATTTCTAGTCATCCTGAAAGGGTCAAACGCCGAATATCGCCCATTCAGTAGTAAAGGGTACATAGGTTACAATCTTGGGTGATTTGTAATTATGATTATTATGGCAAATAGTTGTGTCATGATCAGTAAGCACAGTCTTCACATACAGTATACAGATGCCTCTGCAATTCCTGTTCTTTTGGGTGGTTGTTAATAGGTTCTACCATAAATAGTATGCTGAAAAAGAAGAGTACTACTGCTACCCAACAGCAGGTGGCACTCAGAAACCTTTCTATTGGCTGAGGAGCAAAGCTGTTTCAAGGATATTTTTATATGCATTACTGATACTTTATTTGTGCTTTTTTTGTTTTGTTAATTGTTTTTGTTTTCATAAGATGTGTGTTTATGAGTTGTGTGTTTATGAGTTGTTTATGAGGATCTATATGTTTGTCTTGATCTACATGTTCAACTTGTCCAACAGACCAAATGGACAGACCAAATGGCGGTGTTAGACATGCCCAATAGGTGGTGCTAGGCACACCGCTTTGACAGTGCACCCCCTAATAAAATGTGCTGCTCACGCCTATGGTACTACAAGATATTTAAACAGAAATATAGGCTCCCAAATTCAAATGATTTGACATTGGAGTCAATATGCTTTACGAATACTCATTGATGGACCCTAGGATAAACCTCATATCATACTCTTACACTATACTCTGCAGTTTGGAATAACTGCACTCATGCATACAAATTGACCCCTAAAGAATGGTACCTTTAAGGAATAAGCCAGCATTTCCACAAAGCATATAAGTACTGGACTAAGCATAATATTAAATTCTGCAATAGTGAGGAAGTTACTTATCCCGCACAGGATCGGTAAGTAATGAATGTGTTTAGTTTCTAAATATTAAAATATAACTTCTGTTAGTTTTCTCTAAAAAAAAATAATAAATGTATATACATAAAAAGGATTATTAAAAAATGAAGGGAAAAAATATGAACAACTGTAAATATGTATACAATACATTAATAATCAAAGTAGCCAAATTTTAATCTAAATAAAAATAATTTATTGATTACTATTTTTTAGAGAAGACTAATAAAAGATATATTATTATATTATCTCACTGTTTAATTTAGTCTAAGTGTGCCCCCACAAAAAAAAAAAAAAATCTACTTCCGTAATAAGAAATTCTGCCTTGATGTCAGCGGTTACATGACTACAACTACAATTCTACCAGAGATCCGTTCACACATCATTATAGACAAAGACAATAGAAAATACCTAATCCCCATCCCACAGTAAATTGGGCGTCAGGGTGGCAGACAAGAAGAAGTGCCTAGAGCAGGCAGAAGAATTCCACCTTTTTGCTAGTCAGTCATTTTGTAAAGCACAACGGAATTTGCTGCGCTAGATAAGAAACTGTAAATAAATAAATGATACAATCTCATTTTATAATTGGCTGTTTTGGCAGAGATCCCTCGATTAATTTGCTACCTCATTCTCGTATTTATTTAGAGACATCTCCAAATCTCATATAGAGCAGGTTCCAGTGCAATTGTTGGATATGCCCAGGTACTGTAATTAATTCTACCTGAATGTGAACATACAACATCTATATAGGCTATATGAAACTGAACCAGTCTCACCAATGTCAGTCCCAAAGAATGTTGGTATAACTCACATCTACAGTCTCCAAAGTCTTCAGTTATTTCCCATACTTAAGCTTAGTACACACTGTACAATCTATTGTACGATATATCATTCTTATGCAGTTCATACACCTCTAATGTGTGTAACCCCAATTCGTCATGCTCTACTGTCTTTCATTGAATCATTTTATTGGATGCGCTGTATGTCCAAACGGGACAATCAATGGCCAACACAGTATAGTTACATGCAGCATATATGCTTTAAGTCATGGAGAAATATGCATTAAGTGCACCAATAGGGCTTAAATCCCACAGCTAATTGAATTTAATTGACCTATTTAATTTAATTCAGTTTAGTTGTTGTATAGTTCTGCTATTTAGTAACAATATAATAATTACAGTACATATATGTACTATTATATTGCTTGTTTAAAGAAGACAAGTGTTACCAATTGTTTGTAAATAAGTGTTCAGCATCATAGAGGACCAGACTGTCAAGAGAGCATAAGGGAAATTCCTGGTGGGCCCCAATACCCACTACTGCTCTGAGGACACCGCCAGTACTCCTGCAATGCTGAAACTGCCAGCGCTCATGCTGCCACCCCGCACTGAGGACGCCGCCAGCACCCCTGCACCCAGCACCACTGCACTACTGACACCACTGACACCCCCTGTCACAGTAAGTGTACTATTTGCATATCAGAAACCATACTGTAACCAACCTGTACTGTATCCATCCTGCTCTATGTGACACACTGTATCTGACTTGCATTGTATTCATCCCGAATAGTGTCCAGCACGCACTGTATCAGTTAATTGAGAAGGATTTGGGGGTGCTCACTGACAGTAGACTTAACTACAGTGCTCAATGTCAAGGACCAGCAAAAAAGACCAATAGGGTATTAACATGCTTAAAAATGGGCATAGAGGCAAGGTATGACAGCGTAATCTTGTTACTGTAAATCATTGGCTCAACTAGAATACAGTGAACAGTTCTGGTCTCCACTCCATAAAAAAGACAGCTTGGAACTTTAAAAGATTCAGAGAAGAGCAACCAAAAAAATGTAAGAGTCATTGGATTATGAGGAAAGGCTAGCCAGGTTAGGCATGCTTATGCTAGAAAATAGGCGTCCAAGAGAGGATATGATAAATATATACAAAAACATCAAAGGTCAATACAGAGAACTGTCAGGTGAACTGTTTACCAAGAGGTCTGTACACAGAACATGTGGTCACCACTAAAGTTAGAAGAGAGGAAGTTTCACACCAAGCAATAGAAGGGTTTCTTTACAGTAAGGGCAGTTAAGATTTGGAATGCCAGAGAAGATTCTTATGACGGATTCCACTGATACGTTTAAACAAAAGGGTTACACATATTTTTAGCAGAAAAAAATATCCAGGATTTTGACCATTGATAATGTATAACAGGGGCCCCAGATTGAAATAGGACAGCCATTTTGGGTATTTGGGGGTTCTGGTTTAAAAATGTATAACTTAATAAATATAAGTTAATCAAATATACCGGTAGGTTGAACTTGATTGACTAATGTATTTTTTTCAACCTTATCAACTATGTATGTTACTATGTATCCATCGCACACTATAACCGCCACAGTATCTGATCCACACTACACTGTATCTGAGGCACACTGTAACACTTTCTTTGCTGGTGCAGTGTGGTGTAACCCCGTGTGTGTGTGCCAGTGCAATGTGGTGTTATCCTGTGCATGCTGCTGCAGTGCAGTGTGACCATGTGGAAGGGGTGCTGTGTGGTGTAATGTGAATATTGGACACTACTGTGTTATGTACTGCAACTTGGTACTAATATGTAGCCATGCCCCTCACCTACCCGTGAAGCCATGTCTCTAAATTTTGGCACACACCTTCAGTGCGCAATGTCCCTATGTTCTGTGGATGGGCAGCAATTCCCTTTCTGGCACAGTGCACCAAAGTGTCTAGTTATGCCACTGGCATTAGGTTTAGGCTGCGGGAAAGGTGAAATAGGGGTAGTGTTAATATACTTACTGGAATCCACTCGGATTTTAATCAATGGGATGCTGCTGACATTCTGTCGGTCGGCAAATTAAGTGCTGACATTTCAATACCAACCATTCTACCAACTATAACTTTTCTTCTTTAACACAGAAGACTTTTAATAATTTGTTAACTAAGGGTACAATAAATTATTTATAAACCATCAGATCATTTCTAGTACTAAGTAAACTTTAAAGGCATATTGATATAGTATCTTATTATTATTATTATTATTATTATTATTATTATTATTATCCTTTATTGATATGGCGCCATAAGGGTTCCGCAGCGCCTAATTATGGAGTAGACATAATCAAAACAGGAAAACAGTTACTTACAGTTGAAGACAATATAGGACAAGTACAGGGTGAATGATTATAGGAACATCAGCCGATTACTGCAACATAAGTATCCAGTTGGCAGGAAACAGCATGCTTTGGTGCAGTCGAAGACTACTGAAGTAAGAAAGGATAAGCACATGAGGTAAGAGGTCCCTGCTCGTGAGAGCTTACATTCTAAAGAGGAGGGGCAGACAGACAGGGGTGACACAGGAGGGGAAGACAGGACGAGGAACAGAAGGTTAGGAGGACAGTTTGCTGGGTTTGGTGAAGAAATGGGTCTTAAGAGCCCATTTGAAGTTCTGTATAGAAGTGGAGAGTCTGGGGGGGAGAGGTAGAGAATTCAAGAGTAAGGGAGCAGCACGTGAAAAATCTTGGAGGTAGGAGTGGGAGGAGGCAATAAGTCGGCAGGAGAGCTGATGGGCATTAGCAGAGCAAAGAGGACAAGTGGGATTGTAAAGGCAGGGGCGGATTGGCCCACCGGGAAACCGGGCCATATCCCGGTGGGCCGGTGCAGATTTCCCCCTGACTGGCCCGCCGACAGTTGTACCAGGGCCGTTGCTAGTGGCGTCATCCCGCTGGGCGAAATATATGTGGTGGCCATATTTGTTTTGGGCTGTGCTGCCCTTCTATCAGACCTGGATGTGACCCTTGTTTCGGTGACGTGGTCGGAAGCAACCGCAGCTGCAGCATGAATGGAACCTGCGTGGAGCGCCCCCCAGTGAGTAGCATTAACACACACACACACACCCCGGGCAGTAGCGATAGTTATGACACACACACCCCTGGCAGTAGCGCTAGAAGGGCTTGTAGAAGAGGGGAGGTGGAGGTAGTGCGTTGTGTGAGGAAGATGAGCCGGGCTGCAGCATTGAGGATGAATTGGAGTGGAGACAGGCATTTGTCAGGGATATCAGTTAGGAGGAGATTGCAATAGTCGAGCCTGGATATGATCACCTGTGATCTCTTTGCTTGTAATCAGTGTGTGTGTATAAAAGGTCAGTGAGTTTCTGGTCTCCTTGCATCTTTCACTATTGTAAAGCGCAACGGAATCTGCTGCGCTATATAAGAAGCTGCAAATAAATAAATAATAAATAAATCTTTCATCCAGAGCTGCACCGACGTGTCTGGATTCTGAGTCATGGGGAAAGCAAAAAAATTGTCAAAGGATCTGCGGGAAAAGGTAACTGAACTGTATAAAACAGGAAAGGGATATAAAAAGATATCCAAGCAATTGAGAATACCATTCAGCAGTGTTCAAACTCTAATTAAGAAGTGGAAAATGAGGAATTATGTGGAAACCAAATCACGGTAGGTAGACTAACATAAATTTCAGCCACAACTGCCAGGAAAAATCCACAAATAACTTCAGCAGAAATACAGGACTCTGAAAAAAAGTGGTGTGGTTGTTTCAAGATACACAATAAGAAGGCATTTGAAGAAAAATGGGCAGCATGGTCGAGACACCAGAAGAAAGCCATCACTACGCAAATGCCACAAAGAATTCCGCTTACATTACTCCAAACAGCACAGAGACAAGCGTCAAAACTGGAACCAAATTATTTGGAGTGATGAGACAAAAATTTTACTTTTTTAGCCACAACCATAAATGTTACATTTGGAGAGGAGTCAACAAGGCCTATGATAAAAGGTACACCATTCCTACTGTAAAACACGGAGGTGTATCGCTGATGTTTTGGGGATGTGTGAGCTACAAAGGCACTGGAAACTTGGTCAAAATTGATGGCGAGATGAATGCAGCATTTTATAAGAAAATACTGGAGGAAAATTTGCACTCATCAGCCTGAAAGCTGTACTTGGATGTTCCAACATGACAATGATCCAAAGCACAAGGCCAAGGGCAGAATTCAATGAGAAAAATTCGCCCTGTTTTATGTCGAATTTGTGCTTTTTTCGCCTTGGACGGAGCATTTTGCTCTCCAAAAGCTAGCAACCCTATTCAATGTGAAATATTCGCCGTCTTTCTAAGTGATTTTCGCCGTCTCTCGCCGTGTAGCAATTCTCCATCTTTTCATGGAGAGCTGGAATGTGAACTTTTAAACTGAAAAGTTTTTTTTTTTAATTTTGGTGTCAAAAAATCAGGATTTTTTTTCTGTGAAGGGGCATGTTATTTTTATTCATGTGCTTATAGCACATGAATATATATTTAATAAAAAAAATTTTTTTTTTTTTTTTTTTTTTTACACAGAGCAGCCAGCAGGGGGCCGGAGCGCTCGAGCCGCTCATTATATATTCATATATTCACTGCATCCGATCATTACCATATGCACGATCGGGTGCAGTGAATACTGGGTTCCCCGCTGGCTATAGGGGGGGGCAGCTTGTGCTGCCTGGGTCCCGGGGAGCCCCCTCCCCTCCACATATGTTCTGGGGCATCCAGGGAGACTTTAATCTCCCTGGTTGCCACCGTCCCACGGCTCCCTGCCAGCTCCCTGCCGCGGACGCTCGTCTGCTGCAGGGGTTAAGACTCGCCGCGAGTGGCGGCGAGTCTTAACCACATTGAATAGAGCGAGCAGGAGTGGCAGCGAGCCCTCCGCAACACGGCGAGTGCATGGCGAGAGAAAAAATCTCTCGCCATGCACGGCAAATTTTTCACATTGAATACTGCCCCAAGTCAACCTGTCATTGGCTACAGCTGAATAAAGTGAAGGTTCTGGAGTGGTCAACTCAGTCTCTTGACCTCAATATCATTGAGCCATTCTGGGGAGATCTCAAACGTGAAATTCATTCAAGAATTTACAGGAACTGGAGGCTTTTTGCCAAGAAGAATGGGCAGCTTTACAATCTGAGAAAATAAAGAGCCTCATCCACAACTACCACAAAAGACTTCAAGCTGTTATTGATGTTAAATACACGGTATTAAGAACTGGGGTATGTAAGCTTTTGATCAGGGTCATTTGGATAGTTTCTGTTGTCATTATAGTTTAAAAAGAGTAAACAAAGTTGTTTGACAATAAATGGCTTCACCCAACCACTAACCATGAGTGAAAGAAAAGTTTGTGAGTTATCATTCATATTCTCTGACAAATGGGCAGAAAATCACAAATTCTATGTAAACTCTATGTATGTAAACTTATGAGCACAACTGTACATGTGCTGGATTCAAAGATCTTTTGGATATACAATATTGTTGGGTGGGATCGTCCAGACGTAACTTAAACACAATCCATATCTGATAGAATTGAGGGTACTTGTTTCCTAGCACGGCGCCTGCGATTTTAATTGTATCCATCGGGTCCTAAAAAATCGCGTCGACCATTTTACATTGGTTCCAATTTAAAAATTGCGTCAATCGCATCGCATGCGATTTGGTTGCATGCGATGCGATTGACGCGATTTTTAAATTGGAACCAATGTAAAATGGTCCCTGAGACCCAATTTTACATTGGGCCCAATGTTAAATGCCCCCCAGACCCCAATTTTCATTGTATACCCACCCTGATGGGTCAAATGCCCCCCCCCCATTGTTAACGCCACCCCACGATGAACTCCAACCCGAAGCGTGGTGAGCATAGCGAGCCCGTGAGGGTCGACGGTACGCGTCCTCCGACCTTTTCATACCCCCACTATCCACGTTGGCGTGGAGTTGATTCTATAGAGTGTGGCAAGCGCAGCGAGCCACTGAGCCCGAAGCGTGGCGAGCGCAGCGTGCCCCGCGAGGGGAAGCGCATTACTTCACAGGTATTACGCATCCCCTCGCGAGGGGTATGAAAAGGTTGGAGCCACCGAGCCCGAAGCGTGGTACGCGTCCTCCGACCTTTTCATACCCCCACTATCCACGTTGGCGTGAAGTTGATTCTATATAGTGTGGCAAGCGCAGCGAGCCACTGAGCCCGAAGCGTGGCGAGCGCAGCGTGCCCCGCGAGGGGACGCGCATTACTTCACAGGTATTACGCATCCCCTCGCGAGGCTCGCTGCACTCGCCACGCTTCGGGCTCGGTGGCTCGCCGCGCTCGCCACACTATATAAAATCAACTCCACACCGACGTGGATAGTGGGGGTATGAAAAGTTCGGAGGACGCGTACCGCCGCCCCTCGCGGGCTCGCTGCGCTCGCCACACTTCGGGTTGGCGTTCATCGTGGGGTGGTGTTAACAATGGGGGGGGGGCATTTGTCAGGTAAAATACCCATAAGGGTGGGTATACAATGTAAAATCGGGTCCATTGCCCCATTTAACATTGTTCCCTATGTAAAATCGCGTCCATCACATCGGTCGCATCGCATGCCTTAACTTAAGACATGCGATGGACGCGATTTTTTAATTGTCGGGGAAAAGGCTAAAAATAGCCCTGAAATCACATATCTTAAGGTATGCGATCACCTACGACGTGCTAGGAAACAAGTACCGAATTGAGATACCCTTCTCCACATCCACCATCATGGCTTGCCTTCCATACAAGTTGTTTAAAAGAATTTTAGTAAATTTATTGTTGGGTAATGTTAATGGATCCAATGAGTGAGAATTAATTTTTTGGTAATGGTTAGGATTAGGGTGGCCAATACCGGGATCAGGATTGGCGGGGTACCGGGATTTGGCCTCAAAAACACTGAGATTTCTAATGCTGGGCAACATCTGTCTGAGAACTGGCTCAGGCGCTGCCCGGTTGTTCCCAATGCGTGAACGCCAGAGGTCATGCTGCACAGGCTGAACAGCCGCTCTGCACGCCCAGCTCCCAGACATGCCTCCAGCTCCCCGGCCCTACACCCATCTACCCAGCGCCGGGCTCCAGCTCCCTGGTACCCGGCTGCACATCCTGCAGAACAGCTACACAGCCAGGCTCCCAGCTCCCCGGTACCAGGCTCACAGCCGCCTGCCAGCACAGCTTCCCGGCTGTACCTGCCCGCACCATAAAAGTAATTATGTGGGACTTTTTTGGGGGATTTAAAAAATGTCCTAGGATTGGCATCCCTAATTAGGAATTTAGGACAAATGTGGAAGAAGGGTTGTGAGTTTTTTTTTATCAGGACCAAGGTCCCATAGATTATAGCATAAAAATAAGCATGCGGCATGGAGTCTGAGAGAGAATGAAGTGTTTAAATGACCAATTAATTTGTCCCAACATTTCCTCATTTTATCACATTCCCTGAAGTTGTGGAAAAGGGTTGCCTCTCTCATCTTTTGTCCGTGTCAACCTTTTGTCCTTTTGACCTAATGCATGTGAACCTATTGAATGTCGACCAATATTGGTCGACCTAGACACTATCACCCTAATGACTGCATTCCTACATTTATTTGCTCTGCTTGCATGGCCACATAGTTTGTCCCTGTCACAAACATACTTTTTTTTTGCTTTACTTACAAATCTGAATTAAGCCCAGTATTTGCTACAGTAGGGATGCATCATTTATGTCAGTGTAGAGGCTTCTTCCTTTGAGATTAGACTGCAATGCCCTTAATACACAAAAGACAAGCTTGTCCAATGGATTAAGATGAATTCAAGACAACTGTCACATTTACACTCCACCAATGTTATTTCAGAGGCTGCTATGAAATATGTAACTCCAAAATATACTCAAGTAAAGACATAAATCATATTTTTAAGAAACAAAGAATTTGTTTGTAATTATGTGACTTGTGGAAACAGCAAAAGCTGTGCACTGCTCCAGGAAAACTGGTAGCATTTCTTACCTATTTTCAAATGTACATGGAAAGTAGTAACGGAAGAGGATCTTAAAATAAATACATTTCCATTCCCCAATCACAGCCCAGCCTGGGATGTAAATAGTTGCTGCATTTCCTGGTTGCCTGAGCTTCATTCCACTATAGCCATGTTACTAAGCTCCAGACTGTAGTCAGATTCCCAGGACTCCTATGGAAGGATAACTGCTTATCATACTGGAAGAAGTCAGCTCCTGATATACTGGTTCCTGCCCAGCACCTGATATCCAGGTTCCAAACCAGAACCTGTAGTACTGTTACCAGCTCAGCTCCTGATACCATGGCCCAGCATCTGCAATACTGGTTCCATCCCTGATCTGTGAAGCATATGTGGTTTCAGCCTGGACCTGTGAAGCATATATGGTTACAGCTCAGAGCTGTGAAGCATATCTGGTTCCATCCAAATCCTGTGAATCTTCACTGGTTCCAGAACTTTCTGTCATGATAACTCACAGTACACAATGTCAGGCGTTTGTACAGATTAATATATCAGAGTACCCGGAGAAGCGCTGCTCAGAGGAAACTGAAACTCTGCCTGCTGAAGAAAAATCCTCCTTCCAGGTCCGCACAGACATGGGGAAATGTGGCGCCAGACGAGAGTTGGGAAGAGACCTAGTCTCCGCATCAACGGGGAGGGACGCCTCCTTGGTGCCCTCCCCCTTACAGCTGCTCCCAGTGAGTGGTTCCTCTCCTTCCTGTGACTCCCCTCTGCTCAGGGATCACTTGGAAGCGCCTGGCAATGCTGGGCTCCTGTCACAGGCATCAACTCCTGAAAACCCATCAAAATGGCAGTGCCATCGCGGTGAGTCCGTCTCCCAAGATCCCCCCCCCCCAGCCGGGGAGTCGGATCAGGAACCTCCCCAGGGCCCAGGAGATCCCCCAAAAGAGGGGGTCAGAGCGTTGTGCAGAGAGCGCAGACAGCGACACAGAGAGCTGACTGACAGGACGCGCTTCTGTCAGCCTTTGTTGCGCTGTCAGTGGAAGAAACTTCTGTTAGAAGTTTCTCACTGTAAACCTGCACTAACTATTGTGAATATTAATAAAAAAACAAACACTAGCTACTGCTGCCTTCCGCAGCCTGTCAGCATGGCACCCACTCTGGTGGGCACCTAAAACAAAACTGAGGAATGCTGGGATGCAGAAGGGAGGAGCCTGCCTCTCAAAGATGTTAGCATAGGTGCCTGGCACCTGGTGGACATCCCAAGGTCAAGCTGTGTCACCAGGATAGACGAAAGAGAAATCATATTTGACAGAGATGAACAGGGCAGATGCATCCACACTATAAAAAAGCTGTTAAGCAGTGTGCACATTTACTTCTGTTAATGAGAACTTAGAAACCTCACATAAAATAAATACTTATTAGTTTTAGAATCCAGGTTAAACCCTTGGCAATGCAGGTATCTGAGTAAAAAAAACATACTGTAGTGTACAAAGGAGAAATAAAAGAGTTGTCTTTGGGGATACACATTACTTAAAGTTAATTTAATAATGTACATTACCAAAAACAATTCTTTTTCTGTCTCCTTTGTACATTAAGTCATATTATATTTGTTAGTGATAGCACTCCCTGCACAGAACTTCAAAGAGAATATACAGTAACTAAACCTTTCTTTTTCAACAAGGAGCAAACCAGATTCTTCTTCCTCCAATTCTTATGTGATAATCTTACATTACAAAATGATTTTATAGAAGTGCACTGATGAAATTCTTTAAAATGTGCAGAAACATTATGCAACTCAAAGTCTTTTTATATATTTTTCTTGTGAATGTAACAAAATAAGGACACGTTACATTTCTGCCATGAAAACAGTAGGTAGAAGGGAAGCCAATCCCAGGGTATTTTTTCAATCCCTGGATTCCTAATAAAAAACGTCCCTGGATTATAATAAAAAACGTCCCCAGCTGCCCCGCATATTTCCTTATATACTGTATGCCGGTGCGGCCGGGAGCCAGATAGGTGGATGTGTCCAGGAGCAGGGCAGGCCAAGAGACAGGCAGGCAGTGCGAGCGAGGAAGGTGGGGGTGTGAGAAGCGGCTGTGCTGCATGCACAGTCTAATCCCCAAATCCTGGGATTGGAAACTCCAATCCTGCGATTGAAATTCCAGTGATTTTAGGGCCAAATCCTGGGATCCCGCTGATCCAGAGGTTGGCTACCCTAGTAGGTAATGTTAACCATCAACAATGATTACCCATAGTAATATATAACAGAAACCATACCACACCACCATTCCTTGAAAGGTCCTTAGGAAGGAACCGCAAGTGATAACCATAGAGGCTGATGGAAAAGAAAGATTTGTTTGGTAACCTTAACCAGCCGTGATGGAGATAGACTTGAAGATAAATCTCTTGAGATATCCTCAGTATTGTACCATGTGGTCATCTTAACTGCCTTTCGTACATTGGGCCTGATTCATGCATGCAAGTAACAAAACCATTTTGCACTGCAGGTCAGGCAGGGCAGATGTAACATGCAGATAGGTTAGATGGGATGTATAAACAAATCTTTTTAACATTTGTGTGCTACATGCAAAAGCAGCCAGTATTTACCCTGCAAAAAAAGGATTTTTGCTCCCCTTGCAAAAATGAATCAGGCCCAAATTAATAACATAAGGAAGCCAAACAGTAAGAAAAAAAAATTAGTCCTGGATTTAACATCAAGGGAGCATTCATTGTAATCCATTTGGTACAATTATATCAAATGTGGTAACACAGAAATAGGTTCCTTATTTATAAGGAACTGAGATAATATTGAGGCAGCAGCTATACAGGGCATTATCAGTCTAGCGCCTTTCAATCAGGTTCAAGGTTTAGATGGAGCATAGCGGTTCTATTAATGCCCAGGTGCCTAGTAATATAAATTTGGACGTCTTTCTAAAATGTCTGAATAACAGACCAGTCCCATGTACAGTATATACAGCAAGATCTGCATTGCAATTAGACCATTTAAAACAGTTAGAATTATAAGATACATCCGGTAAAGTTCTCAATTTCTAAGTAAAGTATAATATGTGAAGTTATTTGTAGTGCATTTTCACATATGAGGAACACACTAATTGTTTCTTTGGTTTAACATATTGCCCAATGACTGTCTTTAAGTCTATCCCTGGAAGAGTGTCTCGCCATTTAGTTATCCCTGGTGGGTTCTAATGGTACTGATAAAAATAATGACAGAGGAGCATTCCATATTCAATAACTGATACAGGTTGAGTATCCCTTATCCAAAAAGCTTGGGACCAGAATCATTTTGGATAATGGATTATTTCGTATTTCAGAATATTTTTATATTTGAATGAGGTATCTTGAGGTATCTTGCATTTATGATGAATAAGAACATCAAGCACATGAAATACAAAAAATAATTTTTTTATTTGTGCATAAAACAAGGTTTCAAAACATGTGTAATTTTCTTGCAATATTTAGTGCCAGGTACATATTATGCCCTCAGTAGTGCCAGCTACAGATGTCCCCAGTAGTGCTTTTAGCGAAAAAAAACATAATTTTTTTCTTTCTGGAATGTATGGTTTTCGGAATAATTTGGATAAGGGATACTCAACCTGTATAGTAATAGAAGTACCTTGAGATGCCAAGATCAGTGTCGGCTCTAACCATTGGGGAGGAGGGCGGCTGCCACGATGACTCTCCCCCCTCCCCCCTGCTGCTGCCGTTCCGAGCCACCGTTCCCCTGCACGGTGCCAGCGTATGCGCAGTAATTTCATGTATACATTCACTGGCCCAAACCTCCATGGGAACCCGATTTTGGGGCTGCCCCGCATTTGCGCACAGAGAGGCATCCCGGAGGGAGGGAACACCTCCCAATGGGACTGCCTTGAATGACTGGCAGGTCGAACTTCCAATAGGAAGTCACTGCCAGTCACATTGAAGCCAGAGCAGTCTCACAGTCTGCATGTGGCTTCATAGGCAGAGAACATTGGTTGATCTTACCTGAGGGGGCCCATAGGTAAAAACCACCACTGGCCAAGATCAAACCACAGCACAGCAACTCTTTAAGTCTGGGTGTATATCAAAGATTAAAACAATGAATGATAGAAATGTAAGCCAAGTATTTTCCAAAATGTACGCTCACAGCGACTGTTCTTTTTTGTTTGCAATATTTAACTAAACTTCAATTAATTGACTTTGCTTTAACAGTCGCTGTGAGCAACGCTGACATTTGTAGCGGATATTTTGAGGATCTCTCACAGCAACGTTGACACTCAGAGTTATTATGCAGGGGAAGGTATACCATCACCGTGTATCTTGGTGAATAAGCGTACCTCACATTGGCCCTTATTCTGATCGGTGCGGATATTCCCGCATTCTTACGGAGCGGTCCGCACGCCACGGTGTTTTGCCGCATGCGGCCATCGTCCGTAGAAACGCCCACGTGTCCTCCGTATTCGGACGGACTCACTCTTTAAGAACAGGGCGTGTTTACGGACGACATACAAACCATGCGTGTGCGGGAGAAACACTCCGATTCTGCACGGTATTACAGAGTATTACAGAGTATGCTCGGAAATACCGCATCCGACCGGGAGCCAAGCGGTGCTACCGCCCGTAAGCGGAGTATTTACGCCAAACAACCCACTATGAAGTATCTTCTGCAATACATCACATGACCCACTTATTCAATTACCTATCCTCATAAAAAACAGCTTATTTGGAATTGGAATCAATTAGATGCCAATATATCCTTACAAGCATGCCTAACACATGCATTGCACACATTAACCCTTACAGCAATGTAAGTGCAATGGTTTGTATTACACCCTGTGTAAAAGATTATAAACAATCTACACATATACTGTTTCAAGTGCAAATAAAACCAACAACTGTGAACTTGCATAAAGAATTTATTAAAAAACAGCATTAACATAGAAAAAAAAAAATATAAAATAATAAATTAAAGCAGCAGATCGCGGATGTCCTGCAGGTCTGCTAGAAGGAGCCGCAAGTGGTGCTCCGCTCGCAGGACGGCCCCACGCACCCCCTCATCTGCTGGTGTGGTGTCATCTGTGGGCATGTCAAAGGGGCAAAAATTAGTCATGTTATTCATGCATACATTTCACATACTGCGACATAAATGGCACAAATGCTAGGTGACATGTGTATATATATATATATATATATATATATATCTATGTAGAGAGATAGAGACACACATAGATAAATAGATATGACACATACATATATACATACATGCAAACTTATTTACTACATACTGTCTTTTTTGGCCTCTACCCTTTACTCTGCAGAAGACATAACAGTCATAGTGTTTCTTCTCAGTCACAACCCACCCATGACTAACCAATGACAAGCATGTCATGGCCTCCGTCAATAAGAACTTGTCACAATCTGCTCAGTCTAAGTTCAGTGATGGTTCGTGGCATGGGAGTTATGCAAATGTCAGGAATGCACAGTACACATCCTCAAAATCTTAATTCTGTCTAAACCAACCTACAATTCTGTGAGGTCAAAAAAACAATCTGAACTACAGGGGGTGTTTAGGTAGAGGAGGCTCCTGGGACACTGGCAACTTCTGACTCCATTCCAAGGTAGGCCGGCCCCTACTCCATTTATAGCATACATCCTAGAGTTTATAAATAACATTCAGCAACCATATAGATTCCACTATTTGATGGGTCATAATCTACGCTTGCAGCAGGTGATTTTAATCCACAAATGATCCACTCATCCCTTTACTCCTGGATCCTGTTTAACTACAACGGTTATGTGGCAGTCAAAATGGACCTCCAACCCATCCCACAAACCTGTGTAATTGAGAGGTGTCCTGGATGAAAGGGATGCCTTGGACACCCCATCTAACCCGTACCTGTATCTGTAGCTACCCACTTTGGGGTCTATATGAATAGGATGGGCCCAAAATTTATTATCACCAGTGCTACATAAGAAATACCAGTACAACTACTTCATGAATGATGCATTATGTTAACATACCGATCTGCTGGTACTCCGGGGCCTGGCACGCCTCCTCCCCCTCGTCATCCGAATTCTCCGGGGCAACCGTGGCCTCCTCAGCCCCCTCCTCCGCCAGCTCCTCTGCCACAAGAACCTCCTCCTCCAACTCCTCCTCCACCTCCTCCTCCACCTCCTCCTCCACCTCCTCCTCCACCTCCTCCTCCTCCTCCACCACCACCTCCTCCTCCACCTCCTCCTCCGCCACCAACACCTCCTCCTCCGCCACCAACTCCGCTTCCACATCCTCCTCCACCACCTCCTCACGCACCTCCTCCTCCTCCTCCACCACCTCCTCCACCATTTGCTCCTCCTCCACTTCCTCCTCCTCCACCCTTGCCGCCACCTCCTCCTCCGGGTCTTGGGCCTCCTCCTGGCCCAGGGCTGCCTCCGCGTCTTCACGGGCCTGTCGGGCTCGGGCTCGTGCTGTGTGGTAGAAAAAAACATCATGGTCAATGTCGGGTCATTGGGGCACATGTATTAATCCATAACAAGACATACATGGAAGGGTGATAATGATGGCAAACGATGCAGGAAAGTAGCTCCTTACTGTTAATGGATTCCAAATTGTGACATTTAAATTATTATGTGATTGTTAGTAATTTGTTCACACATTACAACCCAGGCATTTATCAATGTGTAACACATATTAGATCTGGCACATTGTATGCATCAGAATCCTCAATGCTATGGCATTACATATAAAAGCCACATGACTGCATGTTAACCAGGAAGAAGCACACATAACAGTCTATGGACTTTTAAACCCATGGACACCCACTTATCATGAGACACATTTTATTGTTTCTAGATGCTATGTTGTAAGTGCGAAATTTCATAGCTAAAATACTCACACTCAGCAATTTCGCCCCTGATTTGATGGAGCAGCTGGGGCTGGCGCCTGCGGAGGTCCGACCACCGCCTCTCCAGCTGCCCGAGGGACCTCCGCACCCGAGTGCGGGCGTAAATACGGCGCCCTGCCGCAGCATACGCCCTCCGCTTATGGCGGTTTGTGATGAAGGGCCCCGCACGGCCCAGCCTTGTCTCCATGACGGAGACAAGAACCCTCAGCTCCGCATGTGTGAAGGGTTCTGCCCTTCGTGTCTCCGCCATGTTGACAATGGCATCTATCAACCAATCAGGTGGTGGCATTGGTTGATCACAGTTATTTGTGTTAATAACTTTATTGTTCATCTTTACATGAACAGCGTCTCTGCGCCAACACAAATGGTGACAAATTCGCATGCCTTCAAAACAGTAGTGTTGATGTATGGCAATGAACAAATCTGATATATATAAAACACAGTGTGTATGCACTTAGCAAATCCAATGACGCCTCGCTCCGCCAAGCAACGCGTGCTATAGCTTAGCAACGCATAGCTGTAGTTAGCATTACTTACTCTATGCATCTATGTGTATGCGTACATTTATGTGTAAAAGACACATACACACACTTGCAGGTATCCTGAGACCAGCATTATACACCAGCCCTGCCTGCCTGCCTGCCTGCCTGCCTGGCTGCCTGCTCCTTAAAATGTTGAAACATGTGAATAAATTCAAATATCATATATATAGATATATATATATATATATATATATATATATATCTGCAAACAAATCAGACATCAACACATGAAAAAATCCCCAACACATTACAGAATAAATCAATGTACTCACCAGTCATCAGGGATAGTATCAACTACAATAATGAAGATATAACAAACACATAAGATCCCTTGAACAAGGTATAATAATTAGCACCTATATTTAAATTCCCCCAAAACTAAGCACATATGATAAATATCTACTATTTCTTTGCCATTAGGAGGGCAGGCTGGCTAATTTTCGTGTTGTAACACTGACAACTAACACACTGTACTTATTTGAAGGGGTGATTTTTACAATAATTGGTGTGTTCTGTCAACTCGATAACATGTACCTGAAGTATCTTTGCGCCACAGAGTCCCGCAGCTGGTATCCCCTCCGGCATTCAGGGGCGCGGGATGGGCGCATGGGCGGATCTTGCGGCTCAGATGGTACCTCCCACTCATCAAAGGGTATCTCACGCCGCACAGCAATGTTGTGGAAAAATATACACAGGCCCACGATCCTCGACACCATTTCAGGCGCATATTGTAAGTCACCACCAGTGCGGTGGAGCACTCTAAATCGACCTTTTAAAAGGCCAATTGAGCGCTCCACCACTTGCCTGGTGGCAACATGCGCCCGATTGAATGCCTCCTGTGGGCCCGGTGCTGGGTAGCTGTACGGCGTAAGTAGCCAGGGCGTACATGGGTAACCGGAGTCACCCAGAACCCACGCATCACGGCCTTCCAGCTCTTGTAGTCTTTGCCATATCCCGGTTTGTCGGATGACATGAGAGTCATGGGCACTTCCGGGAAACTTCGAGTTGAAGGCGAGAATCTCCATGGATGGGCCACATACCACCATCACGTTCAGTGAGTGGAACAATTTGCGGTTCCTATATATCTTCTCACTTCGAGATGGAGGCACAAATGGTACATGGGTGCCATCCACAGCCCCTATCACATTAGGGAAGCCAGCAATTTGATGGAAGGCCTGCTGGCTTCTGCGCAGGGTCTCGGTGGCAAATGTCATGGCCATGAAGTGCCCCTTGCGCCTGAACATGGCCGACGTCACACGCCTCAGGATTCGGCAGAAGGCCGGCTGAGATATTCCAGCAAGTACTGCCACTACTTGTTGGAATGATCCTGAGGCGCAGAAATGCAACACCGCCAGCAGCTGTGTGTGAGGCGGAATTGCTGTCGTGATCCCGTGTAGAGGTTCCAGATCGCTCTGAATTAAGGTGAGCAGATCCAGAATGACATGTGGCGGTAACCGGTACCTAGTAAGTACCTCATCATCGGGCATAGCAAACAGAGTCACCCGTGTGCGATAGATTCTAGCACGTCCTGGCCTCCTTGGGCGACGAGTGGGGAGAGCCGCAAGTGCCCTTAGCCTCCTCTCCATGTAGCGCATCATTGCTTCAGCAACCTATAAAGAAATGAACATAAATACTGATGCACCTATGCACATAATGGCCATATCCCACTACAAATAGATTTGTAGCCTTCAATACGTACAATAGATGGCCGCCCCGTGAAATCCCGCAGATCCATTTGACTCTCTAATGATGACACAATAATATGAACTCAATACACACCGTCAAAAACACACAGATAAAGGTGTCAGCATTTTTTGCCGACATCATGTACTATGAGACATTTCATCTATTGCTGGGACATGTTGTCCTGCAATAGATGAACCCACACAGGTTTAAGACCTGTGAGTGAAATAGTGAACATGTGACATGTTGCAATAATGATACACGCACTTTGCTGGCCCAACAATCTGTAGTCAGTGAGGCAATGGTGCATACATTCATACACTTACATTGTTCATGGATATCATATCTACAAGGAGCATGGAAGAGCTTACCTTAGACCCTGACAAGTCCAGATCTGGAGACAAATGATTCTAGCAGCAAGTCACTATTTATAGGGCTCTCACATGTGTGGTCTATAACAGTAGAGATGAGTATTGCATGACTTGTGGCCTGGATTATCTAAGGGATTGGGCTACTTTTAGCTTGCAATTAAACGCCACAATACCACAGTAGTCATGAATCAAATGTCATGTCATGCTAGAAAATAGCATGTGTATTGTGCAATAGTCACAGGTGTATCAGAAGATTCTATGCAATGTTAGCATTGGTGACCAGTATTTCATGTCAAACTTTCGCCAGGTTTTACACAATGGAATTTCAGCCACCGTATGCGGCGCGAAAAAACAGCGACGTACGCTCACGCACGGAACGCAGCTGCCGCTGATGTCCGCCAAACAGGATACACAAACAGTATATAAAGGTGTATTAGAAGGTGACAATGTTGTTGCAAACATGTCTGGATCCCAACCAGAGCTGGACCCAGAGCTGCAGCAACTTTTTCACCAGCTGGACTCCAGCACCACCTATGTGCCACTGCACATGCAGGCAGTGGGTAATGAGGAGGCTGCTGGCCCTTCGACAGCAGGGCAAGCTGCACCTGACCATTCTACAGCAGGGCAACCTACACCTGGCCCTTCTGCAGCAGGCCAACCTGCAGCTGGCTCATATGCACCATCAGCAGAATTGGTTGGAACACAACAGGGGACTTCACAAGGTAGTACCATGGCCAGCACTTCAAGTGCAGCGACTGGTGCCAGGGGGCGTAGCCAGGGACGTGGCAAGGGGCGAGCCAGTGCAACAGCGGAACCATCCAAAAAAAATAAGGCATATGAAGCACAGGAGCTGGCCATCCTGGTTCCCCGAGCACGTGATTGGATAGAGTGTCCATCCGAGAAGCTGACACACACACGCAGATGGAAGATTTGGGAACAGATAACGGCAGAGATTAATGAAGTAGCGCCACAAGTTCGTGAGACGGACCATGTGAAGAAGAGGCAAGTTGTTTTGTGATACATGTGGCCAGTAATAGCCAAGTAATGATTGAATTGATGCTTAGATGCATTTTGCAAATGGCCCGTGAGGTTGTTACGATACACATACATTATTGCCATGTTATTTCGTTGAGAGTTATAGTAGGGTGATTGTGAATGTGTATTGTAACGGTTGATATCATAGTTGCATGTAATATTATATATGGGACATTAATCACATGTTGTAATATGTAGCACAGAGCAATGGCTGCAACAGCTAACATTGGGAGTGACATGTATTAATATGTCAACTTACATTGCAGGTGGCAGGACTTCAAAACCAACCTGAAGAGGAAGATGACCAAGCGGTGGGAACACAGCCAGACATCTGGGGCCGGGCCCATGCCATCAGGGCTAGAGCTCACCCCCCTGGAGGTGATGGCCGAGAGCTGTATATCAGTTGAGGAGATCAGGGGGGTGAGCACGATGGATAGCGAGGCCCCAGCTGAAGTGTTTGCGTCTTTTCTGGAAGGTAAATATTGGTCATGCCATAAACTTGTGCAAGTAATTATCGTAGAATGTCTCCTAATTGTGTATATCTTTTCCCACAGACACCCCACCGCTTGGTGACGACTCTGCTCAGGAGGTGGAGGAGTCCGTGCCACCTGGCCCCAGAGGTAGGCCTGTGCAGCAGCAGGCATCGGCCCAAGCCGATTTGGCCGCCTTGGCCCAGATGCTTGGGGACATCAACCAGCAGGGAGACTTGGCATCAGAACGGGTGCGTAGGACCGAGGAGATCCTGGCGAGCTTGGTCAGCACCCAGCAGTCCATGGCTGCGAGCATGCAGGCCATGGCTGAGTCACATCAGGCCATGGCTGCAAGTGCTCAGGTGCTGGCCGAGCAAGCCACCCGCCAAAATGATCTCCTCCTCCACCATAATGAGCTTATGGTGGAGCTGGTTACCAGCAACAGGGTCCTAATGTCATCCGTTTCTGGTGCATTACCACCCGCAACACTCCCTGCTGGCAGGAGGGGTAGACCAGCCAACCCCTCCACATCATCTGCTCCACCTGCCCCAGCATCTGGCCGTCCCCGAAGAGCTGCTGCACAGGCCAAGGAGCCTACCAAGGCCAAACGTGGTCGGAAATGAACTTGTGGCTGCATTAATCTCCACCGTTATGTGTTCCCAAATCTTCCATTGTGCTGTGTGTGTCAGCTTCTTGTGTCCAATCACGTGCTGAGGGTAACCAGATGAGCCCTTGCTTCATATGTCCTTTGTGGTTCCCCTGTTGCCCTCTTTTGCCTGCCATTACTGTCAGCTGTACTTGAAGTGATGGCCATGGTACTATCTTGTGAAGTCCCCGGTTGTGTTCCAAATGATTCTGCTGATGGTGCATATGAGCCAGCTGCAGGTTGGCCTGCTGCAGAAGGGCCAGGTGTAGGGTGCCCTGCTGTTGAATGGTCAGGTGCAGCTTGCCCTGCTGTAGAAGGGCCAGCAGCCTCCTCATTTCCCACTGGCTGCATGTGCAGTGGCACATAGGAGGTGCTGGAGTCCATCTGTGTGCAATTATATTTGTTTTGTATTATTATTTATTTTGCTGCATTCCTGCCATCTTGTTTATTGTTTGGATGTATTATTTTATGGTCATTGCATCACAGTGGCATTGACTGTGACATGAATATAAATAAATGTGTTTACTTTACCCAAAATGTGTGGTTTCATGAGTACATGTCGAATACACATGTGTATTGATAGTATTAAGATTCAGTCATGTCCATTGTTAGCAGTTTTTAAGTGTGGGACAAGTACAGCATATGTGGGGGATTACTAAGGTTTCCTTGAAGCAGCAATGGTTTCAATTAAAGCACTGACAAGCGGCCTATTAGTGAGTAATGAGTAAAGGCGTAGATTCTATTGGGTTCAGGTGTTAATGGTTGTAGTCATTAGGCGTACGTTCGCCTACCGCATGAACGAGTGGTGTCCGCAAAGCAATAGTACACTTGTGGACACCGCACATTTCTGCCCTTTTTGATCGCGTGCATTCGGAGTGGTTTCCGAATGTACGCCCCCCAACATAAGTGTACTCCCCCGTGTCCGCCCATGTTTCTGCCCCGTTTTGCCCACTTTGAAACTACGCCCATGTGTCATTCCGCATGACGCCCATAATACGCCCCTATTTCCCGACTGATAGCGGTGAACAGTTTTGGACGGGATTTGGCCGAACTGGTACCGAGTCAAGGCGTGGCACATGCGCGTTGCGTTCTCCACGCATGCGCAGACGCCGTAAAGACGCGATCCGAAAGTATGCGGTAAAGACCGCTCGAATCAGAATAAGGGCCCTTGAGTTAATGTTACTTGTAGGGGTTTCTTTATACCAAATGGTGTGTGGAAAAGGGGCGTATGATTACCGTATATACTCTAGTATAAGTCGACCCGAATATAAGCCGAGGGACCTAATTTTGCAAAAAAAAAAAAACTGGGAAAACTTATTGGCTCAAGTGGGACCCTCACTCGAGTATAAGCCGAGGGGGGCCTTTTCAGCATAAAAAATGTTCTGAAAAAGTAGGCTTATATTCGAGTATATATGGTACTCAAAGGGAATACAATGTTGGAGACCTATCTGGATTTCCTTCATTCCATATGTCATGTAAAATCACACAAACATTTAAATGGTGCAACTTTGATAAAACCCCCTAAAAAAAGAGGGAGCCTCAAATGGATACATTCTATAACAAACATGAGGAATGCACAAACAAGTCCACATAAACAAACAAAAATATACATACAGAGTTAAAGCTAGCTGCTCACACTCCGGGGATTAAGGCCCCCATACACTAGTCCGACTTGTCCATTTGCTGGGAGGCTGGGTGGGAAGCGGCTGGTGAATATGAAAAAATATTTTTTAGAGACTGGTCGGCCGGTTGTTGTCTGAGAGAGCCAATAACCGGCCGGCCAGTCTTTTAAAAATATTTTTTCAAATTCACCAGCCGGATCCCGCCCTGCCTAACGGCAAATGCCGCTACTGGCTCCCAGCTGCCGCTCCGACCCCGCTGCCTGCCCCACAGACGTCGCCGTTGCACATAGGTGTGTGCCAGCAGGGCTTCACTGCTGGCACACACCTAGGATCAGGCCCAACACCTATGATTTGACCCTGATTGCGGGTACTAAAAAGCACCCGCAATGTGCCACTGATGGGTCCGATCCAATAAATTTAATATGCAGCCCATCCGACCTCCCCACTCTGAACTGGTGCGAAAAGGGCAGCACATCGGGGAGAGGGGATGTTAAACACATCCGATTTGGGGCGATTTCTTGGCCCGATCCATTGGAATCGGGCAAAATCGGCCCAAATCAGATAAGTGTAAGGGCACCTTTAGACAATGCAATTCGGTAAGCAGACCTTTTTCAAGATGTATGCTATAAAATGTATTGTCGGTCAGTATGTACACAGAATATTGTTTGCCAAAAGATCAGGGGGAACAATACAGATATTACTCATTGAGCATATCGGCTACTGTGTATGGGATACGGTCATTGGGTCACCAGCAAGTTGATAGACAGTCATTAGGTCGACACCATAAGTTCGACATGCATTTAGGTCGACATGTGTCTAGGTCGACGTGCAGGAAGGTTGACATGAGTCTAGGTCGACAGGGGTTAGGTCGACAGTCAAAAGGTCAACATGAGGTTTTTTACTGTTTTTTGAGCGGACATGTGCCGAAAGCCGGTATTTCATGCCGTACCATCCACGAGGGTGTTGTGGGAGAATAAAATAGTGTGCCGATCACAGCGAGGCGAGCGCAGCGAGCCATGCGAGGGGACGCGGCGCACTCCATGTCGACTGTGTTGTCATTCGGGTAAAAAAAAGTGAAAAACCCCATGTCGACCTAATTACACTGTCAACCTAACCCGTGTTGACCTTCCTGCATGTTGACCTAAATGCATGTCTTCCTAAAGGTGTCGACCTAATGACTGTCTAAAAACTTGCTGGTGAGCAACTGATACACACCCTTATCTTTCCAGAAGCACCCTTCTGCAATATAAAATTTTTAAAACTGTAAGTGGGTCTATGCACTAAACCTCGGAAATAAATAAAGTGGATGGAGATAAAGTACCAGCCAATCAGCTGGTTATCCACTTTTTCTGCAATCTCAAGTAGCCAAAATATAATGGTTCATCATCATAAAGAAAATGAACACACCACAAAGTTTCTCTAGCACAGGACTCATTAAAAATAACATTGAAGTTGAAATTGTGTCAATAAGAGATATTTTAGTTCAGTTGCTTGTAAATGCCTAAAGTTGTGAGCTATCAGTAGGGCTGCTGCCTGTCACTGAGGACACAAACATCATATACAATCTGTTGCAAAGCCTGTGATGGCAGAAGTAAAAGGCTGACCTTGGCTACCAGTGACTGCTCTATTAGTGGAGTGTGGTGATGTGTAATCCCTGCACTGATATCCTGCAGCATCTCTGATAGGCGGCTGCCTACCCTGGTATAGCCCAGCCCAGGTTTTCTGCGTTTTCCAGCAGCAGCAGCCTTTTCTCCTCCTCCCCTGACTGCTATTGTTTATGAGTAGCTCTTGATCGTGCTTCCCTCAGCCGGCACATCTCTCTCTCCGGCTGTGTTGTCTCAGTCACTGCCTGGCTGCTCCCAGGCTCCCCGCCACGGGGCGTCAGTCTGCAGCAGCAGCATCTCTGGATCTCAGGGCACGCTCCCTTCCCCAGGCACCGAGAGGGGAGAAGAGGAGGAGGGCACAGGACTGGCACAAAGGTAGGAGTGACAGTAGCGGCAGCATCCCTTGTACCCGTGTGTCCTTCCCCCCGGTTCCCGGTCCTGGAGGCGCCGCAACAAGCCGGTGCCCATTCCCGTCCAGGGCATTGCACCCAGGTATCGCTGCCCCTGCCCCGGTGCCTGCACGCCCCTGCCAGCGGAGGATAAAGTTTGATATGCCCCGCGTCCCCACATACAGCCACACAGCCCATCTCCTTTGTCTCGTCCCTTGTAACAGGGAGAGTTTTCCTAGTTGGCAAGTGCCAAGGCTGTAGCTGCCCAGCTGTCATCTGTGCCGGCCAGCACGTGTGGGGTCCAGGGACTGGCAGCAGCGGGATGCATGGGCACAGTGCCACAGGCGCCCTCCCAGTGCTGCCCAGCCTACAGCTCACACCCACTCCTGTCTCTGATTTCATTGTAGACTTGGGACAAAGACTCCTGGACTCCCCAATCCCTGCACACAGTATAGGTCTCTGTGTGATATATGGAAGTCATCATTCTGTATACCTAGTAGCCTGCTGGGAATCCTGCCACTACAGAGCTGGGCTGCTATGCATCCTGCTATTTAGTCAGGGGGATGGAGATCCAGCTCTCTATTATCTGATGACAGGTCCTGCTGCTCAGTGCCAGGGTTACCCCAAATCATGTGCTTCACCCTATACATGTGTTACAGGAGAATACGTGATTGGCATCTGTGCCACTCTCTTATCTATACTCTTATCTCTCAGCTGAGAAACAATATACCTTCTCCTACATTATTCCTGCTGTGCCTACTGCAGACCTCCTGGATTTTACCCTTTGTATATGCCTGTGCTCTGTGCCTGGCCCCTATGGTATAGATGGGTAATGTAAATGAATCCTTGTTTGTGGCATCCTATAAACACCAGGGTTCCCATTACCAGTGGCAGTAAAACTTACTTGAACTACAAAAGCATAGACTCTCACAACATGAAATATTCTCTGTTAGGATAACATTCAAATTCTGTCATTGTAGGAAAGTTGGTTGACATTACTTGACTTGTATTTAAGAATGAGATGTAAGTTTGCAATATATAGTGCATTACTAATTAGACTTTTGTGCTACTGTTAACAATTAGATAGTTACTTAGTGGCTGCCTCCTTGAAAATCTGTTCCCACTCCTAATACGCTTTAAAATATGCATATCCTGCTTAATGCTGCATGTTGAATACCACCTAATTGCCTGTGTCTCTCGGCATTGTTCTTTCTCCGTATCACCACTTTAATAAGGTTAGGAAGTCTTTGTACTCTTGTTCCCTCTGCCACAAATGCATTTGCCATCCATCAGTGTGTGCACTACTTGCTATATATAATACCAAAAGGTTTACATTTTCCATCAAGCATATTTTCCTGAGGGGGCTGGCAGACACTAACCATTTAATCTATCTGTTGATGTTTCAAATGCTGATCTACTCATAGTAATACAATTATGTACATTTACAATGCACAAAGGAATGTGAGCAAATAACTCTATATATACACACGATTAATATATAAACAAGAGTTACATAGACATACAATTTGGCCCTAACATATGTTTTCTATGATCAAAGGAGCTGCTTAACTATTCGGTACCGGATAACTCGTAATAAATGCCATTAATGGAATACAGAAAAATGCTGTGAGTGAAGGCAGAGATCCAGCCAAAGTTTATTATAGAAACTATTTCAGTATGGTTTATTAGATTGCTGACTATGGGTGGGTATTTATCAAAGGAGAGAGAGAGAGGAGAGTGAGAGAAATGAAGCACCAATCAGCTTCTGTCATTTGTCATGTTAGGTGGAAGCTGATTGCTTGGTACTTTAAGCTCTCACAAATGTATCTTTCCCAGCTTTGATAAATATCCCCTATGTAGTTTATTTTTTTTAAGGTGTTAAAATAGATGATATTTGCTCTTGCACTACAGATTTCTACGTGGTGATCACGTTACCTGTAGAAAGCCACTTCTATAGGTAATAGCGCAGATGTGGAATGTCGCGATGTTTATATTGTATTTGTATGTACATGTCCTGTGAGTATTAAACTTGTGTATCCTTGCCAATTAGTTATGTTTATCGTGGCTTTTGATTATATATAAGCTGTGTTTGATTTAAAAAAAAAAAAAAAAAGTCTACTGAGCTGGTCCATCACCTGCTTTTGTTCAAAGTAAAAATGTGGGTACACATCACAGTGTGAATTGCATGCAGCCTGTGTTGATGCAATGCTTCCTTTTACATATGGTCCTCTGAGCTTGAGAGTGTGCTCATGTGCACTTTGCAGAAGCTTTGTGCTACCTACCATTCAAGTTTGCCCTCTTACCAGACTTATACAGTAGCTCCTGTAATGCAAACCACCACTTTACCTCATCTAATGAAGTTAATACCTACTTGATGGTAGTAGTATGTTAAAGTGAATATAACTCCCCTGTCTGTGACTAAAGTTTAATTGCAGGTGATGATTTGAAGTTGTCATGTTTCTCCTCGTCATGCTTCTGGTTCCAAGGAGCACCCGAGCATTGTGTTACAGTTGTTCCTTCAAATGTGAATCACTGAGGAGTAGAACAAGCAGTTCCTGCATTGAGTCATAACCTGCACCTCATTATTTATTGTATTTTACTTACTTTTTTTTAAGAAAGGGGGGGGGGGGGGGGGGGTAACTATATCCAATTATTTAATTTAAAGACTTAAGCTGGGTACACATCTATACAATCCCTGTTGTCTTGTGACCGTTTGACCGACCGTAGACCTGCTGGACCGTCCACAAATAACAGCCGATACGCACGTACACACCTGTACAATTTTACTTGCGACGTCTGATGTACTCCCGTCCAAACAGTCGCAAGAAAAAGATTGTACCACCGTACACACTCTCCCGATTTGGGCTTTTGACAAGATATATATAAACATAATTATCATAATGGGCTGGGTTAAGGGCATACCAAAACAAAGGGGCGTGATTACAGAACCTAAACAAAATATATAGGTGGACCACTATAAAGACGGGGTACGCGTCAGCCGGCAGTGTGACTAGGGACAGATACGGCAAAGTGACTAGGTAGTCGCTTACCGTATCTTTATAATAGCCGGCAGTGTGACTAGGGACAGATACGGCAAAGTGACTAGTTAGTCGCTTACCGTATCTTTATAGTAGCCGGCAGTATGACTAGGGACAGATACGGAAAAGTGACTAGGTAGTCGCATTCCGCATCTTTATAGCAGCCGGCATTGTGACTAGGGACAGATATAGCAAAGTGACTAGGTAGTCGCTTTCCGCATCTTTATAGCAGCCGGCAGGGTGACTAGGGACAGAGGCGGCAAAGTGACTAGGTAGACTAGATGCGGAAAGCGACTACCTAGTCACTTTGCAGTATCTAAGTCACCCTTGATTAGAATGTAGCCCTTATGTCACAACTAATATATACTGTATGCAGTGAACTTTTCTCCATCAGAACATTGTCTCCAATAATGTGGGAAGGCTGGCAGGCAGTACCCAGTGGGAAGGCTTGATGCGTAATATAATTATCCTATACTGCTGAGTTACCACACAGTACCTCAATGTCAATTAATGTGGCTCACAGGACTATTTCAAACTGTGCCACCATGTTGTATCTCAAATAAATCCAAAATCATCGGTGGCTGAGGGTAATTGCTGTGTTCACACAATTAACCTATTGTTAATATTCTCAAACCAGAGCTTCAGGCTCTTTTGGTCACCATCTAACCTATATATATCTGCTGTATAATGTGATCATATAGGATGGTCCTTCATTATAATACATGAAACGGAACACGTGCAGTGTCTATTATCGGCATTATCCATAAAGCCAGCTGTTTGTTCAATTGCCGGCTCTGCTGTATGTGTTATATAAATATCAGCACCTAAATTCCATTGTTATATCGGAACTTGCAAATACACACAATATCAGTGGCGGTGAGGTGGCCTGGATCCTGGAGACGCAGGGTAGCTCGGGCATCAAGGCTGTACGCGGTGGGAAGGCAGAGTGGTACCCGGTCGGTTGCATCAGCCGGCATTCCTCTGAGCCCCTGCATCCGTGCTGCCTACCCTGCTCCCCCGTCGCTGCACCACGGTCACTGGCGGGTGCTCCACGACTATGGAGGCGCCCGTACAGTCGGGACACAGTCGCCTCAGACTTCCTGTCACAGCGATAGCGCTGCTGCCCCGGTTCCCATAGTCGTGGATCGCCCTCCAGTGATCGTGGTGCAGTAACGGGGAAGCAGAGTAGGCAGCACGCCACGGATGCAGGGGCTCAGAGGAATGCCGGCTGATGCAAACATAGTGTAAGCTGCCCGGGTACCGCTCTGCCTTCCCACAGCTTACAGCCTGCCATTCATTCCCGAACACTGTGTTCCGTCTATGGTATGTGTTCCGTCTAGCAATTAAAAGGTGGTCTGTTCTGAACATGAATTTGCCAGACATGGTACACATTATGTTACACTGTGGCAATGTAATGTGTAACATAATGTGTACCATGTCTGGCAAATTCATGTTCAGAACAGACCACCTTTTAATTGCTAGACGGAACACATACCATAGACGGAACACAGACGAATCAGCAGCACAGTGTGACATACTCGCGCGCCAGAGCATCCAGGACAACATTACCGCAACAGGCTCCCGCGTCCTCACTGCCTCACTTCCAGTCACAGCGAGTGCTGGGGAAAGGTAAGGTGACCCTCACCAGCACAAGCAGCAGCACCACCACCACCACTCTCCACGTGGTATGCGGTGCACAGCACGCTGCACCTCATCTTGGGCTTGTGCCCCCCAGAGCTGCCCATCACCAAGTACCTCCAGGGCCCCCTCTCCTCGCTTTCTGTGGCCCTGTCTGTAGGGGGGGGGGGTCCCCGCAGCACCCTCCCCTCGGGATGCTGCTCCAAGCTGCCCACTGTCTGCAAGTCCGGCACCCTGATCATAGTGCGCAGACACAGGGGCTCCAGCTGTAGCGCCCGTCGTGCTTGCCCCTGCTGCCATCATCCTCCTCCCCCAGTCCTGTTCCTAATCTCTGCCTGCGCAGTGCATATCCTGCTGGTCCCCCATCCCCAGCACCATGACCCGCACACAGCAGCATTAACAGCCTCTAGCGAATCGCTGTTGTTCTACCGGGTCCGTGCAGTGGCCTGTGGCACCCCAGCTGTGGATATTAGGGGGGCAGGTGCAGGGGATGCTGCCTGTACCCCACACTACCCAGGTATCACCTCACCTCTCCCTGTATCCTTCCTGGACTGGGGGGGGGGGGGGGGGCAGTGAATTTAAGGGACTGGCAGGCCACAGTGTAACATAATGTGCCCTATGTCTGTGAAATTCATGTTCAGAACAGAGCACCTTTGAAATGCTAGACGGAACACATAGAATACCATAGACGCACATAGATGGAACGCAGACTCTGTGATACGTCTATGTGTTCCGTCTAAGGACAGCGGCAGGGAGCTGCGGGGCTGCAATTATCTACTAACCTGAAATGTAAACTACGGTGCGGCCATACTACATAACCTATAATTTTGTTTACTGGCAACACCAACAAGCAGAGAAACCTTCCACTTTCCATTCAATCATCTTAATTGTGGCCGTGCTTTATTCCACCCGCAATAATCCCCACTGTCCAGTGTAATGACACTACACATACTTGCCGCTGCAATCGTACAAATCCATGTAGTTTTAATGTGAGAACACTAGAGACGCGGGATGTCATCACAATTAGCTTTACATTTATATTTATGGCAGAGCATTATTTAAACGCTGCAGTCGAAAAAATCATAGGGACCATTTAGTAGACACCGGAGCCCCGCACGTGCTGTTTTTAAACACGTACTTACCTAACTTTGTTTGACAATATTTGTATGTTTTTTTAATATTTCGCAGCTATGGAGAGATCATACAGCTATGGAACGCCCACATGGGCGTTCCAGCTTTGGCAGTATAGTCGCAAGGACGGCAGCATATTGATCGAATGTGCGTACACACTGCACTTTTGTTCCGATATGGGGCCGTCCTGTCGGATGAAAATTAAACAGCAAAGAACCTTCGATCGACCGAGTATGGACGGTCAAGACCGTTTTTTGCCGTTTATCGCTCTTACGGGACAGCGTACACACCTATACAATTGAACGGCTGTCCGACCCAGAACGGAAGAACGGCCCGACAATTGTATATGTGTGTACCCAGCTTTAGGGAAACAAATCTGGATTTGGCTTTCTACCAAATGCTGGTCAAACATTTTAACCTTTGCCAAAGCTGCCATCTTGCTACACCATACAAATGCAGTGAAATAAAGCAGAAACATGGTCCCACTTATTCAGTTGTATTATGCGGCACAGCCCTACATGACCCCCGAATGCCCTAATATCCAGTAGGGCGCATGTATGAAAACTATGTTACATAACCCATAGCAACCAATCTGACACAGATTATATTAGCCTCTTGCACTAATATGAGGCGATACTTCTGGTTGAGAACCTTGCTAGTTTATGCTCTCACCCAATAATGATGTAAATAACCGCAATGTGTGCTGCTGCAAATCAATGGAAAACGTATTTACAATGCCCCATATAAAGCTGTCCTTCTTAAAATAAATACATAAATTATATATTTAATAAATATTTTTATATATTTTGTTTTCCTACTTCCTTTGCTTGGCACCTAGTGTAATTCAGTGAAAGGTGTTTTGGAAGTAGCATATGACTGCAGTTACTTGCACAGTAGTCATTTTGGCGCTTGCTATTTGTGACTCCTGTGTTGTGTACAGTTTTGAGGGCAGCAGTAGAAGGCATGAGTCTCTTTGTACTGAATATGTCTCTGGCTCTTCAAGGCCTAATTACAAGACTACCTTACATGTGATGCTTCTGACCTTGTGCAGTGAAACAAGGCTGCCACATTGGTGATCTATATGTGTTTTCACTGCCAATTTATTTGTACTTTGCTAAAGCCAGAATGTTAGTTATTGCATATCTGGCTACTGCCTGAGATTTTGCTGCTTTATTCTTGTCCTCACACTTCTCAAATGTACTAGCTGAAACTGCTGCGTGTATTTCACAAAGGTAGGGTAACATTACAGCTGTTTGGAGTTTGCCATGATTAACAGTACTGAAGCATATATACAGTGTGTGTGTGTGTGATATATATATATATATATATATATATATATATATATATATATATATATATATATATATATATATATATATATATATATCTCATTCCTATTTTGGAAGCTCTGCTGTGAACTTGCCTTCAGTTCTGATCACCTCATGGTCTGTTATCCCTGTTTCGGTTTAAAGGGATAATTTCTCACATCTGTTAAATAAAAGGATCTTTACAAACTGAGGACCTTATTCAGGTCTGTTTGCACGGGGACCGATGTTTGGTGTATGTGCATGCGCAGCCACATTTCTTCTGTGCATACGCCAGGTGCATGTGCAGTTTTCTGGGTACACTCACCGAAGACTGCGGGCAGAGGGCGTGGGGCGGCGATAGTCGCGCCCATGGGAACACCCAGCATTTCATGTGCATTCCCATATAAATGCTGGTTGTTCCCCATGGAAATCGCCAGGTGACTTGGGTGCCGGGGGGCGGGCAGCTGACATCACCTGATGTCAGCTGCCCGCCCATTTCCTCCCGAATGTGCACGCATATATATGTGACCTGAAAGTCACTTTATATATGCGTGCACGCACCACATCTTTTTAATGGTCGTCGATTATCGAAAGATGTGGGAGGTTCCCCCTGGCATGCGAATGGATGTTTATGTAAAACATCCATTCGCAGCCCATGCGAATGTACGCAGTGGACGAGGTAGGGGGTACCACCATTCGCAGGGCAGGTTCTGGTTGACTCGCAAGGGTGCGATTTCGCATCCTAGCGGATCAACCAGAATAACCCACAGAATCTCATGAGAAACAACCCCGGTGGATTACTAGTATATGCAACTAAACCGATGCATACTTTGCTTTTTGAAACTTACTATTTTATACTTTATACCTTGTGTATAACACACTTCCCTGCGTGATGCCCCGGGACCTGCCTCCAAGTCCGCCCGCTTCTCCAGTTGAGCCGATTAGTTGCTGCGCCATCTTGGCAGAGTGCAGTCTGTACGGTTGCTGCAGCAACATGTTTCTTTGCCTGGTCATAGGCTCCTGTCAAGGTATACCCATCTCTAGTCTAGGGGAACATTTTCCACAGACTGTCACTATATCATTTTGAAATACTGACACTAATAGTTGCCTGGATGTGACATTATCAATGGCTATACCACACACAGCCTGGCAGCCATTGATGATGATGATGTTGAATACCATGTATGGCTGTGTGTGGTAAAAATATTGTACCACACACAGCCATACATGGTAATCAACAACAACATCAATCATCATCATCTTCCAGGCTGGCAAAATATATAATCAATTTCTGGGGGTACAGTGTGTATTACACATACCAAAAAAATAGTGATACAATAGGCACCAGGAAATTTACTGGGGACAATTATTCTAGATCTATAAAAACTTCACTAACTGTTGTTATAAATGTTCTCAGCTTATGCGGACTCAGACTTATGGTATCAGTACTTTATGAGTCCTGGTTTTTCTTAAATACTACTTACAGTTCCTACGGTATGCCTTGCTGCAGTCCTGTAGGAAAGCTCCATGTCACATCACTTTTTGGAACGATGCTAGGGCGCTCAAAACACTCAGCACGCAGCGATGAGTCAGCGTTGTGTGCTGATCAATCTGTCAAAACCAGTGTTCTCCGGTGAGAACACTGGCCCGGCCTGTGGCCGCGCATCTCTACTGCTATGCCCCTACATACAGAGCGATGTTGGGGCATTTTCTAAGCGATCTAGTGAGATCATTTAGAAAATGCCTCTGAATCGATGTGTGTGTAGGCCCCATAAGCCCAGTAAAAAAAAATTTTTGGTTACTGTGAAGATGTAAGGAGCATAGAGAAAATAGGAATGTCCTCAGCATCCAACTGCATATGTATTGCATCCTACTGAATACTATATTTTGAGAATTACTTAATTTCAAGAATGTTGCTACAGTGAGTCCTTGATTTAGATCACTGGGCCACCGCTGCTGAACATTTTTGGTATCACTGCCTTTTTCTACCATGCCCTTGAATAGAGGCTTTTGGCAAAATTCGTTTTTGGTGCAAACCAAATCCAGCAATCCTTTATGTAAATAGCAATGGGATACATGTGCCTGTGTTGTAATACTTTTGTTTACACAAATGGTATTTTATTCTACAAAACAACAAAAAATCAAGCATATGCCACTCTTTTTGTCCTGTGCCACAATTAATGGTATGTATCTTCTTAATATCTTAATAATTTCAGAATGAATTGTTTTGTTGGTATGCTTTTTTGGAACATTGGTAGCAAAGTTAAGCCACAAAGCTAGTGTCACGGTCTCTGTTCCAAGATACCCCAATCTCTAATCGCTGACTGTAACTCAACATCTGAACCTGCATCACATGGGTTTGACACCGAATTAATAAAAAAATATCCACCTGGTATGTCTACAGAAATGATTACGCTTCCCAGTATCTCTCCGAATCACTAAGAATTTCCCAATGATTGCCACCACAGAATGGTTTTCAGGAGAAACAAACTTCAATTATGGAGTTACCAGTCTCAATTACAGTTTAGTCCCAGTTATCATTCCCTTACATTAACCTGAAGTACAATTATGTAGTGTTATATACTGGCCGATGCGTAATCAGTTTAGTGATATCACTCAGGTGCATGAAATGGATGGGTAATACAGAGTAAGGAAAAAAAACGGCATTGTTTCCCCCAACACCATGAATGATATCAGTAACCAGATTTAAAAAAAAAAAAAAAATCCACGAGCCAGAAAGTTCAAAGCAGCACACCAATGAAAAAACTAAAGTGTTAATATACTGTATGTTAGTAAGTGTTAGAAGCCATAGCTATGTACAAAAGTAATGTAAGAAATGAAAATATTAAAACAATAGTGTTAGTGAAAAGTGTTAAATAGTGTGCCACCTCAGAGCCACCCGGCCAAATCAATCCAGGGGCAACTCACCCCAAACCCATGTTAACCCCAAACTGGCTCCTATAATTAATTAGTATAGAGCCACAGGATAATGTCTCTTACTTAAATATACTGAATCTAAGAGAAGCCTACATAGAGCAACCCCATAGTGCTCCATATGGCATGTCCAAACCAGCACCTCCTCCTATTGCTGTCTCCCTTATGCCTCTCACAATAGAAATACATAGACTGGCAGATGCTCAATCAGTTTAGTGATATCACTCAGGTGCATGATAGTGAGGGGTAATACTGAGTAAAAGACATTAGAAAAAAAAATGTTTCCTCCAGCACACTGAATGATATCAATAACCAGATTTAAAAACCACTTGTAGTAGAATTCAGAGATCTTGGTTACATATATTTGCAGATACATGTTAAGCCCCTGTCAAGGCTTCTCTGAGTATTAGGAGTCCTTATTCATATATCTAGGTGCAAGGTGCGGCACCCCAAAAATTTGCATCACTTCACCATCAACCTCAGTATAAGGACAGGATATACTAAGCATTCCATTTGCGATTTGGTGCATCCCGCCAATTACCACGTCTATACAAATCGTATATGTACTTAGTATCACAAAGGACATCTCTCCAGATGAGACCTTAATGATGCATGCGCGTAGGGATGCAATGGTGCTGGAAGAAATCCAGATGTATTGGTTTTAGGGCAATACACTTTATTGAGTAACGCCATCTTTGGGTGATGTTACCAAATAAAAGTCTATGGGCTTCTTTTCCAGGTCTAAGCTCAGAAATGCATCACATTCTGTAGCTTGGTACTTTATAGAAAATTGATAATGGTTGGCTTCTCTAGTCTTCTTATTGCTCTGACACTAAGGGGCTTATTCTGGTTCACTCCTTCTGGAAAATTCCTTCTTAGATGGACAAAACCATGTGCACTGCAGGTGGGGTAGATGTTACTTGTGCAGAGAGAATTCGATTTGGGTGGGGTTTTACTTCAACATGAGATCTATATTACAGTGTAAAAATAAAACAGTCCGTATTTTCCCTGCACAAAAACAAAATAACTTGCCCAAATCGAATTCTTCCTGTTTTGGAGTAGCTACAGGCCTATACTGGGACCAAGAAAATATATTTAAGGCCCATACACACTAGGCGACTTTGAGCTGAAAGTCGCTCAAAACAGCAGGTTTGAGCGGCTTTCAGCTCAAAGCCGCCCAGTGTGTATGCCCCAGCGATGAGCGGTAAGCGCTGCTACGGGCACCCGCAACATCGCCGGGAAACCCGCTCATCTGTTGTTTATACCAGCAGATGAGCGGCTTTCAGGACGACTTTGCATAGCGCTCTGCTATGCAACGCCGTCCTTTCCCCCTCCGTCGGCGCCGGGCAGGGGGAAAGGCGCTCAGTGTGTATGCACTGAGCGGCTTTCCCCGCAGCGATGATTGTTCTCATCGCTGTCCATACACGCTGGGCATTGTTGCCCTGTGTGTATGGGCCTTTAGCTTACATGTCTTGGAAATGATGATGGCAGATCTGCTGTTTACTTGAAATATGTTTATTACTAGGAAGATTTACAGTAAGAGCATCTTAATAAAAATAAGCATCCAATTTATAAGTCTGCAAGCATTCTTGGTGCTTAAGTGTATTTTTAAACCCTTTCATGTAATTAAAACTACTGCAGCTTCTTGCAAAATATTGTTACATAGTTACATAGTAGGTGAGGCTGAATAAAGACTTGCGTCCATCTAGTTCAACCTATGTTTATAGTAGCGTATCCCTTGTTGTATAGTATGTTCTGATATTTAAAGACAGATTATGTTACTTATTCGTACCCATGGATGTTTTTAACCAATAAATGTTTATCCAACCTTATTTTAAATGTATTTATAGTGTCTGCCGACAAAACTTCTCCAGGAAGAGAGTTCCAAAGTTTGACTGCTCTGACTGTAAAGAATTTTTTTCTTCAAGATGAACAAAATCTGTTTTTCTTCTAATCTAAACTCATGCACTCGCGTCCTAGATTCCTTTCTAGTAGAAAAAAGGGTGTTTGACAGTTCCTTATATTGGCCTCTAATATATTTATACATGTTGATCATATCCCCCTTAAATGTCTCTTCTCTAGTGTAATAGTCCCAAATTGCTTAATCTTTCCTCGTAGCTTAAATTCTACATTCTCCTAATAAACTTTGTTGCTATTCTTTGGATTTTTTCTAATTCTATGATGTCCTTTTTATAGTGTTTATATGGGAGTACTGGTAAGAAATTGTCAATTTAAGGTGCCCATACACAGTACAATAATTGTATGCAATTTGGACTAGATTGCATAGCATAAATTTTGCAATGCAATGAGAAGCAATTAGGGATGCCAATCCCGGGACTCGGGATTGAAAAATGCTCAATTCCGGGATTGGCATCCCTACTTTTAAAAACCCACCCATGCCCCCCGAACTGACACAATTACCTTCATGGTAGGTCCGGCGGTGTGGTCGTGGAGCGTGGCAGGCGAAGCACCCGGGGAGCGGTCCGTAGGTGCCGCATTGCGCATGCAGGGAAGGGCAAGATATACAGCTGGGGAGTGGTCCGGGGGTGCCGCACGGAACAGGCAGGTGGGGAAGCGAGCGGTGCAAGAGTGTGGCCTGCGAAGCATGACCTCTGTCCTCACGTCACGTGGCACAGAGCCACTCGGCGGGTCTGGAACAGCCATGCAGAATCTAAGAAGTGCTCAGATGCTGCCCAGGCATGCGCGCATTCTAATCCCGAAAGCCAGGGATTGGAAACTCCAACCCCTGGATTGAAATCCGGGTGATTTTGGGGCCAAATCGCGTGAACCCGCCGATCCCGGGATTGGCCATCCTGGATGCGATCTAGTACAGAAAGTATGTGCAGCACATACTTTTAGAGCTGTGCGATGGGATGTGTGCGGTAGCGTGCATCTCATCGCACCTGGCAATTGTACCCTGTACGGGCACCTTTAGTATTGTGTGTGTGTGTGTGTGTGTGTTTTTCCCCTTGTTTGCATTTAATGTTGTTAGTGAAATAACATAATAAAAAGTGAGTATCTAGTGTCTTCAATGTGTAAATACATATGTACTGTATGTATGTGTACATATTGGGCTGATTCAGAGGTGGAGGCAGATCCGGGGATGTGATGTTGCACGCAATGCATTAAATGTATGAATATGAAGAGTAACATGCAGCTGGTGTTTAGGGCGTCATCTGAAGTCATGTGACAGGCCTTGTCCTCAGGTACAGCTTTACTGGCCTAGCGGTGTGATTTTGGCAGTAATTATTACCGTCATTATTAATATTAAAAACAAACAAAGTAAAGAAATTGTCACAAACATATTGGCCCCCACAGAAAAATACAATGACAGTAAAAGAAGATAAGTCAGCACCGGCAGACTGTACAGGCGCTAGAGTCCACTGCAGACTATGTGGGGCAAACATCTGCATGACATAATGATGTCTACCCTGAACCGGCTCCGGAGCCGACCCTGCATTTTATATGTCTACAGTACAGAGCCAGCAAGAGCAACCCAAAAGGGGAGCAGAGGGTCCATTGCTGGGACACTGTCTAGCCATGCCTCTTTAGACATTAACAGTGCTGGGCTCGCCTGGGCACCAGACTTTGGCCATGGCCTACGGTGACATGATGGCATGACATCATAGATTATCTATTTATCTATCTAGCTGTAACATATATGACAATGGTCCAGTATAGCATAACCGCAATACCACTAAGCTGTGATTTTTACAATGTATAGCTATTTAATATTTGGAGCACTTTTACGTCTTCAGCATTTGTGTTGCCTGGGCAACGGAGAAGTGAGCTTGTGTAGGCGGAGGTGGGCATTTCACTTGATGGGTGAACCAGGGCTGGTTTAAGGCTTCTCCGTAAGCTAGGCAAAATGTCAACCTACTGCCACCAAACCCCACACTGCCAACAATACTACAATACTATGTAGCGCGGCACATACACACCTGTAGTAATACAAGTGAGCACAGTCAGGGGATGGTACAGGCATGGAGGAAAGTATTCCATTTGATGGTAGCACTTGGACACATCTCCTAGTTAGTTACTTAGCAACATTTGTAGAAAAGAGAAATGTGTTATTAAAGTGGGTGTGTCCTTACATCATCGCCCTCTCTTCAGTGCTCTTACTGACAGGTCACACACTTACTGTCTCTCATTCCTATAATAGAAGTCCTGCTCCCGCCATGCTGCAACTTCATTGTATGCAAATAGGAAAAGTAATTGCATGCATAAGGTAATGACTAGCACAGTGTAATCACAGCTCCTGTCTGCTCTATCTGCCCTGCAAATAATTTACTGCTGAGTGACATGCACACACTGGCCAGCTCTCTGTCAGATCATTAAGATTTTATACTTGGATGATAAATCTCTTGCGTACTGCTATGTGGCTGGTCCCAGGAAGCAGCCGCTCTACCTATAAACCCATCAAAATGTGGATGAGTGTGCTAGTTATAGACAAACTATTTTCAAAACATACCTGGTAGGGATACCAAATATAGCTATTACTGTATGAGTCTGTAGCAGAGGCTCTGCAGTGACTACGAGTTTGAGGCTGACATAAGATAGGGGATTAAGAGGTTTCTCTTCACATCCTGCATCACTGTATTCTATTATATGTGAATGGAAACCTGCTTTAAATGAAAGCTACTGTATTATGACGATGAGCATTCTGTAAAACTGGGTACACACCTATAGATGTATCTGTTTGGTGGGAACTAAACTTTTATAATGACAATCTACTCCAGTGGTGTCAAACTCATTGCCCTCCATTTTTTGTGTAACTACACATCCCAGCATGCCCTGCCACAGATTGTATATATTGGATTGCTAAAACTGTGGCAAGACATGCATGGACGTGTAGTTCCACAACAGCTGGAGGGCCATGAGTTTGACACCACTGGAGTAGATTGTCCTTTGCTCCCATACATTACCAAAGTTTAGTTCCCACCAAACCGATACATCTATAGGTGTGTACCCAGTTTTACAGAATGCTCATCATCATAATACCGTAGCTACCTTGGTGCTGGGCTTGCCCCCAGCGTGACGATTCGGGGCCAGACGGAGCATTCGGCAGTCCCAGCGCTCATCTCCAAGCGCGTGGGAACAGATTCTGATGGGGGGGAGGCGGGTGGCGCGCATGCAGGAGGGGCAGCCGCCGGTGTTGTAAAAGGGACCAAAGGCCGGATCACGCCCGGGTTGAAGCTGGGTCCAAAAACCCGGGTGCGACCCAGCGTTTTGGTGTAAAAGGGGTATAAATAGCGTAAACTGCAGAAGCATTGAAGGGTATTTTTCCTTAAATTGCATTAAAGTTGTACTGCAATAATTTTACATTTTGAACTGCATACTGTAGATCGATTAAAAAAAACCTGTCTGGTCACAATTTTAGATTAATCGCTAGGGAATTATTTTGGTGCATTTTTGTTATTTATTTTTCTTACATAAGTTAGTACTCTATCAAAGGCAAGTGAACTGCTTTGTGGGGGAAACTTGAAAAGATTGAAAAGAACTGCTTCACACGGGAAATTCGCTAATGTAAAGTCTATACAGCCCCCTAACGATAACTAATCAACATTATGCTTTTATTAGCTGGCAGGATTCTTTGACCAACACAGACTCAGACATATGCCAGTGCAGCAAAGTCCTAAGTGAGGCACCATTTCCTAAATCACTGGGCAATCAATCAGCGCTAGGAGTTATTTACAAACGTTGCTCAAAGGTTCAGATCCGCACTAGAGCCATAGCAACCAATCAGGCTGAATGCAACGATTGCAGATTTGCATCTTTTAAAGCAGTGTTGGTAAATACATTTTTTTTTTTTTTTTTTTTTTAAATCATAGTCTGTAACATGCTGAAAATGAAAAGTCTGCAAGCATCATAGTATTTTGTGGCCTGTCTTAACGCATAGACACCCTTTCTTGCAATTGCTCCTTCACACGTCAGTAGCTCAGTCAGCAGCCAATATAGTTATTTTAGCTAATTAGAGCACAGTATTCTACACTAACATGGTGATTTTATTTATTTACAAAGGTCATTGAATAATCAATGAGACAGTGTCTTTGAAAGTATATGTGATATACAAGACTTCATACGCTGCAAATTAGTATACACAATTTAGAAACAAGAGGAATCCCCAGCTGAAAGCATTAGGTTATGTTTTTCAACTACTGTTACTGAGTAATTATTTTAGCACATGCTTTTGATGGTGCCCCTCTTAATGATATGATGGGTGAGAATGGGAATTGCTATGCCACAAGACTGTCTTAATGAATAAGTAATTATAAAGGGAAAAATAATCCGTGTGGGCTATGAAATACTACAACATTATATATTGATATACATGGATTGCCGATGTGTACCTTCTAAAGATGAAGATGTGCCTGGAGCAGTAAATGTTGCTGACAACTGATTGTTTTCTAATGAAATCTTATCCAGTCAGTTCCATTGAATTTGGCCACTGAGGGACTCTGTTAGAGTAATTTGATTGAACTTGATTATTTCAGGTGGATTTATGTTTTTAAATATAAAAAAGTTATTAACATAGCAACATATACCACTTTTCCACCAAAACCCAGAGTCAAACCTGGGATGTTTGACCCGGGATTTCACCTCACACAGTTGCTGTTTGCGGCTAAATCTGACCTTAATGAGCATCGTCACTGTATATACAAATCAACTGCTTGTCACCTCACGCTCCCCCATCTAGACGATAGATTGAGCGTGATATGACAGTTGACTGTGGCCCTAATGTATCGGTCAGAACGTCCAACTGGGTGGGCCCGTCCAGTTGTGCAATTAGCTTCTACAACAAGTGTATGTGCGGTCTGCGGACCACCTATACAAACAGCCGTATGTGCTGCATCGTTAACGATATGGCGTGTACACAATAGGCTACAATATTGCTCATAAAGCCCTTTCTGATCGATATTGTTCACAATATCGCCTACTGTGTATGGGGCTTAAGACTGCTTAATTGGCTGATTGGCAAAATCCTTCCTGTCTAATGTGACAGATCTGTATGTGGTCCTAAGCTGCTCAGGCTGGGAATTTACTGCCAGGTGTGTCTATTCTACAGAGATAATTACCTAACTTCACCATGGACAGATGTAACTAAAAATACATGCTATGTTCATCGTGAGCCTTATCATCAAGCGTTCCTTATGTCAGGTCTCCTCACTGGCTTATATAGAAAATGTTAATATTCTCTTTGATGTGATATATTATTTTAATGAAATCCACCTCACACACAAGATACAGACCTGCTCCTAGTGTAATAGGATTGTTATTTCTATCCCAGCGGTTATGATGACCAATTATGATGTAATATGTGTTTCACATTCAGGTATGTAGAAATGCTACATATGTATATGGAAGAGGATTTGTGCTACAGGTACATGCATCTGATTATATAGTTATTGGTGGACAAACAAGTGGAAACTGTTGTAAAAATCAAACCTGTCTATGATTACATAGGGGTACATTTACTAAGGTGGGAGTTCTATTAAAGAGGGGATGTGGCCCATGGCAACCAAAACGATCTATTAGCTTCTAGAAAGTGCTAAATATGTAGATTCGGATTGGTTGCCATGGGCAACATCACATCTTTGGTAGAACTCCCATCTTTGTAAATTTACCATAAAGTTTGCCCATTTTATGCCTCTAATACACAGGGCCGGCGCCACCACTAGGCAGCTCTAGGCATTTGCCTAGGGCGCCGGCACCTGGAGGGCGGCAGTTCGCCCCTCACCCCTAGCATATAACTGGCGGCTTCGGCGTCCCTGCAGTGCTGGAGCGGGCAGGGGTGTCCGTGCCGCGGGGGTACCTGCGGCACTGTTACTGTATAAAGCTGCTGGCGGCAGCGGGGTCCCTGCAGTGAATAGAGAATAACTAGCGCTATGCGCGCGACGGCGCGGGAAGCGCTTCTGGGTTTGAAAACGCTTGCCGCACGCTGATTGGCTGAGACTAGTTATTCTCTATTCACTGCAGGGACCCCGCTGCCGCCAGCAGCTTTATACACAGTGACAGCGCCGCAGGTACCCCCGCGGCACGGACACCCCTGCCCGCTCCAGCACTGAAGGGACGCCGACAGCTTTATAATACAGGTAAACACCGCCCACCCCCCCTCCCCGGCCACCGGGCACCTGGGCGCACCCCCTTGCACCGGCCCTGCTAATACAGCTTCTATCAACCTTGATTACACTTGGAATATAGACTTATACGTTTTGAATAATGTCCACTGGAATATTATACCACTCTCCCTGAAGAACATAGTTGCTGCAGGCAATTGCAGCTCTACCATGGGTATTGGAATTTGGGAAACTCTTGTCAGAATGTTTTTGTAGAAACTGACTTACTGTGACTGCTGAGTTCGACTGTCACATATGGCCAAGTACAGTAGATCTATGATATTTAAAAACCATGTTCAGAGCTCCTGGTCACTTTGTTTTATCCCTATGAACTGTGTGTGCCACCATACATATCTCTGAAAACAGTCACAGATGTACCATGTAAATGCACACATAGTGGGCTTAAGTCCCAATTGGGCACTAGGCGAGGTCTATACTCTATTCCATCTCCAACATGCATTCACAGTGGACAGACCTAGCCAGGGAGGAGGAACCATCTGAACAAGTGAGTATGGGAGCAGGGAGGGGAAAGGCAGTTTAGTGGATTGGAGAAGAGTGGGTGTGGCCAGCAAGGAGAGAGTCTGAGCAGCAGACAGAGCAGGGGCTTTGCTGGACAGAGTGGAAGCATTGTGGGGGAAGGGGGGGGGGGGGTGCATAGGCACCTTCTAATGACCGACACTATTGAAGCAGCAGCACATATTAATCAGAGCCGCCCGGCTCAGGATAATAGCGGGGACCAGTAGACTGGGACAGAATTTTAATTGGCAGCAGCAGCAGGTCTGAGGACCGGGCTGCCTGTCAACTGTGCCCACACCCCCTCAGTGCATTACTGGATCACGCTGCCCACGTCAATGCGGCCACAGCAGATAATGGATGAAGAGCGGGTGCGTGACCAGCCCTTGGCCCTTTCTGCGCCGTGCTGCTCTCCCCTGGCCGCAATCAGATGGCGCCTGCCAGCCGAATTGATGCTGCACTGTACACATAATGCAGGACTCTGTTGGGACACAGACTGGAGCCAATAGGACCGGCATCCGCTGTGAGTGTAAAAAAAAAAAAAGTTTTTTGTGTGTGTGTGTACATGGGGAGGTAGGAAAGGTGATGGGGGTTATTCTGTACTGGGGGAGATGATCGTCTGTGGGGGAGAAGGACTATTTAGTGCTAAGGGGAGGAAGGGGCAATGATATGGGGAGATGACCTATTAGGGGAACTGTTTTGGGCTAGGGGGAGATGATGTTCAGCCTGATTGGGGGGGGGGGGATTATTTATTGCTGTGCTACTGGGGGGGGGGGGGTGTTCTTCTGTTCTAGAGCACTCTCCTTATAATTGTTGCGGATAACTAACTATCCAGCTTCCCCATCATAATGCTCCACAGCAGCTTACCCTAAGCTTCCCTGCTAATTACTAACCCTTACACTGTACACCACTGCCTAACACTTCCTCTCTGTAGCCTATACCTACTGTCTAACCCTATCCCCTCCTCCCCTGCCTTATTGTCCCTATTTTACAAAAAAGCCCTGGCATAATATGTAATGGGCATTACGGTGTTTGGTATAATGTGTAATGGGCATTACAGTGTGTGGCATAACATGTAATGGGTATTATGGCATGTGGTATACTATGTAATGGGTGTGTGATGTGTAATCGGCATTACAGTGTCCATGTTGTCCCATTTTTTTTTTAGAAAAATCCTGGCATAACAAGTAATAAGCATAATGTGTAATGGGCATCATGGGTGTGTGGCATAACATGTAATGGGCATTATGGCATATGGTATACTATAGCATTTTGTATACTATGTAATGGGTGTGTGATGTGTAATCGCATTATGTTGAAAATTTTTGGCGCGTGCCTACGTTGCGCACTGTCCATATTGTCCCTCCTTTACAAAAAATCTTGTTGAGTCCTGGTATAACGTGTAATGGGCATTGTGGTGTATGGTGTACCATGTAATGGGCATCACTGTGTGTGGCATAATGTGTAATGTGATGCAAAGGTTAAAAAAAATCAGAACAGTGACGTCGGCGGGCCCGGTCCACCCTCTTGACGCTGCCCCCTTGCTGCGGCGCCCTGCCCGCCCCTGTTCCTCCAAGGAACACTAGGTTTATTTTGCTCTCTTTCTTCACTTTCATTATTTTATAGCTTTATCATCTGCTGCAAAACCCTTGTTTTAAAAATTGCGCACTGATAAAATCCTAGCAACAGCTCATGCTTGTGTTAGTCCTTTGACAGAACCAACTGGGATATTTATACATAGATTTAATGATTGGAATTATGGTGCAAATAGAGATTAGTGATAAGTGGAAAGGCAGAGCCTTGGGATACAACTGCAAATTACTTTGCATGAAAATCAAAGATTTTTTTTGTTTTAAATACTGGGAGTTGCTTATGGTGTTTAAAACATAATGCAATCAATTACACCTATTGCTAGAATGCTGTAATGGGATCAGACATCTGCTAGTTTTCTACTATACATTCAAGCAAATTTTTTTTTTTATACCCAAGGAAGTTCTAAATCTAATGATGACATAATAAATAGAGATTAAATTGCTAGTACTGTATAATCTAGAGGCAGTATGCTCTGCATTCAAGTAAATCCTAACCTTACTCCTCTGTCCCCCCCCCCCCCACACACACACACACATGCACGCAACCTCGACTCCTCCTCCCCAAACATCCCTCCCACCTACTAGCAACCAATTAGCACTGCCAATCTGCGAACTGCTACATGACTGAAAAGTAAACTGGAATTGCCCTCTGCCCATTACCGGAGTGCAGTATTCACATACTTATATATAGAACACAATATACACTGCACTTATTGGGTTCAACAATTAGAGTGTCTCACCCAATTCATCAATACACAAGACACATGGGGTATATTCAATGAGTCACAACTGCCTTCTTGCCGAAAAGACGTCCGTTTTTGACATGAATAGATCAGAAGGGGTTTTGATTGATTTCAATGCTATCTGTTTACTAATCCACCTGCTTTTGATGGAAATACAGCCAAAACCGAAAGGAATTGGAATTTTAGAAAATATTTGGAGAATAAACAATGTATCTATTTTCAAACTTTCTTTGATTCATTCTATGAAATCACAATGGCATTAATGAGACAATAGCTTTTTTTATTTCCTCACTTTTCAGAAGGAGTGAAACATTGTTTTAGTAAGCTTGGAATGGTACCAACAAATATGTCCACAGCTGTATGTAGATAATGCTGCAGGTTTGCCTTCATAAACAGATGTCGTGTTTTTCAGGTCACACTGGTCTGCCAGAATCCCAGAAATGGTTCTGCATTTCTTTTGTTATTCCATGAGCTTTCATTCTCCTTTGTTACATAAATATTTTCCTGTAGGTGTACCATGTACCCAGGCAGTCTTTGCTTTTTGTCCTTTCCTGTTACAGATTTAAAACTTCTCAGAGACCAGACCAGGATGAGTTAGGTTGTTGGAAACCTATGTTTACACTTGGTACATAAGGACCAGTGATGCTGGGGAATACTAAGTAGGGCAACAAAGATGAAACATGCGGTGTGAGAAACAAAAGAAAATTGTTACATTATTAACCTATATTTAAGAGCAGCCGCTAATTATATGTCTGGTTTTATCATGCCACCTATGCCATGGAAAAAGGCGGCATGTAAGTTATTAGAGATACACATCCACTACAGTTAACCTATTGATTTGACTTACAGATACTACTTCACAGATTTGTTTGCCTGTCCATCAGCAGTGTAGTCACAGCTTGCTGTATGTCCCTGCCAGGTGACACCCCAATGTATATATCACTCTAATCAATGTATTTACAATGTGTTTGATAAAGTGTTGATTAATTACACAGCTAGCCTCACCTCGCATACATACAATTACAATCACTCATTCCTTCTGTTTATGATGATACCCCCATCCACATGAAAAGGCAAGTGCTTGTCTGTGTGTGTGTGTGTGTCCCACCCCCACATGGAAATCAACCTTCTTATATTATTCATTCATTTCCTTATTATCATAGCACATCCAAATTACAGAAAACTATTAATGTACTGTGCTTGACCAATAGTAAGTTGATATAAAATTAGGTACAGACTGACTCATAAGCTCCTGTAAGGATCTCAGACTAGTAGGTTTTGATGTCTCATTCATAATGTGAACTGCAGCTGTATGCCTTGTCTGATTACCAATAATATACCAGTTGCTTATGAGGGAAGGGTGTTTGGTCATATATGCAGATAGAGAACAGACTATTTATGAGACTAGCATGGGTACTACAGCAGAATGCAAATGTATTTTATTCCAGCAGAGCATTTTAATCTCTGATCTCTGGGTAAAATATGTGGGGGTAACTGAAAAGGGTGGTAGAAGCCAAAGGTGCGGGATTTTGTATTTTTACAGCGCCAATCATTTTAATTTCAGAACCAATCTGGTTTTGCCCTGTAAATGACCGTCACTTAAAAAATATGGCTATTCTCAGATAAACTCCCACACCTCTGACCCAATTACGTTTACCCCGTGGTATTAAACCAAGAATGGACTCCAAAGGTGATATGGCAATATTACTAATGCCCTCAAAATGGAATCCCCATTTTGATAATCCAACCAAATTGATTACCATAACTTTTATTCCATCTGCAGTTTAAATGTGATTGCTTTTGCATCCATGCTACATTTAAGTGACCCTGATTTACTACCCAGTGTAATTAATGTTAAATGATTTATGAAAACTTGAGTAGAGGTATGTGTGAAGTGCAGTGCTAAATCCCATGTAGATGAGTCAGATTCTGTCACTGGCAAATGTCAGATTGTTAAGGAGTACAGCTCCTGCGTGCTAGTTTTCCTATATGAGTACAGTAGGTGTATTCTTTTATTAGCAGAGCGTTTATTTAATAAGTGTTAGATATAATAGAGATAATTAGAACAAATATTGAAATTACCATACTACTTTTTAAAAATTGGCAAATTAGTCTAGTCTAGTAACTTTAAAAAAATATATATTTGTCTTTTATACAGTTTGCTTATTGTCACAGTGATTGATGGGATGGGGTGCTGCTATGTTCTGTAAACTACTTAATCTCCAACAGTGTGTGTATCCTAGTGCTTCCAGAGTCTATCTCTAACTTGTCTGGGATCTGTGAACAGCACATATGCTGTAGAGTTCTGCTACACAAACAAGGAGTTGGATGATAGGTGGACAGTGCCTAGGTCGATAGTCAATAGGTTGATTCCATATGGTGATCATGTACAAGGTTGATATAGACAGATGGACTTCCATTTTTGGGGATTTTTTCATACTTTACGATCCACGTGGAAACCGTTCCTGGACGGAAGCATGGCAAAGGAAGCAAGCCATGCCAGGGGACCCAAGGGTAAATGTATGAAGCGTGGAGAAGTGGTATCTATCCCCATAAAGAACGTTATGTGCAAGGTGATAATGCACCAGCCAATCAGCTCCAATATGTAAATTGACAGGAGCTGATTGGCTGGTTTAATATCTCCTTCCACATGGCGTTCTTTATGGGGATAGATACCACTTCTCCAAGCTTCATACCTTTACCCCTCAGTATAGTAATTGGGGTACACATGCTCAGGTGTTGACGTTGACAAGACAAAAAGTGTAAACTTATGTTGACCTTTTTAATGTGTCAACCAGTTTCGACCCTGTACATGTCAAATTTTTGGGGTCAGCCAAGACACTATCAACCTAATTACTGTCGAACCCATAATCCACCTATATGACCATTAGAGTGGTAGATTATATTTACAATGTGAACATTGTTGAGGAGTTTTATGGTGGGTTGATCGATGGTAAAAGCCATTGATAGTAAAACAATCAATGATTTTTGCCGCATGGTCTGAATCCAATGACTGTTTGGGTTCATCATTGATGTTCATCCCAAGCTATGTGAATGGCGTTGGGTATATGTGCTATATGTCTTTTTGTCAAAAGCCTTCATTTGCCTGTGTCTTTAAACAATGGATTTAAAGCTGCAGGATTTTCTGTTGCAGCTATAAAACCTTTTATAAAGCCATATTATTATAAAAAAAGGAGTTTTGTAAATGTTCTAAAAGTGGAAAAGCCCATTTTTTTTCTTAAATTAACCACTTTATCTTTAATGCGTAGAAGTTTAGCTGTTGGTAACTGAGGATATTGGATCAGGTAACATGTACATGGAAAAAGATAAATCATTTTGACGACAACTTTTTTATGACCAAATGTCTCGCTCATTGAAATTCAAATTCTGTATTATTGTCTCTGCTAAATTCTGTGAGTTCCACACTTGTAGAAGGCCCACTGAGAGATGACACGGACTGGACCCTAGAGTACCATCTAATGTTTTGTAGGCAATTCATACAGTATGTACTGTGTTGTGCTAGATGGTGTCGCTAATACATTTCAGCAGCGAATAGTAAAGAAAATAACTAAAAATTCTGCAGGCAGCTTGCTAGAGGAAGCTATCTGGAATATGTACTGCTCAGCTCTTGAACGCGTGCCAGCTCTGTAAGTGTTAGAATGTCATTATATTATCTCCCTTTAAGTGAGATGTTGATTAGAATGTGGCTAGAGAAAGTGTCACGTGGAAGAACTGGGATCCAGGATAATATGTTACCATTGCTGCTGCTTATATCCGATTAAGTAAAAGGAACGTGTCTTGATAAGAAATGTGCACAATAACATTTTCTGAATTATTATATTTTGGTTTAAAATTAGCCGTGCAGCAATGTCCAATGACAGAGGGTTTACATGAGTCCCTAATCGTGCCGGAACGTCTGATAATAACTGAAAGACCCACAGTATTTATTGCTTTGTCAATTTGGTAGTCAGGTTTAAATCTGGAATAATATTTTTGAAAGTCTGCTCCCTTATTCCTTAAGTTACTGAGGGGCAAATATATTAACAGATGAGTAAAGATCTTTAAATGCATGGCCTTGCTTTGCTTAATATATAGGTGAAGCAGGGCAAATTACCACCCGGTGTATGAAAAACTAATTTTTCGAAGAGGGAAAGTGTTACCTCACCTGTCCGGAGCAAATGACAGTTGGGATTCTGACGGTCAGTAGACCAACATCAGAATTCTGACTGTTATAAGCCCGACAGTCAGAATCCCGACTTACAGAGGCTATTCTCCCTTGTGGGGGTGGTGGCTTTAGTGGTGCCTGTGCTGTTTTCACTTTATATATACACAGACCTACTCCTCCTCCTCTCTCTCTCTCTCTCTCTCTCTCTCTCTCTCTCTCTCTCTCTCTCTCTCTCTCTCTCTCTCTCTCTCTCTCTCTCTCTCTCTCTCTCTCTCTCTCTCTCTCTCTCTCTCTTTTTTATACTGTGTATATATACAATCTGTAAATATTAAAATATACAACATGCACACACAGTCAATGAAAAGTGGGTGCCAGGTCAACGCAAATTGTATCCTAAAGCATCCCACGATGGCACGCAGCAGGAGACCACATATATATATGAAAAATGCAAACTCTTTAATAGAGCATCCTAAAAGCCATTTTAATAAGGAATTGAATGATAATTATTAGCATCATATGTATCACTGTATTTCGCACAGTTCCCAACTTTCCCAACAGTCTTTTCGGTATTATTCCACCTTTGGCTGACCTTAGACAAAGGTGAACTGATACCGAAACAGCTGTTGGGAAAGCCGGGAGCTATGCTAATTACAATCCTGCATGATATAGTGTCTTTTACACCATTTTAGTGAATAAATTCATGGTTAGGTACATGTTTAGCTGCCAAATTGTGACACCGAACAGCCATTCTACATCATGTTCACAGTTGTACAGCCGTTTAAAGTTCTTTGCCATCATATCAATTCTTACACAGTCATGACGCAGCCTCTAGGGGGAAATGTCATGGAAAATTCCACTGTAAAAGCTTTGAGGCAAGTTGGGATTTGGACAATTGTATGATCTACCAAAAACTACATGAGCTTAAAAGTATCAGTGAAAATAACAGCACTACAGTGATATTTATTTTTTAGGTATAATAAAACTTAAATAATGTACCTTTTTAATTGTTTAACCCCTTCATGACAGAGCCAGTTTGTGCCTTCATGACAGAGCCCTTTTTTTCAAATCTGACATGTCTCACTTAAGTGGGGATAACTTTTTTTTGCTTTTACTTATCCCAGTGATTTTGAGACTGTTTTTTCGTGACACATTGTACTTCAAATTAGTGGTAAATTTTGGTCGATACAGTCTGTGTTTTTTTGTGAAAAATACCAAAATGTAGTGAAAAAATGGAAAATTTTGCAATTTGCAAAATGTCACATTTTCTGCTTGTGAGACAAATAAACATACCACTCAAAATAGTTAATAACTAACAAAGACCATATGTCTACTTTATGTTGCAATCATTATTTCAACCTCCTTTTCATTTTTTTGGACACTAGGAGGCTTCAAATATGAATAGCAAATTCTCAAATTTTCAAGAAAATTTCAAACACTGATTTTTTTAGGGACCAGGTCAGTTATGATGTGACTTTGAGTGACTTGTATGTGAGACACCCCCATAAATGATGCCATTTCAAAAACTGCACCCCTCACAGTATTCAAAACAGCATTTTGGAAGTTTGTTAACCCTTTAGGTGTTTCACAGGAATTAAAACAAAGTGTAGGTGAAATTTCAAAATTTCATTTTTTTTGCAGATTTGCAATTGTAATACATTTTTCTAAGGAACACAGTAGATTTTACTAGAGAAATGTGACTAAAAATTGATTCCCCCAATTCTTTGGTTTTCATAAATATCCTATATGTGGCCCTAGTGTGCACGGTGACCAAACCACTGGCTTCATAATAGAAGGAGCACCTACTTGATTTTGGAGCCTCCTTTTTATGAGATTATTTTTTAGGCACCATGTAGGTTTCTAGGCACCATAAGATGCTAAAAGTTAGGAACCCCCCCACAAGTGACCCCATTTTGCAAACTACACCCTTCAGGGAATTCATCTAGGGGTATAGTGTACATTTCAAACCCCCAGGGGTTTCACCAATTGTGGTACAACTGGGCAGTGAAAATGAAAAAAAATAATTTTTCATTTTCACAGCTCAGTTGTATCAAAATTGGTGAAACCCCTGGGGGTTTGAAATGTACACTATACCCCTTGATGAATTCCCTGAAGGGTGTAGTTTGCAAAATGGGGTCACTTGTGGGGGGGTTCCACTGTATGGGTGCTTCGGGGGTCATTAAACCAGAATCTGTGCTGCAAAATCCAAATATCACTCCTTCCCTTCTGAGTCCTGCCATGCACCCAACTGGTATTTTTTGGTCACATGTGAGGCATTGCCGTACTCGGGAGAAATTGGGGCACAGATTTTGGGGTGCTTTGTCTCCTTCATTCCTTGTGAAAATGAAAAATTTTGAGCCAGAACTGCATTTTTCTGTAAAAAAATGTAATTTTTTACAGAAAAATGCAGTTCTGGCTCAAAATTTTTCATTTTCACAAGGAATGAAGGAGACAAAGCGGTACTTGTGTATTTTGGCGGCGCCCATCGCATCGCATACCATAACACATACGATGGTATGCGATGCGACGCGATATCGTACGATAGTGCACGATGGCATACAATTTTGAAATTGTATGCCATTGTACATGGCAAACGATGCCATACGATGCGATGCGATGCGATTAAACATTGTATAAGCACCCTAATGGGTGCTTATACTATGTTAAGCACCCAAATGGGTGCTTACAATGTTAAATGCACCCCCACGCCACCCCCCACTATAAACGTGAACCCGAAGCGTGGCGAGCGCAGCGAGCCCGCGAGGGGCGGCGGTACGCGTCCTACGACCTTTTCATACCCCCACTATCCACGTCGGCGTGGAGTTGAGAATAGAATAGTGTGGCGAGCGCAGCGAGCCACCGAGCCCGAAGCGTGGCGAGCGCAGCGAGCCCCGCGAGGGGACGCGGATACCTTCACAGGTAAACGCGTCCCCTCGCGGGCTTCACAGGTGTCCGCGTCGCCACGGACACCTGTGAAGCCCGCGAGGGGACGCGTATAACTGTGAAGGTATCCGCGTCCCCTCGCGGGGCTCGCTGCGCTCGCCACGCTTCGGGCTCGGTGGCTCGCTGCGCTCGCCACACTATTCTATTCTCAACTCCACGCCGACGTGGATAGTGGGGGTATGAAAAGGTCGTAGGACGCGTACCGCCGCCCCTCGCGGGCTCGCTGCGCTCGCCACGCTTCGGGTTCACGTTTATAGTGGGGGGTGGCGTGGGGGTGCATTTAACATTGTAAGCACCCATTTGGGTGCTCAAAAGCACCCTTTAGGGTGCTTATACGATTTTTGGTCGTATAGGGGGTCAAAATCGCGTCGCATCGCATCGCATGCCATCGGGTGCATGGCATGCGATGCGATGCGATCTGTTCGTCGAACGACGGACATCGGGGGCGCCGCCAAAATACACAAGTACCGACAAAGCACCCCAAAATCTGTGCCCCAATTTCTCCCGAGTACGGCAATGCCTCACATGTGACCAAAAAATACCAGTTGGGTGCATGGCAGGACTCAGAAGGGAAGGAGTGATATTTGGTGGTGGAATGAATGGTGGGTGCTATGTCGCATTAGCAAGACCCCCGAAGCACCAATACAGTGGAACCCCCCCATTTTGGTCACCAGCTTTGGGAGGGGGGCTGGCGCTGCGGCTGGCGGGGGGGTGGGAGGGGTGCTGGCGCTGCGGCAGCCGGGTGGGTGGGAGGGAGGGGGGCTGCCGGGTGGGAGGGGGGGGGGCTGGCGATCGGTGGTGATCGGTGCTGTACTTAACAGCACCGATCACCACCGATCACTGTGTTACCGAGCGGCTTAGCCGCCGGTAACACAGAAAACGCTGCAATTGGGTGTTCACATTTGAACAGCCAATCGCAGCGATCGCCGCGAGGGGGATGTCTGCTGTCAGGGACAGCAGACATCTCCAAACTGTCACCGCGTCTATAGACGCGGTGACAGTTTAAAACCATGACGTATATATGTCTTCGGTCGGGAAGTACCTCCCGACCATGACGTATATATACGTCATATGTCGGGAATATCTATATATATATATATACACACACACACACACACACACACACACACACACACACACACACACACACACACACACACACACACACACACACACATATATGTATGTATGTATGTATATATATATATATATATTCAAGTACTAATATTTAATTTTACTATTTGTGCAGCTTGATGCTGCTGCGGGGGGGAGGGGGGAGGAGGGCTGAGCTGCCTGCTGCCGGGGGAGCCGGGGGAGCTGCTGCTGCTGCCGGGTGAGTGCCCGGCGGGTGCGAGGGGGGGGCTGCACATCGGTGGTGATCGGTGCTGTACTTGACAGCACCGATCACCACCGATCCCTGTGTTACCGAGCGGCTTAGCCGCCGGTAACACAGGAAACGCTGTGAATGGCTGTTCAGATTTGAACAGCCAGCCAATCACAGCGATCGCCGACCGGGGGAGGCATCCCTGCCCCCCCGGGCGGCGAGGGGGGATGTCTGCTGTCGGGGACAGCAGACATCGTCCCTCTGTCACTGCGTCTCTAGACGCAGTGACAGTTTGAAGTCATGACGTGTATATATACGTCATGTGTCGGGAAGTACTTCCCGACCATGACGTATATATACGTCAAATGTCGTGAAGGGGTTAAATATCCCAATATTCAGGCGTGCATAGCAAAAATCAGTCAAATCCCCGTACCTGTAAATGGTATATAAAATGGGTTTAGCTAGAAAAATATGAATAAGAAAAAATAGTGAAATTTGTACCTAATGGCAATTGATGACTCTTTGACCCCCGTATTTTGCCCAGGGGCACCGTTGATTTAGTTAACTATATCGGTGTTGACGCTGGTCAGTTAATGTGTACGGGCTTTACATTTCACTGTTTGAAATTACCGGTATTATTATTTTTTTTATTTCCCTGATACCAGGTTTACTCTATTCTCCTCCATGTTACTATGGGGGTTATTCTGTTTGGTACGGTGAAACGTACGTACGGTCCGTCACACTGTACGTTTCCCATACGCTCACGGTGAGCGTAAGTCCGCCCACAGAACAGCCGCACAAGGACGGTCACAGACACAGACAATGGGGAGTGGCGTACACTTGAGCGTACGCCATCGTGTACGGACGGATCTCCCTCTTAGCCACCGTTACCTGGCGTACATCAGAGCGTGCGCCACAGTGCACGGACGGATCTCGTCCGTTTTCCCACCGACACCTTCTGTATATATGAGCGTACGCCACATGCAAAAATGTTCTAATATTGTTCCAAATAAGACTTTAGAGTGTGATAGGCAGATGTTGGGATCCTTTGTTAGAGAGATGTGATTGCAATAATGTGCTTGGTGGCATCTTACATACAGAGTGTGCTACATAAAGTTCATAGCAGATATGAAAGTGCATAAATGTATGTTGTTGGGCAAAAATATAAAGATTGTGTGCAAAATAGTGGCCATGGCCTTAGGACATTGCTCCACCATTGCAAGTAGAAATTGAGTCCAAAAACATCCTTGTTGCTCTTAAGCTGTGTACACACGGGGGCGATAGGGGACCATATTGCCAGCGATTGGAGTGCGCACCAGCGATAAATCGCCGGGTGCGCACTCCCATTTTTAGCCCCCTTATGATCGCAAGCTCCTGCGACCAGCTGATTACCTCTGCTGCTCCCCTGGCAGAGGTTCCCTTTCATCAGCGACCAGAGAAACTGAGCAATATATTGCTCAGCAATATATTGCAGAGCAATATATCTCCCCCCGTGTGTACGGGGCTTTAGACGTGGTTTATGTGTCTTTTTCATAATGAAAAACTGGTATGTTTGTGTTACAGTGAATAAGTTGACACATGTCGACTTCTGTAAATTGAGTGTCCTGCTTTTTAAAGTATACAAAAATACTTTCTGAATGGGTGTAGCTGGTTATAAAATAACTACCTTGACATATATAAGCAGGTCTTAGAATGAATATTACCTAAAATTAAACCAACCTTTACATGTTGAAGTGTAGAAAGATATGATTCCAATGTGTTTGAGGGCTGTGTGTGGCTTGCAGGTAGTGAAATAATGGTTTTCACTTAATAGCCTGCAGCATTGCTTATTACATTCAGGTGTATGTGTTTGAGTAGTAATCAGCGTTAATTAGCAGACCCAGGCGTTCGCTCTCATGCGGTAGCTCTAGGGGTGGTGTGGAGCTATCTTTGGCGTCCGCCTGTTTTTGGGCCAAAATGCACGGCGCGTTCGCTGCTCGAGGCGGTTGTGGCACCGTGCATTTTGTGTGTATGCCCATGTTTACGCCCAGTTTTCCTCATTATTCCGGCCGCTCCCATAAAAACGCCCACATGCTGCCCCACAATGACCGTACTCTAGCGGACAAGTTTTTTCGCACAGAGAGACCCATCCGTGAGCGGTGTGAGGTCGCCGCACATGCGCATTGCGAAAGCTACGCATGCGCAGATGAAAAAAAAAAAACAGATTCGCCCATATACGGTCCCACCATACCAAACAGAATAAACTCCTCAATGATAATAGTAGTCAACTACTAAAAGAAAATTTATTAGCATCTTTGGAAAAATTGAACTGTATAGTAAGTTTAGTGATGATTTCAACTAAAATCCAATGCTATTAAAAGTTAATGTATATATTATTTTACAGGCGATTTCCCTTTTTGCATTGTCAGTCTCTTTCATTTATTATTCATCCTGGAGAGGATAGACTCTCCACATTACTTATTTTGGTCTAATTTAGTGCAGTTCTGGCTGTGTGCGCGGAATGTGAGCTTTACAGGGCTGTGGGCTGAATTTAGGATGCTCGGCGGAGCTCATTTGCATTTATTTAGACCTAGAAAGCTGAAGACTGTTAGTCAAGAAGCTGCTATGCTTAGTCAGGCATCCAGTAAATAAATCCATGTAGCTTTAACATCTTAATTGGTATTTTGTCTCTAAAATATCCAAACCCCCCCCCCCTGTCAAAATAATAAAGGTTTCAACACGCTTTCTGCTTTGAAAAGGACGTTTAAAAGAGTTAATGCTGACGTCATTGTGTTCTTAACTTGCTACGTGCAGCCTAAGTACCTGGGACATATCTCCCATGCGCTGAAACGCACGACTCTGCCACAAGTTGGCATTGGTAAAATGCAGTGCGCAGGAATTAAAACCTATCTCTAAGGGGTGTTGGCTTGACATTGTTAGTACTGTATCCCCCCCCCCCCCCTTTTTTTATTATGATGCACCGTTACAGGCTTCATGGATGGCGGAATGGTTAGCATTACTGCCTTACACCACTTACACCACTAAGGTCATGGGTTTTGACTTCCCCCAATAGCCCTATGTTTGTGGCATTTGTATATGCTCCCTGTGCTTGTGTATCAGTCGGGTACTTTGGTTTACTCTCACAATCCCATACAAATACTGGTAGGCTTCTGACAATAAAAATGAACCCTAGTGTAGGTGTGTAGATTAGATGGGACAAGTAGTTCTGAGGCACATCCCGTTTGTAGAAAAGAAATACCTGTTGTGCAATATCATAGAAAACTTTTGATATGTTATAAATTGTATAACCTTCCACTGGCAGCATTAGAGATGTATAATAGGAGGAAACTAATTGAGATGATAATTGTTTTATTATATAATATATTTAGTGATAGAGGCTGCAGAGTAATTTTTGGTGAGGATGGTATAATAATGTCAGAAGATGGATGGGGTGGAATCAAATGTTACCAAGGCAATGTACTTGCAAGATCGGTATATGGAAGAATTACTAGTATTATGTGTTAGGGAAATGTTAGATTATATAATATTGCTTTTCATCCTTCGCTGGGTTTTCAATTAACTTTCATAAATCTGAAGCTCTCGCCATCTATGGCCAGACACGATTGGGTTGGTCTACCCCTTTCCCTTTCAAATGGGCTACAATACTTACCTGTGCATAGCTCTCCCCCCACATCCCCATAACCTGTATGCATACAATATTGCCCTGTTATTCAAAAAAATAATCAAGAACTTAGGGCCTTATTCTGGTCGATGCGTAAATTTCCGAATTCTTTCGGATGGTGTTTTTTAGCCGTCTGCACATGCGTGGGCATTGCTATGCGCATGTGCCACGCACGGTCTCCATACTTCTCACTAATACCGTACGGAAATGTGCACCGCATTCGCTCGGGAAATATGGGCGTCATTCGGAACTACACAGGGGCGTAGTTTCAAAGTGGGCTAAACTGGGCGTAAACGAGGGAGTGCACTAATTCTGGTAGGCGTGCATTCGGACAGAACACCGACTGCAAACGAACCAACAGGCAGGAAATATGCGGTCTTCATAAGCAAGTTTCACTTTGCGGACACCACTCGGTCATGCGCTAGGCATTCGGATCGCCCAATTAGTACGCCCGCACCTGAACCACTGTCAGCTGAACACAATACAATCCACTCCTCTACTCATTACTCATTAATTACACTCTTTTCATTGCTTTAATTGGAACCATTGCAGCCTAAATGGACCATTACTAAACACACAAATATATGCTGAAAGCACGGCTGCATTTTTTACACACATTTACACTGCAAGCAATGGACAGAAATTGGTATTACTAATATAAATATACATGTCACTTTTACGGAAATACACCGCATTGGTGCGTACGTGCAGCTTCACGTCCGTTCTGACGCTGTAAGACCGTGCAGAATCTTTGTGTGGCCACCGCACACGCACAGTTTGGATGTTGTCCGTAAACACATCCGTATGCGGAGGACCTGTGGGCGTTTCTTCTTACAATGTCCGCACAGCGTGGCGTGCGGTCCCCTCCGAAAGAATTCGGAAATTTACGCACCAACCAGAATAACCTCCTTAATCTTTGGCAAAACCTCCCCCTTCATTTTCTTGGTAGATGTAATCTTTTCAAAATGGCCAGCTTCCCGAAACTGCTATGTTATGCAAATGACTCCCCTCCTACTCACCAAATATGACTTGTCATCCCGTCAAGCAATAATATCCAAATTTATTTGGAACTCAAAAAAACCCTGAATTAGGGGCAGATTTATTAAACTTGGAGAAGAGATAAACTGGAGATAAAGCAGAGAAAAGGTAAAAGGAGATAAAGCACCAGACAATCAACTCCAAACTGTCTTTTTCAAACACAGCTGATTGGCTGTGCTTTATCTCCTTTTACCTTTTCTCCACTTTATCTCCAGTTTATCTCTTCTCCATCTACTAAATCTGCCCCTTAGTCTTTATAAATTAATGCAAACTACCCAAAGAGGGGGTGTTAATTTGCCTGATATTAAATACTATAACCTGGCTTGCCTCCTCTGATTTGCAGTGGATTGGATTGCTAACTCCAATATTTACACAGATGTATCTCTTGATTCTCAACTCTGTTACCCCTTATCCCCTAGTTTTTCTCAATTTAAAATTGGCTCAATATGCTAACCTCCTTCTATTCTCCACTGTCTTCGCATGGAGGCGAGCTAGAAAATCCCTACGCCTGCAGTGTTATTATTCTCTATCCCTCCCACTAGTCGGTAACCTGGAATTCCAGAACGGGAAGACACTATCTCCCTTCATGACTTGGCGCTCCTCTGGCATTTTATCTTTACGACATCTGTTAAACACTTCCCACAAACCGCTGACCTTTGATGAGGCCTTTTTTGCCCTGTCACCTTCCCCCTCTAATCTTACCCCTCTCTCTGCCCACCTCTTTTTCACTCAACCTGTTCCCTTTTCTCTCTCCCGTGCTCTCACTCACCCAGTTTGTTAGCCTATCTCTCCGCTTTCTCTCTCCCCTACTCTCTGCCCCCTGCCCCCTCTCTTTCTCTGAACCCTCACTCACTCCTCCTTTGTCTCACTTCATTTTGGGGTAGATGTATAAAGCAGTGATAAGGGAGGAGAAGTGAATAAGGCCCTGGTACTTTATCACCAGCCAATCCGCTTCTAAATGTCCCTTTTTAAACCCAGCCTCTAACTTGACAGCCAGGAGCTGATTGGCCAGTGATAAAGTAGCAGGCGCTTTATCACTTCTCCTTTATCACTGCTTCTGTACATCTACCCCTCTATCCCTATTGTCTTTCCCCTCTCTCTCTCTTTCCTCCCTCTCCCTGTCTCCTCTGGGTGTGGCAGATAAGCTCAAAAGTTTAATATGTGATGGGACCCATAAACAGTGGTGAAGGACCCCAACTTTATAAAGTCCTTTTGTACCCAATAGACCATTCATACCCATTAGATCTTAGTAAGTTTTCTCCATACACACCATATTTACCTGCTCTCCCTTGAAGTTGCAGGGAACTCACTGAGTAAAGTGAGGAGCAAGGAAAGATAATATGGTGAATCTCGAGTCAATTTGGGGTGGGAAGGGCTAAATGACATGAATCATGCCTAATGATATTGAGAACTGCCCCACAAAGCTGCCAGCAGCATCTCCTCTCTGGGCTTAGGCAATTGCGATTCTACAAGCCTTTCTCACTCCATGTTCTTTATCATTATTGTATGTAAAATCGCCTATCACTGGGCTGTAAGTAGACAGTAGCAACTGCACGTTCAGCAGGAAAGCTGGGAATAGTCTTCTTTTTATATTGTCTAACCTTTTATGCTGGAACCATTGTAACCTTCAACTTCTTGAGATTGCAGCCTTTCATCTGCAGGCTGCAATTTATCCTCTAATCTCCCTTCCTATGAAGCAATAAATGACATACAATGCTTTTTCTTTCATCTTCAAAGCATGATTCACTTATGTGTTCTTCCCTACACATTAACCATGATATTTTTCTTCAGGCTTGTCAGTGTATTATGACCTCCATATATCATCTTTGTCTCTGCTGTCCTACATGCATCAGTAGAAGAGGTACAGATTTTTTAGTGTACAGTGTAGGTGGACAAATAGGGAATCCCAAAACGTAGGATATTGTTGCCTTTATGCTTGATAACAAAATATCAACATATACAGTACCGGGCGTTTTTGGGTCGGTAATGCAGCGTTTTCCGGGAGTGTCCCGGAAAACGCAGATGTTCGCTGGCCATTGGGAGGAGTTGATTACGTCAGTGCCCACCTACTCACGCCCATCCCAGCGTTTATTTTATTACCGTTTCCAATTGTAATGCGCAACAGAATATGCTGTGCTATATAAAATCCTATAAATGAATAAAAATAAATACATCCTGTGGGGTCTGCACGATCTACAGTGACAGCTAAAAAGTCAGAGAAATCAGTGATTTCACTTCACTTTTCGTTGCACTTAAATATGAAGATAGCTTAAATGTATTATTAAGTTCCCAAAATAGACTCCATAGTTGTTAAAAATGTACTATTGGATATACCAAAGCTGGACTTTTGCAGAGTCCAAGGTGTGCCAAATTGTGCCATACATGGCACAGTAAAACCAAGATGTATGTGGGCACATCTGTATGTTTAAAAAGGACAAACTCGTTTTTTAAAGGAAACAAAAATTTGTATGTGACAAATAAATTTGATTTGATCAATGCATACTAAATCATACATAATACAATATTGTTGCTTTAATATAAGGCTGCATTTACATTAACAGAGTAGTAGTGTATTTATTTTTAATACAGATCTTTTATACGGCAGTAAACACGTTTTTAAAGCACTTTTATAAGCATTATGTGGTGTAATATATTTGAGACTGTGTATAAATAGAGTATGTCTTTAACAGGTGCAATGGGAAATATAATATAATATACTTTATATTAACAAACATATCAAACTACATAAGGAATTTAAATGAAGAAAACAGCTGCTATTCTCCCTAAGCCGCTGACCTTTGCATTATTGTTTGTCTCTTATGGAGACAGCTCAACTCTGGCTTTCTCCATATTTTCAGTATCCATCTGTAATATGAAGAACAGAGATTTTATTTATTCCTACTGTGATTAACATAAAACCCTGCTATCAGTATCATTTTATTTCCATATACCATATGCTAGTGATGGGCTTATATATGTAAATGGGATATATTGAATATGGTCCTGTCTCATCATGTACTATCGCCCTTATTCTGGTTCACTCGCAAAGACAAATTCCTTCTCAAATGGACATGTGCACTGCAGGTGAGGCAGATGTAACATGTGCAGAGAGAGTTAGATTTGGGTGGGGTTTTACGGCAAACTGATATATATTAGTGCAGTGTAAAATTAAAGCAGTCAGAATTTTCCCTGCACAGAAAAAAAATAACACCCAAATCTAAATCTCTCTGCACATGTTACATCTGTCTCCCCCTGCAGTGCACATGGTGTTGTCCATATGAAAAGGAATTTGCCTTTGCGAGTGAACCAGAATAAGGGACAGTGGGGCAGATGTATCATAGCGTATCAATAGCGAGGCGAAGCAGGAAGGGACATCGACAAGATGTATTAACATCTTGTCTGCCGAAGCGGGGGAGCGTTAACTCACCCCTTCGGCGATGTCCCTTTCTGGAGATAGCGCATCAGTTAATACTGATGCGCTATCTCCTGTCCCCCGGCCGGCCGCACTGGGCATGCGCGGGATCTCGCTGTTCACGCGAGATCCCCAGCGCAGCCCACAGCTGACAGCAGGGACAGCGCTGTCCCTGCTGTTTAGATGAGGCTTCGCCAGCCTGCTGCTGGCGAAGCCAAACCCGGCTTCGTGGGGGAAGGGTCAGCGATGCTGACCGTTCATACATTCGGCCTGCTATCATTTTGATAGCAGCGCCGATATGGACAGGGGCGCATAGCGCCCCTGTCCATTACCGCATCCCAGCCGCTTCATACATGGGGGAGAAGCGGTATCAGTGCACATAACGTGCGCTGATACCCCTTCTCCCCCATAACGACGGATCATACATCTGCCCCAATATGTATAATGTGTTTAATGTGCACACTTTTACTTTGCGTGGATCCTCACCGGTATGCTCCTACTGCTATGTGATGGACAGCATAAAGTAGGAAATCTAACCTCATAGCAGTCTGTGCCCAGCGGCTCAGATACTTTGGCCAGTGGTTATACAGGAAGTGCCGCAATGAAGAGAATTCATGATTAGGTGGAAACAGATAGGAAGGAATAAAAACCCTGCAGCACCAGCCACAGTATATTCTGGGCTAAACTTACATAAATAATGGAGAAGTTTATATTGGACTTCAAGCAAGCAGGATCAGTCCTATGCCTTTAAGAAAGCCACTATGAAGGTTACATCACCGTAAGATGGGAGGGTTGTGAGGCAGCAAAGATTCTGAGTAATTGGCTTCTTGTCCCCAGAGCGATCAGGCAGATTCATACTACTGTAGACTTAACACACACACAGTTATTTTGCCCTAAGCACATGCTCCATCCACTAAGCAAAGATTATTGCATGCTTTGTGCATTGAATGATTTAATTCTGCCACCCTTGGGCAAAAGTCTATTGTGCCTAATGCTAAGTCTTAGTACACAGTAACTCCCATTTCTGTCATTGGCAATGCCAAGTCACCATATTTTGTATCAAAGCCATTCTGTCCTAGGAATACAGGATACAGCTTTAGCTGGTTATGATGAAGAGTAGAAACGTAGCTGCAATGTCCAGAAAAGACTCATATTCATCTTTACAAAAAAATCTGACAAAATAATAATCTTGCATGTTTCCTGCTTTATTCATTGAAGACAATAGCAAAGAACAAGTTTGTTTAATGGCGACTTGTATAAGTGGTATGCAAGTGCTGTACATCCTGCTCTCTGTATTGATGATGCGGTGGCAGATCTGATTATAGAAGAGGCAGAATTCAGCAGGACTGTGAAAAGGCAAAATAACAAAATGAATACTTGCTATATAGTGTTATTCTTAGGTTTATTTTATTCCTGTAGGGGTCTATGTTTGTGCCATACCTGCCTGCTCTCCCAGGTTCTTGTTTGGGGTATCCTCCCATACACCTGTAAGCGTGGCCATCTCCTGAATTCTGCCTACTTCCTTACGAAGTGGGATGAATGGGGGAATATATAACAGTTCCCACGGAGGGGCTGGGGCCCACTTAGGCAATTTCATACTAATCACATCAATATCGATAGTCCTCTATACAAAAATGGTCTAATCCAAGCCATTTTCCTGTGAAGAGCCGGGCCTAATGTATTATTTCTCCTGGCCTCATTCTCATTGCAGCCCTCTAGGAATCTCCAAATTAGGTAAGTATACAATTTACTGAGCCATGGAGAGAGAGAAAATCGACAGAGATAATGTACCAGCCAATCAGCTCATTGCTGCCATGTTACAGAATATGTTTGACAAATGACAGTAGCTGGTTGGCATTTTATCTATTTGTACTATATCTATCTTCAAGGCATTTAGTATGTATGCTTTGGATGCTATCGTACACTGCCTATTTACAGTTGTGAACCATGAGCAAAGATCAGAAACCCATACATGGGCCCTTATTCTGATCTGTGCGGCCGGAGCCGCATACGTTGCTCCGGCCGCACAAACCAATCCCCGCCTACAAGACGGATCGCCACGGCCGTCCGTACGCGGACGGCTGGCGATCCGCATGAAAATGGTGGGGCGTACGCCTCCACCATGGTGGGAGCTGCCCCCTGCATTCGATGGTCGACGACCATCGAAGGCAGGGCCGCACGCTCCCCCCGCTCACGCAAGCTTAGACCACACGGACAATCGTCCGTGTGAAAGCTTGTATGGGGGTGGAGAGCTGACATCCGGCGATGTCAGCTTTCCGCCCCCATCACTGGCGTCATAGCCTCATTACCATGCATACGCCCCGCGTTTGCATGGGAACGCCCATGAAACGCGGGGCGTATGCATAGGGAAATGAGGCTATTAAGCCCCTCACGCCCCTATACGCCCCCTTTGCGGCGTATAAAATTTATGTGCGGCGATTTCGCCTGCACATGCGCAGAGTGACCTCTGCGCATGTGCAGAGTGAAAACATCGGCGGTACGGCCGCACACGGGCCGTACCGCCTAGTTCAGAATAAGGGCCATGCTGCTTTTCCATCCCCTGAAATATTGTAAATGAGTGGTGTAAATCATTCAGTGTATGTATATATGTGTATATGTATATATATGCAGCTCCTGTTGAAATATGCATAAGTTAGGGCTTTATCATCCTAATATAATGGCGAGTCTTATGGTCTCGGAAATATTGACTCCTTTATTTTCTGATGGCACCAAAAAAGAGCACATCAACCTTGTCCGTGTCAAAGTTTTTCAGTGTCGACCTACTGATCCACACCATTCTGGCAGACAAGCCTGTACATCTTTGGTTCACCTTCTCCATTGCTTAATCCATAGCTAATTGAAAGCCTTTGAGCCACTGTTGGATCATTCCTGTTCCTCTCCCAACTAGCCAGGTGGCCTGTACTTTTGCCAAGACCAGAGACACCTGCTGTTCTCCTGCACACTGCTCCTAAGCTCTGATTCTCTAGGCAGCACTTCCAAAAGGTTCTCCTTGTGTTATCTCAGGGATGAAAGTAATGCCTGCAGACAACTAGGCAGCGGAGCCAATCAGTGAGAGCCAGGGGAGTGCTAGGAAAATAAAATCTGGGGAACAGCCAGAAGGGTTACTACAAAGATGTACAGTACATGCAATTATGTGCATCTATTCAGACCATAAGATGCAGGCACATTGTGAGACTGCTTTTGTGTGTCGTTTAAATTGTACGCCATGGTTTTGAAAATATATTTGAAGTACCGGTATATTTTTTCTGCTTATACTGTATTGTGATTTATTTTAACAGAGACGGCCCTCACCATCATGTGACTTGGCATTTGCTTTATTTACAATTATAATCACCCGCTGGAAAAGTATGCATAATTATTTTATTTGCTTATGGTAACTTTTATTAAATAAACAATACAAATGAACCCTGTTTGTATTATCATATTGAAAGCTGCATACTATTCTGGTTGTAGGGTGCATACTATTCTGCATTGATTAACAAAACAAACCAAAAACCCTTTAGATAGAAATGAAATGGAACACGATAGAAAATGAATGTTGTCAGTAGTTTATTTTGCCAATATCTTTCCCTTTGGTCTTTGTAGCTCATTCTTTTCAATGATGTCATGTATAAAAGCTTGAAGCCTGTCATGTTATAAGGTTGCTTACTGATTAAACCCACAGCCATTGGCTCCTTCTGCAAGATCTGCTCTCCGCGTTGTAATTGCATGCCAAAACACATCTGCTCTATCCATTTCTTATAGTAATCTACACTTCAATGACCACTCTTTGATGTGCAAATTTGTACAGAACAATTAAAATGTCTATTGCTACCTTTATAATATCACATTATACAGTGGCATATATGGATTAACACACAAGTAGAAATATTTACTGCAAATCCATCCCAAGTGGTTCTGAGTGCTCATAAGCAGCTTACTCTTTATGCGGTTGCTCCTTTTTTTTCTTCTTTTTTTTTTTAGACTATTTATTGTATTGACAGCAGATTTATTGCTGGACTTCCTCCACTTAACTGTTGCAGTATCTTTAAGTAGAGGTGGAAGTAAAAGGCCAGGCTTCTTGTGGCATTGAGAAGACTGGGCTCCTTGACAAGAATGTACATTCATGATGATGTTCCACACGTTTTAATATTAGAGCGGCTTAATAACAGAAGTGATGGCTATTCTCTCCGGGTATGGGTAAAAACCGGACCGGGCAGGACTCCGGAAAGCTTATAGTGTCCGGTCTGGGGGGGTGCATTGCCGGGGAGTTGTCCCGTCCGGTGGGGCTGCTCTGATACCTGTCACCAGGGAGAGGAGAAGGGGAGAATACGGCCTCCCTGCATGGTCCGGTGGTGTAATAAAAACCTGAATGGTCTAGACCACACGGGGAGGCTGTAATCTCACCTTCCCCATGCCCCTGGTGAAAGCTATCACAGGGACTCCCCGGACAAGAAACCGCCGAACACTACAAGCTCCAGAATGCAGAATTTGATGTCCAGTCCGGTGTTCCAGGGTCTTGTCCGCGTCCGGTTTTTATTTAGTCCCATTCTCTCCTATAGTAGCCCGTTTTGGGTCCTATTGTAGGGGTTGCTTTTTATATTATTGCTACTTTAAAAATATGGGCTAACTCACCAGAATTGTGTCCCATGGCTGCATCTTACAGGCCCATTGTCTTTATTTCCGTTCGTTACGAACACCACACCTTAATTCTGCTCTCTGCAGACACAGGCTTAGAGTGAGGTCCTTTTATTTCCTTTGCATGTGAAGGGATAACTATGAATTCAAATGAATCTCTTAATGCTGAGCTTTAGAAACTAGGTTGATGCATATCTGGTGGAGTCTGAGGTTATCTGTGTCATTTTATGCCTCTGTGTGCATGAGAAGGTCGCTGCGCAACAGCTGGAGCTGGCAGGAATGTTGAAGTGCCAGTTCTCTCTATTTCTATTGGGAGATTTTTCTCATAATGGGGGATGAGTTCCTATAAAAGATTTTCATAACACTCTGGGGTCACTGGATGCAAAGTTTACCCTCATTGTGGAATCTCCTGCGTGAGTACATCTAGCCGTCACTGCTCTACGGCCTCAGATCTCTGCGAGATTCAGGCGTCTGTATTGCAAGTAAAAGCCAAGAAGTATGTTTTCAATTTCTTCCTATCCCCACTAGAAATGGACAAAAATATTTCCCAATATAACATACTTAAGAAATTTATTAAAATACCAGCCTTTTACAATTGAAAACATAAAAGCACAAACATTTATTTCTGTCCGCACATGGAAACTACATAATATTATAGTGTGCTTGACGCTTTAATATAAATCATGTAGGCTTCCTGGTGGACGTACAGATCTTGCTTGTTTCTGCACTGCGCTTTGGGGCTGATTCAGATGTGATTGGAGGTGCTATATCTGATGTATGAAATGTAGGAGAGCATAGAATACAAGAAATAGAACCCCCGATGCTCATAATATAGCACCGGCTGAACCAATGGCCGTTGCAAATACATAATGTTCGCTAGGAAACGCACAAAGGAGCAATGCGGCTGGATTATGGTTTGGGAGCCTATACTCTGGAATTAAAGTGATCCCCAGGCTCTGGCATGCAGCAGTGTAGCTAGGTGCTATGGTGCCCGGAGCAAGGACATATTTTGTCGCCCCCCCCCCCCCCCGGTAATGAATTGGAGGCGTGGCTAACATGTGTTGGCATGTTACATTTGAAAAGAAAAAACGTAAAAAATAAGACACTATATAAGACGCTGTAACGGAATCTGCTGCGCTATATAAGACGCTGTAACGGAATCTGCTGCGCTATATAAGACCCTGTAACGGAATCTGCTGCGCTATATAAGACGCTGTAACGGAATCTGCTGCGCTCTATAAGATGCTGTAACGGAATCTGCTGCGCTATATAACACACTGTAACGGAATCTGCTGCGCTATATAAGACACTGTAATGGAATCTGCTGCGCTATATAAGACGCTGTAACGGAATCTGCTGCGCTGTAACGGAATCTGCTGCGCTATATAAGACACTGTAACGGAATCTGCTGCACTATAGAAGACGCTGTAACAGAATCTGCTACGCTGTAACGGAATCTGCTGCGCTATATAAGACACTGTAATGGAATCTGCTGCGCTATATAAGACCCTGTAACGGAATCTGCTGCGCTATATAAGACGCTGTAACGGAATCTGCTGCGCTATATAAGACACTGTAACGGAATCTGCTGCGCTATATAAGACGCTGTAACGGAATCTGCTGCGCTATATATATGTATATATATACATACAGATAAAGAACAAAGATAAATACAACACACAGCATGGCCGGGGTGGCAGCAGAAGCCAGAGAGATTCACTCCCTCCCTCCCTCCCTCCCCCCCCCCCCCCCCCCCACGAATCCCAAACCCCAAGTTTATTATGTTTATTTCTATTTTTAACTACATTAATTACCTTATTGAAGGTAAGGAGTAACAGGGCGGCAGCAGCAAAACTTCTCCTCCTCCAGGGCGGCTACAGCCAGCTCTTGAGGCTGATGACGCTGCTGTAGCCAGGGAGGAGGGGGTGAGGCTGGGAGGAGTCAGTCTTTGGTGCTGCTACGCTGCGCTGCCCGGAAGCCGGACCGGGCAGCAGCAGCAATTTAGAGCAGAGGATTCAGCCCGCCGCCCGGCCTCACCGTCCGTGACGCTTGGCGGCAGGGGCCGGGCGAGCAGGGCAGGACGGAGGCAGGCGCCGGGTAGGGCAGGGCAGCCGCCGGCGCACGCTGCCCTACCCGGCATAATTGTGTGAAGGTATAATTTGCGGAGGGGGGGCGGGCCGGTGGCGCCATTCCACCAATCGGCGCCCGGAGCAGGAGCTCCGGTGGCTCCGCCCTCCCTACGCCTCTGCTGGCATGCTGTGACACAGGGAGAGGCAGAGAGTGCTTAATTATTGTGTGCCACCTGTCCCCCGAAACAACAGTGATAATACACAAGTGGGTAATAACAGACAGACCTAGAGGTAGGAAGGCCCTGCTCGTAAAAATGAGTGTCTTACATATATTGGATGAAGTTGTACCCCATCCCCATGCATTTTTCACCTACCGTGCTACACTGTAGTTCTGTTCCATTCATTTATCCTGGCTGTAGGCATCTTGTTATCAGTGGAGGCTCCGCGATGTCCCAGTTCTACTTTTTTCAGTTCCTCTTCATCTTTTTCAAGTTGTCATTGCAATTCTGGAAGTGAGGCCAGCTTGTCACACTCACTGGCACAGTGAGTGATGGGCAAGGCCAGGGTGGATAGATTGGGATAGGCTGCTCCACTTCCCTATTAACCACTCTGGTGTCTGCCCATCAATTAAAAAAAGAAGCATTGTAGACTTCGGCATTGGCAGTGTGCACTGAGGGTCTGTCCCGCCTCCCTAGGGTAAAGGGCAGGTTCCCCAAGGCAGTGGGGCCAACCATACCCCAGACCTTGGGCTGACCATTTCGAACTGGCCCACAGAAAAGCTCTTATGGCATACAGCGCCTGTGGGTGCCATAGTCCCCAAGGGCCCTGGTGTACTGAATCGGCGGTATTGCTGTTCATTCCAGTCAGTGGTTAAACTCAAAGGGAATAGAAAGTGATGATGACATGAGTGAGGGAAAGAAAAGCACAAGAGAGTCACTGCTTATTAGAGCTTACAATCTAAGACAGGCATGGGGAACCTTCTGTTCCCCAGCTGTTGTTGAACTACACATCCCTGCATGCCCTGAAACAGTTTTATCATGTCCAAATGGCAAAACTGTAGTGGGGCATGCTGGGATGTATAGTTCAACTACAGCCGGAGGGCCAAAGGTTCCCCATCCCAGATCCAAGAGATAATAATCATATTGATGAGCATCAAGTTAATAGTGAACTTTAATAAATTTGCTAAACAGAGCAATTTTACAAAACCTAAATATAGTACAGACACCACTGTATCTAATATATCGGTACTTGTGTATTATCACGGCGCCCACTACTCCATTTGCGTAGAGGGCTATTCACGGTAGTGAAATCGCATTTATTTTCCCCCCCCCACTATCCACATCATCCCGAAGCGTGGCGAGCGGCGGCGGTACGCGTCCGACCGACCTTTTCATACCCCCACTATCCACGTCGGCGTGGAGTTGATTTTATATAGTGTGGCGAGCCCGAAGCGTGGCGAGCGGACGCTTAATACATGTAACATAATACACGTCCCCTCGCGGCGCTCGCCACACTTTGGGCTCGGTGGCTTGCTGCGCTCGCCACACTATATAAAATCAACTCCACGCCGATGTGGATAATGGGGGTATGAAAAGGTCGGACGCGTACCGCTGCCCTTGCCACGCTTTGGGATCACATCGATACTGGGGGGGGGGGGGGGGGAATTAATAAATGACATGAATGTACTTCAGCATTAAATGACATATAAATGCCATTATAAGCGTTAAAATCGTATCGCATCGCATGCCATACCATAACGGCATGCAATGCGATGCGATTTCACTATGTTTTCCAATATATCTTCTTACCTACCTTATCTGTTTGTTTTTTTTTCTACCCAGCCTGGTTTTATGACTAGAAAAAAAAAAGGGGGGGGGGGGGGCGGGGATTGGAGCGCTAAAAAAATATTGTTAGGATTGAAAAAGGAATGGAGGATCAATTGGGTATCACAAATTATTGAAAAAACATTTATTCAGCAATCTAATAATGAAATTAATAAAAATGGCCAATTTTCTGATTTAAAAAAAAAAAATGTTTAAATATGGGATTGAGCAATATAATTGTAATTGTAATTATCACCCGCTTATGTCCATAGTGGTCCTTGGTGTCCTCCTTATTTGAGTCTATCAATGGATTGATAGTGGTGGGTGTCCATTAAGACCTGACAGGGTCCTTGGCACAGTGGTATCTCTGTCCTCCTTATGATGCAGGGTTACAGGCAGATGGAAAGGAACCCCAGTTGTTTAACAATTGGGACACCACCACCTGCTCGTTTCCAGTGGAGGGAATTGGACCTTGGACCAAGTGTTGGGTAAAATTCCCAGCGGGATTGGTAGACCGCAATCTTCAAAGTCCCATAAAGTTCAGTGAGTGCCTGTAAACTGACGCGTTTCGTCATCTAAAGCTGACAACTTTTTCAAAGGAATTTTGAGAAAGTTGTCAGCTTTAGACGACGAAACGCATCAGTTTAAAGTATTTGACATCGGCCATGAACCATTGATGATTTCGAATCACCAGCACAACTCCAGTCAGTGCTTTCCTTTCAATGCCACTAATGTTTCCTTGATAGTGCCTAATGCATGAACAAGAATGACTTAAAGATTCCATTTTCACATTTGGTATAATTTAAGCCTAATGGTCCCTGAGACGCATCTACAGAATACCTAATCTGGGATACGTAGGGACATATGTACTAAGCATGGTATAATGTAGAGAGAATATAACAACCAATTAGCTCCTGTCATTTTTCGAACACAGGGACATATGTACAGTATTACATATTGTATTCAATAATAAAGTAGAATATGATAACGCACCAGCCAATCAACTCCTGTTTCAAACACAGCTGATAGACTGATGTGTTATCACTTTTACTTTATCTCCACTTTATCTCTTCACCAGGCTTAATACATCTGCCCCACAGTTTGTAACATGGCAGTCATTGCATCCCCCTTAGACATGGGCTATGCGCATGTAACTATAACTGCATTCTCCAAAGCTGGAAAACCTGACCAAATGTAGCCACCATATGTATTATATATTATCAATTCCATTGCATATTATGGGCCATTTTATGTACACAAATGCTTTTTTGTTTCTTGTATCTGTGGAATTGAGTTACTCAGGCTTATAAAAAACTGTGTAATTAGCTACAGTGTATCTAAAATCCACATAAATTGGATTTCTTATTTTTCATTGAAAATTGCAAGTAGGAATATTGGGTGGTATGCAATGGAGTCCGAGATTGCTGAATGTGCAGGAAACCAGACTTTTTTTTTAGGGGCAATCATTTACAAGGCAAAACCATGCTTTGTAAAAGATTGCCTCTTTAAAAATATGAAAACAACGCTGTTTAAGTCAAGCAACATTTTATTGGCTGCATTGACTTGCTATGTAATTGGGCTATTTATCTATATCTGACATATTTTGGAGTCTAGAGAACGTCCAGAGAACAAAGTAAAAACCTTGTATTAAAGCAATCCATACAAGTGAAAGTACTAATGCTCGGAAATAAGTTTTCTCTTGAGATTAAGCACACAGAGGCAAGAAATAATGGTGGAAGCACTGAGCTTGCAAATTCTTATTGGTCCCAGACTCTTAGCATTAATTAGTTGTTGGAGAGAAATAGTGTTTTCTGATCAGCTGAATGCAGCTTAATTGCCAGCAAAGTCTAGCAATAAGTAAAAGACATTTGAGCAGAATGACACCATTATATTCACTAACCTAATGTAAAATGCTGCTCTGGTCATTTGTTTATAGCTGTCACCTATAATCGGTAGCCAATGCCACTTGGTAACTATGCTACTCCTATGGGACCTGGAACCCTGAGGAAAATCCTCTCACCATGACTTCACATTGATTTGTCACGGCAGCAACTGTATCCAGCATATACAGAGGATTGCAATAATATGTGTGTGTGTGTGTGTGTGTGTGTGTGTGTGTGTATGTATGTATGTATGTATGTATGTATGTATGTATGTATGTATGTGTATATATATATATATATATATATATATATATATATATATATATATATATATATATATATAAAATAGCAGCGGCACTCAGGGCTTAATCCAATGAACAAACGACTCGTAGCCAAAGACAAGTGACGTTTCAGCCCTTCAGGGCTTTTATCAAAAAAACAGCTTACATAAAAGCCCTGAAGGGCTGAAACGTCACTTGTCTTTGGCTATGAGTCGTTTGTTCATTGGATTAAGCCCTGAGTGCCGCTGCTATTTTCTACATGTTTATGGGTTCCTGCTCCGGCGTTATCCTCGCTGAAGGCACCAGGCCCTAAGAGATTCTTTATTGTTTGGAGTGCCAGCCGACTCCGTTGATCCTATATGTAATGCACTATTCACTTTACAACGTAGTCCCCATCCCTATCCACGCCTGTGCGCCAATGCTTGACGAGTCGGGCAAAACTTTTGGAAAAGAAAGCTGGTGGTTGCTGTCGACACCAGGACCAAACAGCAGTGTTGACTCTTAAGGTGCGTTTGGCCCTGTGCCACACCCCAAATGCTGGCCACCTGTCAATCACTCTGCATACGGCCGGAAAAGAAGGGAGTCCCCTCACATGTCCAGTAGAATGTGTGCGCATGCACAGTTGCTCAACAATAACTCGGGCTGTGAAATCGCAGCCCAGCAAACCGGTATGAATCGGGCCCTATGTTTTTAAAAGCCTTAAACAGCATTAAGGCTTTAAATGATGGATAGATTGCTCTAGTCAATCAATTCTCCTCGTTCTATTGCAGCACACTACAGTACAAAGGCAACAAGTCATTGAGGCAGTGGGGAAAAACTATGAGGATAACTGATGAAGGGCCCATAATGTTTCTAACTGCTGATAACAAGTTACTTCTGATGAAAATCTCCAGGTGTTGATTGAAATGGCCGTCAGGCACGGATTGCGAAGGCCTGCTCTATGTCTCATCAATAAAACACTTTGTTTCTGCTGATGTGAATGCTGGTCTTTCATTCTATTGGATTTGGTGAGAGCCTCTATGCAATTATTTTGGTATGGAGTCCTGGACATGGACAAATTAGTTGGTACCCTTTCACGAAGAACGAATGATGAACCCATATTTTTAACTGAAATAACTTGACAGTGACAAATGCATTTGGCATCCAGCATTGTTAATTCCATACTTAATAGAAATCAGACTTCACATTAGAATATTGATTCAAAAGAATATTTTAAATAATGACATTATTAATTATCATCATCAAGCATTTTTTCCAGACCTCAAAAACAATGCCAATAATACAGAAGTTATAGTAATTCACTAATAGACAAGCCACACAAATATAAAAAAAGAAAACCTTGAGCGTACATTAAGCATAATGCAGGATTGGTGAAAGCATTGTTGGTAATGACTTCCACGGCCTGTGTATTCCACCCACACAAGGTTCCAGACGAGGCAGTCCTCATGGGTGCACTGTGTAGGATTACCCTGGGTCATGCATGGGCAAACTGTGGCTCTCCAGCTGTTGTGAAACTACACATCCCAGCATGCATTGCCACAGTTTTAGCATTCCCTTATAGCAAAACTGTGGCAAGGCATGCTGGGATTTGTAGTTTCACAACACCTGGAGAGCCACGGGTTGCCCATGCCTGCCCCGGGTGGTCATCACTTAGAGCAGATGACACAAAATGGGGTGACTGTGGCATCCTCAACGCTCAGAGTAAGGCCCCAACAAAACCGCCAGGTCCATGTATTTTTCATCCCATTGTCAAGTGTGACATGTGAAGCAGCACAAAGGTTACACTGTGGGAGGTGAGCCATAAAAGGGCCATTGCACATATGGGAAAATTGACCCTTTCGGTGTGATCTAACCAGTATGGAAAGAGCCATACAATATGAGCAACATCTTGCCTGCGGAGGAACCATCCATGGTCCCATGGTAGCAGTAACGGGTTGGTATGAAAATTAGGTTGATGGAAAATGTTACTGCAGAGCCTGGTCCTGGTGCTCTCCCCCACAGCTCCCTGCTCACCTTGAGGTGGTAGGCCCAGATGTTCTCAGCCAGAAGGGTAGTAGGCCTGGTCCATATGTTCTCATGGAAGAGGTTGATTTGTTGCTTGTTTGTCTTCTGTTTTCCTTTGATTTAACACCAGAATAACATTTTTGTTTACCAGTGTAACACTGCATTGATTTTAGTTTTGGCCATAAAAACCTCACCTCACCTCACCTACTTTAATATGAAAAACTACTAGGCTGCATGGAAAACCCCCTCTCTATGGGGGGTTTCAAAACTCATTTGATAAACACAATTAAATGTACACCAAAGAAACAAAGTTTTCATTTGTTACTTTTCGGTCACTCAAAATATACTCTGCTGCCCTCACCCAAGAAAAGGAGCATATGAAGGAACCTTCTGGAGTGAGATTATACAAATAGCAGCAAAATATTCACAAAACACCCAGTGCTTATCCCTCTTCTACATATCTTGGGCTCTAGTTTCATTGCAGGTCAACGTTCTGCATTAGCAGCAGAGGATCAGCAATTTAACACGTCACGTACTTCAAATGCCAAGCACAACAAACTGCTCGGAGATGCCTCTCTTAGTGCGAGCGCATGGGATATGAGGATGAGCACAGATTAATATTCAGATATGGTGTACATTTTTATTTTGTGCCAGACTGGCCTGCAGCATAGTGATGATAAGCAAGTACTATGGGCCAGATGCACTAAGCTTCAAAAGTGATAAAATGGAGAGTGATAAACAGCCAGTCAATCAGATCCTACCATGTCACAGACTGTTTTTGAAAATTGTCAGGCAGGAGCTGATTGGTTGTTTATCACTCTCCATTTTATCACTTTTGAAGCTTAGTGCATCTGGCCCTTCATTAAAACAATACATAGTGTCGATTAGCCATGTTGTATGTATGCACAGTCCACACTTTGGGTTGTTATTTTAAAGAAGGAAAATCTGATTCAAATTTTTGCTTCCATTGTACTGTAGAATTGCAACACATCTCTAATGTAATGGAAAATTATACTTTTACAGAGGAGGGTCAATCCATTAATGTATACAATAATAGTAGTTTAGGTACTTGAAACATGTCCTTTATAATTTCATTTTATATTACTTCAAACATTTTTTTGTTTGTTATTTGTGCAACAGTTTACTGGAAAGGATTATTATGCAAATCCCAGTAGCATTACAGAACGCTATGGAAAGCTGTCACACAGGGCCTTATTCTAGTTCACTCTTTCTGACAAAATCCTTCTTAGGTGGACAAAACCATGTGCACTGCAGGTGGGGCAGATGTTACTTGTGCAGAGAGAATTAGATTTGGGTGGGGTTTTGCTTCAATGTGAGATCTATATTGCAGTGTAAAAATAAAGCAGCCAGTATTTACCCTGCACAGAAACAAAATAACTCACCCAAATCTAATTCTCTCTGCACATTTTACATCTGCCCCCCTGCAGTACACATGGTTTTGTCCCTCTAAGAAGGATTTTGTCAGAGTGAACTAGAATAAGGCCCACAGTGTATTCTTTTTTACATTGCAGACTGCCGACGTATTTGTATTTAGTGGCTGGATATATGGCTGCTAAATACGAATACGTCAGAATACGACTGGCTACGCCATCAGAAAAATACAAATCTGTAAATACGACAGATTTAGTAAATCTGCCATAATAACGATTTGTCTTTCAGACAAAATACGACTGATGCCAGTCATATTCTGTCGTATTAAGAATACGACTCAGTGTTTTATGCTGTTTATTGGCTAACCTTTGCAAAAGACCTGCATCATAGTTGCCTACCCTCTGCAGGAGACTCCTTGAAATAGCAATCTCCCTGAAGAGCCTAGAAATCTCCCTGATTGCACATAACCCACATTATGCAGCTGGTCCATTTTTTTGGGAAAAAAAAGAAATCCGAGATATATACATTTAAATGGAATCATCAGTGCTATTTCCCTGCATTGTTTAAAAAGCACAAAGATCACTATGGCTACATGCAGTGTCGGACTGGGGTATAAAGGGCCCACCAGGGAAATGCACTCATAGGGCCCACCGAGGGGTGGGGTCATTTGCTTTAAGGGGTGTGGCCTCCTGACCAGAGAGGTGCGCCTGCCCATGCCTTTCCTGTATCCTAGGGTCCTCTTCGGGGTGCACATTCTCTTGAGCCTTGTTTCGTATTCCTATTGTTTCCATTATGCTGCAGACATAGAGGAGGATAACGGCAGGCACCGATATGAACACTGGATGCACACACACTGTGGCTGCAGCAGTTGGCTCCGGCCGTGCACTGCTACCCTCTCTGCGGCTACATACCAGCCAGATTGCCACACACACTGCATGGACTACACTGCGCCAAGCTTCAGGATTGAGAATGAGCATAATATAACATAATTATTACCAGCCATGCTCGCTTCTCTCCCCACTGCTTATAATAAATATGTGGGTGAGGTTATGCAGGGGCTGGCTGGCAACTTTCAGTCTGGGGTAAAGTGGCCCATGGATTTTCTACCAGCCCATCACACATATCACCCTTACTGTCAACGCCATAGCTGTCTCATATAGGGGGGTATTCAATCTGTGCCAATATTTCCTGACAGGGGAAATAACAAATATAGCGAGTATTTGTGAACCCTGCACGCAGCAAAAATGTACACTACAATGCCACACATGTAATTCCCTTTAACATAATGCCACACACCCTAATGCCCATTAAACATAATGCCACACACTGTAATGCCCATTAAACATAATGCCACACACTTTAATACCCATTACATATAATGCCACATACTGTAATGCCCATTACACATAATGCCACACACTGTAATGCCCATTTAACATAATGCAACACACCATAGCTACCCCCACCGCCTCCAGCTCACTGCCTCCGCCGCCGGGTGAGTCATCTGCTATTAGCATAGCAGAAAGCTATTGACTATCCGGTGGCACATGATGTATAGCAAAAAATATAGTACAATCTGTCAGTGCTCAAATACAGGTATTTGAGGGGGCTGCAGAGCCGGAGTCGTCCACACTCACAATAGATAGTTTGCAATATAATAGTTTGCAGTAATAATGGCTCCGCGCTCACCTTGTAGTTGAATCGTGAGGGTGTCTGGCCAAGTAGGCAAGTAGTTTTTTACAGGAGGGGAATATTGAAAATATATAATGGGATTTGAACAGATGAAACTGGATTAATACCTGATTCGACGTGAGTGATACTGTATTAATTGACCACTAGATGGCACTGATTAATTAACATATATGCAAATGACAGTGTGTGTATGGTGAATATAGAGTTATTATTTATTGTGGTAAAAAAACAGACATAAGTATGCATGCACTTTTTAGAAAGAACAAAGAATGCCAGGTGGGGAGTTTCTTACGGGAATTAGTCTCTGGGACATAACCCATCAAGCAATAATGGAGAGTGGCAGTGCACAGGGGAATTGTGTTACATGCACCGTATGATGATGTCACAGGGCACCGTCCATGCTGTGGAGCTCTGTGTGCTATAGTCTGTGCTGGGGCTTCTAGGCTTGCAGGGGGCAATGTCAGTCTGCAGAATAGCGGTGATAATGTCCTCCAAAACTTGATGGATAGCGTTAGGCCCCGCTTTGCTTTTAAAGTGGGCAGGGTCATAAATCAAAGCGGCCCATCGGGGAATCCACCGGTTCCCCCTGGGCCAGTCAGAGCCTGGCTACAAATGTTTTAGATAAGGTTTTGGAACTACAATACATGTGTGTAAAACACAATACATGAACTAATCATGGCACGTATCAGTGTCTTTACTTCAAGTATAGTAGATCTTAACAACTGCTTTGGGGCTCATCTTTATTTGGATGTTAAGATCAAATAAGGGTCAACGTGCCGACAGGCGATATTTCATGCCCTACCATCCACTAGGGCAGGGGTGTCCAACGTTTTTGCTACGAGGGCCAGATTTGGTGAGGTGAAAATGTGGGAGGCCGACCATTAAGCCTGACATTCTTTGAATCATTAAATCATTAATCACATCAGAATGGTCCCCCACTCTGCCCCCATTCACTTTGTCCCCCAGCCTGCCCCTTCAATGTATATTCCCTAGACTGCCCCCCCTTCTCTGTATTTCCTCCAGCCTGCCCCCTTTCACTGTATGTCCCCCACTTTGCCCCTTCACTGTATATTCCCCTGCCTGACCATCTTTCTCTGTATGTCCCCCAGCCTGCTCCTCCTTCACTGTATGTCCACCATTCACTGTATGTTCCCCACTCTGCACCCATTCACTCTGTCCCCCAGCCTATCCCCCCTTCTCTGAATGTCCATCACTGTATGTCCCAAAGTCTGACCATCCATTCACTGTATGTCCCCCAATCTGCCCCCATTCACTGTATGACTCCCAATCACTGTCCCACAGCCTGCCCCCCTTTCTCTGAATGTCAATCACTGCCTCCATTCACTGTATGTCCCCCAGCCTGACCCTCCTTCACTGTATGTCCCCCATTCTGCCCCCATTGACTGTATGTCCCCCCTGCCTGCCCCTTCCCTTCTCCGTATGTTTTCCAGCCCCTTGTGTGAGCCAGAGTACAGAGAGGCAAAGCAGGAACTGCAAGGACAGGAGATGCTTGGGCTCCTGCTTCTGCCCTCCTCCACTCTGCATGTTACGGGAGCAAGCTTCCCCCTTGCTGCACCCCCTCCCCACACACTGCTGTCATTGTGATTGCGGAGGAGGGTGATATACGATTGCAGCTGCAGGGGTAGGATGCATACTCACCCCAAATACGCCAAACACATCTCACTGTGGCAGCCGGCACCTCCTCACTGCTGCAGACAGCAAGGTAAAGGCACGCTCGCCGGGACCCACCTTTAGTGCTGTGTGTCCCGCATCTGATGATTCACCCGCTTCTGGCTGGAGGCTGCGGGCCGCCTGAAATGACAGCACGGGCTGCAATTGGCCCCGGGGCCGGACTTTGGACATGTCTGCACTAGGGCGTGGTGGGAGAATAAAATAGTGTGCCGAGCATAGCCAGGCACCATGCCCGAAGCATAGCGAGCGATGCGAGGGGATGCGGTGCACTTCAAACTGTGTCCATGTTAACATTCGGATAAAAAACATTGAAAAACCCCATTTGACCTTTTGACTGTCGATCTAATGTCCTGTCGACCTAAACCCATGTCGACCTTGCTGTCTGTCGACCTAGTTGTGCCGACCCAATGCTTGTCAACCTAGTTGTAGACCTAACAACCCACACCCAATTCTTCTGGTCCCGAGCATTTTGGATAAGCGCTACTCAACCTGTAGTTTATTACAAGTTACATGTGTGCAGGAATATGAAGACTATGGAGCTCACATGGCAAGAGAATCAGAAGACCTGAGATACGTGTTACAAGTACACAATAAGACCACAGTGCTGTGGACATGCATGTTTTAGAGGCTGAAACAGACTCAATATAATTGTGTTAACTAATGCACATTTTTATGTAGATAAGCACAAATAGCCCATGCTTAATGTGCTGCCTAAGGATGGAGCTCTGCCCTGATACAAGGGTTCACAGAAGATAATGGAAGTCGAACAACTAATGTGTTCTGTTTAGCGGGACGAGAGAACATGAAGGGCTGTTGCTCTTTTATTTCACAGTTCCACTTTTTGTGACTAATGATGGATGCTCAATAAATATTTTGATAGTTTTTCCTTTTTCTTTTCATTTTCACTTAGAAGATGAGATTCTATTTTTTTTATTTATTCCCTCTTAAGGGGAGTACACACGCTTCGGTCCAGCAGCCGTCCATACTGATTTGATATCGATGGCCACCAGGACCTGGCGGATTGACGGAATCAAACAGCCGAGAGGGAAGCCTCGGATTTTGGAAAGCTTTCATAAGAATAGGTTGAGCTGTGGAGAACTTTATCATTCTTTAATTCATAAATGACTGACCTATAACAGAGCAGTGCTATACATTTTATGGGGTGTGATACGGGATCCTGGCTTTGAGGAGGCCAGCAGTTAGAATAACGACACCCGCATCCTCACAGTTCGCAGAAAGAACAGGTTCGACAGGTAAGTGATTGCGCCTGGGATTGCTGCTATGTGTATATTCTGTGGGTCACTACACCCCCACTACACCAGTACACAAAAAAACTTGAAAATGCACTTCAGCGCTATCCCAACAAAGTACACACTGCAGCAGAAAAAACTTGCTTGCAGATCTCTAAACCAACTGGTGTCCAAAAATGATGTGGACTAATTGGGGCCTCCTACTGACCTCCGTAGGGGTCCCTATATGCACATAAAGGTATCTTTATGTTTTTCCAACGGTAGTCTCCCTTCTAATCCTCCTGTGGTCCTCACGTCCTCACAAGCAGAATATAGATTGCAATACATGATGTCTAATGGAGCTACGTTCTGCGCTCCAAGCAGAGGAAGCCAGCGGTCCACACACCGGAAGGAGGATGAGAGTATCTCCCAGTGAAGCTCGGAACCGCACAGCTGAGCGATATGTTTCACCCGGATACCGGAAGGTAACATAAAGATACCTTTTATGTGCATATAGGGACCCCTACAGAGGTCAGTAGGAGGCCCCAATTAGTCCACATCATTTTTGAACACCATTTGGTTCAGAGATCTGCAAGCAAGTTTTTTCTGCTGCAGTGTGTACTTTGTTGAGATGGCGCTGAAGTGTATTTTCAAGTTGTATTTTGCATCCTCTCAGTTGTTTTATAAGGAAGATAAGCCTAATCCTTACCCTCTCCCTAATGCTTCTGCCCCGCAGCCTAATGGTGTGTACACATGGTGCGATTTTGGCTACAATTTGACTATATAGTCAAAATAGGATCGAAATAGTATAGTACTGTATGTTATCCAAAATCCCTCAGTGTTTAGGAGGATACTTACGTTCAGTGTGTCAGCTGTCGGGATTCTGGCATCTTTATTCCATGTGGTATCGAATTCCGGTGCTGGCCTTCTGTCCGGATGCCGGGATGCTAACTGTATCCTTATGTTCTGTGGGCTTGCACAATGCGGTAAACAGTGCAGGAAGATGTCAGTCTGGAGAGGCACCTTACCTGCTCTGCTGGCAGCCTGCAATCCATTGTTAGCTGCACTGCCATTCTTGTCATTCAGTAAGCCCCCTGTTCTGTGCGCACTGGCTATCAGCCTCCTCTTCTCCACAAATAAGTGATTATTCACTTTCTTATACTGTATAAGACAATATATATATACCCCCAAAAAGGTGACCACTTCCAATTTACTATTTATATCTGAGCTTTTATCTGTGTTCATGTACAATGTACTGTAAATGCTACATGTGTGTGTGTGTGCTTGTTTCTCATTAATAAGGACATTGGGGGGGAGAGGGGGAGGGTATGTAAGTATATGTAACATGCAATTATTGTATTCTCAGATGTTGTATATAGTGTAGTAAGTGTGGCAGTATAGACTATATGCTGGTGTTATGAACCATGAATCCACCAAGGAGACTAAAATAAATTGTTTAAGTTGCAGGTCATGACAACAAGTGAACGTGCCTGCTCTCCCATGATCCTGGGCAGTAGCAGGTGCTGATAAAGCTGTTCTTTGGCAGCTCTCGGGAGCCTGTGAGAGATCACTGGAATAATATGTGAAGCACATTTGTTCCAGAACAACAACTTAAAATACCATAATTTGCCAAGTTCTGTGAATTTGGGATATGCAGCGCCACCTGACAAATGAATAGATGTTTCTCAGAATATTACATTTAAGAGTTGACTATAAGTAAAGTTTCTGATGGGGCCCCTCCTACATGATCTGAGCAATTACTGTTCAGCTTTTCACTCTGTGTACCCCTTCAAATTTCAAATCAAGTAAGTGCTCAGTCATTTCTGAACAGAAAGAGGTGGCATTCATTTTTATGGCACTTATAGTAAGGTGCTGATTATGTAGAAATTACTTTTTGCCTTCTCAGAATATTGAAAGTAAATTTTAAATAGTAGCATTGTAGCGGTGGGCTAGCTACGGAATACTGGAATGTATTTTTTGAAAGATTTGTAGATTTTTTTTTTTATTTGGCATAAGCTTGGAAAATCTCAGTCAAGGATATGATTCAAAGATGTAAAATTGAAGATTAAGTGCGGGACGCATCAAGTATCGCATTTTGGTTGTGATGCATCCCGACACTAAATGTCTGACTATCAGCACTTACTAATGCTGTATACATGAAAATTTTAGCAAAGGATGGCTCTTGCGGTAAGAGCTGTCCTTTGTGATGATGGGACTTATGGTTTTAGGACCTGAAGTCCTAGTTGCACACGGGTAGATTGATTCACACGCCACTGGGGTTGCTGGGATGGATGTGGTTGGATCTCTTACAGCAAGGAGGCATGATAGAAGCCCATAGGTTCCTATAGGACAAGGCCGACCTGAAGATGGCATTGCCCACCACATCCAAGCCCCGATGTGTGTGTGTGTGTGTATGTATGTAATATATATATATATATTTTTTTTTGTGTGTGTGTATGTATGTAATATATATATATATATATATATATATATATATATATATATATATATATATATATATATATATATATATATATATATATTATTTTTTTTTTCTGAGGTTTGGCCACTTTTTAAACTTCTTCTCGCCCAGTGCATGGGTAAAGTTACCTTCTTGCAAGCAGCCACAAATATGTAAATTGTGAACTATACACCAGAGGAGCATTTGTTGGAAAAACAAGACCATTAAGGAGAGCATTGCCTAAAATATTTATTCTTTAATAATAAACTTGTATATCTGTGATAAATAAAATAAAACCTTGGCTTATAGTCCCCAATTCAAAGGTGGGCACTATGCCAACATCTGCGCAGATGGCCCATGTCTTTGTACTGCACATGCATAAGATTCATAATGCACATGGCGGTAACAAGGGGTGACTACAACTCGGGTGTGCCAGCTTTAGTTTCAGTTCCACTTTGTCCCAATTTAATTTTTGCAGCTAAAATGTCAATAAACAGCACAGACTGATTTTTCAAAAACGCAAAAAAATGAGGTAGACCGTACTCCCTAGCCTGACATACACTGGTCACGGAGGGGGTCATTAACTATCTGAGGGAGCGTGCATGGTTCATCACAATAGGCGATATAGTGAGCGATATAGCTCTGAATGGCCAAAATGAGCACTATCACTAATTATATCACCTATTGTGTACAGGGCTTAACTCAAACCCTATGTACATGTGTTGACATGGTTATTGTGGCAATTCACAATGCTGACATTTTGATCATGTTGGAATTTATGTGTTTTAGATGTAAAGTGTTGAAAGACCCTCTCCTTCAGACACTGCTGGCCTTCGGTCTCCTCTGCATTTTCCACTCTTTTGACCTACCTAAAAGAACACATATTTGGTCCTATTGTGACCTCTCACCATCGGCCTCTCTATGTCCCCGAATCTTTGCCAACTCCTCCCGAATGTCTTATCACTATCTCAAAATCAATATGCCTAAAATCACTAATTGTATTACCCCTTGTATTCCCCAGAATGCTGAATCCTTCCTACTTTATCTGTTGACTCCTCCCTTTCTCATACTCCCCTTATTCAGTATATTTCACAATCTTGCTACTTCCACCTTTGCAATGTTGCTAGAATCACTACGGTGACCACATGGCTCTGTGCCAATTCACAATACTTACGAGGTCACAAATATCCCCAGAAACATTATACAAGCACCATGTTACTGGAGATCTGAGCTGCAGATATCACCAGAAACAGGGCACAAGGGTACTTGATTGAATAGTTTGGTAAATTGAAATTGCATTTGTGGAATATGATTTAATCATGGCTCAAAAACACCATCATTACTTTCCAAAATTGGCAGTGACGATTGCTAGGACTGGAAAATGCAATCAACCAATGAACCTGCATGAGTGAGTGTGGCCATCAGCCAACTACTATTTATGAACCTTTTGCCATTTGGCCTGATTCTATGAGGGCCTGTGTAGTTTCACTTTAAGGAGCATACTGTATTTATCAAGCTTTTTGTTACTGAAAATTATACTTCAGCAACAGTTTGCACATGATTCCAAGGGTGTATCCAAGTAGCAGCAATCTGTGACCATGGGTAATTATCTCGCTGGGGGCTATCCAATTAGCAATGTATGTGAACATTATGATTGTACTATTTGTCATGCTACGATAACTTAAAGATTTTCAAACTTTCCTCCAAATGCAGCTGTACCTGCACTGTAATGATGATAAAGAGCCACTCAAAACATTCATAATAAGGGGTGTAACTAGATATTTGTAGGTCCTATCCCAAAAGTGTGGAAGGGCCACTATATACCGCACCAACCAATGGTGATAAATAAATATATATATAACACCGGTAAGGTGGGCCCCTCTCAGCTCTGGGCCCAATATCGGCTGCAACCCCTGCACCTATGCTAGTTACGCCCTTGTTGATAATCCCTGCAATACCCAGCAATTTTATCAATGTTACTTTTCGGGGACATCAATTATACATAGGCAACTAGATCTGCATTGCTTGAGCACACTTTATTCTCCTTCTACCTGTTTTCATCAGTCTTAGCTCAATACTGTCCGATATTCCCTATCTACAGGCGATGCTTCTTATATCTCCATGTTTAAAATGTGCATTGATAATGACTGGCACTCCAGGCACTCTGATTCACCTATGTGTCGAATTTGATTCACCCCTTTGCTTTCCTTATCATGTTTCCCCTCCATTTATCTAACAGAAGACTATCCGTGCTCTCTCATTATACCCTGCCTGATTACTGCAGATAAAAATGTTCTCTCTGCAGTTTATTTCTGAGTGCGTAATTCCAGGTTTAGAATATTTTCACACTTCCACATCTGGTCCATTACCTCCTTTATTCTACTCCTTCAGCTGCTGCCGTATCAATACCAAACTTTTTTAGATGTACTATTTTATTCATCCAGTACAAATAATATATGTGTATCTTTTTGTGCATTTGTATTGTGATGTGAGCTGTTTGGATTTTTTTGTATTATTGAAAATGTTCCTCGGATGTACTTACAGGTTTCTACAATCTCTTTGTAATGTAGCAGATTTTTACATTTGTCTTGTAACTTGAAAGAAAGCATTACTATTCTTTGTTGCTGGCATAATCCTTTTCATGCGGTACTGCTCCCTGTGACACCTCTTCCACTCTCTCTCTCTTAACACCTCTTCACGCAATGCACCTAAAATATCTCTCCTCTATGTAGTTCTCAGTCGTGCCATGTTCACTTACTGTAAAGTGTTTTATTTTCCAGGTATGACATCTCTTTCCTGCTGCTTATGTTTATGTCCCCAACACCTGTATTGATGTTGTGTCAGAATGTACTGTAAAATTGTACATTAGTGCAATAGTAATGTCATGTTCTAGTGCCATAACAATAGTAAAGCTCAAAGCTGACAATACAGTATGCCAAGAAAAGTTTAAAATAATGTAGCTAAATACATGTTGTTTAGTTAAATTGAAATCAATAGGAAAAGTTTCTGGAATTGAGCAGTAATGTAGAAATAAAAAGATTAAAAAAATTATAATGTAATAGACGAACCACCCTTTTCTGTGTGCCAATTTTCTTGTTACAAGCGGCTACATGTAATATCCTTCGAGTCTGGCAGCTGTGCAGGATGCCGGTTGAACACCAATCACTTACAAGGCACGGTTTTGCCTTAAAAATTAATGCACCGTAAGAAAAAAACTAAAAAAGAAAACTCAGAGTTTTGTCCGGCATCCCGCACAGCCGCCAGACTGGGAGAAAATGGCGTCGGCGGCCACCTATTCAATGCTGTCTTGCCCGACAGCATTGAAGAGGCAGATCAACCAAACGGACCCGACTTTAAAAGCTGTCATGCCCGTTTTGTCGATAACGGCTGTGAATTGTCGCGATTATGGCCGAAACAGTTTACGGCTGCTTATGCGGACACGCCCCCTTTTAACCGATCGCCAAGCGGGACAGTGAATCCCACCTGTCAAGCAAAACTAAAATGGGCCAGGATCACGGCTGTCAGGACGGATCGTCAGTCATGACCCGGGATCGAATACCCCCCTACATGTGGACCCATGTCTCTGTGGTAATAGACACAATATATATTTATCGCCTTTTAAAATGGTTTGCCCTCTTCACCTAATATTACATTATTATATTGCTTCCCCAGCATATTATGGGCAACTATTTTTCTTTCGGGAACCTGTTAATTCCTGGTGACAATTCTGTATTAAACTGGTCATTGACATTAAACTACATAATACCATATAGGGACATACTTCTGGACTACATTTGCAATACTGGAAATGTTGTACTTGCAGATATGTCCTCCTACATCTTGATTCAGTGCAGCTCTGCTAGCATCAGATGTTTTGTCTAAAAGGAGTCTTAAGGTCCATACACACTAGGCGACTATGCCCAGTGTGTATGGACAGCGATGATTGCATTTAACGCTGGGGGGAAAGCCGCTCAGTGCATACACACTGAGCGGCTTTCCCCCGCCCCGGCGCCGATGGAGGGGGGAGGACAGCGTTGCATAGCAGAGCGCTATGCAAAGCCGTCCTGAAAGCCGCTCATCTGCTGGTGTAACCAGCAGATGAACAGCTTTCCCAGCGATGTTGCGGGAGCGCGCAGCAGCGCTCACCGCTCATCACTGGGGCATACACACTGGACGGCTTTGAGCTGAAAGCCACTCAAACGTGCTGTTTTGAGCGTTTTTCAGCTCAAAGTCGCCCAGAGTCTATGGGCCTTTATTCGCATCACTATATACTGTGTGCAGCCGCACCTGTATCTGCATATGAAATGGTGCATACAATTTCGTATGCAGATACAGCCACAGTCGCACACATAATCTAGGCATGCTGTAGCTCGTTTTAATCAGCATAAGCTGCTTGTGCATCTTGTGAATAAGACACATTGTATTTGAAAAGATTACCTGAAAATACACTCAGAGCTGCCAAGTTATGCCACGGCATGACCTAGATGTATTTGGACACATTTGTAGTTTACATTTATTGCATCAGCCCCTCTCGGCTATTCTGAAGAGACCATCACTGTTCATTATATATACAGTCTCCTTTTGGCAGCCATCTTATTGCAATTGTCCTGGGCTGGGAGCTGTTATAACTAATGTTTAGGAGTCTAAAATACTAGGTTGTCTATATATTGTGTGGGGATGGAAAGCTGACTGGCGCAACCTGCTTGAGACTATGGGGGTTATTTTGGTTCACTCTTTCTAACAAAATCCTTCTTAGATGGACAAAACCATGTGCACTGCAGAGAGAAATAGATTTGGGTGGGGTTTTACTTCAAAGTGAGATCTATATTGCAGTGTAAAAATAAAGCAGCCAGTATTTTCCCTGCACAGAAACTAAATAACTCACCCAAATCTAATTCTCTCTGCACATCTTACATCTGCCCCCCCTGCAGTGCACATGGTTTTGTCCATCTAAGAAGGATTTTGTCAGAAAGAGTAAACTAGAATAAGGCCCTATGTTCCTGTCAAAGGGACCTATTAAAACCAATACAATCCTCTTCAATGACTAAACCCATATGCACATTCCATTCACATTGGCCTCTGCCTAATTATACTATATTGATGCCATATCTATTATTACCTGATATATCAAGCATCCGGGTCTCCTGAGTGTTGTTTAAATCCATAATCTAAAGAAAACGTAAAAGAGAAATCATTTGAAAGTGTAATTAATAGAGCTTGAGTCATTGATGCAAAGGGATGTATTTTGCAAAAGACATGTTAAGTGTCCATTTACTGTCTGAAGGCAATCTTTCTGCTTAATGCAGAATCATGAACATTTTGATGTAAGGATGAATAAACCATTCAATTTTAATCAACCTTGGAGTTTTAATTTATTTTTTGTTTTAATGGACTGTTTCTCCTATATCCCTTTAGGCGCAGTCATTCCTAGCACAAATTATCAAATAAAACAAACCAGGCTGACTTGCGGTTCATATATACAGTAGTGCGAAATAAAACAGCTCGTATATCTTTGCAGCAGAAGAGTTTTCTTGTTAAAACAGGTACATTAGAGTTGATGTTCTTTTCTGATTGTATTTTCAATGCCTTACTACTTTCATTTAATGACCTGTGTTTCTCTTCTAAAATTGTTTCTTTTCTTGGGGTATGTGTTTCTTCCACAACGCATGTTGGATTTACAGGCCAAAAAATGCTGCTGTCAAAGAAAGAGAGATGTTTGTAATTAGCAGCCCTTGCCTGACAGCAATCAGGATATCAAGCCTGCAGTGCAGTGTTTACAATTTGGGAAAGCTGACGCAGCTTGAATGAAGATCGATATGTTGTTTGCAACACAAGGTCAATATTTCTTGCAGCATTTATTTGTAAGAGTGTGACAGCCAAGGAAGAGAACTGATCTATTTGCTTTAGTTACAAGTGTATATAAGTGCTCTACCCAATTTGCCATTCCTTTTATAAAGTAAGAAAATTCCTCCAATTTGTGAACAAAGACTTTAGGTGTTTTTTTAACTTTCACTTGATAATAATGAAAAAAGACAACAGTCAGAAATGAGTAGGGAGTGTAACACCTGTGGATGCACCACATTTGGAAGCTGAGATGTAGTATCGAGTCTAAAGGAAAGTACAGTATACAGTAAAAAGACAGTATTTCATAGTGATTATTATTATTATTATTAGTGTTTATTTATATGGCGCAACAAGGGTTCCGCAGCGCCTGCCAATACATAGATGAGCAAAAAACAATACAAGAAAGATTGTGATTTACAGTACAAATGCAAATTAGGACAAGTACATGGTAAATAAAAAAAGACAGTTGCAACAGTGGACATAACAGGGTCAGAGATATATTCTAAGAAAAGCACACGAGGAGAGAGGGCCCTGCTCGTTAGGGTTAGGATGAGAAATGGTTAGATTTAATGAAGAAGTGGGTCTTGAGTGCCCCTTTAAAGTTTTTTGTAGGGAGGTGGCAAGTCTGATAGGGAGGTGTAGAGAATTCCATAGATACGGAACACAGCGGCCAAAGTCCAGTTTGCAGGAGAGGCAACGTGCATTTGTGGAGCGGAGAGGGTGGGTAGTCCTCTCACCCCCCCCCCCTCCCCCGAGCATGCGCCTGTAACCCCAAATTATATAGTGGTCTGGTCACTATTCCCATTTCTTGTTGGTCTCGCTTTCTATCTAGCCATATCCTTATACATTCTCAGTGCCAGAGATCATTGGTGCATGCAGTAGACAGGAAGGTTGGGTACTTGTGTATTATCACGGCGCCCTCGATATTAAGTCGCACAATTTTTTATCGCATCGCATGCCATACACCCGATGCACTGCGATGCGATGTAAGCCCCCTATACGATTTTAAATTGTATAAGCACCCTAATGGGTGCTTTTAAGCACCATAAAGGCGCCGTGATAATACACAAGTACCGAATGTTGATTTGGATATTGGCAGAGTAGAAAAAAAGATTTTTTTTGTCTGAATTGGTCCATTACATGAAATATGATTGTGCAGACAGATCATATCTGTCCATGTGTGTCCATCTTTAAAGCTTGTATACATGGACGTTTTTCTTCTGCACATTGTAGTTCCACCGTATCTCCTGATTTGTCCTCATGGTGAACATTGCATATTGCTTGAAGAATAGAGAACATTGATCTCCTAAGAATGTGACTGCTGTACCCATAAATGTTCATAGAGGATGTTGGTGGTAGCATAGATTCAAGAAATTTGGATTTGCATTGTCTTTGTGCAGAAGGCTGGATCAATACTGTTTTTCAACATGCTGGTTATAGGCTAAATGCAGCTTTTTAAAGGTTTACTTCTTTATTATTTGTTGATAGAGAGCAACATTCTTGATTTCATGGTAAATATTGAAGTTAAAACACTGTTTTTATTTAGAGGAGTTTGGGTTGAATGCACTTTACTTCACCAGTGCATAGGTTCCGCATACATTCTAATTTCCCTATAGATTGTAAGCTTACCTTTGTTGTATCACTGTCTCCTTTGTAAAGTGCAACGGAATATGCTTCGCTATATAAGAAACTGTTAATAAATAAATAATAAATAATTGCATATGCACTAACATATGCGATTAGTAATGCAAGGGACAGCTCTTGTGAAAAGAGCTGTCCTTTGCATTGCACTTTCATTACTGGACTTCCAGGTTTGTGACTGTCTGTACCTTTGCGTAGGCAGCTGCGGTGCTGCTGTGAGGGACCATGTCAGATCCTTCAACCAGCACTGCAGACAGAAGCTCATAGGTTTCTATTGTGTAATGCCAGCTGTACCTTCGGCAATGAAGTCTAAAGGTGCGGGGATTAGTGCATTCCGAAATGCGGTAAAAACCCAGAAAACAGTGTTTTACCGTATTTCTTCTTCCCGTTTTTTTATATGTTTAATACACACAATATAGTTTGAGTTATCTTTTTTTAAGGATGTCCGCAGTGTTGGTACATTCCCATTTGGTATATTTTTACATTAGAGATTGTGGAAAAATCCAATAATATTTTGACAGCCATACTTTTAAAAAGCATGTTGCTGTCCATTTAATAATAGAGGTTAATGATATAATTGAAAAGTTGATAGACATTAGGCTGTACTCCTGGGTTAAACTAAAAATGAACATAACAAGCAAATAAAGACATTACCAACTGTAATGTTCTGCTGTGCATTCAGAAAAAAAGTCTCTTCCTTTTGCTATATATCCAATTACCAACAATTTTCCTACATATCCTAAGTAAATGCATTTCTATGACTTTGCTCTTTCTGAAGCTCTTTATCACAGTCCAAAGCCTCTTATCTTCTCTCTGACCTTTATTTCATCACTAAATCATTGTCTTCTTTATTTTATCCACCTGTCTTAATCTTGAACACATCCATCTAATCAGTATGTCATTTATTCTGTTCAGTTAACCTTCACTTTAAGTGTGAGGTGACAATAAGCATGAAAAAAAAAAATCTCCAGCCACATCTCTTGTTCTGTCCCTAAGTAGGGAAGCGGTGAGTTTTAGACAGTGCCCTCTTCAATAAGTATCAAGAATGAATAATTTAAGACGACTCCTTCCATTGATTGTAGGTGGGAGCCAAATTGTTCTGAAACTCAGAAAGTCTCTTCCATAGGGCTGGATAGAAGCATATTGTCCAGAAGGGATTTTCCAGAGTGCCAAAGTTTGTTTAACCATCAAACTGTGTATGACATTGCTCTTTAATATAAAGCTAACAAAAGTATGTCACTACATGATGGATAATTAATCTTATTTTACAGGCTTAATCCACCTACACCTATGGCAATTTCAACTGATAGGTTAGTCATTTTAGATCGTAAAGCCCCAAAATGGCAAGTACAGGCTGAGTAGCCCTTATACAAAATGCTCGGTACCAGAAACATTTTGGATAACTGATTATTCCATATTTCAGAATATTTTTATATATCTCAATGAGGCATCTTGAGGACGAGATCCATGTGTGAACACACAGTGCATTTATGTTGTATAAAAACATGAAATACACACAAATATATTTTATTTGTATATGAAGTAAGGATTCAAAACGTAATGTAACAAATTTTGGGTACTATCTTACAGGATGTGAATGCTATGTTATTATTTTCTTGCACATATTTAGTGCCAGTTACATATCATGTCCTCAGTAGTGCCAGTTACATATCATGTCCCCAGTAGTGCCAGTTACATATCATGTCCCCAGTAGTGCCAGTTACATATCATGTACCCAGTAGTGCCAGTTACATATCATGGGCCAGATGAACTAAGCTACAAAAGTGATAAAATGGAGAGTGATAAACAGCCAATCAGCTCCTACATGCCATGTCACAGTGTTTGAAAAATGTCAGGAAGGAGCTGATTGGCTGGCTGTTTATCACTCTCCATTTTTATCACTTTTGAAGCTTAGTGCATCTATCCCCATGTCCCCAGTAGTTCTTTAAAAAAAAAAAAAAAAAAAGTACATTTTGGAAATGGTGGTTTTCTGAATAATTTGGATAACTGATATCTGAATAAGGGATACTCAACCCATATGAGTACATGATAACTGGCTTTTATGAGGGGGGGGGGGAATATCACATGACAATTGGTGGAGATGTTTGGCATGCATGTTTAATTTTCCTGCTGACGATGACCCGCTTTAACCTCTATAAAGGGAGGTTTCCTGGGCCCTGGGGTGAATCCTGAACCGGCTCCCTGCTTAGGGGGGATCTTGGGGGATGGACCCCCGCTATGGCGCCACCATTTTACCGTGCTTATAGGCAGAAATCCTTAAGGAGTTGATGCCTATTACGGGAGTCCAGCGCAGCTGGACGCTTCCAAGTGGTCCCAGACTTAGTGGAGACACTGGAAGAAAGGAAAAGCACTAGTAGGTAGGAGCGGCTGAAGGGGGATGGCGCCAAAAGGCTTCCTCCCCACTGAAGCAGAGACTTGATCTCTTCCTGCACTCTGTTCTGGTGCCTTTTTCTCTCCACACTGTGTGGAGCTGAAGGAGGATTTTACTGCAGAGCTGAGTGGAAAGTTTCTCCTGGAAAACGATTCCCCTGGTGACCGATGAGTCCATTGCAGCAGACAGATAAGCACTGCGATATATATTATTCTGTACAAACGCCTGACATTGTGCACTGTGTGTGTTATCATGACAGAAAGGTGTAGTGCTGCAGGTTTTGCGGAGTTAAATTAACTATTGAACAGATGGATCAGGGAGATTTATGCACATTTGTGAGCCCAGAGGTCTGAGCAGCCTGAACCTGCGTGGGCGGCTGCCTTGGGGAGATCTATGAATTCCTTAGTTCAAGCTTTGAATAGGCATAGAGATGAGCTTGTTAAGTCTCCTAGGCCTTTCTCCTCCCCTCAACCTTCTGTGGGCTCTATTACCCCATTTCATGGGGACCCTGCTTTATTGCAGGTTATGCAGGACACAGCTCAGAGTGTCCATAAAATGAATACTTTTATAGAGCAGTTGTCTAAAGCTCCTGAAGTTACTTCACCTAGGCACCCTTTATCCACTCCTCCCCTTCTTAATTTAGAGTCTGAAGATGAAGGAGAATGTACTGAAGATACATTTTGGGACCAGAGGGAAGAATTGGAGTCTTCTGTCCCTGGTATTGAGGATTTGATATTGACAGTTAAACAGACATGAATCTCTCAGAGGAGGATAAAGTGCCAGTTCATGGTGTATTTTAGAAACTGCGCAGGGACGCAGTTACTTTTCCCCTCAGATGAGGGCATGATAGCATTACTTGGGGAAGCATGGAAGACACCTGATAAAAGGCTTCTCATGCCCAAGAGATTTGCAAATATGTATCCGATGCTGGAGGAACATGTGAAATTGTGGGAAAAGATCCCTTTGGTGGATGCACCTGTTGCTAGGTTGTCCAAGACCACTGCTTTGCCTGTACAGGGGGGTGCTGCTTTCAAAGACCCCGTGGATAAAAAGATTGAAGGCTGTCTTAAGGCTGTGTTTGAAGGGTTGGGCTTTACCTTAAGCCCAATTATTGCATCTGCTCGGGTATCAAAAGCCATGATGAAGTGGGCTGATGCCTTGTGTAATCAGCTTTAACCTGACACAGAAGCCTTTGCTTTGGCTGAGAAGCTAAAGTGTGCAGCAGTGTATGTTTGAGAGGCTGGTGAAGAAGGCACCAAGATGGCGTCAAAAGTATCAGCCACCTCCGTGACAGCTAGGAGAGCTCTCTGGCTTAAGGCTTGGGAAGCTGACAGTGAGTCCAAGAAGTCTCAAGAAGCATTGGCTTTTAAGGCAGAACTTCTTTTTGGGGCAGAACTCGATTCCCTTATCAAACAAGCCACGGGGGGAAAGAGCACTTTCCTTCCCACCACATCTAAGCACTCAGTGTCTAGGTTTGGGGCATATAGGCCGTCCTTTTGTTCCTCCTTTCGAGGGGGGGGGGGGGGGTGTCTAGTAGAGGACAAACTGGTAAGGGAAAGCTCCCCTCAGGCAAAGGAAGGGCGTCCAGATCCCGTTTCGGGGCCTTTGCAAAAAAACACCCATCCGAAAGTGAGGATAAGTCCTCAGCATGATGGGATGGAGACTCCCCGTTCCGGGATCAGAGTGGGGGGGGGTCGCCTCCTGCAGTTTCAGGATGTGTGGAAGCTTTCCACCCCGGAGCCTTGGGTTCTCTCTCTCCATTATTTCTCAGGGTTACAGGATCAATCTCTGGAGCTTCCCCAAAGAGATTTCTCCAAACACCCCTGCCGTGAGAAGCTAGCTTGCGAAAAGCCCTCTTGGAGGCAGCAACGTCACTTCTCGAGAAGGGAGTGGTGATCCCGGTGCCTCCAAAGGAAAGAAAGAAGGGATTTTATTCCATTCTTTTTTTAGTCCCCAAACCGGACCGTTCCTTCAGGCCCATTCTAAACCTGAAGTCTTTAAACCTACATCTGTGGGTGGACCACTTCAGGATGGAATCTCTGCGGTCAGTGCTTTTAAGCATAGAATCTGGAGAATTTCTATCAACAGTGGACATCCAGGATGCTTACCTACACATGCCTATATACAGGGAACATCAATATTTACTGCGTTTCACAATAGGGGAAACTTCTGCAGTTTCAGGCTCTACCTTTCGGACTGGCCACAGCACCAAGAGTTTTCACAAAAGTGATGGCTGTCATGGCAGCGGCTCTCAGGTTAGAGGGGATTGTGATTATCCCATGCTTGGATGACCTCTTGTTCAAAGTGGAATCGGCAGAGAAGTTGCAGGAACATCTGACGATTGCAACACAGTTTCTCCGAGACCATGGGTGGATGTTAAATCTATCAGAATCTCATGCAGAGTCAAATCTGCCGATCAACATTCTGGAACTCCGGGCAGTCTGGAAGACACTCCTACAGGCGGAAGACCTCCTGAAGGGGTCGCCCATCCACATACAATCGGACAATGCCATGGCTGTGGCTTATCTCAACCATCAAGGGGGTACTCACAGCAGGTCAGCCATGCAAGTCTCGCAAATTTTTCAGTGCGCAGAAGTGAAAATTCCAGCTCTGTCAGCTGTGTTCATTCCGGGGATCTGGAATGTGGAGGCGGACTTCCTCAGCAGGGCGGAACTGTTGGAAGGAGAATGGGCATTGCATCAGGAAGTTTTTCAGGAAATCGTAGCACTTTGGGGGCTCCCAGAAGTGGTCTTGATGGCGTCCAGACAAAATTGTCAGGTTCCCAGGTTTTGCTCGCGGAGCAGGGATCCCTTGGCGTGGGCAGTGGATGCCATAGAAATATAAAGAATACAATCAATGGCGCTGAAAAGGGCAGCACTTTCCTATCCAGGAGTTACCTTCCTGGGGTACAAATATCAAATAAAAATAGAAATAGCAGGAAAAAGCGCCCACTGTTAGGGAATAATGCTTTCCCTGGTGTTTGTATATCATTAGAGGTTCACCGCTTGTCATCAAACACAAGAAGGTTTTCGTACATGTATGCTAACATATGATGGGTGGTTAAACACATCAAGGTATCTTTTAAGCAGATTTTCTTACTTGTATGCTTACATTCATATATGTGGGGTTCCACACATCAAGGTATCTTTAGTCATGGACATACTTTCGGTTGTTTTCCCAAAAAGATTTTTTTATTGTAAAGTATTTTCATTTAAAAAATAGGTACTCTTTACCTAGAACGGCGCCCACGATGTCTATCGCGGTCATCGGGGGTAAAAAATCGCGGCCATCGCATGCACTAAAAAAACAGGTGCGACGCGATGCCCGCGATTTCCCATAGGGATCAATGTTAAAAGTGTCAATGGACGCGATTTTTGTGTTCAATGCCTCAATGCCTGCGATTTTTCCATAGGAAACAATGTTAAATGGGCCACAGAGCCCTAATAGTCCCCCTGAAGCCAGAAATGGCCCCCACAATTGTTAACGCCACCCCACGATCAACGTGAACCCGAAGCGTGGCGAGCGCAGCGAGCCCGCGAGGGGCGGCGGTATGCGTCCTCCGACCTTTTCATACCCCCACTATCCACGTCGGCGTGGAGTTGAGAATAGAATAGTGTGGCGAGCGCAGCGAGCCACCGAGCCCGAAGCGTGTCGAGCGCAGCGGATGCCTTCACAGGTAAACGCGTCCCTTCGCGGGCTTCACAGGTATCCGCGTCCGCTCGCCACGCTTCAGGCTCGGTGGCTCGCTGCGCTCGCCACACTATTCTATTCTCAACTCCACGCCGACGTGGATAGTGGGGGTATGAAAAGGTCGGAGGACGCGTACCGCTGCGCTCGCCACGCTTCGGGTTCACGTTGATCGTGGGGTGGCGTTAACAATTGTGGGGGCCATTTCACACTTCAGGGGGACTATTTGGGCTCTGTGGCCCATTTAACATTGTTTCCTATGGAAAAATCGCGGGCATTGAGGCATTGCGTCACACCCGTTTTTTAGTGCATGCGATGGCCGCGATGGGCGCCGTGCTAGGTAAAGAGTACCAAAAAATATTTCCAAGTGATAAAAATATACTAGCTCTTAAGGATTACTTGGGACCCGTCCCTGGGAGGTAATAGATGTTAAATAACCCGGGAAAGCTCACCAGTTTCGATGGCCGCTAGTAAAGAACATAATCTGTATATATGTAAGTAAAAGCACTGACTCGTTTTGACCATCAGGTCTTTTTCAAGTTCCATGGTGTTTCAGCCTTGCATATGTATTCCCTCCGTTTCCCATGATTGATCGCGTCCTCAAGAGAGTGAGGACACAGGGGGTGCAAATAATATTGATTGCTCCGGATTGGCCCAGGAGGTCTTGGTATTCAGACATACTGAGGTTGTCAGTGGAATCCTGGCATCTTCCTCTTCGGCCAGACCTACTCAGACAAGGACCTTTTCTACACCAGGACCTAGCTAGTCTCAATTTGATGGCCTGGCTTTTGAAACCTCCCAATTGAGAAAGAAAGAGAGGTTTCTCAGATGCTGTTATCCAAACCATGCTCAGGGCGCGGAAAGCCGGTGTCGGCAGCAAATTATCATAGGGTGTGGAAAATTTTATATCAGGTGCTGTGAACGTCAGAAGGTACACACCTCTAGGTTCAAGGTCACTAGACTATTGGAGTTTCTAAAAGACGGTTTTTCAGTGGGGCTTAGCCTGCAGTCTTTAAAGGTACAGCTGTCTGTTTTATCCATATTCTTTCAGAAAAAAAGTGGCTCTGTTGCCAGAAGTACAGACCTTCTTGCAGGGAGTTATGAGACTTAAACATCCTTATAGGCAGCTGGTGGCTCCTTGGGATCTGTCTCTGGTGTTGTCTGTTCTACAGAAACCTCCAATCCCTTTAAGGTCAGCTGATCTTAAATATCTCTCTTGGAAACTTACATTTCTGTTAGCCATAGCCTCGGCTAGGCGGGTTTCAGAATTAGGGGCCTTGTCTTGCAAGTCCCTGTTTCTGGTTTTTCATGATGATAGGGCTGTTCTTCGAACAGTGCCGAAGTTTCTACCTAAGGTAGTATCAATTTTCCAATTAAAGGTAAGACGTGGATGTGGTTCGAGCTCTGCGCATCTATGTAGACAGAGTAAAGGATTTTCGCAAAACAGATTTGCTATTGGTACTATGTGACGTGCATAAGAGAGGGTAGCCTGCTTCTAAGCAGACCATTGCTAGATGGTTAAGGTCGGTGATTGCTTTTACATACACTAAAGTAGGCAGACCGATTCCCTCCAGGATGAATGCCCATACCACCAGTTGCTTCCTCTTGGGCTGTGTGTCATGGGGCTACAGCGAAGCAGTTATGCAGGGCTGCCACTTGGTCCTCTGTTCATACGGGCGAGCAGTGATGAGAACTGGAAGCCTGAGTGTACCCTCACAAAGGACCGGCTCTTGAGCGTCCCATGTTTAGCTGTGTCACCAGGATGGATGACAGAGAAAAGGGGATTTTTGTAAGAAGTTACCATTTGAATCCCTTTCTCCGAATCCATCCTGGTGACACAGCGATCCTTCCCTTACGCTCAGTAAGTTTATACTGTTCATGTTTTGTCATGATATTTGGTTATAGTTGATTGTGCATATTAATATGTTCAGGTGTTGTGCTGAATAATTGTATCCTAGTGTGCTCTGGAAGCTGAACTGAGAAATGCTGGAATGCAGAAGGGAGGAGCCTGCCTCTCAAAGAAGATATGATAGGTGCCTTGCTCCTGGGACCTTCCTACATCCCATGGTCAGCTGTGTCACCAGGATGTACTCAGAGAAAGGGATTCGAACGGTAAGTTCTTACAAAAATCTAAGAGGGACTAAGGGCCTTATTCTGATCGGAGCGGCCAAACGTGCGTACGTTCGCTATTAACGTACGCTAGCCGTACGCGGCCGTTGGGGTTAGGTCCACCCACAAATCAGCCGATTACGTACGGGCAGAAATACCGTAGAAGGGGAGTGGCGTACAAATGAGCGTACGGCAACGTATGCGGACGGCCCAGCCCTTGCACTCCGACAACTGGCGTACAACTGAGCGTACGGCGCCGTTTACGGACGTCTTTCCTCCGTCTTCCCACCGACTTCTTGCGGAGATCTGAGCGTACGCCAGCTTGCACGGACGGGTCCCTATTGTTTTCAATGGAAAACTCAGCTTATGTCACCGCTCGTGAGAGTGAGCGTACGTCCGTGCACGCTGGCATACCCTTCACATATATGGACCTGCAAATCTTGCCTCTCAACTACTAATCTGACAATTGATTAATTAATCTATTTGTTATTCAATTATTGTTTTCTATTAACTCAATTGTCTACCTTAATAAAGACCTAATAAAACTACATTTGAACCCTCATTACATGTATATTTGTTATGTTCTAATGTGGCATTTTAATCACTATCTATGTGTCCCCATATTGCTGTTACTTTTACATCAAGTTATGTTGGTGTTTCTGTATATGTACTAAATTATGTCCATAATTACTTTGTCCACAATGTGTAACATGTATACCTACCCTGATGTTATGTGTGATGTTTTAATCTAACAACATTAAACATGCATGCATTTTCACTATGTGTTATTTTACTCAAAAACACACACATTCACACATCAATCATTACCCCTCACCTCAAATTACAAGTATAACGTACAGTACACATCTGTATGTACCTACCCTTACAAGCCCTCTAACATATTTATTAGTAAAAACACAGGCAATTTCGAACTGTACATAAACGTTTATTTTGGGCAAAAATAATAAGGGGGGGGGGGGGGGGGGATAAAAAAAAATTAAATGAGGTCGTCCAGTTGGGCAAAAAGAATAAATAAATATAGCAGGGTCAGGAATATTTCCCTCCGGATCCGTGCCACCTCCTCCTGCTGCTGTTCAGTGTCTGTAGTGAAGGGATAAAAAAAAAAAAAATTAATATATAGCATACACAAAAGTTTGTTGTATTTGTACATAATAAAAAATTCAGAGTTATGTGTGAAGGCCACATACATTTGTAAACTACATTGAAGATGGGTCTGCTGTAAACACAGTACTAAAAAAAAATATGTTAACACACACATACTGTACATAGTAAATAACATTAATTCAATTACTCCTTCATTAATGAATGTATGCTGTATCCCAATTGGTACTTTGGTTTTGGGGGACTGTCCTCTAACCTCACAATTAGCCTGTGCTATTTAAGGGTTATGACATTGTTGTGGCTTAAGCACTCCTTAGTATTTTAAATTTAGGACATTGCTGTACAAATTATAGGCCTACAGCTATGTTTGTAAAGCATGCATCCGCATGGCCTCACACACTATTAACAAAACAATCTCTACATTTAAGTTGCACCAGTGGCAGATTAAGCCTTTGGGGGGCCCGGGGTACTTTAGAGCGGGGGGCCCCCTTGCACTTGTCATTACTGGCCGCACACTGCATGGGCGAATATTATACTGTCAAAACACAGAGTAAAGGCAGAATAAACTTGGTCAATGGTTACCTGCAGGGGATATATATATATACACACACCACATGAAAAGCCTGTGTTTGTCCCTCTGCCCCTTACTCTGGAGGAGACCTCACAGTCCTAGTGCTGCCTCTGATTAAAAACCCTCCTATGACTAAGCTGCTGCTGCTGTTCTCCATGGACCTGAGAAGCATGTAATGAGCTCCACCAATCAGAGCTCAGCACAAACTTCTCAGCCTCTGTCCTCTGGTGCAAAGTGTCATGGGACTTAGTCAACTCCCAGAAATGCACTGCACACTTGTGCAATCAGTGTGCCTTGGCTCCCGATGCTCAGCACCATAAATCATTGTCACATTGGCAGATAGGTGAAGCTGCAGCACTACCCCACCCATGCACAAAACATTTAGCTAAAAAAAAAAAAACATAACTTAAACATTTTATTTTTTAAAAATACATGACAACCACAGGGGGCCCCTAGCTAGAGGGGGGCCCAGGGGCACTGACCCCTTGCGCCTCCATTATAATCCGGCCCTGTGTTGCACATCATGCTGGGAACTGGAGTTACCCAACACCTGGAGCCACATAACTACCACACCACTAATGTCGGATATCTCATTGGATGTACTGTTATGTCAATTATTCAAGGGGTGAGGCATGGCCACACTCAAAAAAACCACCAAGGGGAGCCTTGTTTCTGGAGAAGGACAGGACACACCTCATGGTCGGCCTGCAGTGATATGTTGCAACTAATGTTGATGTTGGATACACATATGTGGTTGTTGTGATTGTTTATGTGTAGCAATGTGTAGGTCAACATTAGACACATTATTTACTTACGGTTACTTGAGCCATCCTGGTCGCCGCTGGTTGGCTGTGCAGTGGTTGGGGGGGTCAGGAGCAAGGGGGATGGTCCTGGAGTTTGGACCGAGGTAGTGGGTGTGAGTGGGGAGTGGAGAGGTTTGGGGGTGGGTGGTGGAGAGGTGTAGGGGGGTTGGAAATGGGGTGGGGAGGGGGGGGTGGGGGTTGGGGAGGGGGGGTTGTGGAGGTGGTGGGGGTTGTGGAGGGGGAAGGGGATGGGGAAATTGTGTGGGTCCAAGCTACACCCAGTGTCTCCGGGGTGGGGGTTGGGGAGGGGGTGGGGGTTGTGGAGGGGGTGGGGGTTGTGGAGGGGGAAGGGGATGGGGAAATTGTGTGGGTCCAAGCTGCACCCAGTGTCTCCTCTTCTTCCTCCTCCTCTTCTTCTTCCTCCTCCTCTTCTTCTTCCTCCTCCTCCTCTTCCTCCTCCTCTTTCTTCTCCTCCTCCTCTTCCTCCTCCTCTTTCTTCTCCTCTTTCTTCTCCTCTTTCTCCTCCTCTTTCTTCTCCTCCTCCTCCTCTTCCTCTTCCTCTTCCTCCTCCTCCTCTTCCTCTTCCTCCTCCTCCTCTTCCTCCTCCTCCTCTTCCGGCTGCTCCTGGGCTGCCTGGTCCCGGCGTGCCTGCTCCCGGGCTTCTCTGGCGGCTCTTGCCCGTGCTGAAATGTTCATGTTGATGGCATAGAAATCGAAGATTGGGTTTCATATAAAAGGGGGAAAGAAAAATTCACATTAGTCATGCTCATAACCTTCAAAATGATCATTGCTGTGATATTTCAGACATTTATCATGCAAACTAATTGATATCCTACACCCAAAAACTGAGCAACTACTTAACCCCCCCCCTATACACCCATATACACCCCATATACCCCCCTATACCCCCCATATACACCCCATATCCCCCCCTATACCCCCCATATACCCCCCTATACCCCCCTATACCCCCCATATACCCCCCATATACACCCCATATACCCCCCATATACACCCCCTATCCCCCCCATATACCCCCCTATACCCCCCATATACACCCCATATCCCCCCATATACACCCATATACACCCCCATATACCCCCATATACACCCCATATACACCCCATATACACCCCCATATACACCCCCATACTCAGGAACATATTTATAAAAAGTACACAAAACATTGCTAAAAAACGCTGACATACTAGTAATCAAAACTTACATCGGGCAATATGGCGGCGAAGGCTACTGAGAAACACTGGCTGCCGCCGGCGCAGGTCTGACCAGCGCCGCTCAACCTGCCCCAGGCTTCTGCGGACGCCGGTCGTCGAGAAGATCAGGCGGCGGGCAGCAGTATACGCCCGCCGCTTGTCCGCATTACTAACATATGGGCCCCTGGGCCCCAGGTGACGGTCCATAACGTCGACCAGGGCCAACAGCTCAGGGGTGGAAAAGGGCCTAGCTCTGTTAGAAGTCATATTGGCAATGGCGCAGTTATTAATTGCAGGTACATATATCACTTTTGGTGCTTGCTGATTGGTCGAAAAAATTGTTTGTTTGGTATTAACTTTATTAATCCCTCTTACATTAACAAACTGGATGCGAATAGAAACTTACGCGGACCGTTCCGATATACACACACCACAACCAACAGCATGCATTCAATGAAGAGAGAAGTACTGTATTTACAGTGTGCGGAAAATAATACACGCAACCCTCTACTTATAACTACGCTGCTTAAAGGGGGCACGATACACCGATATCCATGGAGAGGAGTACTGTATTTACAGTGTGCGGAAAATAATACACGCAACCCTCTAGTCATAACTACGCTGCTTAAAGGGCCACAATGCGACATGTTGCTGTATGACAATGTCATACACATTACATATGTAAGGAAAGCATTGTAACGTGATGTTTTGAAATGTGACTCACAAGGCATACACGAACTCCAACAGATACCAGCTGACAACACTCATCATTGGAATGACAGGTGCACACATTTCACGATGTAGCCCACAATGCTCCACAACCTGTGTATATGCATATACAGGTGATTGATCAGGTGCGTTGAGACCTGCGTAATTTAAGCGGGAATTATCGGCGGGAAATATCGGCGTAAATTTGCATCTACCTTGCGGGAAAAAATATACGCCCCCTTGTTCATGGCGGGAGATTAACATATAAATATTCAGTCAGATGCAGCCCACAATTGCTGCAAACATGTCTGACTCAGACGATTCCGCAGCTGAGGACGCTCTGCAGAGAGCTACAGCACAATCCCTGCTTGATGCACTGAACAAGAGGGAACAGGAGCGGAGAAGGAGGGCCCAAGAGAGGAGTAGCCTGCAAGATCAAGCGGGCCCCTCAGTAACAGTCCCTGGTGAACCTCCACCAGCTCCACAAGGGCCAAGCAACCAGCCAGAACAAGAGGTTGCATCTCTCCAAACAGGTTTGACCCAGCAGGTGCATGGTGAGAGAACTGGGGCCACCAGAAAACAGGCTGCAACATCTAGGGTGAGGACTGAGCAGGATACCACCACCAGAAAGAGAAATCCTGCATTTGTAGAGGCCGAAATGCGAATTCTAGTGCCCAGGGCACGCGAATGGATTGAATTGGCAACCAGGAAGCCGGGTGCCAGTGCAAGGAGAAACCTTTGGGAGAAGATCACAGAGGAAGTGAACCAGGTGGCACCAGTGGTCAGAAATTGGGACGCGGTGAAGAAAAGGTTAGTGTGTTTGTCAGGGCAATTTTTCAGCAGTCTCCAGCAGGAACTGAGGCCCTTATTCTAGTTCACTCTTTCTGCCCAAATATTTCTTAGATGGACAAAACCATGTGCACTGCAGGTGAGGCAGGTGTTACTTGTGCAGAGATAATCAGATTTGGGGGGGGGGGTTTACACCTGCCTCACCTGCAGTGCACATGGTTTTGTCCATCAAAGAAATATTTGGGCAGAAAGAGTGAACTAGAATAAGGGCCTCAGTTCCTGCTGGAGACTGCTGAAAAATTGCCCTGGTCTTTGTCCCCCTGATGTCATATGTGTGTACATATGTTACATGTATGTTTTGAGACTAATAGAAAGGTGTGTTTGTAGATAGTGCTACACTTCAATGTCACATGTGAACACAACCATGTCTAATAACCCACATTGATATATGAAACATGCACCATTGGTGTGATGTGAGGTTATGGGCACAGTTCTGCTCATGTGAAGTATGTGATGGGACAAGAGAAAGTGTGTTTTTGAAAGAGTTGTTGTAACATGTTCCATATGATGCTACTGAAACAAGAATGAGCAAACTGTGCACATGTAGCTGGTGAGAAACTACACATCCCAGTATGCCATTCCATAGTTAAATTACTCCATAATAACCACATTGTCAAGCTATGGTGGAATGTGTAGTTTCACACCAGGTGGAGGTGCCTAATTTGGCCATGGATGATGTCATTTCTGCATAGTGATGTATGTATGTGCATTTAGTGGCCTAATGAATGAGATGAGACACTGAAATGCCTCCTAATTGAGACATGAATGTGTGTGTGGGACACATATGGCAAAAAAACATAAGATCACCCACACTAGGAAATGTCACGTAGCTAGGGGTACCACATAGTCCCTTTAATTCCGGACACATATTAATTACACAGGTTCTGTGGCTGGCTGACTTCAAGACTCCACTTCACCTAATTTTAAACTGCCACAGAACCTGTGTAATTAACATGTGTCCGGAATTTAAGGGACTAGGTGGTAACCCTACACGTAGCACAGTGGTGCACATATCTCATGGTGATATTTGTATTTTTAAACTTGTAGGTGGACTGACTTCAAAAGTACACTGAAGAGGAAGATGACTGACCGGTACAACCACAGCATGTCCACCGGGAGAGGTCCTATGCCTGACCATTTGGAGTATACCCCCCTGGAGCAGGACTCTGTGGACGTGATTGATGTGGGGGAGATCAGGGGGATCTCCAATATGGACAGTGAGCTCCTGGCGGAGGTCTTTGATGCTGCTTTTGATGGTAAGTCACAGTAATGCATTGTATTTAGAAAGATATTTTTATTGCGTATGTGATGGTGACATTGTTTTCAATTCTTATCCTAGCAGAAGCAGAAAGCCAGGATGTACCGGCAGCATCTTCCTCTGCAGAGCCACAGGTGGAGCAAGTGGTCCAGCCTCCACCAAGACATCGCCCCCAGTCCCAGCCACAGGAGACATGGGATGAGAGCCTGTTGGTGACGCTGGACAGGATCGAGCAGCAAGGGGTGGATGCTGCGATCCGTCAGCAGCAGGTGGCGGATTTTCTGGCGGAGTGGAAGGCCACAAACAAGCTGCAGGTTGAGGCCTTGAACCGCATTAATGAAACTCTGGCGGCTGGCATAGTAAGCATTGGCCAACACCTCAGCCGCCAGAATGAACTTCTTGCGGAGCAGCTGTCCACCGCCAGGTCCCTAAGGGACAATCCCCCATCTGCTGCCCCACCCCAAGCTGCTCCCCAACCTTCCACCTCGGCTGACCCTCCTGTGTCGTCTAGGGGAAGACGCCGAAAGCCAGCTGAGCCAAAGGCCCCTGTCCCCAAGGCCCCATCTAAAAGGGGCAAAAAAGGGCCCAAATGAGACCTGGTTCACTTCCTCTGTGGTTGGAGCCCAAAGGTTTAAATTGCACTGGACATCCGCTTCCTGAGTTGGCCATCGATCCATTTGCGTGCCATGGGCATGAAAGTTCGTATTTTGACCTCTACAAATGCAGGATATTTTTTTTGGGTGGTGTGTATCTTGCTTAGTATTCACCCTGGTTGTTGCAGTACGTATTCTGGTGTCCCCATTTCTTTCACCATTGCATTTGCAGGGTAACACATGTTTGGAGATATGCAACCTCTTGTTCTGGCTGTTTTATTATTTGTGTGTCTATTTTATTTGTTTATTTGATTTCTCACATTAAAGTGTCAAGCTGTGATGCTGAACAGCAAATAAATTTATTTTACAAATTAAATCTAAATTGTGGTATGTGTAATTTCTTGTGTGAAACAAATACTAGATTTATGTGTACTTACTGACCAGGGTATTTTTGAACATTTGTTGAAGTGTGGTCGAAGTTTCCCATGTGTAACCCTCTCCATGGCCATTCCCATGTTCCTATCCAACTTTTCCCTGCTAATTAGTTTGTGTCAGCACATGTGCAGAGCAACTTAATAGGTGAGAAAGCAGTTTGTGTGCAGGTGAGGTAGCTCCTACAGTAGTAGGTAAAAGCAGGTCCAGAACAATGCTTTCCTCATGGAGTGGGTGAGGCAGACAAACAAGGGTGAAAAGGTACATTTGTGTAGGAATGCATATGTGTCCTCCCTAAAAAAAGATGTGTGAATGGGCCAAACATGATAAATTAGCTTGTGAACAAACATGCATAACTTTTTAAATATATATGATTTTACAGTGTCATAAGCAGATGTAGGAATCCTTTGTTAGAGAGATGAGAGTGCAATAATGTGATTGGTGGCATCGTACATCCAGAGTGTAGTCAAATCCAAATCATAGCAGATGAGATAGTGGTACAGGTCATTATTTTGGGTACTATACAAAGATTGTGTGGAAAATAGTGGTCATGGGCTTCAAACATTGCTGAAACATCCTTTGTAGGTGTTAGATGTGGTTTATGTTATTGTATCCTAAATACAAAACCTATGTTAGTATTAGAGTGAACACGTTGACACATGTCGACTTGTGTAGATTGAGTGTGCTACTGCGTAAAGTCTATGAAAGCACGTAGTGAATGTGTCTAACTGTTTAGCAAATACCTACCTTAGCGTATAAAAAGATTCTTACCTTAAATTAAACAAACGTTTAAATGTGGAGAAGTATAGAAACCTAAGCTTCCAATGTGTTTGCGTGCTGTATGTGTGGCTTGCAGGCAGTGAAATCATGGGTTGGACTTAATAGACTGCAGCATTGCTTATTACATTCAGGTGTATGTGTTTGAGTAGTAATCAGCGTTAATTAGCCAACTCAGCCGCACGCTGGCATGCGGTATCTGTAGGGGTGGTTTGAGCTGGCGGTTGGCGGGCGCCTGTTTTGTGTCCGAAATGAACGGTGCCTTAGTCGATCGTGCGGTAGTAGCACCGCTCATTTTTGGTGCACACCCCCGTGTACGCCCATATTTACGCCCATTTTCCCTCATTATTTCGGCCGCTCCCATCAACACGCCCCTATGCCGCCCCATTACCCGTACACTCGCGTACAGGTTTTTTCGCACGTAGAGACCCCGTCCGTAAGCGTTGTGGAGTGTTCGCGCCTGCGCATTAGCGTATCTGCACATGCGCAGATCATGAAAAACACCGGGACGTATGCGTACGGCCCGGCCGCTCCAACCAGAATAAGGCCCTAAGAACCTGCTACGTGACCATATGGCTTCTATAAAAGTTAATACTCTATAAACTTTTTATCAAATGGAGTGCGATCTTGTACTATATATATATATATATATATATATATATATATATATATATATATATATATATATATATATATATTAGTACAGTTTATAGAGTATTAACTTTTATAGAAGCCATATGGTCACATTGCACGTTCTTAGTCCCTCTTAACACACTGGTGCTGCTGATTACAACAGGCCAGTCATCTAAGGATGTTCCTGTTTATTTAACATCAGGATAATTGGTACTTGTGTATTTTGGCGGCGCCCATCGCATCGCATACCATAACGCATACGATGGTATGCGATGCGACGCGATATCGTACGATAGTGCACGATGGCATACAATTTTGAAATTGTATGCCATTGTACATGGCATACGATGCCATACGATGCGATGCGATGCGATTAAACATTGTATAAGCACCCTAATGGGTGCTTATACAATGTTAAGCACCCAAATGGGTGCTTACAATGTTAAATGCACCCCCACGCCACCCCCCCACTATAAACGTGAACCCGAAGCGTGGGGAGCGCAGCGAGCCCGCGAGGGGCGGCGGTACGCGTCCTACGACCTTTTCATACCCCCACTATCCACGTCGGCGTAGAGTTGAGAATAGAATAGTGTGGCGAGCGCAGCAAGCCACCGAGCCCGAAGCGTGGCGAGCGCACGCGGATACCTGTGAAGCCCGCGAAGGGACGCGTTTACCTGTGAAGGTATCCGCGTCCCCTCGCGGGGCTCGCCACGCTTCGGGCTCGGTGGCTCGCTGCGCTCGCCACACTATTCTATTCTCAACTCCACGCCGACGTGGATAGTGGGGGTATGAAAAGGTCGTAGGACGCGTACAGCCGCCCCTCGCCACGCTTCAGGTTCACATTTATAGTGGGGGGGGGGCGTGGGGGTGCATTTAACATTGTAAGCACCCATTTGGGTGCTCAAAAGCACTCTTTAGGGTGCTTATACGATTTTTGGTCGTATAGGGGGTCAAAATCGCATTGCATCGCATGCCATCGGGTGCATGGCATGCGATGCGATGCGATCTGTTCGTCGTACGACGGACATCGGGGGCGCCACCAAAATACACAAGTACAGGATAATTTACTACCTGTACACATCCATATGGACTGAGGTCAGCTGATACTATTGCAGCCAGTTACAGAGGCTTATTTCTCAAATTAATCCAGTATCCAATGGCAGTGGAATAATTTTATGGCACCAATTCATTGTCAGTTCAGCTTGTCTGCTAGGAGATTCCTGGCTCCTGTGTCTACAGCTCCAATTGGCAAATCCCATATGGTTTCCACACTGCAAACACCTACAGCTACATTCGGCAAACTGGAACAATTCTCACATTGCTACCTCATAACTGCAATCTACAATGTCACATGCCCCCGCCGTGATACACAGTGGGCACGCTACTCATCTGTCCGCATCCGCCGCCTGCTTGCATGTGTCCATCATGCTTCCAGGGCAGGTGGGCATGCAAGACGTTGTTTGGGTTCAGGTCACGCAGCACTGAGCCTGATTTAAGCTTGACGGTGCTGGCCTGGTCTGTTTCCTCAGGTATAGTCAACTGGTACCCATTGGTTTCAGTCAGTACCCTCCAGCTCCGGTTCCGGGTCCAGCTCCAATCAATGAAAGTCTTTCAGTTTCTTTCTCATTGGATCCAATCGTCTTGTCATCAATTCCATTCTTCTTTCCGGATACCACTTCCCAAGTCTTTATCACCTTTGTCAAGAAACCATCTTTCATTGTTCAGTATCCTTCATCACCCGCAGTCTCCAGTTAACCCGTCACCATACAAGGACTTTATTTACATTAACCATTGATTTTTTTTCTCTCAAAGAAGTATTTGAGTCCTGCCCGATTGTTTTTCATTGAAGAAAAATTCTTCTTTAAACCTGTCTGTTTTAACCCTTCATCTTCTGGTCCATCTAAAGTTCCTGAGCACCACACGACTCCATCAAATCCCCTCTTGTGACACTACAATATATCTAGGACTTCCACAGTTTGCTAGCTGAATTACAATCACTATTACTCATGCTGGAATCACTGCTGATCCCAGTCACCGGTGTGCTGTCTGCTCTGTGCATTTCTGAGTATTTAGCTACAGTCTGCTTTCTCAGCTTGCTGCACGGAGTCTCAGCCATGCTACAATACCTGTAAATTGAACTGTGAACATTGACTACCTCAACTTACTCATATCCTACAGCTTACTTCTGCTTGTTCCAGCCCGCTCTCAAGCCTCATGCTCACAGTCCTTTGTCCCTAAGGAGTCTAAAAATCTCTGCGATTTAAACTATGCGCTATGCTATTTCGACTACATAGTCAAAATCGATAGTGCAAATCGCACCATGTGGACATACTATAACTTTTTTATTCTCCCTGAACTGCTTTTTAAAAGTATACCAGTATGCACAGGCCGTGGAGAAATTGCCAATGCTAGAACCTTTCCCCATCAGCGTACCTACAAGCCCAACACTACGTAGCTAGCCTTTCCAGGACACTTTCTCCGAAAGATTATAATAACCCACTGGATAACTCCACCTTCAAGGCAATTTCTGTGCATTACTTATTCCTCCATGACCCCATTAATTACGAGACCCAGCAAACAGGACTAGCACAATGGAAAAGCCAATTCCCATCCCTTACCCTTAAAAAAATATTGAGAATATTTGATATGTCGGTTAAGCATGTCTCAGCAATGTCCTATACAGAATTATTCTTAAATGTACTTCATAAAACATATTTATCACCACACCGTAGATATCTTATGGGAATGCTAGAAAGTCATTCCTGTCCTGGATGTGGCTCCCAAAGGGCGGAAATATTCCACTGTTTATGGGACTGCCCAAAAATAAGGAGGTTTTGGATCCAGGTTTGGAGATTCGTCACTCATCTAGTAAATTGCCTACCCCTGACACCCGAATGGGCAATATTCGGTGTAACACCGGACCGCACTCGAATTGGGAGTCAAAAAATTGCTAATAATAGTATCCGCGGCTGCAAAAAAATGCATCCTCCAATTATGGATACAACCCACACCCCCCCCCCCCTTTTCAATGTTTTTGGATAAATTGTCCCATATTTTTAGAATGGAGTGGCTTGAGGCTTCATTACAAAAAGTAAAATTTACGGAGAAATTCTTTGAAACGTGGGAAAGCTACATACAGACCCTGTCAGACTCTATGAAGGAACAAATATGGAAGTGTTTCAATGAAACACGACTGTGTGCTCAGGACCCCCCAATATCACTTGCTGTACTTCTCTAGTCGGGACTGGGAAGAATATAGACGCGGATCCAGGAATATTTCTCCAATTTCCCTTTTACATATTCTGTTGCTTGTTTATAACAAAAGACACTGCTGTGAAATGTCTATAACAATTTGTTTATTCTTTTTATGTGACTACAGATTGTGATCCATACAATGGAAATATATTCACGATGCACATTTATTATATGTAATGCTTCAATAAAAGAAAAGTATTTAAAAAACAAAACAAAAGTAGACCAGTATGATGCAGTCTCCTCATTCACACTGCCTGTGTCCTGAATGGCTACTGACTGTCCATGTTATCCAGCTGCTTCTGCAGATACACATGAAGCAGTGTGTTTACAGATTGTTCCATCCAGGAATGCTGGTTCCCTGTTTCACATTAAGCAATGCTGTAGCGGCATGTAGTTAAGCTGCTGACAGACGGCATACCAACTGACAGAATCCCCACAACCAAATGCTGATGGACAATATACAAACATATACACAACACTGAAATACCGACAACATCAAAATACTAACAAGTAAAACACTGTCAGCAAGAAAACCCAGACACAACCACAATGCCGACAGCCAAAATAAAGACACAAATAATATCAAATAGAGTTTTTCATGATTTTTTTCTCAAAAAGCGACTTGTTCATACTTTACCATCCCTGTGGGAGAATATAATCGTGTGCCGAGTGCAGCTAGCCTATGTATGCAGTACACTAATAAAGTGTCCATGTCGACATTATAACTGTGTTGATATTTTAACATGTTCGGCATTGTGATCATGTCAATATATTGACTGTAGGCATTTCAGCAGTTAGTATTATGTATGTGTCGGGATTCTGACCATAGGTTTTTATACCATGTACAGTGTTAATCAAGTAATTGTCAGTAATTCAGTTGTTGGTACATCATATTGATCCCGCTGGAGCTTTGTCACAAACAATAGCCATTTCCTGCTTTGATAGTTCCATAGTGGTGAACTTAATGGGAATGCCATATTCTCCTTTCTTGTCTTTTAAAACCTAAAAGTAATTGCCGAGAATCATCACAATCTACTTTATTGGCCAGGTATACTTGCATATACTAGGAATTTATTTTCGCTTTCTGTGTAGCAGCCAGGAGGGTAACAGGTAAACAGTATACAGTGTAAACAATATGAACAGGTAGGGGAACATAAACAGTCATACAGAAAGATATTCCGAGGGGAAACGGTGTTAAATTATGTGCTGAGGGTTATGGCGCGACTAGGCAGTGAGATGTTCAGGAGTTCACGTGTCAGCAGGTGACCGCTTTTTAGGCTTCTGGTGTGAATGGCCCTGTAGTGTTTCCCTGATGGCAGCAGGATAAACAAGCCATGGCCATGATGTAGTTAGTCTTTGACTATCTTTGCTGCCCACTTTTTTGCTCGTGCAAGAGGCGCTCCCATGCGAAAAACCTGTGTTTCCTGGATGCAGGTTTTTTGCATGGGAAATCTGAATCCTGGGCCACAGTCGGAATCCCGGACTGTTTTTGCCTAGTTTGACATGTATTCGTCAGGCGGAATTCAATGTTCAAAGGCAAAAGCGGACGCAATTTTTAGAGAAACTACTGAGTATTCGACAATCCGCGACCGTTTCCGACAAAACAGATCCGACTGGTTTAAAAGTCGGATCTGCTTTGTAGAATACTGCATTCAATAGAATAGAATAGAATCTTTATTTATCATAAAATGCCCACATACAATGAACATTAAACGAAAATAAATTTGTGAACGATACAAATATACAAGCGAAGGCATTAAAAGAAACAGTAACATATTACTACAAGATTCATACATGGATCACAGTATTTTTAACCCTGAGTATTTAAAATATTTAAAGTGCGAACAGCCACTGGAAAAAAACTCTCCCTATATCGTTGCATAGAACTGAACGATAACGCCTATTTGAGGGAAGTAAAGAAAAGAAATCATTATTTGGGTGGATCGGATCTCTCAAAATACTATTAGTCTTAGAAAGAAGCCGCTTTTTAAAGATGTCATGTAAACTCGGCAAAACAACTCCTACTGCTTTACCTGCATTTGACACGACCCTCTGAAGGGACTTCTGGTCGGCTACTGAGCATGGACCAAACCATGCAACAATGCCGTAAGTGAGGACACTCTCAATCACACATGAGTAAAAGTTCACCAGTCCTCTCACTCATACCAGCCAAGCGCAGTTTCCTCAGAAAATACATACGCTGATGGGCCTTTTTGATGACAATATTGATATGAGTGCTCCATGACAGATCTTTGGATATATTAACACCCAGGAACTTAAAAGTGTCAACGGTCTCCACCTGTTGACCATTTAAAACCAGATACGAAGATACGTGGTCTTATGAGACTTCCTGAAATCCACAATCATCTCTTTAGTATTACTAACGTTCAGGATTAGACAATTCTCCCTGCTCCATGACTCCAATTTAGATACTTCCAACCTATACTTTGACTCATCATCATCAGTGATGAGACCCAGTATGGCAATATCATCCGCAAATTTAATAAGGTGGACAGAATCAGAACTAGAAAAACAATCAAAAGTAAATAATGAGTATAGCAGGGGGCTCAAAACACACCCCTGAGGGACCCCAATGTTAACTGTCAGTTCACCGGACACCCGATTTCCCATCTTAACGACCTGAGGCCTATTAGACAAGAAGTCCAGAATCCATCTGCACATGGGCCCACTTAAACCTGGTGGGCCCATGTGCTGGTCTGAAATGGCAGCATTGAATAGGCTGTGGCACTATTTCCCCTGTCGGAAATAGGATGGAATCCCCTTATGACTTCTAACTGTACAGACAATCAAGGGAAGTCTCTGACCGCGGACGGGAGCACACATCATCAACAATATTGTGCATACACACTGGACGATATTTAGATTTTGTCGTTCTGACCCGTCAGATTCAGTAAAATTGTTTAAAATTTAGATATAACATATTTAATTGATTCATTTAAAGCAAATAAATATCAGTATTAATCTTTTCATTATGTAAAACCTAATTCAAATATACATTATTTTTTATTATGCCAAATAGATTGGCTGTATGTGTTTTTAGTCTCTATTACTATAATACAAATGTATATAAATGCTGCCACTGGCAACTGCATCTTGTAACAGATCCTGTGTTTCGAGTTACCTTTTGAAGAGATTATCGTTACCATTACATGTGTTCTAGTTATTGCTCATGTACTAGTGATGCCAGCAGGTAGGATAGCACATGTTTGCTGCTTCAGTAGATTCCCATCTGCTGCCACCGTATGCACAGACAAGAGTAACATAAGAAAAATGTGTCATTTGATCTTTAATGTTAGGGCACATGGAAACAATAAATCATACTGTATGTCTATATTTTGTGTGCATACGCTTTATGCTATCTTTAACATAATGTACTATACTATGTGTAATGTATCCAATATGATATTACAGTGAACTGATTTTTACACATCACCTACCTTGCCTAAAAATGCAGCATATGTTGGATACATACAATCTGTGGTGTGATCACATTAAGGGGCCTATTTAAGACCATCATTTTTGATAAAATAATGTTTTAGTTTCCTTTGAATGTACTAAAAGGCTTTTGGAGCAGTTTTTGAGAAAAACTGCTCCAAACCCTTCAATTCAAATGTATTAGTAAGCCCATTGCATTTCCCATACTTATAATAGTAAATGTGATATGGACAAAAAAAAATAAAGACAAAAATCCATTTAGCCCTGTGATAATAACACAGGGCTCAGATGCGAATTTTGGACTTCTATGCAGCTTTCTCTGCTCCTAGGCGGTGCAGGAACAGGGCCAGGGGGATCAGCTGTGTGTGTCCGATGGACATCTGCTCACAGTGCAAAAAAATTCATACTTACCTCCCCAGGGTCCAGGGATCGGTGGTCTGATGAGGGCTGCGCAGTACAGCATCAGGGTACTTTTGTGAAAAAGGTAATAGGGTGTGAGAATTTGTAAGTAAGAGATTTTGGGAGAGTTTTCCTTTTTTTTCTTCAAGCGGCATTCATTTACACTGAAAAACCAGGTTGATTTTTTTGCCTTGTAATTGATTGCTGCTTTAAAAAACCTCTCTGACATTCCTGCTTAGGCAGGTATTCAATGGGTAGAATCGCGGGCGGCAGCGAATCTTGTGTAGGATTCGCTGCACTTTCGCCGCAACTCTCCCTTCATGGAGATTCGCCCGGCAGCTGCCCCTCCGCCCTATTCAACGCCTCAGGGGCTCTCTGCCCCTGGCGGGGAATTTTAACCCCCCCGGCGAATGCCGCCAGGGAGCAGGGGGACAGCTGCAGGCAGGGAGATGGAAGCCTCCCTGCCTGCGTCGGACACTGTGGAGGTGAAGGAGGACTGGCACTGACTCAGGGAGAGCCCCCCTAGAGCTGGCAGGGGGCTGTGCTAGGGAGCCGCTGCACTCACGGGTCCTGATCGTGCATATGTAATGATCGGGACCACATGCTGCCGAATGTGTAAAAAAAATGTGCTGCAAGCACATGAATAAAAATAGCATGCCCCTTTACAGAAAAAAAAAAATCAGATTTTTTTACACAAAACCCCCCCCCCAAAAAACGCTTTATTTTAAAAGATCACATTCTAGTTCACCTAAAAAAGATGACGAATGTAAAATGGAGAATCATGGCGAAAATCAATGGAGAAAGCAGTTCTCCATTTGAGCAATGAATACACTCTCGGCGAATCCCAGTGAAAACCTCATTGAAATACACCAGCGAATTGCAGCGAGCATGAAAGGGAGAACTGGCCGGCATTCACTGTTCGCTTTCGGCGAACAGTGAACATTGAATAGGGTGAATCATATTTTCAGTGAAAAAAATTCACCGCAAGGAGTGAAAACAGCCCAATTCGCCGAAAAAATGGTGAATCGGGAGCATTGAATACTGGCCTTAGTTACATAGTAGTTTAGGTTGAAAAAAGACTTACGTCCATCAAGTTTCACCTATGATTACTGATTATATCCCTGGATGTTTTTATCTAATAAATGATTGTCTAGCCTTAATTTAAATGACATTATTGTATCTGCCGACACCACCTCACATGGAAGAGAGTTCCATAATTTTACTGCCCTGACTGTAATAAAGCCCTTCCTTCTAAGTGTTCTAAACCTTCTCTCCTCCAGTCTAAGTGCATGTCCTCGTGTCCTAGTAACTGATTTCAAAGTAAAGAGGCTGCCTGACAGATTGCCATTAATATATTTGTACCTGTTAAGCATGTCTCCCCTTAGGCATCTCTTTTCTAGCGTGAACAGTATCAATTTAGTTAGTCTTTTCCTCATCCCTTTTTTATAAATTTGGTTTCTCTTCTCTGGACTCTTTCCAGTTCTACGGTGTCTTTTTTGTAGTTTGGAGCCCAGAATTTCACTCCGAATTCTAGATGAGGTCTAACAAGTGCCGTGTAGATTAAGTTGACGTCCTTCTGATTCTCGCACCCTACTACATTTGGCCCTTCATTTTCATTTGACCAGCCATTGCCCTGTGATGAGTCCAGCTTCCCCCTTCAATGGATGAGTTAATATATGTAGGCACTGCAAAGAAAATGTTGAATAGAAAGGGGTCGATCCTATTAGATGCGGATGATTCGCGAGTGCAGATCATCAAGGAACCAGCGCACTTTACAGCGGATGTAATTTGCCTAAAAGCTCTCGTACCTCCATAGGGGTGTGAGTAATTTTAAGCGAATTCGCCCCAGCAAAGGGTGCGAGATCAGCTTACATTGTGTGCCGTTGAATGGCAGCTGAACGGCACCTCGGACCCCTTGCAGCTAATAGGATCAACCCCAAAGACAATAAAGATGACAAAGTCCTCTCTATATTTGTAGTAACTACTCTAGCATGTGTGTGCTCGTGTGTGTGATTACAGTTTGCTCTTGAGCATTTTTTTAAACCAATATTTCTAAAGAATAAATAATGTGTGTTTTTTATAGATTTTCCCAAGTAAAAGTCAAGTTAGGCTATTTATTAATTGAAAGACGGTATGGATTAGCTTAGTTCAAGCACAAAAGCCAATTGAAGCAGGTGCGTGCAGCAAGCCATCTTTCATGTCAACGGACCTGAGATTCTAAGGCTCTTAGTCTGGTATATGTAATGGTTTACTAAGACACCAGGTCTGTGATTGTAATATCGCTATGAAGAGACGCTCTATTAAGCATGGAATAAAGATAATTCTAGGAAGTTGCATTTCACACCGGGAGCTGGAAGTGTTTGGATCAGCTTAGCAGAATCAATTGTTACAGCAGTAATTGCATGTAAAGAATGGATGACCTGATTTTTTTTTTTTTGTTCTTTTCCTTCTGAAATAAATGTACATTTATTTATGTTTTTTACAGAACAGTTTAAATTCAGGAAGGAATGTAAGTGTAAATAGTTTTGTGCACATTTATAGTAAGGTGTTTAACGTGCCATGACAAGGTAGGAATATGAATGGTACAATTAGATTAAACTGAAAGTAATGGACTTCCTGCCTAGGCTCTGTGCTGCCATGTTTAATGGTCTGCATCTCTCCGCAGGCCGCCTGTCACTTCTAGTGATGTCATTTACGTGTCTGTTGGAGAAGTTCATGCATAGCTGCTAGTAATCTGTTTTACTGTATTTGTTTTACTATTAGTAGCAGTGCCAGTATAACAACGGGGTGGATGGAGCTCCAGACATCAACATAAAATAGTCTCATCATCATGGTACACTGATGGTGAAAAGCTGCCTATCTGTCCACACATTTGCAATAAATCATAGACATAACTAAAATTTGTATTTCTAGTTTTCTAACAAAATTATGCAATTTTTCTAATTTTATCCTGGTAGGAAAATAGAGGGGGTGATAGTGTAGGTATACACCTACATAGCACTGGCCACACCCACACAGCACTGGTCTGTGCTCCTCCCCCTCTCAGCATAGGCCGTCAAATATTTTCAGCTCCTTGCTCATGTGGCATTTAATCCAGCCATGATTATTTGTATAATGATCTCTTAATCTACCATTTATTGTTGTTACAGTATTTTGGTTTAATACAGCTGTACGGTCATCTTTGTCATTGCGGATAAGTCACTTTTGAAACGGTAAAGGTTCAAACTATATTCACTATAAATCTAATTTTATAATACGTCAAGACCATTTCAGGCATATCATATGACATGATTATTTTCCCTTCAATCCCTGCTCCTACGCTTTCCTAATTAACTATTCAAAAATAATAGAGGAGAACAGCCTCTCTCCCCAGCCCAGCACACATTGCTCAGTGCTGTGTTCTGAGCTTAAGAGAGAGGCAGCTTCAATGACAGCCTGTCTCTCTCTCCCCGAATGGGAATGCGATGCTGCCTGCCAGCCCCTGCAAGATTTTTTTTTTACAGTGGGGTGGCCATACCTCTTCCCATTGGCCATTCCCCTCAATTTGGCCATGCCCTCTTATTTGACCGAGGCCTGGCATAGCTGTCGGCGCCCCCGATCATAGCCACACCCCTACTCTACATTGATGGTAATCTTGGCATTGTAAAGTGGAGGCCATGACCACGATGATGTAAAGGAGCAGCCACGGGTCACATGTGGCAGCATGCCCCTGACTGTGCAATATATTGAGCTATACCTCCGTCAGCTGCACCTCCTAGAGGGAGCAGCCAGAAAGTTGCTGTCTAATAATATGTATAGCAGTAATTCTAAAAAGCACAAAAAAACAATAATTTGATTTACCATAAGAATTAAATGGAATCAAGGTCATTTGTTCCCAATGTCCCTCAAACTGTATTACAGTGTAATAAACAGTGGTCTTTAACATTTTCAATGTCCTCTTCATTTACCGTCTCAAAGCTGCCAGCATTCTTTGCCTCCAGGCCAGTACACTTTTAAGAATTTGGACTGGCCAGGCAGCCAGGGAAGAGGCCACCAGTCTTGGAAATACCTCACACACATGCAGCTGGTACAATACCCAGGGGTGGGCCCAGCCTATCAGAATCGGACTTCAACAGTGGAGGGAAAAAGTGCTGGGGGCCGCTGCTATTTGAGCAGTGCATCTGGCTGGGCGCTTTCTGTCTCCCTTTAATTCCTTTTGGTGCGCTAGTGACACTGTGCCAAGGGAATGAGGCGTCACAAAATGTTATCTCGATTTAATATAAAGCTTTTTATTGTATGCTGTATACAAATTAGCTCTATATGTATTTTCAAGCTTGTCAATAAGTAATAGAATGGTGGTTAGCAGTTGTACAACACAGCACTGGGGTCACTAGTTTCACTGCATCTGTGTGAAGCTTGTATGTCTCCACTGTGGGCCTTATTCAAGTTCACTCTTTCTGACAAAATCCCTCTTAGATGGACAAAACCATGTGCACTGCAGGGGGGCAGATGTAAAATGTGCAGAGAGAATTAGATTTGGTTGAGTTATTTTGTTTCTGTGCAGGGTAAATACTGGCTGCTTTATTTTTACACTGCAATATAGATCTCACTTTGAAGTAAAACCCCACCCAAATCTAACTGTCTCTGCACAAGTTACATCTGCCTCACCTGCAGTGCACATGGTTTTATCCATCTAAGAAGGATTTTGTCAGAAAGAGTGAACTAGAATAAGGCCCTGTGTTTGATGGGTCTTATGGAATAATATGGTTTTACATACATTCCCTCATACAATGGAAATGAGGAATGAGATGATAAACATTAACTGTATACAGTTAACATCCATTCAAATTCAGGTGGGCTGGGTTGGAACAGTTATTAGTGAATTTGGCAGCTGGTTACTCTAATGCAGTGGTTCTCAAACTCGGTCCTCAGGACCCCACACAGTTAACGTTTATCAGGTCACCAGACAGGTGCACTCATTACTGACTGACACAATTTAAAAGATCCACAGGTGGAGCTAATTATTTCACTTGATTCTGTGAGGAGTCCTGCAAAACATGCACTGTGTGGCGTCCTGAGGACCTGAACCTGTGCACTAGTAAGCCAGTGGCATGGCCTCTTTAAACGGGGGTATTGCTTTGTGGGAATGATGGTCCTGCTAGGCACGCCTCCCATTTTCAACACTGTGGGGCATGGCCAGCTCTCTCCTACACGGGAGTTTAGACTTTTATGCAACTGATGTGTGGGTTGCGGCCCTCTGCCCAGGTCTCTCAGAATATCTCAGATGAGTAGGGTGATTAATGACTGGCTGGGATTGAGCATGCAAGAAGTAGGTATGCACTTAACCTGCTGGAACCAATAATATGGACAATGGACTGGAAGTTATAAAATTGTTAACTGAATAAATCCTGGACTTACAGGTTAAATGTAGCATTGAGAGATCTTAGAATACAGGTGTGCTGACTGAACCTAGCAAGCCAAATATACTTTTAATGTACTAAGCTATACTTAGCGAGTAGGCTACTCTATATATAGGTCACAATGCGCCCATGGGAATGGCGTCTCATGGTAATTCACCAATGGGGGGGGGGGGGAGATCTGGGGGGGGGGGGGGAGATCTGGGGCGGTCACAGAGGTGACCATCAAATGATTTTGGGTACTTATATGTTAGTTGGGCGTCCACTGTAGTACGCTCATACCCCCACCATCCATGTTGGCATGGAGATGATTTTATATAGTGTGGCGAGCATGAAGCGTGGCGTGCGGATGCGGAAAACTAAGCAAATAGCTTAGTGGGCGCCCAACTAACATATAAGTACCTGATTTTGTCCCCGCACGCAAGGCTGTGAATCGATGTTTATGCAAAACATCCATTTGCAGCCTTGTGCGGGGGATTGCAGCGTGCGAGGGGGCAGCCCAGCAGGTGGTGTTGCAGCCACACAGAACGCTGTGAAATTCGCAGCATTACGTGTGGATTAGAATAAGGTCCTTAGTGTATAGGATGAAGGTGTATAGCACCAAAATGGTATTGTTGGCTGTGTAAATGTTGGAAGGCAGTAGGATACTTTACGCCATGATGTGTGCATATGCCAATGCCCATATAATTATCCATTTATCTGACTGAGATATTTTTAACTTTTATGTCATTTAACGAAGTCTATGTTTGTGAATTAAAGTCTTTTTAATTTGCTAAATTGGTGTGCTGGTTGCTATATTTTGCCTTGACCTCTGATGGGTAATATGCAGACATAGGAGGTTATTCTCGCAAGGCAGCAAATTCACCAGATGAGTCCACCAGACGCCGCCCGCCAGCATGCGAATGGATGTTATGCATAAACAACCATTCGCGGCCTTGCTTGCGGGGACCAATCCATTTGATGGTCGCCGACCCGCACTGTTGTGTGCGAGCGCCCAGCGAATAGTCTTTTCGCCATGGCCACTCGCGCACAGCAGCTGCACATGTGCAGAAATTACTATGCACAGTTGCAAAAAATCTGTCCCCCGTGCAAACCCACGGGGGACCGATTTTATTTATATATATTTATATATATATATATATATATATATATATATATATAGGTAGAGACAGGAGATGCGGCACACCATTCACTTAAACAGGGACAAATTTTTATTGCATAAAAGCAACGTTTCAATGCCTAACAGGCATTTTCATCAGAAGCCTGATGAAAATGCCTGTTAGGCATTGAAACGTTGCTTTTATGCAATACAAATTTGTCCCTGTTTAAGTGAATGGTGTGCCGCATCTCCTGTCTCTACCTACCTATCTCCATGTGCGGGCACCCATGCAGTAACGGATTCTAGGAGGCTGTGCCGGACACCCAGGATCGCTATATATATATATATATATATATATATATATATATATATATGAGATAGATAGCATTTTCGGTACTTCTTTACTTTCACGGCGCCAGCATGGCGCCGCGCGTCAGAGTCCCCTTGCGGGGCTCGCCCACGCTGCGGGCTCGGTGGCTCGCCACGCTAATTAAAATCAACTCCATGCCAACATGGATAGTGGAGGTATGAACTATCCATGTTGGCATGGCGTTAACTTTGTTTATTTTACTTAGTTTGTGGCGAGCGTAACCCGGAAGTAGCGCGGCGCCATGCTGGTGCCGTGAAAGTAAAGAAGTACTGCATTTTCTCCCTGAAGGAGAGAGACAGGTAGGCATCCATGATATAAACACACATTAAAAATGTGTATAATATAAAGCTACAACTGAATGATTTTACAATGCTATAAACAACATATCCAGTCATTTCCTGTAACACGTGAGGTCTTGGCACTAACTGGTCCCACGCTTGTTTTTAAAGTGTACCACACAAGAAAACAGAGGGACCAATATACCAAAAGAGTAGTACATAGGCGAACAAACTGAGTGACTTCACCGATATCCGCCATTTTTCTGGAGACCGCGGGGAGCTGCAGCTGTTACAGAGAGAATGTCTCTTCTGACGGAAGCATAGTGAGTGATGTTGGCGCTCTAGTGTGTACACGTGTGTTTGTGTGTGTATACTGCTACTGCTTTGGGCGATGTGGTTATTCCGCTTTGTTTCCGGTACTTTACTAACTGGTTCGTGCGGGCAGAGCCGCCTGATCCACAGAGGGGAACGCCTGCGCCTCCCTGGAAACGTTGTGCAGTTTACAATACGTCCAGTCAGAGTACAGCCCAATCTCTGGTCTGGGCAGTGCCCGGGTATGTTTGAGTACAGTAATGTTATGCGGAACTGCTGCCAGTGGCTGGGTGGTGCGCGCCCTGTGATGTGCCGACTGCAGTGGGACTGTCACCTGGGTTGGGTACCATCCTGTGTGCGGCAGGTACATGGGAAGCGAGCATCCTGCTGGGCACACACACACTATATATGATATTGCAGCTGTGTGGGACAGACCTGAAGCAGTAATACACATCATAAAGTCACCAAATCTAATATACAACACAAATGCTCTGTGAGGGTATATAAGAAAACCTACCTGTAAACTATTGTACAGCTCCCATGGGGCTGTGGGAGGATAATTACATTGGAAGGTCAGTGTCTTGTTTTTTAGCTGTAAGAAGAGTGAGACAGGGGTGGTGGGTGAGGATACTGTATAAGGTAAAGCACTGTTTTTTAAGGAAATGTCAGAATTAATACATGTCAATTACAGCTGCATGGAGTGCTCACCCCTGAAAATGTCATGCTTTACTCCTTTATCAACTGGGAGTGTTTTATCCAGCAGCTACTGTACTGTGAGGTGGTGGCTGGGTGCTTCATTTTCCCATTCAGACAAATCTCCTCTTATGCTTTGTGTAGTCTTTTTCTTTACAGGAGTTCTGTAGGTGGCTTATGTTATGCTTTGTTTCTTAGATCAAACTTCTGGATTTCTCAGGGAAGAAAACTGTCCACAATTCATTGTTCCTGTATTTAGGATGCCTGCGTATGTTTGCTCTAAAACACCTTTTGTGGTCATGTTATCTCTGTCTACTTAAATATAGACAGAAGATTTAATACTATAGGCCAGGGACTGGCAACTGGCGGACCGCGGTCCATCTCCGGACCACAAAGGATAGAAAAGCGGACCGCGTAAACTCCTGAAACTAGCAGTGCGGCACTGCTAGATTCAGGAGTTTAGACAGTCAGCTTTTCTATCCGCCTGCAGCGGTCCCAGGGATGCATTGCGGCTGGTAATGGCACTGCGCATCCGCCGACAGCTAGTGAGATCAGTCGGCGCCATGTGTTAAGGCTGCCGCAGCGCTGCTTGAAGATTGCTGCGACGGTATGAGGACCCGTCAGGAGCAGCTGTGGCAGCGTGGATCATGACAGCCAACTCCCAGTAAGATTTAATATAGGATGGTCGTATTGGTTTTTTAATGGATGCTATGCAGTGGGAGGGGAATGGGGAGGATATCATTTTTTTTTTTTCTGGACCTTGATCAAAATAATTTATAAATATACGGACTCCATTAAAAATCGCACTAGTGTATGGGCACCTTTATTATGTCCTTGGTTTCCTGGTACAACTTATAGATAACTGTAAGGCCTCATGCTATTACTTTTTTGTGATGCACAAAGTACTATATTGATGCCTAAACATAGTATAAGGCTGTGTACACACGGAGGCGATTTTTGTCTAATATCGCGGGCAATATGGTCATTAGTGTGCACTGGCGATATATATCGCCTGGTGCGTGCTCCCGTTTTCTCCCTCGTAGTGATCGCTGGTCGCAGGAAAATGCTCCTGCGACCAGCTAATTTCCACTGCCAGGTTCCCCCGGCAGTTTCTTTTTCATCAGCGACCATCTCTGGTAGCTAATTCAAACGGGACACTGAGCGATATATCGCTCGGCGATATATCCCATCTGTTGTATGGGGCTTAATAGTAGATTTTGCTAAATGTATTTCATTTCCTTACAACAGATGTGAAACTTTATGTAATGCTGCAGATATTTCAATGAAGTCCTGCATGTCCCATAAAATTTGAGGTTTCTATCCAGCTACTATTAATTTTGCCAATTATAATGTTTCGTCTCTCCACTGATATCCACATTCCTCTGTGTCTCCAAGCCTTCTTCCCCTGCCAATATGATATACTGCCACACCCAGACTGTCCACTAGCCTCCAAAGTTGTAAACTAAGAAAAAAATGTCCTGTTTCTCAAAATCTAGCAGTCTCCAAGCTGATTTCACTTCCTCTGCTCACATTCTCACTTGGGCCCATTTACCATAGGTTCGCATATACAATGCAATCTGGACGGGATCTACCACCCAGGAACTTATTGCAATATGAAACTCTATTGGCGGGATGCAGGAACAGGAACTCCTGTAACGACCCATTCCCTGTTTTCTGCTGTGCACTGTAGGTCTGCACATGCACGGTTAGCGCCTAGGATACCACCATTTTAAAATGGCGGTAGCTCTGGGGCCCAATGCTATGCTGCCCGATGGGGGAAGCGGCTGTGAGCAGGCAGGAGGAAACGCAGCACAGTTCAGAGGCTAATATTTAATAGTGAAGGTGCCCCTAGTCTCCCCTCCATTGTCTGACTCGCCATCACCCCTTCTGTTGCCTTGTTTGCTCGTACCGCACCCACCTTGTTATAAACATTGCCTGTTAGCTCTTTTTTTTGTTTGTTTTCTCTCACATTTATGATATTATTGTATCAGATGTTTTATTTCTGTTTTGACAGGCAACCTGCATAGTGCACTGCATATGTCAGATCACATTCTTGGTAATTGGAAAGTTTAAATCCAAGAAAGCGTATCAAATTTTCTTTTGATTCATGTATTTGGGGCAAAGTTTAGTAAATCTTGACAGGTTCTCAATGATTCAAAATTTCAAGCAGACAGTGATTTTAATATATACAAGATAAATGGCAGCAGTGATCTATTAAGCAAAACTGCAGTTTGCGCACTCACAGCCTGTTTCTGAAATGTGGGCAAAGTCGCCACATATCCGGGAGCTTCCTGGTAATGGCTGTAACTGTGACTGCATTGCTCCCACACCTCTGATTGTGAGAACAGTCCTACTTTTCTCAGCATGTGCACTAGTCACTTTTTTTATTGGTAGAAAATGATCAATACTTGGGGAGAGGTAAAGTACCAACCAATCGGCTTCTGTCATTTTTCAAGCACATTGTTTAAAATGAGCCTTTGTCCCTTCCATACAAAGTAACCATAATGTACAGATGTGGTAATGCTCATCGTTGCCGCGCCAATCGTCACGTGCCTCCCTCGTGGTGATTGGTGCGATCCCATTGCCGTGCACTCATCTAATTCGCTCCCATGGCTCATAGAAACACATTCAGTGTTTATATTGCAGCATGGCGATTCCAGCCTGCAGAATGACTGAACAATACAGTAGTAATGTCATAACTTGTGGCTGCCAGTGTGTAAAACACTTGAATCCCCACACAGAGAGGAGGATGAGGAGGAGCAGCAGCAGCATCAGTCTTTTATTATATAGGATGTTTGAGGGTTGTTTCACACACTCATCACACACACTGCGCAAATGCAGGGTCGCACCGGGACTTTTAACCAGTTCAGTCATGGTGTGACCCTGCATGTGTGGTCTGTTCACACTGCAAACAGTGAACCTGCAATATTGCCGGTTTGCTGACATCAGGGGCGGTGGAGGAGGAAATGCTTAGACCTGGCGCTGCTCCAAGCGCTGCTTCCTCCATAATGTGAAAGGGAAACGGGTAGCCCGACCCGTTTAACCCGTTCACGCTGCACGGCGACGAACGGGTAAGCACTCTGCCTTCTTACCAGTTCTTATTGCTGTGTTGCTACCCGTTTGCTGCACCCAGTAACTAACCCCTTTCACATTGCATTAATTACCAGGTCGAGCTGGCAAGAAACCGGCTTTTACCCAGTAATTAGTTGCCTTGTGAAAGGGGTAATACACACATTTATCTTGTTTCTATCATAATAATGCACCGGTGTATACACATTGTACTTAAATATCGTATGAATGTGATTACCTGATATCAATGGGGCCGATTCAATTCAGAGTGCTGTGTACAGAGCTGGGAGGGAGCTTCCAGAGCTATTGAAATCAGCATGCTGTTATTTCAGATAATACCAGTACTTGGGGGGGGGGGGGGGTTAGTCATTCTCAAACTTAAGTCTCCTAGCGCAATGCTGTTTACCCTGCGCTAGGGGGGGGGGGGGGGGGGGGGGGGAGCAGAAATATAACAGCGAGCACATTTGAGTAGGCATGGGAGTGACCGCTCGGCACTAATTACAGTTCGTGAATTGTTTAAACAAAAATGGTTGTAAGCACTACCGTTGTAATGACCTATAGAACACCCTTAAAGGTAGCTTGTCATTCACACAGTTAGTAATCCTGCGAACCTTGATTTATTGTAGTAGTTGACTTTCTGTTCCTGGTTGAATCTGGTGAAAATGATTGACTGTTGCTTTGTTAAAAAGGAGCCTTACCTTTCCTACATATTTTCTGCTGTGTGAGTTGCCGCTAAGGTATTAAATTTATATCAAAACCTCATTTGACAAATACATGACAGTTTTGTGCATTTAAGATGGACCTCGGGTGTTCTGTAGGACTTTAAAGTTTGATTAAAGAGAATGTGTGGCAGCTTCTGGAAACACTGAAGAGTTGTTCTGAATAAGTGTTATTTAAAAGTGAGCTCTAAGGGGTACATTTACGAAAGCTTCTAAAAATGAAAAAAGGTGATGTTGCCCCCAGCCAGTAATCCGATTTTGTCCAGCATTTCACTATTGCGTGCTAGAAAATGATAGAATCTGATTGGTTGCTGTCGGCAAAATCACGTCTTTTGATCTTTAGAAGCATTAGTAAATTTACCCCTAACTGTGTTGTATCAGCTATAGTACATAGCCATTTGTGGTGTTCAAAGTAAGTCTCTCCGATCAGCAAATAATACGTTTCCCGCTGATGATTTTTTTTTTTCTTTTTACTATATCTACTATTGAGTCCCATTCCTATCGTGCATATAGCCATATATAGTGGGGCACTCTTTGTATCTCCAGTTTCTACATTTCTAGGTTAACATAAACCTGTGTAATAGCAAGCTCCATGCACACTGATCTTGGCTAATGTAATAATGTAGTCCGGACTTCTCCTGCTTCTTGATTGTGAACTCAATCCATTGCATTGACCTTGCATTGCCCATTCATTATGCATTTTGGCTCACACACCAGTGTGTAGGGAGGCGATCCTGGGGCATTTCTCCTGCCCAGACTGTGCAGCTGTCTTTAGGCGGGAGGACACGGCAGGCAGGTGTGTGGCTCTGAGCATGTGCATGAGCTCTAACACCACGCTGCACAGCCGTAAATCCTGCATGCTAAGTGCTGCCGGTGCTCAGCGCTGGCCAGCACAGAGTGGGTTTGGGGGGAAATAGCTGCAGATATTGGGTCCGATTCAGACCTGATTGCTTGGCAGCAAATTTGCAGCGGCTAGCGATCAGGTAACCACTGTTTCACTAGAGTGGAATCCCGCCTTGTGAATGAATATGCTCGCTGTGCAAATAGATATGTATGGCTGCTAATCTATTTGCAGCTGTACCAATATGTCCAAATCCATTCATAAGCCGCTCGCCAATGGGCGAGTCACAATCAAATTATTTCACCCGCTGGTCACCACTGAACGCAGACTCTGAGTAGCCAGGGACTGACTCAGCGGCTGCAATGAAATCGGCCTGATCGAGACCGGAGCACATGTCCCACACCAAACGGCTCGTCAATCAACTTGCGAATGGCTAACGAAGAAAACAAAGGAAGCAGGTTTACATGGTGGACAGAATTGCACATGCAGCATTGTGGCCCAGATCCATGTGCAATCTATTGGTAATTGGATGCTGTGCAAATTCGTACAGTGCGGGCGGATGGATTGCAGATGCAGGAGCTGTGCACTGTGGAGGGGAGTGCGAATGTCAGTCACAGCTGTGGCCAGTGCTTGGTGCGGGGGTGCAGAAGCTTTGGGTTCCATCTGTAGCTGTGGCCTGTGTGAAGGAAGGGGAGGGTTGTGCTGGTGATGCAAGCCTGGCCAGCAGTAGGCATTTGTAGGGAGTGTCGGAGCTGTGACCATTAGCACATCTCAAATATAAAGTTGGTTACATTTATTCTATGTCCACTTTTTGGGAATTAACAATTGAGCACTCCCCATACCTCACACAAATCATACTACTTGTGACCAGCAGTCTGAGCTGCAACAAGGGCCAATGTGCAGGTTAGAGGGCCCATATATAGTCCTAACCTCTTAGACTAATGTCCCCCTTAAACAGCCCAACCATTCCCTGGAGTCTAACCCTAGCCCCCCTCCAGTGGGCAGCATCCTTTGATGGACTGAATCCTACCCAAGTTTAAGGTGATCTAGCATGCTTTGAGTATTGATTTGGGTAAATCCATTTGATTTAACCAATTCATCCGAATGACCATTTTTGCCCAGTTTCTGACTTTTGGGAGCAAATGACAGTCAACCATTTGCTCCCATACATTACAATATTTTTGCTCTAACAAGAAAGATTGGACAGGTAATCTTATAGTGTAGCCGACCTCTGTGTGCCTTGTGGACCGATGTTGAGGATGCTAGTCACTACTGTAGTGGATGGGGGCTTTAAAGATGGTCTTTGCCTAAATTGCAATGTGATAATGTAGCTGTTTATTTTTCATAAGCAAATTGTGTTAAAAATTGGTTTTTTTTCCCCACAGTTATGTCAAAACTTTCCCTGTTTTTTTTTTTTAGTTTTGTTACATTAAGCACAGATTTTGTCAGAATCTTTCGTCTATTTTATTCATAAAGATCTATTGTGAGTTTATGTAAACCTGACAATCTACTGATCAGGTTAAGAGCAGGCTGACCTTGAAGAGTCTCTGCATGGATGTTCATTTATGTTAATCTCTTTGCCTTCATATGAGTTGAAGTAGCTGACATTTATTATTGATGTTCTGCCTATTGTATAGTGAGGCAACCAGAAAACCTTCGCACCCTCTCGCCACTGATAAAAGGTATGGCTGTCCATAAGAAATGCTGGAGGGGTCACCTTGCGAGTACATCTACCGCCTGATGTGCTATTAAAATACATCGATTTTTTTTTTTTTTTTTTTTCCCTATTGACAGGCTGCCTCCTAAAAATTATCATTTTTTTTTTTTTAATATTGCTGTAAAGGTAGTCATTTCCTAACACAGCAGAGGCTATACATCTACTTTGAACCATAGTAAATGATGCATGCAGCCTGTTATGCATTGGGTTCATTAATAGTAAGATGAGGGAAATTCCCCTTCCAATGGACAGAATATGGAGGCTGTTGCAGCATAGTACATCAGTCCATTGGGAAGATCTCTGTACAGCAAGATTATTGCAGTCCAACTTGCTGTACACAGAAATATTTAAGCACTGTGCTTTTACATGGTCTCTGGTGGCTCCCTAGTAGGTGACCTGATTACATCTTTTTCTCTAAAATAAAACCTTATATTGCCGCCACTGCTGCGGCTGCTGTTTTTTTTTTTTTTAGTTTTATTTCTTTAAATGGACTGTTAAACCCCAGAAACAAAATTATCAGATCCAGGACCATGAAAATAAATAAATAAATACCCAGTGTTATATTTTCCACCGCTCGGCTTTCAGGAGTAATGCATTTTTTTCTTCACTTTACTACATATTTAGCACAGTGTTCTAATGGGATATATTACAGGTAAAATCTGAGAATGCTATAATTTGATTTATGGTGAAATCACTGGCTGTTGTATGGATTTGGCAGCCCATGCATTGGTTTTCTGCAAAGCAGGGCTGCAAAGATGTCACTTTTTCTCTGCCTACTGAGTTTCAGAAGCCGAGTGAATTACATTGTTGTAGATTGGTTTAATAGTATTTTTTTTTTATTGTAGATTATTTTCCCCAATTTTAAATGGTCTATGAGTTTATTGTAGTTCAACGTATCTGTGTGCAGTGGGCATTATTCTAGTTCACTCTTTCTGACAAATTCCTTCTTAGATGGACAAAACCATGTGCACTGCAGGGGGCAGATGTAAAATGTGCAGATATATTTAGATTTGGGTGAATTATTTTTTTTCTGTGCAGGGTAAATACTGGCTGCTTTATTTTTACATTGCAATATAGATCTCACTTTGAAGTAAACCCCACCCAAATCTAATTCTCTCTGCACATGTTACATCTGCCCCACCTGCAGTGCACATGGTTTTGCCCATCTAAGAAGGATTTTGTCAGAAAGAGAGTGAACTAGAATGTTCACTCTGACAAAATCAGGCCCTGTGTGTATTGCACAGTAGTCCTAATTCACTCTCCTGTATACTGGGTTCAAGGCAAAGTTTGGTTTTAGTCTTTATTTGAATGTGTAGCTAGTTAGTTAGGTTTGGTATTTATTTGTTCTTATGCTTTGCTCACACTCAGATTTATTAACAATAAATATTTAAAATGCATTGAATATAATATGCCACAGAGAACGCTGTGTCCTTATTAAGCAGATAGCATGCTCTTTCCTTATCCGGTTTCACATATTGATTATTCCTTATGCCATCTGTTGCCCTCCACAAGCCACAGAGATACAATTCTCAGCTATTCTACAATGCAATTTGAATTTAAATGATGGCATCTATTACATTGTATGAAAATGTTTAAAATGCTAAAAAATTAATAAATCTGAAGCTAGCCACATATGTACTGCATTTTCCTTAATGCTTGCAGATGGGTTAGACCAGGGGTCCTCAAACTATATTGCTCTGGGACCCCATCAGGCAATAAAAATAATTACAGGACCCCAGCAAGTTACTGCAGAAGGTCATCACATCACATGTGTAGTCAGCAGACAGCACATACATGGCAGCATTGTGGAGGCACAACATGATGGGAGGAGTCTGAAGTAACAGATTCCTTAAATCAATGACAGAGATTAGGAAAGTTATAAGCATGATGGTCAGCAACATTGAGTCGCGATCCCATACTGAGAGGACCGGGACCCACTTTGGGGTCAGGACCCACAGTTTGAGAACCACTGGGTTAGACATATCCGCGGTTAGATTTAAATCTGCTTAGCTTTAAATCTGCAGATAGCCTTATAAACCTGGCATGTAGCAGTTGTATGCAGTTTGCTGACCTTAAGATAAGGCAAGTTTTTCATGATTTACTTGAATCTGCCACACACTGGCCCTTATTCTGATCTGATCGCAGTACAAATTTGTTCTCAAAATGGGCAAAACCATGTGCACTGCAGGTGGGGCAGATGTAACCTGTATAGAGAGAGTTAGATTTGTTTGCATTATTTTGTTTCTGTGCAGGGTAAATACTGGCTGCATTATTTTTACATTGCAATTTAGATTTCAGTTTCAACACACCCCACCCAAATGTAACTCTCTGCACATGTTACATCTGCCCCACCTGCAGTGCACATGGTTTTGCCCATTTTAAGAACAAATTTGTAGTGCGATCAGATCTGAATAAGGGCCTATGTCAAGATACACATGGCCGGTGCAAAGTTTCTAGACGCCAAGTCTAAATACAGTACATGTTGAGATTTGTGCGAAGTGAATTAGGGTAGGCAATTTTTCCTTTGAACTTCCTGGTGCCTAGATTGCACATACACACGTAGCGATGTGTTCTAAGCAATTTGTGGTAAGCAAAAAAGGAAAAAAATGTAAATTCTGGAAGTGGTTCAGGTGACATAGATCGCTATCGCAGTTTCTGCACACACATAGCATTTTTAACTCACTTGCTAAGCGATCTAACTAGATTTTGACTGCATGCTCACAAGATCTGAGTCAACAATAGCAACACACAGGACCGTGCATTGCTATCGCTATGGAGTGTACACACGGAGCCCTTTGTGCATAATTTCTAAGCGATCTAGATCACTTCACACAGATGGCTTTGAAAATACGATAAAATGACAACGTGTGTATGCCCGTTCATTTACACCATCTCCCCCCTCCCCCAATAACCTCCACTCCACCACTCGCCTGTAAACGTGACTTCTTAAAATATTATTAGTTTTATTACTTTGTTCACGATGAATTCTTTATTGAACTAATTGTACAGCACTTTGGGACACACAAATTCATGAATACATTTTTTTTCCTCCCAGGTTTTATGCTGTGTGTGATGAAAAGATGATTGGCTGCTGACAGCAATACATACTTAAAAGGTAATCACTGTTCAATTGTTTAATGACCATGCATATTAATAAACTAGATTAGTTGGCTCAAAGCAAAAGCTTAGAAAGCTAGTCTGCTACCTTGTGATTGCCTCTGTTTCTGTACGTGTGAGATGTAGTTTCACTCACTGCCCCCACCCCCCCTCTGCTGCCGCTCCACCCCCATCATCCTTCCCCCTCCAACTATTCCACTTCCTACTATAAACATGTAAATCTTCTCCCTCATCTCACTCTTTCCCCCCCCCCCCCCCCCGCCTGCCCCTTAGCCACCCTCCCGTATCTTATGCTCCCTCTCCCTTACTGGCTGCACCTACCTTGCTCACCTCTTCAACCTTTCACTCTCTGCTAGCATCTTTCCCTCATCTTTCAAACCTGCTCTGGTCTCACATATTCTAAAAAACAACCTTAACCCTTCATCACCCACTAGCTAACCACTTGAAAGGCTGGTGTACAGCCATCTTGCCAGCTGCCTATCTGACAAATCCATCTCTGATCCCCTGCAATCTGATTTTCACCCACTCCACTGAAACTGCCCTGGTGAAAGTCACCAATGACCTGCTTTCGGACAAATCCAGGGGCCACTTCTCTCTGCTGCCTTCAACACCTTGGCTCAGCCTCACCTCCTCCACACACTCCAAAACATTGACCTCTCTAGCACTGTGCTTGACTGGTTAACCTCTTACCTCTCGGTGTCTGCTTCCGCCACCACCTCACTCATTTCCATCCTACTTGTTGGTGTCCCTCAGGGTTCTGTCCATGGCCCCCTACTGTTCTCTTTGTACACCTCTTCCTTGGGAGCGCTCATTAGCTCCTTTGGCCTTCAATACCACTTCTATGCTAATGACCTACAACTCTAGAGGCCCCCATACACTATGCGATTTTGGGACGATTTCATCCGATTTCGGCACTTTGTGCCGATAATCGGGTGAAATCGGCCCAAAATCGTAGGTGTGTGATGTCTGATCCGATCCGATGCGCGGTCCCGTGCGCATCGGACCGGATCAGGGAGGTCAGACGGTCTGTACATACGATCACGTCCGACCTCCCTGTATGCATATGCCTGCCACCTGACAGGCATATGCATGCAGACACCGGGGGAGCAGTGGGGCGGGCAGCGGGTCCCTGAGCGCCGGCGAATGCTGCTGACTGACCTGGCCGGGCAGTGTACTTACACATAGCAGCAGCAGGGACGGGACGCGCAGTGGCGGCTATTATATTTTTAAAATACTTGTCAAATGACCGGCCGCTCTCTGATTGGCTGAGAGCTCTCAGCCAATCAGAGAGCGGCCGGTCATTTGACAAATATTTTAAAAATCTAATAGCCACCACTACGCGTCCCGTCCCTGCTGCTGCTATGTGTAAGTACACTGCCCGGCCAGGTCAGCAGCGCTCACCGCACCCGCCGCCCGCCCCCACCACCGCTGGCCGCCACTGCCCGCCCCCACCACCGCCGCCGCTGCCCGCCCCCACTACTCCTCACCGCCCTGCAGCTCCCCGGGTTTTTTTTTTTACATGGGATAAATCGCATGCGATTTATCCCATGTAAAAAATGGCACATCAAGTGCCAAATTGTATGTGAGCCTCCCGGGGAGCTGCCGGGCGGCTCGCAGGTAAATTGGGTCCGACTTGTCCCTAGGACAAGTCGGCCTAATGTATGGGGGCCTTAGCTCTCCTCTCCTGATCTGTCCTCTCTTCCAGCTGCCTCTCTACCATCTCCTCCTGGATGCTGAGCTCTCTCTGAAGTTCACAGTGACCAATCTGAGGGGCAGATTTATTAAGCTTGGAGAAGAGATAAACTGGAGATAAAGCGGAGAAGAGATAAAGCACAGCCAATCAGCTGTGTTTGAAAAAGACAGTTGGGAGTTGATTGGCTGGTGCTTTATCTCCTTTTACCTGTTCTCCGCTTTATCTCCAGTTTATCTCTTCTCCAAGCTTAATAAATCTGCCCCCGAACTCCTTATCTTTTTCCCCAGCCAGAGTAACACCTCTTACTAATATATATTTACTGTAATGTTAAGTTCTGTCTCCCTCTGTATTAAGTTCAGTACAAGTCATTGCATATTTAGTTAAAAGTTGTTATTATAATGTGTGCTGGTAGTTTTAGATGATATGGTTGTTAAGGAGGTGGAATCAGTAAACATTTTTGGGAATCACATGTTAACGGATTTGTCAGGGTCTGTGAATTCCACATTTATAGTAAAAATGTTGCGGCAACGCACTTTTCTTTTGTTGAGAAGACTAAGGGGGATATTCTATCTTCCGCATCCATCTCCCGACGGGGAGATGGCTGCAGGACCCTATTCAATGCTGTCTTCCCCGACAGCATTGAACAGGGTATCTCGGCAGAACGAGCCCGACCTCAACAGAACGAGCCCGACTGCTTGTGAAAACGGCCGGGAATTGACGAGCTCCTGGCTGCAGCTCGCCGATTCCTGGCCACAGCTCGTGGCCACGCCCCCTTCTCGACCTGCGGCAGACAAGACATTGAATCTTGCCTGCAAATTCTCTGTCGAGCAGACAGAGAATGGGACAGGGTTACGGCTGTCGGGCCAGCAAGACAGCCATGACCCAACATTGAATACCCCCCTAAGTGTTGCGGTACATTGCTACAGCTAATGGATACCCCAAGGGCTATCTAGTTAGCCCTGTTCTAAAGCTTCAGTCGTATAATAGTGTTCTGACCTAAGGGATTATTGAATGGTATTTTAATGGTATTTTAATTGTACTGTTGCCTAGTGGGTTGTGCCTGGACGTGAAGTCAACCTTACCAGTAGAGTATTTTAGCTGATCCAAGCTATCTGAATAATCTTTTTTTTTTGGAAACTACCATGAAATAAATGTTTTATTTGTACAATAGCTGTTAATATACTTAAAGGCCCATACACACTGGGCGACTTTGAGCTGAAAGTCGCTCAAAACAGCAGGTTTGAGTGGCTTTCAGCTCAAAGCCGCCCAGTGGGTATGGCCCGGGGATGAGTGGTGAGCGCTACCAGCAGATGAGAGGCTTTCAGGACGGCTTTGCATAGCGCTCCGCTATGCAACGCCGCCCCCCCCCCCTTCTGTCGGTGCCGGGCAGGGGGAAAGCTGCTCAGTTTGTAAGCACTGAGCGGCTTTCCCCGCAGTGATGGTTGTCATCATCGCTGTTTATACACGCTGGGCATAGTCGCCCAGTGTGTATGGACCTTAACTGTCAAAATGCCTCCATTTTTGTGCTAGAGTGATCTGCTATTTTGTTGCCAATTCATATTTAATTTTTGGACGCTGCCTCGATTATTTTTAACCTTTTGAGTCCCGGCATCTGTGAGAGATGTTCAAAATACCCGCTAAAAATGCTCACATGTTATATAAATTCAAATAAAAAAAATGTTGTGTAATAAAAAGATAATATCCTATAAAAAAGGTAAACATTACAGGTCATTATGATGAATAAAAATTTTTGCTTGGAAATTTTCACACCTATTTTGACAAATTCACGTGACCCTCAAAGGGATAGCTGTTTTTTTTGTTAGTTTGTACATTTTTGTAATAATAATAATAATAAAAAAAAAAAAAAATCAGCTTTAATTTGAGTGTATTGGAGGAAGGGGTTAAGAATTGCAGCTTTTTAATATAAACTGATGCGTCTTCTAACATCCAGCCTCTTTACTTTTATGTGGCGCATGACTCCTAGTGTAAGTGAGCCACGCTGAATATCTGAATCTGCATGCGAAACAAAATGGAACTTAGTGTAAAGACGATATTAAGGCTCAATATCGTACAATATAGTAGTGTCATATGTAAAGTTTTTTTTTTTCCTGTAACAACTCATTGTGGTTATGCATATTTTAGTAAAGGTGCCCATACACATTACAATTATTGTATACAATATCGCATCTCGGTTTTGCGATGAGATCTAGTACAAAAAGTGTGTGCTGCACATACTTTTTGTACTAGATCTCATCTCATCCTAAAAACCGAGATGCTATGAGATGCAATATTGTATACAAAAATTGTAACGTGTATGGGCACCTTTAAAAAGGTGCTTGGCGCAAGCCTAGTCTCCTGGGTTCTTGCACGCTGAGGAGGAATGTTTGACGTGACTGCAGCAGTATTATGTTAAACTTATTATTGTTGTTGTTTTTGTTGTTGTTTTATTTATATGGAGCCACAAGGGTTCCGAAGTGCCTGACAACATTGATGAACAAAACATGAAAATAGTGATTTACAGTAAAAAGCAAATTAGGACAAGTACTGTACATGTAAGTAAAGGATAGTTGCAGCAGTGGTAGAGATACACTGTATTCTTGGAAAAGCACACAAGGTGAGAGGGCCCTGCTTGTTAGACCTTACATTCTAAACCAGGGGTGGCCAACAGGTCAGAGGTAAAGAGCCGAAAAATATCGGTAGTCAAGCTAAAGAGCCGACATCATGCGTGTGCTGAAGGCGCATGCGCCTAAAAAAGGGACGTACTCTATTTTGACCCCTTGAGTGGGTGTGATACAAATATGCCTCCAATAGTGCAGTGCCATATATACATATGCCCCCAATAGTGCCAGGTATGCACCACAGGGTGCCGGGTATGCCCCTACGGTGCCAGAAAGCTGGTATGCCCCCACAGTGCCAAAAAGCTGGTATGCCCCCACAGTGCCAAAAAGCTGGTATGCCCCCACAGTGCCACAAGCTGGTATGCCCCCACAGTGCCACAAACTGCTATGCCCCCACAGTGCCACAAACTGCTATGCCCCCCCAGTGCAAATTTCCCAGCAGCAGCACTCACCGTTGTTGCTGCTGCTGCCAGGCGGGGAGAGGACAGTCTGGTGTCCCCCTGCAGTCCTCCTGTCATGTCACTGAGGGGAGGAGAGCACAGCACACCGCGCATCTCCTTCCCCCTCACTTCCCTGTGACTAGGCCGTCCACCAATCAAAGCTCGCTGGTCGGCTCCTGATTGGCTGCTGGCCCGCGAGCTCTGATTGGCAGACGCCCAGTCACAAGGATGCACAGTAAGGGGAAGGAGAGATGCGCGATGCGCGCTCTCCTCCCCTCAGAAGGAGAAGGGATTCAGGGAACCGGCAGCAGGGGGGACTGGGACAGACGGTGGGCGGCGGGCAGCAGTGGGAGCAGGAGCCGCACTTTACAAGGGGGAGAGCCGCATGAGGCTCAAGAGCCACAGGTTGGCCACCACTGTTCTAAACTCATCTGTAGCTTCCTCTTTTTCATTGGGCTTAAAGTAATTGGACAATTGGCTATTTCATGGACTGGTCTGGGGTATTTTTTTATTTACAGTAACTTATATAATGCAGCATATTCCTTTGCGGTTTACAATTGGAAAACTGTGATAAAACAAACTGGGTATTAACAAACTGATATAGAGGTATTCATTTGTGATTTATTCATAAGGCAGGCAGAATAGGGGAAATTTAATAAGATCAGAGATTCAGAAAGTGACAGATTTGGTGAGAAATCTCCATTTTTTTTTTTATTTTTTTTAAAGCGCCAATCATTTATACTTCAAATCCAGTTTGATTTTGAAGTGTAAATTATTTCCACTTTAAAAAACCTGGAGATTTCTTCCCAAATCTCTCACTTTCGGAATCTCTCTTACTATTAAATTTCACACAATGTCTGGTGTTGATTCCAATGGGGGTATCCAATTACGTGCAGGGTTTTGGCTGGGGAAAAAAAACAGTGTGGCCATAGCCCCCATATTTAGATTACCACAAGTGTGCGTGCTCCCAAAACAAATTGGTTGCAGTTTTTTTGCAGCCAAAATCCTGCAGGATGAGAAGAAAAAAGCCCTCACTTGTTCTGAGTGCCCTGCACTCTGTGGTGCACGGATGCTGCTTCTCCCACCTTCCCGGATCTCTGCTGCACAGGCTTCTTCTCTGAGAGAAAGAAGTGATAGCACTCTAGACTGGGGTCATAACCTCTCTGCACACACTGGGCAGGGTCACAGGGTTACACACACATAACAGTGAGGTCATGCACATGATATAGGGGGTCTCACACACACACACTGACAGGAGGTTACAGAGGTAGGAAGCCTTCAGCATTAGAGAAGTGCACAATGATACCAGGGCTACCAGAAGGTGAGTAATTATTGGAATAATTAATTGAAATACAAAGTGTTCACCAAAAGATGCAATTATCTATAAGCCCCAAGAATAGACAGGTCAGATTATACTATGCAAAACCAAAAACAAATTCTTAATATCTAGAACAGCATTTGTTGAACAGATGAAATGAAGATCATCCTATAGCAGAATAATGGGGATAGCTTAGACTGGCATACCACACATCATCTGTAAAAAGCTGTGGACACTGTGTGATGACATGGCTTCCGGTGGCACTGGCTTGCTAGCAGTGGCAGCTCCTACCAGACCATCACAGGGGGGCTGCTGCTGCTGGCCATGGGTCCATACTTCTAGTCATTGCCTGCAAAGTGCTCTTATAGTATTAAAAATTAACATTTTATTCATGATTTATGTTCATTTGTTCAGTTACATTTGAGCACCTGAAATGAGGAGACTGTATAAAATGGTTAAAATTCCTAAACATTTCATACAATATTTGTTCTATTGCCTTCAATTAAAGCTGAAAGTCTGCCCTTCAATTGCATCTCCATTATTTAATTTCCAATTTATTGTGGTGTCATAGAGAATATATAAAAAACAATGTCAATGTCCAAATATGTATGGACCTATCTGTAATTTCATACTAAATCTTTAAATGTTCCAGTTTTTTCTTACTAGAAATAGTTTCATGTGTTCTACTGTTCAGACATGAGCGGTCTGTGTCCGTGTAGCAGACATGAATTGGTTCCCATAGAAACAGACCTTAGTAAAAATAATTGCAATGTGAACACATTATTTGGATTGGCATGAAGCTAGAGTTCACCGCTTAATGGGCTACAGCATGTCTGCTTAATTGTACAATATTTAGGATTAACTTTTAGAGTGTGGTCTTGCTATATTACCTAGCTGTTAGAAACGAGCATTGCTTTCTTTTTTGCATTCCTTTTCCTTGTACAGTACTTGATTGATGTTTGTAACAAACTCTTGAAGTTGTTGTGGAAGTCTTGGCCATTCTCAAACTCAGGCACACTAAGGGGGTACATTTACGAGATGGTAGTTCTATTAAAGATGGGATGTTGCCCATAGCAACCAATCAGATTCTACATATGTATTTAGCACCTTGTAGAAGATAATAGCATTTGGTTGCTGTGGGCAACATCCCATCTTCAATAGAACTCCCATCTTAGTAAATTTGGGTGTGGATTATTAAGTCGACAGTCAATAGGTCAACCACTATTGGTGGACAGGCTATAGATCCACATGGTCTCGGTTGACGCGTGAAGAATGTTGACATGATATAGGTCGGCGCATATTTTTCACAGGTTTTTATGCCTGTCGACATCTGCACTGTATTAGTGTATGGTGTCAATTTGGGCACGTTGCCTCATGCTCTATTATATCCCCCCTCATTGCCCAATAGGATCATGGAATAAGAACAAGTCGGTGTAAACAAAAAGAATATTGTGAAAAATTCATGTTGACCTTTCATGTGTCTACCATTGGCATGATGACCTGAACCATGTCAATGTGCCGACCTAGAAACTATTGACCTATCAGCAGGAAGCTATTATATTTGCCCCTAACAGATGAGGTGTTGGTGATATCTCTGCTTGAGCACAGATAGCTAAAGCAAAATACTAGTCACCTGTGCTTAAGCATGGATATCACTAAAACATTGTGAATGCTTGCTCTAAACAAAAATATAGCACTACCCATTACATGTTAGATAATTTATTAATATATATTTTATTTTGCAGTTATTTTTGCATAACTCTAGAATGTTTATGTACTGTTCAGCGGAGTACAATCTCTTTACACTAGCAGCCATTTTGAACTCAGAGACTCTGGTCATTGACCTTTCATGGCAAGGTCATTGGCTGGTCATAGTCCATAATTAGGAGTCCCATGTAATTTTGTGTATTCCCTTGTGATTGCTGCAGTTACTTTAAACAACCCTTCTATTCACAACTAGACCTTAGAACGTTTGAGAATGCTAGTCATCTTTTTGTCCATGTATCTTTTCTGTGTGTAGACCGTGTTTTAATTGAGAATTTGAATGTAATTAGAAGTTTTCTGCTGCAATAAAACTTGAATATTCAGGATAATTATGTAGTAGAAGCTCAGGCGTTTCTGGAAGTGGTTATATAAGGTCTGTTCGGTACTTATGTAGTATCTGGGCTGCCGATTTTTTGATTGTATGCCTTAAGTTAAGGCATACAATCAGATGCGATGCGATGCGATATCGCATCGCATCCGATATCGGATGCGATGACCCGATTTTTCCATAGGAATCAATGTTAAAATGATTCCTATGGAAAAATGGGTCCTTTTCATACCCCTACTATCCAAGTGGGCATGGAGTTGGATATAAACCTGTGGCGAGCGTAGCGAGCCACCGAGCCCGAAGCGTGGCGAGCGAAGCGAGCCCCGCGAGGGGACGGTATTCGTCCCCTCGCGGAGCTCGCTTCGCTCGCCACGCTTCGGGCTCGGTGGCTCGCTACGCTCGCCACAGGTTTATATCCAACTCCATGCCCACTTGGATAGTAGGGGTATGAAAAGGACCCATTTTTCCCATTGAATTCCATGTTAAAATGGACTCAGTCCATTTTAACATTGATTCCTATGGAAAAATCGGGTCATCGCATCGCATCGCATCGCATCGAATCGCATGGTCGCATGCGATGCGATGCGATCTCCCGATCCGACCCGATTTAGAAATCGGCAGCCCAGATACTACATAAGTACCGTCTGTTCTTTGTTTTGTTGTTTTTCTTTTGTTCTGTTACAGAAATATTTCTCTACCTCATTTTGGTAAACATTTCTCATGAAACTTTGGGTACTCTTTACCTAGCACGGCGCCCACGATGTCCATCGCGGTCATCGGGTGTAAAAAATCGCGGGCATCGCATGCACTACAGTAACTGGTGCGACGCGAACGACGCGATGCCCGCGATTTCCCATAGGGATCAATGTTAAATTTTTCAATGGACGCGATTTTTCAGTTCAATGCCTCAATGCCCGCGATTTTGCCATAGGAAACAATGTTAAATGGGCCACAGAGCCCAAATAGGCACCCTTAGCAGTGAAATGTCCCCCACAATTGTTAACGACACCCCACGATCCACGCGAACCCGAAGTGTGGCGAGCGCAGCGGTACGCGTCCTCCGACCTTTTCATACCCCCACTATCCACGTCGGCGTGGAGTTAAGAATAGAATAGTGTGGCGAGCGCAGCGAGGGGACGCGGATACCTTCACACTATTCTATTCACACTATTCTAGTGTGGCGAGCGCAGCGAGGGGACGCGGATACCTTCACAGGTAAACGCGGCCCTACGCGAGGGGACGCGGATACCTTCACAGGTAAACGCGGCCCTACGCGGGCTTCACAGGTATCCACGTCCCCTCGCGGGGCTCGCCACGCTTCGGGCTCGGTGGCTCGCTGCGCTCGCCACACTATTCTATTCTAAACTCGCCACACTATTCTATTCTAAACTCCACGCCGACGTGGATAGTGGTCGTATGAAAAGGTCGGAGGACGCTTCTGATACTTGCAGGACAGTACATTGTGGCCCATGATGTGTGCAATGACTATAGTGTATCCTTAAATCTGTGTTGAGTTGGGGAGGGGTTTAAGTATTTTTTTCCCTGTATGTAAATCCTATTTAGCATATTATCATATTTATCTGTTTAAAGAGGAAGAAATGTCAACAATGGTTGGATTCTGATTCATTATGTTTAAAAAAGAAAAAAAAAAACAATGTTAAAAGCAAATACTGACATACTCATGGCATCCGTTACGCTGAGTTCTTTCCCTTTGTGGAGTAGTACACCCATCCGCTTACTGAGGAAGAACCAGGCAGCTTTCAAAGTTTTGTAGTTATACTTTATTGATGCTAGGGTGAGAGCAAATAAGCACTTCAATAAAGGGATTACATTCTATGAGGTCAATCCAATTAGGTGCTAACTGCCTTGTGCAAGCCATTTTCAGGCAAATTTCCACTGCAAATTTTCCAAAGTCGCCTTGCTTCTTCTAGAAACCCTTGGACATTCCCACTAATGCAGGGGTTCCCAATCTTTTTTGAATCACGGCACCCTAGAGTATCAGAATTTTTTCACGGCACCCCTAGGCCAAATTTTTTTTTTAAATTAGATAGGGTTTATATGCAATTCTTAGGGTCAGTTATGTGGTAAAGGGCAGTATTTGCTTCTGTTTGTACACATTTTATGATTGGCAGCCACCACCACTGGTTTTGCTCATAAACAATTAACCAATAATAATTTGAGTTGGTCCTGGACCACCAACTCAGGGCACCCCTGCAAGTCTCCCAAGGCACCCCAGGGAGCCACGGCACACAGTTTGGGAACCACTGCACTAATGACTAATTAGACTGTTGGAAGTTTTCAATTAACTTAACTGAGCCAATAATTACATGTCCTCATCTGGGTTAATAATAATAAATAGCCTTAAATTACCACAAACCCCTTTTTTTTAAATTATTTAATTTTTAAAATTTTTAATTTGTTTATAATTAAAAGTAATTAGCTTTTTAATACTCTAATTTTATTACTTAAAAAAAAATGCACAAATCATCTATTGATACCTTTTAAGGCATCCAGTACTTTCCTTGTGCCCAATAACAGCCTTCTGTAGGATTCTGCGGTCTTGGTTGTCACTTCTTTGAGGCCCAGGAAGAGCTCCCCACTTTTTCATGCCCTTCTCCCAGATTACATTTTGTAGAAAATTTGAACAAATTTACTGTGAGTACCTTGTATAGGCATATCTAATTGGCTGTAGAATTTGTTGGTTATGTGCATCTGCAGCGTGTGTGTGTGATGATGTTTGACATAAAAACAGGTATTTCAATTGGGAGCAAATTCTGTGAGCACAGACAGAGTTGGTGAACCTAAATGTGTGAAAATTCAGGCTTTTGGGCACCCAAACTGCCGTTTCATTATCATTCCCAGTACTTTACACTGGTTTAGCTAAATTCTGCACTGAATCCTGGTGCATTTGGCCAGGAGAAGTGTGGTAAGTAATGAGCACGGGTTGCCGGACGGGGTACCGACAGTCGGGATCCCGACAGTGATTTACCCGACGTCGGGATCCTGACAGTCAAAACCCTGACACACGGGTGCCCGACGGCCACCGGCTATTCTCAATCGTGGGGGTCCAAAACCCCCATAGAGGGAGAATAGAATAGGTGGCGAGCATAGCGAGCCACCGTGCCCGCAAGGGGCTTTGTTGCGCTCACCATGCTGTCTGGGTCCGGCCAGTCGGGATCCCAACGTAGGTATAATGACTGTCGGGATCCCTATACCATACCCAATGAGCGCATGCATGGCCATCTGCAATACTATTGAATATCTCATAGCAGGTGCCCATTACTTACTTTTGTTCTATAAAAATCTATCCCCCCCCAAATGTGTGACAGATGGTATTAAAAACGGCAAACAAAATGTGTTCCTGTGTACAACTAATGTTCTGTATTTAAAAAAAATGCATTCTTAAACAGCAGAGTAACTTTAGTTTATCCTCCGAAATATCTACGTCTTGTTTTTCTTTGGCAACCACCACATAACAAAAAACAGGATAATTTAAACCTAAAACGCAAGTCAGCAGCATAGTTTTTTAATATGTATTAAGTAAATGTTTTTAGCCATTTTTTCCCATCATAGGCTATAGACTTCAGTCATTTCATGGCTCATGATGAACCCAACAGGAAGTCTTCGGTCCTTGGGGAAATATGATCTAATCCTTATTGCGTATTTGTCTTTATTCAGATAAGCCCCTGAATTATTATTATGTTTAGATAATTGTAAACATTGCTTGTAATCATTTTATGTAAAGATTTAAAAAAAATTTTGGGGGGGGGGGGGATGTAGGGAATAAAGGTCTGCTTACGTACAGGTGGGCAGATGTTTGTTTGGCCAAGCTGTGACTATATTGATAATACTCTTATATAATTTTTCATGCTTACACAAACAGAGGCTTAACTTTATAAGAGATAATAGCGACATGCTTCCCAAGCTTCTTTTTTTATTACTTTTTCTTAGTATTAAACAAAAAAACTAGCAAACATTAGCATAGATGGCTCAAAGTAGCAACATTTTTATTTATACGTTGTTCTGTAGAGTTCAGCAGAGAGTACATGGTAAACATGTTGGTGACCTGCTAGCCATTCTGATTTTTTTTTCCATTTTCCTATTTAAAATGTGTGCAGTCTACAATTCTGCTTGAAGACATCATTTTCTTAATGTAAGAAACTCATTTTTCAGGGCATTCACTATGACAGTACATATTTACCATCGCACAGCTAAATACTGTTGTGGGAATTAATTATGTTTGTTCGCGAACAGCTTGTCCAATGGAGTCTTTGTAAAATGCTTTGCCATTTCCCATAGGCTCTGTCTAATGCCCCTTTCCCACTGCAGCCTTAAAACGGTATATTGCCGATTTTTGAGGGCAAAATACCGTTTAAGGCTGCAGTGGGAAAGCGCCAGAGTTGAAATACCGTTTAAAGTTAAACGGTATTTCAACCCGTTTTCAAAGCAGTGTTTTAAACGGTAATCTACCGTTTAAGAGGCAATGGGAATGCATCTTAAACGGTATTCTTAATGTAAACAGGCTACAATTGAAGCGATTGGTTGTTGCCTGTGTTGTTGCACCTTTTTAACCCTGAAAAGCCCATTAAAGTCACAGGCACTCATTTGTGCTGTAAAAACGTTTTGAAGAGCTAAAACGTTTTACCTGCAATGGGAATGGTACTTAAATGGCATTTAAAACTGTAATCTGCTGCAGTGGGAATGCTAAATACCGTTTAAGATTACCTGTAACTTAAAACGGGTCTGCAGTGGGAAAGCAGCATAAGAAGATTGCACAAAAGACTGTTTAACCAAAGTCAGTGTAAACACAAGATTGTCACCACCAGTCATTGTGTAACCCTATCTGAGAGAAGACTGTAATGCTGCTTTCCCACTGCAGACCAGTTTAAAGTACTGGTAATCTTAAATGGTATTTAAAACGGTATTAGCATTCCCACTGCAGCAGATTACCGTTTTAAATACCATTTAAGTACCATTCCCATTGCAGTGAACCGTGTATAATGTAGAGTGCCTAACCCCCCCCCCCTTCCCCCAGTGTAAAGAGTGCCTAATCCCCCCCCAGTGTAAATAGTGCCTAACCCCCCCCCCCCACCTGCCCTGTGCCCCCACCTCCCCTCCCCTTGTACTTACCTGTGGGCAGTGGGGAGGCAGCGGGGGTCATTGCAGGGTCCATGCAGGATACAGGCAGTCCCAGTGCCTGATGAGACCTAGTAGTTCTCACTTTGCGCATATGTAATGCGTGCACATGCATACTAATGAGCCGCTCATTATATATGCACATATGTAATTAGCGGCTCATTAGTATGCACGTGCACACATTACACATGCACAAAGTGCGAGCTACTAGGTTTCATCAGGCACTGGGACTGCCTGGAGGCTAAATAACGTTTAAGAGGCATTCCCACTGCCTCTTAAACGTTATTTAGCCGTGTAGGACTCTGCTTTGAAAACGGGTTGAAATACCGTTTAACTTTAAACGGTATTTTAACTCTGGCGCTTTCCCACTGCAGCCTTAAACGGTATTTTGCCCTCAAAAATCGGCAATATACCGTTTTAAGGCTGCAGTGGGAAAGGGGCATAACATGCATTGCTTGGTAATAGAACACCAGGATCACACACAGATTTAAGATGAGGTAATCTACATGAATATTTTGATCTCTTTAGTATTTAATGTGATCAAAGACTGATAAAGATCCAGGCAGAATACATTTTTGGGTGCCCATACACTGCTACGACGTCTCGCAGCAGTGTTCGGACACCCTATACCCTGCAAGCTGCCGGGACACATGAGATCCATTGTGATGGATCACATGCGTCCCTGCTTCCCGCCCGCCTCGCCGCCTGGAAGGAGGTCCCAGAACGGGTGGTTGGACGGCCAGCCGGTCCGACCACCTGGTCGGGTCCGATGCCCACGGGGCCGCGCATCGGACCCGACTGCATGTCAGGGAGAGGCTATTTGGGCCGATTGGTCGCAATCGTACCAAATCGCCTCAGTGTATGGGCACCTTAAGCTATGTTATGGTAACAAAAAGTTTTAAATATAATTGTAGTTCTTTCCATATTAGACATACAGGGGAAGAAAAAAACAGCAGTATTGTATTCTAATTGGGCTTAAAAGCTATTTATTATTTCAGTCATTATTTGCACAAAATGATGTTGATGTGTTTTGAATAGCCACTGCATATGGAAGCATGGTATGCTTGACACCGACCCTAGCCTGGTTATCCACAGGTGCTATATGATTGTGTTTGATGTGCTGTAGTAACTATCACTTGTTTTTAGTAGGAAGCTTGGTCTGAGTAAATTATAATATGTGAGGTCCTCTGCTACTTATTGCAAGTGGCTATAGGGTCAAGTGAAACCAATAGGTCCCATTCTCTTACTAGATTACATTCCTTTTTACTAGTGTTAAAATGTGCAGGTAAGAGTTGTCCTCATTTTATAAAGAGTAACATTCTAAAAGTCTGCTTTCAGCTCAAGTCCATAAATACAAACCTATGTTAAAAAAAAAAAAAAAAAAACACATCAAAACAAAAACCGAAATTGATACCGAAGGGTTTAGGTCTACGTTAAAGCGATTCTTTCTATTTTTTTTTTTTTTAAATCGCAATCAGCAGCAAAACTGTGAAAACAGCAAGTACATGAAATGGTACAGAGTATTGCATGGTAATTATACCACAAATGTTATAGGCTTCTTGATATTTACTGTATGATAGTGATATAACGATAATGAAATAAACAGCTTGAGTTTATATTTGTTTAGCGACAGGATTCATACATTTTTATTCTTAGTACCATATCTGCACTTTTAGTTTTGTTTGCAAATAACATTACATTTAAATATTGCTGTTCCAGATATATTCCAAATACTCCACAATAATTAAATAATTGTACATTGCTGTAACATTTGTTATGTAGAAACCATGTAAACGTTGCCCACTTTTGTTGAGTGGCATATATTTTTATTTATTCACTATTGACCCTATTTATTTGCGCCCCACAAGGGACATCCTCCAATCTTTTTTTCTGTCCATAGCTGTGCTTTGGGGTGTAGGTGACACCCAGGAGGATTTCTCTTCAAGGCTACACTGCGCTTTTGGGAACTGTTGTTTACCTGGTCTTGCTAGTGAAAAGGTCGACATAAGTTTTGGAATATAACCTGAAGCATGCGAGGGAATGTGGTACACTTATACCAGGAATGTCCAACTATGGCCCTCCAGCAGTTGGGAAACTACAAGTCCCATCATGCCTTGCCACAGTTTTGCTAATAGGGAAATCTAAAACTGGCAAAGCATGCTGGGATGTGTAGTTTCACAACAGCTGGAGGGCCATAGTTTGGACATGCCTGACTTCTACACTGTCCATGTTACCTATGTCGACATAAGCAGCAAAAACGCTCATAGTAACCGCCCATGTCAACCTTTTGCCTGTTGACCAATAGTGGTCGACCTATTGACTGTCGACCCTATGACCGCTGCATGATGTGGGAGTACTGATCTTCCGTTCCCCCTGGCTATGCAATGCAAGGCACCCCTCTGTCCAGCATGCATTGCAGTGCTTTAGTGACCACATCGACCCAGTTTGCCCCCTCTTCCTTACCTACACACCCAATACCCAAGCCCATCCTTGCTCTTAATGGCCTTGGACCTGGGGTGTAACAATTAATATGCAGTGCTTGATGGGGAGTCGATGCTAAATAGCATAGGCCTCTTAATGAAGGGCAGATGGGGAAGATTATTATTCTTTGATTATGACTCATTTCTATGAAATATTTATAAATAAGAACATAATAGATCTGATTCATAGTAGTATTCTAATGCTGCTGCAAATTGATTTATGGCTCTGAAGTGTGAAAATAAGCTACCTGAGCAGTCACTGGGATTGTTTAGAAATGTGACCGCATCAATGCACTCTGAGTTACCCTATTGTCCCTCACAATGGCTGGAGACGTTTGGTGACATTTAATGAGGTGCAAAAATGTGGCTTGTGCGATTTTAAGTAACAAAACGGCTGAAATCGCACGTTTCGCATATTTAATGAGATGCGGAAAACAGCAAAATACGCGTTTTTTGCTGAGAGATCGCAGATTCTGAAGGCACTGCTAACAGCTTCTATAGTGCTGTCCCAGCGCTACAGAGGCTGCTAGCGTTTTTGGCTCGATGCATCTTCATGGAGACACATAGCTCGACCACCCACGCTAGCAGCCTCTGTAGCGCAGGGACTGCGCTATAGAAGCGGTGATCAGTGCCGGAGAAAGCCGGCTCACCCCACTGTCAGTGTGGGGTGAGCTGGCTCTGGAGAAGGGAGGACAGCGCTGGACCCTGGGTCGGTGAGTATATTGGTGTAAAAGTGAGGTGTGTGTAATAAAGTTCTACTTTTCTGTGTGTGTGTTTTTTTTTTATGCAATCAATTTTTATTGAAATAGGTCACAGTACATCTTTGATATAAAACAATATAATGCACTTTCAACAAAAGCAGGAGTATAATAAAGACATTTACAAGAATTATGTAGTTATTTATTTAGGACAGTATTCCTTTTAACATTCTTTTCACAGGTGGACTACAGGTCCCAGCGGACCCATTAATGCCCCACATGCTGGGACTTGTGGTTCGCCAAGTCCCAGCATGCGGGGGAGGCCTGCTGGCACTCGTAATACAGTTGTATAAAGCAATGTTTTGAATGAGTGTTCTAACCCTATCAGGCCGGCGTCCAAAGCCCAGGGACGCCGGTAACAGCCCCGGGCTTCAGCCCTGGATGGGTGAACCCTGGGGGGGTGACCCCTTTGTTGGGGTGGTCCCCACTCCCTCAGGTACCCCATCCAAGGCTGACCAGCAACGGTGCTCATGGTTCGGCCGGGGGACCTTATGTAAAAAATATATTTTGTCCCCCCCTCCCCCCCCCCCGTATTTTTGGAACCAGGTCTGGCTCAATCAGCCCGCTGCTGGTTATGCGCCAGAGGGGGGACCTCATGCCATTTTTTTTTTCTTTAAACAAAAATTTGCACATTTTCATAACTAAGAATCGCACATTATCGCTCATTAAATATGTGAATTCTCGGCAAAAAATTTGATTTTTAAAAAGTGCGATAATGGCCGATTTTTAAAAGTTTCTAAAACTCTCATCCTATTAAGGTCACCCATGATTCTTGCATAGAAGATTGCAAACAATGGCCAATTGTTTCACTTTATTTTGCTAAAATATATTCTGCTAATATATTGATATACTGAAATAACTATAAAAGCCATAGACAATCATTTTGTACGTGTTAATAAGTTTTAAGTATGTTAAAGACCTTACCATTTAGGGGGGTATTCAATCTCGACAGTCGTAAATACCAGCCCATTTGACAGTTGTTGAAAGCAATCTAGCAACCGTTTTTGACAGTGACGATGTGACTTATTTAAAATGTTGAATCTACACGGCTTCATTATGAAAATGGCCGCAATAAATAGGTAAGTGCCGATATTTCTGACTGCCAGTAATATCGTCACACATTGAATACCCCCTCATCGGTTTATAGAGCGTTTGTTTTGTTGGTTGTTGATGTTATCGCTTATCTAAATTTTCTGCTCAATGAACTATTGTATTTTGTAGGGTAAATCTTTATTCTCCCAAATGATGTCATCCCATCAGTACAACATGCTAGTGGGGCTTATTCCCGTGGCCTAATTAGCTTTTTTTCCTTAAAGTATCTTCCAACAGCAGCTTTGCTTGCAGTCTCCTCGCTTTGTAGTACAGCTGATTCATGTTACTCCCCAAAGACCATTCATCTGAGATGAAACATTTTCTTCTAAAACGCTGCCACTTTGTAGCAGGCTGGACTTTGAGTGGTAGAAAGAGAAAATGGATGAACCTGTCAGGAGGAATTGTCAGTTGGACTAGAGCCATCTTGTTCTCATTGTACACCATAGAACAATTCTGGGTAGAAGTGAATCTATAAGTCATGGTAATCTGAATTTGTGTGGCAGAGTCAGCCCAGGATGCCGTCTGTAATATTACCTTCCATATAATATATCCGTATCCTAGAGATGTAGAAAACTGTTATTTTTCTCCTCAAAATACATTTTGATTTTTTTTTTAAAGTCTCCATTCTATGTGAGATTTTGGTTGCACATTGTCAAGCCCTTTACACTCTATGCGATAAAGGCGGACGATATGCATGATAACAATATTGTTAACAAAATTATCCTGCATATCGTTCAGTGTGTACCTACTAAGATGTGTGTTTCTGCGGCTCGTTAACTATAACCCCTGTGGTCTGAACATGCACTGAAATCTTGCAATATGAACGGCATGTTTGGTGGGGGTCCCGGTGATGTCATCGAACATTATTGTTAACGTGATCGTTAGGTGTTTTAAGTGCAAATTGCTCATTTCGTTAGCAATACTGGCAGTGCTTCAGCATATCACATTGTGTGTACAGTGCTTAAGTTTTGCCCGTTTTAATCCATCTACGCAGGATGGGCCAACAAATATGATGCAGCTGTTATTAATTCCTTCACTATTTCTATTGTGTACATCATTTATATATATAAAGGAGTATATAAACGTGCTTTTATGATTATCTTATGTCATAGACTCTGCAAACTGTAACCATTGTAGTTAGGCATTGTCTACTCCAGTAAGGCCAGAATCACACAAACTATTTCCATTGATAGACTAAAGAAAAGTGATCTATATCTTTGTGCCGCAATGTTATCTGAGTGCACATTCTGCCTTTTTTATCTGTCTTGTTGCATCTGATAAATGAAGATGATGTTTTCTGAGCAGTAATGGGGCATACACACGTAGATATTTAGCATGAGAGATTCTCCTTGAGCTTCCCTGAATCTGGATTGCTCAAAGTGCCTGCCATGTGCACCAGCGATTAAGCATGGGAGATTTAAAATAAGCAAGGTAATGTAGATCGTTGATCGCTATCGTCCACTACACAAAATACAGGAGATGTGCAGTCTCTTGCTAAGCGATCTGACCAGATTTATTCAGCAGTCTGGTTATACATCTCCCAGCGATAGCGAAGTGCGGGGCCTCGCATCTCTATGGGCCCTATACATACAGCGATGTGTGTTTAGTTTCTAATTGATCTAGACAAATTTAAGTCAGATCTTATTAAATATAGTCACTTATCGCTACGTGTGTAGGCCCCATTACAGTCACCAACCAAAATAGTAAAAAAGATTTGTACAATAGAATATTGTGGGCATTAGTTGTGCTTCAGCTTGTTTTATACAGGGGAAAGCGGAGACACAACCTGGTTTAGACTATAATGAAACTTCAGGAATAGTTTCTACTATTTTTTTTTTGCCCTGATCTAATTTTTTGGACCTCATACCTCACACTCAGGAGTGTCCTATCCACACATTCTCAGTGGTCCACACACCCAAGCCATTCAGAATAGACTGAGCTTCTGTACACTGGAGCTGATAAGACATCTGTAATGTGTTAAAGGCACCCTCAGCATGTTACACCACAAAAGTCCAGAAAATTAGCGTTCATTGAACCCTCGTGGAAGATACTCCCTTTTTCCGCTTGGTTTCCTGCATGTACAAGGCCTTTGATCAGACGTGAATTAGATTGACAGCCGGGCTCTATTATGGGATACAGAGAGATGGAGAAAAGAATGACACCGAGAAGAATACTCTGCAAGTAGAATTTGGAGCGCCTTCACAGAAAATAGGTGAAATACAATTGTCCAGTAGACTGTTGAAAGCAGACATGTGAAAAGTACTGCTTCATCCTTATGATCATTTGCTATTTCATGAGAAATTATTTTTTTATTTTATTATGTTAGACCACGATTAGTTAACAGTTCCAGACCTGTTTGTTATTGCACATTGTGCTGTCAGATCATCACTGTAAAAGTAGCTGTGCATTTAATTATTTTTTTTTTTTTGAGTAGTTTGTCATTTTTGTACACGTTATTGGTTTGTTTTGTCTTCCAATCTAAGCCCACAGCTTCCTTTTCACTGAGCTGAAGCATTTTAATTAGTAAAGACAGGTACTCTGATTGTGCTCTCGGCAAGATGCTAGCTGCGGGAAGCTCTTAGAGAAGCCATACTTCATGTCAGTTATTGCCTTACTAATCCATACTTCCAGATGTGTTTGTGGAAATTTTTATGGAAGACATACTGCGATGTTCTGTGCAACCACAGAATGGGAACGGCAGATGTGACGCCATTCTTAATGAGTACACATGTCTTTCCTCATGTGTATCTAAATACGCCGGTTTAATGACTCCATAAACATTGTTTGGATACTGGCAATAACATTACTGTTCTAAATTCAACATGACTGTTGCAAACTATTTACATGTAACGTTGGCTGATGGTTTCTCTGCTCCATCTGCACCAGTTCTGTGGCTGTGCATTACGTAAGCCCTACCTTTTTTTTTTTTTTATCCAAAAATAGATTGGCGAGTCTAACGGTAGAAAAAAAAATAATTAGATTAAATTTAATCAAATTACTGTGGCAGCTCTGGACATTAATAATGCTGCAGGCATTGTGTAAAATTCATGTGAAGTTGGGTATCTAAATTTCCTCAGGGTTTAATTATGATGGATACCTGTATTAATTATTAATACTGCTCCTCGAGTAAAAGGAACCATTTTACTGTGAATTGTAATAATGACACACATATATTGTAGACATTTTGGCAGGCGGTAGGGATCATTTTCTTTAATAGTTTAAAAGAAAGTGTCTTTTTTTTTTTTTTTTTTTTAAGCAGTGGTGATCGTAATGTGGCAATAATAAGTAGTGGGATTAAATATTATCTGGGAATCCTTAGGCTGCGTCTACACATTGCCTTTTCACAGGACACCGTTGAACAGGATCCTGTTTAGAGGGATGAAGCTTCTTGCTTCTACACACACCCTGGTTAGCAGGATGCAGAAGGATTTTGTATGTAAGTTTTGAGTAAGCATCCTTCTAAACCGCTCCTGTTTGACTGCATCCTGCTAAAAGGCAATGGCTCTTACTCTGCTTGACTCGCTCGGGCGCGAATTTGCACCCTTGCGAGTCATCCAGAACCTGCCCTTCGAATGGTGGTACGCCTGCCAGGGTTCGCTCGCCTGCATGCGAATGGATGTTTTTAAATAAAAATCCATTCGCATGCCAGTGGGAACCTCCCCCATATTTCGATGGTGAACGAGCATCGAATTATGTTGAAGGCGCAAGCATATGTAAGGGTGGTCCACACCACTCATATAAATCCAGGGAATTGGGCGGGCAGCTGTCATCCGGTTATGTCACATATGCAAATGGACATACCCGGCACCCCACGCCCCTCTCCACCCCCAGCTCGGAAGGCAGGGAACGTGCACTCTGCGAACAGATTTTGCATTGAGTTTGCACGGTCCCAGCGTATGTACATGTGCAGAAATGCTGCTGCACTCAAAGGGATGCTGGAGCACGCACAATTTTTTGTGCACTGTTATGTATTCACTGATATGTATATCATTATTGCATTGCTCACTTCACTGATGAAGTAATAGGATGCAGGAGTATTGTCTACTTTTCCTTGATCCCAAAAAATCTCACTAAAATTTGCGAGTCGTCTGGACATTCAGGGGAAGTAAGGCAATATGGTTTAAGGACTGGAGCTGTTTGTCTCTGCAACACAGCAACCTTATTAATGAATCTTTTTTATCATGCTAGCTCAGACAGCAGAGGTACAAATATTTTATGTGTCAGACAGTGTGACTTGATAGCAGTGAAGTGTTAAGAACACTTCCTGTGAATCTGAGCACTGCTTATTATGGTATGACTTGGGGCAAGGCATCTTAGCAGGGATCAAAGCACACTTCCTGCATGAAGCCTAGATGCTGCCAAATGAAGTCAATAGCAGGAAAGGTACCATCCAGGGCACTCTGCTTTGATGAACCCTTTCTTTTATCTCCATGTGCCTCACACACACACTATTTTATCATTCAGCTGCCAAGGGTATTATGCCTCTGCCAATTCAGTGAACGTGTTTTACTTTGTAAAATGTGACAATAGTTTAGTGTAGCAACGAAAAGACAAATGAGTAACACTGTGTATTTCTAGTAATACGATTCGTTTTTTTGCAACAAATGTCACCTGTAAAAATCAAAGAGTGACTATGGAACCCAGGTATGAGAACTAATGAGATGCATTTTACACCTGAAATCATTGTGCGCCATGAAAAAGTGTCAGGTTTGCAGTATTCTTGCCAATTATTTCCCTGTATCCCAGAGAGATGCTGGAGGGGAGGCCCTGGCATGAGGTGCGTGGCATACTGTATTGTGTCATTGCAAGTGGGTCAGCATAGTTGGCATTGTTAATCCTGGCAAAAGAAGTATTAATCTATGTAATGCATATGGGACTTGGCATCGTGGCGTGGCGATGGCTATCTGATATATACTGCTTGTCCCCACTCGGTTTTTATTGTCATTTTATATAGCAGCTATTGAGGAACGAAATGTATTCTAGTTCAAACCACTGTACACGATTGAACATACATTGTGTGGCATAACTCATTTCCTCACTGCTCCCATCCAAATCCGTGCTCCGGTCGTTGAGATTGAAAGGGGCCTATTTACTAAAATGGGAGTTCTATTGAAGATGAGATGCTGCCCATAGCAACCAATCAGCATCTACAGTAGTTCTTTTTTTATTTAGCACCTTCTAGAAGATCATGGTTAAAATCTGATTTGTTGCCCATAGCAACATTCATTTTCAATAGAACTCCCATTTTTGTGAATAAACTCCAAGCAATCTCTAGTGATTGAGAGGTCAGTGGTGTGCCCACTTTACGTGGCTTCTACAGAATGTCAGTCCCTGGGGACTTCTGCCTGTGGAAACTCTGCACTGGAAGCTGAGCCTGCCACCTGCTGAAACCATGGCAAGACCATTTCCTATGTTTTCTCTGCCAGTTGTGTGCTGTCAGTGGGTGGAGGAAATATGTATATGAGGGAATTGGGGTGTCGGGGGGGGGGGGGGGGGGGGGCTGTGTGTGTGTGTTTTGTCACTGTGTCAGGGAGGGAAGGGAGGAGGATGTGAGTTGTCAATGTGGGAATGGTAAGAGGAGTCAGTAGGGGGAAATGTATGTTTGATTTCTTAGTGAGAGGCTAGTATGTGTTTGTCAGAGTTTTCAGTTGACGGGCAAGGGGGGGAGGGGGCTAGACATGATGACAGGAAGGGGACAAGGGGTACAACCATCCCAGGCTCCCTGGTGTCATCTGCTCCCCCCCTCCCATCCCCCTTATGAGCTCTGTATTAATTCAGCCAGCAATGTGTAGCCAGTCTGCGTGTGACTACACATTGCTGGCTGAATGACTACACTTTTCCCCCTATTGGGTTTAATTGATACTGGTACACCCAGGTTTTATATTCATATGATGTTAAGGACCCTATATTTTGAAGTTGAATGATGCCACCATTCACCTTAAGTCCTCTAGTCCACATGCCCCAGATGAAGTCACCAAATGAAACGCATTGGTTATTAATGTGAACAGTGACAATTGCTTTAACCATTATTGAGGTTTTAGATGTTAACAATTGTCATAAAATCTGCATTGTGCTCATCTACGATTATTCTTTGAGTCCTCTTTTATTAAATTTTTATTGTGAATATCAATATTGAACTATTGTGTCAATTTTATTCTAAGTGGTAATACAAGTTTATTATAATTCTGTCGGCTATTCTATATTTCTCCATTGTGCCCTCTGACAATTCTGTCTACTGATGTTACCCAATTTGATCTATCTATCTAATCTCCTCCTTCCCCATGCTGTCGCCTGCCTAATTTACCCTGTGCTTCACTTTTGTTAGACTCTCTCCTCCTCGGTCTAGTGCGCCAGTGTCTGTTGCCATTTTACCCTTTGTTTTATATTTTTTACATTTTTCACTGAGGTAGCGCAGAGAGGTAGTACAGTGATGTTTTACAGTGCTGTATAACTTTATTGGGGGGATCAGTAATATAGGGGCGTGTGTAGAGGGGTCAGTAATATAGGGGCGTGCGTAAAGGGTCAGTAATATAGCGGTGTACGGTCAGTAATATAGTGCCATATGCATGCAGAGGGATCAGTAATATAGTGGAGGGTATAGATGGATCAGTAATGTAGCTCGTTTGTAGAGGGGTCAGTAATGTTGGGGTGTGTTTAGAGGCGTCAGTAATGTAGTGGGCAGTATAGAGGGGTCAGTAATGTACAGATGGGGCCGCTCTCATTGTTTCCACCAGGTAGCCATCCGCAGGTTTCTGGCGAATGGTGATCTGGCGGATGGGGACAGGACACGTTTGCGCATCCATTGCCGAGAATGGGGCATCATGGCGCAGGGTCGCAGACTGTGCAATGGGAGCCACTCAGATGAGAGCAGCCCCATCTGTAGGGGCGTGTGTAGAGGGGTCATTAATATAGTGGAGGGTATAGAGGGGTCTGTAATGAGGGGGTCACTACGTATAGATTTTCAAATAATGTTTTCTTTTCAAATGTAACATGAATCCACATGTTAGCAACACCGCCAATTCAGTACAAGGGAGGTGGTGCCGAGACATACCCTTGCTCTGGGCACCATGGCACCTAGCTACACCTCCATCATTGAACAGCAGCTGTGACAGTGCCAGTGTGATCATATCCATTAGTTCTGCTTCTGAGGTTGTATTTAACCATCTTTGGTTCTGAAAATACTAGATTTAAAAAGATTTAGTGCACCTTTCACAAATGCTATACATGCCTTTTTCAGAATGGTTTATTCCCTACAGAATGTGAAGTCTGACACATTGAGTAAATCTTTTTGTTCTGTCTGCTATTGTTTGGAGAGGATTTGTGAGAAATAGGTCAGTCAACTGAAAGTAATAAAGTTAGCAGCAAGATGTCTTCCCTATATCCCATCTGGAAAAGTTCTTCCAATCCTTTCTCTGACATCTGCTTAGTGCCAGAAAATGAAATCTCCCATGTGAGTAATTAGAGTATATAGTGTCTAGCTGAATGCTTTCCCCTCCCCCTGCTTGTGTTATAAAATCCTGTATGGAGAAAATCCATGGCAGACAAATGATGGTCCCAGAAGAGAGTAAAATATGTTTAGTGTGAGTAGAGTATCTAGTACAATGGCATCTGCCTCGTATTATGAACTACCAGAGCATAACTGTTTAATGGGTAATCTTTTATCTACCTTTTTTAGGCATCAAACATCAACTTAAGAAAAAAGACACATCAATTTAGGCTCTGTCAGAAGCCTCATCTAATTTTCAAAATATGTCTCTACCTAAATGCTGGTTCATGCTGTGCAGTAATACACTTCTCGCATTCTACAGCAACTCTCTGGGTGCAATTACCTATGTTAAAGAGCATAACATGAATTATTAACAATGATGATGCTTGTGTTATAGGAATATCTGTCATACCAAGTAGATGCGACGTGGAAAAATGACCTCCTTGTTTCACCTACTGATTAGATAGCGGATTTTCTCTGAAGGTGAAATCTAATTAAATGAAGTTGAAGTGTTAGTAGCTGAAAGTAATTTCAAATAAATCTTGGCACAGCAGTATATTTATGGTACTTATATGTTAGTTGGGCGCCCACTAAGCTATATGCTTAGTTTTCCGCATCCCCTCGCAGGGCTCTCTACGCTCGCCACGCTTCGGGCTCTGTGGCCCGCTGCGCTCGCCACACTATATAAAATCAACTCCATGCCAACATGGATATTGGGGGTATTAGTGTACTAACTATAGTGGGTGCCCAACTAACATATAATTACCGTGCTATGTACTGTTCTGTACTGTATATCTACTACTACTACTACTACTATCCTGTATATCTACTACTACTACCACTATCCTGTATATCTACTACTACTACCACTATCCTGACGCTGCTAAACACGACCATAATGAGCATGATAAAACTGTTGATTGAATCTCGCCCTGCGATATGCTGTCACTTTAGACTGGAGTTATTAACCCTTTCATTGCCAACATAGTTGTGTGATATGCAAAATATCCTCTAAAAATGCCAGCATTGCTCACATTTGTTATATAAATTCAAATAAAAAATGTTGTGCAAATAATTAATATTTTCTATATAACATTACAGATCATTATGATGAATAAAAATAGTTTAATTGGAAATTCATTTTCACATCTATTTGACAAATTCACTTGGCACTGAAAGGTTAAATATTTGAATACGTCCCAATGTATGTACGGTGTACACTGGGTGACTTTAACCCCCATTTCTAAGCGATCTGACTAGATTGCTTAGAAATTAAGTTCGGATCGCTCCGTGTGTATGGGCCCGGGGACGATGGTGATGCACGGTCCTTTGCATCGCCATCACCTGCAGAGATAGACAGTGCTTGCGCTGTCTATCCTGCTAAATCCTGGGGTTTCGCCTGTAATTGCTGGTGCTGAGCAGCGTGTGAGTGATCCGTCTCTGCAGTCGCCCCATGTGTACGGGACTTAAGAAGCATTTACATATTTCAAGTAAATACAACAAATTCCTTCTTCATCAGACAAGTGACAGGAAGTGACTGACAAAGTGTAAACTTGACATACAATCTTATTGGAAATGCCATGGTGTATGTAGCTTTAAGATAAACAAATACCTGCTACTGTGTATTCATATCAATTCGTAGGGCTACTATAAATATATACAGTCTGAAAATCTTTATACACTTTATCTGTCTAGCACACTTTCTGCATTATTTAGGTTGTGCAATGCGGGGAGTAGATTTTGGTCCTATTTCTATAAAGTAAGCAACAGCTACAGGTTTAGGGATGCTGTGAGAATGGTGAATAGCTATTTTACTGTCTAAATAGGCTTATTGCTGTGGTGCATATTAGCACAGGTGTCTGAGTGCTTTTGGCTACCAACTCCTGGTTTTCCATCATCTCTTCCTTTTTCAGCGGAGACGTATAGCTGTTTTTTCCCTTTCCAGGCTCTTTATGCATTGGAGCAGACTTTGCTAACAGCATGTTCAGAAAAGTGGATGTAATCATTGCCTTTGGCATATTTGCTTTTTACTGTTGTAACTCCAGCAGAATGGCTGCTGGGGACAAATCATGAGCTTCAATGTCCCTTTTTTTTCTTTACTTTTTGTAGAAACACAAACACTAGGCAATGTATAGTACTTAAAGATTGCATTGGGAAACAGCCTTACCTACTGGCAGTAGAACAGCAATGTGTCACATTATGGCCGCAGTTCCCTCCGGTCACTGGTCTTTTATATAAATCACGCTCATTTTGGCTGTCTCTGCTATGGCAACCAAACCCCAGCGCTCTAGATTGCCCAGAGAAAATCAGAAGAGTTGATCATGTGTGGCACAGAATCCAGCTGCCCTGTACTGCTTAAATGCAATGGTTATGTGTTACTAACTGGCCATCAGCCAGTCTTCACAAGCACCATTGTGAAATATACAGATTGTCAAAGGGGATACCATAATATTGTACATTTTGTCTTTAATGTGAGTTTAAACACAAGAAATACGCTCTTACTTTATACGCCAAATAATAGTCCTCTCTCTGTGTGTGATTGTGCCATTGAATAGTCTTAAATCAGGCTTACAGTATTTGCTTTTGAGTAAGGACTGGCTCTTGTTTATTCCAACAGATGAACTATAATATTTCCTTTTGTTTTTCTTAAATTCTGGTCTGTAAACTGACGAGGAGCTATGATCCAACACAGGTGCTTAGGATGTGCAGTGCATCGTGACAAGGAAGACTGCAGCTCATTGTCCTAGAAATGAATATCTATGAATAATGTCATAATCTAATGAAACAGATCATCTATTTAGCACCTTTCACAAAAAGTTCAAATGTGTTACAGAAAGAAAGTTTTGTAGCCTGGCAAACTGTCACATTCTGACATTTTGGTTGAGTTTAAAAGGGCAGGGCTGGACTGCACATCGTAAGAGGTGCTGCCATACAGAGACTTGTTCTATGCAGATATATAACAATGTCAGTGCACTCTTAGAACACTATAGTGATAATCAGAACAAATATAATAAATGCTACAATTAACAAGGAGTATAAATGTTTTTTAGCAAATTTGAACAGAAATGCATGCACACCTACCAATTCACGGTGAACCTCCATCAGGTGGGTCCATAACATCTGTAATTCTGACACTTTTTATAAATTTGCCCATGACTTCTCTATAATCATGCACATTCTAATATGCAGTGCCAGTTCAGGAAGGAGTCTCTCCTGGATATCAGATTGAAACATAAAGCAGGCGGCATTGCATTTCCATCCATCTCTGAATCAGGCCCTCTGTACGAACCACAGTTCAGGGCAGTTGAATAGTTGCACCTTGTCGAATCCGCACTCATTATAATATACAACATTGGGGTGTCGGTCAAAAAATATTTATAGAAACTACGTGTCTGCATCTACTCCCGATTAGAAGTTTAGTCAATCATATTTATCTAGCACACAACAACTGTATAATGAAATAATATTTTATTACAAAAAAAAAAAAGAAGGGATTGTTAAAAATAGCTTGTGCTGACTATGGTAAGAATGTCATTAAATTGGACATAAGTATGTTCAAAGTCGATAAAGTTGGAGTACTCTTTTCTAATAACCGTTATAAGTTAAAAATTTATGCATCTTTGTTTCGGTTAATTTATTATTTGGATAAGCAATACTGCTGTATATAGCTTTAAAAGTAGGAACAGGTACAGGTTATTTTATTTGTGTTTTAGTTTACTGGTAGTTACACACGTTTAATTAGAGTATTTTTTTTTTAATTTTACTTCATTTGGATGTTTTTAGATGTGAATAATGTTTACAAAATCTGATGTAACTTTGTATGTTGGCTTTAATGCATTCCTGAGGAGCATACACACTGGGCGATCATGTGCTAAGTGATGTGTCCCTGGGAACCTGACAAAATATTAGGTGCATGCACTAAGTATGTGAGCTGGCGATGGTGACGTGCAGGACCTCGCATCGCCATCATGATGTACACTACAAGTGGAGCAAATTGTGCTTAATTTCTAGACCGCTTACAACCTATACAAAAATCGCCATGTATGTATGTATGCACCCTTAAATTCTCTAGTGATGTCACAGCTATTTTTACTCTGAGTGCATGAACTCCGCTTTCATGTGTCACTATGACATAAGACAGGCTGTATGTCTATGTACAATGCTGAACGGGTGCAGGGCTGTCACGATTTACTGTTGTAATCAGTCTGGTAAGAGAGACGAGCAGTAGTCTGTAATCATCACTTAATAGAGGTTTCAGAGAGAACAGGAGTACTCAGGCTGCTGATCTGTTCTAGTTACACTGATTATCAATCCACTCATCGACCGCGTGAGAGGAGTACATAGCTTTCCTGTCGCTGCCATCCGCTGACGGGGAATTTTCAATTCTACCTCCTTGTAACTATAATATGTCCATGAGCAGAAAGTAATCTAATATTGTGAATCATAACTTCCTCAGTAATTTCTTTTATTATGATTTCCGTTTTAGTTATTCTTTTAAGGCTCATACACACTGGGCAACTTTGCGCTGAAAGCTGCTCAAAACAGCCTGTTTGAGTGGCTTTCAGCTCAAAGTTGCCCAGTGTGTATGCCCCAGCAATGAGCGGTGAGCGCTGCATCGCCGGGAAAGCCGCTCATTTGCTGGTTATACCAGCAGATGAGCGGCTTTGAGGGCGGCTTTGCATAGATCTGCGCTATGCAACGGCGCCCCCCCCCCCCTCCGTCGGCGCCGGGCAGGGGGAAAGCCGCTCAGTGTGAATGCATGGAGCGGCTGTCCATACACGATGGGCATAGTCGCCCAGTGAGTATGGACCTTTAGTGTTCTGAGACCAAATTCATAATGACGGGGTGTGCAGCAGGGCATTTTATTTCTATATAAGCCACATCTCTACAAAACTTTACACAAGCTCTCAAGTTCTGCCCATCATTAAATCCATTCATCCCACATCCTTTTGTCACCCCATCTGTGTCGCCTCTCCCTTTTCTGCTCCTCCCCTTTAGAATTTAAAGGCCCCCATACACCTGAAAGACATTGCACCCAATCCTACAATCTTGAGGGATTCTATGATGGATTGTGTGCACACAATAGTGCAATGCGCGGTCCCGATCACGTCTGATCAGAGGATTGGTCCTCTGATCAGACGTGCTGCACGTTCAATCAGTTGGTATTGGCAGTCTATTGCATGTGCTTTTAAGCATATGCAATTGGTCATATGAGGCTCATTTGAGTGGCAGTTATTAGGCAGTTTAGGTGCATACAGTCCATTGTGAGATGACTGGGCGTATGCAGCCGCTTTATTGTATGATGGATTATGAGTACATTGTGTGTCCAAAAACCACCAAGTACTGCCTGGAAGTAGAAGGGAAAGTTGGACTCAATCATGATTGCTAGTAGGTCTTTCTGATTTGTGGCCACCTTACGCGCTCATGAGCAGGGCCCTCTCCCCTCCTGTGCTTTGCTTCTCTTACTTATACTGTCAGCTACGCAATATTCTGTAGTGACACTGAACCCTTGGTTTCTGCTGCTTTTATGAGTGTTATGTCCACTGATGCGGAAATGTTTATATATCATGTACTTGTCCTGCAATGCCTTGTACTGTATGTCACTGTATTCTCTTCTGCTCATTGATTATGTATGTTAGGCGCTATGGAATTCTTGTATTGCCATCTGAATAAAGGAGGAAGATGATAATAATAACAACAATAATCTATACAGGCCTAATGACTGCCCTTGTAACATTTTCACACACATATAATACAAACTATAATTATAGTGTGCATAACCATGTCCTGTACATAGAAATCTCCCTGTAATTTGGTCTATAAATGTAATCTAACTGCTTTAGTAGTATGACCGTTTCCTCCAGACTCTGCTTCCTTTTGCACAATGATTCCTTTTAGGTCTGCTGGTTCTTTAGGTCCGCTTTAATACCCTTTTTTTTCCTCCAACCTCAACTTTCCATGCATTGGGGAAAACCCAAGTAAATGGTAACAATATTGCTTATCTCTAGTAAATCGTAAAGTGTCTCTTTTAAATAGAAAGTGTTGGCCTAACAAATATCAAAATGTTTGCTTAGTCATGTCTGGATCAAAAAACAGGAAATAATATAAAGTGTTCATGTGTGTTTGTATATATACGGTATGTGTAATACAGTATGTATGTATATGATACTTACCCCAAGTTGATGCTTAGACAAGAAATGTGATTATTGCTGCTCAGATCTAACCATGCTCTTGTTTAAACATAAGCTTTGGAGCGTTGTGTCTTGTGTTCATCCTTTATAAAGTGTTCCCCTAGCATCCATCTGTATCGTGATCTAGCATTATAAACAGTTGAGGATACAAAATAAATCCATAGAATATTTTTGTTTAGGAAAATTTCACTTACATGTTTGACTCGTCAAAAACCAGTGCCGGTAATAGGACAAGCCGAGGGGACATGCATGCTGGGTCCTTGCCCACGATGTGCCTGCTGTTCCCTGGCTGTGCAGCCTAGCTGTGAAGCCAGGTACAGGCCGACCATGTTTGGGGTAGGAGCAGCTGGGACATCATACAGCCACCCCTGCAGCCCTCCTAAAGTGGTCTCAGCAGCTCCCACAAAATACTGTGTCATAGCCGTGCCTGTACAGCACAAACTTGCTATCTATTGTGATCACCATTTTGGGGCTCGCACATGTGTACTGTAGAATAGGCATTTCTGCGGCCCACTCTGAATCTGGGCCCAAGACCTTTAATTTAGTATATGCCTTGCTCTGATAACTAATAGAAATATGTCGCTCATAAAAGTTGCCCTTTTGCGGTTACTCTATAGATAAGGTGTGTTCATGGTATATATCACGCGGAAGTGCAGGACAATGAGGTCAGTACTTGCTGCAATGCTAACATCACACCTTTTATACATGGAATCCATTTTTAGTTTTCCTGTTATTTTGTGAAGTCGGTAAAAGAAGCCGAATTATATCTCTTGCATGCATTACTGTAACTTGTTAGTTACTGTGGGGTTGTTGTTCACACTATGGGAATTTCTGGAACACCCAACAGTGTTTTCTGTTTTGCATGTTAATCCTGACATTGTTAGTAAGTCTTGATGAAGCAATTCATTATTCTTATTGGACTACTTACCACAGGCCAGTCTTTCTGCTTAGAGCAATGCAATATTCCATTTATCAATTGAAACCAGCAAAATAAAAATGGATTAAATACTTTTTAAATGCTTATCTGTAGGCAATATGAAATGCCGAGAGGATTGCTTTACTGTGGTAGGTTCTGATTATTTTATGGTCTGCTGGTTATAATATTTCTATAGCTTAATAATTTGCTAAATATTCTTCTGTCTGGGGAAGCAGAGATGTTTGAGGTCAGCTGATCTTGTTCCAATAGGCTATTGCAGGGGTTCCCAAACTTTTTGAATCACGGCACCCTAGAGTATCAGAATATTTTTCACGGCACCCCTAGGCCAAAAGTTACTAATTTCAGAAAAAATATTAAAGTTGTGATTTCAATGTTTTCCTTAGGTCCACTTATGTGGCGAGAAACATGATTCACTTCTGTTTACCCACATATTCTTAATTGGAAGCCAAAAGCACTGATTTAGCCTATCTCATTGGCCATAAATATAACTTGAATTGATTCTGGACCACCAACCTGAGGCACCCCTGCAAGTTCTCCAAGGCACCCCAGGGAGCCTAGGCGCACAGTTTGGGAACCACTGGGCTATTGGATCATATGCGGGAGTGGCAGCTACACACCAATAAGGATGCTGTAGAATATAGAACAGAGCAGGGCTTGGAGCTTTCCCATTAGCTGGCGTAATTGTACTGAAAGTGGCCCATGCCCCAACGCTTTAGGAAACCAGAGTTCTGTAGAAAGGTGACAACCTTCACTGCATCTATAATGTCATTTCAGTTCCTCTAGCAGAAATGTAACCATGATGCCTTTATGGAGGCAGTGGCCCTCAAGCAGAGATGCTAATATGTTTTGTGCATTCCATGAAGGGAGAGGTCACACAGATAAGAGTGAACAGTATGAAGTGGTGACATTCAATGAGTCTTTGTCACTTGCAGCCATTAGCATATGCCTCCTGTTATGTTTTATCGCCTTCTGTGCTTACCTTGACCAGACAGGGAGTATTGGAAGCTGAGAAGCATTTAATGCCGTACAAGTTATTGTTTCTTGCTTCAGTGCTTTGTTTTAACACCACTGAAACGCTTCTGAATCCCAACGTACTCCTAAAAAATTTAGAAATGAATCATGGTATGCATAATTTAGGTTTCCTGGTTATAATGGAATAAGGATACGATTGTAACCAGTGAAAGAGATGATGCTCATACATATTATTCAGAAATGGTTATTTTTAAATGGAAACTGTAAGCGATTCTCTGTAATGACAAAATTACTGCAAACCTCAGGTATATTTTTAAAGGTTTATAGAAGATAATGTGCACAATAACATAGATTGTCAGATTGTAAAAGAATTACAATTTTAACACTTAAAGAACCTACCATCATTGACAATAGAATGAATGTTAGTCAGGGTAATATCAGTATGTGGAGGCCTGTATGTTACATATAGCGATGTCTGAGGGGAGTGCAGGAGTAAATGTGGAAACTCTGGGCATACTGGGGTAAGTTGGAGCATTATTTGGCAAACTGGATGTCTGAATGTAATTTTAAAGGATTTTGGGGGTCATTATGGTTAACTCACAAGAGAGTCTGGCCCCATTCCGATGTTTGTGGGACTGCGCATGGTCTATTATGCGTATGTGCAGCTCCCCTTTGTGAATGGCTTTGGTGACTTGCATAATCGCCGAGTTGTTTGCAAGGATTGGACCGGGGGCGGACAGGGATCACCCACGGGAATACTCAGTGCTTGATGGGTGTCCCCATGAAAACATTGGGAGTTACCATGTGTACGTGGGTGGGCTGATGTGTGCCGGGAGTGGGCGGCTAATGTCACAGGATGTCAGCCACCCGCCCGTCTTTGTTATGATGCTCCCAAAAAAAGTCAGTTCCTACTGACTTTTATTTGCGAAGCCCGGAGAAATCATTAGATGGTCGGAGACCAATGAAGGATTTCTCCTTCAGCGGAGACATGGGAGGGGATATGTCCTTGTTATACATCCCCTCACATGGTAGCGAGGGGCATCGGCGGGGGATGGCTTCTCATATGCCCCGCAGCTTACCGAGCAAACCAGAATGAGGGCCTTTGTGCCATGTGGGTGTCTGAGGGCATGCAGAGGAGCAAGTGGTGGTGAGTGGGTTTGGGGGGCATTTGGGAAGAAAGATATGAGGTTGTTGAGGTAAAATACATACTGCACGTGGGAAGGGGCATTGTAGCAAATGCTTTATTTCAGCACCAGGGCTCGCTGTATGCCTCTGATGGAAAAAATATGTAGGTGGTGTGCCAATTTCTCTGGCCCTGGGCACCAATATGTGTAGCTATGGCTGTGTTAGTTTTTACCATAGACCAATTGTTGAATATCCGGTCTTGTAATAACATTTAAAGAGAGCTGCAATTTGCTAATAACTCTCTAACCTCCCAAATATTAGATGAAGATAATAAGGCATCCCTCAGTTATATTTATGTGACCGTTGTGTATTTGTATTTCATGGTTTGCTTGCATTTCTGCTTTTTATTTTTAGAATGCATAAAACACCTTTTAATGAATATTTAGAGAACTTGTCATCTTACAGATTTTTTTCAGCACCTTTTCTTCCAAAGGATGCAAATGTAAAAGCTTTTAAAATGTGTTTCACATTGACACTCATAGCTCTTCTGTGCAAATAACACAGGCCACTAGGGGATCAGCAGACTGCAAGACGCAGCAGTGTCCGTTATTACAGTTGTATAGACGCTACTTGTAGATCGGCTGTGGGCAGGTTATGTGCTAGATAATGTAAAGGGGCATGTACTGTACATCACTTAGGAAAACATTGGGTGCTTGGTAGGTTTTCATAGTTCGTCACTATTATTGTTTCCAGAATATGATAATGTTATTTATCATACGGGTGTTCTTGTGTGGCTTTTTAATTCTTATTCAGCTCAAAACATGGTGACTTCTAATACATATATATAATTTACAGTTATATGTATGTATATGTATATATATATGTATGTGTGTATGTGTATATATATGTGTGTGTGTGTGTGTGTGTGTGTGTATATATATATATATATTGTGCACTGTAAGTGGACGAACAATGAGCAGGTAGAATGGAAGTTATCCAAATTGTCAATTGTAACCTGGCAGTGCTTGTAACATTTAAAATGTACAATTTTTTTTTTTAAATTTTTCTGGAACAAGAGAATAATGAACAGTAGCAACACAGAATAACATATAAGCACTTTATAAAAAGTACTAAGGAACAATATTATGACGGAATACATGGTTTAAAAAAACAACTCCTGGCCCGCTTTCCCCTCTCCCCCCCCCCCCCACACACACAACACATCAGTTAATGGAGTGTAGTGAAACCAGGGGATCCTCCTCCGGCATGCGTGTCCCATTACCCGGACATTTACTGAACACAGATATCTGACTTTAAGGGCATATTCAATCTTGACCGACTTTGTCACAAGATTCGCCTTTCAGTATTCAATCACAGGCATTATCGCCCATTTTTTTTGTACATTTTTACCCAAGCCATTTCACTTATTTATTTTTTTTACATTTTTTTTTTTAAATAATTTCCACGTGCGCTAGTAAACAACAATTTAAAATCTAAGATTGAACCTTTACTCAACTCGTATAACAGTAAAAAAATTAAGTTTTTTAAAAGAAAGGCAATGTTTATTTTTCTTATTAAACCCTTAAAACATGGTATCAAGATGATGATCCGCAGAAATGTTCACAATGGTATAGCACTTTATTGTAATTCTTCCATAGTTGGAATAACAGCGAATATAGAAAACCTATGTGTGTGTGTGTGTACATATTCTTTTTCCCATAAACATTTCTAATCATTTGCTCCAACGGTAGACCAAAGTGTCTTTCCTGGCATAGAAGAAGTGTTATGAGCTAGATCTTGAGCGCTTTCTGGATTTGCCTTGCGGTGAAATGTCTTCCACCCAGCTGCTTTTTCAATGGTCCAAAGATATGGTAATTATTCTGCGCAAGGTTAATAATTGATACTTCTGTTAAATGACTGTCCTGCCATTTATCAACAGCTGTGCACTAAATCCAAACCTGTTTAGGTGACATGACTATCACTATACACATGGACAAGTTGAATATGAATTTCAGCTGATGCTGAAGGTGCTCTCTAAACACAAACATCAGATCACACAAGGCTACTGCAAGCCTGGCTTAAATATTCAGATCTTTCACTAGGAAAGATGATCCAATGTGTCTGATATTTTCAACAATATGCATTCTTCCATTGCCCAGTATGTGGAGGTTTGCCTCTCTCCGAAGCCTTATTTTACGGCGTTGCAATTCTCAGGTGCATGGTATGGATGACAGATCAGACAATTTAGTAGGCTAGGCCACACATATCAATACATTCTCCTAATTTTCCTTCAATTTTAAAGCCTTCAATGAATCTGTTAAATCTTTTAGTATGACTATTACACCGCATAATGGAACATGGACAATGCTGCAGAGAAAATTTCATCATTAGAATATTAGTTAAGTGGTTTTTGGCAAGGTAATAGAAACATTACACAAATTTATACAGCCGTCTCAAAAATTAGCTCTCTGTTCCTGACAGTGATTACCTTTTGTCAATTTAACAAATAACATGAAAAATAGATGGTGATTTAAACTGAACAAATATTAATATTATTCTTGCAGGAATTACATTAAATACTGTAGGACAGGTCAAGGAAATCTTGACAGCTTTGAGTAAAAAGAATCTTTTGTCACAGAGAAGAAGTTGCAGATAATTACCTATAATCTGCTCAGCCCATTTCCATGACAGATAAATGTTAGTAATTTCTGTATTAATTGTTAGTGGGTTAGTGGACTGTCAAATTTTAAGATCCTACCTTACAAGCAAGGCCGCACGACCAGAAATCGACCCTGGCATTTTGAGCCCACAGGCCCACCTGTAGGAGGTGGGACCTTTGCCTGGCAAAAAGGGGATGGGACCTCGTGGAAAAAGGGTGTGGCATCAGTAAAAGGAGGCGTTACACATTATGGAACACACCGTAATGCCACATCATTCTGAGTTAACCAGAAATTTCTCCTCATTCTCTCCTAAGGATCCGTTGGCTACATATTTTTTGACCAAGTTCCCAAGGTCTTTAATGATCCTCTTTGAGGCGTCTGTCTTTAATTTTTGGTAGGTTTGGGAATCTTCTAGGTGGGTTCTAACAGCTGTCTCATACCATTGTCGATCCATGACTACTACTCCCCCACTACTCCCTTTCCTTCAAGCAGCTTGTGTTCATTCTGTAGCCTAGCCCAAAACACTGTTTCATGGGTGTGCTTCTGGAGACCTATTGAACTTCTAAAAACGATGTTACATAGAAAGAACAGTCGTGTAAATTATTACAATTTCTAAAAATATTGTCCTTGTATTGCTACAATATATAAACATTTGTTTCTAGTGTTCAGTTCCAGATTATGTCCTGACCAGTGTTTCCTGTTGGAGTAAAGGTGTGCACACACTAGACCACAGGTCTTCAACCTGTGGCCCTCCAGATGTTGTGGAACTACATGTCCCAGCATGCCCTGAGGTTTTTTGGCATGCTCTTATAGGAAAAAATGTGGCAATGCATGTTGGAACATGTAGTTTCACAACATCTGGAGGGCCACAGGTTGAAGACCCATGCACTAGACTAATGTTTTTTTGACTATTTCCGACCGACCAACCATTTCGATCGGATGCACGCTCCCGTGGATCTTTTTCTGATCTTACATGCTGCATGAAAGATCAGAAGATTTAGCAAAAGATCCATGGAAACGCACACGGGATCTTAAGAGAAATCTTTGGTGAAGATGTGCGCTTGCCTGAAATCTTTTATCCAGGATGGACAAAAGATTTCAAGGCTAATTTAGCGCACAACTTAAGATCGCAGATCTTTCCAGTGTGTGGGCACCTTAAATGTAACTCCTTTAAATGGTTTGAGGCAGATAAACTAGAAATTACAGTGGGCCCAAGCACAATGGGAGTAATACCCCTTTCACACAGAAAATGAAATTCCCGGGTGAAGCTGTTCCACGCGGGAATTTCATAACTTACAGGGGTCCTTTTTCTGTGTGAAAGGATCGATCTGGTTCTTAAACTCCGGGTTTCCGACCCTGCAAATGACCAGGGTCGGAGACCCGGAGTTTAAGATCCGGATCGACCCTTTCACACAGGCGAAAAACTTGTGTAATAGAGCATATCTCTGGGTCTAAATTTTAGTCCCAGAGATTTGCTCTCCTGTGTGAAGGGCATCTGACAGTGAGCGACCGAATAACCAGGTACCCAAAAGCTGGGTAATTGCCGGGTCATTCGGCCACAGCTGTCTGAAAGTGGTATAACTGGGATATGTTTCTTTACCATACCAATATAAATGTAATACAAACAGTGTCATTCAATTAACAGACTTTACTGGGACGTTACAGTGTATTCTGGAAAACAATGTAAAATAGCTTTTTTTTTATTTTGCAAATAAGACGTTATTTAACAGAACAAGTAGCAAAAAGACACCTGGCACTACCGAGTTGCACTAGTAGAAGGGGCTGTTAACGTGAAAGGAGGCTACATGTGGCTGGACACATCTGTTTGTAAGCTAAAATTGTGGTTGTTTGCATTGCAGAATAGTGTACAAGGTTACATTTCGCATTTCTTGATCTGCCAACTAGTGACAGAAGTAGAAATCCACATTCAATAATAATGGGGCAGATGTATGAAGCCTTAACAAGAGATAAATGCAAGGGTGATAAGGAGAGATAAACGTCCAGCCAATCACCTGCTAACTGCCATGCTACAGGCTGTGTTTGAAAAAAGTCAGTAAGGAGCTGATTGGCTGGATGTTTATATCTCTTTATCACCCTTGCATTATCTCTTGTTAAGGCTTCATGCATCTGCCCCAGTGTAGCTTAAATTGACTTTACAGTATTTTTGTATTTCTGCTCATCCATTGTACCCATAAGCATCTGGGTTCCAGAGGTCTATTCTGCCTCAAGAAGTTAGTTTGAATCCTATGTGCCAAATTGTTTTATTGAATAATTGCTTCTATATATACTTCATAAAGACACATTTGGTCACCTTTTACAAGCTGTGCAGGGAATATGCATCCACTTGGAGAAGATGTTTTGCTGCATAGGCTACAGTTTCTTTGAATTTAGAATGGCTGTTTACTTTTCTCAGAGATATATACTATTATGAGTGCATTTATATCACAGCTGACAACAGTTGAGTATAGAAATGTACTATTGAATCATAGAATATTATCACTTCCTCCAGTTGTGAGGCTGACATGTAATACTGTGTGCGGTGTGTTATATGATGATAAATATGCTGATCAAACCAACGCCACTAAAAATACTGCTGTACTAAGGAGCAATGTGACATGAGAGAAATAAAAGGTAAATGACTCGAGTACATGTAAATGGTAATCCCATCTACGGATGTGTCCTTACTTGGCTTGGCTCTCAGAGTGACACATATTCAATAGAGTGGTGAGATGGTGTACTCTGTTAAGGAAGCCATCTCACTCCAAGGTTTTGCAAGCCTAACGTATATTTTCACAACAGAAATAAACTTATTTGGACACGCTGCCACTACCACCTCTGCTTAACATAGCGCTTTGTTTGTGAAATGTCTCAATACAAACAAAAATAGCAAAAGATTAGTAAAACTTTTCACCTCAGAAAATAGCAAAAGATGCATGCAGTATAAATCTAGTCAGGCAATGGGACCGCGCATTGCTGTATGATATACACACGGAGCGATCCGTGCTTAATTTCTTAGCGGTCTAGTCAGATCGCTTATAAATAGCCCTGGAATCACCCCTTGTGTATGCCCTATCAGAGTTTGCAAATGTGTTCACCTGTGACAATAATAAATACCATTGTGTTATATAAACAGTTTCTTATATATTCAATTGATGCCAGATCCATTCCGAAATTCTTTTGATGGAATGTATCCGGCATCCATTATTCAATGCTGCAGCAAAAATCAAACATCTGATTTGGCCACTGATTGATGCTTAACCGGCCGGTGCAGTAACCGGGTGAGCGTGGCAGCGAGAGCTGGGATGGGGCCGGGTGAGCGGCAGCAGTGGGTACAGGAGCCGGCGGGAGGGTGGGGGCATCGGCGGACAGGAGGACGGCACCGTGTAACCTGCTGCTGCTCACCCGGCACCATCCTCCCTGCCCCAATCCGGCATCTTTTTATATCGGATTGAGATTGACGGAAACACAGCCAAACCCTAAGGTTTTGGCTATGTTTTGGTCAAAAGCAGATATGCTTCAAGAGATTAAATATCTCTAGCTAACTAAATCAGTGCATGCAGTAAAAATCTAATCAGATTGCTTAGAAAATGACTGCAAATCTCTCGGTGCGTACAGAATGAGAGATACTGATCGCAATCTCTCATTCTGATCCACTACCTTGGCCTTTTTTTGCTTAAGCAAAATTGCTTAGCAAAAATCTCTGCGTGTGTATGTGCTCTCCATGGGAGATCTTGACTCCAGCAAAATTGCTTAGCACAGATCTCTACATGTGTATTCCCCTTAACTCCTTTCCCTCCCCAGATGCTGTCAGGGAATGAAGCGGTACCACAGCCTGTTTTGCCTCTGGAGGGCACCACAGCCTTTGTTGCATCTAGGGAGTGGATGGTGAGGGATTCCCCATTTTGTCAGTCCTGGGCCCCCAGTTTCTGGAAGAAACTACTGCAAATGGCATGCGTAATGTACATTGCTGCACTTTTGACAATTACCTTTTGAGTGCATATTGAGATTAGGAGGTTATTAATAATACTTTTTTTTTTCCAAATATGTTACTGTAAGTAATTGTCTGTACATACCCCAGATTGTCATGTACTGTGTCATAGACAGTAATTGCCCATTTCATGAAAGACCTAGGCGCCATGTAATACCCCTTTTACAACCCGGGATTTTGCCTGGTGGACCCGGGTCAGTGTCAGTGTGAAAGGGGTGTCTGGAAATAAAAGGTGGGGGGCAGTGTAAACGGGTGTGACAGAGCATCCTGCAGTCAGTATGGAGGTTGGGGGCGCACACAGCCTCCACTGTGATCGGCTGTACTAAAAGGTCTATAGCACAAGTCCTTTGCATGACTTATTTTACATTCTACTGCAGAAAGCAACGGAGTCTGGAGAGCAGAGAGGACAGAGGTGCCTAGTGTCTAGTTCAGTTCTAACACATATATTCTGTCTGCATGTTACCATGTAGTGTTAGTAAGGAGCCAGGCAGTAGTCAAACAGAGAAAATCAATATTCCGCTAAATAAAAAAGAAAAGAAAAGCCTGACCTTTTAAATGTGTATAATGCATAAACTAGGTAAATGTAAATAATCCTGCATTTTGCCCTTTACCTTCAGTCGCATACATTTTATTTAAGTAGGGAACCTTAACGGATTCATGTACATGCATTTTGCTAGTGTACGTATTGATTTTCATCCCACATTCATTTTGAAAGGGAAGAGGGAAAAGCTAGTGTACTACACACACAGCCACACAACTTCCAGGGAGGATTACAGGATTTTATTACTTCACATTTCTCCCTGTGCTTTTGAAATACAGCTTGTAAGGACATTTTTCAGCTTTAATGGGACAAGCACACACCGCTGTTTTACCAAATGCATTACGCATAGTTCATGCGAAACATTGGAGGCTTAGGGCAAAATGAAAGTACGTAACACTGATAGAACATTGATTTATAGAAGGAGAACTTGGAGCTGGAAATATTTACTTACCCTGTATAGATCTGAAAACAATAACGGCGCATAAGTATTCCATTAGAAAAATAACAGTGATGATCAGCCTACTACTCTCAGCAAAATCTGTAAAATTTATCCAGTCCATCTCCCCCCCCTCTGTAAAATCAATCCAGTCCATCTCCCCCCCCCCCCCCCTCTGTAAAATCAATCTATCCCATCCCCCCTCCCCCCTCCTTTAATTTTTGTGGTGTTACTCTTCCTATGAAGCTGCTGCTATGCCATTTGTGTCATTCCCATCAATGGTTGCCACCAATAGCAATAGTGCAACTGGTCATCAATTGGTTTTACCTATCAATAGTTATCCATTTTCTTTGACTTGTTGGCTGGTGGGCCAATCAGAATCTGGGGACAGAGATTCCCAGTGGTCGGGGGCGGAGCTTGACTCAGTGTCCTGGCCCCTTGGGGAAGAATAAAAAACAAACAACTATTCAGTTAGGCTTGCCATCCATGGAGGTAAACCATCTGGTTCTCTCCCATCAATGGCAAATGGTTCTACATCCGCCATAAACCATTGATAGTTAGGAATCATTGATGGTTGATGGCCATTCCTACTATGACATAGTAACAGCTGGAACTTGCAAATCTTAACTGTAGCAAAATGATCGTTCAAGTTTAGATGCATCTCTAATCTCTAAAAATGCTTTACTTGTCCACAAACACATTGGCGTGTTTATCTAACAGATATGGCCACCATCCAATACTGCACTTCATATGCACATCATGGTTGCTGACTTTCTGGTACAGATTGGTACAGTGGGAGGGCAGTTGCGGGCAGCGGGTTTAGTTATAAGGGGCGGGGCAATGCATAGGTGGCACGTGCAGGCCTTTCTGCTATAAAATGCCAAGATTGATGGCATTGTACAGTGGGAGGCTTATCTATAAATAGTGTCATTGTCTTCTTGGATCTAGAGGGTTAACTAGCAGCAGTGCCCAGCTCAGGGAGTCTTAGCCACTTTTCTTTGAATCCAACAGCACCACCCGCAAAGATTTATCCATCTTCCACTAGTCTACACTGAAGCTATGACAGTGTGGTATAAATGGGTGATTGGCTGGAGCCGGCACTTTTAATATTAAATGCGATTGGCTCCTCCCCATCTATCTTGGGATCATTTGGTCTACAGCATGATGGTCGACAGTCATTAGGTCGACATGGGAAAAGGTCAACATGGGTCTAAGTCGACATGGTACGAAGTCGAAAGGTCATTAGTTCGACAGGTCGTTATTTAGACAGGTCATTCGTTCGACAATGTCTAGGTCGACAGTCAAAAGGTCGACATGGGGTTTTTCACAATTGTTTGACCTGAATGTCAACACAGTCGACATGGACACAGTTTCAAGTGCACCACACCACATCCCCTCGCGTCGCTCGCTATGCGTCGGGCATGGTGCTTCGCTGCACTCGGCACACTATTTTATTCTCCCACCACGCCCTAGTGGATGGTAGGGCATGAAATACTGCATGTCGGCTCAAAAAACAGAGAAAAACCCCATGTTGACTGTCGGCCTAAACATTGTCGAACTAATGACCATTCGACCTAGAATCATGTCAACCTTTCCCCATGTTTACCTTTTCCCATGTTGACCTAATGGTGTCGACCTAATGACTGTCGACCATCATGCTGTAGACCAAATGACTGTATCCCCTTAGAAATGTGCCCTAGGGAGACAGTCACTCTGGGCAATGCTCTTTTATTCTTTTTAAACAAGAATTTTGAGGACAGGCAGAGAGCTCCTACTGCCCTTTTCTACCTGCACCTTAGTAGCTGCCATATCTATCAGCCACTGCTTCGTGAGGCTGGTGTCTGGTTCCTTAGATGCCTGTCTGAAGGGGTGACCTGTATCAGCTGCTTCTGTCTGGGTCGCCATGATTTATTGCACATCTGGCCGGAGTAATTAAAACAGTGTTACCTTGCTAGCGGGAGAAGCGACTTTGGGCCAAATGTATTATGTCTTAACAAGTGAAAAAGTGGGGGAGTGTTAGGGCTGTTTCACACAGTACGGTTCCTGCCGCACGGTGAAATCCCGTACGGCCAGGGAGCCGTGCCACACTCAGCAGTTGTGAATGGACACTATTGTGTCCATTCACACGGGACGGCCACGGCCCGGCCGCACGGCTGCAGCCGGATCCCCCCACTGGAAGGGACGGCTGCCGGGCTGTGGCCATCCCTGCCATTATAAAATTCTGAGTGCGGCGCGGCTCCCTGACCGTACGGGATTTCACCGTGCGGCAGGAACCGTACTGTGTGAAACAGCCCTTAAAGGACCAGCCAATCTGCCCCTAACTGCCATTTTAGAGGCTGTGTTTAATAAATTACATTCAGGAGCGGATTTGCTGGCCCTTTATCACTCTCCACTTTATCACTTGTTACAACTTAATACATTTGTATCTTTGTGCGGTTCTTTCCAGCCAGTTTGCACTGCATTCCCCGACTTTCAGTGCTCTACCTTAGATGTGGTTCACACACTGCACAGCTATGTGGGTCTGACTGCTTTACAATGCTGCAAAGCTGCTGTGGCCTGCTTGTAGATAGATTCTAGCATATTTGATTCACTTGGGTAGCCGTCAAGCTTACCTGTCTGGCAATAAAAGCTTTTGCTTGCAATGGTCATAGCTTGCAATACTTGGTCATAGCCACTACCATCTTTTACTTAGGACTATTCGGAGCTTGATTAATAGCCCCATCTTGCCACCAGTTAATTGGTAAAGTCTTATAACATGTCTTGCACGTTAATCTGTTCATAGTTTCATATCTCTACATTATAATTATTATTATTATTATTATTTTATATTTGGAAGCAGGAAATGGTGCTAATGTGCTGTAAAAACAACGTAGCCTGTCACCAGAGCTGTATGGCAGAGTGGGTTAGTGTTTGTGAAGTCCTTTCCATGCTCTTTCGTTCAGTTTACTTAATGAAACTTTAGTAATACAAGTTCAGTAACTGAGACGCATGTGAAGGCTTGAGTTACTCCAGAGCTTACAGCAAGCAGACAAATCCTTTACACGGGAGTATCCTCAAGGCCACAAGTGACTGCAGAATTTATCAAGAAAACTGATTGGAAATAGTAGTGAAATTGAGGAAATCAGTGGCAACATACATAGAGCAGTGAGGGCTTACTGATGAAAGCATTACATTTAAATTGTTTGATAAGAGTTTCTACTGTGCTTCATCCGGGGAGAAATCCTGCTATGACCTAGCATTACGGAGATAAAGGCTTGAAATCTGTCTAATGTAGTTTATCTTAGGCACCCTGCATATTATGTGTTTTAAGTATTTTTTTTTGTACTGTAGTTATTTGTTATTCTTGTTATTATGTAATCAGCTACTGTGGCAGTTGTCAATTTGCCAGGTAAAGCTGGCAAAACATCTACGGATTGATTGTCAGATCTGGCTGGTTGGAACAAACACCTGGTAATAACTGAATGACCGTTTTTGGCAGTTTTCCAGCATTTCAAAGCAAAAGGTCAACTGTCATTTGCTCTCATCCGTTACCAGGTTTTTGTTCCAACCAGCCAGATCAGACAATAAATCAGTAGATGTATGGGTAGCTTATACAATAAGGTAAAATGTACCTAAGAATAGGTGATGTATTTTACTGCATTGTCCATTCAGCACATACACTGGGGGTCTAAAAGAATAATAATAATAGATTACAAATTCAAATTTGATGGTGCATTTAATGTGTCAGGTGCATGTTCCCAGGCACACCCTTGGTTCCCATTTTCCCAAATATATCCTTCCTTCCGGGTGTCCATGTTACTGCTCATGGGACTTTTGAATGATCAATTTAGCACTTCTTAATATGAGTAAAGGAGTTTTTATAATAGAGGATGATTTTGCAGTAGCATTTATAAAGTGAGAACTGCTTATCAAACAGTTACCATAATATAGTGGACACTATACAAGAGGAAGGAAATGTTTAACATATTCAGGGAAGTTGGTAACCATGCAGTGGTTGGTATAATTAGCATTTTATTTATGTAGCACCAGTGCTTTACAATTAGGACCAAAGCCATAATGAAATGAAACTCTAATAACCGATAGAAAAGTGGTTGGTAGCTTACAGTCTATATAAGTGATGACTAACCTTGACACTCCAGCTCGTGTTGAATTAAACATCCCAGCATGCCCTGCATCAGTTTTACTATTTGGCCATGCTAAAATTGATGCAGGGCATGCTGGGATGTGTAGTTCAACAACATATGGAGTGTCCAGGTAAGCTATCACTGGTCTATATGGATTTACACATTTCATATGATAAGAACTATGTATGGACAGTGATGATCGCTATCATCTCTGGGGGCAAAGCCACACAGTGCATAGACACTGAGTGGCTTTCCCCCTGCCCGGCACGCTCAGCGGGGAGAGGATGGCATTACATAGCGCAGCGCTATGCAAATCTGTCCTCAAAGCCGCTCATCTGCTGTTATTACCAGCAGATGAGTGGCTTTCCCGGCGGTGATGCGGGAGCACGCATCAGTGCTGACTGCTCATCGCCGGGCCATACACACTGGGCAGCTTTGAGCTGAAAGCCGCTCAAACTTGCTGTTTTGATCGGGTTTCAGCTCAGTCGCCCAGTGTGTAAGCCTGTAAGGGCCTTAAGTGCTAATTATTGCAGTTGGTACAGCTAGATTGAAAAATAACTTGATGATTGTAGTATCTAGCCACAAAGCAAAGACTGCCCTGGTTAGCGAGTTGTGTAAATGCATACAGAACATTAATCTTGTGTGAAATATTTAGAAGCAGTAGTGTGCAATATGTGTTGTCCTGCTGTGGAACTACACATCACAGCATGCCTTGCCACAGTTTTAGTACTCTCTCTAATAGGAAAACTGTGGAAAGAATGCTGAGATGTGTAATTCCACTTTTGGGCTACAGGTTGTGCTACTCTGGTATAAATGGGTCGAATTTAGTAATTGCGGGTGCTTTGGAATTTGACCAGTAGCTTGAAAAATTGATTTATTATTATTTTTTTTATTTTTTTAGGGACAAGTGAAGTTTTGAAGACAAGAAAGAAGCATTATTATGCAAGTGATGGCATTCCTATAAGTAGATATAACTGCTCAAGAGACGCTGATCAGAGGGTGAGTTAGGAGATATTTTGAGATACTATAAGCAGAGAAATAGCTTTACTGTAATGTTATTACACCAACATTGGGGTGTTAACAGGAATATTCTAAGAGGATGTGGCCCCAGTTCTGCTGTGCTTCAGTTTACTGTTCATGCACAGGACTCCAGAAAAATTGGTGTTGCAACCATTTCCCTGGGGATTCCCAATACTAAAAAAATGTATTCAGCGTGCGTGCTGTGGGCACCCCTGGACCTGAGGGGCCCATATGCATTTCTCACTTACACATATGGCAGTGGGCATTGTGTTATCAGGACCGTGGGACCATAGGCGAATCTAGAATTATGGTAATAGGTGGTCCCAGAACTAGGCACAATAGCAGGCGGACCTCTGCGCAGCGTAGCCGCGTGGCAAAAAGGGGGGTGGCCTCATGTGAAGGAGGCGTGGCATCACAAAAAGGGGTGTGGTATTACACTTTGACCATACACAGTAATGCCCATTACACATTTTAGCAAACTCCGTAATACCCATTACACATAAAGCCACATGCCGTAATGCCAATTACACATAAGGCCACACACCATAATGCCCATTACACATTGTGCCACACATCATGATGCCCATTACATACTATATAATAAAACTGTAATGCCCAATACATATTTGCCACATAAGTGCTGCTTACCTATGTGCTCATTGCTAGGGGGCTCTTGCTTGATGGCACCATAGTACCCATTACACATGATGCCGCACACCATAGTACCCATTACACATGATGCCGCACACCATAGTACCCATTACACATGATGCCGCACACATAATGCCCCTTACACATGATGCTGCACACATAATGCCCCTTACACATGATGCTGCACACCATGCTCCCACTCCCCTCCTGGTGTCCCCTCTAGCCGAGTGGACATTTGAAATATTGTGCGCGTTGTTGTTGTGCGTGACGTCGGGGGAGCACACCGGGCGCCGGCACCACATGATTAAAGGGGGGGGGCGGGCTGAAGTGAAAGCGGGGAGAAGAATTGGAGCGGAAGCTGCAGGGGTGACAGTCATTGACAGCTGGGCAGAGAGCAGGGGGCTGCCCGGCTGTATTCAGGGGATGCTGTTACGATCCCGGCGGTCGGGATCCCGGCGTTCAGAATCCCGACGCCGGAATCCCGACCGCCGAAATGCCGACACTTTCTCCCTCCTGGGGTGTCCACGACACCCCAGGAGGGAGAATAAATTAGTGTGCCGAGCGTAGCGAGGCACCGGGCCCGCTGCGTGGCGAGCGCAGCGAGCCCGCAAGGGGGGGCGATCCACGTCCCCCCCTTGTCGGGATTCCGGTGTCGGGATTCTGAACGCCGGGATCCCGACCGCCGGGATTCAATACTGAATCCGTATTCAGAGCACTGCAGGTTATGGCTGTTTGAAATAATACCCCTTTCACAACAGAAAATGCAGGAATTTACCCGGGAATATGGTCCCTGTTTTTTCTGGTGTGAGGGGGAGAGACAACCACTCCCCTCTCCCTACCCCACTTTAACCAACCAGCTATATCTTTGGAACCAACTGACCCATTTACATGAGACCAATACCATATAGAAGAACTTTTGAGTTGGCTTCGAATGATTTTGGTCCCGTGAAGCTGGGCTGTTTGGTTCCAGAGAAATCTGCCCTCAAAGAACATAAACAGTCATGAAATTACATTTAAGAAAAAAAAAAAAAAAAAAACGGTTTAACCTCAATATCGCTGGAACCAATTAACCCATATGGATCCAGCCTGGTATCAGATTGAAGGCCCAGCGATTTGGGTTAGACTGAGATCAACCTCGAGCTTCATTGATGCCGAAGGGGGAACTGGCAGCCATTGAACTGGGTGGGGGTCGGAACTAGCGGGTCCCATGTTATCCTATAGGGAAAACGTTCCAGCTTTGCCTGGCGGTATCTCCGGTTCCCAGGTGGCTAGAGACACGGGGCTGGGCTTGTTGGAAAGCCCCATCCCTCAGCTACATGGGTGGTCCTGTGCACCCCCGGACCACCCCCTAGATTTGTCTATGCGTGGGACTGACTACATCAGAAGGCACATCTTTGTCACAGAGGGTGCATGGCAACTCGGGGGAGGCAGATGCATATAGAACCTATTCACTGCTGCTCTTGTAAGCAGTGTTAGTGGGTCACCCTTCCCTAGTATCTGACAGCTCATGACAGCAGAACCCTCCCATAAGGACTGCCCCCCTGAATTGGAATGGTTTGGAGGTATGTTATTTATAAGCAGAAGTCTCTTATATTGAATTTGAATATAAAATGCAGGCACCTCGTGTAGTGAAAGACAAGTTATTTTCAAGAAGCTGCTTGAAATTCAGTGCATGGTTTCTATTCATCCAAAATGTCCTATAGCTGTGGTTCTTAAACGTATATAAATCACAGCACCCTAGAGCATCAAAATGTTTTTTTTTTTAATATACCACTAGATCAAACGTTTCTTATTGTGAAATTCAGAAAAACATATTGCATTAAGTAAATTGTCTTTATATGTCACCTTAGGTTCAGTTATGTGGTGACTAACAGGATTTCCTTCTGTTTATCCACATATTTAATGTTTGGAAGTTACAAGCACTGGTTTTGTCTATTACATTGACCATAAATCATTTTAAATGGTCCTGGACCAACAAATCAGATGTGAAACCACTGCCCTATATTATACTGTTCTACTTTTGCCATATTGGAGGTCAAATGGACAACTGTGGCGGCATAAATATACAACTCTTTTAATCTTGTCGTATGGGAGGGTGGTGATGTAATTTCACCAATTTGACCTCGACCCACCCACTTCCAATTGGAAGGATTTAAGATTGTGACATACTCTACAAGCAGTACATATAAATATCCCAGATATTTTAAGAGTGTAGTTTAGGCAATTCTTTCTTATACGTTATACATAGAAAGCACGGATTCAGTATCACATAGTCTCTATGGTCTACACTACATTTACAGTTTTTTTATCTTTTTGTTGTTTTCGACTTCATGTCTACATATGTGTGGGTCCTAAACTGGCCATACACTGCTGCGATCTCCCCCTGCACTGTATGTCCAGCTGAGCCCCCCGGGACCTTCCCGGGTGTCAGGGTCACATGCGGTTCTTTCACATGTGATGGATTCCATTCAACCCCTGTTCACCGCCGACTGGAGGAGGGTCCAAGATTGGACCGGCATGCAGGTCCGACCTCCGACTCGGGTCCAATGCACACTTGACCGCGCATCGGACCTGAGTGCTCAACACACGCACCCGATTTGGGGAAATTTGTCGTCCAGATCCTTCGGGAACAGGTGAAATCAATCACATTCAAGGCCCCCATACAGTACAGCAATTTGGGGTGATGTGTAACGCATATGTGGATGTAGTTCAGTATGTGGGCCTTGGAATGTGGCATGGTAAAACTACTTGCTAACATAGTTAAGCATTTTTTTTATACAATCATTTTTTTCATTTTTTACAATAAAATCGGGATAAAAAAGGAATAAACGGACATAGAGAAGGACATTAATCAGAAAGGTACAGGCCGATCCATGTGTTTTCATGAAATTGCGTAATTTTTTTAAAAAAAATTCTAGGTGAAAAATAATGGACTCTTTGAACCCTATTGTATTCAATTGTAGGCGTTTTCGCAGAACATTTGTAGAGCATGAGGTTTCCTAATGCTTAAAAAGTAGTATTTACACTTCAATCTGTGGGTTGCAACTAAACCTGCTTACTTGTTCCACATATAAAAGCTACTTATAGAGCTGTCAGGCTTCCAAACAAAATCATTGTGTTGATATCATGAGGAATGTGACATTATTTTATCTGAGAAAAGATCATCAAATAAATTTCAGCATGGAAAACGCATAAACAGAATGGGAAAAGGATTTCTAAAATATTTAATGTTTATCTAAATTATGCATTTTACTGCCAAAATTGATGTTAATGGAAAGCAAAATGTAGGAACACAGAACTAATAGAATATTATGATATTTCTGATTTTTTATTATAGTTATTTATTTATTTTTTTACAGTTAAATGTTGGGATATTTATGTTTAAAGAAATTCTTCCCCTAATGTGCTGTAAAGGTTTTTGACCATCTAACACTGTCTGGATTGGATTTCTGTCACTGTGTTTTGTTGCAGGCATTGGTTTTCTTGACGCGTTTTGGGGTGTAGGGTTTCTTTTTACTGTCAGCTGTTACTGACCACTCCTTGTAGTTCTTGGCACGTAGACACTCATTGACCGAGTGCCAACTGTTCTCCAGATGTAGGAGAGAATTTGCTTTCACCACCAATCTCCCTCACTATTACCTCATTCACTAAGTGTTTGCTTGGGGTGCTGGTTCAACATGGCACCAGGGGGAAATGGATTGAAGGATTATCACTTCCCTGTAAGGTCACAGAAAGATATTCAGGGTTTGCGGGGACTTATAATACGAATTATGTTCTTGCTCACTAGTAGCTCTGAAAAGATTAGACATCCCTGTTCTTTATGGAATATAATAATGTACCAACTTTACATGGGTCATTGGTTGCCATTGGGTAATCCTGCCTTCTGCTCTTTAACCAATTATATTTGATCCACATACTGTGGCAGATGTATTATAATACTTCCTGCTTCGCCTCATTAACCGAGCGAAGCAGGAAGGGACACTGGCAAGATGTATTAACATCTTGTCCACCGGAGCGGGGCAGCGCAAACTCCCCCCTCCGGCGACAGCACATCAGTTCAGACTGACGCTGTCTCTGCAGGCCCAGCCAGCTCCCTGGGCATTCATGAGCTCTCCCTGTTATCACGCGATCTTGAGCGCAGCCTGCAGCCAGCAGCCAGCAGCAGGGCTAGCATTGTCCCTGCAGTGGGAATAGGACAATGCTAGCTCTGAGCTGGCAAAGCGACCTGGGCGTCTTAATGCCTAGGAGGCTGTTAATACATCGCTCAGCGCTGCTAGTTGCTGGGGGGGAATTGAAGGTGTCATTTGTGCCAAGCATTAATCGGTGGGATGTCCCATCCAAAGAGATGTAGACTAGGTGTACCATACAAATCAGATGCGTGGGAAGACCCCAGGGCTGCAGTCTCTGTGAAATGGTGTTGGTGCAATACTCCAACACAATTCATACAATCTTGGGTGTAGGAAAATACTAAGATTTTTCTAGGGTGGTTTGTGATGGGGAATGTGCATTTCTGGCAGTGTGGGACCTTAGTATATTTTCATAACCCTAATCTTCCTTCTGGTAAATATTTAGTTCTATGGGCAATTTCAGCCCTGGTACAGTATGTGTGCTGAATAACTTTCGAATAGCAAGACAGAGGTGACTGTTCATTCTTAATCCTTCTGGATCTCTCCGCAGCATTTGACACTGTGGACCATGTGATCCTAATTGAGCGCCTGAAGAATTTCTGTGGACTGGATGGCACAGTACAAAGCTGGTTCTAATCTTTTATCACCGGCAGGTCACCGAATGTCATTTGGAGTATATTCATCATTACCAATGCCACTTCCATGTACTGTACCACAGGGCTCTAATCTAGTTCTATGCTTTTTGCGGCATACCACTGGGTGAAATAATCAGATGGTATGGCCTGGTTTACCACTACTATGCAGACAACATACAACTGTATCTGTCTTTAGCTCCAGGTAGTGAGATCCCAATAACAAACCTAAATGGCTGTCTCCAGGAGAGGATGAGTGCCAGTTGGCTGCGGTTGAACCCTGATGAAACAGAGGTCCTTATGATAAGCCACAGGACAAGACTGCAGCATGACAACTAACGGGACTTAGACTGGGAGGTCCAAAACTATAATACACTGAAAATTTGTGGAATGTTGTCTTTGTTCTGGATAGCGGCTTAACCCTTAAACATCAGATATCGGCCACATTCAAATCCTCATCATTTCATCTAAGGAACATAGCCAGAATCAAGCGTATCACATGCGATTAGGCATTTCATGTGCCAAGTTTTGCATGTGATAAATCGCATGCAATTTATCACCTGCAACTCCCGGGGAGCTGTAGCCGGAGGGAGCAGGGGGGCGTCTGACGCCGGCGAGGGGAGCGGGGGAGGGTGCCCACGACCAGAGATCTGGGCGGAGGGAGCGGGGGGGGGGGGGCACAGGGAACCAAGCTGGGCAGGGTAAGCAGTGTAGCACTTTAAAAAAATAAAGAAAAAGCCCATGCAAATGAATGGGCAGCTACTGATTGGCTGAGAGAGGTCTCAGGCAATCAATGGCTGCCTATTCATTTTTATGGGCTTTTTTTTTTGCCCTGTATTGTCTTCCCCTGCCCTGACCCCCCTGCTCCCTCTGCCTGGCTCTCTGGTAGCTGGCATCCCCCGCCCGCTGCTGTCCCCCACCCGTTTCCAGGCTGCACATAAGATTTAGCAAATCTTATGTGCAGCCCGTCCGACCTCCCGACTCCGATGCGCATGGGACTGCAAATCGGGTCGGAAGGGATGTCTACATGTGCGATTTTTGCCAATTTCATGGGCAGAATAACCTGAATCAGCTGAAATTGTGCCCAAATCGCATAGTGTATGGGGGCCTTGACATGCATTTGTATCATCATGCCTAGACTACTTTCAGATGTTAGAAAATGCAGCTGCAAGGCTATTAACTACCCTGCCCCTCTCCAGTCACATAGCACCCATTCTTTACTCCCTTCACTGGCTACCTGTAAGATTGTGAATTGTTTTTTAAGATTGGCCTAATGACTTACAAAGCCCTTCATGACCAGAGACAAAGTACTTGTAGCAGCTTCTGATTCCTTACTGCCCTTCTCGATTACTGCTATCTGCAGATGATGGACTATTAACTGTAGAATCTGCCTGAACTCGTCTGGGGGTTACATTTTCAGCTTTGTGGCTTTGATTCTGTGAAATGCCTCTCCTCACACAGTGTGCAAGGCATCCACTCTGGATTCCTTTAAAAATAAACTCAAGACTTTCCTGTTCTCAAGCATTTCCCTAATATCAACTGTTAAGCTTGTTTGTTTATTTTTTTGTACTGTAAAGGCAAATTTAAAGCACGTTGAGTCCTAATGGGAGAAAAGTGCTATATAGATAACACTAATTATTATTATTTCTAAGTGACTGTCTAGATCGCTTAGAAATTAAGCCTGGATCGTTCCGTGTGTATGGCCATCGGCGATGGCTATGCGAGGCCCCATGTGGTGCTATTGCTTGACTAGTTGTATACTGCATGCAGTATAAATCAAGCCATCATCAATGTTCTCTCACCTTAGAACACTGGCTGTGAAAGATCGCTCAGCACACAGCGCTGGCGCAGCGCTGTGTGCTGAGTGATACCAAATCAGCACAGACTCAACTCGCTCTGTGGGGCATTAGTTAAAATAAATTAGCTGTCATACAATAACATACCTTCAGCATCTAGAAATTTTCAAGGCAGACACAGTGCTGGTGACGGCGGCAGAGGTTCAGTATCTACTGAACAATAGAAATGTGCCTTAATTGACACAATTTGATATGAAATTATAATGGGAGTTTGAAATTTCTTTACAAATTAAATTCACTTCACGAATTCACCATATAATGGTTTCCAGGGTCCTATATTGTGCCTATATGCGAAGCAGACAACAGTTTCTAGAATGACATATAGGTATGAGAAGTTCATGCTATTGCAGCTCCTCCATTTTGGTGCCTATATAATTACCAGCGTTGCGGTGCCTGTTAATTTACCAGTGATAATTATACCCCGTTCTCACTACCGCAAAAACCCGGGTATTTGCCAGGGCAAGCAGTAATTTCCTGTGTCCTGTCTCAGTGTGAAAGGGTCTTTGTGAATTTCCCAGGTGTTATGCCCTGGGAATTAGACACCTTTTTTTGCAGGGGTTTTCCTGGGCAATACACGGGTTTATGGCAGTGTGAACAGCACAGACCTGTGTTTTTCACACATGATGCCAAAAAACAAGCTCATTGGGGGATGTAATTATGTGACAGCCAGCCAATCAAAGCGATTTGTACAAATTTCCCACCACCCAATCAAATTCCACACACTTGTTGGAAGGCAGACCATGGAAAGCAGTGTGAAAGGGGCAGACACAGGAAATTCCCGGGTCTGAGGTGCAGTATGAAGGGGGTGTGTTGATCTGAGAAGCTCTGTGTCCCGCCACAAATCCGGCAAGAAAAACCCAGGATTTTGCAGGGGCGGCAATGAGAACGCAGCATCACTAGCAGTGCAGTGCCTGTATAATTACCTGCTGTGCGGTGCCTGTATAATTACCAGTGTTGTGGTACCAGTTTAATACCAGTACCTTAGATTACCAGCTGATCTGTTTGCGATTTCTGGCCTAAACCATCAGTCTGTATGCAGTTATTCGTAGACTTGGCCATTTATCGTGACAAATGGTGTTCATGATGTTTTTTGGGGATGGAGTTTGCTCACGCTTATCTTTGCATACAGTGTCTTTTCTCTTGTACTCTGTGCAGACTGTTGTCATTGACAAAACTGCCTAATGCCGTTTTTTATGTCTTTATCCTTATGCTTACAAATCCCTTATCTAGTGTTTGAGCAATCCATCATAATTTCCTCCATGAATCATGACTCCATCATTGTTTACTAGCAGAAGTGAGATGACTCGTAGGATGAATAGTATAATGGCATGTCACATGAATTGATGGCACCGATGGTGCTGTAAGAACAAGCTTGGTACACCTTTTCTGTTCATTTTGTGTGTTAATTTTATTGCCTTCAGAAGACTTAATTCTAACCCTGTACCATTCTGCTATCAATCTGATCAAGTTGATGGCTCCCTGCACCTTAATTCTTGTATAGAAATCTCTCTAATGCTGGGTACACACCAGGACGACTAGGGCACGATTCTGTCAATTTAGATCCAATTCCGACCGGTTGTATGCAGATTGTATGTACTATCGTGTGTTTTTGACATTTATTTGATCCGATTCCGATCAAATGCGCGTTCACGCCGCTCGTTTGGTCGCATCTTTGGTCCTACGTGCTGCAGGTAGGATCCGTCAATCCCAGGCCGACCGACCGTCAATCGTATGCAGATCGTGAGTGTTTTTTGCCGCCTCCGTCGTCCGTCCGTCGGTGCGTCCGTCGTTTGATCCAGCCTATTTGAGTGGCATTTCCTAAACACTCCCCCGGCGCCATGTTTTTCCACATAGCAAACAGCGCTGGCGCAGCAGTTGGACTCTCCTTCTTGTCTCATCTCCCAGAACAACAACCTGGTATGTTTGCACTCCCAATGCTCTTCTATGCATGCCCACTGTTGCCACCAATGTATATAGTGTGTATAAAGCACTGGTTTGGCAACCGTGCACCCGACCATGTCACTGTTTTTTTTGGGTGGGCCCCATGTCTGTGTGTATACATATAACCAATGTCCACCATTGCAGTATTCCAAGCACTCCTCTCTGCTAGGCCCCATTCACCTGTGTGTGTGTGTTTGTGTATATATAGATATATATACATAAACCATTGTCCACCATTGCAGTATTCCAAGCACTCCTCTCTGCTAGGCCCCATTCACCTGTGTGTGTGTGTTTGTGTATATATAGATATATATACATAAACCATTGTCCACCATTGCAGTATTCCAAGCACTCCTCTCTGCTAGGCCCCATTCACCTGTGTGTGTGTGTGTTTGTGTATATATAGATATATATACATAAACCATTGTCCACCATTGCAGTATTCCAAGCACTCCTCTCTGCTAGGCCCCATTCACCTGTGTGTGTGTGTTTGTGTATATATAGATATATATACATAAACCATTGTCCACCATTGCAGTATTCCAAGCACTCCTCTCTGCTAGGCCCCATTCACCTGTGTGTGTGTGTGTTTGTGTATATATAGATATATATACATAAACCATTGTCCACCATTGCAGTATTCCATGCACTCCTCTCTGCTAGGCCCCATTCACCTGTGTGTGTGAATAGCAATCTGCACAATAAAATGTATAGTGGTTTTCATAAAAGTTTATTAACATTTTAAATACTTAAAACATAAGAACTAGGTAAACTGGTAACTATAACTATAAAAATTTAAATATGAAACAAAACATGGGTATAACTATAACAACTAAAATGGTTTTATCTTTTTACAGTCCCAATGTCCAACGCAAAGGAACAAGAGTTTTTGGAAGGGTTTATTGAAAAATATCGTACACACGAATGCCTGTGGCGAACAAAATCCAAGGAGTATTCAAACAAAATGAAAAGAAACCAAGCCTTGGAGGAGTTGGCACGCTACAGTCTTCCATTTCATCCAGAGGCCAATGTTGAATGGGTGAGGAAACGCATCCAGAATATGCGCACGGTGTTCTTAAAGGAACACAAGAAGATGGAGGCTGCAAAGAAGTCTGGTGCTGGAGTCGACGAGATGTATCAAACATCGCTCTGGTACTATGACCGGTTGACATTCACCCTCAGCCAGGAGTCGATGAGGACAGGAGTAGTCCTTATGGTCGAACATGAAAACCAAGAAGTCGCGGCGCAGGAGGAGGAGGAGAATTCGCAGTCTGCATCGGTGAGTCTATTTTTTTGGCTATCTAATTGATTCCTCCTGCCAATCCACAGCGCCCTCCCCATTAAAGTAGGCCATGTACTCTTCCCTCACCTGTTTGGCTCGTGCACTCCCTGTGTAGCGTTGTGTTGGGGTTTGCAAGGAGGATATCTGCACTACCTCCTCTGGCAGTTCTTGGTCTTCTTGGAGTGCTGTGCCTGTAGCCCTTTGCTGTGTGGCTTTTCTGCGGAGCAAATTGTGCAGGACACAGCACGCCGTGACAACCCAGTCAATTTTGTCCACCCTCAGGTTAATGGCAGTGTGAAAAATGCGAAACCGGCTTGCCAGGATGCCAAAAGCATTTTCCACAACACGCCGTGCCCTGGATAGCCTGTAGTTAAAGATCCTTTTGTCATGGTTCAGGCCCCTTTGCGCATATGGCTTCATGACATGCTCGTGCAGGCCAAAAGCCTCGTCAGCCACAAAAACAAAGTTAAGCCCCTGTTTAGTTTCCTGGACAGACGGCAAGTGAAGGGTGTTCGCTATGAGCCTTTCGTAGAACTTTGTGTCCTTGAAAGTGCCACCATCCGATGCACGGCCATTCCTTCCTACATCCAGGAAGATAAACTCATAGTTGGCATTCACCACAGCCATTAGTACAATGCTAAAATAGCCCTTGTAATTAAAATAGTAGGAACCACTATTGATAGGCTGGGCTATGCGGACATGTTTGCCATCAATGGCTCCACCGCAATTTGGGAAGTTCCATCGCTGTTCAAACTCCTCTGCGATGACTTTCCATTCATTCACGCTGGTAGGGAACTGAAATTAGAAGTAAATAGAATTGATTAGTAAACATGTTCAATTTTTTTACAGCTTGGTGACTACCCACCTGCAACCCCAGACCTATCTGTCCTATCTGAGAATGCATGCACATCTAACGAAGTTCCTACTCCGGCACGCACTCCGCCACCCACCCTGGAACCCACTCCACCACTCCCCCGTGCCAAAAAAATGCGTGGCAAAGGAAAAAAAGGAGAAGCAGCGGCACATGAAGAATTTATGATGCGGGCACATCAAGTCCTGCAAAGAAACCCGGACAAACATGACAACTACTTCACTTATGTGGCAGAGTGTGTTCGCAACATGGCTCCTGACCAGCAACTTACTTTTGAAAAGTTATGCATGGAGTTGGTGTATAATGGCAGTTTAGGGTATCTCAACAGTGGCACTAAAATAGTTGGCATTGGTAGTGCACCAGACACACCACTGTCATTAGAATCACCAGTGCCTACTCCGCCTGCCACCGTAGCAGGCCAGTCGAGCACAATTCCAACACATACCCAGTCAACACCTACACAGCCTTCTCAACCCCCCAAGTACCGTCAATTCTACAGTTCTTTACTGATAGAAGATCCAGAGTGTCCTGTTTTTGAGGATCTGTCTTAAAAAATAGGCTACTTTATCATTTACCATCGACATGGTCTCAGCTGCAGGTATGTGATGGCCACTGCTCACATGGCGTATGGCGCACATCAATGGGGCCGGGACCATTGCATCTGCGCCATGCGCCATGTGGGCCGCAGCCTTTACATATCTGCAGCAGACATCCTCTGCCACACAAGGGCCACAGTGTGTATTTTTGTTTATTTATATGCTGCTACCTGTACCTGCATTACCAGAGGGAGAACAGGATTCTCCTCAATCTGGATAGCAAACTCCATTTATTGCCCTTTTTTCTTTGCCAATAGTATGGGGTACTGTGCGGCAGACATGGTCTCGGCTGCAGGTATGTGATGGCCACTGCTCACATGGCGTATGGCGCACATCAATGGGGCCGGGGCCATTGCATCTGCGCCATGCGCCATGTGGGCCGCAGCCTTTACATATCTGCAGCAGACATCCTCTGCCGCACAGTACCTTATCCCTACTGTTGTAAGGGCATGTTCCAGAAGTTACCAGAGTGTCTTTTGTCTTGGTTTTCTACATATATGCTGCTACCTGTACCTGCATTACCAGAGGGAGAACAGGATTCTCCTCAATCTGGATAGCAAACTCCATTTATTGCCCTTTTTTCTTTGCCAATAGTATGGGGTACTGTGCCGAAGACATGGTCTCAGCTGCAGGTATGTGATGGCCACTGCTCACATGGTGTATGGCGCACATCAATGGGGCGGGGGCCATTGCATCTGCGCCATGCGCCATGTGGGCCGCAGCCTTTACATATCTGCAGCAGACATCCTCTGCCACACAGTACCTTATCCCTACTGTTGTAAGTGCCTGTTCCAGAAGTTACCAGAGTGTGTTTTTTGTTTTTTTATATGCTGCTACCTGTACCTGCATTACCAGAGGGAGAACAGGATTCTCCTCAATCTGGATAGCAAACTCCATTTATTGACCTTTTGTCTTTACCAATAGTATGGGGTACTGTGCGGCAGACATGGTCTCAGCTGCAGGTATGTGATGGCCACTGCTCACATGGCGTATTGCGCACATCAATGGGGCCGGGACCATTGCATCTGCGCCATGCGCCATGTGGGCCGCAGCCTTTACATATCTGCAGCAGACATCCTCTGCCACACAGTAGCCCGTACTTATTGGGAAAGTTTAAACTGGGTCATACATACTTAAATCTTTATATATAGTGTGTGTTTTTGTACAATATCTTTTATATATGGTATTATAATATATTTTTGTTGACACAATCTATTTACTATTTTACATGTTTTAACCATGAAAGGCCTAAAAAACCTGTTTCTGTCCTAGGCCTAAATTATAAATAAAAATATTTTGTTTGCACAATAAAGTGTACAGTGTATATTTCATCCTTACCTTGCAATACTGGTACTGCAGCACCTTCACAATGGCTTTGCAGGTCTCCGGGATGATGAGGCCCAAAGCTTGCGGGGAGATGAGGGATCCAAACTTTAGGTCAGCAAGAGACCGTCCTGTCGCCAGAAACCTCAGGGTGACCACCAGCCGTTCCTCAGCAGGGATAGCCATGCGATACTTGGTATCCTGCTTCTCGATGTGGGGAGTCACCAGACGCAGCAATTCCTGGAATGTGGCATCATCCATCCTCAAGAAGTTACGGAAATCGTCTGGGTTATTCTCCCTGATGTCCCTGAGCAGTGGCATGTGCGAACGAGTCTGACGCTGAAGTAGCCACTGCTTTGTCCAGCATGATCTTTCTCTCCTGCGCTGGGCTCTCTGACGCCTGAGCTTCAAAACTGCATAATAGAGCAGGTACTGTTGCTGGTGACTACCCATCACTGCATTCTCCATAGTGCAGGGTTAAAAGACACTTTGTAATGGCAGGCAAAACAAAGTAATGTGTAAATAGCTATGTCCAGCGTTCAGCAGGTATAAACCAAGCCTCACTAGTAACAAAGCAGAAATACACTGGTTTAAAATGGCTGCTGCTATTCCTATCCCCCTCTGCTAGTCCTCCCCCTCTGCTAGTCCAGCCCCTTCATTCAAATTTCAAAGGCCCATCTGACGACGGTCGCATGTGTTCTTGCAAAAAAAACAAAAACCAGCGATCCGACCGTCTTAACGACCATCGCGGGCGCATCGGGATCGGATCTAGATCGTTCCGCAAAAAAACACAATTTTTGCTAATCGTTTGCTGGGGACTGCCTGGGAGCTCCCGGGAAGTCCAAGGGAAATCGTTCCATGGTCGTCTATCGGTCGTGAACGACGGTGGTCGTCCTGGTGTGTACCCCACATAAGTTAAAGTAGGGATCTTTAGCCAGTGTCCTAAATAGGTAAAATTCAGACTATTCTCACCCGAACTAATGGTATTTGTGTGCGTTCATGCATACCCCTAATAAGGCTTTTTGTGTGCGCGCTCTCGCGATTTGCCTATTCAGTTGCAATTTTGAGCATACAGAAATTGTTGCTCACAGTAAAAAGTGAAAATGAGTAAATCTGTCTGTATTCCTCAAAAACCGCAACATTGGATACCAATATACAAGTTTGCCCCGCTGAGGTGATGTAAAAATGTTAAGTACGTTTAGCATGTTCCATTGTTCAGTTTGTGATGGAAGGTTTAGTTTACCTCAGTGCTTAAAGTAGTGACCAGGAAGAAGATTTATGCGCTGCACATGATAAATCCAAGCAGATCTATTTGCATCAAGACATCAATATGTGGAAATTGTGTTTCACTGGGGATACACATCTTGCTGCAATATCTGTCTCTGCGCATTTATTCAAGTCTGAGAACTAAATGTATTGAGTGTTCTGGAGTGGAATGCATGTTACCTTTGTTTTCTCTATGGTTAAAGGTTTTTTTTTTTTTCTAAAAGATTTTAATGCGAGTTACACAGCAAACGGTATTTTGTCATTCCTCTGTGCACATTGATTAGGCTTTCTTAATTTAAATATTGGCTTTACCACTGTATGGCAACTTTGCCTAGTTAGCTGGAATATTCTCATCTGGCATTATTGCTGTAATATCATGATTTATTAAGATGGTGAAAGAAATATTGACCTCCCTAATTGCTTCAACCTTGGCACATAATGCTTTACATTTTACTTCGCTTAAAGGGACAAATGCTTTATGTGTCGTTACATGCAGCTGCATATTAATATTTAGATTCTTAGGAAACGTTGGCATTTTCAGCAGCACTGGAGGGAAGGCATGTACGGATTTACTAGGGAGTGGGTACAGCAGTGTTTTCTACAGAATTGTCACTTTCTTTTGAGTATAGATAGGTTAATGCCATCAGTTATTCCTGTGATATTAGTACCTATGTTTGAGCTTTATTTATTTTTTAATATTTAGGGGGTATTTATCAAATTGTGGAGAGAGATAGAATTGTGAGAGATAACGTACCAACCAATTAACGCCTTCGTTCTTTAAATGTATCTCTTTCCGTGCTTGATAAATATTCCTTTTATTCTTAAACTGTTAATTCATTGCTGTATAACTTTGATTAAATATCCAGAGTAACTAGTCCTGTATGTAAGTCAAATGTGTATTTAAATATCAAGCAAAAATAAATGTCTTTTATTTCTCTCCCAATTCCCCTCATTATGTCATCTGTAAAACATCCGTTGTCATGATTCCCAGAAGGCGAGTTTGGATAACACTCGTAGTATAGGCTGTAAAACTTTCTTTATGTTTATATCGTTGACAGTGGTCAGGAAAAAGTAAATACTCCAAATTATTGTCTTAAACTGTCCTGTCTCCAACATGTACTGTATGTGCAGTAGGAGACTGAAAGTGAGTTTTTGGAGCACACATGTTAATATCATAGGCAAACGCTTGGGGTGGGGGGTTAGACTGGGTTTCTGGTTGCACGGAAAACCACCTCCTTGTGGCAAGTAACTTAAATTATGACAACAATAGCACTGGTATAAAATATGATCAATAGTGTTGTCACCACACCATGCATTGTAAGGGACAGAGCAGAGCTGCTGCACATGCCGAGTGTACCAGCTTCTTCTACCACATTTACTGTATGTATGGATCTGAGCCTTCAGACATTGCAATGAACCAGAGAGTAGCTGCCAGGAGGAAGAGACAGGAGCCTTACCATAAAGCGGGAGATTGTGAGCTCAGAAAGGGCAGTACTGGTTCTATTATGTTTGTGTATTTATTTATTACATTGTTTAACCTTTCGTGACCACTTATCTTATTTGAAACAGCCTATACTATAGAAGGGATACGGTCATTAGGTCTACAGCAACAAGGTCGACAAGCATTGGGTTGACACCACTAGGTCAACAGGCAATGGGTCTAGGTTGACAGGTCATTAGGTGGACATGGGCAAGGTCGACAGTCAAAATGTCAACATGGGAGTTTTCACCGTTTTTTTAGCCAAAGTGCCGACAGGCGGATTTTCATGCCCTACCATCCACTAGGGAATGGTGGGAGAATAAAATAGTGTGCCGAAGCATTGTGAGCGAAGCACTTCAAACTGTGTCCATGTCGACTGTGTTGACATTCGGGTCAAGAAACAGTGGAAAACCCCATGTCGACCTTATTAATTTGGACCTTGACCCATGTTGACCATACTGTCTGTCAACCTTGTGGTGTCGACCCAATGCTTGTCGACCTAGTTGTTGTAGACCAAATGATCCACACCCCTATAGACCAGCTGTACGGTTAAACATTAATACTGTATTCCATACAGTATCCAGTGTATAAAAAGACCAATTTTCAGGGTCGCTCCCCCAGACTCCCATACTTACTCCAGTGTACTGCATAGTAGGATATTTTGTATTACATTTGGAAACCCTTCTCTAAAAATCTTGCATTTGCCACTGAATATGCTGGGCAAGTGTAGATGTTTCCCATAGCAACTGTGCAACCAATTCTAGAAATAATTTGCCTGGTACAGTCTATATTCTAGCTGTAATCAGATTTGTAGTCCTCTCAGGAAGGTGTAATATGTCTTCCCCTTGTTAACAGAATCTGCTGCCACTGGTCTTGTGCTGCAGCTCCATTTTATCACCTTTTTTTTCTAGAAAAATAGGTTCAGTAACCTCTTGGTTGGTTGGGGTAGGGGGTTGTTATTATATAATGTCAATTTATCATATAATATATACTGTGAACGTATACAAATACAGAAATATTGGTGAGCTCCTGTAAACTCACACATACCAAAAACTAGAATCTATACTAAATATTTTTGGAAAACCACATTGGTTCTACAAGTATATAAGAAAAACATTTCCACATTAATTTAATTGATATAGCTTCTGATGGACTCCCTCACCTTCAGCAAATGGGGCCTAAGGGGAACATAGCGACGCAGAGATTGAACATCGGGTGATAGCTGTGTGGATTTGGCAACTGATTGGTGCTGAGTGATCCAATCACAGCACAAAAGACCAGAAAAGTTGAAATACTGCTTTCTCTGTCTCTCCCCATGGCTGTCTGCTGGGGCATGAGCTGCCACCAACTTACAGACTGGCACCAATCCACACCGCCAACCAGCATGAAGTATCAGGTGGCAGCAGTTTCCATTTTTGATTATTTCATTTTGAAAAAGAGCTTCAGAAACCGCATTCCAGCATGTTTCACTTGAGAAGTAACCCTGATGTATGCTGCTTGTTGTGGCTTAAGCTCTAGTAAAATTGTATTCCACACAGCTGCTATAATTGTCATAATTACAGCTACTGGCTTGGTAACTAAAGGGGGTTCTCTTGCAACTAAATATCTCCTTACATGCCTTCCCCTACATGGGATGTATTGTTTGCAGGGGATATAGGTCCTAGCCTTCTGCAATACACAAATGTGCAACAGAGGGCGAACTGAAACCCCAATGTGAACTTGATACTTCTCTCTGCATCGGTCCCTTCTACCTAGTATCGGGATATCGCTCTCTTGTTCCCTGTCCTATACCCATTGGGCACGACAGGAGAACTGCAGAAGAGGTACACCACCAAGATACAGGTTCCTTTTCTCTCAGCCTGATATTTTTTTTTTTTTTTTTTAAATACGTTTTTATTGAATTTTCACATATCGAATAAACAATCAAATTGAATCATGACGTGGTGACATTTGAAGCAATAATAAATGTGTTTTTTGTACAATTCTGGTAATTAGTTGCTCATCCGAGAAGAAAAAATATACAACACATTGCATTATATTAATTTTAACACAGTCATTGTTCACCTAGTCTATAACCTTTAAATAGGGAGTAATGGGGGGGGGGGGGGGGGGGGTGGTGGTGTATGTCCGGAGAATTGTCTCTTTTGCTTGGCTTAGTAGTGTCGTAACAGCTATATGAAAAGTTGCATCACCATATATCAATTAATCTGGGTAAATATAGTCAGGGTGGGGATAACTAAAATTGAGTAGCACCGTTTATAGCAACACCATGTCCCCTACGTATTTTCAGTAAGGGATTGATATAGGCTTGGAAGGATGGGGGGGGGGGGGGGGGGTATCAAGTGGTTAACCTTAGTCAATCTAGTCATAGTGTTCTAGCATTGTTATCTCAATGGAGAGATTATATAAAGAACTATACACATATTGATTGTCTCTTCAACATTCCAGTTTCCAGAATTAATGCCATGATATGGCTGGGGAGGAGAGCTGTGTTAGTTTGAAGATAGCATAGACCACTTAGAAATGTCAAAAGATGTGACAATTTTGTTTCGTAGTTCTGGATTCAGGGTAGATATATATGGGGACCATTTAGAATCAAAGTGAGCAGAAGAACGTGGGGATTGTGATAGCCACGTCTTCCTATCATAGTATATATGTTGGATCATCATGCTATGTACTTGTAACATTGAAGGGACCGTTTTCACCGTCCAGTGTTTGAGTATCAGTTTTTTGGCTATTGTAAATAACATATTGAACATAGGTATCAGAGGGGTGCAATTGGGGAGGTTGGACCATTCAGAGTAATCTAAGCAAAGACTTGCAGCTGGAGAAGGTTTCAAATGCAAAGCAAATTTTGTGTTTATAAACATATATATCTTGCTCCAAAATCTTCTAACCTTGGGGCAGTCCCAGAAGCAGTGGATGAAGTCAGCCCTCGATCTCCCGCACCGGATGCACGCCGAATCCACAGACGAGTCAAAATGAGCTCTCGTAGATGGAGGCATATACGCTCTGTGTAGCATTCTGAGGTGTACCTCTTGTAAGTAAGCCGATCCCAGGGTTTTTTGTATCTTGGGATAGTGATGTAGTAGAGTGTCTAAGGATGTGATGGTGGGAATGTCTTTCTGCCAGGAATGTAATAATTTAATTAGTAGTGTTGGTGTCTGTGGGGTTATCAGCAGATTGTATATATGTTTTAATTTGAAGGGGGATTTTTTCCATTTCTGGAGTAGCAGCATCAGAGGGGAAATAGGTGAGGATATACTTGGCCGTTTTTGAAGGGCTGTGACGTAGTGTCTTGCCTGTAAATACATGTAAAAATGTGTATTGAGGAGGCCGTAGGTGTCCTTAAGGGTGGAGAAAGGGAGAATATTGCCTCCTGGATCGAACATTTGGTTAGCTGCGCATAGCCCCCTCGCCTTCCACTGGAGAAAACATGTGTTCGTGAGAGAAGGAGGAAAGGATGGGTTACCCCAAAGAGTGACATGAGCTGACTTGGAGTAGGTACCATTTAACCTTTTGTGAATTTTGGACCAGTTGATGTATGTGTCGTGGAAGAGTGGATGAGACAGGACATAGGGAGGGATAAGAGACTTTTCTGTATGTAGTAGAGCGTTTAATGAATATGGGCGGAAAATTTCGGACTCTAGTGATATATCAGTGTATACATTCTTTTCCAATATCCAGTCGGCTGCCACCCTTGTGAGAATGGCCATAGAGTATGCACTGAAATCTGGAGTATTTGTGCCGCCATTTGTTTTATCCATAGTTAGTTTGGCATATGCTATTTTCGTTTTTTTCCCCTGCCATATGAAGTGTGTAATAGTTTTTTTGAGTTTTTTGTCGTCTGCTGCGGATAATTTGAAAGGTAATAGTTGTAATGTGTAAAGGAGTTTGGGGAAAATTATGGATTTAATGACTGATAGTCGCCCTAGTAGTGATAGTGGAAGATCGTGCCATCCCGTCAGTTGAGTAATAATTTTTGTTATTGTGGTCTTTATATTTATCTCATATAACTTTGCTGTGTTGTTTGGGATTTGAATGCCCAAGTATTTGAAGTGGGATGTAGTAATTTTGAATGGTGAATTATGGGACTGTTGCGGGGATTGTGAATTAGAAGTATTCAATGGGAGGATCTCAGACTTTGAGATATTAATTTTATAGCCTGCTGTAGAACCAAATTCTTCTATTAATCTCAGAATTTCTTGCACTGATGGGATAGGGTCCGATATAAACAGGAGCATATCGTCCGCGAACAGGGAGATTTTCAGCTCCCTGCTGCCGACGGGTATGCCCCTGTATGTAGGGGAGAGTCTAAGAGCCATAGCAAGTGGCTCCAAGGCAATAGCAAAAAGTAATGGGGATAGGGGGCACCCCTGCCTTGTACCCCTACCTATTTGGAACGGTGTTGACAAAAAGCCGTTGCATGAAATTTGTGAGAGAGGGTTATGGTATAAGGTGCTCAATGTGTTTATAAAGTTGGGTGGAAATCCAAAACAGGAAAGTGTGTGGTATAAATGGGGCCATTCAATTAAATCGAATGCCTTTTCGGCGTCTAATGAGAGGATATGCATATTTGTGGGAGGATTTTGAGTGTGTAGAAGGGATAAGGCTGCAATCACTTTCCTGACATTAACAGTGGAGTGACGTCCGGAAATAAATCCTGTTTGGTCGGGATGAACTATATGGGGGATAATAGTTTTAAGACGTTCTGCAAGTATCTTAGTTAGTAGCTTGTAATCTAGATTTAATAGTGATATTGGGCGATATGAGCCCGGGAGGGAAAGATCCCTGCCGGGTTTAGGGAGGATTTTTATGACTGCGGAGTTAAAGTGATAGGGGGTGGTGTCTGTTTCTATTATCTGATTAAAAAGGTCTACTAGTATTGGGGTGATTTTTGGTTGTAAGAGTTTATAAAAGGTGCTACAATACCCATCTGGGCCAGGTGCTTTGTTATGTTTTAGATTTTTAATGGCTTGTTCCACTTCAGAGGAAGTGATCGGGTTAGTTAATTGAGCGGCCATGGTTGGAGTTATAGAAGGGAATCGTAGGTTTTCCCATAGAGGTGTAGGGTAGTGTGTGCTAGCTGGCTGTATTGTTTGGTTCTTTTCAGGGGCAGTAGTGGGTTCTGCAGAGGAGGTGTATAGGTCTGTATAGAACTGGTTCATGACCTGGGCAATCTCTTCATTAGACTTTGTGAGGGGGCCTTGTGGAGTGCGTAGTGGATGGACTATTGAGGGTTTTATCGTACCCTTCAGAAGGTTAGATAAGATTTTTCCAGTTTTGTTACCGTGTCTGTGGAATCTGTAATTTATTGCAAATAAATGTCTTTCCCCTGCTTCAGATATGTATCCTTCTAGTTGGTTTTTGGCTAGCACATAAACTTCTTTAAGTGCTGGTGTTGGGTTTTGTTGAAATAGTGAATATGCATTGGATAATGCGGATTGTAGAGTCAGATATTTTTGAGTGTATTCTTTATTAGAAGCGGCGGTAAAGGAAATGATATCTCCTCTTATGACGGATTTCATAGTCATCCAAAACAAGGAGGGGTTAGACATACGATGTTCTACATTAATGTTACTAAAATCTTCCACCGCACCTTCCAAATGAGTTATAAATTTTTTTGATTTGAGGAGGCGGGAGGGGAATTTCCAAAGTTTTGTTATGTTTTCAGTAGAGGTGGTTAATTCCTAAGATACTAGAGCATGGTCTGAGAGGAATATAGGGGCAATGTCAGAGTTAGTGATATAGGGGAAAAGTGTAGGGGAGGTTAAGAGAAAGTCGATACGTGAGAAGGAGCCATGCGCAGCCGACAGACATGTATATTCTTTGTTTGCTGGGTTCAGTGCTCTCCAGATATCTATGACATTCAGTGATTCTATCAAGAAGTTGAGTCCTATCTTAGGCAGGGATGGTGGGTTTTTTCTTGTGTTTGATCTATCTAGTATTTGTGAGGAGACCATGTTGAAATCGCCACCGATAATAAGTGATTCATGCATGTATGGTGTTAGAAGGGTAATGATTGTCCTATAGAAGGCCCTGGAGTATGGTGGTGGTGCATAAATGTTTGCTAATATATGTTGTTTACCTTGGATCTCGACTTTAGCTACAGCGTACCTGCCTTCCTTGTCTGTTATTTCTTGAAGAACCTCCAGTGCGAGAGATCGACGGGCGAGGGTGACAACTCCACGTGCTCTAGATGAAAAAGAGGCATGTGTTACAACTGTCCAACCTAATATTTGCAATTTTTTGACTTCCGAAGTGACTAAATGTGATTCCTGTAAGAAGACTATATCAGAGTGGGACTTATTTAAGTATATGAGGATTTTCCGTCTTTTAATAGGGGAATTGATGCCCCCCACATTCCAAGTACTGATCTTAATGTTCTGGGTCATGGCGTATACCAAAAGAAGTTACGGGATGCTATTATTAAACTTTTGAGGTTACACTGAGCATTGTTCGACACTATGACATTTTTATCATTAGAACCTGCTAATGTAAATTTTTGTGGAGACATAGGAGGGGAATTCTCCATTTCAAGGGAGGAGGGTAAGGGACAGAAGAGTTGGGGGTATACAGGGGAGAGAAGAAGAAGAGGAAAGAATGAAGACAGCAGTAGAGTCCCACGGGTGGAAGATCCCGGGGCCAGACTTCCTATGAGAAATATCATGTAAATCTTAATTAAACACATTGTACAGTGGGGTGGCAGCAACGACGAAGTCACAACCCCAAACTTTTCATTAAACTATTAATATCTATGTGCTTTTCAGCCTCGTTTGGAAAGGCTTAAAAAGGGGGGGGGGGGAAGGTAAATATTATCTTAGGAGGGTTTAGCCTCTACCTTAATGTGAGTTAGCATGTTATCTTTAAACCGTTACAACATTCTACTTATATAGTCCAGATCAAACATAACTTATATTGAAACGTTGAGTAACATAGAATAGATAGAACACTCGGTGATTTGTTCCACCGCAAGTAATATAAAACTAAACATAGAGGAGGTAATTTGAACAAACTTCTGATGTCGGAGGGTTGGAGCTATGTTGAGGTCATAGTTCACTTAATTTGTAGAGAAGCATCGGAGGTATATTTGTATGTTACAGAGAGGTCAGGTGATAGTGTCAGAGATGTCATCTGCATTCTGTTGCGAGAGTTCCTTCAAATACGCTGTGGCATCTAAGGGATCCATAAAGTCTTTGTATGAGGTGCCGTCATATATGCGCAATTTTGCCGGGTACAATAGGCCAAATTTTCGGCCCTCTGCAGCTAGGGCTGAGCATATAGGAGAGAAAGCTTTCCTGGACTTGGACAGTTCTGCTGAAAAATCTTGAAAGATGAAAAGCTTATTTCCCTCCCACGTAAGGTTTTTCTTCTTGCGAGAAGCTGTCCATATTTCCATTTTATGCAAGTAGCTGAGACATTTGAACAGTGTGACCCGGGGTCTTGGTCTGTGTGGCGTCGGTGGTGGGCCCACCCTATGCACCCTCTCTATTACCATATCTTTACAGGCGTCTTCAATTCCTAATAGCGAGGGGAGCGTGTTACGGACAAATTGGGCCAGTGCGGGGCCCTTTATAGACTCAGGGAGTCCCACCAGCCTAATATTACTCCTGCGGGACCTGTTCTCAAGTTCCTCTATTCTGTTTGTCAGCTGATAGTTCTCCTTAGTGAGTTTATGGATGTCCAGCTGAGTTTTTGCTGAGCTATTGGCAATGACACCTATTTGGTTTTCATTTGAGGAGACCCTCTGTGAAAGGTTATGCAGCTTTGCAGTGATGTCATCCACTGCTTTAGTAAGCAGCGGTGCCATGGCTGCGTGTATCGCCTCCACTACTTCCCTGTATGTTACTGGGGATTCCAGCCCTTTATGTTCCTGGGCTCCCAGTGAGTTATCTGCCGCAAGCTTCTTATGTGCAGGGAGGGAGGGGGCGTCCGACTCGTCGGGCGCCATGTTACCTGCACCTCGCCGTTTGTCGTTCCGCTGCTGCTGCGGCGTCTGAGCGTGTTGCGGACCGGGGGAGCGTTCCATCCTGCCGGTGTTGTTAACTTGTGGGGACGTAGCTGAGGAGGTTGGGGAGGCACTTTAGAAGCTCCAGGAGCCTTTTCAATGTTTAGTTTGGGGCGGTGGGTACGGAGCTCAGAGCGGGAGCTCCGTCGCCATCGAAGCCGGAAGCGGAAGTCTCTCAGCCTGATATTAAAGATTTTATTATTTTTCATGTGATAATTCATTTCACAATTGGTGATTGGACATAGGAGGATACCAACAAGTGACCAATGTTTTAAATCCTAATACCATTATCCATACCTTGGTATATGAATAAGTGGAATAAATGAGTGTCACATTATTGATAGAAAACCGAGACTAACCTGTAGCGCAAGCGCATAGCTTTTATAGCATTTAAATATTTTTTACAGCGTAGTTTTTCGTTCATGACAAGGAAACTATCAAATCTCATTTTAATGTATACCTATTAAAAAATGAGGTTTTAAAACTATTAGTACAAAATGATTTCTCCCCCAAAAGAGTTTTCTTTCTTTCTCTTCCTCCCTTGGCCTCAATAGTAACTTTCCATCTTCATGCGGAAGTACTCTGATATTTCTCCAGTGTACAAACAGCAGGTTACGTTTCTCAATTGCACTCTATTTGGACAGATTGGGGAGCTGAGAGCTACACATAACAATTTGTGACCCCAATGCTGGATCTGCCAGCTGTCATTGAAAGCAACAGGCCAAAGACAGTGTTTTATGCAGTCGCATGATCCCATCATCTCAATCTTAATTTCTGTAAATGTCAATGTGTAGTTTGGTACCTGCATGTGACATTTATAAACATCACTGTGCCTGAACAAGTTAAATGGATATTGAAGTAAATAAGAGGTTACATGTTCAGCGAGAGGCAGAGGGGATGATTGCAGGGCTCACACACAATACCAGTTTACAAAAAGACCAGTATAGGGTCATATTTTCTTAGTATATGGGTACATTTCATATCGGTTATTCTCCCCTGGGGATAGCAGATATTATTTCTGAGTATTAACAGTGTTTTGTTCTGTTTATCAGGACAGTTGGACTGTGCTGTGTATCTTTGAGAGGAAATATTATACACGGTATATTCTCAGCAAATCCACTGCCCAGCGGATTTGTTAAACCCCACTGTGAAGAATTACTCTGTGCCATTTGTTTCACCTTGAAGACTTGTACTATGTTCCTTGTTGAAAGAAACAATATCTATATATTTTTTTTTTTATTTGTATTTCACGGTTTTGTTTAATCTTCAAAATGGACTTGTGCTATAGTCAGAGCCTGCCGTCCATCTCCAGAGCTGTAATCATTTTAAGGCTTGTTGCAAAACCATCTCCTTTGGGATTAGCAGGCCGGGGAAGGTCACGTGACTTTCTGTTCCTTTTTTCCCTATAGAAATTACATTACAAAGCACAATATCGGTTTGTGTTCCTCATCATTTTACATTTATGCAGTGCTCTCACAGAACGGCTCTCATTGTGGTCTACTTCCGCTTCAGTAAACTTTTTTTTGTGTGTGTGTAGCTGTTTCTTGAAAACTTAAATATTAAATGGAAATGCATACAGCTCTTTTTATTGTAGAGCTTGCAGCATTAATACATTCTTGGGCGCTTTTTGTTTTTTTTGCTTCACTTTTACCATCTTATCTGACATTCAAAGAGTACTCTGACCCCACTATTCAGGTCAGTGGTTTTAAAAAACATAACTAATTTAGAATGTGATGGTAAATCTCAATAATCACCCATTAAAGGAACATGTGCATTTATAATTAATGTTTAAAGAGTGCTCTATGGCAGTGGTTCTCAAACTCTGTTCACAAGACCCCAAGAAATTCATAGTTTCAAGATCACCTGGCAGGTGTACAGTATTTTGTGATCACTGATATATTTTAAAAGATCCACTGGTGGAGCTAATATCACTTGTGATTTTGTGATCTAACCGCAGATTTTCTGTGGATGTAGGCTTGCTCAAATTCTTCTGTCCCTTCAGGTAATCCCAGACAAGACTCAATGATGTTGATAATGATGGATAAGTACCTGCCTATATTTCTTAGCATTGAGGATTACTGAAGACAGGGGAAAAGTCATTTTCCCTGATAAACCCCTTTCAGATTGTTTGGTGCACTTAGGAAAACACTTGTCTGGAAAAGGAAAGGTGAGAACTACCATCGGTCCTGTGTCAAGCCAGCAGTAAATTATCCTAAGGCCATTCATTTGTGAGGTTGCTGCTCAGCCAAGGGAGTGGGCTCACTCACAATTTATTAGACACGCCTAAATAAAGGGGTTATTGTGCAAATTTTGCAAGGCGATTATCGAGCTACTGCTCATGCATATGTGAGAGGTCAAACAGTGGAAATCCCCCCGCAAAGAAGCGAATTGCAATCCCCTCACCACTAGACTGACAGGAAGCCACCGTTTATTTGTGGCAACCTGCCCAGGCGGTTTCAGCAAGGGATTTTGACGGCTTCTCCAGCCTCGATCAGCCCTTTTCTATTGCACATTTGGGGAAGTGTTGGGGTTATGCACAGACTGCATGCACTGGAAAAATCGTTTGATGTGAGTGAGTTGCATATGGATTTGCAGCTGGTTGAAGTTCGGCGATATTTTTGCTAGTTCTTTGCACATGGCAGGTCTGGTGGGAACTGTGTGATCGCAGGCCACTGCAAATCCACACAGTATTGATTAGGTCTGAATAACTCCCAAAGAATGGTGCCAAAACATCATCTAAGAGCGAGTTCTCCCGACCATTCAAGAATAATTTGATGATGAATAACGACTTCCAGCATGATGGAGCCCCTTGCCATTAAGCAGAATTGATACCTAAGTGGCTTGGGTAACAAAACACCAATATGGGTTCCATGTCCAGGAAACTATCCAGACCTTAATCCCATTGAGAACTTGTGATCAATCATCAAGAGCTGTGTGGTCAAACAAAATCCCACAATCCTTACAAACTTCAAGCATTGATTTGGCAAGAATGGGCGGCCATCAGTCAGTATGTGGCCCAGAAGTTGATTGACAGTATGCCAGGGTGATTTGCAGAGGTCATGGAAAAAGAAGGGTCAATGCTGCAAATATTGACTGCATAAACTTAATGCAATGACACTTATGGATTGCTTGTAATTGTACAGCAATATACCATATTAACATCTGGCAAAATGTCTAAATACGCTGCAGCAATAAACTTTGTGAAAACCCAATACTTGTGTCATTCTGAAAACCGCTATATGTCCGCATAGTTTCCTGGTCCGTCCTAGTGGCATCACTTTGAGACTAAGATGCATTCACTGTAAAACAAAAAAAAGAATCCTGACGCATCTTGTGTGTGGCATATTGAGGCTAGGTGTATGACAACACATGTGCGTTCTATTGTATACATGACTACATAACTACGCTGTCAAATTAGAAGTTCATTTAGTCTTCAAATAGTACATAATACAATTGGTAAAGTTATTTTACAATTAATGTATATTTTTAGTTTTGTTACTGACCCCAGAAATGTTTTGTTGGAGCATAATGTGAATATATCTAGTAGTGTAATACGTGTATCTCTTTAAGAAGGAGTGCTCTAGTTGTGGGAGGGGCATTTTGCAGTGGTAAAGGTGATCTGGCCCAAATATGTTAAACCTGCAAAGTTGCAAGCAGCAGTGAGATTTTGGTGATGTAACCACTAGATTTATAGTAGCCATTTTGTTTTTTTCCTTTTTTTTTGTTGTTGTTTTTTTTAAAGGCAAATCAGAACAGGGATTGATGTGAAAAGATCATACTTTTGCTGGGCAGTACTGTATACAGGTTATGTATATCCTATGCAAAATTCTTGGGACCAGAAGCATTTTGGATAACAGACTATTCCATGTTTTGGAATTTTTTTATATTTTAGTGAGGTATCTTGCATTTATGTTGTACAAAACACATGAAATACACAACTATTTATATTTTAGCATAAAACAATGTACTATCTCAGGCACTGAGATGCCAGTTAATCATTTTTTTGCACATATTTATTGCCAGTTACAAGTAGCCCCGGTAGTGCCAGTTACAGATTTATCCAGTAGGTTTTTAGCAATAAAAAAGTACAATTTGAAGACAATGGTTTTCTGAATAATTTGGATAAGGGGTACTAAACTTGTAATATGGTGACACTACTATATAAGCTAGAATAAAACTATATTAGCTAATAATAAAAAGCATCAGGTTTAATGTGTGGTTCCTACTTGTTTCGGACCATCACTGCTGTTATACTGTACTACAGTATGTGTTTGTTTCTAGTTATCCTATTTCCTCCAATTAAAATGCATGAACAATACATTAAATGCATTTCTTCCTAAAAGGTCTACACTTTTCCATTTAGCAACCTGGAATGTTCTTGTTTGACTCCTAGTCATTAATCATATGCTCTAGTTAAAACTAATTTAACCAGTGCAGATCTATTATCCTCAAATAAATAATTCTCTTGTAGTTAGACCCAGATTATATCTAGCACTTACAATTATCTCCCACACACCATGAGAAAAGCAATGTGTCCTAGCTGAGTGCAGCACAGATTGAGCAATAACCACATTCTTCACAGATGATTAAAAATCACATTTCTGAAATGGGATTGCTCCATAAACGTGTGTGCTCTGGGAATCATTGCAGTAAGTTCTCCAGCACAACTGGGCTTTTAAAGAATATTCCCAAAGTGAGGCAACGATCACCGAACATGTCAAGGTTCTTTATGTGCTTATTTATTACTTGTACAGTGTGTTCTCTGCAGTGCTGGGCAGTTAGCTTATCAAATTACATGGGGTTGCAAAATTCCCCCAAGAAGGAGGGAGAGTTAAGGTGGGTACACATGGCAGCTGATAAGGGTAAATTCTCTTGAGCACCCAGCATGACCCCCATCCAGCTCCTACAAGCACCATACACATAGACTATAGCACAATGGGGGTGGTTTTGGTTGGTTTGCAAAAGCAAACTTCTTCTTTAATGGACAAAACCATGTGCACTGCAGGTGGGGCAGATGTAACATGTGCAGAGAGTTACATTTGGGTGGTGTGTGTTCGTTACATCTGCCCCACCTGCAGTGCACATGGTATTGCCCATTAAAGAATGAGTTTCCTTTTGTACACCAACCAGAATTGCCACCAATGTATTCGGGTCATCACAGGCTTCTATGGGAACAGTTGTTCAAACCTTTAAATATTAAAGAGAACATAAGATTTAAACATTCGTAAATGGCAAATTGCTCAACATTTCCCAAAATATATACAAAGCCTGTCAGTGCAGGTATGTACTATATTTAGATAAATCATATGGGAGTTACCATACAGGGGTACAGCAATTTGTAAATTACAAGCTACAAGAGGGAATTTAAAACACATTATTTTACATCTAAATGAGGTTGGATAACTTTAAGCAAAGTTCTAGGCTTCAGGTAGCGGACAAGGATCTAAGGGGCAGATTTATTAAGCTCGGAGAAGAGATAAACTGGAGATAAAGCGGAGAAAAGGAGATAAAGCACCAGCCAATCATCTATCTCCTTTTACCTTTTCCCTGCTTTATCTCCAGTTTATCTCTTCTCCAAGCTTAATAAATCTGCCCCTGAGTTTCCTGCAGATTCTGTTATAGAGAAGAGTGAGAAACCAAATATTTAGTTTTATATTGAGGGAAATGTCAGCATCATGAATATAAATACTAATGGGCCAGTATCGCAGAAGAGGCTGACTAATGCTCTGTTGCCTTAGCAACGTTTACTTCATACATTGAGACAATACATTTTTTTTAAATATTAGGTTATTGGTAATAACAAATCATGGGTTATCACCAGTTGCTAGTAAATAGGCCCTTTTTTCTCATATGGAAAATCACGGTCAACACTGAGATCTGTTACACACAAGTGAAGACATTGAGTTGAGAAATGAAGTGCTGTCATGGGAGACATGATAGTGATCAGAATAAAAGGGAAGATAAATGACTTCATTCATATCAATTATAACCAAAGATTAGCATAACATTAATAATCTACAACCATTCAGTCCTTCATGTCTTCTCTCATTTCAAGTGTATCCATAATCCTTCAAAGGTATAATGGTGTGCTGTATTGTGGCGTGTCTTGTTACTGTACTTCCAAAGCCATTTGAGTCCCTCCGAGGATAAATCCCTGACTGATATGTCTTTCAAAGTTAGTAATACCAGCTAGTAAGGGGGTGATAACGCCCTATTAGGATTCCTTTTAAAGTGCATATTACCTCTATTATAGCAGCTAGTAAGCGGCAATTATACCATGTGAGGTTTATTTTTAAGTGTTTAAAGGCTGTTTGTTGCATGTTTTTGTTCCTGTATGATGTGATTTGTTCAATGAATAGGGAGAAGTAATAGTATGAAACAGAAGTGTCTTAGTGGGTCCTCGTGAATGGGCATTGCATGTCCAAAGTAGTGGGAACTGGCTGACACACACACGGCGTAAGTGAAATAAAGTTATTAATATCTTCAATTACTGGAAACTTTTACAGTTCTGTTATGCGAGTGACTGTAGGTCTGGAGAACACTGCAGTGTGCTCAGGAGTTCAGCAGATTAACAAATGCCTGAGTCTCCAGGGTAATGCATACACTGATAATGTCATTTTAGATGTGACACTGTCAATTTGGGTATTTTTTTCCCTCTTTTTATTTAGCATCTGCCAAATGTTCGTTTATCTAATTAGTAATTACATTGTCAAATATGGAAATACAGCGAATTGCATCCTGACATTGCCTATTTTGCATTCAAACATCCATAATCAGAATTCTGAAGTATGCAGCGCAATGTTATTAAGAACACAGTACATGCTGAAGAGAGACACACAAGGTGACCTCAACTGACAAAATGTACTGTATTTTTATTAATGTGTTCAGACAAAAGTGCTTCTGGTAAGGTGTCATTTGGTCCCTTGGTGAACCTGGTTTGTGCGTTGTCTCTGTGGATCAGATTGTGCTGGACAAGTTCATTTCACACAGCTGCAGCTACTTGACAGTATTTGCGGAACTTTAATTACTTAGCAACAAACAGCACCAACTTACACAATTACAGTAAGCAATTAATTTCATGAGGGCAAATAACAGTTAGGAAACCAAATATGTGATGTCCCTACTGAATATGTATGGCGTTAAAGAGCACATTTGTCTAATAAAGCAAGTTTATTACATAACTGATCTACCTTTCAGAGCTCAAAAAAATTGTTTGCTTGGGACTTGTTTAGTTTCACGGCGGCAGCATGGCCGCCCGCTACTTCCTGGTTCAGCGCTCGGCAAACTTTCTAAAATAAAGTCCATGCCAACGTGACTAGTTCATACCCCCACTATCCACGTTGACATGTAGTTTATTTTAGATAGTGTAGCGAGCCACCGAGCCCGTAGCGTGGGCGATCGAAGCGAGCCCCACAAGGGGACACAGACGCTGCTGCGACTGAGATGCTGCCGCCATGAAACTAAACAAGTATCGTTTGTTTTATATACAATTCTTTCACAGACTAGATTAATGGGCATTCAATCCTGTCCTTATAACAAATGTGTTCTCATACACCTATATTTTTTGGTGATATGTCACAAGATGCTTGGTGTTATTCCTGTGCTGTGCTCTTTTTTATCAATTTTGAGTCCTAAGGTGCCCAAACACTAGTCCCATTTTGCCCCTATTTCCCTGGTCCCAACAGATTGGGTCGGGAAAACCGGTGAAAAGTGGCCAAATCGGATGTGTTTGACATCCGATCCATTGTTCTGTCCCATGCTCGTCGGAGCTGCTAAACGTTAGACCTCTGACCAACTCTCGGGAACGGGGTTGCATTCAATACATCACATGCCAAACGATGGTATGCAATCCTGTCTTCTAGGAAGGTCCCAAGCGGTTGAAAGGGGATCGTTAGCACACCTTGCTGTGAGAAGTCTGTATGTAGTCAGAATCTAGTCAGATCACCAGGGTTCTTACCAGAGAACACTGGTCCACACAGATCGCTCAGCGCACATTGCTAGTGCATTGCATGTGTGCTGAGCGATCTGTGATGAAGCACATCGCTCAGCACGGGGGACTGTCAACCAATTTGTATGGGCTTTTATACATTTCTTTGTTAACTAGCGGCTACATGGGGATGCTTTTGATTCGGGATTAAAAAATGCTCATTACCAGGATAGAGCATGTCCAAGTAATGACAAACTGGAATCTTAACCATCAAACCAAGCATCCCGCAGTGTGCCTTACCGGGTGTTGGCAGGCAGGAGCCAGGCAGTATGGTGGCCGATAGCGGCAGGATGGCTGGAGCAGAGCGGCGGGCTGGCTGCGCAGTGTGATGCTGTGCAGAGCCGTACACCCATTGTCAGTAGCAGCCAGGTAGTGGGGGAGATTCTCTAAAACTCGTCGCCCAGCTCTGGCCCCCTTCGCCGCCCATCGCAATCATAATTATCGCATATGTTCTAACATATGCGATAATTATAGCAAAGGACAGCTCTTGCGTTAAGAGCTGTCCTTTGTGGTGAGAGTCGCCTGGTCCCGGCAGCTCTCCCCTCCCTCCCACACCCGGCGCTGCTGCTGCACCGGGCTTTCCTCCTCCCTGCATCCGGAAGAGGATCAGTGCTGGGAGGAGGTCACAGGATCGGGCAGCACAGCCCTGTGCTGCCGGGACACAGGTGAGGGGGCGATGCGGGGGTCCGTGCGGGGCGGCGGTAGGTTCCCGTTACAAGCCCATTGGCTTCTATGGGGCATCGCCAGATTTTTCTGGTGATGCCCCCCGCCGCGGTAACCCGGATAACGGGTTTTTACCGGATTTTTACTTCAGAGAATCTCCCCCAGTGTCTGAACAGCTGTAGATTTGTGCATGTGCAGTCTAATCCTTGAATCCCGCTGATCCTGATCTTGGGATTGGCCACCCTATAATTAAAGTATTCTGGAGTTTCATGTGGGGATTTCAGTATTCAATTTCACCATACTAAACATTTTTTCTGCACTCAAATGTCAAGTGAGTAGTGCTTATAAAACCTGACTGCAACCAACCCACCAAAGATTTGTTGTGCAACAACGTATATTATTCAGATGCTAATACTGTTACTGTGTTCAGCTATTTGTTCCTCCATGCGCTCCCTTGGCATTACTTCATTAATCAAGTACATTTTTTTGGACCTTTTTGAAGTAAACCAACAAAAATAAGTAATGCTCTGAGTCTGATAGCTGTCACTATTGTATATGCCTACAATAACTCATCCTAAAACTTTTCTGTCAAGCTGGCATACAGAAGGCAAAAAATGCAAAAGTAAACATTATTTTGAGAGTTGTCCAATAAAAAAATGGGTACTTATGTAGTATCTGGGCTGCCGATTTCTAAATCGGGTCGGATCGGGAGATCGCATCGCATCGCATGCGACCATGCGATTCGATGCGATGCGATGCGATGACCCGATTTTTCCATAGGAATCAATGTTAAAATGGACTGAGTCCATTTTAACATGGAATTCAATGGGAAAAATGGGTCCTTTTCATACCCCTACTATCCAAGTGGGCATGGAGTTGGATATAAACCTGTGGCGAGCGTAGCGAGCCACCGAGCCCGAAGCGTGGCGAGCGAAGCGAGCCCCGCGAGGGGACGAATACCGTCCCCTCGCGGGGCTCGCTTCGCTCGCCACGCTTCGGGCTCGGTGGCTCGCTACGCTCGCCACAGGTTTATATCCAACTCCATGCCCACTTGGATAGTAGGGGTATGAAAAGGACCCATTTTTCCATAGGAATCATTTTAACATTGATTCCTATGGAAAAATCGGGTCATCGCATCCGATATCGGATGCGATGCGATGCGATGCGATGCGATATCGCATCGCATCGCATCTGATTGTATGCCTTAACTTAAGGCATACAATCAAAAAATCGGCAGCCCAGATACTACATAAGTACCAAAAAATGCTGTATAAGCATCCTTTCATCATAAACCGTCGCCATCACACAGGATCCTCCTGCTGCAAGCGTTCTGTTTTATACTTGTATATATCTCAAACATTTGTTCATACATTACTGCAGAATGGAACAGAGTAGTGAATCACAGAAATGGAATAGTAAACAAAATCTAACCAGCTGCATCATGGAGATGTCCTTGCAGACTTTTCTATGTTTGTCCTTCAAGGACGATAACTATATTTTCTCTAGTGAGTGCGAATACCACTTTTATACCAAACACTGGGTTGCACCCAGGTTTTTGGACATGGGCGTTACCCCGCGTCAATATACTAAAGCAAAGAAAAATTGTGGGGAATAATGCAAATAAAGGTAATTCCAAAAAATGTCAGCAGGTGACTACAACATGATATACTGACTCTTACAAACACAATGATGGATGCAGTTCATAGAATCAAGCAGTGTCCTTCGTATTCTCCACCCCATGTTTCGGCTATAAAATAAAAAAGAGAAAGTACACAGATATTGGGCGGTATTCAGGTTTTTATGGCGATTTTGTGCTGTAAGGTGAATTTCTGACTAAAACGGTGAATCACTCTATTCAATGACCAGATGGCGAATACATTTCAAGGTTTTTTTTCGCCATGATTCACCGAGTAGCAATCGCTATCTTTTTATGGTGAAGTGGAATGTGAACTTTTAAAATAAAGTGTTTTGTTTTTTACATTTGGTGTCAAAAAATCAGTAATTTTATTCTGAGGAGGGGCATGCTATTTTTATTCATGTGCTGTAAGCACATGAATATATATTTAATTTAAAAAAATATATTTTTTTTTACACAGAGCCGAGCCGCTCATTAGATATTCATATATTCACTACATATGCATGATCGGGTGTAGTGAATATACCCGGTCCCCTGCTGTCACCCCCGGGGGGCAGCCTGTGCTGCCTGGCACCCGGGGAGCCCACCTCCCCCCCACAAACGTTCTGGGGCAGGCAGGGAAGGGAGACTTCCATCTCCCTGCCTGCCCCCGTCCTCAGGCTACCTGCGGCATTCGCCGCAGGAGTTAAAATTCACCAGTCAGGGGCAGCGAGCCCCTGACTCGATGAATACTGGAGCCGGCGAGGCTCCGGGACGCGGCGAGCAGTGGCGAATGTGCAGCGAATCCTAAACAGGATTCGCTGCACATCGCTAATATGCTCATTGAATACTGCCCATAATGTAGTATGTCCATACAATGCTGATGTTCAAAATAAACATAAAGGTTCTTTGAGATAAAACATAGGATGCCCCTCCACTATACAATACTAAGGATACCTCTTGATTCTATGAACTACATCTGCATTCATCAGTGTAAGATTCAGTAGATCACATTGTAGTCACCTGCTGACATTTTGTGGGATTACCTTTATTTGCATTATTCCCCACACTGGGGCACCTCAAGTCTTCTTCACTTTTAAACTATATTGCGTTGCTTTCCAGGCTGATAACACTTAGTTATTTGTGTTCTGCCCCTGTCCTGTGCATTACAAAATAATTATGTTCTAGCGGAGCACTGCTAAAGACAGGGCACATTTTCGCATTTAATGATCGAACAGGGTGCGGTGCCCTTGTAAAACAGCCTAGTGTGAACACTACTTCTCAAAGAATACAAAAAAAAAGTATTAATGGGGCAGAAGCCTGGTGAATAGATAAAGTAGAATAATGCACTAACCAATCAACTCCCAACTTTTCAAACATAGCTGATTGGCTGGTGTGTGATCACTAGAGACCGGATTATATGCAATATAAAAAGCTTGAAATATGCATGCAAATATGCATGAAAAACACTTAAAATATGCATGAAAAGTGTTAAAATATGCTACATTAAATATTGGAAAAAAAAGTCATTTTTAACTTATTTATTTAAAAATCAGCATCCTATTAGTTGCAAATAAACCTCAAAAATAGGCCCACAGCATCTGCAGATGTCTAGTGCTGTACACAGGATTTTTTTTCTTACAGGCTTCTACAGCAGACTGCAGCTTCCTAGGCTCTTCTGTTATCAACTATACAGACCCTCATCTCCAGCGCAGATGGATCAAATGTCAGCATAGCATGTGAAATCGGCGCAGTGGAAGGCTTTCTCCCTGCACCGCATACTCACTGTGACCCGGAGTTTCCTACACGCCGTGTGATTTCTCAATCCTTCCGCCCACCTCCTCTACTGCAGAAGTCTCTCTCTTGGCGCAAAGTCCCAGGCCAGGGGCAGGCAAAGGTTCAGGAGCTTTGTGGCATAACCCGCTCCGACTGACTTGTATTAAAATAGATTGGCAGCCTAGAGCAAGGTTCCCCACACTGCGCACATATCGGCCCGGCCTGCACACTCTACCACTATCTGGCCAGCAGGAGGGCAAATCAGTGCTGTGATTCATGGGTGGAAAGGGGGTGGGGCCTAAAATATGCACCATCACTAGATTTTAGGCAAAATATGCAATAACAAGTGAGAATGGGCAAAATATGCGAATTCATATGCAAATATGCAAATGCATATAATCCTGTCTCTAGTGATCACCTTCTACTTTATCTCCACTTTATCTCTTCACCAGGCTTAATACATCTTCCCCAATGATTGGATTTTAAACTATATTTATTTATTCATACAAGTACCAGAATTGTGACAGAATACCACTGCATGGTATGTATATAATCACTTCTCATTTGTTACAACAACACATTTCAAGTAAATGAAGAGGAAGGTGAATGACATTGGTTTACAGGGTTGATGCACTGTAATCTAACATTCACTTATCACATTCCTGCATTTAAGTAACCATTGGAGTTACAAAATATTAATTAAGTTATTGTAAAATGTAATTTGTACAGTTATGTAAACAATTACTGAGTTCTGCAACAGTATGTGTAGTTATAGCGGTTAGATTTATTTCCGTCCTGCAGTTGTTTTAGTTTAAATAACACAAGACCCATCTGTCAGTGACCAGACAGTAACCTGTGATTTTCATTGTACTCAAATTACCTTTTAAACTATAGTGAATTTACAGAGTTTTGTGCTAATAGTCCAAGTAAATTCTGAACTTTCCAGTCATTTACTTGGGGTTAACTGAGTTCAGCGGCATCAACCGCTTTTTATAATTATCCATTGCTATAACTGTTTTCTCTACCAAGAGCAATTTAAACTCTCCTAGATACCACCATGTAATTTGTATTTCAATAGCAATGACTTTCTGAAGATAAACTCTTAAGTGTTTCTAAGCATTTATCTAGGTGTGTGACCCTCATCAGCTTGAACAAGTCTACTGATGACAAGAGCTAAATATTCCTGCTTTACGTTGTGTTAGTTGTTGCCGATTCAAATAAAATATGTGACACAGGCCGCCCAACTGAAATCCATATGGTTTTTCTATGGGAATGTTCATCTGTTGTGTTAATGGGAATAAAATCAGGATCCATGTAGAGATCAGTGCACCATGGAACTCCAGCAAGATTGTGCGATTCCTGAAATAGCTGTAGCCACTTAACATTTTAATAAAACCTGCCACTTGCAGGCAATAAATCACATGGCTCACTATCTTGTGCTAATCCCATTAGCATGAAAAATAGTGTGATCAGCAAAGCCGCAGCAGTGATCTGCTCAATATGCGATGCCCGTAGTGATTATTGCCTTTCTTGCTCATTAAAGCATGGAATAGGGTTTTTTTTTCTTTAAATATTATTTTGGGCTAAGTAGCGGTTTGTAAACGTAATAGTTCATCTTTTAAATGCATTCTATGTCAATTACAGTACTTGGTGTCTTTTTTTTTTTTACATTAAAATCCAATGTTGTGAGATTTTGATGAACAATAGATAACCCTTTTATAGGCTGTATTTTCATTTCAAGAGATTACCTTTCATTTCCACTTCATTTTATGTTCCATGTAATTGATATCTATCATGTATTGTTAAATTAATATGGTCATTGCATCATAATGCTAGGGTTGATGTTTATTTTAATTACTTTTAAGACCTTTCTATTTAAAAAAAAAAAAAAAAAAATAATAATAAATATATATATATATATATATATATATATATATATATATATATATATATATATATATATATATATATATATATATATATATATATATATATATATATATATATATATATATATATATATATATATATATATATATATAGTAGAAGGTAGCAGGCTGGCACTCCAAGGATTTGTATAACAGGTGAAATTCTTTCAAAAAAGATACCGACACAAGGGTATGGTGTCAACGTTTCGGGCTGTGTGCCCTTTATCAAATCCTTGGAGTGCCAGCCTGCTAGCTTCTACTACATTACCCTGCTCACACAGGGTTAGCAAGGCACCCAGGTCGCTGACTGATGTAGCGAGTGCCAGGAACTCTTCTATTTTATATATATATATATATATGTGTTTGTGTTATTATTTGTCTGTAATAAGACATACTATTTGGGCTAAATATTTGCTACAAATATGTGCACCATATAAAGGACTAACCTGAAAGTAAACATCTAAAATGAGAATCGACCATTTGCTCCGAAGCATGGAAAATAGACAAAAATAGTCGATAAGTTAAATCATTTGTACAGATGACTGCTTTTGTCTATTTTCCAGCTTTTGGGAGCAAATGGTTGAGAGTACCGGTAATTTGTTTCCAAAAATTTCCAGATTTTCATTCCAACCAGCCAGACTGGAAAGATAATCTTCTAGTGTGTATGGGCATTTAGAGCCAACTGTTGCTTTTGCCTTGGCTTATTGATTTTCAAGAGCTATGACATATACTGTACCCTATGGTCACACAATCAGAGTTTTGTGGCTCCAGGTCCCTGTATGGGAGATAACTGATAAGTATAATCACTTTAGGAGAGGGAGCCAAACTTGGCTTGATTCACACTGGCAACCTGTAACCTTGGAGGAATGCCACCCCCTTAAAACTCCGGTCACGAGCCTGAGTGAGGATACAAGCAGCATGATATTTTTCAATATCTGGGAAGGCTACCCCCCCCCCCCCAAAAAAAAAAAAACTGTTTGGGGAGAGTGAGAATGCTTTTATATATTCTGGGTTTAGAGTTTTTCAATATGTAGGTGGAGAAAATCCGATTAATTGTATTTATATAGAGATTTTGGCAATAATCTCGGCATCGTGCGGAAGAGGTACATCAACTTCGGCAGCGGTACCATTTAAGCTGCAGCGACCCACCCACGCAGTGCCGAAACGCGTTGGTCCGCCCACAACACACATCGGCACACCACGCCAAGTCTCCTTCCAACAAGAAGTCAGAAGTCGAGCCCACGGAGCCAGCGGAGGGCGTGACACCAGGCGGCAAGGGTCCCACGATCCTGATCACCCGGGAGCCATGCACCACCAGCTCTGTGGAGCTGGGACAGGTCACACACCGAGTCCCGGCTGGAACGCCCCAGGACCAGCACCGGAGAAAGAAGGACCAGAAGGAGCCCGCTGAGCACAAGGACAGAGGTGTACTGCAGTGGGGATGGGACACCAGACCCCCGCACCACCCATCTGTGCCTTCTGCTACAGACTGCCCCGATCTTGACTATCAGGTACTGTTCCATTGGTATAGTCACCACCGTGACTACACCAACCCTTGTCTCCCCCTGCACGGACCCCCCGACACCCAGGTTGCAACACAACGACCTTACAACCCCAACCCCCCCGCCCCCCCACCAGTAACACAGGACTTTGCTGGCACAGCCCTATTGTATATCCTTGTGTGCAATAAATGTATTTGTGTGCATCACATACACAAGTGTCATTATCATATTTTGGGTACTGACAGGGTTCTCACAGTGGGTGGCCTTTACAGAGTGCGCATATCCTTAGGGAAACAGCTAGTCTCTGATGCTTCATTAAAGACGGATTGTCAAAAATTTGATGAGTAGCCATCTAGGAGGAATGCCCCTGAGCTGCCCCATATCCAACCGACCCCATTAGGCACCAAAAGTGTGCCCACCGTGGTTCTATAAACAGACGATTGAGTCGGAACGGACAGGACACAGCCCATCGGCGGGTCCTACATAACTATTTTTAAAAGATCAATAGGACCAAACCAACATTAATAATTGAGGTACTTATGTAGTAACTGGGCTGCCGATTTTGAAATCGGGTCCATCGCATCGCATCGCACCCGACCATATCGCATGCGATGCGATGCGATGCGATGGACCCGATTTTTCCATAGGATTCAATGTTAAAATGGACTGAGTCCATTTTAACATGGAATTCAATGGGAAAAGGGGTCCTTTTCATACCCCTACTATCCAAGTGGGCATGGAGTTGGATATAAACCTGTGGCGAGCGTAGCGAGCCACCGAGCCCGAAGCGTGGCGAGCGTAGCGAGCCCCGCGAGGGGACACAGAATACCGTCCCCTCGCGGGGCTCGCTTCGCTCGCCACGCTTCGGGCTCGGTGGCTCGCTACGCTCGCCACAGGTTTATATCCAACTCCATGCCCACTTGGATAGTAGGGGTATGAAAAGGACCCCTTTTTCCCATTGAATTCCATGTTAAAATGGACTCAGTCCATTTTAACATTGAATCCTATGGAAAAATCGGGTCATCGCATCGTATCGCATCGCATCTGATTGTATGCCTTAACTTAAGGCATACAATCAAAAAATCGGCAGCCCAGATACTACATAAGTACCATAATTGACAATAAAAACAGAGTTAGCAAAAGAGAATGAAGGAGGGTTAGGCCAAGGTAAGAACATACACATTACCAACCCATGATATTTTGACCCCGCCATCGACCAGTCCTGCTGGAGTCGATGGTCTGGGGAGGGGCTCGACGAAGCACCGGTAACGTTCAGTGACTAGAATTTCCAATACTAAATACTATTGGTGCACAACCATAGCTCAATGATGTTATTTTCTTATATAATTATTTAATTTGTGTTTTTATTTACTCATTATATAAATACATTCATTTTTATTGAAATTGCTGCATGCCTGTTATTTTTCTATCGCAATTATAACTCTTCCTGTTTTTGCCCTATTTTGTTGGGACTGACTAACCATCTTTTTAACTGCTGCTTGGCACAAGCACTTTCATATCAAGCGCCTTCTCTTGGATATCTTGGTATCTATTCTAACCTTACTTACAGCTGCTGTGTTTAAAGCTGCAGAGCTGTTCACATGGGATGACACATTCCTGCATAGGGCTGATGTATATTTTAGATGTGCATATAAGGATGTATCAAAACAGACTTGTGCGGCTACCAATGGGTGTTTCAGTAGGAAGATCATCAGCTGTGCATTAGCACCCAGACACAGACTTAGAATCAGCCCCTATATGTTTCCTGTAGTACCTGGTCAAAATAATCCAATCTGAACCTGTTTTCAGGGTTTCTGTGCAGTATGTTCTCTGCATGACTAGCCCCTACACTGATTTCTAGTTTCCATTCTTCTAATTTTGCTTTTATATTTTCATCTTCTAAAAATAACTTGTCTACTTCTTACCCATATTTTCTTGTCGAATACAGATATAAAATTCTTGGCATAGTGCAATTGCCATCTGCTTGATATGTGGATCCTAATAACTGCATTATAGGGAGAACTGGGGAACTTATTACGTATTCTAAAACTCTGTGAGTCTCGCCTCCGGGTCTTATTTTTTTTCTGTGTGATGAAATATTAAATATAATGTAATTAGACAGAAACTAAAGCCAGAACCATGGCTAGCTGGCAGCAAGCCGTGTCTCACCTATCTTTTTTTCTTATTTTTAGGAGGAAACTAATAGTTTCTTTTAAATTTTGATGTGATAACTTTTTGAAGACCCTTAGTGCTGCAGTATTAATGAGTGCAAGGTTTTTTAGGTTGTTTATCAAAACACCTTCATAGACCACTTGGTGATTTATTGTAGGCATTTTCTTATTTCAAAGATTAATAAAGGTTTCTGATATTTCTGTACCACCCAAAAATCACATGGAAAGCTTACCCTGGCTTCCTGACTCTCTTGCAATTGTTTTTTTTTTTATATTCTTTATTAAATTTTTTTCAACATATAATCACAAACAATCAACATTATACTTAATCCAACATCATCTGTTTGGGGTATCGATAGTGCGACAAATCGACCAAACCCTTCCACCGGGTGCGATCGACTGGCGCACTCCCACAACCTCAAATCCCAGGATTGTTTATGATATAACATACACATATACAAAAGACATACTACATTATACAGACTACATAGAAGAGTACAGAAAAGCCCAGTGAATCCTAAATGAATGTCAATTTTTTACGTTGCCAACACTTCCGCCCTGCTTGATTTTAACAAACCATTTTTCTTCCTTTTGTTTTTTCCTCTTTTCCCCATCCTTCCCCCAGCTTATAGTATTGAACACTTAGCGACATTTGCCCAAATTATGCATTCTTCTTAATATCTAATGGAATTATCATTGGACCATCCCAATATAAAAATTGCCCTTAACGGCCATTTATTACCCTCCACACCTGGCTAAAAAAAAAAAAAAAAAAAGGAACAAACAAATGAATACGGTGGGTAAATGAATAAGTGTATGGGCATTTAGAGCCAACTGTTGCTTTTGCCTTGGCTTATTGATTTTCAAGAGCTATGACATATACTGTACCCTATGGTCACACAATCAGAGTTTTGTGGCTCCAGGTCCCTGTATGGGAGATAACTGATAAGTATAATCACTTTAGGAGAGGGAGCCAAACTTGGCTTGATTCACACTGGCAACCTGTAACCTTGGAGGAATGCCACCCCCTTAAAACTCCGGTCACGAGCCTGAGTGAGGATACAAGCAGCATGATATTTTTCAATATCTGGGAAGGCTACCCCCCCCCCCCCCAAAAAAAAAAAAACTGTTTGGGGAGAGTGAGAATGCTTTTATATATTCTGGGTTTAGAGTTTTTCAATATGTAGGTGGAGAAAATCCGATTAATTGTATTTATATAGAGATTTTGGCAATAATCTCGGCATCGTGCGGAAGAGGTACATCAACTTCGGCAGCGGTACCATTTAAGCTGCAGCGACCCACCCACGCAGTGCCGAAACGCGTTGGTCCGCCCACAACACACATCGGCACACCACGCCAAGTCTCCTTCCAACAAGAAGTCAGAAGTCGAGCCCACGGAGCCAGCGGAGGGCGTGACACCATACCCCTAAGTACTTAAATATGTTCACCCATTTCAATGATGTTTCTACCAATGGGGAACCAAAGTCCCTTGATCTGATTGAAAAAATATTAGATTTGCTCCAATTGACTTTAAAGCCTGAGTGTTCACCAAATCTCCTTATCTCCCTCATGACAAGTGGGGCAGCAGTACTAGCGTCAGAGAGGAAAATTAACAAATCATCCGCGTAAAGGGCCGTAACATTCACAGTATCCCCCAGCCTCATCCCCTCTATCTCTGGATGCTGCCGTAAAAGGCAGGCAAGTGGCTCCATGGCCAGTGCAAACAAGGCTGGTGATAAGGGACATCCTTGCCTTGTCCCTCTGTAGAGGGGAAAGGCTTCTGAAACCAGGCCGTTAATAGCCATTCTAGCGCAGGGGGTTGCATACAGAAGTTTTATCCATCCCACGAATCCTGGTCCAATTCCCATTGCTCGCATCACCCCCCAGAGGTAATGCCACTCAACCGCGTCAAACGCCTTAACCGCGTCGAGCGACATCACCACCGGGAGGCGATGGGCTGGGTTCGGGGTTTGCAGATGCAACATCAATTTACGTAAATTAACTGCCGTTGACAGCCCCGGCATAAAACCGGTTTGATCGGCATGTACAATTTTACCAATGTATTTATACAACCTTATCGCCAGCACTTTCGCGAGAATTTTAGCCTCAGTGGCGATTAACGAGATTGGCCTATATGATTCTAATAGCAGTGGATCTTTATCTGCTTTTAATAGGACCACTATCTTAGCCTCCATGATGGACTGTGGGAGTTTATTTGACCCAAAACTATCATTAAACATTTCCAGCAGCAGAGGAGCAAGAATCTCCGAGTATCTTTTGTACACTTCGGCAGGGATACCATCGAGCCCGGGGGACTTCCCAGAGGGTAGGGATTTAATGGCCTCTATAATCTCAGTAAGGTTTAGGGGGGCATCAAGTTCAGACATTTCTTCCTTAGTTAAACTAGGCAACTCTAACTTGCCCAGATACACATCCGTCTCTTCCTGATTAAACTTGGCCCTGGATCTATGTAACTCAGCAAAATAATCTCGGAAGGAGTCAGAGATTTCTTTACTCTCCCAAACCACCCTCCCTTTTTGGTTCATTATGTTTGAAATAATATTGGGAGGAGTGTCTGCCTTGGCTATATTTGCCAACAACTTCCCTGATCTATCGGCAGATGCATATTTGATATGGGAGCTATGCAGCAGCAGCTTTGCATTCTCTTCCTTAATGCCATTAAGCCATTTCTCTTGAGCAGCTAGCCAATTTTTCTTGGATTCATCTTTATTATCAGCTAAATACCGTCTCTCCCAAGCCTCGCTTTCCACTTCCAGCTCAGATATTTTAGCTCGACTAGCTTTCTTTAAATCGGCTATGCTCTTTTTTAGTCCCCCCCTCATAAATGCTTTAAAACAGTCCCATACTATGTCTGGCGCCGCTGATCCTTTATTTTTTTCCCAATATTCCATCCACTGTTGCTGAAACTCCACTTCTCCCCCCAATTTGTCCAGCCATCTTGCGTCGAATTTCCAGAAGGAACCCCCCCGACTATGATCGTCCGACAACTCCAACAAGACCGGGGAGTGATCGGAGATCCCTCTACTCTTATATTCAACCTTAACCACTTTGGGGAGAATCCCTCTGGAAACCAAAGCAAAATCTATTCTGGAGAATGATTGAAAAGATGCAGAAAAGCATGAGAACTGGACCGCTTCGGGGTTCCTCTCCCTCCACCGGTCGATCCAGCCCAGGTTTTTAACAAAGGCATCTAAACCTCTATTACTTCTCCCACTTGTCATTGGCGATCCACTCCACCTGTCCAATTGTACATCTAAAATATTGTTAAAATCCCCAATACATATTATTGGGGTATCAGGGGTAGTAGCTGAAAACTCTACTGCTTTCTTCAAAACTTCATAGGTAAACGGAGTCTCTTGCAATTGTAATGATGAGTCTTTCAACTTCAACAAAATACAACTATTACCCCTAAAAGTATTCTTAATACGTTAATTATTTAACTTGTTTGGTTTAATTACGCTTGCAATGTCAGTCATTGTACACTATAGTGCTCACTTGTACTCCTATTTTTATGCATTTGATTTTTATAGTAATGCACCTGTATGTACAGTGCTGTAATATAGATGTTTCCTCATTCATCTAGTCTCCATACACCCCACAGCTGAAGTGATGCAGGCCATGAGTGAGCCGACAGGTCCCTAATGAGCAGCTGCTAGAGACCATTTTGTTGGCCGGTAAGACATGGGGGGGAACATTTCCTGGATCCAATGTGTTATCACCCACTGATGGGTCATTGACCAAAAAGGTAAAATGATCTGTAATTGTATAGTACAGGGGTCCTTAAACTTTTTTGCTCTGGGACCCCATTAAACAATACAAATAATTACGGGACCCCAACAAGTGAATGCAGAAGGTCATCACATGACATGTGTAGTCAGCAGACAGCACATGCATGACAGCATTGTGGAGGCACAACATGATGGTAGGAGGCTAAAATAAACAGACAAGTCAACAGATCTTTCAGACTCCTTGAATCACTGACTGAGTTTAGAAAAGTCATCAGCCTTATGGTCAGCAACATGGAGTCGCGACCCCATTCTGAGTAGGTCAGGACGCACAGTTTGAGAACCACTGGTATAGTACTATCAAGCTGAAAATCCAGTTTTTACCATGTGGTGGATTACTGTATGGAACAGGATACACCTCTCAGCCTGGGTGCTGGAAGGCTCCCCGACAGTCGGGATTCCAACAGTCATTACTGTTGGGGTGTGGTATATTTGGCCGACAGTCGGTATTCCGACAGTCATTAGTCAGATGTTGGAATCCCGACTGCTCCCTCGTGGGGGTCCACGACCCCCATGGAGGGAGAATAAAATAGGTGGTGAGCACAGCTCGCCACCGTGCCCGTAGTGTGGCGAGCGCAGTCGGGATTCCGACATCTGACTAATGACTGTCGGAATACCGACTGTCGGCCAAATATACCACACCCCTCAGCCTCTATATACAGTAAAGCACAAAGGAGATTGCTATTGGAAAAAAATCTGTGGCTGCTACAATCTAGCACTTCGTATGCAGATTCAGAGACCGAGTCACACAGTCAAAAAGCGCTACATTTCAAATTAAATCAGTGTCTCCTATTGTGTCCTGTTCACATCACATTGCACAAGAAAAAAAGACAACTCAATGCCAGCAGAGTCACACCTGACCGGGTGTACCAAGAGTAAAAAAAATAAAGTGAACAAAGCATCTACATTAAAATACATGAATGTTGAACTTGTCTGTGTCATAGTTATTGTATATTGTCTCATTGTTGGCTCTCTAACACCACTTTCAGATAGAATAGCCCGTAAATCCTGGCTTTTACTCAGCATTTAAGTGCGGGTGGTTTTTCAGGTCCCAGCCTGACACCCCCCCCCTTTACACAGAAAGCAAATCACCAGTTCAAGCATTTTTACCAGATTCTTTGCTGATTTAACATAGGTATTTCTGTGTAAAAAGGGTCAACTCTGGTTGAAATTCCTGGATCTTCGACCCTGGTAAATACCTTGGGCAGAGACCCGGAAATATTGACCTGTGCTGACTCCTTGACACAAGAAAAGCACCCATGTTGAATGGCAAATTATCGGGTACAAATTTTTGACCAAATAATTTTGCCTTTCTATGTAAAAGGGGTATATAATATGTGATACTGGAAATTTGGAAATAAAACTAAATAATTCCTTAAAAATATTTTATTGATTTTGTTTCCTGACCGTGTATTATTTCAGACTATTTGGTCTATTCATTAAGCTGAAAGGCCCATATATATATATATATGCTGAAACACTGGTTTCACATTTTTTTTTATGTAGTGTATCCATTCATTATTAGGGCCCCAGTACTGTATTTGGCATCCATTCATCAACCACAAAAACGAACAACATTTTTAGATGGCATTAAATAGACGAGCCCCGCGCCTTATTGGAAGCAGATCTAGAGTGTGCGCATGTATTTCACACATGCTTAGTAATGTTTCCAACAGTATGAACCTTCACCCCTACTACTGTAGTTATCTGTGTAAGTTAAAGTGGTAGGGCCTGTGGGACAGCAGTTTCCAGTACAGATTTTCCAGAACTGGAGCAATACTGATTTGATACAACCAGTGCATGGTTTTCTGACCCTTTTTTCTAATCCATTGAGGCTATAACCATATTTGTTTTGTTGGATTATTTAAGTATGTACTTATGTGTCCTCGTTCTTTACATATAGCCTCAATATGCCACGCAGCGGGAGATTCTTGGTGCAAGTAAGCTGCTAGATCATGTGCAACTCCGCTTGCCCTGGCTGTCTCTCTTGCTAAAAATAAGTTGTAACACAATGCCACTAGTATTCTGTGTGTAGGACAAGGGCTGTAGGTGCATATACACTGTAACATTGTTTTCAATTTGCGGGTGTGGTGGCACATAGAATATAAGCATGCTGCATATCATTTTAATCAGCAGAGCCTACTTGTTCATTTACATAGCAATGAGAATACAATGTACTTTCAGGGGGGAAAAGATGCCTGACGCTAACAGAGTTGCACAGGACCTGTCGGCCGGGCATCTGCCACTGTGTGGTGTATTGATGCAAGATGTATGAAGAGACATCTGTACTAAATCAGTACTATCATTTATTCCTGCTTAAATTCTATTTTACTTTTGCTTACCCTGTGGGCAATTCTCCAGACAGTTAACATGGAGTCCTGTGCATCACATGCTTTTATTTTTTTCCCCTTTTAAACTGATCTGTTAAGAAATTGTTGTTTTATATGGAAAATAAATGTATTAGTAGCAATGCCTTGCCCTATAATTTTATAACCCACTAAAATCTTGGTATTTTAAATTTGTTTACATTTCCAGTTCATCACTGAGAATGGCCCCTGTGCTGATACTGCCACCTACTGTTGTTGCGCCCCCCCCCCCCCCCCATTGCATGTTAAACTGCTATGGACTGTTTACTGTAACCTAAGTGGAATGCCCAACGTGGCTGCTTTGCCTTGTACTTGGAGTACAATGAAAGAAAAAAAAAATACAGGGTTCTGATGATCTTCTTGATAGTTAACTTTATTTTGCCCATTATTGATCATCTCATATAATCCTATGTAGTACACCTAAAATGCTGCTTCACGTGGATCCTGCTGACTCAAAATGGCTTTCTCACCATTTATTGTAATTCTGTGGTCTCTATTTCCTGCATAGCTTATCCATTTTTGTTTATTGCTTCTGTGACATTATTATATTCTAATATTTGATATTTGGTAGTTTATGTTTACAATTTGTTAAGTGCCTTGGGTTCTAAATATCATCATTTTGAAATACAGTTAGGTCAATATGAAATATATCTGTTCTAGGTTATCTTAAAAAAACAAACAAACAAAAAAAAAAACTGCTGCAATGCTAACTGTTAATTATTCTGTGTTTTCTACATCTGGGATGAATGTTTTCCTCAGTGACCAGTTTTAAAATAAGTAAACATAAATGGAAAGTTCTTGTCTCTCATTGAGGGAGTTGTATGTACAAATTGTTCCCCAGACTAACTACTTCATTGTTTTAGTGTATGACAAACACAGGGAGGCTACTGTAGGAGCTGTTTCTTATGCATTTATTAACCCTGTAGTTCCCCATGACTGTTTTATTTCATAGGGCCTATTGAATAAAATTCCTGAATATGTTGTAAAATATAAGACCGGAACAGGAATGTAATTATACAGCTCTCTTTCTTTTTAGAACTTACGGTACTTCTTTACTTTCACGGCGCCACTCTAGATAGGACAGATAGGATACTAGATAGGATACGATTTGTATGCGATTTGACATAAGATATCGCATAAGATATAGGATAGGACAGATAGGATACTAGATAGGATACGATTTGTATGCGATTTGACATAAGATATCGCATAAGATATAGGATAAGATTTACTATCCATTTCATTACCCCACTATCCACTAGGGCGTGGAGTTGATTTTATATAGCGTGGCGAGCGCAGCGAGCCACCGAGCCCGAAGCGTGGCGAGCGGACACGGATGTTGTTTGAAAGCAAGTCCCCAATATCGCATGCCATTTGCATGCAATTCCATAAAATACATTCCGTGTCCCCTCGCGGGGCTCGCCACGCTTCGGGCTCGGTGGCTCGCTGCGCTCGCCACGCTATATAAAATCAACTCCACGCCCTAGTGGATAGTGGGGTAATGAAATGGATAGTAAATCTTATCCTATATCTTATGCGATATCTTATGTCAAATCGCATACAAATCGTATCCTATCTGTCCTATCTGTCCTATCTGTCCTATCTAGTGGTGCCGTGAAAGTAAAGAAGTACCGAACTTACATATTTGTTGCATTTTGGTAAAAGCTTCAATGAATGGTTGGCACCATGAGTTTATATGTTTGGGCAGAATATGCAGCTAATCTATTATGATACATTTCTAAAAACTTTATAGGCCAAAATGTTAATTGTTTTCATGTAAACAGTGAGCTCAAAATACATGAATCAATTTCACCTGTTATTCTACTGCGGTTCTGATACACAATGACCTTACATTATTACTTCCCCCCACTCTGATACACACTGTTGAAGCCACGGAAATATTAGCAGAGGAACAGTGACCCTCTGCTGTGCTGTTGTGAGTAGACTCTATCACTCTGCTAGGCTCTATTGCGTACGGTCCTCAGCACATGGCACCTGCACCCATTTTCCTGATGATTTTTGTACTGTATATGTGTAATACCGATATCTGTTATATATCTACATTCATCCAAAGCAGGTCTAAAGGTGCCCATACACGTACCAATTAACCGGTACTTTTTGTGCTAAAATAGCATCGTTGTGCATGCGATGCAATGCTATTTTAGCACAAAAAGTACTGGGTAATTGGTACGTGTATGGGCACCTTACAACCTGTAATCACTCTGACTGTTCTATTAGTCAAGCACATTGCTGCTAACATGCTATGGCCGGAGCGCCAGAGGATGCAGAGATCATGCTAGGCATATTGCGTTAACTATTTGGCATCCTTGTCTCCTGCACATCCTAGAGTATTTCTTTTTTGCAACCTAAATCTCTTTGTCCTGCTCTTAATTCATGCTGTATCCTGACTAGTACCTTATCTGAGACCTAAAGGAAAATATGGGTTAACTCCAATTGTAAACCTCAACGGTATATTCTGCGCTATATAAGAAACTGTAAATAACTAAATAAATCCATTTTCTTAACAAAGCTTTGGTCACATTTAATTGGTCCTTAAATCTCAGGGTGCACCACTTCCCTCATGCACCACTGGCAATACACAGTGCAGCACAATGAGCGTTATTTTCAGACTAGCATATTGGACCCGGGCATTTACTGTACTTACCCTGGTTGTTACAGGTAATGGGATAGGGGTTTTGTGGACACAAATCTCTTCTGCTCAGGATAGATCTTGTAGTGTTATGACATAGAGGTTTCAAAAGTTTTGTAAACGTTTCTTAAAACGGGTCTAAAGCCAGTTAAACCCTTTTCACATTGCATGTTGTAACTGGTACTGTACATTACCATTTCAATACCGTTTTTGTACCATTCACATTCAACCCATTTCACCCATAGAAAACAGTGGATGTCATTTTAAATGGACATTTCTGGGACACAGGCTCACATATGAGGTTTTTACAGCATAAAAAGGAGTGGGTGGGTAAAATAAATAAGTAAAAAAAAATAAGGTAAAAATAAAGTCTCCCCTCTGCACAGAGAATACGGTCGATTGGTTGACATGCTGGAAGGTCGACATGAGTCTAGGTTGACAGGGGACAAGGTCAACCGCTGTCTAGATTGACACATAGGTTAGGTCGACAGTCAAAAGGTTGACATGGGGTTTTTCACTGTTTTTTGAGCTGACGTGCTGACAGGCGGTATTTCATGCCCTACCATCCACTAGGGCATGGTGGGAGTGCCAAGCGTATCATGGCGAGCGCAGCGAGACATGCAAAACATGCAGTGCGTGGGGTCCTGAGGACAAAGTTTGAGAACCTGTGATCTAGAAAAAAGTCCATGATCTGGGAAACAGATGACGGAGAAATAACACCACAACTGATTTCATTGCTGTCATTGAGTATGAATGCAAGCACATTCTAACATTATGGTGGATGCTTTCAACAATTAGGAATAATTGGGGATCTACATATAACACACATATATACGTAGCACACCTCATACACATTGGACAGATACACACAACACATACATAACACACCACACGCAGTCCAACACACACCCATATACACTACAATACAAACACACAGAACACACACATTTAAACATTGCACACATACAGAAACACACAGAATACACACTTAAGCATTGCACAGATACACCCAGCACACTACACACACGTACTGTATATACGTAGCACACCTTACACATGGGACAGATACACACATAAAACACCACTCACAGTACAACACACACCCAAACACACAGAACACACATACTTAAACCATACTGGCCTACCTGACCCTCTCCATGCAGGAGAAAATGCTCTGTTCCTGAACTTCCCTGGTAATGTATGATTGCCATCACCTGTGGTTAAACACCTTTCTTATCAATTACCTAGCTCCCCACAGGGGATGGCAATCATACATTACCAGGAAAGTCCAGAAACGGACCATTTTCTCCCTCATTGAGAGGGTAATGCTGGCCACACATCAGACCAACTTTCCTCCAACCATCCAGCTAGTTGCTTGGATGGAATAAAACTATGGTACTGGATAGGAGCAAATGTAATATTGACTTCAGAAATCTAGAAAAGGACAACTACTGTCACCGAGACACACGGTACTGTAGTTGAACCTGTTTGATTTAAACAATTTGACTGAATGTTTTTGTCCATTTTCCTGGGTTTGTGAGCACATTTCTGATTGTCCTTTGCTCCCATCCAATACCATATTTTTATTCCATCCAATCAACTAGTTGCATGGTTGAAAGAAAGGTGGTCTGATGTGTGGCCAACATTCGGTAGGCAAGTATGACTTAAACATTGCACAGATACAGAAGCACACAACACACAATTAAACATTGCACACACACACACACACACACACACACACATACATAGCACACCTCACACACTTACACATTGGACAGATACACACAACACACACATACATAACACACCACCACACAGTACAACACATACACTACATCACACACCCAAAAACCATACACAACACATACCTTCATACATACATACATAATACATACATTACCTACCATACACCCCGCACAAAACACACACACACACACACACAAACCATAGAACACACACAAACACACAAAAAATAAATGCATCATAGGTGCTAATTCTCAGGAGTGGATGTGGAATTCAACAATACACACAAGCTATCAAGTCTGGAGAGGTGTGTTTCAAACAACAACCCCTCACCTGATTTCATTGCTGTCATTGAGTATCAATGCAAATACATTCTAACACTATGGTGGAGGCTTTAACCAATTACAATCTCCCGCCTTTGGCACAGCAAGACAAAATTTACAGCTATTTAAAAAAAAAAAAAAGCTTTTCCCGGGCAACGCTGGGCGGCTCAGTATATAGAGCTAGTAGCTGGCTTATACCCCTTTCAGACATAAAAGTCTGAAAATCCCGGCAAATACACAGCATTTCAAATGCCGTGTCATTTTGCCAGGAGCAGCCTGACCCCCCTTCACACAGAAGAACAAATTACCAGGTTGAATATTTCTACCCGGTAATTTGCTGAATAACACGGGTATTTCTTCTGTGTGAAAGGGTCAAGACGGGTCATAAATCCCGTGTCCCTGGTCAATTCCAGAGTCGGAGACACAGGATTTACAACACGGGTGTGCCCTTTCACACAGTTATTCACAAAATTACCGGGTGGAACTGCTTCACCTGGCAATTTTGCTTCTGTCCGAAAGGGGCATTAGACTTCCCTGTATCATTGCCCATACTTCAGTAATTTCCCTCCTTTCACCAATTACCAGCTTTATTTTCCAGACCTCTATATAGACACTTCCTGATTTACACAGATTTGCAGAAGATACAGTGGAGACCTACACAGTTCTTGCATGTCCACATTATCCACAATATGGACACCCCTATAGCTGCCCATTCTATAAACTTCTTCTTTAGTAATTCTAACAAAAGTGCGTATAAGAACGTACATACAGTAATTGTAACTTTAATTAATTTATTTCTCTAGGAACCTTACTAGGAGGCCTAACCAGATGGCTTGTTGGCCTCTCTTTTCCTGTAAACTGTAATGAATCCGTTTTTTGTAAATGGAATTTTAAGGATAAAGAATCTTTCATTTATGTAAGTGTTTGATGAGACATCATTGGCAGTGCTATGAATAACCTTCAAACAACACATCCTTGCTGTAATAAACTGCTGTCCTAATGTTGATTAGAGCCATCTTAAAACCACAGGGTGCAATTTAATAAACAGCACTCAGTGGGGTACATTATAAATTAAGATTCATGCAGCAGGGGAACTGTGCAAGATTGTGGTTCAGTAACTGAAAGTCAATAACCTGTAACAAACTTTCCAAGTCCTTTTTGATGTGTGTTTTGCATCTCTCCGTTAATAAGCTTGGAGTTTACACAAATTGCCATGTTACCTGGTCTATATTTACGTGGTTGACTGGCTTCAAGGAACTAAAAGAAATGATATTATCAGCACAGCTGTGCTAAAGGGATTCCAATCAACTCCTTTATAAACCATTTTCATTTTGCTAACTGTAATCATGAGGCAATAATATTGGTTTGTGCATGTAATACGCTGTTGTAAATCTGTGAAGCACAATAAACAAACACTTGGGTGTTTCTGGGTACAGTCAAACAACCTTTCAGCAGTCATTAAAAGAAAAATTGTAAAGTAATGTAAACCTAATTTGGGATAAACACATGTCTAGCAACATGTTCTAGCAACAGTACTGTACAGTAATTCACAGCTGGCCAACTCTCTCCTTGAGAACACAGGTGTCAGACAAATATTTCTTAAGGTGCATACATCGGTACTTGTTTCCTAGCACGGCGCCCATCGCATACCGTAATTAGTGGTATGCGATGCGATATTCCCGTTAAATTAACAAGAGTGCTTGTACAATGAAATATCACATAGCATTGCATGCCAGCAAATGGGATGCGATGTGATTTTTAATTGTACAAGCACCCTGATGGGTGCTTACAAAGTTAAATGCACCCCCACTATCAACGCCAACCCGAAGCGTGGCGAGCGCAGGTGGTATGCGTTCTCCGACCTTTTCATACCCCCACTATCCACATCGGCGTGGAGTTGACTTTAGATAGTGTGGCGAGCGCAGTGAGCCACTGAGCCCGAAGTGTGGCGAGCACACGCAGAATACGAGCCTGAAGCGTGGCGAGCGCATGCGGAATACATGTAAAGTAATCAGTTTTCCTTCGCGGGGCTCGCTGCGCTTGCCACACTATCTAAAATCAACTCCACACCAACGTGGATAGTGGGGGTATGAAATGGTCGGAGGACACGTACCGTCGCCCCTCGCGGGCTCGAATCACTCGCCATGCTTCGGGTTGGCGTTGATAGTGGGGGTAGCATTGACAATGGGGGTGCATTTAACATTGTAAGCACCCATCAGGGTGCTTGTACAATTAAAAATCGCATGGCATGCATCGCATGCCGCTATATTGCATGCAATGCGATTGTATACGATCAAAATCGGGGGCGCCGTGCTAGGAAACAAGTACCCATACATCATGTAAAATATGTACTTTCGATTTTGACTATATAGTCAAAGTTGGAAGAAAAATTTGCACATATTGCAGTGTCTATACTGCGCCTGTACAGCATGCGGTGCAAATGTGCGCCCCTGCGAGATCAGTATCGCAAGTATAAATAGATCGATATGTATACAGTCTAGTATTCTAGTATAGTCCAAATCTACATACCCAAGGTCAACACAAGCTTATGCTCGACGTGAGTTTTTCATGTTTTTTTTGTATAAGGTGGGCATAGAGTTGGAATATAATAGTGTGCTGAGCGCAGTGAGGCACCATGCCTGAAGCATGGTGAACAGATGAGGTACACTTGCACAGTGTTCATGTCAACATGGACACCAAAAAAGCATAAAAACTCATGTTGACCTTATTCATGTCGACTATAAACTTGTGCTGAACCTTTAAAAATGTTGACCTTGGGTATGTCGGCCATTTCAGCGTATCGGCATAGTCACTGTTGGACATTAGTGGTTGACCTAGCAGCTGTCGTCCTAGACATGGTCTACCATCTATACCCTAACCGTAGTGATGGAATGGTTACGAATGTGAGGACTGGGTGTATTTTAACTGCCAGTGTCAAACATATTGTAGGTATTTAGCTCCGCACGCTGATGGGTATATTACTTGTATTTTCCCTGGATGGGAATATACATCTTGCGGTGCATAACATTAAATTACTGTAGTAAGCATATTATTTGGTTCTATGTGTTAGGAACTAAAGTGAAGCCCTTACACTGCCATGAGCATGCCAACATTTGAAGCTACTACTTTGCTTTTTAATGCCCCAACTCAAAGGTATGACATTTTTTCAAGTCAGCTGTTCACATACATAAACAATGTTTGTCCTTGGGACCTTGATGCCCAATCATACTCCCATTGTCTTTCTAAAGCAGGGGTGGCCAAACCTGTCCTCAAGATCTACCAACGGTGCATGTTTTCCAGGCAACCTGTGGATCTATAGTAGGAATGAATGCAGCAGGTTTGAAAATATGACTGTTAGTATTGACTACAGCTGTGCACCAGCTAGGTAATCTGGAAAACATGGACTGTTGGTAGATCTCGAGGACCCTTTTGGCCACCCCTGTTCTAAAGGCTTCAATGTTAGTAAAGGCCTCAGTTATTTGTAAATATATTTTACAGATTTGTGGCTGTACATCTAAGCTCTTTTCGTGTTAAACAGCCCTTCTGGTGTTTCAACTCTGGATTAATTTCCTGTGACTTTTTCCATTACAATGTGTCTTATTCACAAAACAGAGCAAATAACACACACAAGCAGGTTCTGCTGATTAAAATTATATGTGGCACACCTATATTCTTTGTGTGGCTGTATCTGCATATGAAATGCTATGTTAGAGTTTTCAGGAAAACACTACATACATAGTAACATAGTAGTTGAAGTTGAAAAATACAGAAGTCCATCAAGTTCAACCTTTTTTGCAGATCTAACTAAAGGTGGCCATACATCAGAAAGACCAGTCTTATGCTGCCCATACATATGTGCGATCGGATTCGATGCGACATCGCAGTGCGATGTCCATAGAACCCAATCGCATCTTGTGGTGCTAAAGTGCCCCCTTTGCAGCACCCGATGTCGCATGCCATCTTGAGATGGCATATTGGGTACTGGAAGAGGGCGGGCAGAGGGTGGCGTTCTGTAGCAAAAGAAGCGCTAACGGGCGGCGGGGGTCAGTCAGTGGTGGCGGCAGAATTGTTCAAACACTGGGCAGCCCTCTGATTGGCTGAGATAGCTCAGCCAATCAGAGGGCTGCCCAGTGTTTTAAACACTTCTGCCACCGCTGACAGACCCCCGCCAACCACTAGCGCTGCTTCTTGCGCTACATATCGCCGCCGTCTCCCACGCCACCAGCGGTCCCTCTAGCCCCCTCTCCCCAACCCCACGCCGATGTAAAAGCGTTTCCTCCGCCCCCCACCTGCGGATTGCATTCGAGCATCGCATGTGGTTAAAAACCACATGCGATCGCTCCTGCGATTCGATAGATATTATGTGCAGCACATAAGATCTTGAGATTCGACCGGTGTGCCCGCGCATCGCGTCAAATGTCCCTTTTAAAAATGCATACAATCATTCGATTTAACGGCCAGATGTGGTCGAAATCGAATGATTGCATGCAATATCTCACAAGTGTATGGGCAGCATTACAATCATGATTGTGTCCAATTTCCCTTTAACTCCCCGGCAGTCCTTCATGGTTTTTGGACATACAATGTACTCACAATCTGTCATACAATCCGTCATACAATCTATCTGCTGCATGATTGTATGATAGAAGCTTCATTTAAAAAGGGGGCTGGCCTACTAGGATCAAAAGGATAGGAGTACCAAAAATCCTAATTTTTTTATTTTATTTTTTTAATTTACAGGTTTCCAGCAACTACCAATCTGCTCACATCTGCTGAGTTATGCCATTATTAAATAGCCCTAATGCAGCAATCCTCTGAAAACTGTTTTCAGAGTAGTGACAGAATTGTGCAAAAGAACGACCACTGCTTTCTTCAGCCGCCCGCCTGTCTGCTGCTTGGAAACTTCTGAGGCTTCCAGCGTCTTCACAGCCACGGGCTGCCCGGGAGCTGCACCTCTCTTCTCTGCTAGTCGGAGAGGGAGTGTCAAATGACCCTGGTTATATGAGCCATCTAATGACAGATTACATGTGCTTAAAAGCACATGCAATCTGCTCCCAATCCCAACTGATCTGACGTGCAGCACTTCCGATCAGAGGACCAATCCTCCAATCCCCCGAGGCCGGCATTGCATGATTGTGTACACACGATTGGCACACTATCTGCATTCAATCAATTTTTACAATCCATTGAGATTGTATGATTGGGTGCAATGTCTTTCAGGTGTATCCCCCCTCATACCTTTTATAAAGCTGCTGTAGCGGCGAAACGCGTCACGAGTGCTGTTGCCCCTTTTCCACCATCACCACTTTGGATTGCAGTCCGGACCAGCCCAGGAAAATCATCTGTTTTTTACCATCTAATTGGGATATTGAAGTCCGCAACTTCACCACACCACCCCACATTTCAACACTCAGGTACCTGAGGACAATATCAACTGTCCTATATCCTTCCAGTGGATTTCGGTTATTTGTGCCAATTTGGGCCGACTACGTGGACATCAGGACATTCCTATTACTGTGTGTGGAGCGGTAAATATACTATCTTCTATTTTCCCATCTGGGCCTAATAGGAACGGACTCTCCTAATTGCTATAGTGTGAAATTGGGCATCGATTTACTGCATATTTTATGCTATTGTTTTTATTATATATGTATATGTCCATGCTATTGCTTTTAATTCAGAAAAATATTTTGTGTAAAGATCATCCAATATACCACTTTTATTTTTAGCGCTGCTACTACCCCCTTTTTTCTCTATCCACCATAAGGTGTCTGGCCTAGCTGTGATACCCCTGTAAAATAATCTACCTATTGTAGCTTAGAGCTAAATACCGATTATGGGTTGTTTTCGCAGTAAATGTTTGTCCAACCTTTATTTTAAATGTATTCAATGTGTCGGCCCATACTACCTCCTCTCAAAGGAATTTCCAAACGTTTACTGCCCTAATCGTAAAGAAGCCTTTCCTCCTAATGGTATGGAATCTGTTTTCCTCCAGTCTTAAGTGCATGTCCACGTATCCTAGTCGTGTCTGCCCTCCAAGCAAAGAGGGTTCCTGGTACTTTGTTATATTGCCCCCTGATATATTTGTACATGTTAAGCATGTCTCCTCTTAAACTCCTCTTTTCTAGTGTAAACATTCCTAGTTTGGTTAATCTTTCTTCATAGGTTAACAACGCCATCCCTTTTATCAGTTTGGTCGCCCTTCTTTGGACTTTTCCAGCTCTATAGTGTGCTTTCTGTAGTGAGGGGCCCAGAATTGCGCACACAATTTCAGCTGAGGTCTAACCAGTGCCTTATAGAGTGGTATAATTACACTGTAATGTATGCAAATACAGCCACACTCTAAATATAGGAGTAGGATCCTTGTGGTGCAGCAAGTTATCTGCACACTGCACAGGCGGTTACTAATCTGAAATGGAAATCCTCTAATAGCCCAAATCCACAAATCTGTGATCGTCTGGCACAGCGAGGTACGTATTTGTATTTTTTAAGTCGCAATAGGTAAATTGTTTTGTTTAATAGTATTCAAACTATTTATAAGGTATATAAACATAAAATATTAAATGCTGTGTTTTCCCTTTAACAATGTTCCACCTATAGAAATGTGTGTTAAGTAGTCAAGTATCTGTTCTGTATTGTTTGGATTGTTAATCTAGCAATGTTGTACAAGTATTTTCTATTTACCTTGTTTTCTTGCTGTTTCTCTTTAAAATGAGGTTTGTGATGTCAGCCTATATATCAAAAATAAAACTGCCTGAAATAAAAATCACTGTTGTGTCCAATCATCACATTCGTGTTTTCTTATTCATCCTGAATAATTGTCCTCATCTGGTCCATTATAGTTTCAGTTGTATTAGAGGGATGTGGTGGTTCATCTGTGTTGCAGTCTCTGCAGAATGCACACTGTGAATTCCACAGCACACATCAAACAAGAAGTAGTTTACTTTAATGAATACCTTTTCTCCGCAGCCTCAATTTCAGGAGTGGGTGGACAGCTCTAGTGAAACATAGCCAGCCATATACAAAGGTTTCCATATCATTCTTTTTCAGCCTGTATCCATAGCTTGAAATAACCGCAACTGCAGAATTAAAACAAACTGTTCTTTATATACTAGTGATTTCTTTTCACCTTGTGTATCACTTCCAAGTACAGTATATCTCATGGTTGTGTAGGAGTAACATTTATTAGTGTTGCATTCTGTATATGAAATTAGTTATTTCTTGCCCACATTTCTATTCAATAATTTAGGATGTTTTCTCTAGAATACCTATTATTTCTTATTATGTCACAATTATTATAAAGACATTACATGAGTGATCAGAATTTTAGGGGGGTAGTCAATGTAGGGGCACGACTGTAGGTCTGGCCCGACAGCCGTGACCCTGTCCGGTTCTCGGTCTGCTTGAGTGAGATTTTGCAGGCGGCATTCAATGTCCTGCCTGCCGAGTGCCGAGAAGGGGGCGTGACCGCAAGAAGCGGCGAGCTGCAGCCGGCAGCTTGACATTTCTCGGCTGTTCTCGGGAGAACGTGCCTGACTGCTTGTGAAGTCGAGCACGTACTGCGAAGATCCCTGTTCAATGCTGTTGAGGAAGACAGCATTGCGTAGGGCCCCACCGCCATTTCCCCCATTGGGAATGGCAACGGGAGACCGAATATCCCCTAAAAGCACAAAGAACATCGACATTTGGCATTCGGATGTATATGTGTTTTAAAAATACATCATTATTAATAGATCACAATATATCACAAAGACTCTCAGTTGAACAAGGTCATAGACAACAGAGGACTTAAGTAACTCAATTTCCGGTACAATATAAATGTGATCCAATTTTATAGAGATGTATTGTAGAAAAAAGAAAAGTTTCTGCATTGTATGATTAATAGAGGAAATACCAGAAAGAAACTTGAAAAGAGGAGATGAAGAGAAAGATGGAGAGAGAGTGAGAGGGTGGACCACCAAGGACAGAAAAAAAAAAAAAAGGATATAATTTATATAAAAGAGTAAAAACAAAATAGACCCCCTAATTGGCAGGTCTACTAATGTCAATTACTCACTATTTAGCCCATAGTTTGAGCAAAGGGTAAAACTTAAGTGAGGATAGCACATCTAGCCTACACCACCTAACGGGTCCTGAATAAGGTTGAACTTGATGGATGGAAGTCTTTTTTTCAACCTCAATTACGAGGTTATTATGTCATCGTTCTTATACTGTAATACAATTTTTTTTTTTCTTATTGTGCCTTAAGCGGTCACTCTTCTTTCAATTTTTATAGTGTATGTAACAAAAGTCTAAATAAGGTTTTTGTATTCTGTTTTTATTTTATGTTCATTCTCATATAACCTGTTTAAGTGGACATATCACTGGGTTGATTACATATGCAACAGGTGTGTGATTATCTGTGATCACTCCCATTCACAGTTGCTGACCCTGTAGCTAATATACTTGCTGCTCAGTGATCTTGGTATTAGAAGCGGTATGAGGATGAAGCATTGTATTGAGAATTACCTTTATTTAGGTATATTTTTATAGTCAATAGAGATTTGAGTTATATATAATATAATAGTCACATAAAGTCCTCTTGTATATTAGTCTTTACATGCACTACAATACCCTCTTTCATTGTGTATGTGTGCACTGGTAGGCACTGGATAAAGGTTGGAATGAGTTTGTTTGCACTTTGGCATGTTTGATGTGTACATGGGTACTACTAGCTTCAGCCTTTGTGTGAGTACAGTGTTGGTTGTAGCTGCATGGGGATAAAAAAGAATACATGATGTAGAGCAGTGGTTCTCAACCTAGGTCCTCAAGTACCCCCAACAGTTCACGTTTTTTGCAGGTCTCCTCACAGAATCACAGCTGAAATAATTAACGCCACCTGTGACCTGGAAAATGTGCACTGTAGGGGGTACTTGAGGACTGAGGTGGAGAACCACTGGTGTAGAGAAAAACAATTAAGAATGCACAGCATTTTCTTTGTCTACAGCTTAACCTTTCAGGCCACTGCAAAGCCCAAAGTACCCCAAGTGAAGATGCTTAAACAGAAGTGACTTCCTGTAAATAGTACCTCAGTCTGTTTGATTTAACCCTTTTTCAGCCACATTGACTTGTACTTTTAAAGAAAACATTTTTTTCATTGTGGCTGCAGTACTCCAGTTTCACCACCACCATATAGTAATGGTTGGTCTGATTTGTCGCCAAATTACCACGTTTCTTAATTTGGACAGATTTACAGCAAGTTGACAATAAAAAAAAAATCCTGATATAGTTGTAACAATTTTGCAACAATATTGATAAAGGGTCAACCATCTGGACTCAAGTAAGTAAATCCTTAAAACCTGAACTGCAGTACAGAGTTTGGGAAACTCTGGTCTAGATGGTATAGGATAATTGCAGAGTGACTGGAGGGTGAATGATTGTCAGGTAGTAGAGAACACACAACTTCCTTAAATCTAATCCAGTAAGCGAACATTGCATGTATTTTTCACCGACACTATTAAACCGCTAAGTGGCCAAGAAACAGATGTAAATAACATCTACTTTATGTATTTACATACGTAAATAACACTAGTTTAGTTTGATGCAAGTTGTCATATGCAACAGCCTTCATGGTGCCCTAGTATTTACCATAAAGTGCTAATATATTCAGTCAGCTTTGTTTGGATAGTTGTATGGAACATGTCATAAACTGCTCAGACATAAGTGAACATCTGTTAAGGCAACATAGTTGGCATCTTATGCAACGAAATGTCAACAATTCTGAGTTCGTTTCACCATGTACTGGTTAAACATGTCTTCATTCCAGAACCCTTGCAGCGGACACCGTTCCTGTGTAAGGGGCACAGTGCACCCAATCAGAATGCATCTTTCTGTCACTATGCAAATTCCAGTTGCCTGCCTTTTCTGTCACTACATTTTATCATCGATTCTTTTTGACTTTAGTTTCACTTACAGATTTCTGAAGGTAAATGCTGGGACGTGAACCTGTTTTCTCTATTGATTGTGTTGCTGCTTCCTAAAATACAAGCTCAAATTCTGTTCTATGTGGATCATTGTTGTCCCCTTGGAGAAATTAGATCAGTGATCTGTATCGCTCTGCTTTCCAAGCAGGTGAAACGCTACACATGCCTTGTCTTAGAATAGCCTTCAAGGCTTTTTAGGAGTGAGCAGGAATATTGAGCTAAGCTGATCATACAAACTGCAGAAATACATCCTGTAATTGTGATTGCATAGTACATGTGATTATGCTGAAATGCTCACTCACCTGTTACCTTAATTAAAATGTCCTCTTTTCCAAAGAGACAAAGAAGAATGACTGTAATTTTGTCAGAAGATGGAAACTATATAGACCAATCAGATCCTGGTGTGCTAGTCTGCAGTTCACTGCAGCTCATTATAATAATGGATCCTCAAATACTTGTGTTTATCTTTAAATGTGATTTGTCTTCTGAGCGGTAGGGAGAATATTGTAGTGTAATGTATCTGTGTGTGTTCCTCTTGGATTGCTCTTGTATGTATTTTTGTTAAGACTAATTACTTTTGCATGTGAGCCATGCATTCCTTGGTAGCAGATGTCTTATTAAGTCCTAGATACAGTGGCTATAAAAATACCAAATGTCTTTGGTCTTTTCTGTCACTTTATTTTATTTGATCAAGGAATAAACATGTATTAATATATTTTTTAATTCATACCAGCAATCAAGCGATTCTGTAATGTCACACTGTTTCTACTTTTTCCTAATGAATTACAAATCTACAGGTAATTTCATCTATTTGACTTTAAAGTATCGGTAAGTTCCATTCAGTTGAGTGTTGGATGAGAATTATTAGTAATTATTAGTAAACTACATTTATGCAGCATTACACACATCCATGGGGTCCTGGACATATTGTTTGCAATGCAGTCACTGGATTTTTCTGTATACTTTGGGTCATTATCTGGTGGAATATAAGTCCTTTATCTCCAACAGGCTGCAGCAGGCATTTCTCTGTGATTTGTCTATATATTGTTCCAGGTATACTATTTTACCTTCATTTTCTACAGTTTTTCAGTTACGAGAATTCCCTTAGCCCTATGCTCTCGTCACCTTGCTTCATGGTAGTGGTAGGATTCTTGTTATAACGTGCTGTATCAGAGCCGGCCCTAGCCAATTTGATGCCCTAGGCAAGATTTTTGTTGGCGCCCCCTAGCAAATAATCCCACCACTAAGCTTAGTGTTTAGACACCAAATATAACAAGCTGGCAAGCTGGTTTATAGCAATATATATACTACGGTACACTTAGCAGCACCCCTGTACTGATATAACACACTACACAGTACCCTTGCAGTAAAAGAGAAAAAAAATTGGGAAAGCACCCCTGGACTGATACAGCACACATGAGGCACCCCTGTAATTATACAGCGCAAATGGCAGCACCCCTGGAATCATACAGCACACATTGCAGCACCCCTGGACTGATACGGCACATATAGGGCACCAAGAGAAATATACGGCACAGATGGCGGCACCCCTGGACTGATACAGCAAACATGGCAACACCCCTGACCTAAGACAGCATACACGGTGACACCGCTGGAATTATATGGAATACATGAGGCACCCCTGGACTGATACAGCAAACATGGCAACACCCCTGACCTAAGACAGCATACACGGTGACACCGCTGGAATTATATGGAATACATGAGGCACCCCTGGAATTATACAAAACACATAGAGGAACCCTTGTAATTATAGATGGTGGTACCCGTGGAATTATACATGATACATGGCAGCACCCCTTGAAAATATGTTATATGCCTTCACTTACTTAAAAAAGTGCTAGTTTCATTGGGCTGGGATTCGGCCACCTCTGCACTCTGCACTATTGTTATCATGCAGTTGGAGGAGAAGGGACGGGGCGCCTGGAGTCTGACTGACTCCGCAAAGGATCATGGGAGGAGGGGCTGCTGCTGGGCATGGCAGCAGCCCTTCTTCTCACAAGCGGCCCCCACTGATCACCAATGGTAAGAGAAGGCTGCTGCCCCTAGGCATAGGCCGATGCCCTAGGCAATTGCCTAGTATGCCTATGCCTAGGGCCGGCTCTGTGCTGTATTAATCCAACAAATTCTTTCCCACAGATCCCAAGATTGGCCATCCTACTTATCACAGTGCTCCTTATTTCTCATCTCTTTCCCATCTGTATTTTTCTATTTTTCCACAACCATTTTTTTTTTTTTTGTTCTTTGAAATGATCAGCAAAGTTTCTTACCAAAAATTAAGTATGTAGGTGTATTTATAGTAAAATATATAAAAACTGTTTTTATGTAACCCGTTGGACAATAAATTATGTAACCTGTGAAGACAATTTATAAGTCCAGGGAGCAGGTTTATTTTAGCAAGGTTTTTAAAAATATATATATATTTTTAATTAGTAATTAATGGGCACTTGACATTAGAATTTTGTACATTAATATGTATCATGCATTCATTTTGTGTTTTATAGGAAAGAAAATAAACATCATCAGTGCCAAAACTTGGTTTTTTTTTATAGCCACTGTAAATGAGGTGCATGGTGGGGCAGGGGAATTAGCATTTTAAAAAGTCAGTAGTTAAGTAGACACATTTTGTTTGCCAAATTACAAATATGTATTTGGTAAAGTACATAGCATGCCATTATTTATTGAAGGTCACATCCTCACTGTGACCTCCATCTCTGCTCAGGCATTAATCTAATCTTCCACTTATGTTTCCCATAACTTGGCATAACCTCTCTAAACAATTTTTCTAAATTCTTTCTTTTGGCTCTTGAATATTATGTGGGCGATGAGAGTATCCTTCGCTTTCTAAGTGCCCTCATTTAAAAAAAACAAAAAAAAAACACATGCCTAGAGGTTTGGGGACCTTGGTGGCCAAGTAATGACACAATTGCTGGATATAATGCATTAAAAAAAAAACTGTAATAGAGCACCCATTGACACCCTTTCTGAATGACTCTTTGCGCAGTCTTGTTGAAACCAGCTGAATCGTGGATTTTTTTCCAGCCCCCAAAAGTCCTCAAGTTCATCTAGAGTTTGGGGTGCGAGTGGTTGTACTTTTCCCCTCTGTGCTTAATTGAATGGACCCATTAATGTTATGATTACTGTACATCTGAGTTTAAGTGTGGCTGTGCAGGTGATTTTATTTTGATATTTCATTATATTGGATGTTATGCCCCCTTTCCTGCAAAGTTTAGGGTCTGATCTGGAATTTTGAACATGGTTCCAAGCCAGGCCAAGCACTGTTCCCACAGTGGCTTTGACCCAGGTTATTCTAGCGGGATGCAGTTAAGATCCCGGCGGTCGGGATCCCGGCGTTCAGAATCCCGACGCCGGAATCCCGACCTCCGAAATTTCGACACTTTCTCCCTTCGGGGGTGTCCTCGACACCCCTGGAGGGAGAATAAATTAGTGTGCCGAGCGTAGCGAGGCACCGGGCCCGCTGTGTGGCGAGCGCAGCGAGCCCGCAAGGGGGGGCGATCCACGTCCCCCCCTTGTCGGGATTTCGGCGGTCGGGATTCCGGCGTCGGGATTCTGAACGCCGGGATCCCGACCGCCGGGATTCAATACTGAATCCATTCTAGCATCCATTTACCCTCACCAGGAGCAGACAGTTTGTTTTGTACTTCGTGGCCTCCCATAAGAAGCTGCTGTTTGGAGGTATAGGGTCTCCCAATGCTGTTACATTGCATGGACCAAGGATTTTTTTTCTTTTGTGCTAAACCCATGTTTTTGAAGGCAGTGGAAAAGGGATATTTCAGTTCCCTTGGTATGGCAGAAGAGCATCCCTGGCATAATGTATTTGCTCTGGTAAGGACTCTAAGTGATTCATACATAATAGTGATTTTTTTTTTCCGTATTTACATTATGTCCTGCAGTGTTTTCAATCATTCAAGGTTTGTGAAAAAAAAAAAAAAAAGTGGTCACAGATTTCTATATACATTTTTGGGCGAATTTCATCTCCTTGATCGCAGGTGAAGGTGCGGCTCACACAACTGATTGTTCTTCACATGCAGTGTAACTTGTGTTTTCATCATGCCTGTGAATTACTGATTTTAAGCACTTGATTGGTGCATCATATAGTAGGATCTATAATTATGTTTAATATGGCTATTTGTTATTTTTACTTGTTTGCTTTTGGTGGATATTATCGTTCTCGCATGCACCGACCTTCATAATGCTGCTCAACATGAAAAGTTGACAATCATTCTGGGCAGAGATCCATTGTCTAAACTGTATGACAAGTGGGACTCTTCCTTATGTTTTGGAGTATGTGTGGAGGGTGGAACTTAGCAGTTAAGAGTTCAATGTGGTTTCTGATGCATTTACTGCGGCTAATGAAACATCAGTGCATGGACCGGCGATTTTAACTTGTAAATGGTCAAACCATGGTTAAAGCTACCAGCCTCCGCATATTGTTAGAGTATTTTGGTTTATTTAATTATTTGGAGTTAACTTATTTGACCTTTTTTGTTGGTTTTGTCTACCTCTATTCAAGTTCTTTACCTGCTATATTCAGTGGTATCAAATACAGGTCTTTACACACAAACACCCACACCTGCATTATCTGCCTCTCATAGCTTCCATTCTATTGCGCTGCTCTCAACCGCTAAGATCACTGCCTCCAATGCCTGCACGTACATTTCATATTGAAGCCATGTGCTGTTGAGAAAATGTACAGAGCCTCTCAGGGCATGCTTGCTTTTTACAGGGCAGACTTCCATAATTACAAGTGTCCCAGAAATATTTGATACTTTTTCAAGCAGAAAAAATGTCTACTATATGTTCTGGATAGAATTGTATTCTTAATAATACTGTGCATGGCTTGTTATGACATTTCTCCTTCCACAGAGCTTTTAGTTATTTACTAGCATTGCAGTAGAACATTGCATACAGGATACAGGTGGTTTGTTATTACTTGCTGTGGTAGGGCACTTCCTGAAAGGTGTCTGCTAAGGAGGGGTAAAGTATCCATCATTCCCGCACTATGAGGTAGTATAGATCCTGGTGTGAGGAGCATTACAAGATTGCAATCAGTTATGCAAACAACACTTTCTAATCTAAATACTCCATTAGCTGCTATTGACAAAACAATTAACCCAATAAAGATAAGATTGCTGCTTTATAGGGAAAATACATGATTGTACATTTTAATAATCTCTGTTGCTGTTTCTTGGCAAGTACAGTCTTCCAGCATTGGGATTAAGTATCTTCATTTGTACAACATTATTTGTTTGGGATTGCTGTGGATGCTAATGTATAGTTATACTCTATTTCCACGCACATGGTCACTTCCAGGTCAGTACACTATAGTAATCAAATCTTTCATTTGTCAGAGTATCTAAGTGGAAGTGACCATATAATATTCCTCTGCAACATTGAGGCATTTCCATTAAATACAGAGCTTCCTGGAGCTATAGGTTTAATTCTACCAGAACAGCCGTTAAGATGAAATTCCTTTTGTGGGTGTCATAGATTTGTTGGTTCAGTTTTCATTTATTTGAAATGAGGTGATCATTCTTTATTGCTGTCTTATTCTCAGCAACATGGTCTGCTTGTCCGTTATTAATAGCACAAATACATTTTAGCAGGCATAGGGATCTTGGGATTCATTTATACCCCTCTCAGACCGCAATCCCGACCTGGGTTATTACTGTGTCATTAAGTCACCAACCAGAGTCGAGGTGCGGTGTGAAAGCCCCACTGTGGGTTGAGCAGGGTTGAACACTGCTTTGACGAGGGTCGAGGTGCAGTGTAAACGGGTCCCTTTCACACTGTGGAGGACGCAGCGCTGTCCGCTCCAAGCGCTGCCTCCTCCCCCACCCCCAAAGATGCGCCACCACTGCACCCCGCCTCTGTGTGATATCAGCGAGTTGATGATATGCCGGGACATTCTGGGAGCTTACAGACCACAAATGCCAGGTTGCTCCTTGGACGGACCTGTGTCCTAATCTTGGGTGCTTCCCGGTATTTGTAGTCTGAAAGGGGTATTATTAATTACATTGTTAAAGCACTAAATGACAGAGTAAAGGAGCATACACACAAGGGATTTTTTTGCTCTTTTCTAAGAAGTTAAGCACAAATGGCTCCATTTGTACACCCCATAGTAATGGCAATGCACGGTCCCATCGCCGACTCAGATCTTGTGTGTATGCAGGTCCAATTTTTTTTATTTATTTTGCTTAGTACAAAAGGCTTAGCGACATCATTATGTGTGTGTGGGTGATCTAAACGCCAAGAAGTTCAAAGGAAATCAGTCACTTAGCACACATCGCTAAGCACAAATATCAACATATGTATGCCCCTTAAAAGTTGTTTTGTTATATAGCTTGCCTACAGTATGCTACAGGCATTCCCAATCTCGTACACTAACACTCCCGATTTCACTTTTCCATGCTTGTACCTTGGTTATTTTAAATGAACTATTTGTGTCTGTAAAATATAAGGCAGAAGTTGATTGACTTTTTTAATTAGGTATTTTTTATTGCGTTTTCCAACAGGTAAAAAAACCTTACAAACAAATTCCCGACAGACATTATAAACACGTATCATGTAGGAGTAGGCAGTTACTTAAGTATCCCAAGGATAGTATATGTGCATTGTCAAGTTGGACAGTACTGACTCCATTTACCGTTTATACACAAATCATATTTGCCCGAAGGCGCCATCCGGGCAAACATAACAGCAGGAGATATTAGAGTACAACTGCAGGGTGATTATTTTGAATGATACTGCAACCCCATAAGAGAGATACATATCAAGGAGTAGACATTTGTCAATAACTGTATCCTAAATCCACTAATTCTAAAAAATAAAACCACCCAAAGCAAACCACCCAACTAACCCCCCACCCTGTACAACCCACCCCCAACTTAGGGTTACCTGGATCCCTTGAATTACCCCTATCCCTTTTCTAGACTATGCTATTCTAACCCAACTCCCCCCCCCCAAGAGAGTAAGTTAGTGGCTATTAGCTAAGACCAAATCGGATTCCTGCTACCAAGGGATACATATACAGGCCATATTAGCTAAACTATGCCTAAAAAAAACCTAACTACCTCCCACCCTCCCACCCAACAAAAGGATAATAATAGGATGGACCATCTGGGGCAATAAACATAGGAAACAAAGTATAATGGATACAGTAGTAAAAGAATAGTCAGACAGACAAAGAATCATTACCTACAGCTATGCTCCTAAGGAGTGTCAACTGGCCACTGCAACAGCCCGAAACATCATAACAAGCAACCCTCCCCCTGCCCCCATACCAGTACAGGATTATATAATTAAGCACGGTTAGTCACATATTTCTATGGAGAAGTAATGGCCAGGAAAATAGGAGCAATTCTGCAGTGATGGTTAATCTGGCCATTTATCAAGTTCAAAGTATGGTAAAATTGTAGTAGACGAGGCACATCCCATTTCCCTGAAATAAAAAGGCGCACATCCTGAGGAATAAAAATACAGTAAAATATAGGACTGTATTGCTGCAGGGAAGAATAGTGGAGTGTGTTGCAGTGTAGCCATCTCCATGCATATAAGGACAAGGGTCCAAAATTTCTCAGGGTCAGGTAGAACCATCAGAGAAAGTTCATCCAGGATGATAGCATACATAGATATCTTGTAATACACCGGATTAAAGCACTGAAATAGGACGTTATCCACTCCACTAGCATACTTATCAGCTTTTTCAAATTTCCAAAAATATGGAACACAGTCAGACAAGTAAATATAACATGGATTAAAGGGCTGTGCTGCTACATGCAGGAAAGATGGAGGAGATTGTAATGCAGCCTTATCCTCGCATATACGGACAGGGATCCACAAGCCCTTGGAGTTAGGTATAGCCATCAAGGAAGGTACACCCAGGATTCTAGCATATGCAGGTGTCATGGCGTTTTCAGGATTGCAGGATTGAAGAATCATTTTATCATCTCCAGCAGCATACTTATCAGGAGTTGATGGGGTAGGGAGAACATCTCCCTGCACCCCAGAGAGCTGAGCAAGGAGACTCTCAGTAGAGGCATGTATAGCCTGCAGAATTTGGTGATGATGGGATTCCATGTTAATGGAAGCAATAACTGGTCAGGGAAAAAGTGGGAGTGCTGTCCAAGCAACAGGATTTTAAGTCAGGATCGGCAATGTGTCTCTTATAGATGAAAAGAATAGAACAGGAGACCAAAAACAAATGATTCTTCCCCCTCCACAGCAGCACTGTATACCTGAATTGTGCTGTTGATCTGCGCACTCTAGGAGCAGGGAATGGCACCGACCAAGGCAGTCCCACGCACTCCAAGATGGCCGCCTCTCTCCCTCTTGGAGTCACGCGGCCCTGCTGTATGTTGTGTAGGCACGTAGTTGCAGGTAGGCAGGGGCGCGGACACAGACCGCATAGGAAGTCACCAGTGTGGAGTGTCAGAGAGACTGGGCAAGGGTCAGGACATCGGGAGCTCTGGAGGACTGTCTCCTTGAGGCAGCAGCAAAATGGCTCCGGCTTCAGCACAGCGGGGCAAATATGTCTGCAGCAGGAGGCTTTATTCAGTATCTGAGGCTACAGGGATGTTCTAGGAGGCTTCCCTCACTAACAGCTGGTGGCAAGGACAAGGTGAGGAGGTTCAGGATGGGCAATCAGGAAGAAAGCCTCCTCTCAGGTATCCGTCGAAGCCACACGTAGATTGACTTTTACTTGTAAAATCTCTCGCAATTCTTTCTCTTTCTGAACTTTAATAAATACCCCTTTATTTTTTTTTAACTATTATTTTTTATTTTGCGATCAGGATAAATACTGGCTGCATTTTCATGTTGACCACAAAGACTAGGCACTTTACAATGATACTGCAATTTATATCTGTCACATTCAGTGCAACATCTGCTTATTAACTTGCAGTAAAAGTAATTTCTCTTTTCTGCTTTGCTTCCACCTTAGAATCTGGCTCATATGGGGAAATTCAATTGGGAGAAAGGTTCAGTGAGGTAATTTTTTTTTGCATAACTCGCCTACAATTTTGGATTACTGCGGTTACGTGCGCTCCCCATACCTGCATTATCCAGAATGTCATGGGGGGGGGGAGGGGGGGGGGTGTGCGGTGGTGTCTGTGACAGTGCCTTTCCGTTCAATCACCACCGCAAGTCACTGATTCTCCCTCTGTGTCCACTTGACAACACTCGTGTTGACCTTTCCCATTATCGACCTATTGTAGGTGTCGACCTTTTGATCACATTGACCTTAGGTATGTTGTCCTTTTTCATGTGTCCACCTATGGCCTATCGACCAATAGTGGTTGAACTATTCACTGTCCACCTATTTATTGTCAACCTGCCGACCACATTGCTATATGAATAATTGGTAATGAATAAATACAACCTGCACAACACAGCCCCATTGTCACATTCATTCCGCATGACGATGCAATGCTCACATGGTTAAAGTAGGCAACCACTTAATAAGTATTATTATAAATTTGCAAATGATAAAATGAGTTAATAATGTTTAGCAAAATATAATTGTACTAAGTAATCAGTATGTGGCCACCTAAAAGTAAATATTAAAGGGAATGCTGTTCAGTTTAAGGTATTCATTAAGGTATGCAGGAACTAAGTAGCTTGTCAGCAGCATAAAATATGTCCTCATTCCTGAGAATGAGCCTTGACATTGCACTGAGCCTGAAACCTATTAGAGATGGAAAGAGAAAGCTATAAGAGAAAGTAACACAGGGCTGTTAACCTTCTGCTCGGGAAAAGTACAAGGTAGTATATCACTTCTTTTGGCTATTAGGTTGTCTGTCATTTAGATTCACATTTATGCGGCTGGCTATCCTAGATGAAAGAACTGTCAATTGCTGCACTGCTAATATTGCATTGTAATTTAAGAATAGAGCTAAAACCATAGCTGTACACACATAGGGTGGTATTCAATGCTGCCGGCGAGGGGGTTTGTGCAGCGAGGATGGCCTGTTTTCGGCAAGGGTCATCGAAAACAAGCCATCCTCGCCGTCAAACCCCCTCACCGGCCAATTGCTGTGTTCAATGGGGAAATCCTTGCCTTCAGAGGACGGCGAGGATTCCCTTAAACATCGAGGGTCGCTGCATTTTGTGGTGGGCACCACCATTTTGATGGCCGCACTCCCATTTCTACCTCGCTGAAAAGAACCAGTGAGGTGGAAACGGTGAGTGAACAGGGTGGGTTGAATACTGAGGGCGAGCGATGATGGCGAGCTATCGGCACTGCTCGCCATCATAGCTTGCTCTCAGGGCATTGAATATACCCCATAGTAGCGAGGAATGTTAATGCAGTATAGGAATCTTCTACTCTTGTCTAGTGCGTACACACTAGACACATTTTTTAAAATATAACAACAATGTCATCTCTACATGCAGTTCAATCTGAGGAGATCATCCAAACTATATAGTTTGCCTGTGAGTTTAAGATAAATTATGGGCGACATCGCATCGTTTGCAGCATGTCTATCTAATGTGCACGCAGATTAACATGAAAAGAGCACCTACTAACTTTATCACAGCAGTAGATTGTCTGCGTTGTCTCAAGAGGTCAGTACAAGACACACAACCAGTAAAAGCTGTTAGTGTAACTTGCATCCAGAAACTCCAGGAGCTGCTGTATTACTAGCCTTCAGCTACTGAGATGAAAGATTTTACCAAATCATTATTTGATGCTACAAATTCACATTGTGCTCTGTAATATCTTTTAGCTTGTTGTTTTTATTTGTGGGATTTTACCTTTTTAATTCTCATGATTCAATGCCACTCAGTGGTTTAAGGTCCATTTTTTTCTATTTAAAGTTGAATTTTACAGCACCCCATATCAATAAATGTCAGCAAACTTGATTAAAACTGACCTTAACAGTCATCCTCAGCTTCAGGTATGTAGTGGGTGGGCAGGATTGTGCGTTTTGTTCATATATTTTCCGATTGCCACTGTGGTACTCTCGGGTGTGACTGCACCTAGTTTGGGAAGCACTGACCTAGTACTATAGATTCAAAACAAATATTCTCTGGATAATGCAGATTAGCAAGAGGCTCTGAAAGTTCCCTGAGTGGTAGCTCTTATTGCTAGTCCGTAATATGTATTTCATATATCATATGCAGCATATCAGAGTATATACTTATTTTGAGGATGACATTGGGGCAATGTAGAGTTTTTCATATGGTGGATTCTAAATGCATGCATGAAGAAGCCTATTTGACAAGTATTGTGGCGTTACATCTAATGCTGTGGCCACACATCAGACCAACTTTCCTCCAACTAGTTGGTTGGACTGAAAATCTGGTACTGTATGGGGGCAAATGCCAATAAGCAATTAGCGCACAGTCTCAGGAGAATGGACAAAAACATTCAGTGAAATTGTTTAAATCAAATAGGTCTAACTACAGTACATTGAGTGACAGTTGTCCATTTTCCGATTTGGGAAACAAATGACTTAATTACAAATGACATTTGCTCCTATGCAGTACCGGGTTTTTATTCCATCCAACCAACTAGTTGGAGGAAAGTTGGTCTGATGTGTGGCCAGCATTACACCTGTTCTGTGGTCAACATTATATAGATGGTGACAATGGATTCATATAATTCTTTGGTACCCATTTAATTTAGCATGATGCGCCACTGGACATCAAAGCAATGTTCAACTACAAACATAGATGGTACCCTGTACAACACGCATTTTTCCTTCACTGTTCTCTCTTCACTTGTTCTCTTAATTCCTTTCAGCATGCTCTAGATTCATGATTAGGCGGTAGGTAGTAAATTAATACTTTTTTTCCATATCGTGTAGGTCTACAGCCATGTATCTCTGCACCATGTTACACCTGACCCCCCCTGTAGTGCAACATGGGTTTGCCCATTTGTGTGCTTTTTTTTCTGGCGAATCAGGCCCTTAGTCTGCGGCATATGACCAGTATGCAGAAAGAAATGCTAAATGTATCCTGATTCGAACTTGCTTACGAGTCAGTTGTGAAAAACATAAGACATGTTAGTACTGTTGGAATATGATTGCCAATGTGGGCCAGTAGTGATCTTCTGGTCACATTTACAAATCGATCCAATAAACAAAGATCGGTTATAATAATGTGTTTTTTCCACTTAATTTTGGACCGCAATCAATGTGATCATAGATATTGTGTAATGCACCTGATCATATTTACCAAATATCTTCTGCTTCGTGGATAAAGGCAAGGCATTATGTTTTACCTGCATTTTAGCAGATCATTATGTTTGATTTTCATTTAAACCGTTTTAGCTGCTAAATAATGTGTAACTCTACGTCATCATGTCAGCAAGCTGAACACAAATTGTTTTAAATGTTACCTAAGTGCATAATTTGTGATTGCATTAGTAGCAATATAGCTTCTAGAATCTGTATAATAAGTAAGAATTTCTCAATCCTCAATGGCAGCAACAAAATATTCCTTCCCTGTATCTAAAGTTTGGGTAATGTTTCCAGTTTTTGCCACATAATTGCTCAGCTAACATGAATAACATAAAAAAAACTTTATACTGACAACTTCATACATATAGGACCTTATTCTGGTTGACTCGCAAGGCGAGTCCTCCAGGCGCCGCCCTGCAAAAGCCTGCGGCTGCCCCCCATTTGCGCACTGTGCTCATTCGCCCCCCCCCATTTGCGCACTGTGCTCATTCGCCCCCCCCCCCATTCGCACACTGTGCTCGTTCTCCCCACATTCGCACACTGTGCTTGTTCACCTGGCATGCAAATGGATGTTTTACATAAACATCCATTCGCATGCCAGGGGGAAACCTCCCACATTTTTCGATGGTCGCCAACCATTGAAAGATGTTGTGCGTGCACGCATATCAAAAGTGAATCTCTAGTCACTCAGATATGCGGGCACATTCGGGAGGAAATCACCAGATGTCAGCTGACATCACAAGATGCTTATCCAGTCTTAAAATTTGGTACCACCAATATAAGTATTTCGGTACTTGTGTAGTTTCACGGCGCACGATATTTCGGATGCGATATCGGACGATATATCGATGCGATCCGAACCGATTTTTGACCTGTTCATAACTCCACTATGCTTGGAGTTGATTTTATATAGTGTGGCGAGCGCAACAAACCATCGAGCCCGAATCGTGGCAAGCGGACGCGGATTACTGCGCTCGCCACACTATATAAAATCATTATGAACAGGTCAAAAATCACTTTGGATCGCATCCGATATATCGGGCGCTGTGAAACGACACAAGTACCATTATTTCTTACTACAGAAGTTATGAGCTAAAGCAGGCCCAACAAATTTGCCAAAATATAATTGAGTTCTACAAAATGACTTTTTTGATAATAGATTGCATGCCTGTATAATCCTTTTGTGAAGACATCTAGAAAGATAACAACTGTTTACAATCTGTCTCAATCTGGTGATTATTGTATGCCTAGTACAAGTATAAGGTGCAGACATTACACACATCATTTAGGCAATGCATTGTCATCGCAACCAAAACAAAGCAAATACTATGCAAAGCATACTGGTTGTCAAAACCTCATCATATACTTCAACTTGTGCACTCCAGTATGGCCTTATTTCCCTGAGACTTACTCATGTGTTATTGGCTGTAATAATTCTCATTGTACAACAGCCATATTTTGTGTAATAAAACAATGACTCTGCTTTTTTATGTTGGCATACAAAAGAGATAAGAAGCTTATATGGTCTTTGTTTTTCATATACAAAGCGTTTTGTAAATGTTTATTATATCCATTATGTAGGATTGTATTTTATGCTTTCTCTTTAGCCATTAAAACTTTTGACTTGCACGAAAACCATTACTTAATTTATGGTAATAACATACATATTGGATTTTTTTTCAGCTTCCTTGACTTCATTTCAACACTGAAGAAAAGAATTTAACTTCTAAGTATTTACAAAGGCAAGTGATAAACTGAATTATGAGAGTTTTTAAATGCTGCTGAGAAAATGGATTTTGTTATGAATAGTTACAGGATATGTATTTGCATTTCAAAGCAGCCATATCGCTGAGAAACATACCTATATACCTGTATCTTCCATAAGCCTCGCATATGATTAATAGTAACTAGTAGGCTGTCTGTCGGAGTCTCAGGCACGTTGAGTCAGATGGTGACTACCTCTTCGAGGCCATGAAGGTTACGTTGGATCAATACAGGACATAGTTAAATGTAAATGTCTAATTAGAGTACCATGAGATATCATGCAGAAAGGAATTGTTTAATAGCTTTATTTCTCCTCAAGTAGGCTGTATAGGCTCTTTGGATGGGTCCTGTGACCTATCATTAACAATCGGGTAAAGTAATCAGATGTCTGAATTCAGTTGGTGTGGGAGGTCCCATTTGGGAATAATAGAGTTCATGTAGTGTTCTGTGTAGACCGCAGTATTAATTAGTTGTGACGCTTTTAGCTTTTTGTTAATAGTTTACAAAATTGACACTCACATTTTGTGAGGATTTTGCGAAATTAAAAGTGTAATGTTAAGCATAATACATTAGTGACCGCAGTACGACAATTCTGTACACTCACATAACCTCTGTGCAAGATATGTCGCCACACCGGAGAATGTATTGCACTGAGAGCAAAGCAGAGTAAGGACATTTTTCTTGTTGATTGAAGATTTGAGAGTAGCAAATAGGTGGAACTACAGATAGTAAGGGTAAGGTATGGGAAATGCATTCTAGAGTCACGTACAAAAGTAGTTGTAAAATAGCTTTTGTTTTCTCAAAGGACAGAACATAGCATTGTCAATGGGTAGACAATATCATAATGCTGCCATGGCTGGCTCAGCATAGGGTTGCCAAGATGAAATGGAAGCACTGCGAGTCGCTGTCAGTGCTGTCATATTGTATTTAAAGACTCCCTATAAACACATTAGCTAAAACAACAATTTGTACTAAAGTGAAAATCAGTGGCAGAACTACAGTATTGAGTAAAATTCCTCTCATCATTGTTTTGGATAATGTTTTTCTTTTTTCTTCAATGCTAAATCACTCTAAACAGTAAAATAAAAAGGAGTATTAATAAAACCAATAAATTAAATTAAAGCTGTGCATTGCTAGAATTCACTTTACCTAAGCTTTTTTCCTACTTCTAGAACTTCAATCAAAAACACTTAAAGTAATGTAGAAAGCAGTATTCCATTGTCTAAGAAATGGAATGGATTTAAGCCATTTCGTATGACCCACCATGACTTAGCTGCTTCTAGAGCCGTAGTCTACTGTAATTTACTTGAACTTTTTGCAAATTATTCGTATCACAGACACACTAAAAATAGCACTCAAAGGCCCTTATTCTGGTCGACTCGCTGGGGTGCGAATTCACACCCCAGCGAGTCAACCAGAACACGCCCTGTGAATGGTGGTATGCCCATCCCCCTTCACACGCCGGGTTCGTTCACCCGGCATGCAAATGGTTGTTTGGCATAAACATCCATTCGCATGCCAGTGGGAACTTCCCCCATCTTTCGAATGATGGTGGTCCAGACTACTCATACATATGTATGTAGAATTCCAGGAAATTGTGCGGGCCGCTGGTTCCGGTTAGGTCAGCTGTCCGCGCGCATTAGCATGTATATGCCCATCGGTTTCATGGGAACGCCCATGAAACACTGGGCGTTCACATATGCTAATGGCCCAGGCTGGCACCCCACGCCCCTCCACCCCCCACTGAAAAGGCAGGGAGCATGCATTCTGCGAACAGATCCATCTTTTGCTCCCTGAAACATGCAAAATCTACTTCCATTACTTTTTTATTGAACTTCCACTGTCTTAATGCTGCCTTTTATGCTACTGTATTATTCTCTTACATTTTCTTCCTGTTACCCCACACCGCATGCTACACCTCTACTATGCACAGCCTGCCAGCAGCAACCTACACTGTGTGCCTCACTCAGATGGCTGCATGGGTGGTCTCTCCATTGGCAGGTTGCACCACATATTGATATGTTCATGTGTGGTGGGGCATTCATGGCCTTGGTCCTCGGGACGCACTGGCGGTGGGCCACAAGGGTGCAGGTGGAGGAAGGAGAAGACTACTTTGCCCATTCTCTCTACCTGCTGCCTCATGTCCTGCCTATCCCTGCCATGCTCACTTCTTGCCTTCAGGTCTCCTTACCTGCACCTCGTGTCACCGGTCTGTCTCCCCCTCCCTCTAGACTGTAAGCTCTTTGGAGCAGGGCCCTCTTACCTCCTGTTCTCACAGCACTCTTCTTGCATTCCAGTTACAGCTCTCTTACCTACCATCTATACCTGCATCTCTTCTCACTCACTTCCTTATAGCTCAGCTGTATTGTGTACTAAGAATTGTACTGTTAATTGTGCTCTGTTTTTGTTCTGCTGTTTCTGTTTCATTTCTCTATCATTCTTATGGGATACAGGGAGTCGTTCATAACGATGGGGGAAAAGAGCTTATCCGAAGGAGACAGGCACATATAAAAATTTATACAGGGTGTACTGGCTCCTCCCCTCTGCTCCCCTCCCTCTAGCTTCAGTTTGAGAACTGTGCCTCAGGAGAATCACAGATCAGGAAGAGCTCCAGAGAGTTTTATCTTCTGTTTTATTTTCTTTATTATTTTGGGGCTGCTGTTTGGACTTAACAGCAGTCCTGCGTCGTGGGAGACTAGGGGAAGGGTTCAGCTGCTGGCCACTTCAAGGTACCGAGCTGTCCCTGCCACAGGACCACCGTCCTGAGTGGGTGATGTTACCGCGGGCATTGCGCTGCAGCGCGCACACCCCTGGCACGCCGCACACCCCTAGTCCAGTCTGAACTCGTCAGTGGTGAGTATTACCCCGGGGTCCCCCGCCGTGGGGTCCCCGGGTTATTGTGCGGCAAGATGGCGGCGGTATGGCGGTGCCCTGCACAGGGACCGCGTAACCCCCTGCCTACACTGGGACAGGGTACAGTTCCTGTATTGTCCAGGGCAGTTACCAAAGAGGTTTGGACATTCCCCAATGTCAGTCTCCGTATAAAACGCAGGTAAGCTCCGGCGCCATTACGCTGGGCGGAGCTTACCCAGAGTGAGACAAGCTCTGTGAGGGCGCCAAAACCTGCTTCCTGCTTCTTCCCTGGCTGCTGAAAACGCCATTATACTGCTCCAGACACTCCTCAGCGGTGTGGATCAGAGGGAATCTGCTTGCAGAGACAGCTTCAGGTTTTCAGCGCTTGTGTACTTGTACACTTGCCTGCTTACACTGTAAAGTACTGTTATTGATTACTGTACTGTATTACCAGCCCTTCTAATCGGAGAGCTAAGGTTATCAGGTGTATTGGTCTCCTCCATTATCCTCTGTACACCACCCCACTGGCTTGTTAAGCTGTACAAGATCAGATAAGGCTACACATAGTATTTATCTGGTTAATTTCACACTGCATATCCACTGTGTGTGCGCGCTGTGTGAGGGGAGACTGTTTGTTTGTCACAATGGTGAGGAAACTTACATGTATGGTGTGCAGTGATAAGTTTGTGCCAGCATCTTCATCACAGGTTACTTGTGAGCCATGCATGTCCCCACAAAGTACTGGGGTCCCCCCACAACTAACTGGGCAGCAGAGTAGCACACAGGACAGCTCACAGGAGCCAGCCTGGGCTACAGGTATAAAAACCATGCTTGAAACTGTGACTACACAGTTAACTGCTACTGCAGCACAGACCCAGAGAGTACAAAGGGAGCTGGCTATCCTCTCTGCTAGAGTGGATGTAATTACTCCCACCCCTGGGGATACTCGTAAGAGAAAGGCCCCCTCTCAAACCCCTGATTCCGGGGCTGATGATGGGGATGATGATTATGATGTGGATGATGCAGACGCAGGTAAATGACGAGCCTGATGCTTCACAGTCACTGCTGCGGGGCACAGAGCCATTGATTATGGCAATCAGGGAGGTGTTGGACCTTCCCTTAGCTGAATCCACAGCAGGGGATGCCTTCTTTGCTACTCAGAAAAAGCAACAGGTGGTTTTCCCTGAGCAGGCTGACCTGGAAAGTACATTCAAGTCAGCGTGGAATAACCCAGAAATGAGGTTTAAAGTGGCTAAAAAGTTTAAGTCCACGTTTCCCTTCGATCCTGAGGGACGTAAGGTGTGGGAGGAGCCACCAGAGGTTGATTCTTCGGTGTCTCGCTTAGCCAAAAAGATGGTACTCCCAGTACCAGGGTCGTCTTCACTAAAAGACACCACGGACAGAAAGGTTGAAAACACCTTGAAGTCCATCTTTACTGCTAGTGGCGCGTGTCAGCGTCCTGTATTAGCTAGTTGCTATATGGCCAAGTCCATTTACACATGGGCCTCCCAGATCCAGGAAGGTCTTCTGGGCGACATGACAGTAGCACAGGTGTCTGAGAAATTACACCATATTCAGGACACTGCTAAAGTTCTGTGTGAAGCGCAGAAGGAGTTAGGAGCCATTAACGGCCGTAACTCAGCCATGGCAGTGTCAGGGCGCAGATCCCTCTGGCTCCGGCAGTGGGTAGCTGACGCTGACTCCAAAAGGAGTGTAGAAAACCTCCCCTTCACAGGTGGCAGGTTATTTGGGAGTGATTTAGACGAATTAATCTCTAAAGCCACGGCGGGAAAATCCACTTTCCTGCCATCTACTCCACAGGCGCCGAAGCGTCCTTTTCAAGCTCACTCCCAGCAGTCCTTTCGGGCTAGTAAATTCCGCCCTAAAGCCAGGGGTGGCTCAAATGCTGCAAGAGGCTCCCGTGGAAAATTCAGGAAGCCTTCCGCCTCGGCCACCGCAGAGCGGCCTTCCGGGGCAGCTGCAAAACCCGCAGCATGACGGTGGGGCTCCACCATTAGCTCCGGCAGAGGTGGGAGCCAGACTGGCGTTCTTCGGCCAGGTTTGGGAAGCCTCGTGCCTCAATTCTTGGGTACAGGTTCTTATTACGCACGGCTACAAGCTGGAGTTTGCAATACAGCCACCTCAGAGGTTCTTCAAATCAGGCCTCCCAGCGTCCCCAGAGGACCAAGTGGTGTTGCAGCAGGCAATCCAAAAGCTGGTACAGGCCAAGGTGATAACCCGGGTCCCTCCCCTAGAGAGGGGGCAGGGTTATTACTCGAACCTATTTGTAGTTCCAAAACCAGACGGGTCAGTACGCCCGATTCTGAACTTAAAATCCCTGAATCCTTTCTTGAAAGTAACCAAATTCAAGATGGAGTCCTTGCGGGCCGTGATAGCGGCACTGGAGGAGGGGGAGTTCTTGGCGTCCTTAGATGTGAAGGACGCCTACCTTCACATCCCTATATGGCCCCCTCATCAGAAATACCTGAGGTTTGCGCTGCTAAACGAGCACGATCAGTTTCGCGCACTGCCTTTCGGCTTGTCCTCAGCCCCGCGCATATTCACCAAGGTGATGGCGGAGATGATGGTGGTTTTAAGAAAAAAGGGTATCTGTGTGATACCATACTTGGACGACCTGCTAGTAAAGGCGCGGTCGCCACAGGAATTACAGACAGCCTTACAAGTTACCATTCAGACCCTGTCGGGCCATGGTTGGCTCCTGAATCTGGCAAAGTCCTCTCTGATCCCTTCACAGAGACTGCAGTTCCTGGGGATGGTGATGGACACAGCTCTCATGAGAGTGTCCCTGCCACAGGACAAGGTGTTGGACATCCAGCAGCTGGTCACAGACTTGCTGAGGACCCCCCAGGTGACGGTGCACCAGTGCATTGTCTTATTGGGAAAGATGGTCGCCTCTTTCGAGGCTCTCCAATTCGGGAGGTTTCACAGCAGGATTTTCCAGCTCGATCTCCTAGGGAAGTGGTCCGGTTCACACCGCCAGATGCACCGGCGAATTGTGTTGTCATCTCGGACCAGACTGTCACTACAGTGGTGGCTCCACACGCCCAACCTGCTGGCAGGGCGTCGGATTGGCATCCAGGATTGGGTCTTAGTCACCACGGATGCAAGCCTCACGGGATGGGGGGCAGTGACCATGGGTCAGTCCTTTCAGGGCAAGTGGACCCTATGGGAAACACGCCTCCATATCAACAACCTGGAGTTACGTGCTGTGTATTACGCACTTCTGAAGGCGGCCCCTCTCCTCAGCGGTCAGGCGGTCCGCATCCAATCAGACAATGCCACCACGGTGGCATTCCTGAACAGACAGGGCGGGACCAAAAGCAGGCCCTGTATGAGGGAAGCATCGAAGATCCTGTCCTGGGCAGAGAGTCACTGCCAGGCGCTCTCGGCCATATTCATACCCGGGGTGGACAACTGGGAAGCAGACTTCCTCAGTCGCCATGAGCTCCACCCCGGGGAATGGAGTCTACACCACCAGGTATTCAGTTCTCTGGTGGCTCGGTGGGGGACCCCACTGGTAGACTTGATGGCATCAAGAAACAACTGGAAAGTATCCAGGTACTTCTCGAGGGCAAGAGACCCTCAGGCAGAATGAGTGGACGCCCTCTCCATACCGTGGGCGTTCAACAGCCTGGTGTATGTCTTCCCACCGATCCCCCTAGTGGCTCGGGTGCTAAGGAAGATAAGAAGAGACGGAACCGAGGTGATTCTGGTGGCTCCAGACTGGCCACGAAGAACGTGGTACCCAGAGCTTCTAAGTCTACAAAGGGACTCGTGGCGCCTACCCCTGCAAAGAGATCTACTCATGCAAGGACCGTGCGTCTTCCAGGCCTTGGAACAGCTGCGTTTGACTGCCTGGAAGTTGAACGGCAGATCCTGACTCAGAAGGGGTTTCACACTTCAGTCATCAGAACTATGACAAGTGCAAGGAAACCGGTAACGGCTGCACATTACCACCATATCTGGAAAAGATATGTGGGTTTGTGTGAACAGGAAAAGTTTACTCCTTCAGAGTTCAAGCTGGAAAGGTTTCTTAGCTTTCTTCAAGCTGGTCTGGATCTAGGCCTACGCCTAGGCTCTTTGAAAGTGCAGGTATCTGCATTATCTGTTTTTTTCCAGAGGAAACTGGCTAATATTCCTGAAGTGCAGACTTTTGTGGCCCCTACTCCACCGTGGGACTTGGATGTTGTGCTGAAGTTCCTTAAATCCTCCTGGTTTGAGCCCTTGGAGGAAATTGACCTGAAATATTTAACTTGGAAGACAGGGGTCTTACTAGCCCTAGCTTCGGCTAGGAGGGTCTCGGAGCTAGGGGCATTGACTTGCAAGAGTCCTTATTTGATATTCTTTGAGGACAGGGCAGAATTACGCACTAACCCGCGTTTTCTACCCAAAGTGGTGTCTGCGTTCCATGTGAACCAGCCAATTGTGGTTCCTGCTGGTGGGCCTCATTCTGAGGTGCCAACGTCCTTGGACGTAGTAAGGATTCTCCGTGTCTACATCAGGAGAACAGCAAGGATTCGCAAAACTGATGGACTTTTCGTCCTTTATGATGCCCAAAAGATTGGACGTCCTGCTTCCAAGCAGTCTATTGCACGATGGATATGTGCAACCATTAAACAGGCTTATGTGGTAGCAAAGCATCCTATGCCTGTTGGGGTGAAAGCTCACTCTACTCGTTCTGTGGGGACATCCTGGGCGGCTGCCCGAGGAGTTTCGGCCTTACAATTGTGTAGAGCAGCCACATGGTCTGGCCAACACACTTTTGTCAAATTTTATAAGTTTGATGCTCTGGCCACTGAGGATACTCAGTTTGGGCAAGCGGTGCTGCGGCAATAGGTTCCGCACAATCCCGCCCGTTCTGATATCTTTGGTATATCCCCATCATTATGAACGACTCCCTGTATCCCATAAGAATGATAGAGAAAATAGGATTTTAATACCTACCGGTAAATCCTTTTCTCGAAGTTCTTATGGGATACAGGGCGCCCGCCTCTGTGCGGAGGTTTGCCTTGCTCACTTTGTGAGATATGGACCAATACTGGGTCCTTCTACTACCCTTTTTTGTTCCTGGCGGACATAAGGGTGTAGGTTACCTAGGTAACTTACAGTTACATAGTGTACCTTAAAGGTTCACGAGTGTAAATTGTCACTTAGGTGATAATCCTATACATTGTTCCAGTTGGAACACAGTTCAAAATAGTTGTCATGTTGACATGTTCTTAGGCCCTTAGACTTCCCAGGTTCTGGGGTTGCTAATGTGGTCTGTTATGTTGAATGTTGGGTGTGCTGGATGAATCTCACCACGGTAAATATACACATATTCCTCTCATATTGTTCTTCTCCTTCGGCACAGTTCACTTAACTGAAGCTAGAGGGAGGGGAGCAGAGGGGAGGAGCCAGTACACCCTGTATAAATTTTTATATGTGCCTGTCTCCTTCGGATAAGCTCTTTTCCCCCATCGTTATGAACGACTCCCTGTATCCCATAAGAACTTCGAGAAAAGGATTTACCGGTAGGTATTAAAATCCTATTTTTTCACACCCACAATAAGGTTGGCGACCACTGGTCTAGTGCATATCTGTATGTGTGATGTATATCTGTACTGCCATTGTTGCTCGTTCTGATATCCCTTTGTATTACAGTATATGCATTATTTTTAATGTCTGTCAAGCGCCTTGAGTCCTGTTGGAGAAAGTGTGCTATACAGGTCGGGCATCCCGTATCCGGGCATCCCGTATCCGAATTATTCCAAAAAACGTGTTTTAATACTTTTAAACCCTCTTTTAATACTTACCAAGTCCTCCGGCATCCACGGCAGGCCTTCAGCATCCTCTCCGGCGTCTCCAGCGGTCCCAGGAGTGCTTTGCGCGAGTGCATTTCGGATAAGGGATACTCAACCTGTAGAAGTAAAACTTATTTACTTACTTAATGGGCAACAAGTCTTACAGAATACCCAGTAATATCAATTGGTACCTACAATTTCAAAGTAAGGGAGTTTGAAGATATTCTGTTGGGATAAATTGTGAAAATAAATTCAATAACTGAATCTGAAGGGATCCGATTTCTGATGCCGTTTTTGTCATGTTGATTGGGTGCTAAACATTTCAAATTGTGTATGTGGAAATATGAAGTCAGAAAGCAGCTTTTGCACTGCTGCTATCAGGCCAGGGTTTCTGTGGGCTGCTGCTATGTGCACAGATAAAATGACATGCTCACTTCTGCCTCTGAGGTTTTAAATCACTGTATTTGCTGTTCCAATTTTGCTTTGCTGTCAGGGTTACAAGAATAATGATTTCAGCTTTGAGGGCCATCATTCTGATGGGCCATCATTTTAATGCTGTTGATAGATTTCTTGACATCTATGCTAAAGCAGTATTTGATAGCATTCGCATTTCCTAATCTGAAAGTGAGGATACAGTAGATGTGGTCTTTTATATTGAGGGAAAGACAATAATTATACTCATGATGGAGTGCATTTGGAAAGTAATCCAATAAAATGTCACAGAGGTAGGTAGATATTCAGCCTGGAAACTGCTGGCCTTTCTCAGCAGTCTATGTTACAGTTGGTAAAAGTGACTCCTAATTCTAATGCTTAAATCTTTCCATTTCCAAAGCTAAATACTAGAGCGATAAGATCCACGTCTTTTATGTTTAATTACTACAAATTAGAAAAAAAACCAAGCTGAAACATGTCAGGAAGCCACGAATACCGTAGACTGCGAGTCTCTGTATAAATTGGCTGCTATAAACAAAGGTTCCTTGTGCCATACTTATGGATCCTATTATCTGAAATAACTGCAACTGGGCTTTTATGAAATATGAAACACCGTACATTACAAACGATCTGCATTTAACTATTACAGCCATCATTCCAAATTGTCACAGACCTCTTGTTATCAGCGAGGTTAATCCTGTAGCTATTCTCATAAAGGGCCTTATTCTAGTTCACTTTTTATGACAAAATCCGTCTTAGATGGACAAAACCATGGGCACTGCAGGTGGGGCAGATGTTACTTGTGCAGAGAGAATTAGATTTGGGTGGGGTTTTACTTCAAAGTGAGATCTGCACATTTTATAGCTGCCCCCCTGCAGTTTTACAGGTTTGCTTGGTGTAAAGGGTCATATGAAATGAATGAGGAAAACTGACAGAACATTGGCATCCATTTGTAGCCTTTGTGTATGGAACATCTGATGTATTGAGTATTTTGTCACATGGTGTGTTCAAGATATAATGAGCTGTGAAAGATTAATGAGAGAACACATTATCCTGACACTCTTCTATTACAGAGATTAAGGCGTTGACCTGGACTAACCTTCGCTTTTCTCAGTCCGTTCTTTTTCCACATTGTGAATTAAGGTAGTGTTGTACATACATTGAGCGTGGGCTAGAGATGCAGAGTATGTTCTAGAGCAAAACCATTTTGTATTGTGAATAAAAAGTTCTATTGAAAAAATCATACTGGGCAGCTATTGGAACATTATATTTCCTCTCCCTGTAGTGCAAAATGTGTTTTGTTTTTTTACCGTCGTATATTATATACAGTTCAATACTAGTTTAAGGTGAACCATTATTGGGTTTGCAATTGAAAACATTTCTTGTTATGAAAAGAATCACCATTACCCACACACAGATATGTTCTGCGTCTAGCCTCAGTACGCTGCACGGCTGGAAATGCCTAGTACAAGTGAGCTGACAGGTAGAACGTTTTTTGCCGAAATTGTGTTTTAGATTTGTTTTGCTACACTTGTATATCTGTGTGCAACATAATATCTATATGAAGCACAAAATGAACTTGACATGAAAAAAATTAAATTAAATTAAAAAAAGCTGCAAATGCTACATTGTAGCACTTTATATGCAAATTCATAGACTCATTTGCACACAGATATACAAGTGTACAAGTGTAATAGATCAAATTAATCAGCACAGTCTCCCAGTAGGGTTTATTTCTCGTAGAAAATACACCCATCACTAGCAGGGACTCAATCCCCTGTTATGCCAAGAGGAGTGGTTTGGCTTAACTGCAGCAACATGTATAAGGATACATCTGTATGATGGGAACTTATACCACAGTAGCCCAAACTGTTTTATTATGTTTTGTGTAGTGTTTCCATTTATACAAATAGAGAGCTATTCCGTTCTCGGTGATATACGCAGGGGGGAGTGTTTGGTAAACTATTATCCCATTATCCCTGCATAATCATTCAGAACTGGGGTAGACAACCCTAGTCCTCGAGAGCTACCAACAGTGCATGTTTTGCAGGTCTCCTCACAGAATCACAAGTGAGCTAATTAGCTCCATCTGTGGATCTTTTAAAATGTGTCAGTGATTAATGAGTGCAGCTGTGCAGCAGCTAGGTTGTCTGGAAAATGTGAACTGTTGGTAGCTCTCGAGGGCTAGGGTTGGCTACCACTGATTTAGAACAACAAACAGATGTATTTTGGTCTTTTTTTGCTGTTTCGGCATTTTTTTTAATCGGGTGATAAAAAGAACTGCTTCGGATGAAACCTCAGGTGAAACTTGTGTTTTTGCAAAGTCGCTGCCTCATTTTTGTCAAATCCTTAACAAGCTGCAGCTCATAATGGCTTATCCGGACTATTGGGATAGTCCTGAGCGAGACTATTACCTGCATTCGTTGGTCTGTTCAGGTTCCTTTCCATGAATTCAAATTATTTTTCTGAAAAAAAAAAAACCCATTGAGCTTCACCAGTACATGTTACAGTACCTACCACTGCCCACAGAACACCTTACCTACATGTGTGAAGCTATAGTGTGATAAAAATAATACTTGTGAGGCAGCATCTTTTAAATAGTAGATGTATCTTTCATCATATTTAAAAAAATATATCAATTGTTATATATAGTAATTTACATACACTGGGTTAAATGCAATCTATTGGGTTCGGCACTGGCACAGACTAGACTTTATTATCTCATTCTGTAACTGCCGTTCTGTGCCAAATAAATATATCGCTAAACAATAATGATTTCACACTTGTTTTCAACACCATTTTTCCTTCCTGACTCTCGGCAATTAGTGGAGACATCTTAGTTATATAATTAGGCAAAATTCCCAATTTAACAAAACATTATATGAATCATGATTAAATGCTGTTTGAAAGCTCAGTGATTTGTTTGGAGAAAAGGACACTCCACTTTCCATTTTTATAAAAAGAAGCATGTATTTGCTGTAATTTTTCTAAGAAAAGCACGAGTAATGTTTTCTGTAGTGATAAAAACCCCTCTCCCCTGAAGTGTGGCATGCTCAGCCTTCATATACAGAAGATTTGGAAATGTATTCATATTTGCTGAGAAGTTACTGGTGTGTGACAGTACATGCAAATGCAAATAATGAAGAACCAATGTACTTTCACCTTGAAAAGAAGCCTGCAAACCTTTTATTCTTTCTGAAATATTCTGCTTTCCTAAAATAACTTACTTGGCTTATATAAAGGTTTACTGTTTCTTTAGGTGGGCAATGCATGTTCATTCTTGTTACCAAGCAGGTTGCTGCTTAGTCTGTATATCTGAATTTTTTTCTTGATGTTAGCTGAACCACGTTATAATTACAGTATACGTCAGAGTTGAAGTGTTGACCCTTAAGGTGCTTGTTCATCTTTGGGAAAAGGGTTGCAGTGTCTGCAGTTCAAGGAGGTCCTTCCACACCCATTGTGCAGCCCGCCCTTGCGCCATGCGACTTTAACTTCTTGCCAAAGATGAAAGCACCTTAAAAGTCCACACTTCTACTCTGACAGGCGAAAGCTGGCGTTTGGTCCTGCTGTTGTCGACAACAACCACCAGCTTTCTTCGACGGGTTCGCATGACTCATCAAGCGTTGGTGCATATTAAGGGATGGGGACTTCGATGAAAAGTGAATAGTGCATTACATAGAGCAGGGGTAGGGAACCTTTTTTGTGCCAAGGGCCGTTTGGGGAAAAAATCCTTCAGGGGCCATATGTAAAAATCTCTTACAAATTGTCCTGCTGCTGCCGCCCCACTCTCCGGCGGCTGCCACTGAATAGGACTGACAGTCTTCGGCTGCTATTGATTAAGCGGAATCTCACGAGAACTACCGACCTCTTGCGAGAATTCCCCTATACTTGACTCCCGGCAAAGCCGGTGGCCGGGCCACTCAGACCGGCTACGGGGGCCGCATACGTCCCCCGGGCCTGAGGTTCTCCACCCCTGACGTAGAGGATAAACTGAGTTATCATGTACTAAAAAAGTGTTTGAATGTGTTCACAAATAAAAAACTTATAGCATGTAAAATTCCTAAATATCTAGTAACAAATCTAGTTGTATTTTCTGGCATTGGACATTGTATCTAAGGGCTATACAGTACCTCTAGTGCTTCTATGTACAAAGAGGGGCTGCAGTGAAGAGTATTTTTCAAGGGTGCTGCAAAACGTGATGCTATAAATCTTCTGAAGACTCCATTTGAATGTCAACAAAAACCTCTCTGAAATTATTTTGCAACTCTACATTCAGTCATTGATAGTTGTCGCATCAAGAAATAGTACAATAACAGTGTATTGCATGGTTTCAGATTTGTATTTTTATATATTCATTTGCACACAGTCCAGTAAAGTACTTTTTTTTGTGAAACATCGATCACTGAACATTAGAGATTTGGTTGTTAGGTAAAGGAGTAGCTAATTATAGGAACATCCTCTTGCCTGTTGTGCTGCAGTTGTTTCTACATAGATTTGGACAAAGTGATAGTAAGGTGCTGTGACCACTTTACTGAGCATGGCATGCCTAGCCCATTGAGGACACTGTTATTGTTTTTTTTTTTAAGGACTAGAGTCTCCTCTACATCCCCCTTATTACACACACCCTCCATTCCCCAAGTCTCTTAAGATGGGTACACACCTTACTATATATTGAGCTTGGGGGGGCCCGCTGCCGTCGCCACCGGTCCCCCTCGCCTCCCCGACCCCCCCCCCCCCCCCCGAACTGGGCAGCACCTCCCTGAAGCGGAGACCGGCAGGGAGACGCTGCCCAGCCGTTGTGATACTGGGATGCATGCGTGTCCCAGTCTCTATCGCCGGCGCTTGCCAGTGAAAGGAATCTGGCGAGCGCCGGCCAAGGATGGCAGCGGCTCCATCTGTACTCTGTCCTTTTTTAACCATATTATTACCTCAAACCCTATAGGATCCTTATTTCTTTTTAAGGATATCTACATGTCTATCCCATGCATGTTTACATTTCTCTACTGTCTTAGCATATACCACCTCTTGCGGGAAGCTATTCCCCTTATCCGCTACACTTTCTGTGAAGTAAATTTTACTCGGATTCTACCTCCCTCCAGTTTCAGTGCCATTGTCATCATCCCATTTCATGTATTGCATGTCCAGATGGGATGATGCGATATATGATGTGCCTTGCGTCGTATAGTTTGCACATGCGACCACACATATGGCATGATTCAGAAACAGCTGGTTTGATTGGTGGTACACATTGGCTGTGCGATATATGCTAATGCTGGAAGAGATGTAAATAGATGCCTTTGCACTGTAATAAAACTGGGCCAAAGCATGAGTTGTTTTAAACATTGCCCATCGACGACCTTGTTTTTATTTTGCCCCCAAGTGGTTTATGGGGCACTGTGATTTTCAGTACAGAAAGATATCTGCCCATGCGCTGTACAGAACCTGAGGTTATGCAGATGGTCTTCCGTTGTAGATGTACATAAGTGATCAGGTTTGTGTACATATCTGAATTATGACCAAAGTGGATCGTGTATATACATCTTAACGGAGGCTAGATGGGCAATTAAGCAATTTAATCTTGGACTTGTAGCCCTCTGGACTTTGTGCCCTGGGCATTGGTGATATTATTGTCCTAGTTACACCTCTGCAAGCCATTACATTTCATTTTATGCCTTCAGTCTGTGTAGTATTGTTATTATTAATAATAAATATTTTCTTATATTGCAAAGCATATTTTATTGCACTTCACAATTGGAACACCAGTAATAAAACACTCTGGTTAATAACAGACAGACTTAGGGGGTATTCAATTCCTCCTTTTTTTGCCCATTTTTTTTTTATCATCGTTTAGTTGTTATGACCAAAACTGCATTGTCAAAAACGGACTACAAACCTGGCAAAAGCGTCTGCTATTTTGACGAAAACCTGTGGATTGGCAATTTTTTTTGCCTAGTTGAAAAATCAGCACTTAAACTGAATCGATTGAATTGAAATTCAATCTAAAATCATCCAGAAGTGAAAAATGTTCACCTAGATGAAAAATTTGCCACCAATTGAATACCCCCCCTTAGAGGTAGGAAGGCCCTTAAAATCTATATGGAAATAGGTATTGATACACAAGGAACAGGTTCTGGGTCAAATTCACTAAGCTTCAAAAGTGATAAAAAGGAGAATGATAAACAACCAGTCAATCAGCTCCTGCTGATGGCAGGTAGGAGCTGATTGGATGGTTGTTTATCACTCTCCATTTTATCACTTTGGAAGTTTAGTGCATCTGGCCCCCTCAGTCTGATGCATAATTCTTGTGCCAGATTGCAAAGGGGCTTTATGACATGAGATGGATGTGAGAGTGTATGCATATAGACAAAACATGTGAGATTATGTATAGATGGGATGATTTTGGTAGAATAGCTTATTAAATGTATTTAGGCAGTTCTGGAATCTGATTAGCTTATCTGAAAATGTGCATTTCCAGGCAATGCTTGAAGATTGAATACTGGAGAGACATATTGTTTGTGGGGGGTGGGCATTTCCCAGTGAGTGGAACCTGAAAAAGTCCTGTAAAGCGGAGATGTCAAGTTGTGATATATATTGAGATAAGCAAAGAGATGTATGTTGGTGCAGTTTGGTTAATAGCCTTGTGTGTAAGTAAAGGTTTTTATATTGAATACAATAGAAAACTAGTAGCCAATCCATGGGCTGACAAATCTGCCTTGCAGATGCAGATGTTTGAATGTGTTCACAAATAAAAAACTTATAGCATGTAAAATTCCTAAATATCTAGTAACAAATCTAGTTGTATTTTCTGGCATTGGACATTGTATCTAAGGGCTATACAGTACCTCTAGTGCTTCTATGTACAAAGAGGGGCTGCAGTGAAGAGTATTTTTCAAGGGTGCTGCAAAACGTGATGCTATAAATCTTCTGAAGACTCCATTTGAATGTCAACAAAAACCTCTCTGAAATTATTTTGCAACTCTACATTCAGTCATTGATAGTTGTCGCATCAAGAAATAGTACAATAACAGTGTATTGCATGGTTTCAGATTTGTATTTTTATATATTCATTTGCACACAGTCCAGTAAAGTACTTTTTTTTGTGAAACATCGATCACTGAACATTAGAGATTTGGTTGTTAGGTAAAGGAGTAGCTAATTATAGGAACATCCTCTTGCCTGTTGTGCTGCAGTTGTTTCTACATAGATTTGGACAAAGTGATAGTAAGGTGCTGTGACCACTTTACTGAGCATGGCATGCCTAGCCCATTGAGGACACTGTTATTGTTTTTTTTTTTAAGGACTAGAGTCTCCTCTACATCCCCCTTATTACACACACCCTCCATTCCCCAAGTCTCTTAAGATGGGTACACACCTTACTATATATTGAGCTTGGGGGGGCCCGCTGCCGTCGCCACCGGTCCCCCTCGCCTCCCCGACCCCCCCCCCCCCCCGAACTGGGCAGCACCTCCCTGAAGCGGAGACCGGCAGGGAGACGCTGCCCAGCCGTTGTGATACTGGGATGCATGCGTGTCCCAGTCTCTATCGCCGGCGCTTGCCAGTGAAAGGAATCTGGCGAGCGCCGGCCAAGGATGGCAGCGGCTCCATCTGTACTCTGTCCTTTTTTAACCATATTATTACCTCAAACCCTATAGGATCCTTATTTCTTTTTAAGGATATCTACATGTCTATCCCATGCATGTTTACATTTCTCTACTGTCTTAGCATATACCACCTCTTGCGGGAAGCTATTCCCCTTATCCGCTACACTTTCTGTGAAGTAAATTTTACTCGGATTCTACCTCCCTCCAGTTTCAGTGCCATTGTCATCATCCCATTTCATGTATTGCATGTCCAGATGGGATGATGCGATATATGATGTGCCTTGCGTCGTATAGTTTGCACATGCGACCACACATATGGCATGATTCAGAAACAGCTGGTTTGATTGGTGGTACACATTGGCTGTGCGATATATGCTAATGCTGGAAGAGATGTAAATAGATGCCTTTGCACTGTAATAAAACTGGGCCAAAGCATGAGTTGTTTTAAACATTGCCCATCGACGACCTTGTTTTTATTTTGCCCCCAAGTGGTTTATGGGGCACTGTGATTTTCAGTACAGAAAGATATCTGCCCATGCGCTGTACAGAACCTGAGGTTATGCAGATGGTCTTCCGTTGTAGATGTACATAAGTGATCAGGTTTGTGTACATATCTGAATTATGACCAAAGTGGATCGTGTATATACATCTTAACGGAGGCTAGATGGGCAATTAAGCAATTTAATCTTGGACTTGTAGCCCTCTGGACTTTGTGCCCTGGGCATTGGTGATATTATTGTCCTAGTTACATCTCTGCAAGCCATTACATTTCATTTTATGCCTTCAGTCTGTGTAGTATTGTTATTATTAATAATAAATATTTTCTTATATTGCAAAGCATATTTTATTGCACTTCACAATTGGAACACCAGTAATAAAACACTCTGGTTAATAACAGACAGACTTAGGGGGTATTCAATTCCTCCTTTTTTTGCCCATTTTTTTTTTATCATCGTTTAGTTGTTATGACCAAAACTGCATTGTCAAAAACGGACTACAAACCTGGCAAAAGCGTCTGCTATTTTGACGAAAACCTGTGGATTGGCAATTTTTTTTGCCTAGTTGAAAAATCAGCACTTAAACTGAATCGATTGAATTGAAATTCAATCTAAAATCATCCAGAAGTGAAAAATGTTCACCTAGATGAAAAATTTGCCACCAATTGAATACCCCCCCTTAGAGGTAGGAAGGCCCTTAAAATCTATATGGAAATAGGTATTGATACACAAGGAACAGGTTCTGGGTCAAATTCACTAAGCTTCAAAAGTGATAAAAAGGAGAATGATAAACAACCAGTCAATCAGCTCCTGCTGATGGCAGGTAGGAGCTGATTGGATGGTTGTTTATCACTCTCCATTTTATCACTTTGGAAGTTTAGTGCATCTGGCCCCCTCAGTCTGATGCATAATTCTTGTGCCAGATTGCAAAGGGGCTTTATGACATGAGATGGATGTGAGAGTGTATGCATATAGACAAAACATGTGAGATTATGTATAGATGGGATGATTTTGGTAGAATAGCTTATTAAATGTATTTAGGCAGTTCTGGAATCTGATTAGCTTATCTGAAAATGTGCATTTCCAGGCAATGCTTGAAGATTGAATACTGGAGAGACATATTGTTTGTGGGGGGTGGGCATTTCCCAGTGAGTGGAACCTGAAAAAGTCCTGTAAAGCGGAGATGTCAAGTTGTGATATATATTGAGATAAGCAAAGAGATGTATGTTGGTGCAGTTTGGTTAATAGCCTTGTGTGTAAGTAAAGGTTTTTATATTGAATACAATAGAAAACTAGTAGCCAATCCATGGGCTGACAAATCTGCCTTGCAGATGCATTCAAAATGGACTGTAGGGGAGAACACCAGAAAAGAGACTCTTACAATAATTAACGCAGGAAATAACGAGTGCATGGACCAGAGTATTTACAGTGTACTGTGTAACATAAGGTCATACTGTGGATATGTTTTTTAGTTATGTGTGATTTTTAGAAAGATTGAATGTGGGGAACAAAGGACAGTCAAGGATGTCAACTAGGCAGTGAATTTGTGGAGGTAGGATTGACTGTAGCGTTATCAACAATGAATCTTAACAGCATGTCAACCATGAATTAAGTAATTATACTAATTTGACAATCATACATTTTAAGTAATTACATTTTTTTCTTTTTAAGCAGAATGTTTTGCTGTGTATTTTCGTTTTATATGTACATCTAAAAATGTGTTTTTTGTGTGTGGGGGATGGGGGTTTAACAACCATCTGTAGCATCTGTATGTCATTAACTGTGCTTCTAAAAAGGAATCAAGGTTTTATGTTAATAAGATAACAAAGGGGTATATTCAATGCTGTGATGGCGAGCAGTGCTGATTGGTCGCCGTCATTGCTCGTGGGTCTGTCTTCAACTGACCACCCTGCACTTGGTGTTTCCACCTCTTGGGTTTTTCCTGTGCGGTGGAAATGGCGTGTGCAGCTACCAAAATGGCAAGGCTCATGGCTAAATGCAGTGGCAAGGAGTCCCCCAGAACTTTGAATCGGGCGGGTGTGGGGGTTAAACGACGAGAATGGCTGGTTTTTGCCGTTCCTCGCCGAAAACAAGCAACCGTCACAGCAGCCACCCCTTCGCCGGTGGCATTAAATACGTCCAAAATAGGAGGCCTATAGTAATATATAAATTTTAACTTTGTACTAATATTTGATCTAGATTACAACAAATATATTATTAAATAGGCCCCACTTTTCTGATTTATTCTACTCTATGGAGAACTTCTTGTCTATTGTTGGAACCTGCAAGATAATACAATCTAATATTCTAAGAAAATGTAGCATGAAAACATTAGTATTAAAGTTGCACTTTATCATAAAGACTACTGGAAAAAACAATCATGCTTTACTGAAAACCTCAAAGACCCAGCAAATCAATGTAAAACGTTGTTATGTCAAAAAAATTATTGAAATGACAAACTGCTGCTTTTTCTCATTTGTGTCTGCAATTTAGCTGAAATAGAAGCAGGGACACTTTCCCAGGCAGTGCTCATTTGTGATGCCTACATCCCAGTTTAAAATGTATGACTGTGGAAGCATCGTTTCTATGTGGTCTTCACAAAGGGCAGGCAAAATTGATTTATTCTTGATGGAAGCCAACGTAAATTGTGAGCTGTTTCACCTGTATTTTTGATACATGCAAGAAAAACAAATAAGCAATTCTGCAAATTGCTTGAAGCCAATTCAATGAATTGACAGGACACACAGCAATTATAGTAAATTGCAAACTAGGAAGAAAATATAGGAAAAAGGGATGAGCTGATTCTCCTGGTTGTAGGTTGTCTCTCCATATTCCCTATTAGACCCTCTGAACAGCAGCCACGTTCCAGTTTTCTGTTCCTGTCATGTTTAATCATTAAACTCTTAGCTAAGCCCTGAACACAGGGGTGATGGGGAGCCGGTGCTGAGCGACATGCTTAAGATTATACAGTATTTCCTATATAAGATAAACATTACAGGTCCTTGACCTGTAATGAATAAAAATATTTGCTTGCCAATTTTCACAATTTTCACAATTTTTTGTCAAATTCACTTGGCACTCAAAGGGTTTATAAGCAATGAAATGATGGGACTAGTTTGGAGGCTGAAATAGAACAATATGACAATTTCCTACTACCTGATTGTAGGTCTGCAGTTCCTGTATGTCCTGATTGAATTAAGATAGATATTATATAGTGTTCACTCTAGAAATTTTTTAGGGCAGGGTGCTGACCACAGGAAGGGCACATTTTTCAATCGCGAGGGCACATTTTTCACTCGCGAGGGCACATTTTAATTTAAAAGGTCAAAATGGTGACACCTGAGCTACAAACAATCAGCACGTTTATGCTACAGTATATAATCCACCTTGTGACACCTGAGCGTCATGCCATCAGCACATTTATGCTATATAACCCATCTTGTGACACCTGAGCGTCACACCATCAGCACATTTATGCTATATAATCCACCTTGTAACACCGGAGCATCATGGAATCAGCACATTTATGCTATATAACCCATCTTGTGACACCGGAGCGTCACGCCATCAACACATTTATGCTACAGTATATAATCCACCTTGTGACACCTGAGCATCACGCCATCAGCACATTTATGCTATATAACCACCTTTTGACATCTGAGCGTCTCACCATCAGCACATTTATGCTATATAACCACCTTGTGACACCTGAGAGCGTCACACCATCAGCACATTTATGCTATATAACCCATCTTGTGACACCTGAGCGTCACGCCATCAGCACATTTATGCTATATAACCACCTTGTGACAACCACCTTGTGACACCTGAGCGTCACACCATCAGCACATTTATGCTATATAATCCATCTTGTGACACCGGAGCGTCACACCATCAGCACATTTATGCGATATAACCCATCTTGTGACACCGGAGCGTCACGCCATCAGCACATTTATGCTATATAACCCATCTTGTGACACCTGAGCGTCACATCATCAGCACATTTATGCTATATAACCTATCTTGTGACACCGGAGCGTCACACCATCAGCACATTTATGCTATATAACCATCTTGTGACACCGGAGCTTCACACCATCAGCACATTTATGCTATATAACCACCTTTTGACATCTGAGCGTCTCACCATCAGCACATTTATGCTATATAACCCATCTTGTGACACCTGAGCGTCACGCCATCAGCACATTTATGCTATATAACCACCTTGTGACAACCACCTTGTGACACCTGAGCGTCACACCATCAGCACATTTATGCTATATAATCCATCTTGTGACACCTGAGCGTCACGCCATCAGCACATTTATGCTATATAATCCATCTTGTGACAACTGAGCGTCACACCATCAGCACATTTATGCTATATGACCCATCTTGTGACACCGGAGCGTCACACCATCAGCACATTTATGCTATATAACCCATCTTGTGACACCGGAGCGTCACACCATCAGCACATTTATGCGATATAACCCATCTTGTGACACCGGAGCGTCACGCCATCCGCACATTTATGCTATATAACCCATCTTGTGACACCTGAGCGTCACACCATCAGCACATTTATGCTATATAACCTATCTTGTGACACCGGAGCGTCACACCATCAGCACATTTATGCTATATAACCATCTTGTGACACCGGAGCGTCACACCATCAGCACATTTATGCTATATAACCTATCTTGTGACACTTGAGCGTCACACCATCAGCACATTTATGCTATATAACCTATCTTGTGACACCGGAGCGTCACACCATCAGCACATTTATGCTATATCATCCATCTTGTGACACTTGAGCGTCACACCATCAGCACATTTATGCTATATAACCATCTTGTGACACCGGAGCGTCACGCTATCAGCACATTTATGCTATATAATCCATCTTGTGACAGCTTCACGCCATCAGCACATTTATGCTATATAACCCATCTTGTGACACCTGAGCGTCACACCATCAGCACATTTATACTATATAACCCATCTTGTGAAACCTGAGCGTCACACCACCAGCACATTTATGCTATATAATCCATCTTGTGACACCGGAGCTTCACACCATCAGCACATTTATGCTATATAAACCATTTTGTGACAACTGAGCTTCAAACATCAGCACATCATTTATGCCATAAATGTGCTGATTCTTTAAAGGTCAGGTGTGACCAGATGATTTTAAACCATCTGATCACACCTGAGCTTCAAACTATCAGCACATTTATGCTATAAAAACCATCTTGTGACAGCAGAGCTTCAAATATCACCACATTTATGCTATATAATATAAACCATCTTAATATCACACCTGAGTTTCAAACCATCAGCCAGGGATGGCCATCGGTGCAGACGCTATCGATGGTTTATTTCGATGACAATTCTTCTCCCAGCCATCGATGGTAGTAAACTATCTGATGGATAACCATTGATAGTTTTAGCTACCAATGGTCATTCCTTATATATGACTGAATGGGCCTTGGGCCGATCAAAACCCGGGGGCGGGACTTCCGAGTGGCGGAGCTATGCTCCGTGTCCCGGCACCTTGTTAAAAAAAAAAAAAAAGGCCCATCGATTCTTATTTGCCATCGATGTAGGGAAACCATCTGGTTCTCCCACATCGATGGCAAAAGTATTAAACGTCAGCAATAAACATCAATGATTTCAAATCATCGATGGCCATCCCTACCATCTGCACATTTATGCTATAAAACCCATCTTATCACACCTGAGCTTCAAACATCAGCACATTTTAGGCTATATAAACCATCACTCTGCAAAGTCATTTATGTAATGTATGGATCAGTGGACACCAAGTAGGTTGACAGTTGTTAGATTGACATGCAGGAAGGTCGACATGGATCAAGGTGAATATGACATTACAACATATTAAAGTAGATCTCCAGTAAAAGGTCAACATGGGGTTTTTCACATTTTTTTATACGAATGTCAGCAGTGTCGAAATGGACATGGAGGAGGGGAGGGTGGGGGTAGTACCGCGTCCACGCCCTAGTGGATGGTAGGGCATGAAATACCACTTGTCAGCACATGTATCGGCTCAAAAAACTGTGAAAAACATCATGTCGAACCAGTGCCTGCATATCATTTATACAAATTTAATTTTTTAAATCATAGCAAATAATTTAATTAAACACTCAATAAATCACTACAAAACAATGAAACAGGCATTGTGATAGTGCAGGACCCCCCCCTACACCCCACCAATAACAGGCATTGTGATAGCGCAGGACCCCCCCCACCCCACCAATAACAGGCATTGTGATATTGGTGGGGTGGGGTGGTCCTGCGCTATCACAATGCCTGTTATTGGTGGGGTGGGTCCTGCGCTATCACAATGCGCAGGACCCCCCCACACCAATAACAGGCATTGTGATAGCGCAGGACCACCCCACCAATAACAGGCATTGTGATAGCGCAGGACCACCCCACCCCACCAATATCACAATGCCTGTTATTGGTGGGGTGGGGGGGGGGTCCTGCGCTATCACAATGCGCAGGACCCCCCCACACCAATAACAGGCATTGTGATAGCGCAGGACCCGACCCCCCCAAAAAAACCGTAATATGCCCCCAAAAATTACCTATAGGGTGATTAAATCCCAGGTCCATAGAGGATAGTCATGCGCACACACTGCCTAGCAAGGGTAAAGCTGCCCACCAATAGGGTCCTCCCTTATATAATTTTATACTAGCAAGAGGGCTGGGTTTGCCAAGGTGGGAAAGGCAAACCCAACCCTCCTACCTCACCAGATTATTTTACCCCCAACTGCATTTACGCAGAGGGGGGACTATGCAGATTTACACTGTGTTTGACACGTGCATTTCACGTGTCTCACGTGTCTGGGCAGGCCAAGGAGGTGGGGTGGACAGGCAGGGGGGAGGCGGCATGCTGCTTGTAATAGCCCTGACACGCCGCTCACCTCTTGCTACGTGAGCGGCATGTCAGCTCGGCAGGAGGGAGGAGGCATGCTGATTGTAAGAGCTGACTGCCGCTCACGTAGCAAGAGGTGAGCGGGATTTCAGCGCGACAGGGGGGAGACAGTACACGCAGCTCAAGCTGCGGGTATCATTATGCTGGGCGCAGGGCGGGCGGAGCGGCCGGGGAGAGACATTAAGATGCGACACATATTATTATGCAGGGCGGGACAATAAGGGCAGGGCGGAATTGAGCATGTTTTAAAGGGGCAGGGCGCAGCGCCCTGCAAAAGAAGCCTAACGGGAACACTATTCTATATAGAGATAGAGATATATATATATATATATATATATATATATATCTAAGAAAGAAAAAGGCTGGCACTCCGGGGACTTGTAAAACTTGCTGTATTTGTAGCAAACAAACGACCAATGCTTCGGGGGTGGTCCCCCTTTGTCAAGGTGCGTGGTGATAACATCAGAACATAATAAGTGCTGACCTTATAAAGGAGTGATTCAGGGAGCGTGTACGCCTGATTGATTGTAGGTCTGCAGTTCCTGTATGTCCTGATTTGAATTAAGATAGATACAGCTAGACTATGTTTAACCATTGCAAAGTGTCGGGCTACCGGCTGTTCACTGGTGCCCGACACCAGGGCAGCTTTGATTGCCGATCTGTGCTGTCCCATCCTCTCTTTAAACTTGCAGTCGGTTTTACCGACATACACTAAGGAGCATGGGCATGTGATCGTATAGATTACATATCTTGTGCTGCAAGTGAGAAAAAATCTAATGTTACATTTTTGTCCTGATCGTGGATGTGAAAATATGTTTCCTGTCTAGGTATCTGCAAGTGACACAGTTTGGGCAACAAAAGCATCCTGCCTTTGGTTTACCCAAAAATGTGTCTGTTTTTTTCTTACCTAACCCTGATATATCGGTTTTATACAATAAGATCTTTCAAATTCCTCCCCCTTCTTTAGCAAGTCATTCATAAATGAATTTTGTGTTTAGACTTGGACCTCAACATATTCCAGAAAAGTCAGATATGCCAAATCTTTATGGTCCCAAGCATTTCCAATGTGGGAGACTTGTGCTACGGAGCATGTGCAATGCAAAACCACACAGGATATGTGCCACCAGCACTGCATCAAGTCTATATTTCTCCACTCTGGATGTTACTATCCATGCAAAGAATAATCATTATTTTAGCATAATGTTAGAACAAACAAGTCCATATTTACTATTTGTGCAGCTATTATCATGGGATGTTTTAGGCTTAAACCTATTTAGGAAGCACATTCTAACTTTGCAGAATGGAAGGGGTACCTACCATGTATCCCCTAAAAATGCAAATCTGTAGAGCAATGCTTCTGAAATTGGTTGTAGTAGGGCACTTTTGATTGCTAAAATGAGTACTGTAGGCTGCTAAGCAAAATCTGTGGACCAACTGAGGTGCCACTATGTCCACCACTACCACTTAACTGACCCTAAGGATCTCAGGTATGCACACTTTATGTAATGTAACAATTTCTGTTCCAAATGTCTCAAATACGTGTGATCGTGGATTAGGGTTCCTGTGTAAACGTATTGACACTCTAGTGTGTTTGGGAAACACTACATGCAATCTCTGGCCTCTGACTAATCTGAGGCTGGGCAGGAGATAAAGAATTCACGTGCGGTATTAATTTTCCCTAAACATATATGAGAAACTGGGAGTGTTAACCATTAAAATGGCAGATTGAAATCCCCTTCCTTTCTGACTGGGAGTAATCTTTAAGAAAGAGAGGTCTTCATATATGTATGAAGGAAGTTGTGAGTAATTGTTATAGTCTGCTATGCTTTTGGCACCATTTTATTTATAATGTTTTGTAAATGTTTTAAGACTAAATGTGTAAAGATGATGTCTTTGTCCCCAAGCAGACAGCAGGCTGTTAATCTGTTTTAAAGTCGAGAATGACTCAGATATTCTATGTGCAGAATCTTCCTGCCATCCCCTACTAAACATCTGCTGCCTACTGTTCATGCTGGATTGATTACTTCTGTCTGATTTGCTGGAGAGAACAGTTAGAGTATTGCGGGTTTTACCCTGGTGTCAGAGATAGCCACATAATGTTCCCATGAACTGATGGCAATACCTCCCGATCCAATTCCTAAACAGGATCTTTATTTACCCAACCATTGTGCAGTTTGTTTTCCTAGAGTATTTCTCACGTAACAGATAACTAAAACCATATTTAATAACTACCATGAGCAAATACAATGTGGTATGCATGGCTGACTAATTTAATTTACAGTATCTTTGATTAAACCTATTATGTTTCATATCATTTTCCTGAATAGGTTTCTTGCCAGCTTTGAGCTTATTTGACTTGAGATATAAGTTAATAATGTGTGAAAGAATACATAGTATGCTTTAAAGTGTTCATTTTTGCCAAATGACTTCCTGAATTAGCATATCCATAACCTGCCTATTACATCCCATGCCTTAGTCTACACCGTAACAGTTTAAAATACACATTTATATTCATTTATGCTTCAGGCTTGTTACGGTACATACTGTACACATAGGTCCTGAGTCAGGTTGGTTGGCGTATTTGCGCCAGGGAGCGATGGTACAGCGCTGCACATGCGTATAGGAGAATATACACATGTGCAGGGCCGCAGTGCGAACGCCTTTGGAGACTATCACAGTCGCCAAGTTTTTCGCACACAGCGGGGAGGGTAGTTGTTGGACGGGGCTGGCACATGGGGCCGACCAGCATTTTCTGGACGTGCTCACAAAAAATGGTCGGTGCGCCCAGAAAAACATTGGGCGTCCCCATGCAAACGCAGGTGGGTCGAATCCTGCATGGGGCAGGTGGCTGACGTCACATCATGTTAGCGTCCGCCCCCTGTTTGACCATCTCCGGCGTAGATAAAAGTCAGTGCAGACTATTTTTTATCTGCGAGCGGCTGATAAAAATCCTTTGATGGTCGCCGACCATCAAAGTTTTTACGGCTGCACCCGAATGAATGTGGCAGTGAACACATACATTTGCATACCGCTGCAGGCATTCGCTCAGCGCAGAGGGGTGGGCTTTCGTTCGCCCTGCAGACAGCATTTAAGTGTTCCGTTAGCAGCAAATTTTATGCTGCTTACCAAGCCAACCCGAATCACCCCCATAGTGCCGTCAAATATGAAATACAAACATACATGACTTGCCAAGTAACGTGTCGCACTCCACTTACAAACCTCTTTATGATTTAATTAATAGCATCTTACAATACAAATGTGGAGCTGGCAATGTATTTCTCTGCGTATGGTTATTCCTTCCATATGATTAGGGTTCATTATCCCAATAATGATCATGTATTCCTAACACAAAGTAAAATATAGCATTTGTTGAACAGTTGCATAAACATTAGTACAAGTGTGTGAGGGTTAATGCTGAGCTGTAGATTTATTTAGCAAAGCATTAATCAAAATACATTTATTCTGCTTGTGCTGCCAAAGTCTGGGGAGAACACTAATTTTGATGTTACTGTTAAATGGTTATTACATCTGTATGCACAGAATAAAAGCTGCTTCTTAGGAATAGAAATGTGCTGTAGATGTAAGGAGGTCATTTGGAATTGAATGAAAGGGCATTGTTTAAAATTTATTGCATTGCTCATTACTTGCTGCTAGTATTTTGAGCTCCGTGCATCAAACACTTTGGGAAATTCAAATGCCGAATTGAATTGGGCAATACAATTAGAGCCTGTTTTTAGCACCTGCAATTGTACCTGTATTACGGCGAGAACACATAGGATATGTAATAAGGACCATTTGGGGGAATGTTTTTGGGACAGCAGCGGGTCCAGAAAGAAAAAATCCCCTTATAAGTCCCTGCACCGGGCTGCCTCTGGGGTCAAATTGGATAGATCTAGGGAATCAGTCAGCCCACAGCGAAATACCACAAGTTATTGTATGCCCCTTTTGTGGCAGAACAGATACATTAAGGGCATAAGTATGTATCTTAGCCAAACTTCTTTTACAGATGTACTTAAGTTAAATCTATACATATGCTGTGGAATTTGTGCATTTGCAAGCTTAGAAATCTAGGTGCAACTGTAAATCACCCAACGGGTGTCAGTTATACGCAATGCATGCTGTGAGTACCATTTCTTAAGTCTTACACACTTACTGTACATTTTATTGCACATGCTTCATTGTGTCCTCGATTTGACTATCCTAAAAACCGCCACCCACATACATGAATTGCTGCGTAAGCGCTGTTTGCAGACGGCATGTTGAACACAGTGCCAGTGGATAACCGGCCTAAGGAAGTTTGGCGTTTATTTATATTTTCTTAACTTTATGACAGGCTGCAGCCTTTATGTGCATGTGTTTCATCTGCAATTACTTTAGAATGTGCTTATATCTGTGTTTATTTTAACAAACAAAGCAGACTGTTGTTATACAGACAAATGCATAGGGAATTGCAGTTGTATATGCCTCTTGATTGCATCTCCGTGTGTTTGCAATGTGTTTCCATCAAGGTGAATGGAAGTTTTCGACTGAAAAAAATAAAAAGTATTCAAACATAAACAAAAAATTTAAGAAATATCTCTTGCTATTTTTCCATCCTATTTTACATGCATTACTCTTGGGATAGAAACAGGTTTTATCTGCAAATGTGACTTGACCCCTTGAGTGGTGGGTTTTGCTGGGGCATGACAAACCTACCAAGACAGGTTTGGCCTGCCCCAGAAATACCTCCCACAGAACGTATGCCGCTCACCTCCGCTCCAGCATTTGGCTCCCGTGCCTCCGTGGTGGCAGTCTCTGGGATGTTCGCAGCGGGTCAGGAGGAATCAGGCACCTGAACTCCTGAGCGCTCTCAAGTCGTCGTCCCTCCCCCCCCGAAGCTGCCTCGAACATCCCCGAAACTGCCGCCTTCGTCACTGTTGTGAATGGCAGCTGGGGAAGCGGCAGGTGAGCTCCGGCGTACGATCGCAGGAGTGGAAGTGATGAGGGGGGGGGGTCATTTGTGGTGCGCCATTGGTGCACAGCTGGAGGCACCACTGGCGAGCACCTGCTGCGTACCACTCAAGTGGTTAAAGAACAATGGAAATGGGTTTTCTCCCCATTGCTCATATGCAAGATTTTAACAGGACTTTTAAACTAATGGCGGCACTGATTGGAGCAGGTTTTTCTTTAATAGATGGTACACATGGTGAATAGAAAATTGAATGGACATTGAATGGTTTTTCTACATTTCATGCAGATTTGATCCCAATGCATACTCCTGTGTAGTGTATATCGAACAGAAAAAGTCTTGCCAGGCAAGACTATATAGTACAGATCTGTACTACATAGTCAACACTGTAACCAACCCAGATCAGCACCCAGATGTAATAGGGGTTGAATAGAAAGTTAAATCTCACCATGTGTACACACCATTAGCCTATCCTTTCCATACAGAGCTCATCATTTGTTTTGTTTGCCTTACCCGGCAGCTTTTCCTCACCAGTTCCTGCAGGGTGTGTAAGGTGTCATCTCTTCTAGCTGTGACTCTTTAATGTAAAATAATATGGCTCATTGGAGGGTTAATTAAGAAGAAAAACTTTAGTGGAGTCCTTTATTTTAATGGCACTGTTATTCAAAATATTTTTGCTATTAGGTTCTTTTGTATGAGTCAATGTTTACTGCCGCAGTATGTCAAATATAGGCACTAATCGTAGACCTGGTGAGTCAGGGAAAGGATGAAGACAGAGAGCAACAAGAAAGACCAGTTTATTTATCATAATTGCTTGTACAGTATAAACCAATAGTCTACAATTATATTTTTATGTCCATAAAAGTAATGTAACAGATCTTATTTCCTTAAGCCACTCTGAACTTCAACTGCATCTTATAATGATTTACAATATTTATAAGAAAGCAATCTTTCTTCTTCCGCCTTATTTTAATTTAGGTACGACGACTGTTGGACATTAAAAATCAGTTGTTCTCTGAGCAATTGTTTCAGAACACACTTGTACTTAAAGTCCTTGTAGTGTAATAGAAGCTTAAAACTGATTCTATGCTGTAAAAATTAGCAGACCGTGCACAAACATTACTGTATACAGCTATCTGTATTTCTATCTACAGCAGGAGCTGATTTCTCCTCTTTTAGTTTATATGTATTGCTGAGGGCATCAAACCCCAGAACAGTTATCGTTTCTATTAATTATACATTTACAAATGGAACGCAACAGTTGTAGCTCATTCTAAGCATTTGCATTTTTATTAGCTGTAGTAGTTTTGCTGTGGTTTAGTCATTTAGTTTACAGTATGAGTTATTAGCAGTAATGTTTCCCTATTAATGTAGTGATGTATGATTACACTACTTATAGGAAATAATAAACAGAAACCGGGAATTTGACCGCAGAGAAGAACCACTTGGCCTTTCTAGTCTGCCCCTTTTTTAATCCTTTTTATAATCTCAGCCTTATTTGCTCTTTAGTTATATGTTTTCTATTCTTATGCCTTTTCCAAGAATGTTCAAATTGCTCTTCCGTCTTCTCTACCACCTTAGGCACTTATTGTCTAGCTTACTCACTTACAAGGCCCTACATGACCAGGGCCCAAGGTACCTGCAGCAGATGCTGATCCCTTACTGTCCTACTCGATTACTATGATCCACTAAAGGACTACTAACAGTACCCAGAATCTCCCTGAATACATCTGGGGGTCGAGCTTTCAACTTTGCTGCTCCAACTCTGTGGAACTCTCTTCCTCGCACAGTGCGAGAAGCCCCCACTATAGAATCCTTTAAAAATAGACTAAAGACGTACCTATTTACTTAAGCATTTCACTGACATCCACTGATAAGCTTGTTTTGTATTTCAAGCTGTAAAGGCAATGGTAAAGCACTTTGAGTCCTATTGGGAGAAAAGCGCTATATAAATATCTTTATTATTATTATTATTTTTATTATTATTATTAAATGAAGTATTTTTTTGTGTCAATTTTTTCGTTAAGCAAATTGTCCCCACGTGCCCATCACTTGCTCCAAAATTCCCCACATAACACTCTGACCACCCACTTGTTCCAAAGTAGTTTCCACTTCCCTTGGGTTGTACCAACTTGGTCTCTAGCCCCATAAGCCTCTCTGTATTCCCCAACGTGCCACTTAGGTCTCACCAGATGGGGAGCCTGACTAAGTTATATATTCAATTAGTGTCAGATCCATTCCATGATTAATTTGTCCGAATGGATCCGACACTAGCTATTCAAATCAGCGGGCAAATCCAAAGCAACTGCTTGAGGTGGCCGGGATTTGGCTGTTTCCGTCAAAAGCATGTGGATTCGGGTCTATGCTGAATAGGTTGGAACCCCTCCTGACCTAGTCAGAAACTGCCTTATTTCCAACAAAAGGGCAGTTTCAACTGTAATTGAATATACCCCTATGTGTCTACATGTCAAGTGATGAGGCTATCCACTTTTTTTTGTCTGCTCTATAACAAAGTAGAAAATATGTCCAGTTAGAAGCATATAGTTGGTGGCCACAGGTGAAGGATGGCTGAGCCACTGTTGTGCACCACTTCTATCATCATTATTGAAAACACACCTGATCTCCGTGGTTTTGAGTGTTAGAAAATGCATTTTATTACTATCCCCACATTTTCATGGGGATGAATTTCCCAGTAATGTAAATAGCCTGCATCAATGCTGTGTCTTAGATCTCAGGTTTTAGTGGTATTGGCTACTTTATCCTTTTGTACTATAAATAGTTTTCAGCAATTCAGTTATTGTTTTTTTTTTTTTTTTTACTTTTTTTTCAGATTAGTTTTTTAATTGTAAGTAAATATACAGTCACAATATTCCTTTAAAAAGAAAAAGGAAAAATCAGACTTCGCTATTTATTTCTGTTTATTTCTGTCTATTGAAAACTAACAAAAAAATAATAATTGAAGTAGAATACTGTAGGTGATGAATCCTTCATAACAATCTGTTATATCAGTGGTTCTCAACCTCCGTCCTCAAGGACCCCCAACAGTGCACGTTTTCCAGGTCACGCGGCAGGTGAACAGGTGCACTCATTAGTCACTGACACATTTTAAAAGATCACAGGTGGAGCTAATTATTTCACCTTTGATTCTGTGTGGAGACCTGGAAAACGTGCTCTGTTGGGGGTCCTTGAGGACTGAGGTTGAGAACCACTGTGTTACATAGTGAGACAGTGGTTTGGAAATTGCTTGCTGATCTTGGTTGTGTGAAAGTACTGTACATGCCACATGACTTGTATTGCAGATCGATACATGATCATGTATGCTTGTGTGTTACAAGTTAAATTTAAAAGAGAAAGAAAAAAAAATCTTTTACACCTACATAAACCTCTTCGTACTATAAGTGGACCTGGTTTTTAAGAAATAGATTTACTTTAATGAAATGATTTCCAGTTCTCCAGCTTAGTAATAACACACTTGGTTGACTTAAAGTTTACAGAGCGAATCATCTTCATCATAGCAGCATTGCCTCAGGGCCACCTTTTTATTTTTAAATATATCTGTTGCAGCAGGTTTTGCAATAGATTATTTCTTGGACCTAAAACATTTTATTTCCGGTCCTCTGCTTTACCAGTTAGTTACAGCTGTGTAGTTATTATCTGTATCATATATCCCTGGAGGAAAAACCACTGGTAGCCAAATAATCCGAGCTCCTTGCAGGAAGACTCTTGTGTGCAGAATCCATCATTTTATTAAGTTTACAGGGCACAGTTTGTTAACTTTATTAAGCGGGAATATATGTTCATTGCTGTTGACAGTAAATACGCATGTTACTCATACATTAAAAAACATAGCACATTGTTATAGAAAAATATATTATTTTTTTTTACCAAAATTGACTACCGCATAGAATGCAAGACCTTTTATTATATTACTGAACTGATAGAAAATATAGCTTTACAAAAAATATTTTTGTTATTGTACAATGTATAATGGAAACTATGTGAAGTCACAGATTCTTGGTGCTACAATCTTACTAATGCCACATTCTCACACTGCGCATGGGTCATAGGGTCGACACGGCTTCGGTCACCACGTGAAAAAGGTTGATATGGCTAAGGTCGACAGCATCAGAACGTCAACACAAGCATTAGGTCGACAATGGAAAGGTCCACATTGAAAAGGTCGACATACGTTTTCACTGGGTTTTTTTTGTCCCGAATTTCATTGTAAGTCTATATGGACACTGTATCAGTGTACCGCGTCCCCTCGCATGGCTAGCTAGGGCACTTCTGAGCGATATCCTTTACTATATTGCCTAGTATGTAATGGGCTTAAGACTATATACTGCTGCAGAATAGTCATACTGCCAAAACACATCAATGAAATATATGGAGGTACAATCTTGACTCACCTATAAACAAATATTTACCTTGATGGGATTTTTGTTACTGTTTAAAACCTTATAGCTAATATTGGCCAAATTATATTGTATAATCTTTTTTTATTGGACAAAAAAATATTTTGAAATATGTTCTATTTTTTTTTCAAGAGCTTTTATTATTCATGCTACAGACTTATTTCTGATCAATCTGAGGAGAGGGAATTACCTGACCTGACTGCGGTGGGGATATGTAGGAAAGAAAGAGAAAAGGTGCTTTCTTTAGACTGAATGCTGGTCTTTTATCCCTGAAATGTGAGTGCATAAAGAAAGTATCATACACTCTTCCTAGTCCCAAGATTCTGTTGTAAGGAAAGGATAATAGAATATAAAGAAAATGTTTTGTGTTTAAGAAAAGGATTAGATAGAATATTAATGCATTTCAATTCTAATATACCAACCCACATAATACTTCACCATAGTATTACTTCACCTTTTTGATTTATGTTAAAACATATTTCCTTCATGATACCAATATTCAATGGTGTAGGTTTTTCACTTGTTCGTAATCATCGGAAATACCACAATACTTGTTTGAATAGACTGTGATGGGTACTGTGGTCTTTTTGAAAGGTTTTACATTATGCAAAAAAATCACACTATATATATTTGTGCTGTTAACAACTGAATGAATGTGGCAAAGTGTTAGTTATGTGTCTAACAGTGGTGCTCTGACAGCTAGCAAGCTCCCGGGTATCGCTGTAATGAAAGCACCTTATCGACTTACCTTTATAATGGGAAGGGGTGGTGGCCGAGTGCAGACTTGGATCGAGTGGAATATGGGTATACCTTTTTTTTTCTCTTTATTTTGTTCTCTTTTAATATGATGGCATGATACATTTCCAGTTGGCTGTCTTAGTTGAAACCAGCAATGAATGCCTTGCGTGGCCCATACTGTATTATTTGCAGCAATTTTTTATTTTACTGATGCCTGAGTCAGAACATCAATAAAATCCAATGTGTTGGAAATCCTGGGTTCGAGGATTCCAAACCAAAAAACATCATAATCTGCTAATCCAGTCCTTCAAGTTACCCCAACAGTCTAAATGATAAGTATACCTATGCTTGGGGGACTTTAGTACCTATGAACAGGGGATTTTAGTACCTTAGTCAGTTTGATTATACTATCAATGCACAAGCAGGGATATCCCTACAACCTGGAGGTGCCTTAAGGACTGCATTTGGAAACCACTGGACTAGTTGATTATGATGCTTTTAGGGTTGGAATCATTGAATCCAGCATTTCCAACACATTGGATTTTATTGATCTCCTGACTCAGGCATCCACAAAACAGGGGATTGCTGCAATTAGTTGCAGAGGTACATTATGGGCCATGCAAGGACAATCATTGCTGGTTTCAACTATCCTTGAGATTTTCAAAATGTACAATGTTACTTATCATCAGAGCCTGCGGATTGGAATCTGGTAATTGCCGGGTATTAAGGTGGCAATACACATGCAGATTTATCTTCAGATCTGGCTGGTTGGAATAAAAACATGGTTATAGATGAGAGCAAATGACAGTTGACCATTTGCTTGGAAATGCTGGAAAACTGACAAACTCATCCATAACCATGTTTTTTTTTCCAACCAGCCAGATCGGAAGATAAATCTTAAGCAGCCCATACACGCTGCGATCCCGGCGGGTTTGAGGTGCGCGCTCCCGCGTCACCTCATCGCACAGTACAAAAAGTATTTGCTTGCACATACTTTTTGTACTTAGTTTTCATCACATCACATTGCATCGCATTGCATGCACAACACATGCACAGGCAATGCAATGCGATGTGATCCGTGATAGTTTAGCACGGAACGCACGCCCGTATCGGGACGTGTATGGGCGGCTTTACTAGTGTATGGGCACCTTTAGTCTGGGGGATGTTTGAGGAAGAGGGCTTGTTGTAAAGCTTTTCAACCATGGCCTGATTTTTCCCAACTCAATACCAACCATTTTAAGACTGTTACCAATCTAACTAGTAGTGTAACAATAGTAAGTATGAATGATGTATCAACTCTGTTCTATTTGCACATTGTGCTGTAACATAGATCAGTGTAGTACAATTGCATCCAATTGTACTATGAATATACATTTCTTTAGCAAGTGTTCTGATACAATCTGTAGTGATTTAATTTTAATTTTCCAGGTGCAAGCTTTAATGCATCACCAGCTTCACTTCAGTCCAGCCTATATTGTTTTTTTGGCATTTTCTCTTTGCCTGTCAAAATTGGCTTACCTGCTCAACGCTACCCAGAAGAGTGCACTAATGCTGGGGACTCTGGGCAGCCAGAAATCACTTTTATTCTGATAGTTATTAGTCTCTCTGCCTTATAGACTAACTATAGTAGTCTGTTTACTTATGCAGCTACTCAAAAGGTTGTTGGTGGGAGGAGTTTTGTATTTGTGAGATGGGTACCATAAAAAAAAGAAACGGCTTAAATTAATATTTAGATATGCTGTACCCTTTCTTAGACTGCACTGATAAATGCAATCTGCTTCCAAACTGCAGTGTAGTAATGTGAAAAAAAATAAGATAAGCTTGGATTTATATTTTGCAGTACAGGTTGAGTATCCCTTATCCAAAATGCTCGGGACCAGGAGAATTTTGGATAAAGGATTATTCCGTATTTCGGAATATTTTAATATTTCAATGATGTATTTTGAAGTATCTTGCATTTATGCTGTATAAACACATAATATACACACAAATATATTTTATTACCACATAAAATACACACAAATATATTTTAATTGTTCAAAAAACAAGGTTTCAAAACGTGAAACAAAATGTGTGTACTATCTCAGCACTGAATTTGAATGCCAAGCAATCATTGTCTTGCACATATATAGTGCCAGTTACATATCATGTCCCCAGTGATGCTGTTACAAATGTCCCCAGTGAGTTTTTAGCAAAAAAAAATTTTTTTTTTTCACTTTCTGGAATGTCCGTATTTCGGAATAATTCGGATAACGGATATTCGGATACGGGATACTCGACCTGTACAATAAATCCACTTTAGAATAAAAAAGGATTTACTCCAGAAGCCACTATAGAAAATACGGAGCTAAAACCCTAATTTATTTTATGTCCATTAGAAGAGAAAAAAAAATGTATGCATAGAAAAAAAATCGCATTTGTAGCAGTAGATAGGTGCTGGTTAAATATTTTAGCACATAATACCATTATCCAACCTTAATGTCCAGAGGCTCAAGAAAGGGGACTGACCAGGACAATTGAAAGCATTAATTTATTATACAAAAAATTGTGAAATTAAGCTTTCCTGCACAACAGATCAACAGTACTCGGCTTAGATGTAGCCATGTCAAAGATATGCTTCCTCCTATTCCCTCTGCCTGACCAGTGTTCTGCTCTAAAAATATATTATACAGTATAAAGGTAGGGAGAAATCTTTACATAAGAAAAACCCTTTTCACTTAGCATTTATTAAAATTGGCCTTATTGATTGTGATGACTCACAATTATGCTACATATATGTTTATTCCTATTGTATAACAGTTTATGCATTAAACATTTAAAAAAAAAACACTTTATTCATAATGTTTCCCAATGTTTCTTAAAAAAAATTTAAGCTATGCTAATGACATGCAATTTTGCCCAAAAACGCACAAGTTCAGTGAAACCTGTTTGTTTTCGCTAAACAAAGTCCATATTTCATCCAAAAACTGGGCTTTTTTCATGGAGTTTGCTTCACCTGAAATGAAATCTCTGAAAGCCACGGCTTGCTCTGGCTTGTCGGAGTTAATGGAATACCCCGCCAGCAATGGGGGGTAATTAAATACCATCCCTTAGAGTCTATCAGTTGTATCCTATACTTTTTACCAGTAGATTATGTTTTGGTTACTTGCTGTGAACCATCCTTAAAGAGTTTCTAGTAGTTTTCTGTGGAGTCTTTAAAGGGTTCTACACACTGCACGATAATCGTTACAATGATGCTTGCTCCTACATGTTGTCAGTGACATCCTATGCCAGCCCTGTAATGCAGTGCTATTCTGCAAAATAAAGCATAGCGCCCCCCACCCCTATTTGTTTCTACAGTTATGAATATATTTCTCTCAAATAAAAGTAAAAAAAATATATATATATATATATATATGTACTTCAGGCAAGGTGGCACTCGCAGGAAACAGTAAATGGTGTGGTGCAAGGTCCATAGAACATTAACAGCAGCACTTAATCCTTAAACAGGAAAGAAAACCAGCACTCACGTTTAGATGAAAAAAGTAGGTTTGTATTTCAAATGATCATGTCGTTAAGCCAGGGGACTGCTGACACGCTGGCTTAACGACATGATCATTTGAAATTCAAACCTACTTTTTTCATCTAAACGTGAGTGCTGGTTTTCTTTCCTGTTTAAGGATTAAGTACTGCTATATATATATATATATATATATATATATATATATATATATATATATATATATATATATATATGGTATCCTAGGTGCGGCACTCAGCTGTACATACATCCACTCGGGGAGGCAATCGTAGACAACGTTTCAGTTATTTATTAACTGTTTTCAAGTCAAAGTACAAAAAGTGACTGTGCATAACATATATTTATACTCACAACCCAGGAGATGTGTAGCGTGGAGCCGCACGCCAGGGGGAGGGCCGATCCTCCGTTCTGCCGCGGCTGGTATGGATGACGTCACCCCGCCGGGCGTCAGGGCTCACGCAGCATAGCGCGTCCATTGCCATAGCTACGAGACATATATGCAGTTAGATAGGACATCATGCCAACATAAAAATAGTAGAAAAATAGTAGAAAAATAGCATATGGGCAACATGGTAGATTTTAATGAAAGCATCCATAAGCGATGTCTTCATTTAGCCCTTTAGGGGCAACGACATCTAGTCTGGCTATCCACTGGCTTTCTAATTGTAATAGCTTAAGACCCCTATCGCCTCCCCTAATTGACGGGGGGACGGTGTCTATCATTCTATACCGTAAGGTATTAAGGGGGTGCTGGTGGGTAGTGAAATGACGAGCCACCGGTTGCTCGCTGGACCCTTTCTCAATGGCCAACCGTATGGCAGATCTATGTGCCGTCATTCGGTCCTTGAACCTGCATTCGGTCTTGCCGATATATACAAGTCCACAAGGACAAAGAATTTCTTACACGACATAGGTGGAGGTACAATTAAAGCGATGCCGTATTTTAAATTTATATCCCGAATGGGGATGGTTGAATGAGTCTCCAGCCAAAAGGAATTGGCATGGGACACACCCACATCTAAAATTACCACATCTACTAGGTTGTAAAAAAAGATATATTCGCTTTGGGATTTTTTAATTTGGCTATATCGGTCTTTACAAGCCAAGAGCGTAAGTTTTTACCTCTGGAGAAGCAAGGCATGAGTCTGGTATTGCTCAGCCCCAAATTGGGGTCTGTGGCTATAGTAGGCCAGTGTTTTTTAGCTGTTTTCTGTATCTGGCTAGCTTCAGTGTTGAATTTGCAGACCCAAGGTAGAATTGCTTATTTTGTACCTGGGAGATGGGACTTGGGACTTAGCAAGTCCTCTCTTTGTAAATTCAAGGCCTTTACTTTGGCCTCCATGAGAGATTTATGAGAATATCCACGATTACGTAATTTATCAATGAGGACATCAATTTGTAAGATGGCTGTGGCTTTGTCGCTATTTATACGGCAGCTGCTAGCTAGCAACAGTTGGTTGCGATCTGTAGGTTTACTATATACAGAGGTGGTAAATTCACCCTCAGTGAGAGAGACTTTTACGTCTAAGAAATTTAGCTCTGACTGGCTCATGGTAAAAGTGAACCTGATGGGTCCTGCACGACTGTGATATACCTGCAACGCATCTTCAAAAATAGATTTATGGCCCCGCCAGACCAAAATGCGTTGCAGGTATATCACAGTCGTGCAGGACCCATCAGGTTCACTTTTACCATGAGCCAGTCAGAGCTAAATTTTTTAGACGTAAAAGTCTCTCTCACTGAGGGTGAATTTACCACCTCTGTATATAGTAAACCTACAGATCGCAACCAACTGTTGCTAGCTAGCAGTTGTCACCCCAGGTCTCTGATCCGTGGGCTTCCTTTCTCGCAAATGGTTCGCATTTGCCGTATAAATACGACAAAGCCACAGCCATCTTACAAATTGATGTCCTCATTGATAAATTACGTAATCGTGGATATTCTCATAAATCTCTCATTGAGGCCAAAGTAAAGGCCTTGAATTTAGAAAGAGAGGACTTGCTAAGTCCCATCTCCCAGGTACAAAAGAAGCAATTCTACCTTGGGTCTGCAAATTCAACACTGAAGCTAGCCAGATACAGAAAACAGCTAAAAAACACTGGCCTACTATAGCCACAGACCCCAATTTGGGGCTGAGCAATACCAGACTCATGCCTTGCTTCTCCAGAGGTAAAAACTTACGCTCTTGGCTTGTAAAGACCGATATAGCCAAATTAAAAAATCCCAAAGCGAATATATCTTTTTTACAACCTAGTAGATGTGGTAATTTTAGATGTGGGTGTGTCCCATGCCAATTCCTTTTGGCTGGAGACTCATTCAACCATCCCCATTCGGGATATAAATTTAAAATACGGCATCGCTTTAATTGTACCTCCACCTATGTCGTGTATCAAATTCTTTGTCCTTGTGGACTTGTATATATCGGCAAGACCAAATGCAGGTTCAAGGACCGAATGACGGCACATAGTTCTGCCATACGGTTGGCCATTGAGAAAGGGTCCAGCGAGCAACCGGTGGCTCGTCATTTCGCTACCCACTAGCACCCCCTTAATACCTTACGGTATAGAATGATAGACACCGTCCCCCCGTCAATTAGGGGAGGCGATAGGGGTCTTAAGCTATTACAATTAGAAAGCCGGTGGATAGCCAGACTAGATGTCGTTGCCCCTAAAGGGCTAAATGAAGGCATCGCTTATGGATGCTTTCATTAAAATCTACCATGTTGCCCATATGCTATTTTTCTACTATTTTTCTACTATTTTTATGTTGGCATGATGTCCTATCTAACTGCATATATGTCTCTGTTTATGTCTTTTTAGTATTTATCCACGGTGTATTGAAAGGGATGTGACACATAGCGTCTGGCGTAGCTATGGCAATGGACGCGCTATGCTGCGTGAGCCCTGACGCCCGGCGGGGTGACGTCATCCATACCAGCCGCGGCAGAACGGAGGATCGGCCCTCCCCCTGGCGTGCGGCTCCACGCTACACATCTCCAGGGTTGTGAGTATAAATATATGTTATGCACAGTCACTTTTTGTACTTTGACTTGAAAACAGTTAATAAATAACTGAAACGTTGTCTACGATTGCCTCCCTGAGTGGATGTATGCACAGCTGAGTGCCGCACCTAGGATACCCTATACAACAAGCGGATCCCCCGCTTCAGTGAGGGCACCAGCGCCAGCAATATTGTACTTAATTTGGAGTGCCGGACCACACCACACATCTCTCTCTCTCTCTCTCTCTCTCTCTCTCTTTCTCTCTCTCTCTCTCTCTCTCTCTCTCTCTCTCTCTCTCTCTCTCTCTCTATATATATATATATATATATATATATATATATATATATATATATATATATATATGTGTGTATGTATGTGTATATATATGTGTATATATATATATATATATATATATATATATATATATATAAGCCTACCTGCTCCCCCACCTAAAATAATTAAAATGTATAGATTTTTGGGATACCTTTAGGAATTTCATCCCCAAGATACTGTATGTAAAAAATTCATTAGTTCCTTTTAAATTACTAGTTACATTTCTACACATCTGTACACCAGAGATTGTTCGCCATCAGTCTGCTTTTAATTAAATTTTACCTTTTGAGAAATGTGTGGTTTTGTGAATTTAACTTTTTGATGTAAGATTCTTTTGTATATAAATATTAATAATATAGGTGAGTAAAATAGTACACATTATGGGTGGTATTTAATGCTGCCGGCGAGGGGATTTGTGCGGCGAGGATGTCTTGTTTTCGGCGAGGATTGCCGAAAAAAAAGACATCCTCACCATCTATCCCCCTCGTTGGCCACTGGCTGTATTTAGTGTTCCAGGCAAATCCTCGCTATCAGAGGACGGCAAGGATTCCACAGAACGGTGAGGTTCCCCTCAAATGCAGCGAGTCCGCTGCAATTTGTGGCAAGCACTGCCGATTTGTTGGGCGCACTCGCTGTTTCCACCTCGCTGAAAAGAACCAGCGAGGTGGAAACTGTGAGTGAAGGGGACGCTATTGAATACTCTGCCGGTGAGCTATCGGCACTGCTCGCCGTATAGCTCGCCGGCACCATTCAGAATACCGTTTGTAGTAATGTATCAAAATTATACTTTCACTTTTTAATCTATCACAAAGTAATCAGCGAAAGGTGATCTTCACACAGTATATTCTGAATAAATTGGTATCTTTGTTTTTTTGGGGGTTTTTTTATATCAAATTTGAAGGTATGATGAGAATCCTGTCAAAGTCCTGGATAACTGCATCCATTTAGTTGATAATATTGCTCTACATATACATAAGACAGCTAAATCAACCTGAGCATTATCCTAAAGGCATAGCTGAAGCTCACCTGCCTGAATGGCCTGATAGTGTAACTAAAACAGAATGCAAAAGATGAATAGAGGACTGGAACTGGTACTGAAGGATCATGTCACCTCAGGCTCATTTACAAAACTTGAAACAATTGGGAGTTGGTCCCACAAACTATGCAGTTTACACTATGTGTATCTAGCTGTAAATGGGCATAGCACAGAGGAAACCTAGAGTGTAGGTTTTGAACCTACAGTACTAACCCTTAAGGACTTTAGAACTACACTCTCCTTTATTAAAACAGTTTTTTTTTTCTTTCTTATAGTCCACTTACGTCTTTAGGTTAAAATAAAAGTCCTACTTCAATTCAAGTGTATTAGTGTGACATCAGAGAAACGTGTGTGCGCCTTTATACCTTTCTAATGATTAAAAAGTGAAAACAAATACAGAAATTAATACAACCTAACATCTGTAATATAGGGTGAAATTTACTAAGATGTGAAATACACTTCACAGGTCATGTTGCTATGGGAAACCAATCAGAAGCTACTTCTTATTTATTTACCACCCGAGTCTAGAAGATAGTAGACAAGATGTGATTGGTTGCCCATAGCAACATGACCTGTGAAGTGTATTTCACATCTTAGTAAATTTCACCCATAACATCTTAAACTATCTGTAGTCAGTGCCATAAACCAAGGCAACATACATTAACCCTTCCAGGTTCAACGTCTAGTCCGGCTCAGCAGCCCTAGTGCTAGTAGCAGATCCAAAGGAGAGCCACTTTAAAATAAGAACATTAACCCCTTCCTGACACAGCCAGTTTTTGCGTTCCTGACAGAGCCCTTTTTTTCAAATCTGACATGTCTCACTTAAGTGGGGATAACTTTTTTTTGCTTTTACTTATCCCAGTGATTTTGAGATTGTTTTTTCGTGACACACTGTACTTCAAATTAGTGGTAAATTTGGGTCGATACAGTCTGTGTTTTTTTGTGAAAAATACCAAAATGTCGTAAAAAAATGGAAAATTTTGCAATTTGCAAAATGTTAAATTTTCTGCTTGTGAGACAAATAATCATACCACTCAAAATAGTTAATAACTAACATAGACCATATGTCTACTTTATGTTTCCATCATTATTTCAACTTCCTTTTAATTTTTTTGGACACTAGGAGGCTTACAATATGAATAGCAAATTCTCAAATTTTCAAGAAAATTTCAAACACTGATTTTTTTTTAGGGACCAGTTCAGTTCTGATGTGACTTTGAGGGACTTGTATGTGAGACACCCCCATAAATGATACCATTTAAAAAACTGCACCCCTCACAGTATTCAAAACAGCATTTTGGAAGTTTGTTAACCCTTTAGGTGTTTCACAGGAATTAAAACAAAGTGCAGGTGAAATTTCAAAATTTCATTTTTTTTGCAGATTTGCAATTTTAATACATTTTTCTAAGGAACACAGTACATTTTACTAGAGAAATGTGACTAAAAATTGATTCCCCCAATTCTTTTGTTTTCATAAATATCCTATATGTGGCCCTAGTGTGCACGTTGACCAAACCACAGGCTTCATAATAGAAGGAGCACCTACTTGATTTTGGAGCCTCCTTTTTATGAGATTATTTTTTAGGCACCATGTAGGTTTCTAGGCACCATAAGATGCTAAAAGTTAGGAACCCCCCCACAAGTGACCCCATTTTGCAAACTACACCCCTCAGGGAATTCATCTAGGGGTATAGTGTACATTTCAAACCCCCAGGGGTTTCACCAATTTTGATACAAGTGGGCAGTGAAAATGAAAAATTACATTTTTTTACACAAAAATGCAGTTCTGGCTCAAAATTTTTCATTTTCAGAAGGTATGACGGAGAAAAAGCACCCCAAAATCTGTGCCCCAATTTCTCCCGAGTACGGCAATGCCTCACATGTGACCAAAAAATACCATTTGGGTGCATGGCAGGACTCAGAAGGGAAGGAGTGATTTTTGGATTTTGCAGCTCAGATTCTGGTGGAATGTTGGTGGGTGCTATGTCGCATTAGCAAGACCCCCCAAGCACCAATACAGTGGAACCCCCCCACAAGTGACTCCATTTTGCAAACTACACCCCTCAGGGAATTCATCTAGGGGTATAGTGTACATTTCAAACCCCCAGGGGTTTCACCAATTTTGATACAAGTGGGCAGTGAAAATGAAAAATTACATTTTTTTACACAAAAATGCAGTTCTGGCTCAAAATTTTTCATTTTCAGAAGGTATGAAGGAAAAAAAGCACCCCAAAATCTGTGCCCCAATTTCTCCCGAGTACGGCAATGCCTCACATGTGACCAAAAAATACCAGTTGGGTGCATGGCAGGACTCAGAAGGGAAGGAGTGATTTTTGGATTTTGCAGCACAGATTTTGGTGGAATAAATGGTGGGTGCTATGTTGCACCAATACAGTGGAACCCCCCCACAAGTCACCCCATTTTGCAAAGTACACCCCTCAGGGAATTCATCTAGGGGTATATTGTACGTTTCAAACCCCCAGGGGTTTCACCAATTTTGATACAAGTGGGCAGTGAAAATGAAAAATTACATTTTTTTACACAAAAATGCAGTTCTGGCTCAAAATTTTTCATTTTCAGAAGGTATGAAGGAGAAAAAGCACCCCAAAATATGTGCCCCAATTTCTCCCGAGTACGGCAATGCCTCACATGTGACCAAAAAATACCAGTTGGGTGCATGGCAGGACTCAGAAGGGAAGGAGTGATTTTTGGATTTTGCAGCTCAGATTCTGGTTGAATTTTGGTGGGTGCTATGTCGCATTAGCAAGACCCCCCAAGCACCAATACAGTGGAAACCCCCCACAAGTGACCCCATTTTGCAAACTACACCCCTCAGGGAATTCATCTAGGGGTATAGTGTACATTTCAAACCCCCAGGGGTTTCACCAATTTTGATACAAGTGGGCAGTGAAAATGAAAAATTACATTTTTTACACAAAAATGCAGTTCTGGCTCAAAATTTTTCATTTTCAGAAGGTATGAAGGTGAAAAAGCACCCCAAAATCTGTGCCCCAATTTCTCCCGAGTACGGCAATGCCTCACATGTGACCAAAAAATACCATTTGGGTGCATGGCAGGACTCAGAAGGGAAGGAGTGATTTTTGGATTTTGCAGCTCAGATTCTGGTGGAATTTTGGTGGGTGCTATGTCGCATTAGCAAGACCCCCCAAGCACCAATACAGTGGAACCCCCCCACAAGTGACCCCATTTTGCAAACTACACCCCTCAGGGAATTCATCTAGGGGTATAGTGTACATTTCAAACCCCCAGGGGTTTCACCAATTTTGATACAAGTGGGCAGTGAAAATGAAAAATTACATTTTTTTACACAAAAATGCAGTTCTGGCTCAAAATGTTTCATTTTCAGAAGGTATGAAGGAGAAAAAGCACCACAAAATCTGTGCCCCAATTTCTCCCGAGTACGGCAATGCCTCACATGTGACCAAAAAATACCATTTGGGTGCATGGCAAGACTCAGAAGGGAAGGAGTGATTTTTGGATTTTGCAGCTCAGATTCTGGTGGAATTTTGGTGGGTGCTATGTCGCATTAGCAAGACCCCCCAAGCACCAATACAGTGGAACCCCCCCACAAGTGACCCCATTTTGCAAACTACACCCCTCAGGGAATTCATCTAGGGGTATAGTGTACATTTCAAACCCCCAGGGGTTTCACCAATTTTGATACAAGTGGGCAGTGAAAATGAAAAATTACATTTTTTTACACAAAAATGCAGTTCTGGCTCAAAATTTTTCATTTTCAGAAGGTATGAAGGAGAAAAAGCACCCCAAAATCTGTGCCCCAATTTCTCCCGAGTACGGCAATGCCTCACATGTGACCAAAAAATACCAGTTGGGTGCATGGCAGGACTCAGAAGGGAAGGAGTGATTTTTGGATTTTGCAGCACAGATTTTGGTGGAATGAATGGTGGGTGCTATGTTGCACCAATACAGTGGAACCCCCCCACAAGTCACCCCATTTTGCAAAGTACACCCCTCAGGGAATTCATCTAGGGGTATAGTGTACATTTCAAACCCCCAGGGGTTTCACCAATTTTGATACAAGTGGGCAGTGAAAATGAAAAATTACATTTTTTTTACACAAAAATGCAGTTCTGGCTCAAAATTTTTCATTTTCAGAAGGTATGAAGGAGAAAAAGCACCCCAAAATATGTGCCCCAATTTCTCCCGAGTACGGCAATGCCTCATGTGTGACCAAAAAGTGGCAGGACTCAGAAGGGAAGGAGTGATATTTGGATTTTGCAGCACAAATTCTGGTGGAATGATGGTGGGTGCTATGTCGCATTAGCAAGACCCCCAAAGCACCAATACAGTGGAACCCCCCCACAAGTGACCCCATTTTGCAAACTACACCCCTCAGGGAATTCATCTAGGGGTATAGTGTACATTTCAAACCCCCAGGGGTTTCACCAATTTTGATACAAGTGGGCAGTGAAAATGAAAAATTACATTTTTTTACACAAAAATGCAGTTCTGGCTCAAAATTTTTCATTTTCAGAAGGTATGAAGGAGAAAAAGCACCCCAAAATATGTGCCCCAATTTCTCCCGAGTACGGCAATGCCTCACATGTGACCAAAAAATACCAGTTGGGTGCATGGCAGGACTCAGAAGGGAAGGAGTGATTTTTGGATTTTGCAGCTCAGATTCTGGTGGAATGAATGGTGGGTGCTATGTGGCATTAGCAAGACCCCCGAAGCACGGTGAAATTATGAACCTAATAATCCATAGATGTGTGGTATATTTTAAAACACTCCTTTATACATAGGCCGGGTTTGTCGGGGCAAGTGTCACACTGAAAAATAGTTTGCTTTCTTATTCCCTTTTTATAGCAAACTTTGCACCTTTTTTGTGTCCTGCCCTTTTTTCCAGTGGAGGGGATTTCATCAGGAAAATGCTGCCCTGGTACAATACGGGGGCCAGTACTAGAAGTACTGGGGCCCTCTGCCTGCTGGTTCCCAAATATTAGGCCCTTTATGACTTCCTCTTGAAAGTGCATAAATGTCCCCCTCTGGCCGGTAGAACGGAATAGCACGTAAGCGTTATACAGTGCCATCTGGATGATATACACGGCCAGCTTCTTGTACCAGATTTTTGTTTTCCGCAGGGCACTGTACGGCTTCAGTACCTGATCTGAAAGATCCACTCCGCCCATGTACCTATTGTAATCCAGGATACAATTAGGTTTTGAGGTGTGGGTACTGGTACCTCGTACAGGGACGGAGGTGGTACTGTCTCCGTGAATTGTTGTCAGTATAAGGACATCCCTCTTGTCCTTATATTTGACCAACAACATATTTTCGGTGCATATTCCCCTGCTTTCACCCCTTCTCATTACTTGGGCAATGTGCGTTTTTGGGAGGCCTCTTTGGTTCTTGCGCACAGTACCGCAAGCTGCTGTACCTCTTGAACCAAGGGCCTTAAACAGGGGGATGCTGGTGTAAAAGTTATCCACATAGAGGTGATAACCTTTATCCAGGAAGGGGTGCACTAAATCCCAGACAATTTTTCCACTAACACCTACGAGGGAGGGGGGGCATTCTGGCGGTTCAATTCTTGAATCCTTCCCTTCATATACCCTAAACCTGTGAGTGTACCCTGAGGTGCTTTCACACAGCTTATACATTTTTATGCCATACCTTGCCCTCTTACTGGGAAGGTACTGGCGGAATTTAACCCTTCCTTTAAAATGTATAAGGGACTCGTCTATGCAAATGAATTTATCTGGGATGTACATGTCTTCAAATTTGGCACTGAAATGATCAATGACCGGCCTGACTTTGAATAGCCGGTCAAAGGTGGGATCATCTCTGGGTGGGCACTGTGCATTATCGTTGTAATGCAAAAATTTAAGGATCGTCTCAAATCGAGCCCGGGGCATGGCCATACGGTAAAATGGGGTGCTGTACAGAACATCTGTACTCCAATATTGCCTAATTTCTGGCTTTTTTACTATGCCCATATGAAACACCAGACCCCAAAACGTCATCATCTCTACTGCATCTACAGGGGTCCACCTAGCAAATGATGACGTGGGGTTTTGAGCAATAAACTGCTGGGCATATAAATTAGTTTGGTCCACCATTAAATTTATAAAATCATCAGAGAAAAATAATTTGAAAAAGTCAATTTCTCTGAGACCTGTGGAATCAAATTGGATTCCTGGCATGGCCAAAAACTCAGGAACCTGGGGCTCAAAATTGTCTGGTGGTGGGGTCCATACGAGATCAATTATTGGGGGGGGGGTCTCAGCTGCTCTACGGGGGCGTCTTTGAGTGGGTCCCTCATCACCAGAGGAGGAAGAGGAGCTTAAGGCGAATCCTTCAAATTCCCCGCTTGCATCACTGGCTGTGTCAGAGTCAGAAGCAAGCATGGCATATGCCTCCTCCGCTGAATACATTCTTCTGGATGACTGGGATGACATTTGGGATGACATTTGGGATGCCATTTTTATTTTTGTGTTACTGGTAGTGAAATGTTTCAACACGTGTGTAGTGTAGGGGGGGGGGGTACAAACTTTATTTCAACCCGGGGGGTATGTAGTGTGTAGTGTGTATGTAGTGCAGAAAAAAAAAAATACTTTATACAAAAAAAAAAAATTAAAGGGGTTAAAAAAAAAAAATTGAAGGGGTTAAAAAAAAAAAAAAAAAGGTCCTGCGCCAAAAATTGAGCACAGATGTTGGTCAGTAACGTCCGTCACTGAACAGCGCTCAAAGGCAACAGGAATTTGATCAAAAAAAAAAAAAAAAATAGATCAACCCTGTGCCGAAAAAGATGATCAGTGATGTACGTCACTGATCAGCGCACAGCGGCCACAGGACACCCACAAAATCACAGTGTGTGTAAAAAAAAATTAAAAAAAGACCCCACAGCACACACAAAAAAAAAAAAGGTGATCAGTGATGCGACACTGATTACCAGTGAGGGGCAGCAGGTGCACAACCTTTGGTGCAACTGACAGTGCAACTGGCAGGTATATATTAAAAAAAAAAACCTCTGCACCCCCAAAAAGTTGCTGATCACCTCAGATATAGTGATCAGCACAAAAGGCGGGGGCAGCAGACACAAAATTTAGCACTCTCTATCACTCTCTGTCACTATCTCTCTCTATCTCTCACTATCTAACACTCTATGACACTGCAGCAGCAGCAGTGACAGGTATATATATATATAAAAAAAAACCTGCGCCCCCAAAAAGTTGCTGATCAGTTAATTTATACTGATCAGCACAAAAGGGGGGGCAGCAGTCAGTTATATAAAAAATATATAGCACAATCTGTCACTATCTCTATCTCTCTCTCTCTATCTCTCTCTATCTCTCTCTATCTCTCTATCTATAACTATCACACTGCAGCAGCACAAAATATAGCACTCTCTGTCACTAGGCCTCTCTATCTCTCTCTCTCTATCTATCTCTCTCTCTCTATCTATCTCTCTATCTCTCTCTATCTCTCTCTATCTCTCTCTCTATAACTATATCACACTGCAGCAGCACAAAATATAGCACTCTCTGACACTATCTCTCTCTATCTCTCTCTCTATCTCTCTCTATCTAACTAACGCTATTACACTGCAGCACAGGAAGTCACAAGTAACAGGATCCAGGAAGCATCCAGCACACTACAAGCAGTGATGAAGCAGGCAAGATATTTGCAAGGATCAGGTAAGTATTTTGCAAGGTTCTGGTCAGTAAATGGCGACAGCTGGGCACGGTGACCGCACTGCACGCTATTCCAGACCGGAATGGCGTCTGCAGTGCAGTCACCGTTAGTTTAAACCCCCCTCCATGGCTGTGATTGGTCCGTCGGTCCGACGGACCAATCACGGCCTTTGGGGGCGGGCGGGGTGAGGTGGGGTGACACCAGTGTCACCCTTACACCCCGCGGTGATTGGTGCTGTACTTTACAGCACCAATCACCTCCGATCCCGTGTCACCGGCGAACGTTATTCGCCGGTGACACAGGAAAACGCTGTGAATGGCTGTTCACACTGAACAGCCAATCACAGCGATCGCCGATGGGGGGGCGGCATCGCAGCCCCCCCTGGGCATGCACGGACATGTCTGCTGTCAGGGACAGCAGACATGTTGAAACTGTCACCGCGTCTATAGACGCGGTGACAGTTAAATGCCATGACGTACATTTACGCCATGTGTCGGGAAGTACTTCCCGACCATGACGTAAATGTACGTCAATTGTCGGGAAGGGGTTAATATTGTTTAACATTCAATGTAGACCATTTTTAAATAATACAAAAAATGACAATTAATTTAAACCAGAATGTTTGATTTTCTAATAAATTGGAATTTGGACTGCAAAGAGTTAATGTGGCTACTCCCAGGAATGGCACATAACCATAGCAGTCCATTTGACAAGGGAAAATAATGAGGCTGGTTGGAGATAGGCATGATGGTGCATAAAAGAAGGACCAGTATCGATTTTGCTACACTATGGTTCTGGTTTTCAGATAGGAACCTGCATACTGCAGCAGAGGGGCACCAATCTCAGGAGCATTATATCTGTTTATTTTTAAATGTTGTTTCCTGTATCTGGAGAGCTCTGTGTTCAATAACAGATCAAAGTGGGATGAGGAGTTCCAGAGAGTGACACAGATGATATATTATTGTTGCAGTGTCACTTACTGATTGTCCTTTTCACTTCAGCTTGTCTCCCACGACTGGAAAGTTTTATGAAGACATGACTTTGGAAAGGAAGTTTCCATGACATTTAGATCAACTGCATGTCATGTTTTAGGAGAACACCATAAAATGTAATAACGATTTGGCTGCATGCTATGCAGCCTTTGTTAGGAATAGATCTAATATTGCAGAGCCGTGCTTCTGTAGTTCTACAGCGTATATAGTACTTGCAGTACTTCTCTATACATAGCAAAAGTCGTATTCTTTTAACAATGAAAGTGGATTTTTGTTCGTATTTGAAGTAAACGTGAAGAAATTTAAATTTTTACTTATACTTTATGTATTAGATTTAAACTAGGATCCTGGACTATTTTCTATTAGGATTAGTGGACAATCCTTTTACAAGCTTTTGTCTAGGAGTTGTAGCAATCTCTTGCTCTTTCTTGACAAATTTTATTATTTAATAATTGATAGGTAAAACGTGTGGTTTTAAGCAGTTTTTTTACACACGGATAAGAGGCACATGCCACTTCTACATGAATGTTGAGTTCTTGCTGCCATCAATAGCGTCTGCTATATAGCATCTATACCACTAACATAGTGGCGTATGCCTGTTTCTCAACAGCAGCATTCCAAACCCCTGGTATTATATTTCAAGACATACCTAGTTGATATGGGACCCATTTCCACTAAGCCCCTCCATTGTAATATATTTCTGTGTGGAGCTGATAGAAGTTTCCCCTATTATTTTTATTCAATATTTTCACACATATAACAACAATTTATACATCACTTCTGTAGTATAGTTACTCTTATTCCGACCTTATTACATTTTCTACCCACAGTAGATTTTAACTATACTTACAAATCCCAGGTTCACCTAACAAACACACATAAGGGAAGGTAAAAGTATTAGGAGTTTGCTATTTTTCTCATCTTTAGGACGTTTTCTCATATTCTATTTCGCTCTCTCTCACCAACTGCCTATTTCCTATTCCACACCGCTTTTCTCCCCTTATCAGCGAACCATTGCGTTTTTTCAACCATTGCATTTTTTCAAACGGTTGTAGAAATTTCTTCTGAAAGTTCTGATCTAAATTTATAATAAAGGGCCTTATTTTGGTTCACTCTTTCTGACAAAATCCTTCTTAGATAGACAAAACCATGTGCACTGCAGGGGAGCATATGCAAAATGTGCAGAGAGAGTTAGATTTGGGTGGGGTTTTACTTCAAAGTGAGATCTATATTGAAGTGTAAAAATAAAGCAGCCAGTATTTTCCCTGCACAGAAATAAAATTACTCGCCCAAATCTAATTCTCTCTGCACATGTTACATCTGCCCCCCTGCAGTGCACATGGTTTTGTCCATCTAAGAAGTATTTTGTCAGAAAGAGTGACCCCATTTCTTATAGAACCGCCTGCTACCTCCTTCGGTCTCCAATAAAATAGTTTGTCTCTCAAAATGCATTGTTTTAATCACCAGAGCTCTAACTGTTTCCAGCATTGGAGCTCTCTTATTAATCCAATTTTTTAAAATCACTTTTTTTTGCAATAGTAACTATAACTGTTAGAATCGGAATCAAACCCTTATTGTCTGCTAATAGGTTCCAATTAACAAAGTCGGCACACAGTAAGGCTTTTGGATCTATTCCCACCTTCATTTTAAATGTGTTATTTATCAAATTAACAACTTTGTGCCAAAAACTACATATTTTCCTACACTCCCAAAAATTATGCTTAAATAGTGCTTTTTGTGAGTTACATTTAGGACAGGCACCATCTTCATCCTGTTCCATGTGCTTTTGTTGTTCTTAAGAAATATATGCTCTGAATAGTGCGAAAGTGAACTTCTTGCAACATTGCAGAAGGTAGAATTTTTTTTCGTTTTTTTTCTAATTGTAAAAATTCAGTGAGTAAAAATAATTCTGGAAAGTCTTTTGACCATGTTGTGCAGAGTGTCGACCATAACTTTTCGTGACTGGTGGGTAATAGATCCGAATATAGATCTTTTGTCTTATATGGAGTCGACTTTGCTTTTTTAAGAGTCATTACGCTCGTTTTTTCTTCCATATAGACAATATTAGGGATATGATTCAACACATAGTGCCTAAGTTGCAAAAACATGTAGAATTGGGTTTTCTTCAGATTAAATTTTTCAGAAAACAATTGAAACGTTAGAAGGGAGCCCCCTGGGTCAAATACATCTTTAATATCCAGAATACCTTTTCTTTGCCACTCCTTGAAATCAGCATTATCCAACGCAGGAGTAAACATAGGGTTACCACATATAGATCTATATTTTGAAAAGGTATGTCGGGCTCTTAACCCTTTATGTATCCTTACCCATGCTAAATAGGCTGACATAAATATCATATTAGTTTTCACTTTGCCTGGCAATTCTTTAATTGGAGTATGCAGCAATGCCTTCAAAGAGCTGATAGAAGATTAAATAGTTTTTGATAAATGCATAACTCCCAAATTAGTATATGGTCAGACGCGCCTAACAAAAGGGTGTGGTATCATGGGAATGCTGCAATCACATGCCTCACCTCCTGATTTTATCATTACGGAGGCATGCCCTGCTCTATGGGAGCTGCTGGCCATGCCCCCCTCCAGCTGTGCGCACAGCAGCTGTTCATTACTCCCCCCCCCCCCCCCCCGCAGTGTGATTGTCCTGTGAAAATGATGACCGTTGGGTGGTATGTATTTCTGTAGTAAAACTTATCGGAATAGTATGTTCATTTTATCTAAATAATTTTGTTATGAGACAAGTTCAAATGATGAATCTGTGACCAGGTTTATAATGGAAATGGTCAGGTCACTTTTGAACAAGCTCGGTTATTTAGCCAAACTACAACACCTTTATCCCTCCCCTTGTACACTGTTTAAGCTCCTTTTGCTGGCTTGCAGAAGAAAGCCCCATCCACTTTTTGCTAGATTTTAAACTTGAGTGATATTCTTTATATAACTATACAGGTGCTATGGACTTTATCTTATCAGATGCAACATACAGTGGCTACTTGACTTCTGCATGAGCGTGAGCTTTTGTACCGGACTTGTCTGTAATATTTCTGGCACTGCATACTATGAACTGGAAACTAACAAAGGGCAGAGAAAATGTGATGACCGTAACAATGTACAAGTGTAGTAAGTACATAATTGTCTACTTTTTTTCACATCTTCTCTGAGAGAAGCCTGGAGAGGAGAGAGGACAGAGGTTGCATTTTGGGAGTGGGGACAAAGACTGACATCAGGCCCATTCCATCCAAATGATTTGTGGGTCTACGGAGAGAGGCGGAGATAAAATGTCAAGAAATAGCCACAAATTTTGGTATTTGTCTCTGCAGGGTCCAGGGTAGGTAAGGATGACCACTGAGTGGATCATCGGTCATGCACTACGCATATAGAAAGTTCAGTATAATTTAACCTGTGTACAAAACATGATTCATATAGTTAAAAGAAGATTACTATAACATTTGGCAAGCATTGCCAGTTGTAGCATCCTGCACCCGTTTCTTGATCAGGCAGACCGGTTCTTGTGTTTAAGTTTTACTCAGCACTTGCCATAATTGCCATTATAATGGATGTCTCCTTTTGATATTTTCAAGCCACTGGTACAATTGATAGCAAGTGTTCATTTGGTCTAAATGTGTTCTCCAGCCCCGGTCAGCAGCAGTCTGCCCGGGGAGTCGCATGCTTAACATTTGTCCACTCGTTACTCAAGTGTAAGGAAAGGGTTAAAGTGTATTGATTCTGGCCTGTTATGATTTTGCTTCTGATGGTCTTGTTAGGATGCAACGAAGAAATATTTCATATGAACACAGTATTGCTGAGGGAAGGTTTAGTTTGGTACAAAATGCATGTTCCAGTATTGAAATGAGTACAAGAAAGCTGTCAGATCACCAGACATAGATGACACAAAATCAATTTTCACAATCTCCAGATCTCAGACCATAGAGCAATTGTGGTTTAAACTAAAAGAAAAGAAGAATCATTAATGAATGCCAAAAACACAGAAGTGGTTTAACCCTAAGACACAGCGAGAACCATCTACTTTGCACCTAAGAAGTCAGTGCTATTCCTGTGGTATACAGTACAGTAGGTAGTGTGTCTAGAGCTAGATCTGTGGCTTATTACTGCAATGTATGGATATGTTTGAAGGCATCCTCAGGGCAGAGCTCCCATTAGCTAGGGCAGGTTATGATATGGTGTTCTGCAATGGACAGCACAGTGTACATGCAGCTATATAGAATATATTTTCATGTGTTATAAGTATTTGTTTCTAAACCGAATAGTACATGTATGTGTAAAGTCTGACCTGAAATTTAAATACAATTAATTCATAGTCTAGATGTTTTATCATTTAATGTAGGTTAGTATTTAGTAATAATCCTATTTGGTTGCCATGTCATCCATTTTTAACTGCCCTTTAAGCATCTTTGAGAGCTATGTGAATGTAATCCGTAGCCTTTGCCCCAAATAAAGACGAGCCATTCATACTATGAGGAGCAGTCGCAGCTCTGTCAGTGGGATTTAGGAAAGTTTGTATTGAATATTTCTAATTTTAAGAGAAATAATGCCATGGATGTTTAGGCGTAAATCTGTTTTATCCTTGTGTCATCTGATAAGTAGGTCTTTAGGGATGCATTATTTCTAGCAATTGCCACAATCCTAAAGATGTCCTAACCAATCCCCAGTGCTAGAGCATGTGTCCCCCGCCAATGTGTCATTTTCCAAGCCATTGCATTGTGAGGGGATTATCATACCTCACAGAACTACTCTCGGACTAGATAGATTGTATAAAAGACGCATCTCTAATGAATGGTGAGCTCTGTAAGCAAACTTACCAAAATCATTGTAGACACTAGGTACGCTAACGTTTACACATTCATCTTTGTGTGTGTAAAATAAAATGGATTATGTTCTTTAATTATGAAGCAGCATAAGTGATTGACAATAGTCCGCACCGATTGGCTGTTTCTTATTCATAAAAGAGACAGAACCGATGGACCCTTTTACATTTTTACGTAAATCGGTACAGCGTAACCTCTTTTCTTTTTTCCTCAGATGAATAAGGACTTTTACAGCAGGAAGCTTAATATATACATAACAATAATGAGGCATTGAATCCATCAACAGAAATAGAATTTACAATAGTTCTAGATAAGTTTTTATTTCACGTACTGTATATGTTCCTAGTAATCCTGCGTCCCTTCTGGCAGCTGAATAAACACACAGCCGCTAAGAAGATGAAATTGCTGAATTTTGCAGCTGAGAAGTGTTGAACATTGGGAAAGCACACTAATCTTTAAATGACCCACAAAGCCCTGAAATACAAGCAAACCTTCGCTTATTGTACAACTCTCAGGCCTAATTTTTCAATACAAACATGGTAGACCTCTGTTGTCCTTAACCTTGCAATGCTTTGCTGCGTTAATCTGCCTGAGGGAGCTCTCACGGAGAAGGTGCTGTAATTGCCGTCATTTCAAGGAGTGTACGAAGAAGTTCAAACTTGCAGGAATAATGTAAAGACGTGTGAGAATTAGCCAGATCCGACAGGCACAAGCAACCCAGGTTAACCCTTATTAAATGTTAATATATAAGAGGGCTGATATGAAAGGAGCTGCACATTTTGATCAGCTTGTCATAGTTTTAACAGGTGAAGATCATTTAAAGATCCATCCCTGCAAACCTTTTATAATGGTTCGTGTGTCACGGTTTAGCCCTCCTGATCCTGATGTTGAAAAAACAATTAGAGGTACAGTATTTTGCTACCGATATACAAACATTTATAGTCGAATCCACTAGAATTTTTCTCTAGCATTTAGCTGTATCTGCTTATTAACCCAAATATGTTCTCAGAATATGTTCCCAATAGCACACAGCTTAGAGAGAGAAGACATAAAGCCTGTGACCGTGTTGATGATACGTATGCCCAAAGTTGTTGTATTCCGATTCTGCAATGGAAGTGACAAGTAGACTGCAATACCTGGCATACTGTTGTTTCTTAATGGTACTGTCATACCGAATGGGAACACCTAGACAGATACTGTTGGTGCCCATTTACTTACTCATTATACATCTGTGTATATGGATATATACATTTGGGTAACCTTTTTTTAATGCAATTAGTGTATTGTTTAAATTGTTCTATTGCACTGATCTGGAAAATGAATAATCTGCAAAAAAAGCATTCTTCTAGAAGTTTCACATAATGGTAATTTCATACCAGAATCATAAGTGTCAACATTTCAGTTTAAATCTATATCCAGGTCATTCCTACTCAAGTTAAATGGTTTTAAGCACTTTTAAACAACCAACAACTTTTCTTTTGAAACACTCTCCGCCATATAGGAAATAGGAGAGATGGGTTACAAGGCTATCGGGTGCATCTTATGCCATATATATATATATATATATATATATATATATATATATATATATATATATATATATATATATTTTTTTTTTTTTTTAGATTGTTTACTTATACTTGTTAAACACTTGAATTTGATGGCACTGTCTGGGCCATGCAATATATACTCCACTAAATTTAGCCTCAAGGTTGTTATGCTTGGAGCATCAGTCCGAGGATATGCGTTTCCCTGCAGCGAGGTACAGTACCTTCTAGGTAATGAGTAAGCAAAGGATCAGTGGATGGTTCTGGCACTCGAGCCAGTGACCACCTGGCCATCATAGAGCATGTGCTTCAATCTCTGGAGTGCCTAAGGTTTCATGGCCCTGTCCCGTGTGTGGAGCAACAGGTGCATTAGTCAGTAATGTAAAAAATGTTCTGCAAGTACAAGAATATATTCGACATGTAAGTAAGGGAATATATTGAAGAGCCTTGGAGGTACTGTTTGTTCTTCCTTAATGGAAAAGCATTCTTTACACAGTTATGCTTGAATAAATGACAAATTGGAATGCATGGGCTGCATCAGCCCCAATGTATATGTTTAGTCAGCGAGACTTAAATGATTATCCATTCCTGTTTTACTTTCCATAACAGATGCACACTGTGTGACAGGGGGATTAATCTAGATGCTAGCACCAGTAAATGTGCTTAATGTATTCTCTTGTTTTCTAAGCTACAGTATGCAAGGCTGGTTTATCTAGAAGAGAAGGAGTTAAATGCTCACACATTTCAATTACCTGGACATGTTTCCCTGTTGCTGGTCTTTGTCTGTGCTTTTATTTAGTTTAATGTTACATCTTTAAACAGCCACTCTATACATTGCTCGATTAACCCTAAATCAGGTTATCCATGTAGTACAAATTAGCAGGAGACCTCCATCATTGTGTTCTCTGCAATGGTTTACAGTGTGATGTCCCTTATGTGTTTGTTTCCTTGTAACCAGACAATCTGCTACCACTAAGTTGTAATGGATACCAGAAGGGAGGCATCTAAGGAATGATATCCTGTAATAATAAATTATATAAATAAATAGATTTTTGTCATATGAATGTACCAAGAAATGGGACTGGCGTCAAGTCATGGACTTTGCAGGTTTATATAAATGATTGACTTAAGTATTGTAGTTATAATTTTGCAGGAATGTCACGGGAGCAGTGGTAATTCTGTCTTGGCCAGTGGTTGGTAAATGACAGCTTCTCTTTAATCTACCGTAGAAGCATGGATTAGCATTATCTCATAACATTACATACTGTTGTTGGCAGGATTGCATTAATAAACTGGGTGACTTGGAAATTAATTTTATTTTTTATATACATCTCAAACGGACAATTTAATGTAACTGTAACATATATTGTATGCCTATACATTAATCAAAAACTTAGATTTCAGTGCCCTAAAGGTTGTCTATTACAGTAAAAATAATTAGTTTTTCAAGTATTAAAAGCAATTCTACATGGCTAAATATCTCTATTATGCTGTGGTTCTGCCGCACTACATTAGAGGGCCTTGTTGACAGGGGATGCCGGCGGTCGAAATACCGACACAGGAATCCCGACCGCCGCATTGCTGGCACTTTGTCCTTCTATGGGTGTCCACAACACCCATAGAGGGAGAATAAAATAGTGTGCCGAGCGCAGCAAGCCCGCAAGGGGGGGCGAGCCACGGCCCCCTTGTCGGCATTGCGGCGGTCGGGATTCCGGAGGCGGTATTTCGACCGCCGGCATATCATTCCGGACCCGTTGACAGAGCAGCATATTAAATTACTGAACAGATTGGCTTTGCAGTACACTGGATTGGTGAATTCATACATGTAAAAAATGGCAGTGATATCTACAACTTGAATATCTAGAATCTGCTTTTTACTGGATTGGATATAATATGTTATGGAGTAAAGAGTGTAATATCCATTTTCTAACCGAAATAACACCTTAACAGAGTGTCTGAGCTTTGTAAGGTGTTTAATTGTTCTGGCAATTGTCTGGCATGTGAATTTGTTTCTGATTAAGTGCCTAGATTAACATAGGCCTACTGTAGGTAGGAAATCAAGATACGTAGATGTTTATATACTGTAGGCCTATCTATAGTATATAATTACATTTTAAAAGGTTGAGATTCCTAGTTTGTAATCTATTGTGTTTATTTGTAATCAAACATATTACTTAGGTACTGTAAATACTATAATAATTAGTATAAAACCTTATATTAGTTTTAGATATAATAAGAATAGGTACATTGCAGTCATTAGGTGTTCAATCATTGGTAATGCCACCAAGTGACATCCCATGTTATGTATGTGCTATTAGAATAGAAGGTTGAATGCTGATGTGATAGTTACCCATCTGGATCTGAATGAGTGACTCCCAACAGTGGGCCCCATTTAACGAACAGTACTAATGTCAGCACCATATTTCATTTAGTATTGTAGTGATACGAAAGAATATACCACTGATATTCAAAATTACTTCCCTTGCCAGCGTGGTTCAGGGACGTACCCCCTCTTCAGTGATGGTCTCTGCTCTCTGAAGTAGGCAGCCTAATGCTGCCAGCAATGGGCTCCTGTGTTGTGTATGCACTTTTTCACCTGGTGAGGACACCGCAGTGTCTGGAAGACTTTGCTGAAGCTGAAGTAGCAGTAATTGGTCTCTGTTACAGTCACATGTGACACCGTGACAAACAGCGGTAATCTTGTTGAAAACTGAAGGAAGGACATAAGCCCTTTAATGACCGCCAAAGGGGTTATATCTCATTGTTAAATGGAGCCCTAAGGTCCATTAGCAATATAAAGAGGCTACTTCTACTACGAACCTAGTAAAGATGAATATAGAAGAGTAGTGAAGGGTAGATATATACTGTCAGTAAAGGCTTTATCAATTAGAACTTGGATAGAATAATCTCCCGACAGGGTCATCAAAAGCCAAGCAGTGCATTTGGTTTGATCGAGTTCAGACATTGTCGAGATGGGTTGTGTAATGCCAAAATGTATGGTTTCTGTAGGTTCCAATGCAGAGATTAGTAAATGAATGGTCCCCAAAAGCTGGTACTGACACTAATTTTAAAGCAAGGAGCTAGGAAGTAGTACTTGGTGATATCCTACCTGTCCAAGTATGTGACTGTCAGGTTGGTTTAGGAAAGAGGGTTTAGTGTTTTGAAAAAACTGAGCATATTTTTGGGTACAACATCTTTTAGAAAAGATTATAGGGCACATAAAAGGAGGCATTTCCACTGTACTTGGGAAAAGATTGCTAGAAGGGATCTTACACTGCCTAAAATGTATTAACAGTTTTTTTTATATAGTGCACACATATGCCGCAGTGTTTTACAGATGATATTTGAACAATCACATCAGTCCCTGCCCCAGTTGAACTTACAATCTATATTCCCTATCACATGTACATGTGCAGGTTTATTTTTTGCTGGGAGCCAATTAACCTACCAGTATATTTTTTTGGATTGTGGGAGGAAACCAGAGCATCCGGAGTTAGGGCCATAGTGGCAATCGTACCCATATTGAGAATGCTGTGAGGCAGTGATGGTAACCATTACAGCGTCCGTGTTGCCCTTAACACTGAAGTGGTGTATATACTTATGGGATCAGTATAAAATCCCGGCGGTCGAAATCCTGACGCCGGCATCCCGAAAAGAGGGGGGGCGTGGATTGCCGCCACGCAGAGGGCCCGGTGCCTCGCTACGTTCGGCACACTATTTTATTCTCCCTCCCCTCTGTTGGCTTCGTGGAAACCCATAGAGGGACAAAGCTCCGGCATTGCGGCGGTTGGGATTTTGACCGCATCCCATACAAATATGGTAACAAATATTTTTCCAAACAAAATAGATCTCTACAATTTAATAAATGATTTCTTTTTTTAAACTTTTACAAATATTTGTACCCATGGTTGTAATTATTAGAGGACCTTTTATGGGTGAATGATTAAAAGATGATCTAGTTGCCATTTCTGTAGTTGCAAGGGATTGATTTCCCTGGTAGGGCTAGTGCAACTGACATGCCAGTGTTTATTTCAGCAATTTCATACATTCACATTCTACAACCTAAAGCTGGCCATACACTTGTGCAGTTTTGCCCAATTTCATCTATTTTCGACGCATCTGGCACAATGAATCAGATGAAACTGGCAAATTGGATATGTTTAAGCTCCGATCCGATGCGGAGTCCTGTGAGCATCGGATCAAAGCTCCTAGATCCTAGATCACTAGGCATGCACAAGTAAATGCACAAATAAAATATGTGTGTATATGTTATGTTTTTGATGTGTTTGAATATGTAATAATAAATGCAAGATACCTTAAGATACCGAATTGAAAAATAAAAATATTCCAAAATACAGAATAGCAAGTTTTGCCAAAATGTTTTTGGCATTTTGGATAAGGGATACTCATCCTGTGTGTGTGTGTGTATGTGTGTATATATATGTATGTATGTGTGTGTATATATATATATATATATATATATGTGTGTGTGTGTGTGTGTGTGTGTGTGTGTGTGTGTGTGTGTGTGTGTGTATGTATATATATATATATATATATATATATATATATATATTTATATTATACTGTACCGTATGTGTGTGTGTATATGGTGCTGTTGATTTCTCTTTAAAGTTGACTTTTGCGACTGTATAATAGGTATCCTATTGTGGCACTGAATTTCTAAACCATTAATTTATTGCCAGAAGTTAATTATATTGTTCCTATGTTGCAATAACCTCATTAGCAACACTTTTGTTTAAAAAGTAACAAGAATACTGTTTGTGACCTTCCAGATACATATGTTAAATGGTACTTTGCTGCTGGTTTACACTGGTTACTCTCTGTTTTGTAATTTCTTCAAGGTAACTTTAGTCTAACAGAGTGGTATGGCTGACTGTGTTCACACGAATGAGTCACTGATTTACTAAGGCATCTTAATGATACTTGACTGGTTCGTAGCAGAACGTTCTTACAGAGTGACTTCCTTGCAAGGTTTTGGTTTTCATAGCCAAGTATGCTCTTTGCAAGGCGCAAGTAGGGTGTATTTACTACATATTTTCGGGGTTTCTCTAATTCCTGATGGAGAGAATGGATCCAAGCCCATTTCTGATCTTCGGTAAGGACACAAAATTATATCTATGGAAACCTTATATCACATGGAAATAGAGGCAAAACTTGAAATTCTACATAACCATTTCTACAGGCAAGGATATTATCAGCCTAATATTGGTGCTGAACTGTTGACTCTTGTATTTCAGCTTGCTACAGTTCCAGTGTTTGGGTTTCTGCCCTGTGCCTTCCATAGATGCTGCTGTCAATGCTTATTAATGTGTGTAACTTGTGGCTACATCTTTATAGTAATGTGCTAGCTTCATGAATATGACCGTATTCGTGGTTAAATGCACTTTTGTTTTCAATGTACATCGCAGTTTGGCTAAATACGTTTTTATATGGTTATCCCCACTATAAAAAGCGGTAGAGATAACCTTTGTCCCTGAATATATATATGCCCAGTGTAACTCGCTAAAGCTTTTAACCCATTAATGTCAAGGCTGATATGATACTATACTAAGCATTACTCCGTGCTCAATTCCATTTCCACCACCTGTTTTATGACTGTTCAATCTGCCGGCTAAGGTTTTAGCCATCAATATGGGGTCCCTTATTCCTTATCATACACAGGTTTATGTCTTCTATGCAAGTGCTAATTCTGTTGATATACCTTATTGCTGTGTATTGCAGTGATTTGAAATGTGTTTTGGGGGCAAAGTCTCAATGGCCAGATGCCAGAACAGACTCTAATAAGAGACAATCCCATCAATGAACAGTAAACTGAGCAATAAACACTTCACGTTCTGTTTTTCTGAAAAAAGAAATCAGAACATCCCTTTCCATGCAGGCTACCGTAGATGAAGCTAAAGTATGCTTTCCGAAGCCTGTCGCATAGCTCCATAATGCCAGCCCCTTAGAGGACTGTGGGTTGTTGCTGCAAGAGCTTTAATTTATAGTTAGGCGATATCTCCGATATCTCTTGATTTTTAGACTTGTTTTCTGAAATCATTTGCACTATTTATCCTATCATGTCAGTTTCTAGAATTTTTTTTTATTTTGTTAAAACTTTTTGAGTACATTTGCAAAAGTTTATACGATTATGATTTAGGGAGATAGGGGAGGACCCGCACTGGCCAAATTTGATCAAAGTCAAAAATAAAAACCAACATAAACTACAATCTGATAATTTATAGTACTTAGAGTTTGTGGTGCACCCAGCATTAAATAACAATAGTTAAATGCAGGATTATTCATGTGTTTGCGAAAAGGCAAACCAGAAGAAAGTAAACGCTTTGTGGGCGCACCCTTTAAAAAATGGAATATGAAGTTAGTTTAAAACATCACTTTTAATATAGACTTGCTTAAAAAAGAATGGCACAAAGAATACATATTACATTATGTATTTTTTTATGTTGTTTGATTAATCTTGTGATCTATTTTGATATACTGTAGATCATATTGTATCACACATTGTTTTTAATTTACTGCACTGTATGATCGATGGTATACTAACCAAAGTGACCATAAATAGGCTGCAAAATGAGTAAATCCCCCAAAAAGTATTTTTAAATGTCAAAAACACATACAATTAAGCAAATAAGAAAGGTTATAACATCTAACTTGTTCATCAATTAGGGATTGGTCCCCCCACAGGCATTGTGCAGTTGATTCAGTAAAAATTCAAGCTTAGGCAGTAGGCGGCTCCAAAGCTGTTGATTTATGGAAAGGACACCCTTATTTGGGTTTGCCACACCCGGACTTCTCCAGGGGTCACCCACCTGGGTACTGCCCTGGCCCTTCACTGCTTTGCTTCCAAGTTTGGGGGGTTTGGGCAGGCCAATGAGGTATGGTGGTAATACCTTAGGGGCTATGTCCTAATCAACAGCCTTGGTTAACTGCAAAATGGTGCTTGAATAATAATACCAGCATATGTAGATTGGGTACATCAGACAATTTGTCTGACGGACCATTGCCTGTTTTCCAGTGTTTGGGAGCAAATGTTGATTTGTAATTCATATACATTTCCAGATTTTTGTTCCCACCAGACAGATTGGACAGATAATTCTGTAGGTGTGTATCCAGCTTAAGGCACAATGCAATGTGATAAGTTTGATATGGGACACTTGTATATTGTGTGCAGCTGAGTCTCTGAATCTGTACACAAAGTGCTACTGTACAATGCAGCAGCTTTTGCATTTTTCCCATAGCAAGTAATGTTGTAAACCATATACAGACTTTGTCCCACACAATATAAAAATGTTGGGTACTTGTTTCCTAGCAGGGCGCCCACTAAGCAAATCGCTTAGTCTGCTATTCTGCGTAGGAAAATCGCACCGCGTACCATCTGTAGTGCTCTGCGATGTATGCGATGTCCATGTTAACTGCAAAGGAGTGCTTATACAATGAAATATCGCATGGCACCAAATGCGATTCGATGCAATATTTGATTGTACATGCCATGAGATGTGATGAGTGCTTACAATGAGATGTGATGCTATGGGATGTGTGCATAGTATGTGATGGGTGCTTACATTGAGATGTGATGCTATGTGCTGTGATGTGTGCATAGTATATGATGTGATGGGTGCTTACAATTGTAAGCACCTGCACCTAAGCCATTGTTTAGCGTCAACCCCAGTATCCATGTCATCTTGAAGCATGGCGAGCTGCGGCGGAACGCGTCCTCCGACCTTTTCATAGGTCGGAGGACTCCACACTTCGGGCTCCGTGGCTCGCTGTGCTCGCCACACTATCTAAAGTCAACTTCACGCCGACGTGGATGTATGAAAAGGTCGGAGGACGCGTTCCGCCACCCCTCGCGGGATCGCTGCGCTCGCCACGCTTCAGGGTGGTTTGAATACTGGGGATGACGCTAAACAATGGCGTTGGTGCAGGTTCACATCACATACTATGCACACATCCCATAGCATCACATCTCATTGTAAGCACCCATCACATCTCATGGCATGTACAGTCAAATATCGCATTGAATAGCATTTGGTGCCATGCGATATTTCATTGTATAAGCACTCCTGTGCAGTTAACATGGACATCGCATCGCACAGCACTATGGATGGTACGCGATACGATTTTCCTACGCAGAATAGCACACTAAGCGATTTGCTTAGTGGGCGTCCTGCTAGGAAGCAAGTAAATTTTTATATTGTGTGGGACAAAGTCTGTATATGGTTTACAACATTACTTGCTATGGGAAAAATGCAAAAGCTGCTGCATTGTACAGTAGCAATTTGTGTACAGATTCAGAGACTCAGCTGCACACAATATACAAGTGTCCCATATCAAACTTATTGCATTGCGCCTTAAGCTGGATACACACCTACAGAATTATCTGTCTGGTGGGAACAAAAATCTGGAAATGTATATGAGCAAATTACAATCAACATTTGCTCCCAAACACTGGAAAACAGACAATAGTCAGTCAGACAAATTGTTTAAATAATTTTTATACAACACATTTTTCGAAGCAAATTGTTTTTGTCTGTTTTTCAGCATTTGGGAGCAAATGTTGATTGGGTACTTGTTTCCTAGCACGGCCACACCGATTTTGATCGGGTTGGTCGTGTCGGAAAAAATTGCGTCGGTCGCATCGCATGCGACGCGACCGACGCGATGGACCCGATTTTCACATTGATTATTTACAATTTACACTCCTCCGGCAATTTAGAAGTCTAGATTTAGACGTCTAAATTCAGACTCCCTGCAGTCCTGCGCACCGCTGACAACCCGGCAATTTACACTCCTCCGGCAATTTAGAAGTCTAAACTTAGATGTCTAAATCCAGACTCCCTGCAGTCCTGCGCACCGCAGACAACCCGGCAATTTACACTCCTCCGGCAATTTAGAAGTCCAGATTTAGACGTCTAAATCCAGACTCCCTGCAGTCTCCTCCTGCAATTTAGAAGTCTAGATTTAGATGTCTAAATCCAGACTCCCTGCAAACCGCTAAGTTGGGGGCATCTAAATTTAGTAGGGTCTAGGGGTACACTATTAACCCCTTCCTGATAGAGCTAGTTTTTGCGTTCCTGACAGAGCCATTTTTTTCAAATCTGACATGTCTCACTTAAGTGGGGATAACTTTTTTTTGCTTTTACTTATCCCAGTGATTTTGAGATTGTTTTTTCGTGACACATTGTACTTCAAATTAGTGGTAAATTTGGGTCGATACAGTCTGTGTTTTTTTGTGAAAAATACCAAAATGTCGTGAAAAAATAAAAAATTTAGCGATTTGCAAAATGTTACATTTTCTGCTTGTGAGACAAATAATCATACCACTCAAAATAGTTAATAACTAACATAGACCATATGTCTACTTTATGTTTCCATCATTATTTCAACTTCCTTTTAATTTTTTTGGACACTAGGAGGCTTACAATATGAATAGCAAATTCTCAAATTTTCAAGAAAATTTCAAACACTGATTTTTTTAGGGACCAGTTCAGTTCTGATATGACTTTGAGGGACTTGTATGTGAGACACCCCCATAAATGATGCCATTTCAAAAACTGCACCCCTCACAGTATTCAAAACAGCATTTTGGAAGTTTGTTAACCCTTTAGGTGTTTCACAGGAATTAAAACAAAGTGTAGGTGAAATTTCAAAATTTCATTTTTTTTGCAGATTTGCAATTTTAATACATTTTTCTAAGGAACACAGTACATTTTACTAGAGAAATGTGACTAAAAATTGATTCCCCCAATTCTTTTGTTTTCAAAAATATCCTATATGTGGCCCTAGTGTGCACGTTGACCAAACCACAGGCTTCATAATAGAAGGAGCACCTACTTGATTTTGGAGCCTCCTTTTTATGAGATTATTTTTTAGGCACCATGTAGGTTTCTAGGCACCATAAGATGCTAAAATTTAGGAACCCCCCCACAAGTTACCCCATTTTGCAAACTACACCCCTCAGGGAATTCATCTAGGGGTATAGTGTACATTTCAAACCCCCAGGGGTTTCACCAATTGTGGTACAACTGGGCAGTGAAAATGAAAAATTACATTTTTTACACAAAAATGCAGTTCTGGCTCAAAATTTTTCATTTTCACAAGGAATGAAGGAGACAAAGCACCCCAAAATCTGTGCCCCAATTTCTCCCGAGTACCGCAATGCCTCACATGTGACCAAAAAATACCAGTTGGGTGCATGGCAGGACTCAGAAGGGAAGGAGTGATTTTTGGATTTTGCAGCTCAGATTCTGGTGGAATTTTGGTGGGTGCTATGTCGCATTAGCAAGACCCCCCAAGCACCAATACAGTGGAACCCCCCCACAAGTGACCCCATTTTGCAAACTACACCCCTCAGGGAATTCATCTAGGGGTATAGTGTACATTTCAAACCCCCAGGGGTTTCACCAATTTTGATACAAGTGGGCAGTGAAAATGAAAAATTACATTTTTTTACACAAAAATGCAGTTCTGGCTCAAAATTTTTCATTTTCAGAAGGTATGAAGGAGAAAAAGCACCCCAAAATCTGTGCCCCAATTTCTCCCGAGTACGGCAATGCCTCACATGTGAACAAAAAATACCAGTTGGGTGCATGGCAGGACTCAGAAGGGAAGGAGTGATTTTTGGATTTTGCAGCACAGATTTTGGTGGAATGAATGGTGGGTGCTATGTTGCACCAATACAGTGGAACCCCCCCACAAGTCACCCCATTTTGCAAAGTACACCCCTCAGGGAATTCATCTAGGGGTATAGTGTACATTTCAAACCCCCAGGGGTTTCACCAATTTTGATACAAGTGGGCAGTGAAAATGAAAAATTACATTTTTTTACACAAAAATGCAGTTCTGGCTCAAAATTTTTCATTTTCAGAAGGTATGAAGGAGAAAAAGCACCCCAAAATCTGTGCCCCAATTTCTCCCGAGTACGGCAATGCCTCACATGTGACCAAAAAATACCAGTTGGGTGCATGGCAGGACTCAGAAGGGAAGGAGTGATTTTTGGATTTTGCAGCTCAGATTCTGGTGGAATTTTGGTGGGTGCTATGTCGCATTAGCAAGACCCCCAAAGCACCAATACAGTGGAACCCCCCCCACAAGTGACCCCATTTTGCAAACTACACCCCTCAGGGAATTCATCTAGGGGTATAGTGTACATTTCAAACCCCCAGGGGTTTCACCAATTTTGATACAAGTGGGCAGTGAACATGAAAAATTACATTTTTTTACACAAAAATGCAGTTCTGGCTCAAAATTTTTCATTTTCAGAAGGTATGAAGGAGAAAAAGCACCCCAAAATCTGTGCCCCAATTTCTCCCGAGTACGGCAATGCCTCACATGTGAACAAAAAATACCAGTTGGGTGCATGGCAGGACTCAGAAGGGAAGGAGTGATTTTTGGATTTTGCAGCTCAGATTCTGGTGGAATTTTGGTGGGTGCTATGTCGCATTAGCAAGACCCCCCAAGCACCAATACAGTGGAACCCCCCCACAAGTGACCCCATTTTGCAAACTACACCCCTCAGGGAATTCATCTAGGGGTATAGTGTACATTTCAAACCCCCAGGGGTTTCACCAATTTTGATACAAGTGGGCAGTGAAAATGAAAAATTACATTTTTTTACACAAAAATGCAGTTCTGGCTCAAAATTTTTCATTTTCAGAAGGTATGAAGGAGAAAAAGCACCCCAAAATCTGTGCCCCAATTTCTCCCGAGTACGGCAATGCCTCACATGTGAACAAAAAATACCAGTTGGGTGCATGGCAGGACTCAGAAGGGAAGGAGTGATTTTTGGATTTTGCAGCTCAGATTCTGGTGGAATTTTGGTGGGTGCTATGTCGCATTAGCAAGACCCCCCAAGCACCAATACAGTGGAACCCCCCCACAAGTGACCCCATTTTGCAAACTACACCCCTCAGGGAATTCATCTAGGGGTATAGTGTACATTTCAAACCCCCAGGGGTTTCACCAATTTTGATACAAGTGGGCAGTGAAAATGAAAAATTACATTTTTTTACACAAAAATGCAGTTCTGGCTCAAAATTTTTCATTTTCAGAAGGTATGAAGGAGAAAAAGCACCCCAAAATCTGTGCCCCAATTTCTCCCGAGTACGGCAATGCCTCACATGTGAACAAAAAATACCAGTTGGGTGCATGGCAGGACTCAGAAGGGAAGGAGTGATTTTTGGATTTTGCAGCTCAGATTCTGGTGGAATTTTGGTGGGTGCTATGTCGCATTAGCAAGACCCCCCAAGCACCAAGACAGTGGAACCCCCCCACAAGTGACCCCATTTTGCAAACTACACCCCTCAGGGAATTCATCTAGGGGTATAGTGTACATTTCAAACCCCCAGGGGTTTCACCAATTTTGATACAAGTGGGCAGTGAACATGAAAAATTACATTTTTTTACACAAAAATGCAGTTCTGGCTCAAAATTTTTCATTTTCAGAAGGTATGAAGGAGAAAAAGCACCCCAAAATCTGTGCCCCAATTTCTCCAGAGTACGGCAATGCCTCACATGTGAACAAAAAATACCAGTTGGGTGCATGGCAGGACTCAGAAGGGAAGGAGTGATTTTTGGATTTTGCAGCACAGATTTTGGTGGAATGAATGGTGGGTGCTATGTTGCACCAATACAGTGGAACCCCCCCACAAGTCACCCCATTTTGCGAAGTACACCCCTCAGGGAATTCATCTAGGGGTATAGTGTACATTTCAAACCCCCAGGGGTTTCACCAATTTTGATACAAGTGGGCAGTGAAAATGAAAAATTACATTTTTTTACACAAAAATGCAGTTCTGGCTCAAAATTTTTCATTTTCAGAAGGAATGAAGGAGACAAAGCACCCCAAAATCTGTGCCCCAATTTCTCCCGAGTACGGCAATGCCTCATGTGTGACCAAAAAGTGGCAGGACTCAGAAGGGAAGGAGTGATATTTGGAGTTTGCAGCACAAATTCTGGTGGAATGATGGTGGGTGCTATGTCGCATTAGCAAGACCCCCAAAGCACCAATACAGTGGACCCCCCCACAAGTGACCCCATTTTGCAAACTACACCCCTCAGGGAATTCATCTAGGGGTATAGTGTACATTTCAAACCCCCAGGGGTTTCACCAATTTTGATAAAACTGGGCAGTGAACATGAAAAATTACATTTTTTTACACAAAAATGCAGTTCTGGCTCAAAATTTTTCATTTTCACAAGGAATGAAGGAGAAAAAGCACCCCAAAATCTGTGCCCCAATATCTCCCAAGTACGGCAATGCCTCACATGTGACCAAAAAATACCAGTTGGGTGCATGGCAGGACTCAGAAGGGAAGGAGTGATTTTTGGATTTTGCGGCTCAGATTCTGGTGGAATGAATGGTGGGTGCTATGTGGCATTAGCAAGACCCCCGAAGCACGGTGAAATTATGAACCTAATATTCCATAGATGTGTGGTATATTTTAAAACACTCCTTTATACATAGGCCGGGTTTGTCGGGGCAAGTGTCACACTGGAAAATAGTTTGCTTTCTTATTCCCTTTTTATAGCAAACTTTGCACCTTTTTTGTGTCCTGCCCTTTTTTCCAGTGGAGGGGATTTCATCAGGAAAATGCTGCCCTGGTACAATACGGGGGCCAGTACTAGAAGTACTGGGGCCCTCTGCCTGCTGGTTCCCAAATATTAGGCCCTTTATGACTTCCTCTTGAAAGTGCATAAATGTCCCCCTCTGGCCGGTAGAACGGAATAGCACGTAAGCGTTATACAGTGCCATCTGGATGATATACACGGCCACCTTCTTGTACCAGATTTTTGTTTTCCGCAGGGCACTGTACGGCTTCAGTACCTGATCTGAAAGATCCACTCCGCCCATGTACCTATTGTAATCCAGGATACAATTAGGTTTGGAGGTGTGGGTACTGGTACCTCGTACAGGGACGGAGGTGGTACTGTCTCCGTGAATTGTTGTCAGTATAAGGACATCCCTCTTGTCCTTATATTTGACCAACAACATATTTTCGTTGCATATTCCCCTGCTTTCACCCCTTCTCATTACTTGGGCAATGTGCGTTTTTGGGAGGCCTCTTTGGTTCTTGCGCACAGTACCGCAAGCTGCTGTACCTCTTGAACCAAGGGCCTTAAACAGGGGGATGCTAGTGTAAAAGTTATCCACATAGAGGTGATAACCTTTATCCAGGAAGGGGTGCACTAAATCCCAGACAATTTTCCCACTAACACCTACGAGGGAGGGGGGGCATTCTGGCGGTTCAATTCTTGAATCCTTCCCTTCATAAACCCTAAACCTGTGGGTGTACCCTGAGGTGCTTTCACACAGTTTATACATTTTTATGCCATACCTTGCCCTCTTACTGGGAAGGTACTGGCGGAATTTAACCCTTCCTTTAAAATGTATAAGGGACTCGTCGATACAAATAAATTTTTCAGGGATGTACACCTCTTCAAATTTGGCACTGAAATGATCAATGACCGGCCTGACTTTGAATAGCCGGTCAAAGGTGGGATCATCTCTGGGTGGGCACTGTGCATTATCGGTGTAATGTATAAATTTAAGAATTGTCTCAAATCGAGTCCGGGTCATGGCCATACGGTAAAATGGAGTACTGTACAGAACATCTGTACTCCAATATTGCCAAATTTCTGGCTTTTTTACTATGCCCATATGAAACACCAGACCCCAAAACGTCATCATCTCTACTGCATCTACAGGGGTCCACCTAGCAAATGATGACGTGGGGTTTTGAGCAATAAACTGCTGGGCATATAAATTAGTTTGGTCCACCATTAAATTTATAAAATCATCAGAGAAAAATAATTTGAAAAAGTCAATTTCTCTGAGACCTGTGGAATCAAATTGGATTCCTGGCATGGCCAAAAACTCAGGAACCTGGGGCTCAAAATTGTCTGGTGGTGGGGTCCATACGAGATCAATTGTTGGGGGGGGGGTCTCAGCTGCTCTACGGGGGCGTCTTTGAGGGGGTCCCTCATCACCAGAGGAGGAAGAGGAGCTTAAGACGAATCCTTCAAATTCCCCGCTTGCATCACTGGCTGTGTCAGAGTCAGAGGCAAGCATGGCATATGCCTCCTCCACTGAATACATTCTCCTGGATGACTGGGAGGACATTTGGGAGGACATTTGGGATGCCATTTTTATTTTTGTGTTACTGGTAGTGAAATGTTTCAACACGTGTATAGTGTAGGGGGGGGTCCAAATTTATTTCAACCCGGGGGGTATGTAGTGTGTAGTGTGTATGTAGTGCAGAAAAAAAAAAAATACTTTATACCAATAAAAAAAAAAAAAAATGAAGGGGTTAAAAATAAAAAATTGAAGGGGTTAAAAAAAAAAAAAAAAAAAAGGTCCTGCGCCAAAAATTGAGCACAGATGTTGGTCAGTAACGTCTGTCACTGAACAGCGCTCAAAGGCAACAGGAATTTGATAAAAAAAAAAAAAAAAAATAGATCAACCCTGTGCCGAAAAAGCTGATCAGTGATGTACGTCACTGATCAGCGCACAGTGGCCACAGGACACCCACAAAATCACAGTGTGTGTAAAAAAAAAATTAAAAAAAGACCCCACAGCACCAAAAAAAGGTGATCAGTGATGCGACACTGATTACCAGTGAGGTGCAGCAGGTGCACAACCTTTGGTGCAACTGACAGTGCAACTGACAGGTATATATAAAAAAAAAAAAACCTCTGTACCCCCAAAAAAGTTGCTGATCACCTCAGATATAGTGATCAGCACAAAAGGCGGGGGCAGCAGACACAAAATTTAGCACTCTCTGTCACTATCTCTCACTATCTCTCTCTATCTATCTATCACTCTATGACACTGCAGCAGCAGCACTGACAGGTATATCTATATATAAAAAAAAACCTGCGCCCCCAAAAAGTTGCTGATCAGTTAATTTATACTGATCAGCACAAAAGGAGGGGGCAGCAGTCAGTTATATAAAAAATATATAGCACAATCTGTCACTATCTCTCTCTCTCTATCTCTCTCTATCTCTCTATAACTATCACACTGCAGCAGCACAAAATATAGCACTCTGTCACTAGGCCTCTCTATCTATCTCTCTCTCTCTATCTCTCTCTCTCTATCTATAACTATATCACACTGCAGCAGCACAAAATATAGCACTCTCTGACACTATCTCTCTCTCTATCTCTCTCTATCTCTCTATCTATCTCTCTATCTAGCTATTACACTGCAGCAGCACAATTTCACAGCACAGGAAGGCACAAGTAGCAACAGGATCCAGGAAGCATCCAGCACACTACAAGCACAGATCAAGCAGTGATCAAGCAGTGATGAAGCAGTGATCAGGTAAGTATGGAGCAAGGTTCTGGTCAGTATATGGCGGCAGGTGGGCACGGTGACCGCACTGCACGCTATTCCAGACCGGAATGGCGTCTGCAGTGCAGTCACCGTTAGTTTAAACCCCCCTCCATGGCTGTGATTGGTCCGTCGGTCCGACGGACCAATCACGGCCTTTGGGGGCGGGCGGGGTGAGGTGGGGTGACACCAGTGTCACCCTTACACCCCGCGGTGATTGGTGCTGTACTTTACAGCACCAATCACCTCCGATCCCGTGTCACCGGCGAACGTTATTCGCCGGTGACACAGGAAAACGCTGTGAATGGCTGTTCACACTGAACAGCCAATCACAGCGATCGCCGACGGGGGGGCGGCATCGCAGCCCCCCCTGGGCATGCACGGACATGTCTGCTGTCAGGGACAGCAGACATGTTGAAACTGTCACCGCGTCTATAGACGCGGTGACAGTTTAAATCCATGACGTACATTTACGCCATGTGTCGGGAAGTGCTTCCCGACCATGACGTAAATGTACGTCAAATGTCAGGAAGGGGTTAAACCTGTTCACAATGACACTAGTCGACGTAACAGCTGTCGACCTTGTTAATTCCACTATCCACGCCAACCCGAAGCGTGGCGAGCGCAGCGAGCCACCGAGCCCGAAGCGTGGCGAGCACAGCGAAAACCTGTGAAGCCCACGAGGGGAGGCGGATACCTGTGAAGGTATCCGTGTCCCCTCGCGGGGCTCGCCGCGCTTCGGGCTCGGTGGCTCGCTGCGCTCGCCACACTTTATAAAATCAACTCCACGCCGACGTGGATAGTGGTGGTATGAAAAGGTCGTAGGACGCGTACCGCTGCCCCTCGCGGGCTCGCTGTGCTCGCCACGCTTCGGGTTGGTGTGGATAGTGGAATTATCAAGGTCGACAGCTGTTGCGTTGACTAGTGTCATTGTGAACAGGTTTAATAGTGTACCCCTAGACCCTACTAAATTTAGATGCCCCCATCTTAGCGGTTTGCAGGGAGTCTGGATTTAGACGTCTAAATCTAGACTTCTAAATTGCCGGAGGAGTGTAAATTGCCGGGTTGTCAGCGGTGCGCAGGACTGCAGGGAGTCTGAATTTAGACGTCTAAATCTAGACTTCAAAATTGCCTTATTTTAACATTGAAGCCTATGGCAAAATCGGGTCCATCGCGTCGCGTGCCATGTTAATGCACACGACCGACGCGATGGACCAGATTTTGCCTTTGCCGGCAAAATGGACCTGATTTCAAAGGAAATCGGGTCCATCGCGTCCATCGTGTACCTTAACTTAAAGATACACGATGGACAAGATTGTGGCCGTGCTAGGAAACAAGTACCGTTGATTGTAATTTGCTCATATATATTCCAGATTTTTGTTGCCACCAGACAGATTGGGCAGAAATCTTTTTGTGTGTACCCATCTTAAGACACATCTCGATTAAAGAGGACACATCTGTAGGGACACACATATAGCACTCACGATTGAGGTATAGTTTGCGATAATTACACTAAAACACGGAAGGAGGCTGTGTGGGGGCATGGCCATTGTGAACGCACTATTGTGGGTGGTGAAGTTATACCTGTATTTCTCACAAGTATGGGTACACAGTCTATTAATATCAATGTTGCACTAGGCACTGTTGGCCTGCCCTAAATCCATTACTTTAGAAAGATCTCCAATCATTTAGACAGAAAATAAGTCCTAATTAGCCTAAACTCCACCCATGAGCACTCCCTTTGAGTAAACGACGACTCTTTTAAAGCTTGTAACTCTGGACTGTCTCACCCACCAATAACATTTGTATTTACATGTTTGCAACTTTCAAGCTGCTCTTTAATCTATGCTCAAAATAATCTGATTGTAGTAATACATTTAGTTATTACTTTACTGTATAACATCTATGAGTGCTGGGCTATTATTCACAGGAATTTAAATAAAGCTTATTGGGCAAATTTCCAGATTAATGTACTCCATCAGTAGGCAATGCCATTTAATTTGTAACTTGTGGAAATTTTCCTGCTGTGTCTGTAATGGAATATATACATATTTAGGCAATGCTTCACTCATAATATGCTTTATCTGAAAGATTTTTTACAAAGATTGTCTCAGTGAGGAATCATTAAAGCCATATTTGTGTACAGTGAATGAAGCTTTGATTTAGAAGAAGTAATCCATTCTTGTAAGCTCTTTATCTATTGTTACAAGTTGACTAAAGTATATAGATAGCTACCTGCATGTGTTAATAATTCTATCAAGGGTGTGCATTTCTCAAGGTGTGACCGTTGTCATTCTGATTTAACGCTGATGATGTCCTTGTGTACAGTATGTGGGAATGGAATCTTCACCTAAGAACGTTTGTATTAGTTCAGCTGTTCTTTGTGGACATTTGCTGGATTTTTTATGAAATTTGTTGAAATTTGGAAAGCAATCATTGACCATGAGGTATTGACTTCAGAAGGGAGGACAGTTAATGAGATATTACATTTTAAAGCAACTTTAATTCTTTAAAGTGGCTATGAAAGAAAATGAGTCATGCTGGCCATACACTAGACCAGTGGTCAGGGAACTCGGTCCTCATTACCCCGCACAGTGCATGTTTTGCTGGTAACCCAGCAGGTGCACAGGTGTACAAATTACTCCGACACATATTATAAGGTCCGCAGGTGGAGATAATTATTTCACTTGTGATTCTGTGAGGAGACCTGCAAAACATGCACTGCGTGGGGTAATAAGGACCGAGTTCCTTGACCACTGCACTAGACCAACTTTCATCCAACCAGTTGGTTGGTTGGACTGAAAATCTGGTACTGTATGGAGTCAAATGCCAGTAAGCAATTTTCTCACAAACTCTGGAGAATGTACAAAAACATTCAGTGAAATTGTGTAAATGAAATAATTGTCTGAGTGACAGTTGTCCACTTTCAGATTTGGGAAACAAATTACTTCATTACAAATTGCATTTGCTCCTATCCAGTACCAGGTTTTTATTCCATCCAACCAACTAGTTGGATGGTTGGAGGAAAGTTGGTCTGAAGTATGGCCAGCATTAGTCATATGGGATGAGGAAAAGAGCATAAGATTTGTACTGTACTGTACATAGTGGTGTTAAGCCACTACAAATTCACTTGCATCCCCAGGATTTCAGCATAGGGTTTGTCACAGGACCGATGTGCACCCAATATTCCTGACTTTTCCCCTTATGTACATGAGCTGCAGAAGTTAGATGCCGGCAGTGTGCATTTCTGTACGTAATATGTCCACTGCAAATAAAATTTCAGTTGCACTTGCACCTCTGAACAGGGGGGTATGTACTTGTGTTTTTTATTGCTTTATTAAATAAAAAAGGTATTAAAATAAAAATGTAATTGTGCATTAAATCAGGACGTTATTGTCTTGCTTATTAGCACTAAGAATCTTAAAGACACACAGTGATTGAAACAAAACCAAAGTTCCGTTTTTTATCCTGTACTTATTGTACTAATGCTGCATGGACTGGCTACACCAAACAATTTCTGCCCAAGACACCGCAATAAAGTGCATTGAGAAGGAGGTTTCTTTACAGGAAACTACAGACCCGAGGTCCATTTAAGGAGTACATATGAGCAAACCCTTTATACCAACTGTTCTGAAAAAATAGGTAAAATAATTACTATAATAGAATTTTGGCAACGGCATCCAAATGGTCAAAATCTCATTGGATCCTGGTATATATTTTAACCCTACCACAGCCTAAACCTACCACCCCCTCCCTGCCTTTTAACCCTATTCCCCCATGCCTGACCCAGTACTTATTGTTGAGATTTTGCGGCAGTATTCTGACTGTTAGGATCCTGACCACATCCCATCTTTTACACTCAAAGCCCTAAATTTCTTAATTGTAAACATTTTGGATAACCGATTCCATGTCCTGCGTTAAAGTCCCTATTGGGGCATAACGATTTGCAGATAGTCTACCAATAACGGCCTCAGCTAAATTAGAGGGTTCCCAAGATTATCTAATTTGCATCTTCATCATGTTGTTTCACGTTAATCAAGTTAAAAAAAAACATGAGCTCATAAACAAATGATTAGGAGTATGAAACGCATTCACAGAATTGATCAATTTTAAATCTGTGTGGTATTGGGTAGAAGTTCCATTTATTTCCTGTATATTATGCCCTGAGCTTTTATGACTTCATTAGTGTTCAAACAGCATCTAAAATATTTGTTGATTTTTTTTTTATTGCATTCTTTTTGTTTTGTTTTGTGGCATGCATCATGCCTTGTATCATGTGAGTTGTCCCTGGTAATTGTATTATGCTCCACAATCTGATTTATGCTGGGTAAAATTATTCTCCATTAAAACTAGAAGCCAGAAATTGTGAGTTGTTTGTGTGATTTACAATAATTATCAGTATATGGCTATTATATATTTTAGATGAAGTTGTAATTTCATGCATTCAGCAAACTTAAATTTGAGCCCATTCTGGGAAGAATTACAAAATGAGACAGTCAGATTCCTGGCAGAAGTGCATGGAGCGATTATTACAAACACATTGACTATTCATTGTGTTGTGTGTCATGAAATGCTGCTTGGCATGCTTCTTGTACCATGGCCTTTATTTCTCATTTTACCCTTTAATCGAAGCTCTCTCTTTCCATAGAAGTCTTTATGTCATGGCAGCACAACAGCTTATTTTTGTCAGTCCTTGAGAAAGATCTCATTAGGCAGGAGACCCAACATGTGATTGCACACTGGGCCTTATTTTAGTTCACTCTTAGAGGCCAATTCCTTCTCAGATGGACTAAACAATGTGCACTGCAGGGGGGGGGGGGGGGGCAGATGTAACAGGTGCAGATAGAATTAGATTTGGGTGAATTATTTTGTTTCTGTGCACGTAAAATACTAACTGCTTTATTTTTACACTGCGATATAGATCTCACTTTGAAGAAAAGCCCCACCCAAATATAATGCTATCTGCACCTTGTTACATCTACCCCCCTGCAGTGCACATTGTTTTGTCCATTTTAGATGGACTTTGCCTCTAAGAGTGAACTAGAATAAGGCCCACTGTTTGTAATGTCAATGAAAAGGTCTGCACAAATCTGTCAGTATGCTGTAGTCAACAGAAGAGGCTGTTCAGCAGCTCTGCAGGACAGGAGAGGGCAGAAAACTCCTGTCAAAGACGTGTACAAATACAGAGAACAGTTACAGTGCTAATAGTGTCTAATTATTATACAGTTTTATTTTCAATTATTTTTACCTAAATATACTGCATATTAATAAGACCCTATTTTAACCAGTTATATTTATTGCATATTAATCAGACCCAATCATCCCTTAACATTCTATCTGTGCTTTTGTATTCGAAGCAAACAATAGCCCCTAATAGCGCTAACAATTGATATAGCTAGAAATGTCAGGTTGTAGCAGTACAATCCTTACCATGCTGACCATCAAATGCACCTGATGATTTAGCAAGGCATGTACAGTACATAGATAGCCCATGTAGACAGTTAAACAATGTATTTTTCCTGTATTCTGATTTTATGTACTTACTGTTGTAATGTTTTTTCCCTCTCACATTTTAAAATAATTCTGTTATTTATTTTTCTTTTTAGAACTGAACGAGTTGATTGTGGATTCCTTAATTAACAAAAAGACTTTCATGTCTCAAAGTGATAACGATGCACTAAGAGCTATATCCATAGTTGAAAGCACTGAGCAGCTGCAAATAGACCCTGCAAAAACAATGGCTACAGGTAAGAAGCCCCACTGAGTTACACAATGAGCTTGCTTATACTGTAGCTAGACTCATTTGCCCACAATTAGCTAGGGAATACCATTGATCATGCTTAAGCTTTTAAAGATTTTCTGCAATGCAAATGTTAATTTTCAGCTTTCAAAGTCCTATAGAAAATAGACAATATTTCTGCAAGGTGCTATTTTCACGAGCCACTTGAAAGAATTTTGATTAGTTAACTTTTACCCCATTGTCAAAATCAGATTTACATTATAGCTGGAAAGTGACCTCACCCTTAAGCTTGATCTTATATCGGCAATTTAGTAACACTGCCAACCCCTCTTTTTTATGTCTGGCTGCGTTTGAAAAATTACTGGCTGCGTTTAGAAAAAAACCTGGTTGGCTGGTATTTTATATCTCTCAACTTTATCTTCTCCCTAGTGCACAGCTTTTAAGTCAAGAAAATATATATATATATATATATATATATATATTGCCACAGATGTGCCAGTTCTTTTACCATCTACAAATCTGCCGGAGATTTGTGGATAAGGTGAGGCTCACATACAATTGCATATTTTATCGTAGTGTTCATTCTAGCACCCGCTATTTTTGAAGTGAAGAGTACAAAGCAAAAGTGTATACAATCCAGATATAGGATATAGTGTTGATTCTAGCACCCGCTATCTTTAAAAACCCATGCAGTTTCTCTTCCCTGCCTGGGCTGTCACTGTCTGTTGTAGTGTTTCTAGCACAGTGTGGTCTGTATATCACCACTAATATGCAAACCAGACCTGTGCTAGAAACACCACAGCAGACCGCGACACCCCAGGCAGGTACCAGGTGTACTACATGGGTTTTTAAAGATAGCGGGTGCTAGAATCAACACTATATCCTATATCTGCATAGTATACACTTTTGCTTTGTACTCTTCACTTCTTAAACAAGGAGCAATGTTATCTTTAAAAATATATGTATTTTACTTGGAAAGTCATTTACAATATATGATATTTTCTTATTCAAATAGGAAAACAAAACAAAAACATGTGCACCTTGATAAAGGGGTATCCACTCCCCCCGAAAGTTTGGGATACCTATAAAGCAATTTTTTTTTTTCCGTGGAGTGATATATATAGATTCGTTTTTTTTTTGTTTTTTTTTAAGGGACCAAGTACCTGTATGTTTTCTTTGGTAGGCAAGGCTAGTCTGAAAGTTTCCCAGGCAGAGGTGGAGTATGGGGAGTGTCCTGATTTCTTGCATTGATTGCTTTTGTATATTCATCCTGTCAGTATAAAATCTAATTTCCATAGCACAAACCGCTGCGTACATGGATAATTTGGTACTTGTTTCCTAGCACGACGCCCACTAAGCAATATGCTTAGTGGGCTATTCTGTGTAGTGAAATCGCATCGCATGGGCCATTTTATGCGATTTTCCTTTGTAATTTATTCACTGCTTTCTCAGCCTCGGGCCATCGCATCTGCCGCAAAATTGCATGCGATCGCATGTGATTTTGTAGGGTGTGTATAGGCGTCCTCCGACTTTTTCATTCCCCCACTATCCACGTCGACTTGGAGTTGATTTTATATAGTGTGGCGAGCCACCGAGCCCGAAGCGTGGCGAGCGGACGCGGAATATGTGTAAAGTAATCCGTCGTGCTCGCCATGCTAAAATCAACTCCACACCAACGTGGATGGTGGGGGAATGAAAAAGTCGGAGGGCGCGTTCCACCGCCCCTCGCGGGGCTCGCTGCACTCACCACGCTTCGGGGTGATGTGGATAGTGGGGGGGTGCGTTAAATCTATTTTTGGGACATACAATCATATTATTATATACCTCATGTCATGGCATCACACACCCTATAAAATCGCATGCGATTTTGCGGGACATGCAATGCGATATTGCGGTGTAAAATGGAAAAAAAAGCAGAAAATTGCATCCCTGCGGTGCCGTATGTAGAAAATCTGGGCGCCGTGCTAGAAAACAAGTACCGATAATTTAGTTACAAATCAATTACCCGTTCAGTTTATCTTTGGCTTATGGGAAGAAACCAGAGCACCCGGAAAAACCTCCCACAAGCTTAAGGAGACTTCACACAGGTAGAACTCTGGAGAGATTGAAGCCCACGGTCCCAGTACTACCAGCAGTAATGCTCACCACCGATATGTACCTATGCACCACTGATTAGAAATGCAGGATCGATCATGAACAGACACAGAACTGTACATCTGGCATATTCCTCTTTTGAAGCTTTATATGGTATAACTGGTTGGTTGCTATCAAAATAGCCTTTACTTCATTTTACTTATACACATGTAACATAAAGTATTATTTGCTCAGTCTTGTTGTTCTCTATCATAGGCAGTTTTTCATTGTGAGATAATAGTACTATGCTACTGTGTATGGTATTTGTATGTGTTAAAAAAAAAACATTTACACCTCAGACCACTGAATAAAAACGATTATTTTCAGTCTCTGAAGAGCCTGGTAACTAATTGTGTTTTTCTTTGTGCAGCAGCTGATGCTGTGGGAAGTATTTCTATAGACGCCAGACACCTCACGATGTCGGTGACAGACCCAACGGCCTGGGCCACCGCCATGAACAATCTTGGGATGGTCCCTGTTGGTCTTGCTGGCCAGCAGCTGGTTTCAGGTAAGAGATCCTATTAATGCCATGGCTGTCCTATTGTAGGTAACACACAATTGTACTAGGCTCTGCAGAGACACACTCATTGCTTGGATACAGTGTCACAATAAACACTGCCTGTGGTGAAACAGTCCATAGACTCTGATGCATTCCTTCAGGGCACTGTGTTATGAAAAAATTGTCCATATGCCCTGACTAGTTAGCTGCCGGGGAGGGAGGATATAAGGACAGTGATCAGTTCTTTATAGGAGCGTTTCTAGGTAGGCTGTCAGAGGAGATTCCTGGCCATTGGCTGAAACTTCCTGCCAGGAGCTGGAGCACTGAGCTCTGTGTGCTGCCGGGAAAGCACATACAAGATAACAAGGGATTAGAATAAAGCCCATGCTTTGCAGAGAAAGGCTCACATTCTTTTCCTAATTAGCTGCCATATGATGCATCTGTGCATGTTAGCTACATTTTCTCATCATATCGCTAGTAAATTGTTTAGGGAATGATAGCTCTGGTCCTGGAACATATATTATAACTCAACATTGTGCAGTATGAAGCGGGCTTCGGTATCTGTACTGTACCTTCATCTGTGTCTTGCCACAGTGATATATACAGTGAAGCATGCCTCATGGGATGAGCTAATCTGGCCATATGCAGGAGATGGATATATATATATATATATATATATCCCTTAGGGTAGCAGCTAGCTTCTATATGGACAACACAGTACCAGCAATGTGTTGTATAATATACTGTAGTGTAATATTAATAATGGTTTACTGTGCAAGGTACAGTAGGTTTTATTTCAACCTGAAACTTCAAATTACATCCATAGCATTGTACTATCAATACTTAAAGGCTGTCCTTGAACGTTTTATTATGCACCATAATTCTATTATTCAGTATAGGAAAGTATAACAAGGTCACGCTGACTGCTTTTTCTCAGAAATATTTCTTAGACTGTAGCAGGGATGATCCCGAGCAGGAACTGTGCTTTGCTGAGTGATAACTAGTGTTAGAAATATCAAGAGATTTATTCATATGGTGTCAGGAAACTAATCTCCCAGCTACACACACATATATATATATATATATATATATATATATATATATACGAAAAAAAGGACGCACTCTCCAGGTTTTTTTTAAATGCAAGATAAAATCAGCTGTGTATTTGATAAATCATCAGGAATAAAGTATCATGGTATACTCAACGTTACGTAGCGTTTCAGTCCATCTAGGGACCTTCATCAGGAGCTGATCAACATGGGCATCCAATAGTAAGGCACAGCATAGACCACACAGCAGGTTCCTACAGTATATATATATATATATATATATATATATATATATATATATATATATATATATATGCTGCTGTACACACACCCTTATGTGCTCTTGTTAAATATATATATCATGAACTGATGATGTGTGTTTCTTTTAACATGAGCACATAAGGGTGTGTGTGTACAGTAGTCATCTGGAGTACATGCAGTAAAGCAGACCTGTTAATTAACCGTTTTACAGTCCCTGTGTTACCTGCTGAGCACTCTTAAGCTATCTATTGCTAAGGACCAGTGGGAGATGGATAGAATAACTTTCTTTTTATCAATTAAAAAAAAAACAAGTTTATATGTGGGTCTGCTTCTGCTATATTGGCAGCCATGGTGTATGACGCACATGTCATGTACAAATTTCCATATAACTCTTGCTGACTTTCAGAACCTGAAGACCCTGAAGGGGAGTTAAAAGTGGGAAGTGGGAAATATAGATATATGTAACAACCATGCAAGCGCACACTTTAGACCCTAAATGCTTGTTTAACAACATTACACAGTTATGTTACAGTTATGCCCGGTACACACCAGGATGATGGTGCTCGTGAGCGGGTTGTCACAGGAACTGCTCACGAGCTGACGGCGCCACTGACCCGCTGCCGATACTCTGAGAAAATGCGGCTGATGTGATTGCGATCTGATCACGACCCCCACCCAATGCAATGGTTGGTTCTGAGATCCTACCTGCAGCAGGTAGGATCTCAGAAAAGACCGACCGACCCGCGGGGCCGCGCATCGGATCGGGATCGCATCAAAAGGACACTGAAATGGCCCAAAACATGGCCAATTTACATGCAATCGGTCGAGATTGTATCTAAATTGACTCGTTTTGGGCCATATCGTCCTGGTGTGTACCCCACATTATACTATCATTGTATGTAATACTGTATATGAATTTAGCACATCTTGATCTGTATTTCATCGTTCTCAATAGTACTGTATCAATAACATGTTAATAAGTGATATCCATACGTAATAAACATATGCACACACAGTATATAAAAAAAGGAAAAAATATATATTCTACTGAAAGATGTGGATTAATAAAAAAAATATTCTTAGGCTTCATTTAGATCAGGCATTTATGCAATACTTTGATTGTTCAGAGATTCTTCACTAGAAAGATATTTTATATCCCTGTAAATAGATATGTCCAGGACACTGATTGACAGATTGAGCTTAGTTCGATTTAGCGGTATAGTGACATGCCCTCTCTCCATTGTGGGAGATAAAGAAGAATTCTGGCCGCCTTTGGAAGTTTACCTCTTCCGATAGCGGAGCTGTTGCCCGGATCCATCTGCACTCTGTTGCTGGTCTGTTTACCGCCAGTTCTCCAAGTGCCAAATAGAAAAACGCTCCTTAGCTCCGGACTCATCGAAGTCTCATCCGCGGGATAGTTTGAAAATGTGGGGTCCAGAAAGGTTACCACTGACTTGTTTTGATCCTGTTTGGGAGCTTTATCAAAGGACTATGCAACAAAGTTTAAAAGTGGGGTACTTGTGTAATAGCATGGTGCCCGGGTATGCTACGTTTTCAGCGTAGGCTAAGCTACGCTGTCAGCGTAGCCAAACGGCTGCCTAGCGTACATAGCATAGTGACTCCTTGGCAGCCCAATGGCTGCCTAGCATAGTTAGCGTAGTGACTCCGCGGCAGCCCAGCTCTGTCCTCGGCATCCATGGCAAGCCTAGTGAGCACAGTGCCGGTAACCGCCAGATCCCCAGGGCTGGCGGGCTCCGACGGAGAGGTGCTTATTTTTGCGGCAGGGTTTCGCAACCCTGCCCGTGTACGCTTCAGGGAGAGCCTCCTTTTCAAACCCCCACTATCCTTGCGAGCACAAAGTGTGGCGAGCGGACACGTTACGCGTCCCCTCGACCTGTTCATGCCCCTACTATCCACGTCAGCGTGGGGTTGATTTTATTTATGTGTGGCAAGCGCAGCGAGCCACCGACCCCAAAGCGTAGCAAGCCCTGCGGATTACATGTATTCCGCGTTGCCTCGGTGGCGAGCTGCGCTCAACACACTTAATAGAATCAACCGCGACATCGCGCTTCGGGCTGCCGTGGATAGTATGGGTATTTCAGGAACATATATCGGACAGGTATGCTGACTATGATGGCCGCGGGAACACTACGCTACTTCTGACAGGGGCGCTTACGCTAGTGGGAACACTACGCTACCTCTGACTGACAATGCTAACTACGCTGGCCACGCGAACACTACACTGATTCTGACAGGGATGCTGACTATGATGGCCGCGGGAACACTACGCTACTTCTGACAGGGGCGCTTGCTGCATGACCTCTGACTGACTACGCTGGCCACGCGAACACTACACTGATTCTATAGTGTTCCTTCTAGGAACTAGGGCGGGCAGGGCGGGAGGGGGTCGGACCGGGCCCACCGACGTCACTGTTTTGGGTCGTGCCCAGGCCGCCGACGTGACGAAAAGGGGCGTGCCTGGGCCGCGCCGTGACGAAAAGGGGCGGGCCCAGTCGGCGGCGTCACGTAAAGGGGCGGGCTTGGCCGGCGGTGTCACGTAAAGGGGCGGACCCGGCCGGCAACGTCACGCACAGGGGGCGCATCCTGGCTGTACACCGGGGAAGTGCCGGGCATCGCTAAGTACAGCGACGCTGGGCTTCCCCGGTCACAACAGAGGGGACAATGCAGGCTGTTTTAGCGGGGCGCTGCCAGAGGGGCAGGGCGCATTTTGCACTTTAAAAATCGGGCAGGGCGCAGCGCCCCGCTAAAACAGCCTAGCGGGAACACTAATTCTGACAGGGACGCTGACTACGCTGGCCGCTGGAACACTATGCTACTTCTGACAGGGGCGCTTACTACGCTAGTGGGAACACTACGCTACTTCTGACTGACTACACTAACTACGCTGGCCACGCGAACACTACACTGATTCTGACAGGGATGCTATGCTAACTACGTAACGGGCGCCGCGCTATTACACAAGTACCAAAGTGGACCTTCATAGAGAGATTGCCACCCATTTGAAAGAGGTCACTGAAGATCCATCTCCATGGTCTTCTAACAATTCTGTGTTATAGAGCCTCTACACAATGTTGCTTCACCCTTCTAGCGTGTCCCGGTAGCTGTTGTTGAACTGCCACAGTTTTAGCACGTTCTGATAGACAGACTGTGTTAGGGCATGCTCTGATGTGTAACGGGTCATTTATTGCCCACCCCTGCCCTAAAAGAAGTTGTGAACAGAGCAGCCGCCGGGGCTGACATTAGAACAAGGAGCCATGTAGAAATGTTTTATCCCACATGGTAATGCAGCTCTAAGCAAAGAGCAAGGGAAATGCAGCATCACTTTTGTTAATAAATGGAATGGATGGGGGAGATGTAGGCATAAACCAAAGTAGCTCAGAAATTGAATGTCAGAAATCACAGCTTGAACATCAGCATTGTGATTAATGTTCTTTTGGGCAAACGTTGTACTGCAGATGCAGGATTTAATCATATTCATAAGACTGTACAATGTTTTTATAACACAAGACAGCGCAGATGAATGATGTTGATAAACATTGTATCTGAACCTGAGACACACCGTTCACAGAAAGTTTTCCTATTACTAAAAATACTGTCAAATTGTGTTTTTCATGGCTGATACAATCTTACACACCTTCATGATTGGGAAAACAATAAAACGGTATTACCTAGGAAACAATAAAGTGTCACTTTGCATTCCTACTGTTTGGGTGGTGATGATGCGCAAGGTTTATTTTAAAAACGTTACATTGCCTGAAGTCACAACAGTGGCAGAATATATAGAGGCGAGAAAGTATGTCTGTCTGTTCTTAAGACCTGGTCAGCTCAGCGTATTTGGCATCATGGTGTCGTTTTGTTTTTTTCTTCTTTCAGGTTTGAACTTTGTCATGGCCACACATTGTCACATACATAATATAATAGGCTTACCATACTATCCCTTTAAACTGGGACATTCTTGAATTACAGTATACAGTTTCTATGGCTGTAAGCCAAGCCAGCATTTCACCTGGTTTTACTCAGCCATCAAACCTCTGCAATTCATGTGTGTTTCTGTTTAAAGGGATAGTATAGTAAACCTACAATATAACAAACACACACAGTCACACTCACACACTGTCACACTCATTATATACAAATCCTGTCACACTCTCTGACAATGTCAGGGACAACTGCTAGAATCTCATTGATGGATGGTGGGCTACAACCACAAAAGCCATAGCTGATGTTCATAAATAAATGATGCAGTCAGCTGTCTATAAATAGAGCAATCATGTGTCCCAATTCCAACAGCTCTATAGTGATCCTAAAGGCACATACACACTGGGCAATTTTGAGCTGAAAGCATCTCAGCTTTGTCATTTGAGCAGCTTTCAGCTCAAAAGCCGCCCAGTGTGTACAAGCCAGTGATGCGCGTTGAGTGCTGATACACGCTCCCACATCATCGCCAGCAGTCGTTTGTCTGCTGGTTTTTGATATAATGTCACAACTGGGCAGGTAGGCAATCCCCTTACCAGCACTAAATGGGCTCCCCTATCCCACTATGACTGGCACCAGACTGCCTACCACGCATGGCACCCCTGCAATGCCTCCAGAGCTGACCTATTGCTGATGTCAGTCCCTGCTGCTTTGTGTTACTCTACTTTTCAGTGCCTGCCAGTTACTCCTGGGGCCATCCACTTTAGTGTCAGCTGTAGCTACATATTTTGGGGCCATACACCGCCCACCCTCTTCCAACCCCCAGCAGGCTAACATCCCCACAGAATCGCTTTCAGCAAGAAACTTGATGCTGCACATCTTTACTATTATTAGTGCAAATCATTTGTTATTCCTACAACATATAGTAGCAAGGTCATATTTGCCTACAGATGTGTCCACATACGTCTTGCCTCTTTGCACATTAAACAGCCATTCTTGTTATGCCATGTTGTGGCCGGACTCTGCTGTTGTGAACCTTGTCCTTTAACATGCATTTTATTCACATTCCTATTTATACAAGATCCACAAGCAGACCTTGCTGATTAAAATTATATGCAGAATGTCTATATTATCTGTTTGACTGCAGTTGTATCTGGATATGAAATGCTACGTTACAGTGTTTTCAAACACTTTTCAGAATTTTGGGGACTTCTTCTGGAAGTTGACCCAACGAGGCACACCTTTCCTGGTAGTGACAATAAATGTAGGCATGTACAGTTGGAGAATTACTTAAAAAAGTCCTTAAAAAGCAATTATGTTGGACTAAAACACGTATATGCTCCATAAACCTATTTTCTATATATTTGTGATATTTTCATTTTTTTCCTGGTTATAAAATGTAAACCAACTGTTTTTATACATCTATGAACAGCAGAACATTTGTATACCTACTGAGTCGTACAATCTCTAACACACCTCCATCTCTTAGTAGTCATACACTCATACCACACTAGTGTCTTTTTATCTACTTGCACTGCAGTTTTGCCTGAAATACACTGTTTTCATCTACTATTCTATTGTAAATAGCTGTGATACCTGCAGTACATCAAACACTGTTAGTACAGTAACTCTGTTTTTTAGTTCTCGGTGTATCCCTGTATAAAGGATATACATCCTGTTTGAAAATGTCTCTCATAGCAGCTTACCAAGCTTAAGAGCCTAGGGATATGGTACCGTAGTTGAACTGTGATACTCCCACAGGGCTGTTGACTTAACAATACCTTTTTTTGCTCAAATATTTTGTTAATTCTTACGTTTAAAATGAACCCACAGAATAGAATTCTCAGCATCTGCTATACCAACAGGTTTCTTTTTAGAGGCATTTGAAATTCTAGAGATTGTGTAACCGGGTTACTGCCCAGCTTTTTGATGAGAGGGTTTCATATACAATTTCATTATCTTGTACATGACTTCTGGAACGTCCTCTTGATGGTGGGAGCAGTGATAAGATTACAGGGAAGGTTTATTGCTATTATAAGCATGTGCATCCCTGGCGTTCTCACAAAGATCAATTCTGCTATTCTCAGTGCCATAAAATATTTAACTCCTATTGTTTTACTATTCATCTGGATAGAGAGGACATTTTGTACGTTTTGGGAAGTATTTAGTAAAGTGTGGGATTTAGAAGGTGAGATGTTGCCCATAGCAACCATTCAGATTCTACTTAACTGTTATCTAGCACCCTCTAGAAAATAAACAAAAACAAAATGATAGAGGGGGTAAAGGAATGAGTTTGTTCGTTTAAACTGTGAAGAACATATCAGACTTAAAATATTATAAACTATTATCCAAAGACATTTATGAAGCATGGCCCTCATTCTACTTGATTCGCCATTGGGACTGATGTTGTAGATCTGCGCACATGCATATGCGAATATACAAGTCTCCACTGCGGGCGCCCTCGGCGACTTGTGCCCGCAAGTTAAAATGAACCCATGGAAGTACAGTAAATGCTGTAATAAACTTTCCAATGTTAAGTAACACACTCAAGATGTTACATGAGACCTGGTATTAAATATAAACCGTCTCTAAATATTGACCACTCAAGGTTTAGCGATATAGTCTTCCTATGTCCAGCACCAGTGCTTGAAAGAGATCCAGACTGTAATTGCAGTATGTGAAGAGTGACATTGTAATTGCTCTGTGAAATTCAGCTGGCAAAAGATTTGCTTTAAATGGTGAGAGTTTGCGGGAAACTCTGGTTGGCTTGTGTATAGTGGGATCTCTTTGCGGTGGTATGCATGTACAGTATGTACATGCATACCACTTGAAACTTTCCGTATATCAAAACACAGTAATTATTACATCAGGCAGCATAATAACAGGTTGTTCCTGGTGGCAGTATATTTTCATACCATGCATACCAAAAATGGCCAGTGACTTTATACTTTGACTGAAGTACTTTCAGTTAAATATCAAGCTGTCTTTTGCAGTAATTCAGGCTTCTAACATGAGCAGTTAGCTATTTCTCTTTCGTCCATTCTGGTGACACAGCTTACCTTGGGATGTAGGAGGGTTCGCAGGAGCAAAGGCACCTATGCTGACTTCTCTTGAGAGCAGGCCCTTCTGCATCCCAGGATACTTGGGTTCGTTTTAGGTGCCCACAAGAGTGGGTGCTGTGCTGACAGGCTGCAGCCTGCAGCAGTTTCTTTTGGATTTTTTTCTGGATAGATTAGCTAGAATTTATTTTATTTAATTAATTTACTAGTTAGTTCAGGTTTTTTGACCAGTGTGTTACTTCTGTTCGAAGTTCCCACACACTGAGAGCTCAGCAGAGGCTGACAGAAGCGGGCTGCTCCCTCTGCACAGCACTTAACCTCTACAAAAAAGAGGTACCTCCCCTGCTGCAACAAGAGACTCTTCCTGCTCCTTGTGCTTGCGCAATTTCTCTCCTATCATGCGGAGCTGAAGGCTGAAAGCAAGATTTCTTATTCAGCACAGAGAGAAGTTTCTCCTTGGGCAGCACTGTCCCCGCTGATCGCAAAGGATCATTACAGCAAGCAGATAAGTACACAGTATATATTGCTCTGTGCAAATTGCCTGACATTGTGCATAGTGATTTTTATCATGACTGAAGGGTGTGGTCCTGCTGCTGTGGGGGAGGGAGCGACTGTCTTGTTAGTTAACTGCAAATTTTGTGGTGTTAAATTGCCATGTGAACAGATGGATCAGGGGGATTTGTGCCCCTCATGTGAGTCTGTCCCCAGTGGAGCACAAGCGCAGAGGCCTGAACCTGCATGGGCAGCTGCGTTGGGGAGGTCTATGAATGCCCTAGTGAAGGCTTTAAATAGGCAGAGACATGACCTAGTTAAATCTCCTGGTCCTTTTGCATCCTCACAGACTTCTGGGGGTTATATGGCCCCATCCCAGGGGGACCCTTCAATGTAGCAGGTCATGCAAGACACGGCTCAGAGCATCCATAAAATGAATGCATTTATGGAAAAGTTTTCAAAATCCTCTGAAAATAATTCTTAGACACCCTTTATCCACACCTCCCCTGTTAAATTTAGACTCAGATGATGACGGGGTGTGTGCAGACGATACCATTTGGGACCAGTCAGAGGAAGTTGAAGCCTCTGTTCCTGGAATTGAGGATTTGATTATTGCAGTTAAACAGACATTGAACTTGTCTGAGGAGGATAAAGTGCCTACACACTGTGTCTTTAAGAAGGTTCGCCGAGATACTGTGACGTTTCCCTCGGTGAGGGCATGGCTTCCTTGCTCGGAAATCTCCTAACAAAAAAGCTCCTTATGTCAAAGAGATTTACTAACTTGTATCCAATGCCAGAGGAACATGTCAAATTATCGGAGAAAGTCCCTTTAGTAGATGCTCCTGTGTCCAGGTTGTCAAAAGCCACGGCATTACCTGTTCAAGGCAATGCGGCCTTTAACGATCCAGTGGACAAAAAGGTGGAAGGATGCCCTAAGGAGATATTTGAAGGGGTGGGGTTTACAATTCGCCCCATTATTGCCTCTGCTTGGGTATACAAGGCCATGATTAAATGGGTTTAGGCCCTAGGTAATCCGCTCCAGCTTGATTCGGAAGCTTTCACACTAGCAGAAAAGCTTAGGTGTGCAGCAGAATATATCTGTGAGGCTGGGGAAGAAGGCTAGAATGGCCTCAAAAGTGTTGGCTGCTTCAATATCTGCAAGGAAAGCCCTCTGGCTTAAAGCTTGGGAGGCAGACAGTGAATCCAAGAAGTCTCTTGAGACGTTGGTCTTTCAGGGAGAGCTTTTTTTTGGATCGGAGTTAGAATCCATCATAAAGCACAACACAGGAGGGAAGAGTACTTTACTTCCCACTACTTCAAAACATTCAGGAAGCAAGTTTGGGGCTTTTAAGCCTTCCTTTCCCTCCTCTTCTCGGGGGGTGCAGAGGACAGGCATGAAGAGGAAAGTTTCCAGCCAGTAAGGGAAGGGCACCCAGATCAGGTTTCGCTGCCTTAGCTAAGAAACATGTGTCCAAAGGACAGGAAAAGTCCTCTGCATAACAGGGTGGAGACTCCCCGTTCTGGCCTTAGAGTGGGGGGTCCCCTCCTGCAGTTTCGGAACAGGTGGAGTCTTGCCACTACAGACCCCTGGGTTTATTCCATCATCACTCAGGGGTACAAGATGAATCTCAAGTGGTCCCCCCCAAGAAGATTTCTCCCTACTCCTTTACCGCGAGAAACTCGCATGCGATAAGCTATTTTGGGGGCGGCAACGTCCCTTTTGGAGAAAGGGGTAGTGGTCCTGGTACCTCAGGAGAAAAGGATTTTATTCAATTCTTTTTCTGGTCCCCAAACCAGACGGATCATTCCGATCCTTTCTAAATTTGAAAGCTTGGTACTTGTTTCCTAGCATAGCGCCCACTAAGTTATTTGCTTAGTGGGCTATTCTGCGTACTGAAATCGCATCGCACATCGCATTGCATGGCTTTTTGTGCAATGCGATGTGCGATGCGATTTTCCCGTTCCCGCTCCCTGTCATTCCTGACCCCTGTAATTTAGTTATTAGCACGTCGTCATTACTGTGTCAGCTGTATGAATTTGCAGGTGTGAATGTGTTCCTAAAACAGCAGCACTATCCACGCCACCCTGAAGCGTGGCGAGCGCCAGCAGAATGCCTTTTCATATCCCCCACTATCCACGTCGGCGTGGAGTTGACTTTATATAGTGTAGTGAGCCACCAAGCCTGAATCGTGGCGAGCGGACGTGGATTACTTTACATGTATTCCGCATGCGCTCGCCACACTATATAAAATCAACTCCACGCTGACATGGATAGTGGGGGTATGAAAAGGTCGGGAGGACGCGTATTGCGTACCCCCGCGGGGCTCGCTGCGCTCGCCACGATTCGGGGTGACGTGGATAGTGGTAGTGTTTTACCATAACTACTGAGATCGCACGCCACAAAAAAAGGGTGATGTGCGATATGATTTCAGTCAGGGTGCAGTGAATAAATTAACTAAATGAACTACTGACATCGCATCTCACATTGCATCACAAGGCACAAAAGGGCCATGCGATGTGCGATGCGATTTCACTACGCTACCATACGTATGCTGATTGGGCACCCTGCTAGGAAACAAGTACCAAAATCTTTAAACCTGCATCTTGGTGGACTATTTTCGCATTGGAATCTCTTCGGTCCGTGCTGTTAAGCATAGAATCGGGATAATTTCTGGCATCAATGGACATCCAAGATGCTTATTTACATGTGCCTATCTTCAAGAAACATGAGTCTTTGCTAAGGTTTGCGTTAGGGGAGACCCATTTGCAGATCCATTCTCTACCTTTTGGTTTGGCCACAGCGCCGAGTGTCTTCACAAAAGTGATGGCTATCATGGCAGCGGCCCTCAGGCGGAAAGAGTAATTATCCCTTACCTGGACGACCTCTTGTTGAAAGCGGAATCAGCAGAAATGTTACAGGAACATTTGTCCATTGCCACAAAGTTCTTTCAGGACAAGGGCTGGTTGTTGAACCACCCGAAGTCTCATTTGACACCCACACAGAGACTCCAGTTTCTGGGGGTGATTTTGGACACACTCTTACATCGAGAGTTTCTACCGGAACCCAAGGCAGTGGACATTCGTAACTTGGTACTGTTAATCCTGCAGTCCCCAAACCCGACAGTTTGGCAGGGTGTAAAACTGCTCTGCAAGATGGTGGCAACCTTTGAAACGCTGCAGTTTTCAAGGTTTCATTAGAGGATTTTTCAGTGGAGCATTCTCTCATTGTTGGTCAGGGAATTCAAAGACCACGAAGCAAGGAAAGTTTTTACTGTCTCTGGAGACAAGGGAGTGCTTGATCTGGTGGATGGATCTGGAGACCCTGCAGTTGGGGTGTTCCTTTCGCTCGTGGGAGCGGCTGGTTGTCACAACCGACACCAGTCTCAGGGGCTGGGGGGGGGGGGGGGCGGTTGTCCTACATCGGAGGTCGCAGGGTCTGTGGTCCACGGAGGAATCCAGACTGACAATCAACATATTGGAACTATGTGCGGTTTGGAACACCATTCTACCAATGGAGGATATCCTGAAGGGTTCACCGGTGCGTGTACAGTCGGACAGTGCCACTGCTGTGGCTTACCTAAACCATCAGGGCAGGACTCGCAGCAGGATGGCAATGCTGGAGGTCTCGAAGATTCTCAGGTGGGCAGAGGTGAACATTCCTGCTCTGTCGGGTGTGTTCATTCCGGGGAATATAGAAGCAGATTTCCTCAGCAAGGAGGAACTGCTGGAGGGGTAGTCGGCACTTCATCAGGAAGTCTTTCAGGAGATAGTAACTAGCAGGGGGCTCCCAGAAATAGACCTGATGGCGTTAAGGAATAACTGTCAGGTTCCCAGGTTCTGCTCTCGGACAAGGAATCCGACCACTTGGGCAGTGGATGCCATGACATTTCATCCTGGCTTATGTATTCCGTTCCCCATGATTCTGCGGGTACTGAAGAGAGTGAGGTCCCAGAACGTGCAGACCATTCTGATTGCACCTGACTGGCCCAGGAGGTTGTGGTATTCAGACATACTGCGGTTGTCGACGGAATCTTGGCGCCTTCCTCTTTGACCGGACTTACTAAATCAATGGCCATTTCTACACATGGACCTAGCTCGTCTAAATTTGATGGCTTGGCTTATGAAACCTCCTTATTAACGAAGAGGGGGTTTTCGGAAGCTGTCATCTAGACTATGCTCAGGGCTTGCAAACCGGTGTCCGCAGCAAATTACCATCGGGTCCATAAGATCTATATCAAGTGGTGTGAGCGTCAGAGAGTGCACACATCTAGGTTCAAGGTATCCAGACTGTTGGTATTGGAGAAAACTGTATACTGGAGAATAACTAGGAACTGGACCAGGGCTAAAGAACTGTATATTGGAAAATAACCAGAAAACCAGAGTTGATTCTAGGGAACCAAAATGAGTAAATCCTGTACTTGAAACAAATCACCTCCACTAGGATGCAAATAAGGAATGCCTACTTTGCAATAAACTGTAAAATGCCTTAAGGGCAATACTGAATCTGTAGGGACAAATTAAGAGCACACAGGCTTGGATGCTGGGAACAGGAGTGATTGGTTCCCTGGTACAGTAGCTACCTGATTGCGTCTCTACTGCAGACTAGTGGCTGGATCTGGTTGCGGCTAGCAGGCCAACAGCGGTAAGTGGCCAGAAAGCGAAGCAGACGAACAGCAGATCTTCCATGCAGGTAATCCAGAAAGCCTCTAGGAAGCCAGGTGGTTACTTGGAACTGTTTAGCAGCTTGGAACCAAATGGAGACAAAGTATGTTGCGCAGACTGTACCATACTTTATTTGTTTGACAAGAATGGAAGTCAGAACAATTTTCCTTTTGTTCACAGATGTGTCCATGCACATCTAGCTTTAAATAGCTTTTTTATTGGCAGGGGTTTTTTTTGCAAATTTTCCATTAATATGGATTTTATTCACAAAACAGACTGAGGCTTTATAGCATATGAAAATACTACATTACATTTTTTGTGGCAAAACACTAACAATTTTTTTTTTATGCAGATACAGTTGTAGTCACACACAATATAGGCATGCTAAATATAATTTTAGTCAGCAGAAGCTGTTTGTGTGCCCTATTTACTAATGAAGAGCATGTGGAGGATAGATATGTTTGGACACATCTGCACTAGGGGTAGCCTTTATGGATGAGAGTTTCAAGACCTTTCAGGGAAGAATCCTATTTGTAAAGTTTTCATGATAGCATACTTTTACCTTGAAAGCTTAAAATAGTTTATTGTATTCAGTTGACCCAGGTCCAACTGCAACAGGTTATAGCTTAGGGCCTAGCTTAAAAATTGGCCGCTAATCAGCAACTTTGCAATTAATCTGAATATTGAACAGCTGTGCATGCGCGTCAGCTGCTTGGCACCTGCCATGCAACATTTAACTACACATTTCCTGACCGCTATGTGGTGACATTTTATTCATAGTAACAGTTTGACAAGAAGTTTGGGGGTGGAAGCCTGCCGTTCTCTGGGTCAGTTTAAAAAACCAAAGGAGGGTCTGTTATTTTATTGATAACTTCCACCCTGTCTCAGTTTCAGATTAGTGAAATGTCAGACTTACCCACATTTGCACGCAGAAAAAAAAACTTTGAAATTTTTCTCAACCTTCTTTTTCTGTCTAGGTGGCGGCTTTCTCCTCGCAGTCCACTGCGACTTCTCAGTTTAGCGGTCAGGTATGAATCGGGTCTTAGAGAGGTAAAGATGAGCACTTAAATGTTGCTCAGCAATTTGTAGCAAGATGCCAATTCAGTAGGCTGCAAAGTTTAAGACTGCAATCTAAAAAGTTGCTGCTTTCTGGTGGACGATAGGCCAGGCAAAGGAAGACAAGTCGTCTAACGAATTTGAAAAGTATTGAACTAGTATGGCGCCAACATGAATGTCGGATCAGGATTGTTCTAGATGCACTCCAGGCCATTGTCATACTGACATGTTGAGGGAAGGATGACCTTGCTGGTGAAGTACGTTTGATCTACTTCTCTGTTGGAAATGGAGAAAGCTTAAAACTTGATAAACTTTTTATTTTCCTTTTTAATTAGTTTAGGGCAAAAGACTAGCTTGTTCTCCATGTGTTTTATATGTTTATTAAAAATGTATTTCCCTTTTATTCTAACTGTGCAGGTTTCCTGGTCATTTGCTATATGATGTATATACTGTGTTAATTTTCTATATTTATGAATGCAAGGTAATAGTTGTCTGCTCGTTAAATGTATTCCCCATATTAATTAACTTATACTAGTTTGTCGTAATAGAATTGACAACAGAATTGAAAGGTTTCTGGCAGCAGTTATATCTGTAATATATATGGGTTGGTTGTAGTGCCTGTTGACTTGCTAGACGAAGTGAGACATCTGTCTCCTGTGAGCTGATTCTGTAATGCAGAACCCGTAGAGATCCACACGAGACGTCATCTTTACACCAGGAATGATTTCAAATTTAAGCCTTCGCAATATTCAGCCAGCCACCAAGTGCTTTGGAATTATAAAAACATTAACATGTAATGCACCCTTTCCTTGGGAGCCGATGCCTTGTGACTGGAATGTGAATGTTATTCTTGAAGACTTCAAAGTAGCCAGTGCGGAAGAAACCTTCATTGAAGTAGAAAGCAAGTAGAAAAAAAAAGTTTGAATGACAGAGGACATGTTTCTGACAAAGCATTTGACTCTGAATAGTAATTGTTCCTTCCAGGTTAAGTGAAGTGAGACCGTGTGTTGGATATTAATTAAATTCTGCAGCTATGCAATGAGTTTCACTGCAGAGAACTTCATCAACCCAGGGAATTTAAACTGAACGTTTCTTATTGCTGAGAATCGCTTCTGTATTTGTTTTTATTTGTAGCTCCTACAACTCTGTGTAGACCCAGAAAATTGCAGGTTACCACCACTAAACGCCAGCCTCAGTCAGTCAAACTGCAAGGGGATTACGTTTTACGATCCATAAGCATTTTCTGTCACTAATTCTTCTTGTGCAATGTAATAATCACTTGATTTGCTAATTCTCTATATAAAGTTTGCCCCTTTTGTTTGCATAGTTAAAATGGTATTTAACTATTGTACCTTAAGAGCTTGGACCACTCCAGCTTGACAGCCCCTTTGAGCACACATATCTTGAGCGCTGACCTATCTTGAGCGCTAAATATTATAGTTAAAAAATATATAGTTTTATGGTAATATTCATCACATAGGCTATGGGGAAAAGATCGAATGGGTACAAATGCACCCTTCATACCCATTTGATTGTATTTGCAGTCGGGACACCAGCAGACGGCAAATTTACAAAGAGCCAAAAACGGCATAGTTGGCGTTTTTATGAACAGAAAGCTCAGCCGAATTTGGTCTTACGAATGAATGGACCACCGATAGAACTCTGCCACAAATGGCCATAGAGTTCTTTCAAATCATCTCGTTTACAATCATTCGTATGGCCGAATTCAGTCGCGAATTCAGCTCAAAATACGCATGCAAATTGCGACACATTTTCCATCGATATTTGATAAAGCATGTATGGATCACCTCAGGCATTGTGTTCCCTCTATGGATACTTTGCCATGCACCCTCCAGTATCTCTGAGATGCATTGCAGTCAGCATGTGCCAGCCTACCTGCACCTTATGGAGTCACTCATGCCGACTAGCTCCTATACATGCTGTAAAAGGCAATTACTCTGTCTATTAGTCGGTAGCTATAATAATATAACTCAACTGTGTAATATCCCTATCTTCTAAAGAGAGTTGTGATGTGTTTTTACTTTACAATGGAAAGGATTCAGTGTTCATTCACTACTATTGTCTTCTGTGTTGCCGAGCTCACCAGTATGTTCTAATACCAGACTTTCTGTCTGCTTATTTGATGAAGAAATAACAAAGCAATATCCCACACATATTCAAGAAACCGCTTTTGAGTAAATTGTTCAATTACTTTTGGGCTCTTGAAAAGATGAGGCTACACATTAAACTTCTGTAATTCATAGACCCTCCCTTCAATTTAAATGTGAATACCAATTTAAAGCAAGTATAAGTTTGCACTAAAACCATATTCATTGTATAACTTAAATATATTTTGGTAAACAGCTAAAAGTGCAAAAATTGGGTCAGTCGCTAAATATTGACCATTTGCCTCCGTGTATACATGTCTATACTTTCTGAAAGTCGTTTACTCTGGAAATAAATGACAATTGTGTTCAACATAGTTTAAGCCATTCAGTCGCCTATAACGTTTGCATGGTGATGCTTTTTATTGGTCTGTGAAGCAACAGAACTGTCAAACGCAACAGAAATAACATTGCCAGTAGTTCACCCTGTAGAGCTCAGTGGCTTTAGCTTAGAACTTTCAAAGGATGCCACATTTCCTACAAGTCAGTAGGATACTTTTCTGCCCCTCTAAATCTTCCCCACTCAATTGTTATTGTGAAGTGGAAACATAGGAAAAGCAACGATTCAGCCACGAAGCATAGATAGTAACATAGTAGTTGAGGTTGAAAAATGACTTTGGTCCATTACGTTCAGCCTTTATACAGGACCCATTAGGTTGTACTAGATGTGATATCCCCATTTCCGTTTTACCCTTTGTTCCTGCTATGGTTAAGTTTTACCCCTAAAGGTATTTTTCCAAAAAATGTTTGTTGTCCAACCCTGTACTACAGTAAATGTGTTCATTGTGTCTGCCATCACCAGCTTTTCTGGAATAGAGTTCCATACCTTTACTGCCCTGAATTTTAAAAAAAGTCTTTCCTGCTGAGGGTACAAAATCTTCTCTCCTCTAGTCTGAACGCATGCCCACGTGTCCTATATTCTGACCTTAAAGAGGTTAGCTGATAGTTCAGAATATATTGCCCAATGATATGTTTGCACGTTAAGCGTGTCATCCCTTAAACATCTCTTTCCAAATGTAAACATTCCTATTTTGACTTGTCTGCCTTGATAGCTTAAGAACTCCATCCCTTTTATTAGCTTGGTTGCCCTTCTCTGGACTTTTTCCAGTTCCATAATCTTCTTTTTGTAATGTGAATTGCACTCCAAATTCTAGGTAAGGTCTAACCAGTGCCTTGTAGAGTGGCATAATTACATTGTCTTCCCTTGTTTCCATGTCCCTTTTTATACAGACTAGTATCCTGTTGGCCTTAGTGGCTGTGCCATGACAGTGAACACTGCACCCAGGTTTGTTATCAATTTGGACTCCTAGGTCATTTTCCATATCTAATTTGCCCAATTCTACTCCTTTTAGTTTATAAGTTTCACACTGGTTATGTCTTCTGAGATGAATAACCTTACATTTATCTACATTAAAACTCATTTTCAATGGATCAGTCCCTTCATCAAGTTTATCTAAGTCACTCTGCGGAATGGAGACATCATTGACTGTTATAACCACCCTGCACAGTTTTTTGTCATCCGCAAACATAGGGACTTATCGGGGATGGGGAACCTTCAGCCCTCCAGCCTTGTTAAACTACACATCCCAGCATGCCAGTTTTGCTATGTGGCCATGCTAAAACTGTTGCAGGGGGTGCTGGGACGTGTAGTTCAACAACAGCTGGATGGCCGAAGGTCCCCATCCCTGTTTTATGTCATTAATGAACATGTTTAATAGAAGAGGCCCTAACACCGAATCCTGTGGTACTCTACTAAGTACTGGTATCCAACTTGAAAATGCACCATTTACCACCACCCTCTGCTCTCTATTGTGCAGCCAGTTTCTTACTCGGCTACAAATTGTAACCCCAGTCCCAAATTCTTCATTTATTTTTTTAGCCTTTGCAGAATCCAGGAAGACCACATTTACAGCAGTGCCAATGTCTAGCTTTGTGCTAACTTCCTCATAAAACTTATTAGGTTAGTTTGGCATATACGATTCTTTACAAAACCATTACCACTGATTCTATTATTCATCTCTAGGTATTCCAGGATACCATCTCTTAAAATTCAGTCAAATAATTTTCCCACAATCAACGTTAAATTCAGAAGACTAAAATTTGCTGGGTCGTCTTTTTCCCTTTTTAAATAGCGGTACTATTTACGGAATTCTCCAGTCCTTTGTCACTATTCTAGACAACTAGTTTAGTAGTACAATTTAAACATGCTTGGGATAAGCATATTGATATCCTTACAAAAAAATAAGGATCAAATATGGTTTGAGGTAACATGTTTAAAAAAGGGGCAGACTAGATGGGCCAAGTGGTTCTTATCTGCCGTCAAATTCTATGTTTGTATGTTTCTATGTTTCAAATAAGATTTATCAAAAATGTACTGCAGAGGATTTGCTTATCCTCATATAGTTCCATCAGTGCCCTTGGATGAATTTCATCAGGACCTGGTGATTTGTAAGTTTTTGTTTTGCCAAGCCTATTGAGGATCTCATCTGAGGTGAATTCTATGTTTACTTCTAGCAGGCTCATGCCTTTTGAGGTTCCTGTAGATTCCACTGAATGGTCTACCCTAGTAAAAACAAATGAGAAAAAATAATTTAATTGTCCTGCTTTATCCTTATCCTCAATATTGCTACTTCCATTAGCATTTCTTAACAAGCTTACAGTATGTTCTCTTTTTTTTAACTTTTTGGGAGTTTTGTTTGTTTTGTTTCCCTTTTGACTGCTTTGATTTCCTTTTTACAAATTTGATTTACTCTTTTGTACTTTGTACATGCCACTGATAGCCTTATATAGTTTAAAAACTCTCCTATTGTTTATTGCTTCCCTTACTTTCTTGTCTATGATGGGTTTTTCTTGCTGATTAGTTAATGTATCTAAATGTTTTTTTTTAAATCTTCCCACATTTCCTCTGTGTTTCCCCTCAAATAGAACATCCCACTCTATGGGGGGGGTATTTAATCCCTGGTCCCCACTGTCAGTGCGTCCCAACAGTGGGGACCTTGGCCCACTTTTGGCCTACTCACCTGTTTATCGCAGGTGTCCTTCCTGCCGATTGGTGAAAAGGGTGTGTGTCCGCGAAAAAGAGTGTAAATTGTCGAGATCCATCCGTGATCTTGACAATCCAAGGCAGTTACCAGCAAAACGGGCCCCAACAGCTTTTAAATTCAGGTCTGTTCTGAGGAGATAAGTCTTTACTGCTGTTGGGAAAGACAGCATTGAATAGGCGCCCAACACTATTTCCCCCATCGGAAATAGCAGCGGGGACTGAATACCACCTATTTCTTTTATATATTCTCTAAACTAATCAAAGTTGTCTTTCCTGAAATTAAGTATTTTAGATAGTTCATTATATTGTTTACAAATTTAATTGCAAGTGTAACCATGTTGTAGTTACTGTTTTCCAAATGTTTTATTACATACTGTTTTCCAAATGTTTTATTACATAAGTATTTGATATCAAGTCCACATTATTTGTTAACACGAAGTCCAATATGGTCCCTTTTATGAGTAGGTGCTTCTACCAACTGTGTAATAAATTTGTCCTTCAGTACATTAAGTTACCCCCCACTTTTAGTTAACGTGCTCTCATTAGCCCAGTCTATGTCTGGGTAGTTAAAATCCCCCCAAATTAGTACCTGCTCCTGTTCTGCTGATATTTTAATTTGTTCTAAAAGAATGGCTTCATCTCTTTCTTTAATGTTAGGTAGTATGTAGCGTTCCAGCATCTAGTGGAGACTGTTATAGCGCAAAACTGTGATAATATTATAATAATACTTATGACTGTGGAATGATATGGGTGTGCTATGATGTGCAAATACTTTCCCCAAAGTAATATATTTTTTATCAGTCTGAAGGCCCCCATACACTATGCGATTTGAGCATGATTTCACATGATTTGGATGAATCAAGCCGACTTGATACGCTGTCCCGCACACATCGGATCAGAGTTGGGGGGGTCGGATGGGCTACACTTAAGATTTGCTAAATTTTTTGTGTGCAGTCCGGAGCCGGGCGGGGGATGCCGGTTACCAAAGATCCGGATAGAGGCAGCAAAGGGGGTGGCAGAGGGAACCAGGCAGGGGAATCTGCTGCCAGGCAGCGCCATTTGGAGCACTTAAAAAACAAAAAAAAAGCCTAAACAAATGAATAGGAAGCCACTGATTGGCTGAGACCTCTCTCAGCCAATTGGTCCATTGCCATTCCCTGGTCCCCTTGCTGGCGTCCGCCACCCCCTGCTCCCTCCGCCTGCAGCTCCCCGGGAGTTGCATGTGATAAATCGCATGCGATTTATCACATGCAAAACTTGGTACATGAAGTGCCTAATCGCGTGTGACCCCTCCCGGGAGCTGCCGGGACAATCAGGTCTGACTTGTCCTTAGGACAAAGTCGGACTAATGTATTGGGGCCTTTAGATCACTAGAGTGCTAAATAGTGTGACAGTTAAGCGCTTTGTCATTGTGCCAGATAGTAATAATATTGTATGAAACATCCACTCTGTTTAACATTAATTTATAAACTGTATTATTAGGAAGGAAACAATTTGAGTCGCATCCTATTTTCAAGAATGTTTGAGACTTCAAAACCAACTGTAAAATGTTTACAGATAGATGGTATTAAACGTTACAATCATAATCTTTAGAGCATTGCATAAAGGGGCGATTTCAGCTCCCTTTCTAAGCAATCTGACTAGATCACTTAGAAATTGAGCACTGATCGCTCCTTTTGTCCCGCGCGTCGCTATAGCCCGCAGGGAAAGCCAGTGCTTGCACTGGCTTTCCCTTGATCGGGGGGCTTTGCCTTTTAAAAATAGGCAAAGCGCTCAGCACATCGCTTAGCTAAAATACTCAAGGTGAAAATTCAACTATATGTATGTATCCGTGATAGAATCACGTTTAATGCATATCAAGTGGAGCATTTGATATGTAAAATAGTATCAACAAAGTAATTTTATTGGTAATTCCACAACTGTGTTTGACTCGTGCAGTTGTTCAGTAGTTGCCAGGTCCCTTGAATGCAGACATTGTACAATTTATCAAAAATCATCAATACTGGTTTGATGCCTTTGTATCAGCATTACTGTAAGGCTTAGCTGTACTGAACATAAGCATGTGCTGGGCTTTTTATGCATTCTGTTCACTACATGAAGGAGAACTCTGCTGAAATTCAACAGGCCCTGGGGAAAGAATTTCAGAGAAGTAAATTCAGATGCATAATGGCTAAAAGCAAGGAGGCTTTATATTACTTCAGCCTGTCTATTGAGAATTGCATTAAGGCAATGCTAATCTACGAATACCAAATAACACTGCTCCTTGTGTTTTATGTGGGTTCAGTAATTGTATTTTGTAAAATAGATAACGGAAAATAAATAAGGAAGTAGGGAGGTTTCAGGCCTTAAGTTCATAGGCTTGTTTCAAATGTACATGTAGTTATTTATTCATGTATGGCATGTATTATTTTGCAAGTAATTATTGGTGTCAAAGCTGTATGTCTGTATAGTTGACTTTATCTAAATATTAACATACATCATAGTCTAAAATAAATAATTATCAAACTGAATTGAACTGATCTTTGCAATGCAGTGGCTGGTATTGGCAAATCTCACACTCAGGTTTGGATGTAGTCCTAAAACACACCCTCTTCTTAAAGAGTGAGTCCGTCCGAATGCAGAGGACCTGTGGGCGTTTCTTCTTACAATGTCCGCACAGCGTGGCGTGCGGTCCGCTCTGAAAGAATTCGGAAAGTTCCGCACCAACCAGAATAACCTCCTCAGTCTGGAGCCGTCGATTTAGATTCTCCGGAAAAACCTTAACCATATGATGTTTGTATTTAATATTTATTTATTAACAGTTTCTTATATAGCGCATACATATTCCGCAGCACTTTACAGAGTATAGTTGAACATTCACATCAGCTCCTGCCGCAGTGGAGCTTACAATCTATATATGTTTTTCCATATTTCCTCATTTTACTCCAACACTCCAAAAACATACTGATGGTTTTATCTGGTCAGAAAATCATTGAAGGTGCCCATGAGCGATGCTATGAATATCACTGGCTGATAAATCACTAGGTATATATACACTGAGCGATTTTCTGGCTTTGCTGTCCCAGACATTCCTTTATCGATTCATTAATTCCTCCTTAAGCACCTAGGAAACAACGTTTTTTTTTTTTTTTGGTACTTGTGTATTATCACGGTGCCCCCGATTTCCATCGCAGGGCATTGTACAACCACAAAATCGCGTTGCATCGCATGCCATGCCATATGATCGCATGTGATGCGATGAGACGCGATTATACCCGGTTTTTAATTGTACAGGCACCCAAATGCCTGATTCCTATGTTAATTGCCCCCCCAGACCTGATTTTACATTGTACACCCACCCTGATGGGTAATGACTATGTTCAAATGCCCCTCCCCATTGTTAATGCCACCCCACTATCAACGCCAACCCGAAGCATGGCGAGTGCAGCGAGCCCGCGAGGGGTGGCGGTACGCGTCCTCCGACCTTTTCATAACCCCACTATCCACGTCGGCGTGGAGTTGATTTTATATAGTGTGGCGAGCACAGCGAGCCACCGTGCCCGAAGCGTGGCGAGCGCACGCATAATTCTTGTGAAGTAATGCGCATCCCCTCGCGGGGTTTGCCGCGCTCGGCACGCTTCGGGCTTGCTGCACTCGCCACACTATATAAAATTAATTCCACGCAGACGTGGATAGTGGGGGTATGAAAAGGTCGGAGGACGCGTACCGCCGCCCCTCACGGGCTCGCTGCACTCGCCACGCTTCGGGTTGGCGTTGATAGTGGGGTGGTATTAACAATGGGGGGGGCATTTAACATTGTCATTACTAGAGACCGGACTATATGCAATATAAAAAGCTTGAAATATGCATGCAAATATGCATGAAAAATACTTAAAATATGCATGAAAAGTGTTAAAATATGCTACATTAAATATTGGAAAAAAAAAGTCATTTTTAACTTATTTATTTAAAAATCCGCATCCTATTAGTTGCAAATAAACCTCAAAAATAGGCCCACAGCATCTGCAGATGTCTAGTGCTGTACACAGGATTTTTTTTCTTTCAGGCTGCTACAGCAGACTGCAGCGTCCTAGGCTCTTCTGTTATCAACTACACAGACCCTCATCTCCAGCGCAGATGGATCAAATGTCAGCATAGCATGTGAAAGCGGCGCAGTGGAAGGCTTTCTCCCTGCACCGCATACTCACTGTGACCCGGAGTTTCCTACACGCGCGTGATTTCTCAATCCTTCCACCCACCTCCTCTACTGCAGAAGTCTCTCTCTTGGCGCAAAGTCCCAGGCCAGGGGCAGGCAGAGGTTCAGGAGCTTTGTGGCATAACCCGCTCCGACTGACTTGTATTAAAATAGATTGGCAGCCTAGAGCAATGTCCCCCACACTGCTCACATATTGGCCCGGCCTGCACACTCTACCACTATCTGGCCAGCAGGAGGGCAAATCAGTGCTGTGATTCGTGGGTGGAAAGGTGGTGGGTCCTAAAATATGCACCATTACTAGATTTTGGGTAAAATATGCAATAACAAGTGAGAATGGGCAAAATATGCGAATTCATATGCAAATATGCAAATGCATATAATCCTGTCTCTAGTCATTACCCATCAGGGTGGGGATACAATTAAAAATCGGGTTTGGGTGGGCATTTAACATTGAAATTGCGTCGCATCGCATGCCATTATAATGGCATGCAACGCGATATTAAAATTGAACACTCATCCCGGGAAAAGCCTCAAAACGGGTCCATCGCATGCCATCGCATACCTTAATTAGTGGTATGCGATGCGACGGGTGCCGTGATAATACACAAGTACCGTTTTTTTTAATCTCCGTTCATTGGAAATATTTCAATGTCCCCTCTACAGTATGTCAGAGTGGTTGCATGGACTTCTAGATGTCTGTAAATTATATCTTTGAGCCACCATCCGTTTTCGGAAAATTACCTCATTGCTCAGCTGTTGTATATTCAAGGCAGCTACAGTACCTCATATAGGGCCTTATTCTGATCGGTGCGGATATTCCCGCATGCGGACAGACCGCCGATGTTGATCGTCTGCGCATGTGCAGAGGTCACTCTGCGCATGTGCAGGCGATTTCGCCGCACGGATTCTTTACACGCCGCACAGGGGGCGTAGAGGGGCGTGAGGGGCTACTTAGCCTCATTACCCTATGCATACGCCCCGCGTTTCATGGGCGTTCCCATGCAAACGCGGGGCGTATGCATGGTAATGAGGCCGTGACGCGTGGGTACGGGGCGGGCATCTGACATCGCCGGATGTCAGCTGCCCGCCCCCATACATGATTTCACACGGACAAGTGTCCGTGTGGTCTTGTGTTGCGGGACCTGGTGGAGCGTGCGGCCCTGCATTCGATGTTCGGCGACCATCGAATGCAGGGGCTGCTCCCAAGACGGAGGAGGCGTATCCCCGTCCAATTTCATGCGGATCGCCACATATCCGCGTACGGACGGCAGGTGCCGATCCGTATGGAAGGCGGGGATTCGCCTGCACGGTTGCGGCCGCATATTCTGATCGGGCCGCACCGATCAGAATAAGGCCCATACTGCGTTAGTTGCCTCTCTGTTTATCTAACATGCTTCTTATCCCCATTATTCTGGTTTCCTATAAGTTTTATCAGCCTGAACCTTTCCCCATACTACTTCTTACTTTGACCCTTGTGAGATTGATGTTTTGGAGTGTCACTAAATTGGTTCCTACATGTGTCAATTCACAAGCCCGTTTTCTGCTGGGAAGGTAAATATCTGTTATAGTATCGTATAAAAAAAGGTTTAGTGTTCAAATATACAGTATTTAATATAAGAATCACTGCTAGGAAATGTCAAAACAAGTCATGGAAACTACAGCTGCTGTTACATTGATCCTTTTATTGCTGGATGTCATTACCAAAATTACATGGACTTAGGTCAGTATTATTTGGAGCCTTTTGTGTTCACTACAGAAGTGTTGTCATACCTCTAGCCCCAATACGCCATGCAGTGGGGAATGCCTAGTGCATGTAAGCTGACCGATACTTCACAACTCTCTTAGCGCCTTTTATTTTTTGCTGAAAATGCGTCTACTACTGTTTATCGCTACTTACATGTAGGAACAGTGCCCTGAACCTCATACCATGATTCTAAATAAGAAGGGATTCTCTAAGTATATTTCCACTCTTTTCAGTGGGGTTGTCCTGAATAACCTGAGACTCTAATGAAGAGCAATTGCTGGTTGTCTTGGGAAATACCCTAGGGCCACCTGGAACCCTGTCACTGATCTGAGGAATTCATACTGATGCAAATTTCACTATAGAGCTTGTCAGGGGTGACCTGGTGCCAGGGAATGTACTAATGCCAGCCCCAATTTACGGCATGTCTAACAAGCAGCAATGAATTTAATTTGAAAGACATTTACATCTACTCGTTAGTACTTCTAACTTCAAAAGCAAATTAATTAGCTGGATCCTTTATTATAAGTGCTAATCAGGTTATAGTAAATGCTATAGTAAACGAAGAAAGTAAAGTTTGGCAACTTATGAAAGATATTTAGAAGTCATCATTATGCCATTTGTGTTGGGATAAAGTCATGCCACTCTTTCATCTTCAACTTTGTAAATTTAGCATTTAACAAAGTTCCAGACATTCTCCCGGTCTCATCCAGGAAGGTTATAAAACTGCACGAATGTTATAATGAGCTCTTTCTCTGAGAGTATTATCCAAAGAGACACTAGTTCTATCATCAAGCCAGTGTGTAAAGAGAACGTTATTATGAAGTATTTTACCTGGGTCCCTCTCCCTTAATGTGTGCGCAGAAAGGAGACAGGGGACAACTGAGAATAGAATATATATATGGAGATTATTAATTTGCAATTCATGAAAAGAACTTGTAATACCTTCCTTCATCCCTCTGTTTGCCCTCTCATTTGATGCTGTCGCTTCAGAATATCACATTCATTCATAATGGAAAGATACGCTGTTTTAGAAACCAGAATTGATTCTAAAAAGACAAGTAATTGTGTTTGAAACCATCTGTAAAATAGAACTTAAATGTCATAGCAGATTTTGTGTGAAAAGAGCAGTCTTAGTAACTCACCGGCCCCCTTGAAACCGCAGACTTCAGAGAAAGTGGGGAGGAGATCAAAGAGCTGTCATGCACATCACAAATAGGCAGAATATATGTGTACAGCAGCAAATGCGGCAAACAAAGTACCTTGTCTGTTTTCATAACTAGCAATCTCCACCATTAAGTTGTTTGTTTGCACTTTCCCATTGATTTAATTGTGTTAATTAGTGTATCATTTCAGTTGCTATGGATGATTGAATGAGCCGGCATGGGTAAAAATAGATGCCTACAGTATATCAAATGATTTTTTTTATACTTTATTTCTAATTCTGAAGAATTTTAACATAGATTCAGAAGAAACCTGTGTATTTAGAATTTTTTTTAGGAATGAAAAGAGTTGAAAAAAAGGACATGACCAAGGCGTGCCCTCACTGAGGCAGGACCAAGTCTCTGTGTGACCCTAGATGAACCCATTCTCGGTATAAATTGAAAAATAATAATAATATTTATAAGATTTAAAAGAAACAACTAGAAGTGAAGTAACTTGGCTTTGGAAATGAGATCTGCCTGCCTTATTATTTATATTGTAATTATATTATACAGTCTATTTCTCAAAGACTTTGTATTTTTGGCTTTGGTAAATGTCTTCTTCTGTCAGTCGAGGGCTGTAAAGGTTCATTGTACTCAGCAGTCATTTTTCACAGATAGGCGGCTGAGTGATTCCAAAAAAATGTATTACAGTCTTTCTGGCAATGTACGAAACCAATCTGATTTTGGGACTGTATATTTGATTTATGTTGTTAGAAAGCAAGGTGGTGGGGATTTCCAAGTAAAACTCAAGCAGCATTTAGGATCAGACGTGCCAAAGTGACCCTGGCTGCTGCTTTATCTATCTGTAAAATGGAGCTCTAGTTTTATCATCCATATCATTTTGTAATTTCTTTGTTGATGCAATACAGGCAGTAGTGTCCAATTCACAATTGCAGGACTTTCTTCGGGCAGCACCCACTTTATGGAATGCCCTGCCGCGCACATTAAGGGGGATATTCAATCCCTGCCGCTATTTCCGATCGAGGAAATAGCGGCAGGCGCCTATTCAATGCTGTCTTGTATAACAGCTTTGAAGAGGCAGATTGACAGAATGGGCCCGACTTTGAAAGCTGCAGGGCCCATTTTGTCGATCACGGCCGTTTAATTGACGCATTCACGGCTGAATCTCTCCAATCCAAGTCCGTTTACGCAGATACGCACCCTTTTTGACGATCGCAAAGCGGGACATTGAATCCCACCTGCCTATATGCTGTTGAGCAAAATAATAACGGGCCAGGGTCACGGCTGTCTGAACAGATCGTCAGTCATCACCCGGGATTGAATACCCCCCCCAAGACTCTACACTAGCCTCTAAACCAGGCATTCCCAACCACGGTCCTCAAGGCACACCAAAATTGCCGTTTTTTTTAGATATCCAGGCTTGAGCACAGGTGACTTAATTAGTATCTGAGGGATTCTGATTAAACCATCTGTGCTGAAGCCTGGATATCACTAAAACCTGCACTGTTGGTGTGCCTTGAGGACCGTGGTTGGGAATGCCTGCTCTAAACTTTCAAGTGTTCCCTGAAAACTCCCCTTCAGGCAAGCTTATCATATTTCAAAACCCCCACATAACCTCCAGTAGCATTCATATCTAATGGCATGGGACTGCCATGCTATTGAATCCTATTCTTATGTATCCCTCCTATTAACCCTATAGATTGTAAGCTTGCGAGCAGGGCCCTCCTACCTCTATGATGGTTTATTACTACCCAGTTCGTTTTATTACTGTTTCCTATTGTATAGTGCAACAGAATACAGTATTCTGCTATATAAGAAACTGTAAATAAAAAAAAATGGTACTTGTGTAGTTTCACGGCGGCACTGCCCGCGGATCTCATCGTATGCATATCGCATGTGTTTTGCATGCGATGCGATTTAGCACACCCCCACTATCCACGTCAGCCCGAAGTGTGGCAAGCAGATGCGGTACGTGTCCTTTCGACCTGTTCATACCCCCACTATCCACGTCGGCATGGAGTTGATTTTATAAAGTGTGGTAAGCGCAGCGAGCCACCGAGCCCGAAGCACGGTGAACAAACGCGGAAAACTAGCCCGAAGCGTGGCGAGCTGACGCGAAATACACATCAAGTAATACACGTCAAGTAATCATGCGATTTGCATACGATGCAATCCGCGGGCAGTGCCACCGTAAATCTACACAAGTACCATAAAAATACCTGGCTCACTAAGCATCGATTTCTTAGCCAGTCCATTAGAATCACCCCCATAATGTCAATATTTTCCATATCAAAAGTCAGAATGTTAGTTAGGCTTCACTAAAGCAGGGAACACACCAGGTGAATAATCGTATAGTAATCAGAACGTTATATTGGCCACATCGCTCAGTGTGTACCGAGACCATGCGCTACCACGGGTCGCCATCCTGTTGGGTGAGCTACATGCCCGATGCGGCACACTTATCCTCTATCAATTCAGTAACTTACCCTCTCTACTATCTCCTTGGATAGCATGCATGTACTGTATCAAGCTTTTTGCAATACTGTACTGCATCAATACGGAACCCAAAGCGCTTTGCAAATCCTGTGTTTTTCGCCTTAACGAAAATAATATAATGTTTTTTATTTACAGAAAACCATTGACTGTGCCTCAGCCAGCATTGGGTCAGCACTAATTAGAGTGCTACACAATGAAAGATGACATACAGTAGATTCATGCCAAGCTTTTCCGCGGTATATAAAAATAAAAACAATCACAATAACCATTTCCCGGAAAGACCTGCTGAGCAGTTTACAATGGATATGTCCAATGTGTTCAATTATTGGTTCAGTGTCCTCTAAAAGCACAGAGATCACAAGTAACTACTGCCAGTGTGTGTCTCACAGAACAGAGGTCACATGTACCCACTGCTAGTGTAGGTTGTGTCTCACAGCACAAAGGTCACATGTACCTACTGCCAGTGTGTGTCCCACAGGACAGAGGTCACATGTACCTACTGCTAGTGTGTCTCACAGGACAGAGGTCACATTTACTGTACCTACTGCTTGTGTAGGTTGTGTCTCACAGCACAAAGGTCACATGTACCTACTGCCAGTGTGTGTCTCACAGGACAGAGGTCACACATACCTACTGCCAGTGTGTGTCTCAGAGGACAGGGGTCACATTTACTGTACCTACTGCTTGTGTAGGTTGTGTCACCTGTACCTATAGTATTACTTGTGTAAGTTGCATCTCACAGCACAAAGGTTACAAAGGTATCTACTTCTAGTGTAGGTTGCGTCTCACAATACAAAGGTTACAGGTACTTAATAGCAGTGCCTCTCACACATCAGTACCTACTCCCATCTTGTAATACTTGAGGTTCATATTAATAAGGTTTACTCTTTACTACAAGCTAACCACAGCAAAACCGTAACAATCATTAAACCCATGTTTATGTATAATTTCACATTCAGTTTTAAGACTGGGGGCTATTAGGGCTTTTAGTACTATTGATATAGTACTATTGATTTTTTCCTTACTTGCGTTTTGAACCCGTTCCATTATTCTGCCTACCATTTATTAGTAAAACAGCTAAGTACTTCATGAACATTATCAGAACCATCCGACCCCGACTCCGACTCCTCGTACTCCTGATGCTGACTCCTCGACTCCGACTCCTCTGTATTAATATGCGAATGTATTTGATACATTCCTTGAAGGAAAGAAAGGCAACATACATATTATTACTACAGAAACTAGAGGCTGGGAAGCCAACAGTCTACTGTATTGATCAGTTTAAGCCAGGCATGTCCAACATTGGCCCTCCAGATGTTTTGAAACTACACATCCCAGCATGCTTTGCAATAGTTTTAGCATTCTCTAATAGCAAAACTGTGGCAAAGCATGCTGGGATGTGTAGTTTCACAACATCTGGAGGGCCAACGTTGGACATGCCTGGTTTAAGCAAAGGACAAACACAATGAAAACAAAGTTTTATTAATTTTTTTATTAAATGGCTGGATAGTAGCAGTAGGCATAAACATCAGGAACAGGAACTTTACCAGTTCAAAGATAAAAACCACATTATTTGGTTGTTTTGGGAACAAAAGGAAAGGTTCAGAAGTGTGGAGCATGAGTTCCGCATGCTTTGTGACGACATCAAAAATCAATGAGCCACAATCTCCGCTGGTTTGCTTGCTCGTCACTGTTCAATTCATGGACACAAGGAACGATTTCTTTACCGAATCGTTACTGGCAACGAAAAATGGTGCCTGTACATCAATATGAACCAGCGTAAGGAATGGCTTAGCCAAGGTAAACAAACGACCCCGCGCATGAAACAAGATCTTCATCCGCGCAAAAAGATGTTGTGCGTATGGTGGGAGAGCTTGGTTGAATGAATTTTTAGAGTCTACACCAGGTGATTTCTGCCAACGAGGTATTAAAAACCTTATTGAACGTTGGAAATAAGTTGTAAACTACAAGGGGGAATACATTTATAAGTATTGGTGCTCCGAATTGTGCGTTGCGTGCCATATAGTGAAGCACATGAAAAGCATGCTTTTTCACGGTCACTTAACGTGTTCGTTTTGCGGTTACGTGAGGCACTGCATGCATTGGTCTTTATTCTTACAGTAGAGAAGTCATTAATTATAATTTTCAGAGTCGGAGTCGGTGCATTGTTTGCCGACTCCGACCCCAGGTACTGGAAATTGACTCAGACTCCAACTCAGACTCCACAGCCCTGATCAGAACAGTGGATTACTGTATCTCTGACCAGTAAAGGCCCATGTTCATAGATCTTGACACTTGACACCTTATGCTTAGATCAGCTGAATGCGATGCTGATTAATTTATGCTCCCTGCAGCACTTATGACTCTGACCATAGAGATGGATGGATCTGATTTTGTTCTATGTAAGGTCCTAGTAGTAGCACATTCTAAAGTATCCCTACATTTAAATGTACAAATACATTGTTCAGTGCCTGGTATTCTGCTGCTGTTTAATCAAGATCAGCTTTTCCCTCTGCACAGATACAGGTAGTAATTTCCCCCAACTTTATTTCTGCATCTGATGTCTGATGCAAAGCAAAAATCTGATATGTAATTGTGATTGGGGAATATCTAATCATTTCCACTAATTTTCCCCCATAAATATCGTTGGTTATTCATATTGATTTGCATGGAAGTTTATGCTAAACATCTACTCGCACCCTGTGCATGGGAACACATGCTGCAAGGGGGGCGGACAGCCCAGCATTCGCTGGTCAGGGTTTGGTGGACCAAATCAACAAGAATAACCCCCATAATCTCATTGCTGACCCGACAGCTTTTCAAAATGATTGCGATACTGATCACTGTACTTACAGGGCTAAAAAATGGCAGCAAAACGAGGAGCATTAGACCTACCATGCAGGGGTTAGAAGACCCCTTCCCACCCAGTCATCCTTCCCTATAGATATAACAATTTAACACCATCTTTTCAGAGCTTGTTAATTTGCTTCATGTTTCGTCCCCATAGAGAATTATAAAGATGGAATCTGCGTATTAAACAGGGTTTATCCTATATAATAGAAGGCAAATGCTGCTCCGGTGTTGTACTGTTCGGCCGCACATAGCCACGGGTGCTGCTGTTATTATGGAACCGATGTTTCAATATTTTGACAGGCTGAAAATGTATGCGCAGCATATAACTATTAACATATGCAACATATAACTATATTAGTTCAATCAATAGAGCAACAGAATATCCAGTAGCTTTGTTCTGAAACCAATGGTTATTACTGTACTGCTGTCTTCAGAATCCTTTGTAGAATTTAACATATTACTCTGGACATGTTGTATTTTTCATATCTGGCTACTGAGAAGTGGTCCAGCTTGTCTGTACTATTTTTGCTTTTATGGAGATGCTATGCAGCTGGGAATGGCCTGTGTTTTATCATTAACCTTGGACTTTGCCAGCATATCTGTGTTACCAGCTGTGATTGCAGAAAGTGTTCTCCCCAGGGAGTCTGTAGAAGCCCAGCTTTCCGTGGCCTAATAATTCCCTAGCAGAGTTCATTGCTCCAATTTTCACTTCTGCACTTTGGATTTTCCTGTGTGTGCCAGAACTGGAGCCCTTTAGCTGCGATCACACACACACACACACACACACACACATCCTGCTCATCATCTACATCTCCTAAATCAGCAGCAAAGAGGAGTCCTGTGAACATTCTCTGCCATGTCTGGTCTTGCCAACATACTGAACTGGAAGCAAAACATTTGCTAATAGCTACAACTCATCCTTTGCCCTGAATTCTTATTACCACCATTTCTCTTTTTTTTTTTAACTCCCTTCTGTTTCATCTATCTCCTCATCTATCAGTGTATATTAAGGGAGCCTTGTCCACCAATTTCTCAGTTTACTTTACTGCATTAAATGACTAATGGAACTTGACAATTTGGCTTTTGTTTTGCTGAAAGAAAAATGTCATGGGCTATTTATTGGGGTGTGGTATAATACCCCGACAGTCGGGATTCCAACAGTCAGTACTCTGACGTCGGAATCCCGACTGCACAGCGTGGGGAGCGCTCGCCACCTATTTTATTCTCCCTCTATGGGGGTTGTGGACCCCCACGAGGGAGCAGTCGGGATTACGACGTCGGCGTACTGACTGGCGGAATCCCGACTGTCGGGGAGCCGTCCGGCACCCATTTATTGTAATATCTGCATTGCCACGCTCCTATAAGTTTTGTGCTAAAACCGTATTTGGTGACTTTTTCCCCAGTAAATACCAGTGGGCGAGGCCTCACTTGGGAGAGGCAGGTGGGTGGGATAGGATTATCACTGTTCCACACGTCACTCTACAATCCCGCTATTTGCCTCATTGCACTGCAAATGGGCTAGAGCCATGGTGCCGTCATCATCAAGCGTCTGGTCTCTAGGGAAGTGAGCAGATCCAAAAGGGTTCTCTACTCTCTCGGGAATCCAGATGAGCTCTGCAGTATTTGTGAGCAGGCAGGTGTTTATAGAATCCATAACACAGTAGTCCTCCCTTCTCCCAATCATGCAGTACCAAAATGAAGTAATCCAGAAAGAAGGTAAATCATTTTATTATCAATGTATTACAAAGAAGATGTGTTTTACTGGTTTCATTTTAATGCTTAATTTTCATAAGTTTATGCTCAGTGGCATTCCCATAGTATAACCGTGTTGAGTGCTCCTAATTGTTACAGTCATGCTGTCATGCAAGGTGAAGAGGTCTGGTATACATCAAGGCCTTTACTGCTGCAGAATGCTGCCTTTTACACAATCGAGTACTATAGTGATACTAATAATCATTACCCTGAGAGCTTGGGGGAAATTAGTTGAAGTTGAACTGCATGGAGCTACGTCGTGGAAGAGGCAAAATTGTACATTCAGGGTATGTAAAATCGGGTTAAACTGGATAGAGAACAAAACATGGTCTAGTAGGAGAAGACATTTGTACCGCAGTTAATAATTTATTTGCCTGTAGATATAGCTAAATGTCTGCGTCCAGGGGACATATTCATCAAATGGAATTTGCAGCAGCACTTAACGCGTGTTTTATAAGCTGGTAAGAAATTTTCATAAATAAAGCTGACGACCAGACCCTGAGAGCTAAATTGTAAAATTGTGAGAGGGCAGCAATTAACAAATCAGATTTTGAAAGTGTACCATTATCACTGGTGTCCCACAGGGCTTAGCTTCTGAGTCATTGATTGTCACATTACATTATTGACTGTCTCGTACCTCAGTGTCCCTAACAACCGTTTCCAGCAACCTCCTATCTGAGATGCCACACCTCCTTCTTGGTAGCACCTTTAACTCAAAGGAGATTAGTAAACCTCAAATACCATTCAGCAGACCTATGAGGTACCACATTATTTAACACATTTGCTACATCAAACACCTCTCTTCTTCTAGCATATAATTTATTTATGACTTTATATAAAGTACAATATTACTGTCAGTGGTGAAGCCTCCGTAAGGACCTCAAGTTACTGACACCTAAATCGCACCTTGATTATTCTGAATAGCTTGAACATTTATATGTGATCTGTTTTTATCATAGAACTACCTGCCAACAGCACTACATAGATAGATATATAACTATTGCTATGCATTTATTAAAACTACTGCAAATGTGGTTATTGCCCATCGCAACCAGTCAGATGTCCACATTGAATATATGTATTTTAAACCCTTACGGTATGTACATAAGGTAGAATTTGCCATTCGATTTTGACTATATACTCAAAATTGAATCCGGATCGCATAGACATCGAATGGAGATCGAACATGTTTTTAACCTTTTGATCCCAATTCAATGCCGATGCACGCTCCTGTTCAGCACAAATCGAATAGCCAAATAGTGCAGCAATAACTATATAGTACAGATCTGTAGGTACTTATGTAGTATCTGGGCATCCGATTTAGAAATCGGGTCGGATCGGTAGCATCGCATCGCATGCGACCAAATCGTATGCGATGCGATGGTCCCGATTTTTCCATAGGATTCAATGTTAAAATGGTCTGAGTCCATTTAACATATAATTCAATGGGAAAAAGGGGTCCTTTTCCTTTGCCCACTATCCAAGTGGGCATGGAGTTGGATATTAACCTGTGGCGAGCCACCGAGCCCGAGCCGGATGCGATTTTGCCGAAAATCGCGTCGCATCGCATCTGATTGTATGCCTGAAGGTAAGGCATACAATCAGAAAATCGGCAGCCCAGATACTACATAAGTACCGATCTGTACTATATAGTAATAATTGAATGCCTGCGTTTTTACTTGTCCTGGGATTCAATGCTGAACGAATCAGGATCAAATTGTAAGGTTATACACACCAAAAAATTGTCATTAGCACTTACATTTTATCTATAGTAGTTGACAGAGTAGTCTCCTGTATAATGATGTAATAAGTTGTGTAACTCGAGATTTTGTGCTCCCTGTCAAAAAAGTTTCTGCGCCCCCCCCCCCCCCCACACCACCCATACCCATACCACCCATACCCATACATTATTTGCCAGGGATTACATGCTCTTTGCCAGAGGTTTAGTGCTCATAGGCGTCCCAGAGCTCCGGAATCCAACACTTCCATGTATAGCTATACGCGCTGCTCTTTCTGACCTCTAGCACCAGTCTGTACGGGAGGGATCTTCTCAGCAGAACTGTATAAAACAGGCACATGCGCAGTGCTGGCTCCCTCGAGCCACCGCTTGGACTGCAATGGCATTGCTACACCACTGAATCTCATACTTTGTGATAGCAATGTGTAACTGACAATCTCTGGTCCATTTTACTTTAAAGCCCCATACACATGGGGCGACCTGGCTATGTATGTATTGTGCTATTATTGCAGTCGAAATAAATATATTGGCCCTAATTCTGGTTGGGACGCTACGTTGCGAATTCACAATGGCATCCAATGTTACGCATGTACAATTCAAAACGGCATTCAATGTTACGCATGTGCGGGTCTTATCTGTGGGCGCCCTCGGAGACTTGCATGGTCTCTGAGACACTTGCAGCAGGGGGCAACCACATGCGAATGGCCCAGCGTTTCCTGTGTGCACCTATGAAAACACTGGTTGCGAACGGGAGCAGCTTCCTGCCTTCCGTGGGCAGGCAGCTGACGTCACCGGAACTCAGCTGTCCACACTGTTCACGAAGCAGGGCACCGCTAATCTAAGTCACCAGAGAGTTTAGCGTGCGTTCTGAAATCATTCGATGTTTGGCGACCATCAAATGGTTTTACAAGGCTGCGAATGGATGTTAATGCAAAACATCCATTCGCAAGGCTGCGGGGACAATCGACAGGCCGCAGGAGGGAGGGTTAGTTGGCTTGCAAAGCATCGAAAAACCCCTTCTTTGCGAGTCAACCAGAATGAGGACCATTATTCTGTGTTGCATAGAATATTTACACACCGCATTTGTATTTGATTTCTCTCTGGAAATACAATTATTGTGTTCCTCCCCAGGAGGGCTCTAATAATCATTTCCAACACCTGGAAAAGAGAGAGCCTGAAAATCTGTTCTTTTGTCCCTTGGGCAGAGTAAGAAAAAATTATTTAGACCTGATCTGTTGTTTAGATCTGACAACTGCCCACTAAAGACCGCTTCTTGGTTTAGCATGATTGAATTAGATACTGTGAGTGGTCACTTCCACGTGCATATCCTACAATAACCCGGAACATGTCTCACGCCCTCCTCTGTCCAGGGAGCTTGACACCTGTAAGTTGGGAGACAACGGGTTAAGAAGCACCCGAGTGTTTTAATTGTCTTCCCTATAACGGCATTCAAGGTAATGGAGCTGTTTTTTGTGTAAAATATTGAGACAATCTGAGAAGTCAGCTATCAGTAGGAAATCAATCCCACAGTCAGAGTCAGAGACCTGTGCCAATTCAAACAACTGGTGTTAAGAAGCTGATGGTATTCTTACTGTTCGGTTCCAAACCTCTGTGGCAATGTTTTCATTTTGTTATGGTTTTTAATTACACAGCATCCCCTTTGATTTCCCTGCATGCAGTGTTTACAATCTGTTCTTCCCCCATTGTATAAATGGCTTATCACGCACAGGGAGGTCTGTGCTTTTCCCACAGAGTATGTAATGTTCTCTGCCGACACATCCAATTTTTTTTTTCTGTTTTGTGAGGTAAATTGTCTTTCATGTTTCTGCAGATTCAATCTGTGTACCGGGGTTTGATCCAAGCCTAAGTATGATGACTGGCATAACTCCAATCAATCCAATGATGGCGGGGATGGGCCTATTACCACCTCCACAGCTGCCTATTGTGAAAGAAATCATCCACTGCAAAAGCTGCACCCTATTTCCTCCTAATCCCAGTGAGTACCAACCCAGTCCTACAGATTATACATGCTAACCATATGCAATGCTCGGTAAATTGGCTACAAATGTTGGTCATGTCATAAAGCAGCAGGATGTAGCCATTACTTCCAGTAGAGCACATTGTGACTGTGAATACCTTCCAGTTCTCTCTGCTTGCAAACAATAATACTGTGCACTGTAACATTATTATCTGTTTACAACAAAAATAACGCAGCAGAACACCTTGACATCCTGGCAAAATGGAATTCCATTATGCTGTTACTTATCCACATGCATTTAGAAGCCAGAAGCACCAGTGTTGGAGAGCGGATTTGGGACAAAGGCCATAACAACCTTTCTGCATGAAATGTAGTTTTAACTGTAAATTTGACACACTATATGGCTTCTCCAGAAATCCTGGCATGACCAGGACCACATTTTCTCTGTAGGTCCCTTTGCAGTTATGGCCTAGGGAAAAGATTGTTTTGACGCTCCCCTAGGAAAGGTAAATGGAAATGTCCGAGAACAGCTGCTAGAAATGCCAGATCTTACAGAAATGGATCCTGCTGCCAATTCCAACTTCCTTGTACAAATCTAAATATCTGCATCAATATATTCAATAATTCAGTGTCCGCATGTATACAGATATTATGTGTGTGTCGTAATGGTGGCGAGTCCTCACCTTCAACATTCTCCTCTAAACTGTTTCCCACTTTACAGTAGCTGTTGTGTTTTTGTTTTTTTAAATCTCTTGCATTGTTATTTTTCTTCATTTTAGCGCTGTAGTTACACAATTAAGTTTAATCTCTAAATTGAGAGTATGAATGTCGTATAGATAAACTGAAAGCATTCCTTAATGCCTCTTATGTTATTTTATTATTTTTTTTATGCACTCTGACAGCTTATATATATGAATGCATTATTTATAAAATGTGAGTGCAATGAATCCTGCCCTAAGAGCCTAGAATCTATTTTTTCCCTTGGGCAGAGTGAGATAAAATTATTTCACTCCTTCATTGTCTCTGCGCTCTTCCTGCACCGGCTACATGATATGCAGTCCTGCCAGCTGACTCCATTCGTCACAGTCTGACTGATCCAAGATGGTCTTTCTTCAGCCTGAGCTCCATGGCTCCAGTTTAATATTCATTGATGCAGTCTTTGCTTTTCTCAGGGTGATTTAGGCCCCACTCAAATGCATCAAGTTTAAGTATTCATGAAATAGTGTAACCCTTTTATTCCCTATTGAAAATGCTAAGAAATGCATTCCTGAATTTATATAATGGGGATTGTATAATATAACAAATTGTGTGTGTGTGTGTGTGTGTGTGTGTATGTGTATATATATATATATATATATATATATATATATATATATATATATATATATTCATCTACTTGTAAATCAGCTGGTAAGTACCTGCCTATCGAAGTGAAATATACAGTAATAAATAATGGAAATATGAAGTAAATCCTGAATATGTCCTGATATTGAGTAAAGGTCAAACTGCTCAGTCCCTGGTGGATAGTCAGACACAGGTTTATGCATTGTTGGCCTGCTGTAATGCCTATGATCTTCCCTGCAGCTGTATATTACAAACAGTGTGTGGAGCAATACAATGGCAGGAGACATGTAAAGACAGACCGAGATCATGTCATTCATTTTTATTTACTAAATTACATTTTCATTGATTTGCACTTTACAGTGTCTATTGGGAATAAATACCTATATTTTCAGTTTTCAAATCGGTTATATTCTTAAAACTGCCTAAAGCTAGCAGTCTGTGATATAAAAGCACTTCCACACTTCCTCTCTTGACGCATCAGCTATTACTGTACATTGTGTCCCTCACTTCCTGTCATGTGCTCAGCCTGACTTGGCAGTACAACTATAATTTGATATTGAATATTCCCTGCACTGCGCTGTGTAAAATGGTGGAGCTTTGTTTTTAAAAAAAATTATAAACTAGATGATGAGAATAACACTGAGGATGCTTCTATAACTACATGGCACATACAATGCTGTACTACAGTTGGAGCCCCTCTCAACTATCTTCCTTAGGTCTTGGCTCACCATGGCTATCCTATTGTTCTCAGCTACAATACAGAGAACAATACAGTAGGGGATAAAGCAGAGTAATTCTATTACTCACTTAATCCTATTAAAGGACTACATGAGGAGGGCTCCATCTGTACATACCATTGATTATTTATTCACATCTACCCAGACAAAAAAGTAAAAAAGCGCATGGGGACTATGTTAAAAATTGAGTAGTGCATTACATAGAGGATAAACTGAGTTATGTACAAAAAACTTGGTACCCCATGCAGCGTGAGATGCCTGACGCTAGTTTTTATAGCTTTTATTTTGTTGCAGAAAATGCCCAACACGAGCAGAGTCTCACAGGACTAGGCGTGCCTAGGGGGGCTGTTTGGTGTGACTTGCAGAAATGATATTTAAGGACACAACTCTATCATACGTGTCATTTTTGTACTTGATGCAGCAATTAGAATGTAAATATTATTTGATAACTTTCAGCATTCAGTAGGCTGCAGAATACATTGCAAAAACATTCCTCCCTCTATGCAGCCATGTCACCCACAGAACTGTCGTTACCGGTTCCTATCTGTGGTAGGAAAATATTTTGTTTCACAAGTTCATGTTTAACAGCATCAGTGCATCATTTTTATGTTTGTTCTGTAAAAGAATCCAGATATTTAGTGTCTGTACGGCTTTCATAATCTGAAACTACAAAAGTGTATGGATAGTTTTATGTTACGCATTGTGTAACTGCAAAACAAATGGAAAACAAACCAAAGTAAGCACCCGCATGGGTGTAAAAAGTTTGTATTCTGACACTAATAAATGCATATACTTAAATACTTGTATATTAAATACTTATATAATAAAGGTTTTTCAACTATAGACCAATGGCCTAAATGAAATGGAAATAATGGTGTATGCTTTCAGCATCACAGCTAAGTTAGTGTATGCCTGCTGTTAGTTGTGCTTTTCTCTCCTCTGCCATTCTGTTGTTTTATCTAGAACAAGACAGCAGCGATAACCAGCAGAGTTTTTCATCATAATGTCAGAGCTTTGTGTTTTCTGCTGTTTTTCTTTTTTTTACCTTTGATGTCTCTCAGTGTAGTTGAACTGGAATAAAATTACACCAGTTTCTGTGTGTTTATGTAGCAAATATTTACAGATGACATGATAAATGTTCCTCCCAACAAAAGTCTGTGTAGCAACTGCTGCATTGTATAAAGTTCTCCGTATTATGGAAGGAATTGCATCAAATGATGGAAGCCATTCTGCCCAGGCAAAATTGTCTTCTTTCATGACATTATATCTTATGGAGAAGTTTGTATTCTATAGTTTGGCAGCAAGAAATAAGTGTCCATTTTTTTTGGGGGGGGGGGTTTTGACCCTATGACGAGTTCTTTTGTTTCTATCTTGTATTTGATGCAATCAATATTAACATAATAATGTAATATATAAAACTACTCCTCACCTCTGTGAGGTGAAGTATCGCCACTGCCCACTAGAGGTCACTTGATGGACCAAATTACTCCTTTGTGTGCTAAAATATGTTCTAGCAGACAGTGAAAGCAATATTTGCAGGGACACTGGTCTGTTTTAAACTTGCTGGATATGGAGAAAGGGAGCTGTGAAGACAGAGATTGGAGCATATAGCTGTACTTGTGTAGTTTCACGGCTGCAGTTACGTAGTTTACGTAGTGGTGTATTGAGAATACCAATACAGCACTATGGCTACGTAAACTACGTAAGTGGGTCTGGAACCCTGAAACTACACAATGCTTAATATCCCCACTACCCACGTCATACCCCCAGTATCCACGTCGGCGTGGAGGTGATTTTATAAAGTGTGGCAAGCCACCAAGCCCGAAGCGTGGCGAGCGCACACGGATACGTGTCCCCTTGCGGGTCACGCTGCGCTCGCCACACTTTATGAAATCAACTCTGCGCCAAAGTGGATACTGTGGGTATGACGTGGGTAGTGGGGGTGAAATGGCTGGTCTATACTTACCCTCCTCCGTTGATCCCCGCTGACTCCAGGCTGTAATCCACGGGCACCGCCATCCCGCTGAATCCTACTGTGATCCACGGTCACTCCCCGGCGGCAGCGTTCAGTCCCCCTCCTCCGGCATTTGCTGCGGATGCCGTACGCAATTAGCATAGTGCCGCTGGGGGAGCACGGAAACCATGTGACTTACTGTGTCCACCACGAATGCTGGAGGAGGGGGACTAAACGCTGCCGCCGGTGAGTGACCGTCGCTGCCACCGGGGAGTGATCGAGGATCACTGCCAGGAGAAGGGTAAGTATAAACCACAACACCCACCTCCCTGCTCCCAGTGCTGCCTCCTTTCGTTTAACTGAGCCGTTTACGCTGACAACGTAGCGTAGCCGTCCGCCGTGAATCTACACAAGTACCTATATAGCTACTGGGGGGATGAGGTGGAGAGTTTGTGGGCTAAAAATTATCCCAGCTCAAAAGTGAAAGTAAAAACATTCACAGCTCAAAGTGAAAGTACATTGCAGAAGCCATCATTTTGCCGTGCTTTTAACTAGAATAATAAAAAAGAAATTGTAGCCAAAAGTAAAAACATTTAAAGAAAACAAATGAATTCAGAACAAATTGACTCCAGTAAATTGAGCCACAGATTGTCATATTAATTATAGGCCCCCAAACACAGGTCCGACTTGTCTGAGGGGCAAGTCTGACCTGAATTGCCTTCAACTTCCTCGACAGCTCCCCCCGGGTGGTTTTGCATGCGATTTAGCATATTTTACATGCAAAAAATCGCAAGAACTCCCGAGAGCTGGGGGGGGTCTTTGAGGCACAGGGTAGGGAGGATGCTATAGGCGGGTGGCACATGCCTACGGATCGGATACGATACATCGTGGGTGCTAAAAAATCAAATGAGATGTCTCTTGATGAGAGCAATAAAGAATGTCTCTTAGCAAATCAGCTGAGAAATGCCTCTTTAGCAATATAGTAAAATAAGCTGAAGAAAATCAGGAAATGCCTCCTGGGCAATATAATAATTAAACTGAAAGGACTAGTAATACCTTCTAGGCAATTAGGCTGGATCCGAGGATTCAGGAGTACTTGATCCATGGACACTGGAAAAGACAGTATCTAGGAGTACTGGTTGGTGATGTCACTTGGTGGTATGAGTGTCAGGAAGCCAGAGGAGACTGGCTAGTACACAACAGAAGAGAATGCATGGGAGAAGAGGATGAAATTGCAGGATACTGTGTAACTGACCGGAGATTGACCAGAGACTGGCCCGGAATACTGAATCTGCAGAGTTCTGTGGAGCAGACCAGGAGACTGGACAGGACTGATAAATTTTTAAATATATATATATATATATATATATATATTAAATATTTCCAGCGATTTCAGCCCCTATCGCCCCAGTGTGTACACAGCTTTAGATAAGGATTCTGTAACACAGAGAATTCACATAAACACAATTAAGTACCACACATGAGAACAAAAAAAGTGTGCAGCTGAAGGTTCAAAGCTGTTCTGATTTTATTGTGGTTATTCATACATTAAAAGCATTCTAGCAGACATTGTATAAAACCAAACAAATTCCAAGCAACCAGGTAGAATTTGAGAATCATAGTTGTCAGCCTATAATAAACAAAGGCCTCAGTATTTTAATCTACAGAGTATACTGAGTATGGCAACCTATTTTCTCACAGTACGTTCTTAACTGCTCTACTTGTGGAATTTTAATTAAATTAACAATCAACAAAAGAACAATTATGGCTGCTGAAGAACAAAATGGCTTCTGCTGGTTTCAGGGTAAGCACTATTGCTTGTTCCTGTGAGTCATTTGTCACGTCTTTTGCTCGACCCTACATAATGCTCAGTCTGAGGATCTCGGTAACCAGTTTTAGCACATCGTGCATTGTGTACAGGGCCGTTTCTAGACAATTTAGCTCCCAGGGCAAAGGAATAAAATTGCGCCCCCCCCCCCCCCCCAAAAAAAAAAGTTAACATGACATAGAATGAATTGCACGCGCCGGAGGTGCGTGTGCCGAAATAGGGGCGTGGTTTATTTTTAGAAGGGGTGTGGCTTAATACAAGGGCGTGGTCTAGCAGGAAAACAATTACCTTACATCTCACCTTTGCAACCTGCATGTCCAGACATTGGTTACCGCAGGAATTGTCATTGTCCTCCCGCACTTTAGTTGGCCGGCTGAAGGCCACACAGTGACATAAAAATGTAAAGGCCACACAGTGACCTAGTACGCCTCACAGATCAAGGCCAAACAATGACAGGCTACTTAAATCATTATACACTATTTATCCGTGATGCCAATTACACATGATGCCGCACACAGTGATGACAATTACACATTGTCGCACACCGTGATTATAATTTCACATTATGTCGCACACCGTGATGACAATTACACATTATGTCGCACACCGTGATGACAATTACACAATACTCTACACACCGTAATGCCTATTACACATTATGCCCCACACGCCGCTGCCGCACAACTCATGCCGTTTACTAATATGCCCCCACAGTGCCACACATATGCCCCCACAGTGCCACACATATGCCCCCACAGTGCCACACATATATGCCCCCACAGTGACAGCTATGCCCCCACAGTGCCACATATATATGCCCCCACAGTGCCACATATATATGCCCCCACAGTGCCACATATATATATGCCCCCACAGTGCCACCACAGTGCCACACATATGCCCCCACAGTGCCACAGATATGTCCCCAGTGCCAGATATGCCCCCACAGTGACACACATATGCCCCCAGTGACACACATATGCCCCCATAGTGACACACATATGCCCATACAGTGACACACATATGCCCCCACAGTGCCAAATATGCCCCTAGTGCCATAGATATGTCCCCAGTGCCACAGATATGCCCCCACAGTGCCAAATATGCCCCCACAGTGCCACACATTCCCCCAAAGTGCCAGCAGCACAACTCACTATCCAGGGGCGTAACTAGCAACTTCTGGGCCCCATAGCAAAATCTTAACTGCCCCCCCCCCCCCCTTCCCAATCGTCACTACAATACCCCTCAGACAGGAGAAAGAGAGTGATTAGACGCAGGGGAAGGGGATGGAAGTGTGTGTGGAGGGGAAGAGCAGGAGAGAAAGAGGGATGGAGATAGAAAAAGGTGAGGTGAGAGGCAGGTGGGAAGGGAGCAGGAGAGACAGTCAGAGAGAAGATACATGGTGAGGTGGGGGAGAAAAAGAGAGAAGGTGGAGGGAGGAGTGAGAAAGGGTCTGGGGAGGGAGGAAAGGAGACAGAGAGCAGGGCAGATATAATTATGTACAGTACCTCCAGCATATGGGGAGGTCCACCTCATCAGTGCCGGGTCTCCAACTGCTCCTCTCATGTTGTGCCGCTGGCCATTAATGCTGTCACTATGTGGGAGACCGAGCTGTGTGCAAAAGACCATCTCTGGTTGACAGGCTCCTCTCCGACTGTTCCTCTGAGTGAGTCACAGCAGCGGCAGCCTGGCTCCCGGAGATGGTCTTTTGCATGCAGCTCAGACTCCCAAACACCAGCAGCACAGGGATAGCGACTTTCGCGCCGGGGCTGGTCACTAGCTGGAATGTGACGTCTAGCCCTGGCAGCATCAGTTAGATGAGAGGTAGTGTAGTGATGATCATCAGGAACTGGCTTCCTGATTGGTGAACCTTGCCGCTGATGAGGGGTGGGTGCGCGCCGCACGGGACAGCGTCACTGATACAGACTGTTCTTCCCCAACACAGCCGGGCGCCCCGGCTGTGTAACAGGTGGACAAGCCGTGCGGCGCCCCGGGCTGCTGCACGGCTTGTCCGCCTGTAGAAACGGCCCTGATTGTGTTTGCACTGCCTGCATTTACCGGTTATACCGGATATATTGTTAACGTCAAAATTACCAAACTACAATATGTACAATATATATAGTTTATTCATTTGTAAGATTGCACTGTGTGAATTTGTTAGGGAGTTCCTAGGAAATCATTGACATTGCTCATCATTTAGTTTGTACCTAGCTTTAGAGTTATGTGGCACAATTGAACATCCCTGATTGCGGCCATTAAAATACATAGATGGATCCTATGTGATTTTGTGACAATTTTTTTCGGATAGAGAAAATGGGGTTTAATTAAATAACCCCCTAGGAAAATTTCAAATAAATCGGGATTTTTTTTTTTTTAAGCTCCTGAATTTTTTTTGTGATTATGATCAGACGCCTGCCTTTACGGGCTATACCCTTCACTGTCACAGATAGAGATCTCCTGGCCAATAGGGGATTCCCTCTTACCATCAGTAACTGCCCGTTAATGACAGTGGTCAATAGGTTACCTTCCATAATGCACTGAAATAACAATTGCAGATTAATGATGCTATAGTTAGTGTACTGTGCAGCTACCAGACATGTCGTACATTTGTAAATAACAAAGACAGTGGAACTTGGAGGCATGAAATATTAATTGGTTATTGTAGAAATGTCAAGACATTCCGTTGCGGACAACCATGACCACCTTTATGTCTAAACTGAACCTCCTTCCTCTTCTGCTACCTGGAAAAGGTTTTCACTCATGATTTTGAGTGTCTCTGTGCAAGGTATTTTCCTTTGGCATTCTCACTTCTAGACACAGAGCAAGGACACATCTTCCTTTTTGTGTCTAACTTGTGTTGGCAGCTCCTGTCATTAGGGAGGCTGTTGAGATCACAGAGCAGGAACAGTTCTAATGACCTTAGAACTCTCTGGGTGAAGTATTATTATTATTATATTTTATAGATTGGGGTGAATGGGGTAGAAGCAGCAAATACAGTGGCTGGGAAAGGTGCAGTTGGCGGAGAGGAGGTTTGTGATTGAATCGCGCAGCAAGCCAAAAGACATGCATGTGATTTTGACTATATAGTACAGATCTGTGCAGCCCGGTCTATCTGGCTTTGAATTGTGCTGTACGGTATTGAAAGGTTAAAAAAAACCTGTGGAAGCAAGTCCCCTGCTTTCCCTGGAGGCCCTGTCCACCCTCCCCTTTGCCACCTACAACAGAGTACAAGGAGGAGGGGGCAGCAATGTCTCAAGGGAACGTATGGAGGTGAGGTCTTAGAAGTTCCACAGCCGCCAACCTGCATTAGGTACAACAAAGTTCCTCATAGACACCCTTGATTTTTAGATTTGTAGACTTGGTTGCGCCCCCCCCCCCCCCCCCAGATCCCAGTGCCCTAGGCAGCTGCCTAATGGTAGAGCCGGCCCTGTGTGTACACACCATGTAGTAATGGTCTGTTTCCCTGAAAAAATAATGTTTGATAACAATAACTCGTATTTAGCAGCAGAAGAAATATAAATGCATTGTTGTGTATATCCCAGTTAAGGTTTGGATAGCTTTACAGGTATATTTGCAGATGTTCTTTTACATAAGGGAACTTGCTTTTGAAATATATTGGCCCTGTCAGCATTTGTGTTATAAAAAAAAATCTTAATATTTAATGTCCTATTTTTCTTTCTTCATTTGCTATAGACTTGCCTCCACCTTCTACAAGAGAACGTCCTCCAGGCTGTAAAACTGTATTTGTTGGAGGATTACCCGAAAATGCCACAGAGGAGATTATTCAAGAGCTCTTCGAGCAATGCGGAGATATTACAGCAATTCGCAAAAGCAAGAAGAATTTCTGTCACATTCGATTTGCAGAAGAGTTCATGGTTGATAAAGCCATTTACCTATCTGGTACAGTACATTCTAATTCCAGCAATGCCCCATTTACTGTCATTTTTATTTCCCTCATACATTCAGTTTTGCCCTTTTAATGAACTTGCCTCATTTTATTTATGCCTCGGTCACTATGCTAACTTTTACTCAACATATTATACTGCAATATCAATCTAAGGGGGCCATTCACTTATTTTCCCCGGCATCTGTTACTAGTGGGCGCCCGATGGATTAATTCAGTTGTTGCTTTGTTGGGGCACGTATGCAATCGGCGGACACGTTTCTGCTGGGAGCCGCCAGTCGGGGGTTTGAGCGATCAAATTAAATATTTGGTGCAATAACCAGGACTCTGGAATAAGAATTGTAATCTGTAGAGTATATTCAGCACAAGAGGAGTCCTTTCAGGTGGTTACGTTACTATGTAAAATCTGAGCATGACTTTTATTTAGAGCTTGAGAACCATGACCCAGAAAGTTTCTGGATTATTTATTTTCGTTTGATGAAACCATCAACTCGCATATCCGATATGACCGGTATGGTGTTAGATGACTGTGCTGCTGACATCAGTCCTCTCATGTAACATCGCCCGTATTGTTCAGCAATGATCCTCTATGTTGATGGCAGTCCTAGTTTTGTCCCACTCCTCACACCCACGCTGCTTTTGCTCTGCTTGGGTGGCTTTGGGGGTGCTACATTCTCTCATTAGCCCCTCTACATGTGGGACAGTGTCTGGTGGGGGAGAGGTCAGGAGCCGGCTCTGCTCATGGTTTTTCTTCACAATGCCAGTTCAAATTATCAGTGATATCAACAGTGGGAGCCATTGGAGCTCTTCAAGGACTTCTCCCACATGAAGAAGTTGTTGTGTAAAGACTCCTCCTCCACTGGACACTGCAAGAGGTGGTAATAGAGCTGTTTTGAAAATATGGGAACTTAGTGATTGATGTTTGAATGGAGTAGTATATGTAACAAGGGGAAATTAGGTAGTGCATATGCGGCAATGAAAGCACATTCTGGTGGAAATAAGGGTCAAAGGCATAGTGGGGGTTATAAGGGGTAGGAGTGCATACTGCATGTGACAGAATGGGTAGGGAGACAATGATGTATGTACAGAGCAGTATAAATCTACCACTGACCTTCCCACAAATCCAGGCATGTCTTTGCGGTATATAGCACTTTGTTGTTATACATTCAATGCCATCCATGTGTATGAGCAACATTATTAAATAATATACTCTAGGATGCTTTAGTAATTATATAGTAAAGTATAATAAGTAGATAAAGTAATTGTGTTATGATTTTATAATCACAGTGCACTCCTGATGGAGAAAAGAAACTTGAAAAGTGTTTTGCACCTATTGGTTTATTCACCCTGTGTTTTGCTATTAAAATAATTGGCCATTTAAACATTGATCATAAACACACCAGGACGAGGCAGCAAGCAGTCTCTAAGGGGCATATTCAAGGTGCGCAGCTGATTGACAGCTCAGACCTATTCTGTTAGGTGCCTGATTCAGACCTGCTCACTAGGCTGCATATATTTGCATCCTAGCAAGCAGATAAGCACCAACAGAATCCCCTCACTAGCATGCAAGCGGATGTCTTTGCATACACATCGGCTCACATGAGGCCACATGGAAGAAAAATTTGATGGTCACTTACCATCGAATGATTTTTCTTCCCTTCGCTAATAAAAGTTAGGCTAGACTTACTTTTATTCTGGGCGGAGATGACATGGACATGCCATCGTCAGCATGGGCACACCCAACATTTCTATGGGCGGCCCACCGTGTTTGTGGGCATGCCCATGAATTGTTTGGCCGTCCCCTGTCCAATCATCCTGGAGCGAACGCCACAGCGATTGTAAAACTCGCCAAAGTCGTTCTCTTCGGGGGTTAGAACATATTCGCACATACGCAAACTCCAACAATCGGCCAGGTTAGTGAATTTGGCCAGCACCTCTGCGGTAAATGCATCATTGGGGTTTAACAATCAGGGAAACCCATAGGTTCCAACATTTAATGGGTTATTGCATGTTATTTACGTTATATAGCATAATTGACTAGCTCTTCGTGTTCAATTCGGCACATTCCCCCATGTATAATAATAATAATAATAATAACAACTCATAACAAACAGTAGCATTATTTTACAATTGTAATGTCCTGGTTTCATACACAGCTTGTTTTTTTCTTCTGTTTTCCTTTTTTGCTTGATTAATGAATTACTGGTCATTGCCCAGCAAGTGTCTCTGAAATTCCGAAATCCTGTTTTATATAGTTTGAATAATATATTTTTGCCATGTTTAACGCTTCTGCTTGAATCATGACCAATATTCTTATTTTTGTGTCATTTAGTTACAAGCTTAAGACCGTGTTTAACAAAATAATAAAGTGGCTGGCAGGCACACACTTTAATAATTAAAGAAAAAGATTAGGAAGACGTATGAGTCACCAAATATATGGGTCACATAAATTTCCTCTGTGCTTGCATGGCTGTTTTTAGTCCTTTTTTAATATGAAAGTTACCTGGATAACTGGCAGTGCGATGTTGTTAAATTGCAATAAATCAAAAATGTTAAATTATTTTATTTTTTGTATTTACAGTATCTTATATACTGTAGTGCAGCATATGCAGTTGCACTTTGCAATTGGAAACAACAGTGATTAAACAAACTGGGTAGATAAAAAAAAAAGACATGGAGGTAGGAGGGCCTAGCTCGCAAGCTTACCGTCTATAGCAGTGGTTCCCAAACTGTGTGCCGTGGCTCCCAGGGGTGCCGCGGAGCACTTGCAGGGGTGCCCTGGGTTGGTGGTCCGGGGCAAATTCAAATTATATATGGTCAATGTAATAAGGAAAATCAGTTTGTGACTTCCAATTATAAAATATGTGGATAAACAGAAGTGAATCATGTTCCTCACCACATAACTGGACCTAAGGATGCCATGTAAGCGCAACTTATTTATTTATTATTTCTGAAGTACTTTGGTATCTAACATTTAGCTTATGGGTGCCGTGAAAAAAATTCTGATACTCTAGGGTGCCGTGATTCAAAAAATTTTGGGAACCACTGGTCTATAGGGATAATAGGAGGGATACATAAGGATAGAATTCCATAGCAAGGCAGTCCCACCAGATTACAAGACAGGCCTGATGGGATGCAATTAGATATGAATGCTACTGGTAAACTATCAAAAATTGTCATTGAGCACCGGTATTCATAGATCTGCCAAAAAAGTTACACACGGATTGTCGTGTTCCACACATTCAATACATTGAGGTAAAATATAGAATTTTAAATTAGCACTTTACACTGCAAAATACATGTGTTAAATCAGAGCCAGATTTGCTAATTATCATGCTGTTAGAGCAAAGATGATATTTGTACTGTATGCTGTGAATGTTGTGTGGAAAGCAAAGCTTGAGGCAAAATGGCATATTTGCACACATGTTGAATCATGGAAATCAATTTTGCAACTTTTTCCATTAAATAACATCTGCATAATGGAGAAAAAAGAATGCACAAGGAGCTTCTGCTGGTTAAATTGATATTGAAAACACTAATGTTCAATGTCTTATGCGAATACAGCAGCAGTCACACGCTGAATATATACATGCCACATATTTTAATTAAGCTGCTTGTGCGTCCTATTTGCCCCGTTTTGCAAATCATATTTCATGTAATAAGATGCAATAAAAAAAGATAACTGGCGCACAGATCTCATGTGTTATGTGTTATGTAGAATGTGACTTGGAGTAAAGATGTATTTGAAAACATCTTTATCATCTTTATCTTTACTAGATAAACGCGCATCAAAATGTCGGCTTCTGCGATGTACTGTATATTCACTTTGAGGTATAACCATTTTCAGCCCACAAACTTCCCATCCCCAGTCCTTATCTTCTCCAATCTCTGACTTCACAGCTCCCCCTCTCCATATCCAGCAAGTTTGAAACCGACCAATGTCCCTGCAATAATTGCTTTCAGTTGCTTTTAGTTTCTGTTATAACTTCTTTTTAGCACATAAAATAATTAATTTGTCAGTAAAAGTGGCCTCTAGCGGTCACTGGCGGTACTTCACCTCAAAAAAGTGAGGAGTAGTTAGCCTTTTATAGATAGATAGATAGATAGATAGATAGATAGATATAATGACTGGACATCTATTGTCCCCCAATTAAAATCTTCATGCCATTTAATATTTCTTCCATTTTGTAATGCAATATTGGTATACTTGACGTATGGTCTTAAGTTGAGGCCACGTGTTTTTAGAAAGACATCTGCATACTTAGAACAAATACTTAATTCAGATATATCTGCTTGGTCTGTCTTTTAAAGGTTTAAAGGTACTTATGTATTATCTGGGCTCCCATGTTAAATGCACCCCATTTTTCATACCCCTACTATACAAATACGCATGGAGTTGATTTTATATAGTGTGGCGAGCGCAGCGAGACACCGTGCCCGAAGCGTGGCGAGCGCAGCGGTCTCATAAGAAAAACGGAAGCCCAGATATTACATAAGTACCGGTTTAAAATATTTAACATCTCCTAGAACACCATTAGCTGCAATCTTATAGTCATCTGTGTTTAAAATATCATCCCATGCTTTCCTATCTTCTGGCTTAACAACAATATTTTGATTTTCTTTAACGATTTAAGAGCATTTTTGTCTTAGATATTAACTGATCAGACCTCTCCTTACATATTCTTCTTAACTAGTTTATAAAATGTATCAACCTGGCTACTCTACTTCTAGATCATGTTTTGATGTTCAGTATTTTTTAGGCCAGATTTAGATTCATCTCCATCATTTTTCAAAAATGCTTTATGGGTGCAAATTAAACCGCAAAGAGGGAAATTTATTTTTGTAACACTGGTTGATAAGAAAGTTTAAATATACTCTGTGACTTCTTCATTTGTATCTGAATAAATTACCAGTAGAGATATGCAAGATTGGATTTAATCTCAATATGGCATCTTATTGGCTATCCAGCTATCGCACTCTATCTGGCTGTCACATGTTTTTGATTCCAAGTAAGAAGAATTCAAATAAACCTAAACTTGTGCTTAAGAACAGAATAAAGCCAGACCCACATGTTTATAGTCCTTGCTAATTTCTATAATTTGTTTTATGTGTCTCTTGTTTTCCCCCATCTCCTGTAAGCCTTCTTTTCAATGGCGAGCATCTTAATATATGATCCAAATTTCCTTGGTTTCTCCTGAATGGTACAACAGCCAGGGCCAATAATCACTCTCACTATCTGCTTCTATTTCTGTGCCTAAATGGTTCATATCAGGGGGAGTGAACCTCCCTAAAGGATTTTCAATGTGGTCTGAGTGGAATAGTAGTTCATTCATTATCATTCCGAGACTCTATGTTCTTAGAACAGTCCCTATTTCTGGGATTATTTCTGCCCAATTGCTTAACCTTTTTCATAAAAGGCTCCTGACTTTGGGCCTGATTCAGACCTTATCACTGTTCAGCAAAGTTGCAGATGACAGAGTATATAGCCGCCATCCAGACAGTAAGAAAACCCGCCCCGGGAAAATTTGTGTGAGAATTGCGAATGGATCGCTATTCAATATCCACTTGCAAATCCATAAGCATTTCACTCAACTCCGAATGGGGCCTGATTAGTGTATTATCAAAAACCAACACTATAATAATAATAATAATGCACAAAGATGCTATGCGTACCAAATTTAGCTTATGTACACATGCGATTCCTTTCAAAGTCTGTGGGGAAAGGTCTCCCACAAATGGACTTCTTATGTTAGCGAAGCACGAGGAATTACTTTGGTATATACAATTATCTGATCTAGATAGATACCCACAATAGTGTTACCAGGCGCCATACAGTGTTAAATTGTAATTCCTGCCTCTTTACTTTATAATTCATACACAATAAACTTTAAACATAAAACATTTATTTAAAAAAGGCATTTAAAACACTTTTTCCAAGTCAAATTATTGTCAGAAGTGTAATTTTCAAAAAAAGGAGAGTTCTAGTCCAAGGATCCTGCTCCCCTTGAAGAAGTCCACAATTGGACAAAACACGTCGGGACCCTCCAAATTCCTACTGGGTATTAAGCACTTGGACTAGAACTCTCCTTTTTTGCTTATTTCTATCCAGTATATAAAAGCAGAGGTGCACATTCAGAAATAACTTAATCCACTCAAGGGGAGTGCTTTAACAATGTTTCAGTTTTTAGTTACACTGGTTTCAAGTTACAACCCCAAGGCTGTGTTTCTATCTAACACACAGAGGAACAGATTCCCCCAGTATTTTAGGTACTTGTTTCCTAGCACGGTGCCCATCGGGGTTAAGTGCATACCTTAAGTTAAGGTACTTAAGGTATGCTATCAACGCGATGGACACGATTTTCTGTCAATTACCAGCCTTTATTGCCGGCAAAGAGAAAATCGTGTTGATCGCGTCCATCACATGCCATTATAATGGCATCGATCAATGCGATTTTCTCATAGAGATCAATGTTAAATGAGCTGTCAAAGGCAAAATCGCGTCGATCGCATGCCATGATAATGGCATGCGATGCGATCGACGCGATAATCTCTATTTAACATAGGAAACAATGTGAAATGGGCCAATGTGCCCGTTTTTTGATTGTATATGCCCCCTTATGGGTATTAAGTAGTGTAAATGGTCCCCCATTGTTGACGCCAGCCCACTCTTGATGCCAACCGAGAAGAGTGGCGGCGGTACGTGTCCTCCGACTTTTTTATAACCCCACTATCCACGTCGGCGTGGAGTTGATTTTATAAAGTGTGGCGAGCGCAGCGAGCCACCGAGCCCGAAGCATGGCGAGCGCACGCGTAACAATGTCAAGTTATGCGCGTCCCCTCGCGGGGCTTGCTGTGCTCACCACGCTTCGGGCTCGGTGGCTTCCTGCGCGTGCCACACTTTATAAAATCAACTCCACGCCGACGTGGATTAGTGGGGTTATGAAAAGGTCGGAGGACGCGTACCATCGCCCCTCGCTGGCTCGCCACGCTTCGGGTTGGCGTTCATGAGGGGGGGTATGCAATTAAAATTGGGGTTTTGGGGGCTTTTAAAATTGGGCCCAATGGTAAAATGGTCTCAGGGACCATTTTACATTGATTCCAATGTAAAGATCACGTTGATCACATTGCATGCGATTTGGTTGCATGCGATCGACGCAATTTTTTTTGGTCCCGATGCTTAAGATAAAAATCGCTGGCGCCGTGCTAGGAAACAAGTACCGTATTTTATATAAAATCATGTGGTAGCCAGCCCACATTGTTGTAACACTTGGTACAAGCAATTGCTTTTGAATTGGAATTATATTGGTTCTCCAAATTAAAAGTTTCATTTGCACTATGAAGTGCCCCTTTTCCTTTTGTTTTGCACATATTTGTTTATCCCGGATCCTGGATGTTTTACAAAAGGAGCAGCAGCCATTAAAGTGGATTTTGGTGATATTCCCCCTCTCAAACTGAGTAGTGGTATTTATGCTGGACAATTCGTGAATCAATAAACACTTATCACTACAGCTCATGTATGTGTGTGTATATATATGTATGTGTGTGTATATATATATATATATATATATATATATATATATATGGTATATATTTATTTATATATATATACGTACTTACTGTATACACATACACACATTTGTAGTCACCCAATGCTATATTGGTGTGCATGCTTTATACTACCCCCAGTGCTCAATTCTGACCCCCAGGGGGTAACGTTGGCCAAATCAGGGGAGAAAGGGGTGACACTGAGCCTTGCAGTGAAAATAAGCCTGCAGAGCCTTCCCTCCTAAAGGGCTTTTTGGATTCAGGGGTTGGATGATCTCCCTAGCTTCCGAGGAGGCAGACCTGAAGCTTCCCTTTTCCCTTAGATCAGGCTTTTCGCCACCTAAGGGTAAATGGGGACCTTCTCCATTTGGGGAGGATCTGAAGTCCCTTGCCTCCAGCACTGTGTTGCCATGCACTGGGAGATGTGAAACAAGAAAAATATTAAAAACTTGCTGTCTGAAAAATAAAAATGTGCTGCCCTCTCCTAGAGGTACTTTGCAGGAGTAGCCTTTTTACTCAAGCACTGTCACTGAATACAGATTTGCAGAATAGCTGTATAAATATATTTAGTAAATATAGCTAAGTAGTAAGCTCGTTCAAAGCAAATGCTTCTAAAGCTAAATGTACAGTAGTTTCACTTGCTGACAACAGATGGCAGTGTTTTGGTGACACACGGACCCTAGAAATATGATAATCATGTCTTTTTGGATAGAAATATTTGAGCCAATATTGTGAATTATTTAAATGACTGCATCCAAAAGATAACATTAAATTGCTTTCAGGCTGTCACAGAATCTTTTTATGTCTGTATAAAGATATATGGAAACTTATCAATAATAAACACATTATCAAATTATTACATACAAATCCTGTCTTGATTCTGAACCAGAACTGTATAGTTGCCATGGAGATGGCAGAGAACCAATTAACATCCTATCATCCTAAGTTTAACTGTGTTTCTTAGTGTTGGTGGGCTTGTGTGTGTTATCAAATCATGTCCAGTCTCATCAAATCGACTTATCAATCCTAAGCATGCCACTGACTTAGTCCTGCCAGCTGCCATCACTCTGTCTTAGAATGCCCAGAGGCTTGCCAGCTGAGTGAGCAAAGAATGGCTTGAGAATTCTAATGCTAGTGTGAAATATATTAATATATATATAGTACACTTACCCCCCCCCCCCCCCCCCCCCTTATTCCATAAGTTCAAGAGATATAACAGCGGTCCCGACAGCTGTTTCAACTGGGTCCTACCAGTTGGACTCCTTCCACAGTGGGGTGGGGGGGGGGGGGGTGTAAGTGTACTGTATTACTATTACGGACCAGGCACCGAATTCTACTTTTTAAATATTTGGAGTGCCGCCCTGTTACCCAATCCCTTTTTTATATATATATATATATATATATATATATATATATATATATTTATTAGTTAGGTAATATATATCCATGTTATTTTAGCTGTTTATCATATATTCAAAGTCAGTTATATATATTTTGAATACAGTCTTTAAGTGCAGCTTTAATTTCAGAGTATTCACATCCAAACTGGAATAAAGGTTTAGGAATAACAACTCTTTAACCCTTCGCAGTCCATTGTATCTGCTACTAGTGCTATGGCTGATAAACCTGACTAGACGTTGGCCCTGAAAGGTTTAATATGTGGATCTTTTCAATAGTCTAAAAAAATTTTTACTCAAAATCTGTTTAATGCACAGGTCTGGTCTATTCCTTTGTTGTTGTTATTTATAAATTATGGAGGCAAAAGGTCTGAAGTTGATTCCAAGTGTGGCATTTGTATTTGGGAGCTGTTGCTTGTTGAGGACAAAGGAGGAGTACTTTATCATTGGCCAATCCGCTCTTGACTGTTAAGTAACTGACTGGGTTTAAAAACCAGTTAAAAATCAGTTAGGAGCTGATTGGCCGGTGATAAAGTACCAGACACTTTATCACTTCTTCCTTGTGACTGCGTCATACACTACCCCAGAGTGCCTTGATACAGTGTGGAACCTTTTGTTTAGTTTAGTTTAGTCTTCATTTAGTTGTAGAATAAATGTTTTAAAAGTAATGTTTATGATTTAGGCCAGTGGCTCCCAAACTGTGTGCCGTGGCACCCTAGGGTGCCTTGAAGGACTTGCAGGGGTGCCCTGGATCGGTGATCCATGGCTCATTAAAATAATTTTATGACCAATGTAATAGGCAAATTGTGGACAAACAAAAATGAATCCTGTGCCCCATCACATAACTGACACTAAGGAATATATATAAATACAATTTAGTTAGTTTAATATTTATTTCTTATTTTCTCAATTAGAAACATTTGGGCTAGGGGTGTCGTGAAAAATAATCTGATACTTAGGGGTGCCGTGATTAAGAAAAGTTTAGGAACCACTGATTTAGGCTGTATTATTAAACAGTGTACATGATGCTTTGATTTGCCTTGTGGTAGCATTTTGTCTGAACGGTCATATTTTCTTTTTTTCATTTTCTTTTGCTAGGGTTCCATTTATTATTTATATATTATTTAATAAAGCATAAGTGGATTGCAGAAAGGTCATTTGCTACAGTAACGAAGATAACAATAACTACAGTAAGAGTACACATGAGAACAGCCTTGTGTATTATATGCCTTCACAATAGGAACACAAGGAAGCAGCAGTACTCCTTTTTAAAACTCTGAAAGTAATTATCTAGGTCAGGGACTTTGGTGAGCCAGGAAATGCTATATCCATCTACACCTATGTAATATAGCCCAGAGATGGACTGTTGTAGATATTTTCCGAATTAGTTTGTCAGGGTTATGGCACATGTCTCCCTGCAGAATGTAGAAATACTATTGTTTATGTAATGCTAGCCGCAGATATACTGTAAGACATCACACCCAAAGATTATTTTTTGGATTGTCTATCTGCATGTTAACCAATATATATATTTTTTCTTTGAAAAGTGATATATTAAGTAATATTTATGTGACACATGAGCCTTATCTCGCAGATGCTCTCAATACATAAACCCGATGTAAACTGAAGACACACATAATGAAGGACATTGGATAAATTAACAGCTCCAATAGATCAAATGCTGGCAGATTTATTGTGTATGAATAGAAGTAAAACTGGCCTAGTTCCACGAGTTGCCTGGCATTAAGGGGCTGCTCTCCACCACACCAGGCTCTCTCTCCCTTCTTATTAATGTCCCCTGCTATGCAATTAGACATCAATGAAAATATGTGTGGCTTTATAAATCTATTCCTGTATCTTTTTCTGATAAAAACACTGCACTCCATTACTGGGATGCTGTCCTTAGGTTGACAGTGAAAAGGTTGACACAAGCAAAATGTCTACATGGAAAAGGTCAACATTGGTTTTTCACATTTAAAAAAAAAAGGACTTGTTCTTACTTTATCATCCCAGTAGAGATTGTGGGGAAACATCATAATGTTCCGAGTGTAGTGAAGGCACTGGGCCCAAAGCATAGGGAGCGCAGCGGTATACTTATACAATGTCAATGCCAACCGAACTAGTCACCCGAAAAAACGGAAAAACTCATGTTGACCTTTTCACCATGTCGACATATTCATGTGTTGACCTTTTGCATGTCGACCTATTGACTGTTTACCCTAATTGTCAACCCTATGACCCATACCCCTTTACTTATCATCCTATTCAGCTGTAGCCTAGAAGAGTCCAGAAGTGATGGTAATGTTGATTGGGTCTAAAAACAACTACTATGCACGTTTCTTCTTTTATTGTATTATCTTGTATTAAAAAAAACAAACGTCATTTGAATCTTTTAAATTATGTCATATTAATTGTATAATCTACAATTTTAAAGGTTATCGTATGAGGTTGGGATCTAGCACAGACAAGAAGGACTCTGGTCGCCTGCATGTAGACTTTGCCCAAGCAAGAGATGATTTTTATGAATGGGAATGCAAGCAAAGAATGCTTGCAAGGGAAGAACGCCATCGTCGCAAGCTAGAAGTTGACCAGCTACGTCCTCCGTCACCACCAGCAATCATGCATTATTCTGAACACGAAGCCACGGTACTTGCCGAGAAACTCAAAGGTAAATATTCATTTGTATTTTATATCCATAGAAGTCTGGTGTGTTGTACACGTTTATTTTTTCTAAAGAAAACACAGTATGACTTTTTTTCTGCAGTTCTATGCTGCATTTTTTCACCTTAATCAATATTGGCTGCAATACATTTTTAGATAGAGATTGCATAAGTTTTATACTATATGTTTACTACTTCCACCCCTTGCAGTGGTCATTCAAGCTTTGGTCTCCAATCTTCTGTATATTTAAACAAAACCACATATATTAAACAAAACCACAGTTTCCAATATATATGCTTCCCATATACTGTATTTATAAAGTAAGATATGACCATAGGCGTGCACAGCACATTTCATTAGGGGGTGCACATTTCATTAGGGGGTGTCTTACACACCCATTGGGTGTGTCTAACACCCCCAATCAGATGTGTCTACCATCAGCTATTGGCACTTGCTACTATATAAAACATCTCTCAGCCGCACCATAATCTCCTGCCTAGTTCAGTTTTAATCTTCTTATTACCCTGTGTAACAGTACATGCAAATAAAGTCATAAACATATATGGATGACGCAGGTATGTAGTGATGATATGACAATCATAGGCGTGCGCAGCACATTTAATTAGGGGGTGCACCATCAAAGGGGTGTGCCTAGCACCACCTACTGGGTGTGTCTTACACAGCCAATCAGGCCATTCTAACATAATCTATTTGCTCTCGTTACAAAATAAAACATCTCTCAGCCACACCATAATCTCCTGCCTATTTCAGTTTTAATTGTATAATTACTCTGTGTAACAGTACATGCAAATACAGTCATAAACATATATGGATGACACAGGTGTGTAGTGATATGACAATGGTCTAGTACAAGTAACAGTACAAAACACACATAATTGATTGATGGGCACTTCTTTTAACGGAATACAGTTCTAAAAGGCAAAATACTTTGGTAAAAGGTATTGCTGGTTGCAAGTGGCAGGGATGTTTTTATAAGGGTAGGCACAGCATTAGGGGGTGCCTGTGCACCCCTAACTCTCAATGTGCGCACACCTATGATGACAATGGTCTATTACAATTAACAATGCAAAACACACATTTGATTGATGGGTGCTTGTTTTAATGTAATACCAGTTCTAAAAAGCAAAAGTATATAAGGGTAGGCACAGCATTAGGGGGTGCCTGTGCACCCCTAACACTCTATGTGCGCACGCCTATGGATATGACATTTTGTACTGTATGCGTTTATTTTATACTCTATGTGATGCTGGAGGCCGAGCCCAGTGCAGTATTGTAGACTTACTAATTTCCCAGGAACACAGTTTACCCATCTATCTGGAAGGGAAGAAATTAATGAATTATCTGCTGGTTTACTGTATCAACATTTAGTTACTGACATCAAGTTCTGTCATGAGAAAAAACCTACAGATGTGTCCACATGCAACTGTTTAGCATGCAACATATTTTGCTGCTTATCTGCATGAAAACACTAATCCTAAGTAGGGGTGTGCAAAGGGCGGTACTTGTTTCCTAGCACGGCGCCCGTCGGGTTGATCGCATGCCTTAAGTTTAAGGTACTTAAGGCATGCGATCGACGCGATGGACCCGATTTTCTGTCAATCGCCAGTTTATTTGCCGGTAAAAGAGAAAATCGCATTGATCGGGTCCATCGCGGCCCATTATAATGGGCCGCAATGTGACCAACGCAATTTTCCCATAGAGAATAATGTTAAATGATTTTTAAAGTTAAAATCGCGTTGATCGTGTCGGTCGCGGGCCATTATAATGGCCCGTGATGCGATCAACGCGATCTTGCATACGGAACAATGGGAAATGGGCCAATATGGCCAATTTCTCAATGTATATGGTTATAAAGTATGGTTAATGCCCCCTATTGTTAACGACACCCCACTATTGACGCCAACCCGAAGCGTGGCGAGCGCTGGCGGTACGCGTCCTCCGACCTTTTCATACCCCCACTATCCACGTAGGCTTGGAGTTGATTTTATATAGTATGGCGAGCGCAGCGAGCCACCGAGCCCGAAGCGTGGTGAGCGCACGCGTATACCTGTGAAGTTATGCGCCTCCCCTCGTGGGGCTTGCCTCGCTGCGCTCGCCACACTATATAAAGTCAACTCCACGCCGACGTGGATAGTGGGGGTATGAAAAGGTCGGAGGATGCGTACCGCCGCCCCTCGCGCGCTCGCCACACTTTGGGCTGCCGTCAATAGTGGGGTGGCGTTAACAATGGAGGGCCATTTCACCCATATGGGGGGGTTTGCTATTAAAATGGGGGGTTTGGGGGCTTTTTACATTGAAATCAATGTAAAATTGGGTCTTAGGGACCATTTTACATTAATTCCAATGTAAAAATCACGTCCATCGCATGTGATTTGGTTGGCATGCGATGTGATCGACGCGATTTTTCCGACCCAATCAATACAATCAAAATCGTGGGCGCCGTGCTAGGAAACACTTTGTGTTTTGGGTCTGTATCTCCATTCATGTTTTGGGTCTGGATCTTTTCCAAAACACCACCCATTTGTGTTTCGTGTTTTGGATCTGTATTTAAAAAAACTAAAACAAAAAAAACCCCTCTAAAATAGCCAAATGTTTTTTTTCCTACGCTTTTATTGACCTCAAAAATATTAATTTCTACTCATTTCCAGTCTATCCTGAACACCTCACAATGATTTTAGGCCAAAAGGTTGCACCGAGGTACCTGGATGACTATGTTAAGCGACATAATTGGGTGGCATAAACATGTGGCACTGCAGTGGCAGACATGATGGCAGTTTTAAAAACTGAGCAAATAAATTCTCCAAAGAGCATATAATGCAAAGAAAATACAGATACAAATCTGACGGAGACGCGCGCGCGTATCAGTTTCCGTGCGGTGGGGCAACGGGAACCTGTCCGTCTCCGCTTCAGGGAGATGGACAGGGTTAGGGGGGGATGCGGGCAGGCGGTGGGGACCCTGGGTGACCACCGACAAGCCGGCGGGGACCCGGGGGAAGCGCCGACAAGCCGGCGGGGACCCGGGGGAAGCCGTTGGAAGTGGACGCGTGCGCATCCCCTTTCGCAGATACAGGTGGCGGTGCAAGATGGAATTATTTTTGGGTCCTCCTGCCCACCCTTATGTTGTATTAACAGAACATGCACAGGTTAACAAACCAAATCATTTCAGCGATAGGGTTTGCCACCATTGTGGCCAAAAAAAGAGGTGCAAGATTATATTGTCCTACATAAAAGGACCATCACAGTTTCCGGTGGGCGGCATGCACGGAGAAGCTGCATTTTAGTTGAGCTCCGGACCCAGAGAGAGGTGGAGGCGGGGGAAAAAGAACACCCAAACCTCTACGCTGAACACGGGCCGGGAAGCGGGACTCAGAAAAGGGGAGAATCCCCGGAGAATAAAACCAAATTCAAAGACCAAAAACAGTGGAGGGTCCCCCATCCCCAATACGGACAATACCTTACCCAGAGAGGTGGGGTGGCAGCGGCTGACTCGTGTCTGGAGGACGGAGAGGAGCGGCCGTGTGAAGCGAGGCGGAGGAGTGTGAGGCACCTTGTTGTGAGATGAGACAGGCAGCTGCTGGCCCCGGCACGTAGCTGCAGGAGCTGACGCCAGCGGGACCGACAGGCGTGCAGTGGCTGGGGAGAGAACCCACCATCGACAACCTTAGCATCCCCGAAAAGAGGGCTGATATCACAGAGCCAGGGCGGCAGTGGACAAGCCCCTGCAGGTTGTGAGAACAGAGGTGCGGTGACACTATACAAAAAGTACCGTGGGGTCTGCTACTATGGGAACCTGAAATACAGTGGAGAAAGATTGGGGACGGGGCTGTGCTGAGGGGAGACATGGCTGCGGCAGCTGTCTAGCCGAACAACAGGCCAAAAGGTCCAGGACTGCTGTCCAGGTAGACATAGCTGCAGTGGCAAGACAGCAGGTCTACTTGAGATATATTCAAAAGCAAGTGACCATTCTACAGACGATTGGGCCTGAAGGCGCTGACAGCTTGCTCTTTGAAACTGTCTCCTGGAAAGGTGAGAGGGGTTGCCCGCAATACTCCAGATATAAAACTGCAGACTGCCTGTGGGAAGGTGAAGTTAGAGTTGGTGCCCCAACAGAGGTACAATATCTATTACCAGAAACTTAATTTAACTGGAACACCTCCTAGGGCACCCACACTAGTACTTCTGTTTCCTGAGGGGAAAAAAGCAAGCGCTGTTTGTTATTGAGGACTGTATTTTAGAGTGGACTACCATCTTAGTGTTGTTACCAAGATAAGTTTGCTTGACTTTACCGGGGTTAAGCCCTAATCACACAATTGTGCTCTAAAGCGGCGGGGGCTGATGCAACAGATCCGGAGGGGGGGTACTCACCGTATTCTTGCAGGTTGTGGTGCTGCCCGCAAAACTACAGATCTATAATTGTGGACTACATATAGGAAGGTGTCCCAGTAAAGGTACACTACCTATTATCAGCCACTCTAACTGGAAAAGCTTCCAGGGCATCCATTATTGTACTTTGGTCCTCCGAGGAAAAAGTAAGCCCTTTTTCATATTCGGGACTGCATCTCAGTGTGGACCATATCTCAGTGTGGTCATCCAGATTGTTTTCTTGAAATGAATGGGGCTAGGCTCTAACCACATAATCACGCTCTAAAGCGGGGTGGACTGTTGCCACAGAGCCGGGGGTTAATGCAAATATCCCTGCAGGTTGTGGCAAACCGGTCTAAAAGCCCCGGCAGGACGGCATCCACTGCTTTTGACTGACACTGAAAATTGTACTTATACAAGGATAAGAGCAGGCTACGGCCCAAGCTCAGGGACTATACCTCTGGTTAGCTGCCCCTAGGGAAAAATGGTTGAGGCCATTAAATGATATAAGAGGTCTGAAGAACTTCACTTGTCTACAGAAAAGAGATATTTGATTGTCTATTGCACTGCAAGTCATAACAATATTTGGTGACTGATCTTCGGTCATAACTCGAAGGGGGGATTCTTGTTTGGGCACGGGCCAACTATTCCTATTAAAGGGAATAGGCCGGAAGAACGCTGAAGGTCTTTTTTATTTCCCTTGAACTCAAGGACAAACAGTATAGTGCATACATACTGTGTAGTCTTAGAAACTACCTAACTATATATTGTGCAGTATTCATTTTTTGGTTGTTAATGATTTTTGTATAGATAGATTTTATAGTTGACAAAGTATAATTTGATCAAGTTAATAATGTCAGGATCTTAAGATGTCTGGTTCTCTGAAACTTGATACATACAAGTTATTAATGCTAAATGTTTTGCAATGTGACACTTGATTGCGCTGAGGTCTATACAATGTAAAATACAGGTTTGCAGGTTTGGCTGATTTTTCAAGTAAAAATAAATCCGTTTTTACTATCTTCCAGATGACAACAAATTCTCAGAGGCTATCACTGTTCTTGTAACCTGGTTAGAGAGAGGAGAGGTGAATCGAAGGTCCGCAAACCAGTTCTATTCCATGGTGCAGTCTGCAAACAGTCATATTCGGCGCCTGATGAATGAGAAGGCAACACATGAAGAGACGCTGGAACAGGCCAAGGAGATTTATAAAATAGAACTCCTGGGGATTCTCACTCAGTGTAAGTACCTATTTTGTTTCTTTTTATACTTGTCCAATATGGTCAACTGTTGAAATTAGTGCAATATTAGAGATGAGCTAAATTACAGTGAAATGATGCATATTTTACATTTCAAATAGGGGACAGGCAGTTTCACTTAGGTCCAATGATCTATCTTTAACTTTTGCATCACCATTCTGCTTATAGCAGTATACGCCTTCCCAGCAGTTTTGTGTAATAGATCATGGTGTAGAATAAACTAATCGGATAAACAAATCATCAAAATCCTAGTTAATCACTAAATTTAAAACAGATTTTTATCTTCTTGGTCCTTTTAATTATGATTATTAATTGATTGTCAATGTTATCAGCACTAAATCGAAGTGCGATAATCATTTTAATTAGGTTTAGAATTATAACTAGAACAGAAAAAAATAGCATAAGTTTGAGCAAACGACAGTATAGCATTCAAATTCGGACAGCTCTACATGCAAAGAGTATAAAGCGTGTACATTTTACATTCTCCGGAGGAGATGGGGATAGAATGACATACGGTAGCATAACATCAGATACATTGTATTTTGCGGTTTCATTGGTCATGGAGCTTCTCTGTTAACTACACAATGTCCCATTGGTGACTGCTGTCCGTAACTGGTAGTGTTTGTCTGTTCAGAACTGACACACTGGAATTTTCACTCAGTCTATCCATTATAGATGGCGTCTTCATCTAGAAGAATGGGGGACATTTATCAAAGTTTGGAGAGAGAGAAAGTAAACCAATCAACTTCTATCATTGTACAGGCTGTGTTTAAAAAATGCCAGCCAGGAGCTGTTCTCCCATTTCTGTGTTTCCTCTATACAGTAAATGGGGTCGGGTGTATCATTGTGCTTAATTAAACCCACCTACCTTTTCATTGTTTAAAACAATCATTTCACTTTGAAATATCATCCCAAACTGACACATTTTATTTAAATGAATGCACATTAAATGGACATTTAAATTAATCAAGTTGGCCTTCATTTCAAAGGTAAAAAAACACAAGCTATGTGAATTACACATACTCCTTTTCATGTGGCTTATTTTTGTTATTGTGTGTATTTTAGTCATTTTCTATGTGCTGTTTCGAAGAGAAAGGTAAAAGATCGTCCCAACTAAATTCACATGGCCTTGAACGTCCTAATAGCTGAGTTTTAATTTCCCAGCTGACATTAGATCAATATAATAATGCTGTGAATGCAATTTCTGGAGCAAGCTTTTAGATGTTCTGCTTTTACATTAATAAGACTAAAAAGCATCTGACTGGCAGTGTAAAGTAGTTTGAGGGCTCTATTGATTCATAAGTCTCTGCCTGAAGTAGAAGATAAATATCACATTGCAATATATTTGTAAAAAAGCGCTTGAACATGATGGCAAATTAGATATCTGTGTTTCAGCTGGGAACTGTGCATAATGTTAGGTCTCGCTCTGCAGCAAGTTTGTTTGAACTTTTTGCTTTGGTTTTTCAGTGCCGTTTCTTAAAAAAATATGTATTTTTAGCTGCGGTCTTGAACAATATTGTTTATTATGCAGAGCTCACATGGAGATGCACATTATGTATTACAGAGCTTAATTGCTGTTCTTATATAATATGCAATCTGCTCTACTGCTTAACTTTAGTTAAACCTCATAGTTCCCGTTGGCTGGTGATACTAATGGATGAGCCAAGATCAGGAGGATAGTCAATCCCTGACGATATTTTCAACAGGTGGAACTATCAGAAGTTCGGTATTCAATTCTGGCTTGGACTCTTCTCCATCCCGGCCGGGATGTGCTTGCTACAGACTCTTCCCCCTATGGAAATGGCTGTTTATTCGATAATCCATGGCTTTATTATAGGGAGGCAAATCTGTAGCAGGCTTCCTTTTTTTTGCGAATCAACAGTCAGAACATTGAATACCAACTGTCAAGTTCATGTCAGAAGTTGGCGAAACAGACGTGATTCCGACTGCTGGGAGCATCCCAACAGTCGGAATCCAGATTGAATACCCCTCAAGATCTCTTTGTAGTGTACTGTCTAACTTGCCATGAATAATGCGGACAGTTTAGATGTATCTATGATCCCGGTTGGTGAACAAAGGAGTGTAAATATCATATAAGAGGCATGAATTTGAATCTATCAACACTTCATCATATTTATGGATTGAGTTCTTTGTTGACTAACAAGATAATGTCCATCTTTGAGTCCCTCCTTAGGATGTTAAATCTACTGGCTGACATAGCCATATTCTACCCACTCCATATTAACCAATCCTAAATCAATATTTAGAATGTTCTTTTGGGAAGATTCATTTCTCTATGGTTTAATGACTGGTCTTGTACAGTATGTTGTACAGTACTTGTGTGGAACTTATTTTCTCACATAGCAAATTATATTATATATATATTTATATTCTCTTTCTGCCAAAGACCAGTTTTGTAAGACAGATCTGTATGAACCTACAGATACCTTATCAAAATAAAAATAATTTATTTGTAGCCGTATACATTTGCGAAGTACACAAAGTTACTGCAAACAAAAAGTCAGAACATATAAGCTAATATTTTATTTCCAATATTAAAGCATCTGTCCAATAGCAGTTGTTAAATAGACAAACAATAATGTACTGCTCCAAGCAATACATTTGGCATCAGTCCCAGTAATTGCAAGTCCCAGAGGAAGATTCATAAACACAATGCAGCTGGATGGTGTATGGAAATAACATCTACAAGTGCGTGATCTCCTCATACCAATCGGGAAAAGAGAGGGAACAAATAATTCAAAACTGTTTTACAGAATTTATAACTTTTCTCTAGTGGATTTTTCCCACCACCCCTTCTACCACAGAATTGTGAGCTTGTTGAACCTTAATTGTCTTTCCTCTATAGCTTTAGACATTTGCATGGTATGCTGCCAGTTAATCTGTTCTTATCCCTAATTATCAGTTGTTCATAATGTTACAATAGAGCTTAAATAAGCTGTTTCAATTTAACTTTTTTTATTTAACTTTTCCTTGTCCCCATTCCTCCCCTTTATTTCCAATGGATTCAATATTTTCCATATTTTCACAGTATGACTACACTGGCCTCTCCAAGTCCCTATAGTAGACCGCTTCCAGCTTTCATTCCAACAAACTGAATCATGTCTTCAGTCCTCCTAGTTGATATATGGGCATAAATATGTCCCCTCATTGTAAATTGTCTATAAGAATCCTTCAAAACACACTAAAACAGTTCCTCAATAGTGGTGGTACATGAAGCTCTGTTTTAACTACCAGCAGCCCAGGGCTCTGACTGAAACACTCCACAATCTGGCCTACTAAACACAATGGTTTAGTTCATGGGTCTTCAAACTGTGGCCCTCCCGATGTTGTGAAACTACATATCCCAGCATGCCTTGCCACAGTTTTAACACTCCCTTATAGCAAAACTGTGGCAAGGCATGCTGGGATTTGTAGTTTCACAACATCTGGAGGGCCACAGTTTGAAGACCCATGGTTTAGCTACTTTATACAACCTGTAGTTACATTTTAAGAGAATGAAGTCCATGGCAAAAACAATTGCCAGGTATACTTGAATAGTCACTGAATTCAACCATTAGCTTTATTCAATAGTTGAGTTATACACACTCAATACACATATACAGTGTTTATTATTTACGTCTTACACTATTGAATTCCACAACAGGGCCCTTTTCATTATTAATTGAGATGCTAACTTATGTCCAGGCCCCCACTGAGATCCTTACTATCTGTGCCCAATACCCAAAAACAAGTATTAGTAAAATAAAAGATGATTTTACATCACCCACATGACCTCTGATAAATGGTCTGCTCTCCACACTAACATACAGTACAGTAACTACTACTTTTTACATAAGTCATACATTTGTATAAGTTCAACACAATTTTACAGCTGAGGCAATAGGATACAACATAAAAAGTATGGAGCAGAAGAAGACCTATAGCCATTTTCAGCTGTCATCCATATAGCTTCCATCTTCCAACTTTGCTTACGTCTGTCAACCTTTACAATCTCAATGGAATATATCAAAGCAAAAACAGATAGACCTCTTTTTCAAATTTGCCTCTTATTTCCAAGAGTGTCTCTGATGACTTCTCCAACTCTTTAGCTAAATGCTCCACATGGTTTTCCCTTATCATTTTTGTTCCATTCTAAACATAACTGTATTATACGACAACACAGCAACAAAAAATTAACACCTTTCTCTCCTAGTTCTATTTCATAGAACTATACATTTATGCAAATTGAGTTTCAAAGCAAAAGCATCAATGGGACTTCATATCTCTACCAATAGATTGTTCCATTGTAAAATGTCAATTTCATATAATTTTGTCACCGATTCAATCTTTGTTCATTAGTCTACTGTTTGGTCAAATGTAGTTAAGTTACTGGTCTCATCTCCTATCTCTTGTGTACCTTCCCCTCTGTCCTCACTTCTGGTTTGTCCAGATTTTCCGAATGGTTTAAGGGGATCAATATGAAATCCCGGCGGTCGGAATCCTGACTGCCGCAATGCCGACAGGGGGGGGGGCATGATTCGTCCCCCCCTTGCGGGCTCGCTGCGCTCGCCATGCAGCAGGCCCGATGCCTCGCTACACTCTGCACACTATTTTAGTCTCCCTCTATGGATGTCGTGGACACCCATAAAGGGACAAAGTGCCGGCATTGCAGCGGCCGGGATTTTGACCGCATCCCGCTTTAAGGCCTGTGGTTTTTGCCACTGAAGGCAGTATTTTGAGATTATTCCAACTGGTCAATTCGGGTGGTATAAAGTTCTTCTTAGCTTTACAAGAGGAACTGGTGCTGCCTCTGTTAGAATACTGGTAATACAGTCCCTACAACAGTGGTTCCCAAACTGTGTGCCGTGGCTCCCTGGGGTGCCTCGGCTTGGTGGTCTAGGACCAACTCAAATTATTAATGGTTAATTATTCATGAGCAAAACAGTACTGGTGGCTGCCAATCATAGAATGTGTACAAACAGAAGCAAATCCTGCCCTTTACCACATAACTGCCGCTAAGAATCACATATAAACCCAATCTAATTAATTTTTTTGGGACCTAGGGGTGCCTTGAAAAATAATTCTGATTCTCTAAGGTGCCGTGAATCAAAAAAGATTGGGAACCTCTGCCCTACAATATGGTTCCCATGTTACAAAAACTAGCAAATAAGGTGAATCTAGTAGCCTGGGAGGTGCTCTACACAGAGCAGGCTACTTTGCGCCATTTCATATCTATTATGTGTACAATTTTATTGGATAGTCCAAGTGTACAGATGCATGGAATGAAGAGTTGAACATGTTCCAGTATCTCCATGTAACATCTCCAAGTGTTTCTGTCCTTGAAAAGCAATATAAAGTTGTTACAAGGTGCTAGTGTTATTTAGTGGCTGATCTTCAAATCTAAACTAGTGTATTTCTTTTGAGATTTATAAATAACACGGCTAAGGTAGTTATTCCAGTTAGATGTCAGTCTTCTCTCCCTCTATCTAATGTGGGTTGGTTCCTTGGATTAGATATGTTAATGTCTATGGGGTAGATCTCATTGTTAATATCTAGAGTTTGAACAGTCTACTAAATCTAAAATCTAATGGCATGAAGCTGCTCTCACCCTCAGAGTTCTTAGTAGTTTTGCCAGTGACTTTCTGATTGGAGACCTAGGATTTATTTTCTTCTTCCTCTCTGTACCACCCTCCGCCTTTTCCCATCTCTCCCTCCCCCTTTCTGCCTGTCTGGTAGGTTTTCTTTTCCTTTTTATATGTTAAAAACCATTTATGACTTGAAACCTGGCTTTTTGTATTGGACATGTGTATCTTTAAATAATATTCAAAATACTATATATATATATATATAATCTATCTTTCCCAATAGTGGTGAAGCGCCAATCAATTGAACCAGTCCATGTACTCCAACGTGTTTTCAATGATGCATACAACAAGAATCTTCCAATTAATGTTTTTATTAATATCTTCAGTAAAATGTCAAATACGTCCCAATGCATTTCGTCTAAAAAGACTTCATCAGGGGCACAATTAGTAGTGTTCTCATGAGTGGAAGCGAAAACAATTTTCCAAAGATCAAATTAAAGTATTTATCCTCGTGAATTAATCTATATTCCTAAACATCATAGTGGTAGAATCACGTCTGATGATTCTATAGTGAGGTTAAAATTATATATAAAATAAACCCTATGGGTACACAGCAGAAAATAAATATTCTTTAGCTATCCCGGAGATCTTTTAACTGAATCTCGTCATCAATGGTATAGATATGAAGTCAAAACTCCCGAATTGATACCAGTAAACAAAATCCACAAGGTCCAGGTTTGAGTGATATCCAGGCTTGAACACAGGCTCAAATATATCATTTTAACCTATATATATATAAATATATATATATATATATATATATATATATATATATTGTATATATATTTGGGCTATGGGGATCTCCAAATAAATATTAAAGAAAATCAAGGTAGTAACAGTGGCACTCGGAGACTGGTACGTGTCAAAAATTTCTATCTAATTTAAAAGGAGCATACCAACATTTTGGGAACATACGTTTGTTCTTACGGTTTATGCACCTATATATAGTGATCCAATGACATTAAATAAGTAATGAATATTTAATCCAACAATATTAAACCAGCATCAAAATCTCTTTGAATAAATTAATTTGAAACCTAGAGAAGCAAACTTCTAAAGGCTCTAACATTTCTTTAGCAGTCTTATGACCACAAGAGCAGCTTAAACTAGCCAAAGTTATAGAAAAATTCAAATGAATGTAAAAAAAGATCAATACCAAAGTAAATTAAAGCTATTTCAGTTAAAAAATGTAATGCATAGTAACCCACAACAGAGTGCATGAGCGCATAGTAACCCACATCAGAGCGCACGAATGAAACTCTAAACTAAATCTCAACCTGATGCATTAGTGGGGTTGAGCTGAAATTACACGTTGATCCTACAGTATGTACATATAAATAGCCTGTAGTCTTTAAAGAACCTGCCTAGAGATCACTTCTAATGATTGTATAGCTTAATAATGCTTCTATTAGTTCTACAGCCTCCAAAAAGCAGAAAACAAATGTACTTATGTCTTTGTTTTCTATCAACGATTTATGTGTATTTTTACATTCTGTTTATGACGTGAATGTCAAGGAATCCAAATGTTGTTGTTATTCAGCTACTAGGGATACCTGAGGTCACCACATCGATTTCTGAATATTTATACAAATGTCTCATCTCCTCCCGAGCTCTAGACACTGTGTAGTTGGTACAGGTGGCTTTTACCTAGAACAACCAGAATACATCCAATGAGCTGCAGTACATCATTCTATCACCAAGTGCTCTAGGGAACACATAAAACATTTGTATGGCTCATGTCAAAGTAGTTGCAATAAAAATGTTACATTGGCTATGATGAAATGCCCATATACAATTTCATTCCTCTATGAATGCTGAACAATCACATCTGGTTTTGACTTTTGTTAATAAACAGATTCTGCTAACATAACTTTAATACCATCTTTTTCTATAAATGTTACTTGGAATTTCCTAGTGGAATTTGTTCTTCCTCTGGGAAGAGAAAGCACTGTAAGAAAAAGATGAGGTCTTAGGGAAACTAGGTTTTCTTTTTAGCGGATCTTTTTTTGTGTGCATGTTAGATTGTAATCTGCCTTTAAGTGCACATTAATCTATTTTACCGTGTACAGTGTGTTACAATGTACAGATGTGGTAACATCTGCCGATCCACAGGTGCAGCACAGAATGTTCTGACCACTCATGAAAAGTTCAAGTACCTGTCTGGCCTTTTAACTGATTGCTTGAGCCTGCATGTGGTGGGCATACGCCAGCACCACCCTATATATTTTTTTAGTATGAGCATGGGGAAACACATTTCACCATCCCCACTGGGAACTGAATTGCTTTAAGGCCTTATTCTACTTGTGACACCAGTCTGAGTTGATGCTTAAGCTAAATAAGACCAATACAGGTTTGAATTAGAATATTATTAGGTTTCTTTTCAGTTTGAAATGTGAATGTGAACTACACTACTGTAGCACCTACTAAAGCAGTATTACCCAGCACATATATTTATACAGTTCCAGAACATAGCACTTGCAGGCTCTAATACAGCTTTGCTATCCCATAGTTGCCTACCCTCCTGCATTCTGCAGGAGACTCCCTGAAATAGTAGCAATCTCCCTTTCCCCCTGAAGTGTCTAGGAATTGCCATGATTTCACATAAACCATATTACACAGCTTTTACATTTTGGAAAACAAAAATAAATTGGAGATCTACAGTATACTTGTACATTCAAATGGAATAATCCTTGGCATTTTCCTTGTTGGTTAGAAGGTAGTTCATATGGCTACATGGATTTTATATAAGGGTTTCTCATGACTACTAATATGGAACCACTTGTAAAACGCACACTATACATGGACAAGCCCTAACATGTATCAGTGTGTTTTTCTTCAACAAGTACAGTAGATCTTACTAACTGCTTTGGGGCTCATCTAGATTTGGATGTAAGTCATTATATGACAAGCTTCTTATATGTAGTAGTAAATGTCCGAGCTTCTAGTTGTCACCTTCACAATCTTCCTGAAATGCCTTTTCAAAAGTAGGCTAGTATGTGCCCCCTTTCCCTATCCAACCATTCTTTTTTAACATGAGAGAGGGTACATGGGTGTAGATGTGTATAAAATGGTGATATTTTTATCCTGTGGGCCCCAATGAAATGGCATTTACTGTATGGACTATTGCACCACACTGGTGCTGTTATTTTACCAAGCATAATGATCATTCTTCTACTATTGACTGAAGCTACAGTATACTGTATAAGCATCATCCTACTGGACATGTTTGTTCTACCAGATAAGGCAGGACAATGATGCCATGCAGAAGTCATCAATTTCTTCGTTTTAGGATTTGCTTGTCAGAATTGTGTGTCTTTTTCTTCTGCTGATAACAAAACAATGTTTTTTTTATGCTAGCCCCGAAGGTAAATAGTTTTTTCTGAGTTTTTTATTTTGCACCCAAAGTATTTGCCATACTGACACAAATAGGTAGATTAGTGATGGTATAATAAAATATGTGCATTCAAGTAACAAACTTTGTTTTCTGAACACATGGCTCCAATAACTGACTGTCCCAGCTCACAATATTGATTCTGACTTAGTTTGCCTACAAAGCACAGCAAATGGCAATAGCCATGGGTGATCATGTATGTGATGTCAATGCACCTGTGTTTTTGGGGGTATAATGGCAACCAACTTTGCCTCAGCCCCACTGTATACCTAAAACTCTGATGAATGCAGTAAAGTTAAATGAGGCAGGTACAAAATCTGCATAGCTCATAAAGCATCTTTCAGAAATGTTAAATAAAGATTCATTAGGGTTCATCTAGTAAGGAAATTGCTAATTATCTATGCAGTTAAGCACTTAAATGTTAAAAACATATTGTAAATTTTAAATCGTATTAGCATTCAGATGAATGGTTGTACATGTGCCTGTGTTAACGAGAAATCTGTTATGTGTACCAAGGACTTTACCGTCTGCTTTGTGCAGCTGTTCTTGTCCTACAGCCCTAGAGAGAATTAACATACGTGACTGCTATCATGTGGGTGGTTATTCTGCTGTGCTAGTCCGAAGAGATGTAGGTTTCCAACATTTACACTCAGATAGATCCATAACATTCCTATAAAACATTAGTGTTTGGTCAGAATCAGAGGTAGTTTGGCTAAAGAGACTTCTATACAGCATTAAGTTACAACAGCTATACTGGAACTTGTAGTATGAAAATGGCTATGGACTGACAGAACTGCTGAAGACGCATTTGTTGCTTACGTCAGGTCCACAGTCATTGTTTGATGTCCTTATGAAAGCTGCAGAGAGAACTGTATTATTATACATTTTCGATCTTGTAAATGTGTTTTCAACAAATATATCTTTAGAATTTATACCAATAAAACTTATTTATTCTGGATATTTATTGACATCGGGGAGAGGCTCATACAAAGTACAGATTGGTAGCGTCAGCACACTATTAACTATTAATAGTTCTGTTCTGCAGAGGGCAAATATATTGTTTTTTTTATAATCTAAAGAATAATGTTTAGATGGTTGTAATGATGTAAAGTGTACTGTATGTAAAGTATTGGACGCTTGAGGGAAACAGTTCCAACAATAAGACCATGTAAGTACAAAAGACACATGACTGGGTATCTATGGATGAGGTCTTGGGCTTGATCCATAGAACTCTCATGTGCCATTGTTTTTTTTTTCTGGAATGACCACAACATAAATTGCTTGTCTTGTTTGACTTCCTTGTTCACTAAAGTTGAGCAGATTGTGGCCGTTTTCAACGCTTCCACCAGACAAAAAGCATGGGACCATTTCTCGAAAGCTCAGCGCAAGAATATTGACATTTGGCGGAAGCATTGTGAGGTGGGTGTTTACCTTTCTATCCATCACTCTCATCGATGACACATTGAATGTTTCTGGGGTGAAAGTCGGTATGTTTTATTCAGTAAAGTATAAAGGTGGGTTTAAGGCATTTAAGATGCTCTGCACATTACTGTGACATGTTTATTATCTGCTGGAAGGTGAAGACACAATAACTCGTTCTCCTGGGAACTGAGCAGGTTTGTGAGACCACCATAAAGCCTTTCGCTGACTGCATGCATTTGAATGCCTAAATAAGTCAGTATTCTGATGGAGACGCTGTCCTGCAATGGCGCAAATATATGCAGATTATTAAAGGTGCAATCTTATCTGTGTTTTTGCAAAAGTACAAATTTTTAAATTTTTGGAGAAATGTCCACATAGAATTTAAGCTGAATTATTCTTTATAAAGTCAAATATTAACAGTATTTTTCTATATGTCCCATCCTGCCATGTCATATTACACAGAGGAGGTTTTCTGGTTTACCACTGTTCTACAGTCCACCCTATTGGCACATGGGGCAGCAGAGTTGCCTTGTGGAAAATCTCAGAAGGCTGAATCGGTAGCCATCTTGGTTTCTGAGAGTCTCTGCTTTCCTTGCATTGACAATTTGTATTGCTTAGAACTTTTTCTGTGGCTCCTAGTTAATAACTACTTGCAGTGGTAACCATCATTTTGGTTTTATTCTCCTTTCAGTAAGCTTGCACCTTTTCTATGCATGTTTTTGTCATGTTTATGATCTCACTATTACTGCATTGAGTTTCATCTGCATATGTCTGTGACGTTTTTATCATTACCCTTCGTGTTAATAGTTTGGAGTGTATTCCGTTACACGCTTTACTTTTTATTATGGTCACATCGTTTCCATTTCTTGTTCAGAAATTGCTTTTTCTATGAACCCGTATTTAAACAAGTAAGTACATTGTTTTTTTTATTTGATTGAAAATGTTTGTCAGGACATGTTATTTCTCCACAGCTTATTTTCCATTGGTCAAAAAAGTATTCTATATTTGTCGACTTACAGTATTTTTAGTAGCGCAAGAGCAATAGACTTTTGGAAAAATGTAGTAATACTGCAAATGCTTTCTTGAGTGTTCATTTCTTCACAACCGGTACGATTAAATGCCTGGTTAGTTTTACTTCTTGTCTGCTCTATCACACCAGGCTCTGTTTAACACATTCCCAGCTAAAAGTGAACATTTCCAAAGAGTGACCCCGCACAGAGCTCTTACTGCTGCGAGGAACATTAATTCCAGTTAAACCTGTAAATCAACTGATGTCTGTCCGTGAATCATTGGGGAAATGATGCTATTTAATGCCCTTGATGCCCACATAGGGGAGCCAATAGCACATAAACCTATTAGCCCCATTTAGCATGCCACATACTTTGAAACTTCTCTTCGGCAAAAATCTATAGTACCTAGTACACCATAAGTGGATAAAAGTAGCCCAGTGTAGGAAAAAGTAGGATAATTACTCAATCTAGGGTAAAAAGTCAGAAAAACTAATCTAATAAGAGTTATCTGCACAATGCATTGTTATGCTTACCTTGAAATAAATATATAAATATATATATATATATATACCTTGTACACTAAGGGGGCGATTAAAGTCCAGTTGGTGAAATAAAGCAATATATTGAGGTTGGTACATTGCACATTCTCTTTATCCTTACTGAGTATGTGCAGTTTGTCCTATGTCATCGGACAAAGTAATCCTGCAGATGTTATTTGATTGACAGTCCTCAGCGGTTTGGGGTAGGGAGGGGGGGAGAGATCCTAGGTTTGTGGGACTTCTGAGGCCGGGGTCTTCGTTTTCTGATGAAGAGTTTATGGCCTCAGTGAGGGAGGTTTTACTGATCTGTGTAACCTCATGGGGCGCTTAGCCAGCTGATGCTGTGGTAGGTAATCCGATGCTGTGTCCTCAGATGCAGCACGGGATCAGTGCAGGAGGCATTTAATTATACCAGACACCTTCTGCTGCATTATTCTTTATGGGCATATGTGTGGATTTCTATCCACATCTAAATCACCCCCTAAACTATAGGCCCCCATACACTGTGCAATTTATCTTCAATTTGGGTTCTTTTCATGTGATTACAGCAATCAGTCCCAGGAAAAGAGCCCAAATTGCAGGTGGATTCCAGCAGGTCCGATGTGCATCGCCTCGGCTGTAGAAGCAATCTCTTGGATTGCATCTGAGCTGGGTAGGCTTTGCTGGTATTGCATGCACAAGGACTGCATGCGATCCTGCTGTCCAGCTGAAGGGTGGATTGCGGGCGACGTCTCTGAGGGGAGAAGTCACCTTAAAGATGCAGAATTGCAGAAAAAGTCCACAGTGCAGGAATCACACGCAGGACAGTAGAGAACCTGGCCGGGCCCAGGTCATGTTAAGGGGCATGGCCTAATCGTTGGAGCCATGGTCTAATTGCAGAAGGTGTGATCTTTTTCTCGGGGCAAAACATAATTATATGTTAAAGTTACGGTCATTATTATGATCACACATAAAAAGTTGAAACGCTTAAAAAAACAAACATATAACATTATTATCAAGACTGCAAAACTGTACATTGCAAAGTAATATTTGGTTGTAGATTTGCACTACACGCTGAAATGATATTGAAATTATATTATACACTGAAAAAAATGTATGCATGCCAAATAGATGGTTTGCATCTATTTTGATGAAAGTATGTTTCATTTAACAGAAGTGCAAGCAGTAGAATGGCAGTTATCATATACCGGAGATATGATGTTTGCTATATTCATAGCAGACCGGCTAGGCCTGGAGATGTCATTTAATAGGTCTTTGAAGGTTCATTAGAGCCTCTTCTTGCAGTGTTTGCTGAAGAACACTGGGTATTCCGGCGGGAGCACCTTCTGCATTTTTCATGGGAATTGCTGTGACATTTGTCACATAATGAAAGCTATATGTGGAGTGTATTGTGTATTTTCCTCACGTGACTTAAAAGATGCCAAACTACAGTCCTCCCTAGGGACTAAAGCCTTTGTCAGCAGAAAAATTAGATGTCAACAAGGTGAAAAGCTGCACGCTGCATTCCTACATTAAACGTGGCAGCATTATTAGGAGCAAATGAGACCGTATCAACTTTCTGTTTCTCTGTTACCAGACACTACATTATCTCTGCCCTGTTTCATTACAATATGGACAGCTTTCCTCACACGGCACTTCATGCGTCTTATTGCCTCCTTATAAACCAGTGATTTTCTGGGTAAGCTGAGGCAATTCATTAATTTGTGGACCAGAACCATCTTGGCCACATCTTATGTAAAGAATACGATTTCATACTGATCACGAAGTGCATCATTTATCAAAAAGTGTGATGTGCTATTTTGGTTGTCAGACAGAATATTTTCATTGGGCTGTACCTGAGTGTCCGGTATGTTCTGCAAACTCTAACTAGGAGCTATTGCTATCAATAGCCACAGCATTTTATTGGGTTTTCAAATCTAAAACTGTCACATGTCTCTTTTTACTTTGTTATTGATTTAGGCATATAATAAGTGTATTCTTTCCCATTAACCAATTCCTATCATCATTAATTGTTGCCTTAATGAAATCTAATTGGTTTATATGCAATTTTTTACTATGTAATTATACCCAAATCTATTTTTGAACTAAATATGGTGTATTCAGGTAAGAGGTCTACAGTCAGTGTATGCAAGCTCTCGAGGCAGCCATCTTGTGGACCATACTCATGTACTTGAGAATGCAGGTTTTTATGTAATTTCACTGATGCCAGCACTCGCTTCCAGTGAATTGATGAAGTATACTACTTAAGGCTGGACCTGCAGGAAAAGGTAACTTTAAAGGGACTAGGAAATATGTAATTTCATGCTTTGAGTGTATGCTATACACAACCTGAAGACTGATTAAAAGCTGTCTGCATTAGTTTGTATATTTTTATTGTGGTTTTATTCCTTTATCATGTTAGCCTGTCATTGGATAAGTAGACTATGGAATAATGGTTGAAAAATAGCACTCGTTGAACAAATCCACCGGCAACTGCAAATTGATTATAAAAATGACCTGTACTTGTGTAAGTATTTTTATTATGGGTGCATATATTTTTCCTTTTGTTGCAGGAGCTCCGGAATTCACATAGTGAACAGATAATGGGTATACGTCGAGAGGAGGAGATGGAGATGTCATCTGACGATGACAGCAGCGATGTCCCAAACAAAAAATCCAGAATGGATGATTCAGGTGAGAACAAACACATTGTGTTATGTATGTCTTATAGAAGATACATGCTAATGTAAATATACAAGGCTATACATACCTGTACTGTGCAACAGTTTATGGGGAGTATTCAATTCCAGATGAATTTTTCACCAGGCTAAAACTTTTTTTTTTACCTTTTTGAGGGCGAATTCGACTCACCCTATTCAACACCAGAGCTGATTTTTCACCTGAGCTAAAATCCAGCATCAGCGAAAACCACGTAGATCAACGAAATTGATGCAAATTTGCGTGTTTTGGCAAATTTCCAGCCATTTCCACCTGTTTTTGCTGCTGTTTTAGCCAATACCAATTCACCCCAAAAACCAGTGAAACCATTACCATAACCAGTATTGCAAGCATCGATGATGCGATGCACGTCATTGGGTGCCCGCGGACCCCTGCGGAAGGGTGACTGTGGGAGACTGGGGGGATTGCGGGGCACTTGCCCACCTTCCCGGGGGGGCCAGGAGGAGCCGATTTTCAGGACCATTCTGGGAGGGGGTATGCAAGTATGGACTTTAAAAATAAAAGTATTCTATTCTAATTATTTTTAACCACTAGAATATTTAAAATCATCCAAATTGTATAATGCTTTGAAGCACTGATTTAGTATGGTTTCATCTTATTTCGTTAAAGATAATATTTGCTTTTAAAAACATGACCTAAACAGATTCTGTGACTTTTGCTTTGCCAGCATATACTGTAGCTATGAATCCTGTCGTGTGTGTGTGTGTGTGTGTGTGTGTGTGTGTGTGTGTGTGTGTGGCTTGAAAATGGATCAATAACCTCTAGTTAAACTGCATCATTATTTTATTATCCTAGATTCATGTACTACCAACTTTTATTACATTGCATGTCCTTGCATATTTACATGGGTATGGTATAATTTACCAACAGTCGGTATTCCGACAGTCGTTACTCCGACATCGGAATCCGGACTGTCAGAAAGGCCAACGGGGACGAGCGCATTGATGCCCCTTGCGGGCTCTCCACCTATTCTATTCTTTCTCTGTGGGGGTCGAGGACCCCTCACGAGGGAAAATAGCCCATGTAAGTTGGGATTCTGATGTCGGAGGAAGACCATAGGAATCCCGACTGTCGTTAACCCATTTACATATGCATACAATGACATACACTGTGTATGTCATTAATGTCACACTGCAGTATCTTACGTTGGACGTACTTGTTTCACAATAGTTGCCATTCAAATAGGCCACAGATCTGTATGTAGTGAATTAGTTACTATTCCAAGTCATCTCAGATGTTAGTGATAGCACAGCATACATAATACCCTGGACTGAATTCATATATTGCAAAAGCTGCAGCTACTGTAACTGTGCAGACAAGATGTGAGCGTCTGATCATTCCTACATAGGGTGTTCGAGTCCTACAGCACCAGCTCCATTATATAGATTACATTTAGTTATGTTTTCAGTCTGATAAGGTTTTATGAAGGATCATTACATAGGAGGATTGATGTAATCCCATTTTCTTAACTGGCTTTTAGAACACACAGGCATTTTTAATGCAATAGGAGACAAAGTTGCTATGGAAAATGCTATAGCAACGTAACATCTCCACAAACCCAAGCAGCCACTTGTGACAGCAATCTAAATTTACATTTATTTTACTGTCATTTTATCAACGCTCCTAGTATTTCATTTTGACATGCTGTTAAAATATACTTTTCTAGCTTTCCCGGAATAAAATTAACAATGCTGTTTTATGGAAAAAATAGCGCTACACTTGTGGCAAAATATGCTTTTCACTATATACATACACACACAAACAAGATGAGCATTACATTTAAAGTCAATACAGTATGTTGCCTAGGATTCATATGGGGCCTTTAATCTTGCTGTGGTCATACCTATAGAGGCCTGTATGACCTGCTTGTTAAATACCATTTTCATTCCTCATCAGAACATTGTTGTCCAGGAACTTTTGGTTTATATTAGACTGTATGGGTGAGATTTAATAGGATGAGAGATTCAGAAAGTGAGAGATTTGGGAAGAAATCTCCAGTTTTTTAAAGCGGCAAACATTTACACTGCAAAATCAAACTCATTTTGCAGTGTAAATGATTGCCGCTTTAAAAAAAACTGGAGATTTCTTCCCAAATCTCTCACTTTCTGAATCTCTCATCCTATTAAATCTCACCCTAGATGTTCATTTAACCACAGATTGCTGTGCCGTTGGGTTCATGCTGGTTAACTGGAAAATAGAGAGAGGTATGCATCCACAGTATAAATCAGATTTTGCAATATACCGTATATCTCAAGTATATGAGAGCAGTTTGGATGCTATATACGGTATATTGCAAAATCTGAGGTCCCATACCTCTCTCTCTCTGTTTAATGATCAGGGACTAGCACACATACACATGCACACTTTTTGCATGTAAATTGTCAGACATCGCTTAATAAACACAGTTGCTACAGATATCAGAAATAGTAAACCGTTAAAGTGCCCGGAGCTATTAAATTATTTCCCGCTTTAAGGCTACAGCTAGTGTGTGGCAAGTCATAGTTCCCAGGTTAAGCAGCTGGAGATATGTATTTTCTGGCCACTTAAGCCTGTGATGAGCCCCAGAAGCAGGAGAGGCTCAAGCATAAATCTGCATCTAGGGCCTTATTCTGGTTCATTCGCATCGGCCACTCGTTCGCAAGGGTACCGGTGATTTGCGCATGCGCAGCAGTATTTCTGTGCATGTGTATATGCTGGGTGCGTGCAATTCGATCGCAGAGTGCATGCTCCCAGCCTTGCGAGCGGTGGGTGGAGAGAGGCGTGGGGTGCTGGGCTGGGGCATTAGCATATGTGTACGCCCTGCCTTTCATGGGCATTCCCATTAAAATGCTGGGCGTACATATGCTAAGGCGGTCGTGACACACGTGCAGGGCGGTGGACAGCTGACATAGCCAGATGTCCGCTGTCCTCCCTATTCCCTGCTTTTCTTTGCTCATATGTATGAGTGGTCTGGGCCTCCCTTACATATGCATGCGCCTTCGCCATCATTCAATGGTCGGCGACCATCGAAAGATGGCGGAGGTTCCCACTGGCATGTGAATGGATGTTCATGTAAAACATCCGTTTGCAAGCCTAGCGAACGAATTCGGCATACGAATGTGTGGTGCGGGGTTGTGCTGAAAAAAACCACGTCTGATATGAGTAGATGCGCATGGGACCTGTTGGTTTCCTCACACCAGATATTTCAAGCTACATGGAGTGTAAGGCTAGATGTACAATTTGAAGATGCATCTCTAAGTCCCATAGCTACTTGAATCTGCCTCTTAGACCGGGTAAACACCATGCAGTATACTATTTGTACAGCTTACATTCGATATATCACTAGTGTATCAGTGGATGTGTATATCCAGTATGTCTGAACTACATAGTCCACAGGCATATAAGGTTGGCACTGAAGCACAGCTGATATATCATGCAGATATATTGGTGCATTTGCATGTGTGCATGGGTACTGACTACTTTATACAGCAACAAGAACCACTGTCCATGACATCACAACTGTGATTTCTGCTCAGACATATCAAGTAGACTATTGATAAGTGTGTACAGCTTCCCAAATTGACCAGTGGGGTCACGGAAGTGTGTTCCCAGATTAGCAGTATCTGGAGCTCCTGGAGGGGTCAATCTACAACTCCTACTGTAGTTCTTTTTTTGTTCTGTAATTGCTAATGATGTTGCTACACTACGCAAAGTAGATAGATAATGCATAGGAGCTTTTTAAAATAATTGGGGGGGGATATTTCCATGGACAGATAACAAAAATGTGTTTATCTTCAATAACCATGTGCTTACTAAAATAAGTCCACACAATATATAGATTGTTTTTTTTTTTACGTTAATGAGATGTTTTATATGAATTTAACTGGCTTAAAAAAGGCAGCTGTAAACAGAATATGAGCTCACCTACAAAAACCATGGTAGTAGTTTAGCCTTAGGGCAATGGAAGTGAAGGGTGCATAGAAATACAATTGTATTTGCTCTTTGCTGAATGCTTTGTGATTTGTATTGCTCCATTTATACACTTTTTGCCCTGAGGGGCTCTCTGGTGCTATAGTATCTGTAGCCTGGCCAGAGATTGGATAGACTTGTCATCTCCTGCTGTAGCTGGCAATGTATTTCTTCAAACACAGTTACTCCAGTCAGCTGCATCTCCTTGGTAGTCTATTATAAAAGGTAACACTATGGTTCTGGCTTCTTATCAAAATAGCTTTCTAAGACTATATTGTAAAGACACCTTTTTCTTTTTATTGCATTATGGAAGCCTTTCTTATTCTGAAAAAGTAGAATGTAACTGTTTCTTTGGTAGATGTATATAGCAAAATATACCCTAGAAATTTCAGGTCTTGTCAGTAATTCCACTTATCATACCATAATATTGTGTACATCTAAGACCTTTTATGTGATAATAAGAAAACTCTCTGTTGTCAGATTGAACAGTCCAGTGGTTCTGCATTTAGGACAGATTAGTGCAATTGACCAAATAATAGAAATACAACTGCGGTCACTGGACAGGTTTTCCTCATTCACAGCCATTGCTAAGTTTCTGTTTGTTCTATGTCTGCCACATCTGACTAAATACAAACTATTAAAGCATGACACACGTTACCTGTCCTAAATCTATAGAAAGTCTAATTTTAATAGTATACCCTGAGTAAAAGCCCAACTGCGATGTACAGTTATTAATAGATATCATTCTTGAGAAACTCAATGTTCTCTTCCCTCTTGTGTCATTAACGCCTTAGGCATTATTCAAACTAGCTATCTCTGAGAAGTTCTGTAGCTCTAAGGGGAAATGGAGCAAATATCTTGAAGAGTGGAGAAGTCGAGAAGTTGGCCATAACAACCAATTGGCATATAGCAAGCATTTATCCAAGAACGTTCTGTAAATTGATGAGCAGAATGTGATTGGTTATTGTGGCCAACTTCTTCACTCTTCAGAAGGAAGGTTTGATACAGTTCCCCCCTAATCTCTTATGTTCATTCCAAAACATTGAAGTACAAGGTGGCAGTGTGATACCGCAGAATGTTTCTCAGGAAAACCGTAAGCATGTTCCTGCCGCTACGTGGCATGTTCCTTCTATTACTAATAGGCATAGATTTTATAGCTGTTCAGATGACATCTTCAAGACACAGTAATTGATATAGATATTTAGTTATTCAAAACACAAAATAATTGACATATGTCTAGTTATATGCTTCTGCTAAAACGCGTATAATTTGGTACAGTTAGCCTGTTAGGTGGAGGTAACAGGTGCTCTTTTAAAGGCTGCAGCACAGATCAGCTCTAGGCCCAGCTGTTTCCGGAAAATGCGGTGATGCAGAGTGAGAGCACTAGGATTTTTCAGGCTACGGGAGAGAACAAGATAAGGATATCTGAAGCCTCATAAGTAATTCTTAGGAGAACATTAATGTTAATAGAAATACCAGGTTTTAAATCTACAATTGTGGCCATATGTAAAGCAGCAGCTGCTATCTTAAGCTGTATGCAGCTGTAGCAAAGGCACCAGGTTTGTATATCCCTTTTGTATCTATGGTTTTGACCATTTATTTGCAATTAAACACATTCAGTAATAGACCTCAATAAAACCGGTAATATGGCAGAATGACCTTCTGTCTCATGTTCAAATACTCAATCACTAATCAGTAGCATTGGAACAGTCGTGCTCCATTGCCATCAACTATTTGCAACTGCCTCTCACCCCCTGCTAATGATAGAGCTTTTCCAATCCCTTGCATTATTGTCCCAATCTGAATCTGCTCTCGATTACATAAGCGTATACATTGTACACTGTCTATATTAGAACCAATTATACAATTTTAAGTGGCAGTTATTCACAAAGCTACAGATGTCTCCCCATACATCTTGCTGCAATACGCCATGCAGCTAGATGATTGGCATGAGTGAGCTAACAGGTCCCATGCAAATCTGTTAGCATCGGGCATCTTTTTTTAGGCAGAAAATGCATCTTATTTGCATAAGTATGTGAATAAGATGCACCAGCAGACTCTGCTGATTTAAAATTATAATCCTGGAGAAGCGTTGAAATGCATATGCACCCACATACAGGTGTGCATAAATACTGTACATCTTGCCACCTTGCACAGTGAACAGCAAAGCAGCTGATGCAGCATGCCTACATTCTGCGTGTGACTGCGTCTGTATCTGCATATGAAATATAACTTGTTTTATGGGAAATACTGTAGAGTAACGTTTCTTCATATGCAGATACAAATGGGGTCGCACACAGAAGTTACACACTCTGAAATCATTCAGCATAAGCTGCTTGGTCTGCTTCATGTGCAAGAAGATGAGCTGTATGTAGATACATTTGTAAATGGGTTTATATGCATGCTTTTTTTCAACCTCTTTATACATGGGGATGGTACAATAAGTAAGGTAAGAAGACATTTTGTGTGTGTGTAATATTCTCTATTTCATTCTAATTTTTTGCTAGGCCAGATCACGTAGCCCACTGCTTCCCCTCACAGCCATTTGACTGCATTTCATATAAGGTATACTGTCCCAAGATGGTGAGGCTGGCTAAAACATGGTCCAACATTAAGGTGTGTAGTGTTATCAGAGTTCTGCATCCGTTTAAATTCATATCCAACTTGTCCAGGTGTACAGTGATACCGTCATGTCACAGAAACCGGTTTGGATTCGGTGCACTGAATTTTATAATGTCACGATAGACATTCAAGATGAGCAGCGACCCAGCTGGCCAACCACGTCCAACACAGGCATTGCACCAACCTGTGTCTTGTAACATGATGGTATCACTGTACACTTCAACAAGTTGAAGATGGCACACTCAGCACCTCAATGTTTGACCATGTTGCCGCAAGCCCTGACATCTTACAACTGGTGGTGGTACAGTAGAACTGATATGAGGCACAGTCTTGAGAGGAAGCAGCAGTGTACAGTACCAGCTCTGGCCTGGTGGGAAATTAGAATGAAATAGAGAACATTGCATATTGTTCCTTACTCATTGAACCACCCTCATACTTGGTAATGCAGTTGGAAAAAAACAGTAAAAAACTGTAGAGAGCGCTTGCCAGGGCTGTTTAACCTCAAAAAGCTGCTGCACTGGGGATTAGTCAGATCCCACAGGTAAATGTAAAGAAAAAGGGTGGGTTGTGCAGCGCTTAGATTTCAATGAAGAGTGAAACAAGTACAAATGACAATATTTAATAAAAAACAAATATAATATGACAAAAGTAAAAACTCATACAATATATAATTAATTGATAATTCATGAATTATGAGATAAAAAGGTAAAAAATATATACAGTAGGACCTGTCAATGTGTGATGGGTCTGCTCCGGACGATAGCTGTCCAAGTCCAATATGTATCCAAGTGTGGAACCGAATATGAACCAAGATACTTGCTGGAGGTATCCCTACCCCTCGGGGATTATGTGAGTCTTGGGGATCCTCTCTGGATGCAAATATTTCTTGGTGCAATAATTTGAATCGGACCGATTTTGAGAGCCAAGGTTTCTTGCTGGAGGTGTCCCGATCCCAGTGGGATTTGGATGAATCGTGGGGATCCTCTCTGTTTGCAAAGGACTTGGTGTAACAAATGAAGGTTCCTTGTGGCCGCTGGAGGTTTCCCAGTCCTATGGACTCGTATGTGCAAAGGGGTCCTCTCAATAAAGTGCGCTGTGTTTGGAATTTGGAAGGATCGATAGACAGTCCTGAGTTGTGGAGCAGATAATCAATGCATGTGGTGACAGGTCCTCTGATATCACCAACGCGTTTCAAGTCACCTAGAAAAAGCTGTTTCTTACAACAGCGAAACGCGTTGGTGATATCAGAGGACCTGTCACCACATGCATTGATTATCTGCTCCACAACTCAGGACTGTCTATCGATCCTTCCAAATTCCAAGCACAGCGCACTTTATTGAGAGGACCCCTTTGCACATACGAGTCCATAGGACTGGGAAACCTCCAGTGGCCACAAGGAACCTTCATTTGTTACACCAAGTCCTTTGCAAACAGAGAGGATCCCCACGATTCATCCAAATCCCACTGGGATCGGGACACCTCCAGCAAGAAACCTTGGCTCTCAAAATCGGTCCGATTCAAATTATTGCACCAAGAAATATTTGCATCCAGAGAGGATCCCCAAGACTCACATAATCCCCGAGGGGTAGGGATACCTCCAGCAAGTATCTTGGTTCATATTCGGTTCCACACTTGGATACATATTGGACTTGGACAGCTATCGTCCGGAGCAGACCCATCACACATTGACAGGTCCTACTGTATATATTTTTTACCTTTTTTATCTCATAATTCATGAATTATCAATTAATTATATATTGTATGAGTTTTTACTTTTGTCATATTATATTTGTTTTTTATTAAATATTGTCATTTGTACTTGTTTCACTCTTCATTGAAATCTAAGCGCTGCACAACCCACCCTTTTTCTTGGTAATGCAGTTACCTTAATATCCACATTTGTATTGTACAGTAACAAGCATTATATGCACTTGGGTTGAAGCCTCTTAATTATTGGTGTCCCTCTATTGTCAATGGACAATCCCATTTGTAATGGATTTGACAAAATATATGCAGAGGTTACTTAATAAAAAGAAAATAATCAAAGCCGATAAGGTTTTTTTGTGCTGTGAGAACATCTTGTAACATTGTAAAAAAAATGTTATATAGTAACTTTCATATCTAAATATAATCATACAATGCCGTTTTGAGCAGAATGTGTGAAAAGTGAAAACCTCGTTATCAAGCAAGAGGCTGCCAGCAAATCCTAATTATCTGGCTGCATTGTAGTAATTGTGAATATTCTATGTGATAGTTCTGTGTTCATCTGCCACATTCTTATGCTGTACATAAAATAAATGAATAAATGCAGTCATGTTGGCTTTATTGGCCGCAAAAATGCCACAGGGTGACAAAGCAGGAAAGGCAAAGTTTGTTAAATTGATTATGTAAATTTACAATCACTATTAGGATTTAAGATGTTTACGTAATTCAGACAGACTGCACAATTTTTACACATTTCCTCCTTCTAGCATATAGTATTTAAAGATTAAAGCAAGGAGCGGTGGGACTGCAGTTGCGGCAAACAGGTTTGCTTAGTGTAAAACATTGTAGCCCCTCGTCTGTAAACCAATGATGGTAGCCATATTTTAGTTGACCAAGTGATAATATACAAACAGCATATGCTATCATATGATTATACATTCCCGCCTCATATTGAGCTAAAACTCTGTAAAAGGCTCGAGCCTCATCTCCATTCATATTGCCACTTACAGCCCTAGCAGTGCTGGCACTGGTTGCAGTGGCATCAATCACAGTCTTGATGGCAAAGCCAGCCATGGCTCTCACAGGATCTTCTCTTTCCGGCATCCCAGCCTCTGTGACTCTGCTCCATTCATATTGCCACTTATTGCCCTAGCTATGCTGGCACTGGTGGCAATGGCATCAGTCACAACCTTAGCGGCAGAACCCACCATGGCTCTTACAGGATCTCCTCTTTGCGGCGTCCCAGCCTTGGTGACTCCACTCCATTTCTATTGAAAACTTACTGACTTAGCAGTGCCGACAGTGGTGTCAGTGGCATCAATTACAGCCTTGGCGGCACATCAGCCATGGCTCTCACAGGATCTCCTCTTCCCAGCGTCCTAGTCTCCATGACTCTGCTCCATTCATATTGACACTTACTGCCCTAGCTGTGCTGGCAATCCCAGCCTCGGCAGTGCAGCCATGGTTCTCACAAGATCTCCTCTTCCCAGCATGCACCGCTGCTCCCACAATTCACTGGGAGATCTCACTAGACCATGCTCAGCCCCAACTCCAACAGGATGCGCTCTTATCCCAGTGCAATCTATTTTGTCGTGCTGCGCCCCCCAGGACCCAGCGCTCCAGGTTGCAGCCTAAGCAGTCTATTTGTTAGGCTCTGTAGGCCTGCCGTTAGAGATTTGTGTAATATTATGCTGAATATTTGAGGTTGCCAGTATCATAGATGCCTAGATTATGTAACAGCCCACTAGAAGAGTTGGTAATATTATGCATAATCCAGTCCAGCAGAGCATTTGCCTTTTGATCCATTATCTGCCCACTTGACAAAGGTGAAATGGGGTTGCTAGAGCTAGGGGGAAACATGCTGACACAGTGTAAGGAAAAGAGGAGTCCTTTCATTACTGTACAATTGTAAGGTTTTGATGCACTGACGTCCATGCCTTTAATGAAGCCCTTACTATATAGGGCTGAAGATGATGGGTCTGAAGTCTGAGGCATAGAACACTAATAAAGCACATTTTCTACTATTATTCTGGCCTGCATTGTATTCCAGCCCAGTTTTGCTTTCAACATGCCTAGGAGGTATGGGGCCAAACCCATACAATATATTGCAGCTCTGGTCCCAAGAGGTCACATCATCCAACAGGTATAATCAGCCAATGCTATAACATAGTCTAGTTGAATAATAACAGATTAGCAGTCCCATCTTAACCATTATACTGTACCTATTTAATGTTCTAGCCACCAACTCTTTGTTTAATATGCGTTACAGTAACTAGAAGATAGTGCATTATTTTGAAAAAAATAATAATTTTATAGAATTACTGTAAGAATTCATGAACAAAATACATTTGTATGTTCTATGGCTTTAAGAAGGGAAACATACAATACACAGTAACATTGCTGAAACCGACTTCTAACAAACTGCTTACAGTAGTTCCATGAGTGACCCTCTTCTCACACACTGTTGTATATTGTCAATGATTGATCTCCACTCGTTTCATTATAATTATCTAAATGACAATTGGTGCATTAGAGTGATGAGTATCATTTAGAAACAAAAAGCCTTTTACTGTAATTACTGCTCCTGCCTCTTACAGAGCGGAGACGGTGTCTGCAGGCTTCTTGGCTCAACCTTGCAATTATTTACAACCATGAAGAGTCAGGAATAAACTGTAAAGGGTAGAGGTCCAGCTATTGTTTTGCTCTAAGTTAACAATTGGTTATTAATTCACAACATCACTTTTTCTGGGCAAACTAAATATATATTGTGTCTTGTTAATGTCTTTTTACTTTTGTTAATATAAAAAATAGCCACCCTTAATGGAAAACCACAATTTCTATTGGCTTAAACTGACAAACTTTGCCAGGTAATGGTAAAGGTCCATATACACTGGGCATTTATGCCCAGCGTGTATGGACCGCGATGATCGCATTCATCGCTGCGGGGAAAGCCGCTCAGTGCATACACACTGAACGGCTTTCCCCCTGCCCGGCGCCAACAGAGAGGGGGAGGATGGCTTTGCCTAGTGCAGCGCTATGCAAAGCCGTCCTGAAAGCCGCTCATCTGCTGATATAACCAGCAGATGAACGGCTTCCCCGGCGATGATGCGGGAGTGCGCAGCAGCGCTCATCGCCGGGGCATACACACTGGGCGGCTTTGAGCTGAAAGCTGCTCAAACCTGCTGTTTTGAGCGACTTTCAGCCCAAAGTGTGTATGGGCCTTCTGTTAATCCATCATACATCTGTCCTAACCCTGGTCTCCCTAGTACAGACCTATTTGTAGCATTTTATATATAATGGTTACAATTGTAGAGGAATGGTCCTTAAGAAGGAATAGGTAATAATACCTGCCACACAATGTGGACCTTTGTTCATATGACAGGTCAAATAGCAGGATTTGCCTGTCTAAACTTAGTTTATGGCAGATTAACCCCGCAGTGGCCAACAGTACTAAATCAGTGAGCAGTTTTCGCAGAACATTAAAACCTCCACAGCATTGGAGCACTGGAAGGTACCGCAGCCAAGTTAGTATGACTACAATTTAGCTGAATTTTTATTCTTTTTGTTTTGTACTCACATTCATTGTCTGAGAGAACTTTACATTTTTTCAGACTTGTTGAAAGTTGATAGGTTTCCACTCGCAAACAGACGGAATATTGACAAAGCATTTGTTCTGCTCCACTGTGTCAATGCATAGCATGACAAGGTCACTGGGGACAATCTAAGTCAGACAAGGGCTCTTTAAAAAAAAATATTTTGATTTTGTTCTCATACACTATAGAAGCGATATACAAGCTCTTTTCAAGGTGGAAAGATTTTATGTTCAACTCAATGTCAAATGAAAATAATGAAAAAAGCAATGAATGGTATAAATACTTTATTAAGCACAGAACGGTTTGGGGTATGTATTCAAAATACGCTATAATCAGGGCTATTTTTCAGCAGGCTCCAGCAGGAACTGAGGCCCTTATTCTAGTTCAATCTTTCTGACAAAATATTTCTTAGATGGACAAAACCATGTGCACTGCAGGTGAGGCAGGTGTAAAACCCCACCCAAATCGAATTATCTCTGCACAAGTAACACCTGCCTCACCTGCAGTGCACATGGTTTTGTCCATCTGAGAAATATTTTGTCAGAGTGAACTAGAATAACGGCCTCAGTTCCTGCAGGAGCCTGCTGAAAAATATTCCTGGCTATAGGCAAATATACATTAACCTTTCAATTCTTGTTTTATTTTTGGAATATACAAGTTACTGCTTTTATTTACACCTTTATAACCTGGATTATAGGGATATAAATTAATATATTTATCTCTTTTTAAGAAGCTTGTCTTCATTATATTCTTATTGTAATAGCCTATCCCATATGGATGCAGGCATGAGACTAAATTCCGCAGTGAGAATTTGTCTCACTGATTGCATCACTAAACTAAAATGACCTATTGCCACATACTGTATTATGATTGGTCCAATCTGCTTTTAGTATTATTCAGAAAAATATAAATATATCGAATTGGATTTTAGTGGGAACCTTAAGATGGCAATATGAATAAAGACTGTTAATTTGCAAAAAAGACTGCACATGGAGGCACAAGTGGAGTGGAAATTACTTCACGGATAGACAAAAATATTACTAAAAAGGAATATATTTATTGTACAAATAACTTGCAAACTAAGTATATTTAAAGATTTTTTTTAAAAAAAAAGTGTTTCCTCATTTAACATTTAATTTTAATCTTTTTTGTTGAGAACTGAGGTTTATAAAATGTCATGTATAAAAAGATATGAGTGTTCTTTACAAATAGGTAGTGTTCACATAATCCCCTTATAGTTGATTTTGGAGCCAATATTCTAATCCATTGATAATGAAAATATTCTGTGTAGACTGTGTTATGATAACTGTTTTTCCTTAGGATTTAACATTTGAGTGCCAATGTTTCTGTGAGCGATCCTCAAAATATCCGCTAAAAAATGCCAGCATCGCTCACAACGACTGTTGTTCTAGTATAAATAAATACAAATACAGCCAAGTCAATTAACTGAAGTTTTTAGTTAAATATTGCACCCAAAAAAGAACAGTCACTGTTAGCGATGCTGGCAATTTTATCGTATATTTTGAGTTTCCCTCACAGCAACGTTGGCACTCAGAGTTTAATTAAAAAAAGTTTGCTTGCCATTTTTCACACCTTTTTTATATATATATATATATATATATTTTAGTAAAGAACTGCATCAAAGTATACAGAAAAAAAGATATCATTTTGAGAAATGAATACAACGGTTATATATCATAACAGAAATATAGTAATAAACAGAAGTTCAAATCGAGAATTGTGTGGTTCAAGAGCGTACATTACATTACATTCTTATATAAAATAACATATCAAAAAGCATATTAAAAAGGCAATAAAAGACCAGGAGAACCGACGAAGGAAAATATTAAATCAGAATGGAGGCGTATTCAACTGAAGAGTCACTAGGTTATACCAGGACTTTAATTGTAGTTTTCCTGAGAGAGTTCTTAATAGGGAGGGGTAAAGATTTAACATATGGGAGCCATATTGCAAAGAATTTATTTGCCCTGGACTCTTTATTAAGTGACATTTCTAACCAGTCCATGTGAAAGAGGTATGAGACCCTCGGCAAAAATAATGGGTACTTACATGTTAGTTGGGCGCCCACTATAGTTAGTACGCTCATACCCCCACTATCCATGTTGGCATGGAGTTGATATATTTATATAGTGTGGCGAGCCACCGAGCCTGAAGCGTGACGAGCGGATGCAGAAAACTAAGCAAATAGCTTAGTGGGCACCCAACTAACATATAAGTACCAAATAATGTTATAGAAAGAGTGTTGGAGGAGATCCACTGAGAGGATCGTTTTACGTGCCGCGGTGGTTAATTTTGATAGAAATATTCTCTGTCCTGAGGACAGATGAGAGGTGTTAGGGGAAGGATAAAGGGCCCATTTGGGTGTGGGAGTAAATGAAATGTCATATTGGGTCTGTACATAATTAATCATTGTAAGCCAGCAGGCATTGACTTCTGGGCTTTCACACCTATTTTGACAAATTCATTTGGCACTCCAAGGGTTAATGAGGAAACAAAATCAGCAAATCAGATAGTTAGAATTCACTTTCAAGATGACACTACTGTCCAATATCCCCAAATAGGCTTTATAATCTGTTGCAATCCACAGGTAAGCAATATTCTGAAAGCAGGCTAAGAACTACTTTTCAGAAGCTATGAGGTTGAAGAAAGCAGACTGATGGATGTCTGTATGTTTACATAGTGATTATATGAAAATCTGCAGACTTCTTCACATAATCTTTGTATATTCCTTGAATTTGCGCTGCTTTATTGCTTTGAGAGTCCCCCAGATCTAGAGATGCCCAAACCAGTTTACAGCCACCACCATTTAAACTGTTATTTACTGATCTCTTCTTTTCATGTAAGGGCCAATGTATTTTATTTGTGTTACCTGTGGAGACCAGTGTTATTGTTTTTTATATGGATAGGTTTATTTATTTTTGTCCTGTGGGGGGCCAATATGTTTTGCCCTGTGGGGATCTCATGGTGTGCCTTGGCAATTTTTAAATGTTATTTAATGTACCGCAAGGTAAAAAGGTTGAAAATCACTGCCTTAGAGACTTTACTAGGGACATTTCAATTGTAATTTAAGTGCCCCTCCTCGTTTTGCATGACCTTCTTTTGTCTTGTAGTAGAATTCATTTCTTATAATTCAGCGACCATTTTAATATTGTTTTTAGAATTGTGCCATTATTTCAATCTATAAAATAAACTTTTATTTTTTCATATACTCAGTGGATAATACATATAAGAAAATTATACCAATACCAATAATAGCAGTGTAAGAATCAATGCTCACATAAGGGGCAAACAGAGACACGGTCTAATTAGTAAATAATTGCTGTATCTGCCACGGTTTTAGAAGTGTTGCTGCAGCCAGTTTTATTCTGGCATCTTCTTACTTAGGAATTTCCTTTAATTAAATTAAGCAATCCATTCTGCTAGTGTTTCTATGGACAGCAGTTCTGTTATGTCCAGTTTGCAGTATATGGAACACTAATTTTTACTTTACCGAAAGCTCTCATAACAACGCAATCCTATTTACTGTAGTTAGTTGGACAGCTTCATCTTATTCATCACAACATCTCTAAACCAAGGGTATGCAAGAACTAACCCCAATAAGGGGATCTGACCCCTATCTTTTTTTTTTCCCCAAAATATTTTTTTTGAGCCTCAATAAAACAAAATAATAGTACAGTACATCCAACAATGGATGATGACATACAAGTAATGACAATGAGGTTCAAGAACCATTTTCAACATTTTCCTTAACAAATTCACTAAATGAGTAGGGGAGAGAACTATCTCCCAATATAGTCGAGAAAACATAAATATATATAACTCTAGCGATGGTTTTTGATAAATGGGTATGAGAGAATCTCTCTAAACTTTTAACTCAACCTGAGTATTTAATAAATATAGTGATCAAAATAAGTAAAATAAAATAATAGCAAAGCAAAAAAAAGAACAGCTTGGTCCTACACTAACATGGCAGATGACCAAGTGATGAATCATGAATCAAAGTACCTGCCCAACAGTTGACCTGAACCGCCGACCCATCCACGGAGAGATCCAGTCAGTATGCGACTAATGAAGATAAGGAAGACAAAAAGTATGGAATAGGAGGAGGTTGGGCGGAGGATGTGAACAATGAAGTATAGATGAGATAGTATTTAGGAATTGAATTATAGAGTGATAATAAGTGGAGCATTCTGTAAAAGTTGGAAGGAATACCATGATGTACTTTGAAAACAGCCTTGGATAGCCTGTTTGGTTCGAGAGGGAAGGGTCTGGATAAATTTGTTCCAGCAGATAAATAACTTAGGGGTTTAGGAGTTCCTTGTGGAGTGAGGCCTCCAGCCAGTCCATGGTGAACAGGAAAAGGAGGCGTGAGGTCGCCATGTGTAATGAGGGAGGTGAGGTCTGTATCCATTGCTGTAAGATGGCTTTTTTGCCTACTGCTGAGAGGAGCACAATCAATTTTTTATCATTTTTAGGGACATTTGATTGATCAGCGATATGTCCAAATAGCGCCCAGGAGTCAGTGCAGCTAAATGACAATTTAAGTGTGTTTGTAGCAGAGTTATGTAGTATTTGCCAAAAAGTCTGTACGTGAGGGCATTGCCAGAGACAATGATTTATATCCGCCTCTGGTGTATGGCATTTAAAATAATCTGACCTCTCCGCTGTACCCATCAGATAGCAGCATTTAGGTGAGAGGCTCTGTGAAAATTTTTATATAGCATTTCTTGGTAGGAGCTGGCCGCAATGAGTTAAAGATTTATGAAGAAGGTGTCTAAAATGGTTTCAGAGTCGAGAGAAGAGGACTGCGATGCTCACTTATTAACTGCTGGGAGATCTGTATCAGGATCTAGTTCCGGGCGTATACGACCATATATAGTGGAGATAGAATGTGTTTTAGTGCAAATTACAGAGTCTAATTGATTCGTGATGTCCTGAGGCCGTCATTTGGTAAAGATCGATTGCAGGTAATGATTAGCTTGAAGGTAGGAGAATGCATGACTAGGTAAGAGATTGAATTGTTGCATCGCCTCCTCGAATGTAAGTGGGGTGTTAAGTAAATGTCTTAGACATGAAATTCCAGAGGATTGCCATATCGTGAAAGGTGATCCGGCTTCACCACTCTGAAACTCCAGGTTTCCAATCAAAAGGAGGGACAGGGAATAAAAATGTTGTACAGTAGGCCTAAAGACTTTCTTGCACGTCTCCAAGCATAAATGGTACAGGATAATAAGGGATTATCAAATTGAGGTGATTTTAATTGTGATGGACTTGCATGCAGGAGAAAACTAAGCGAAAATGGGGCACATAACTGTGAGACTAGAGCCGCATCAATGAAAATGGCAGTCCCATTAACCCAATCTACCGCAAAGCGGAGAACGCAGGCCAGGTTATAGTACTTTAAATTAGGCAAATTAACACCACCTCGTTGAGTTGTCTGCATCAGCTTATAGAGGCTGATTCTAGGTCTTTTAGAATTCCAAATAAATTTGGAGAGCATAGAATGAAGTGAAGATATATCAGACTTAGAAAGCAGAACTGGAGTCATTTGCAGCACATAAAGCAACTTCGGAAAGCTGGCCATTTTAATCAAGTTGCATCTTCCCAACAGCTTTAGTGGCATGTTCTGCCAAAGATTAAGCTCAGTTTGAATCTTAAGGATCATCTGACCCCTTTCTAATGCTTTACACAAGGACATAATGTATAGTGCTGCTTGTGGTTGACATTAAATGCATAACTTATAAAATAAATGTATTAATCTATAGCGTATATAATCAACACACCTATGTATTATAGGGGGTTGAATACCCAATTTATTGACATAAAATACAAAATTCAGTAACATTTTCCTATAAAAACATACATAACATTAAATGCATAATGGAGATGCCGGAGAATTCCCCTTTCCCAAAAAAGAGTAGGTACCTCACCCTATTTTGGGGCTGCGGTGGACTATTGCTGACAACGGCAAGAAGATGGTCCAAGCGTCAGTGCCCGGCAAAATCCACAGTGAGCTTTATGGGGTCCTGGGACCTTGGTCCATTCCGTCACTGGTAGATGTTATCTCCAACAAAGTGCTGGTGCATCTGTCCTCACAACGAGTGTCTTTCCAAGCAATGCATTTCGAAGATATATCTCCTTCGTCAGGTTTGGCCTAAACCTGAGAAAGGAGGAGATATATTGTAATATAGTCCATTCTCTATTTTAAACATAGCTGCAGTAACTTGCAGCCCGGACAGAGGATAGTTAGATTTAAGTGTTATCTGCATACATATGATGCTGGAATCCTAAATAGCTAATTAGTTCACCAACACAGGTGGTATACAGTAGATAGAACAAAGCTGAGGACCTAGTACTAAACCTTGTGGTCCCCAAACTGATAGAGGATGCAGAGAGAACATACAGTAGACGCATAGAAGTGAAATTTCACTAGTAGAAATAAGATGGATCTAGACATTGCAGTGTTGTTATGATAAGATTTTGGCCAACAATGTCAGATGCAGAGGAGAAATGGAGAATAATCAAAGTGGGTAATGGCCATCAGGCATTGCACTGATTAAGTCATGGACCACCTTATTCAGTCTCTATGTAGTGTTGGAAATGAAAGATAGAATGAGGTGTTTCCAGTAAGATTGTGAGGCAGGTGTAGACAAATGTTTCAAGCAGCTTGGGGTGGTAAAGTAACTGAGAGATAGGATGGTAATTTGATAGAGGGTTTGTGTTTCTTCTTTTTATTTAGAATAGGAAAAATTATTACTTGTTTCAATAATTATGGAAAGAAACCAGTAACAAAAAAAGTGATTACAGATTGCATTGAAGGCTGCTTTGTGCAAAGCAGAAGCACCTAACAGATGGATCAGGTAGTAGGGGCAGTCTGGTGTAAGGTGAATGCTCCGTGTATTGTATGGCAGAGCAGCAGTAGCAAGACGGGAGGGTACTGCTCGTGAGAAGCAGCAGTCTGGTCTGTATCCCTTCATAATGTCATTGTTTTAGCTGCTATTCAGGTAAGGAGCTATACAGGAAAGGAGCGTGTCTGGAGTGGTGATGAGAAAATGGGTGTGTTATTTGGGGACAGGAAGAGTGTGTGGGAGACATCAAAGTAGATAGAGACATTTTCAGTAGGTAAAATGACTATGGAGAGCTGAGAAATAGTGGGAGATGGGAGTAATAGGACAGAATAGAAGTTAACAACTGGAATATTGGGGAAATGTACTGCGTGCCAGGGATTTCCAAGAAGGAATTGAGCAGGTTGCTGGCTGACAAATAGCAATTTATTTAATTTTATCAATTCTTGCACAAGTAAGCCAGATTTTGGACACTGATAGTAGTCTGTGTATTTGATGTGGAAGAAGTGAGAAAATACTCAACTGTATTAAAAAGGCTCTTGGTGTTTTTTGTTTGTTTGTTTGTTTTTAGTGTCAAGAACATTTCCATAGAAGTAATATATAGCCTTATATGTGAGGAAGACATGAGAGTGAGATTTATGCCATTGATGTTTAACTTCGAGACCTTTTTTATAGATTGTTCTGTAGAATGCCATAGCTGACATCTAAATCTGTATGTGTGTGTGTCTGTGTGTGTGTGTGTGTGTGTGTGAACAGCAGCTGGAGTCACTTTATCAAGGGCATTTTATCAAGGGCTGTTTCTAGAGTTCGGTTAAGATTAGGGATGTGCACCGGCCACTTTTCGGGTTTTGGGTTCTGATTACCTTGAGGTTTTGGGTTCTAATGGGTTTTGGCAAAACACCTCCTAAGTGTTTTGTGTTTGGATTTTTTGGGTTTTGGGTTCTGATTTTTTGTTAAAAAAGCATAAAAACTGCTAAAATCGCAGAATTTTGGTTTTTATTTTTTGCTCCTACGCTATATTAACCTCAATAACATTAATTTCCAGTCTATTCTGAACCGCTCACACCTTACAATATTGTTTTTAGGGCAAAAGGTTGCACCGAGGTAGCTGGATAACTATGATAAGCCACACAAGTGTGCGGCACAAACACTAGACTGATATGGCACACTTAGCATCCCCTCTAGGCTGATACTGCACACCTAGAATTACCCCTGGACTGATATGGCACAGGTAGCATCACCCCTGGACTGATACGGCACATTTAGCATCACCCCTGGACTGATATGGCACACTTGACAGCACCCCATGAATTGGCAGACTTGGCTTACCCCAGGAATTATACGGCACAGATGGTGGCACCCCTGACCTGATACAGCACACATGGAATTATACGGCACAGATGGCGGCACCCCTGGAATGATGCGGCACACATGGCGGCAGGCATGGAATTATACGGCAGACAAATTCCTGCAGTAAAAATAAAAATTGGTATTCTTTTCATTATAAAAAAGAGCAGCACACCTTACTTAGCAACACCCCATGAATTATACAGCACTCTTGGCTCACCCCTGGACTACAGCGCATTTAGCAGCCCTTGCAGTAAAAAAAAACAACACATTTTTATTTTCATTAAAAAAAGGGCAGCTCCCCTGGTCTGATATGGGACACATGGGGCACCCCTGGAATTATACGGCACACATGCGGGCACCCCAGGACTGATACAGGACACATGGGAGCACCCATGGAATTATACGGCACACATGCGGGCACCCCAGGACTGCTACAGGACACATGGGGGCACCCATGGAATTATATGGCACACATGCAGGCACCCCTGGACTGATACAGGACACAAGGGGGCACCCATAGAATTATACGGCACACATGCGGGCACCCCTGGACTGATACAGCACATATGTGGGCACCCCTGGACAATTACAGCACACATGTGGGCACCCCTGGATGGATACAGTACACATTCAGGCACCCCTGGACTGATACAGCACAAATGTGGGCACCCCTGGACAAATACAGCACACATGTGGGCACCCCTGGATGGATACAGTACAAATGTGGGCACCCTGGACTGATGCAGCACACATGCGGGCACCCTGAACTGATGCAGCACACATGCGGGCACCCTGGACTTTTTTTTTTTTTGCTGAATTAAAATGATGTAGCCCCCTCTGTAGCACTAGCAGCAGTCCCCTATGCATAAATCATCCCCCCCCCCCCCCCAGCATGTCATCCCCCCCACTCCGCTCAACAGACAGCACGGACACATCCATGCTGTCTGATATCACCAGCCTGTTTGAAAATGGCGCCGACCGCCGAGAACTATATATCCCCAGGTCTCGCGAGAATCCGACAGCGGGAAGATGACGTTCGGCCTCGTTTTGAACACAGAAAAATGGCGGCGACCATCGAACTCCCCGGATATGGCCTCTGATCAGGTAAGTTTGTGGGGGTTCGGATCTCTAGGATCCGAACCCGCTCATCTCTAGTTAAGATATACATTGGAATCAGAAGTGAATGTAGAAATTAAGTCAGGTTGGTTGAAATGGAATAGATATTTCTCAGTGTTTAATAGAAATTAATAATATAGAATTTGAATAATGAAGAAGAGCTTGTAGGTGATGATATGGTTATAACTATAGAGAAGCAAAGAATTGTTATGGATGTCCGAAGTTAAGCATAGTCTATTGAATACACAATCAAGGCAGCAGTCGGTACTTGTTTCCTAGCACGGCCACACCGATTTACATCGGGGTGGTCGTGTCGGAAAAATCGGGTTGATCGCATCGCATGCGATTTGGTCGCATGCGATGCGACCGACCCGATTTTTTGATTGAATGAAATGTAAATCGGGTCCCTGGGACCCGATTTTACATTGGATTCAATGTAAAATATTCCCAACCCCCCAAATTTAACGGCGTAAACCCCACCCCACGATAGACGCCAACCCGAAGCGTGGCGAGCGCAGCGAGCCCGCGAGGGGCGGCGGTGCGCGTCCTCCGACCTTTTCATTCCCCTACTATCCACGTCGGCGTGGAGTTGAGAATAGAATAGTGTGGCGAGCGCAGCGAGCCACCGAGCCCGAAGCGTGGCGAGCGCACGCGTATACCTGTGAAGTTATACGCGTCCCCTCGCGGCGCTCGTCACGCTTCGGGCTCGCTGCGCTCACCACACTATTCTATTCTCAACTCCACGCCGACGTGGATAGTAGGGGAATGAAAAGGTCGGAGGACGCGTACCGCCGCCCCTCGCGGGCTCGCTGCGCTCGCCACGCTTCGGGTTGGCGTCTATCGTGGGGTGACGACGGGGACATCTATAATGTGAAATGGGTCATATTGGCCCATTTCACATTTTTCACATTTTCTCACGATTTCAATGTAAAAAAATATTTTAACATTGAAGCCTATGGAAAAATCGGGGGCATCGCGTCGGTCGCGTCGGGACCAATGTTAATGGTCCCGACCGACGCGATGCCCCCGATATTGTGTCTTAGCCGGCCAAATGGACCTGATTTCAAAGGAAATCGGGTCCATCGTGTGGATCGTGTACCTTAACTTAAAGGTACACGATCCATAAGATTGTGGCCGTGCTAGGAAACAAGTACCCAGCAGTCCTCTTGACGAGCACAAGAGACGCGGTCCACTATGAGAAGCCAAGAGCAAAGGATAAATTGTGGGATAGAGGATAATGTGGAGGCACAAGGACTAATATTCTGAAAACAAGGACTATCAAAAATAAAAACAAAAGGTCATCCGGTCATATTCCTGGTTCGCTAAAAGACTGCACATTCCAAATTCCGACTAAGAGCTCTATTGCTTTAAGCAATATATTTATGGAAGTACTAGCTAAGCCCACTCAAAGCAAAAGCTTTGAAAGATGGTCTGCTACCTTGTGATTGCCTCTGTGTTTCTGTATGTGTGATTGCCTCTAGGTTTCTGTATGTGTGATTGCCTCTGTGTTTCTGTATGTGTGAAAGAGATAATTTAGTGTCCACACGTTTGGATAAAAGTAATGTGCGTACCGTGTATAAGTGATTATAGTGCTCATCAAATAGTAATCTTTAAAACTTCGGTCTCGTGGTTACCAGGATACTACCCGGATAGTGCAGTTTGCAAATTCGAGTCATATGCCCATTGGTGTATTGGACAATAGAAAAAAAAACTCCAATTAACATTAGTGGAGTTTAATAAAGTGCATACAAGTGAATAAATACAAAGAAAAAAGCTTACATGAATAGAATGGTGCTGGGGTAAAAACAGGCTGCTCTTAAAGCGTTTTGTCTCTTACGCCATATGCAAATGGTCTGGACTTCCTCAGGAGATTATGGTGAAATCCAGTCCATTTGCATATGGGGCCCTCCTACCTCCGAGTCTGTCTGTTGTTACCCAGTTTGTCTTATCACTGTCTATATCGCTGCGCTATATAAGAAACTGTAAATAAATAAATAAATATGGCGTAAGAGACAAAACGCATTGAGAGCAGCCTGTTTTTACCCCAGTTTTTTTCTCTTGTCCAATACACCAATGGGCATATGCCCTCGAATTTGCTAAACTTTGAAACTTGTTGGAGACATCGGTGAGGGGTCCAAACTGCACTATCCGGGTAGTTTCCTGGTAACCACGAGACTGAAGTTTTAAAGATTACTATTTGATGAGCAAGATAATCACTTATACACGGTACGCACATTACTTTATCCAAAAGTGTGGACGCTAGAGAGCGCTTTTTCTCATCCCCCTTTTCTAATATATATATATTATATATAATACATTAAGGTTACATATATGTAACCATGTCATAGCAAGCAAGATCAACCATGTAGTATATACTATATACATTTGAAATGGCTTATTTGTACTGACTGCATATGTTACAACCGAGGTCGCTCAGATGTGACTAGCAGTAATACTGTTTTTCTCTGATTTCTGTACACATGCTGATATTTAGCTGATCCTATTTTACTCCTACTGTATTTGTTGGTTCCTGTTGCTTACACACAGGCAAAAAACCAATATAATAAGCCATTGCACCTCCATGAGACACAGCTACAAACAGCAGAGAGCGAGACCGGAATTTCACAACACAGGGACACTAGGAAAAGATTATATCAGTGAATGAATCTCGCTCTGTGAATATGGGCAGAAACATCAAAATTGTCACAACTAGTTATACAAAATGTGCCCCATGAGCGTAGGCTTCTGCAAGGGAAGTTTGATGGCTGTTGGCAGCATACTGTTTACATTGGCAGCCTACCATATCACTGAAACGTGGCAACATCCACCTCAGCCGCTTGTGTACAAATCAGATTTGTTTACAAATGTCATCATTTCGGTACATTCTGAAAAATGTATTTCACCTTGAACTGCTGTGTTCTGGGCACTTCTTAATAAAGTGTATTGGAGTTTTATGTAAATTAAAATAATGCAAATTGATTGGCACTGATTTTTTTCTTAATCATGACAAATAAATTATTATGCAAAAATCATTTTCAAAAATCCAACACTTGCAGCATCTGTCTTTAGAGAGGATTAGTGCTGCTGCAGAGATAACGGATGTTGCCAACACACAGGCAGGGGGGGGACGCACAATATTCTTTCCTCTGTCCACCCATGTGAATATTATCTGCACTTCTGAACAAGGATCAATGATTCCTAGCATTTGGAAAGACACCGTTAATTCACTCCACTAAACTATATTGTACCCTATATTTATATCTGCAGAAAGGTAGTGTGCCTTGTGCTATGTGGTGCAGAAATTTACTGTGTACATTCTGCTTCCTAAACTCTTTGCTGGTTTTGTAATAGTGTGCGAGAGGTAGAGTGTGTGTGAATTCCAGGTAAGTATGCCCGTATTTGAAAAGTAACAATTTACGAGGCAAAAACAGGTTAGTTGTTTTACAAATACGGGCATACTCCCCAGAATGAATGCACAGTTTGCAGACTATTAGTTAGCTCCCTAGTTTAATAGAGCCCTGTAACAGTCACCTCATTGTCTCTTTTTTGCTATATCTGTAACAGATTGGTTTGATTCGAATTCAATTATATTGGGTGTTTGTGTCTTTTGGTTGCAAGTCTCAAAAACATAAAAAACAAAAGCCAGTGTTGTACCTGGCAGTTGTCTGTTAAACAGTGGTTCAGGCCTAGACTATGGGCCTCATTCAGACAAAACCATGTTCACTACAGGTGGGGCAAATGTAACATGTGCAGAGAGATTTAGATTAGGATGGGGTGTGTTCAAACTGAAATCACCCTTGCAGTCTAATAATAAAGCAGTGTTAGAATAAAGTAGCCAGTATTTACCCTGCACAGAAACAAACGAACTCTAAATAAAACTCTAAATAAAACTCTAAAGGGCCCCTAACACTTGTGAGATTTGACACAATTCAGGTGGATTGAGTTAATTTATCTGACCTGATGCGTAGGACACAATGCACAATCCAGTGCCATTGGTTATTACCAAGAAATTGAAAGAGATTGATCCTCCTGCACATACAGATGAGGCAGAACTCATCCTTGCAGGCGATGGCGACGCCAGCCGCCATCTGTATAGCGAGAAGGGCCTATTGTGTGCGCGCGTCCCGCTTCCCCCGGGTCTTTGCCGCCTGCCCGCACCCCCCCCAACCCTGTCCGTCTCCCTGAAGCGGAGACGGACAGGGTTCCCATCGTCCCGCCGACGGAGATTGAGACGCACGCGCATCTCAGTCAGATGGCGAGCCGGGCTGCTGGCTTATCGCCAGCGGTGACGTTCTGGCGATTCGCCAGCAAAGAAGAGCCCGGCCCCATCTGTAGGATAAATCTCGAGTCACTCAGGTCCAACTTGTTGAGACAATAAGTTGGACAAGTTTAAGGAGGCCTTAAAGGCCACCATACACCAGAACGAGATTGGACCCAACCGTCCAATCTTGACTGGTTATGTGACGGATTGTCTGCACATCGTGTGCATACGATTGCACGATGCGCACTCCTGCGGGTCGCGAGGCCAGCCCACGTGCTGTACGTCTCATCCGTCGGCTCTCATTACAGTTGATTGAGCGATCGTATGTGCTTTTAAGCACATAGATCACTTGTTCAGATGCTCCACGCCCTGCATACGATCAGGTTGTATGCAGGTCGTCCTGATGTATGGCCAGCTTTACTCTCTCTGGACATGTTACATATGCCCCACCTGCAGTGCACATGGTTTTGCCCGTCTTAAAAACAAAATTGTCCTGCGATAATGTCTGAATTAGGCCCTATAACTAGAGCTGAACAACATCTCTGGGAACTACATTTGCTAAATTACTCTCCAGGCTCCAACATAAAGTAGACCTGTGACACCAGCACAACCTAATCTAAACATAAAACAACTGCTTTGACTTGTGTACAGCACAGAAGCTTTGCCTTGTGTCCAGCACAGATGCTGGGCTCACAGAAATAATTCTCGGATTAAGATCTGTATAAAAAAAGATGCAGCATTGGATCATCTTGGTGAACGTCTGTCATCTCTGTAACGCTTGGGTATTTCAGGATGGTCAGGAAATACACGTTTCCAGGGTATGTGAAGCTGTGTTAGAAGACGGAACCTTGCCTCAGAAGTCCTTGAAATTAGGGCAGACACCCTTTTGTTTCTGAAAACGCTGCCCATCACCATCCTGTCTACACCCCCAAACGTAGACAACATGTTAATCATGTTGCTCCCTACTGTAATCGCATCCACAGATCTGCACATGCGGAGACCAAAATTCATCAGAGGTGTGTAATCATATTTATATCTCTGAATCAGGCTCTGCAAAAAACTGCTCCTCGTCTTCTGACTCATGCCAGCTTACAGGACCATATTCTATACACATACATACAACGCATGTCTTTGTTATTCCCATCACAAGGGGCACAGAGCAGACATCTACTATGATTTGGTGTTTGTCCTTTGCCCGTTCTTCAAATGCTCTCTGTTCCACTGAGCAAAGTTTCCCCCTCCCATGTAACATAATTACCCTGCAGCTTTGCTTTCAATTCTGATGCCTGGCTTTATATGTCAGGCTGTTGAATGGCAAGGAGACTGTAGGAATATTATTTATAAGAAGGCAGTGTTTCCATGCCCATGGTCAGCATGTCAGATGCAGATTAACACCTGTTTCATGCCGGAATGATGAATGTGCTTGAATACGGCATTCTGTTATGAGATGCTTGGAGGTGGGTGTATTCTGGGGGTAATGTTTGCTTTCATTTAGATTCAATCAGATGAGATGAGAAGGCTTGCAGTTACTTACTTACATATATAAAAAATGTGTTCTATTTCTCAGTGCAGTCTTAGCACCAGCAGACTCAGGGCCTTATTCTAGTTCACTCTTTCTGACAAAATCCTTCTTAGATGGACAAAACCATGTTCACTGCAGGGGGGCAGATATAACATGTGCAGAGAGAATTAGATTTGGGTGAGTTATTTTGTTTCTGTGCAGGGTAAATACTGGCTGCTTTATTTTTACACTGCAATATAGATCTCACTTTGAAGTAAAACCCCACCCAAATCTAATTCTCTCTGCACAAGTAACATCTGTCCCACCTGCAGTGCACATGGTTTTGTCCATCTAAGAAGGATTTTGTAAGAAAGAGTGAACTAGAATAAGGCCCTCAGAGTATAATCCTATCACACCAACTAACTGAATATTGTAGAATGATACGAACCCCCCCGAGCTCTGTCTATGGACTTTGATTTTTTTTTTTTTAAATAGCTTTTCTTATTTCTTACATGTGGATCTACTTTTTCTAATGCGGGCCATATGACTATTTTCAGGCGCAGATCTGATCCAATGAATGACAATCTGTGGTGGAACCGGGGAAGTGTAGTAGAGTATAATCCTGTTTCATAAAGGAATTGCATTTCAAAGTCTGACACATCAGTCTGGTATGGGTCATAGGATCCACTGTATGAAGGGCGACATACATTAGGGCTTAGGTCGACACATGGAATATGTTGACATGGTCGGAAGGTGGACACAAGCATTAGGTCAATAGCCAAAAGGTTGACATGAGTTTTTCACATTTTTGTCCTGAATTTCAATGAAAGTCGACATGAACCATGTATTAGTTTAGTGGATGGAAGGGTATGAACCTACTGCCTGTTGGCACAAATTGGGTCCCAAAAAAAATTAGAAAAACTAATTTCAACCTTTTGACTCATTTCAACCTAATGCTTATGTCAACCTTCTGACACTGTCAACCTCGAGCCATATTGACCTAGCGAGCATATCCCTATCAGTATTGTACTGTACAATTTACAATATGTTCTTTTATTCTTTCATTTACCAACCAGTCCTAGATTGGCATCCCTAAAAGAAAACGGTACTTTTCACCCCCACATTTACTGTACTTACAAGGGGGAGCTGGGCAGGCGGAAGCTTTGTGGGTGATATGGGGGCTGGGGAGGCAGTCTGAGGGGGGGGGGGGGTTATGTGCCTCTGGGATCGCAGATCAGGAGGTGGGGGGCACAGGTCGGGTGCCGCTGGGAGTGCAGGCCAGAAGGTGGAGGGGTTATGATGGCATAGGTGTGGCCTGCGTAGTGAGACTTATGACCAAGTCACGCTGCACAGGCCGCACACCGGGTTCGGGAGCAGCTAGGCAGCGTCTGAGCGGGTGCTAATCCCGAAATCCCGGGATTGGATTCTCCAATTCTAGGATTGAAAACTCGTACATTTTGGGACCAGATCCCTGGATCCCGCCGATCCCAATCCCTGGATTGGCCACCCTACTTGCAATGTATAAAACCAGTAGTACAATTCAATAACATTTTTAACGTAGCTATACAGATACACCTATCCTTTTTGCACCGCTACCACACACGTATTGGCCATATTGGATGCGATACATTTTGGGTGCGATGAAGTAAGTTTAATTTATATAGTGCGCTTTCTCCAACAGGACTCAAGGCACTGCTGACGGCTACACATATGTCTTATCTTATGTGATGCTATCCGACTTGTGACTCTAATCCAATGCGCACGGGACCGTGGATCGGATGTCATACAAATGCAATTTGCGACATTTGCACCTGATTTCTCGGCCTGATCTGCCGGAATCTGGGCCAAATTGCATAGTGTATGGGACCTTAAGACGCTCTACCACGGGCAATGATTCCTGATTGAGTAAGGAATTCACTAATAATATACAGAGTACTATACTTTTCCTGACTTTAATGTGCTAATAATGTTGTGCTAAGTAGGAATAGTATTTCTGTTGTAAAGGAATTGGTATAATGTGCCAGGCATTGTGCATATTTTAAGAGAAAGTTGCACTACAGGGGACTATTTGGCAGGTTTGAGGATAGCTGTATGTGGACATATCTGTATACATTTGCTCAAATGGCCCCAAATAGGCCAGTTGAGCAAAACGCAGACTTTCCAACTTTTGTTTTAGAAAAATGTGCTGCCTCTGCATTATTAGTATTAAATAAAGTACACTGAGAAGACTGATACTGTATTTAGTAGCACCAAGAGAGGGGGGTACTACTTACTTGGGCCCAGGTCTGATGGAGGGGCCCCCATTATCTGGCAGCAGCTCTCAACCCAGCACTGCTGTGTGCTGGGCTGCAGTGTGAGCAGAGAGGAGCTTACAGTACTATTTTTACTGTATTTTTTTTTATTGTGCATGGCCACACCTTCAGTGATTAGGCCATGCCCCCTGAATAGTAGCTGGGCCCTGCCAGGCTCTCTACTGCCAACTTAATTGCTAATCCGGGTTAAAAGGCAAAATACTTGCTTAGCACATCAATATGCTTAAACTGGGTCTTTAAAACAATTCCTTAAACCAAGTATTAATCGAGTGTGCCGGTACACTGTGAGGGACTTTGTATGTAGCTACAATGCTAGTGTACAAATGATACTGGGTCCGCCTGCTCTTGGAGACCCATACTGGAAACACTAATATTTGTGCTTACATATGATAGCACTATCCGAAGCATATCCAATGAGGTGTCCTGTTAGAATTTTTATACCTGATTCTCAGTAGTTTATGTAGTCGTTTTTGCTTGTTAATGGTGTACATTAGCATGCCAGCATACTTTAACATTAAGTAGTAGGGTGTATTAATCATTTCAATTATTTTGGCAAAAGGAAATATTCATTCTGTGACCAGGTTGCTTTTAACATTTTCCATAAAACCAATTATTAAGTAATGTTCTTTGCTGCAGTGCTTCATTAAAAAAAAAAGATAACTTAATCCAAAATTGAAATCAGAGGCATTGTTCAAGAAAAGAATGTGAGAAGAACCGAGTGTATTTCTTTTGTGAACATCTGTTTCTCATAATGGCATTCTCTCGCCTCCCAAGGAACACAGGATTGTATTATAAAATGATAGAATGCATGAAAATAATCAGTCCTAAATAGTACCGCAACAAGCACAATCTCTAGATAAGACACCGCAATTTCCTATATGTTTATCTTAACGGAGATAATTTATACGCAGAACATCTCACACATGTTTTACGGCCTTTTGCACTTTGCCACTCAATTTTCATCCTATATTACAGACTGCACAATTCATTTGGGAGAAGTAATTTCCATCCCTGCATACTAATCGATTTTCTCACAAACACCTGCTATCAGTTATGGTAATAAAAATGTCATTTTAAATTGAAAACAGTCCAAATGGAGCATCCCAGGGAAATGACTTAAGTGTCATTCAATGCTACTAATGCGGTAATGTTCTAGTGTTACCAGTACACTTTTTCATATCAGCATTTACATTTTTATACAGTTTTAGTCATTATATTTCTCCTTCAACTGGTGACTGCCGCAAAGCTGTTGGCACTAAGAGATAAAGTGTCAGTACAAGTAGGCATTTTTTAATGGTTCTCTTAAATCCAGACTGCCATAAAAACAATATAATTCCGAGAAAACAATCATATAAAAAAAGATTGAAAAATACTGTTTTTATTTTTATTTTGTAAAGTCTGTTTTTCGTTGTCTGTAACTATATGCTTGTAAACTTGTTAGAAGTTTGGTTAAAGGGATAGCACACACACAAATGCTCATTCACATTTATAGAGGTTGTCTATATTCAATTGTTTAATATTTAATTGTATTAAGCTACTTAGAGGTAGCAGCTTGGCACAGCTACTTATATGTAATTTATTCTTGAAGAGGCTAGTGGAATGTTGGGTATGGAGGAAGAGAAAAATATATAACTTCGGTCCTAGGTCTGGGGTCACTGACATACGAACTAACTTTGTTGCATGAGGAATATTGAAGTCACAGGATGCATGGGATATATGATTCTCTATACTCTCTGTGTTAACTTTGTTTTCTCTAAACGTTGCAATACTTGTCTCTATAAATTTAAATATAGCTTTCATTAATGAACGTCTTAAAGACCACACGTTCCTTCCAATGCTTCTTCCATGTTTACAAAAGGGAAAAAAGGGATGTACCAGCGCCGGCTGTATATAGTGAATAAAGATGAACAGTTTTCTAAATAAATTGTTTTAATATAATATAATACAAAATAAAATATATTAAAATATATAGAACTCCATAAATAAACATTAATTCATAGACCATGTTAAAACGGATATTTCACAGAGCATCTTACCACTATTGATGAGTTGTATGATGGGCTATGGTAGGTCTCCAATGACTGTGTAACGAAAAGATAATCACCAGGTGGCCAGCAGTCCCAGGGGTTTTACGTGGAAGAATAGAAGCAGATGTATTGTCCACAGTCCCAAACGGTATTTGAGGTAAACCTGGATGCACTTCAGAAAAAGTCGCCTTTGATCAGCCTCCGGATAAAGGTGGACAGGAGAATATAGACCAGGGTTGGGCATCTGCGGCCCTCCAGATGTTGAGGAACTACACATCCCAGGATGCTTTGCATTAGTTTTGCTATGTGGCCATGCTGAAACTGATGCAAGGCATGCTGGGATGTGTAGTTCCTCAACATCTGGAGGGCCGCAATTGCCCAGCCCTGATATAGACCAAAGCCCCAATGGTGGAAAGTTCTTGTATATAAATAATCAATTTGAGTGGTGGTATAGCTCTGGATAAGCAGCTCAACACGTTTCCATGAGGTAAATCCCCCAGCTTCTCCTGAAGCTGTGGACACTACCATCTACTTCTATTCTTCCACGTAAAACCCTTGGGACTGCTGGCCACCTGGTGATTATCTTGTCGCTACACAGTCATTGGAGACCTACCATAGCCCATCATAAAACTCCTCAATAGTGGTAACATGCTCTGTGAAATATCCGTTTTAACATTGTCTATGAATTAATGTTTCTGTATGGAATTCCATATATTTAATTTTTTTATTTTATATTATATTAAAAAATTTATTTAGAAATAATAACGCTTTTTTTTTTCTTCTTCCATGTTTACACTTATCTCTGTGTGTGCTGACTTGCGTGCAACCTTGAAACAGCCCCAATATACCGTATGCGATGCATTCGGAAAATGGGCAGTTATAGGCAAGTTATATCTATCCCTGTCTGGTTGAATATTTGTTAAAAAGTTAAAGGTACTTTTGTGGCTGCTTTCAATGTTTCTAAACATGCATTTTCTTTACTGATTAATGTATTACCGAATGTGTCAGTTACCTTTGATATAGATCTAAAGCGCCAAGATTAAACCTAAGCATAGAGTCACCAGCAATTGCATAATTGGTAACTAGCTAATGCTGCATTTTGTAACTCTGTTAGGATAAGTGAACCTATTGGATTATTTTATGAATACATTTTTTATTATTTTGGGTATCATGTCCTCATTAAAATCAATTAAACAAAGTTGTATTCCTTTTCCCATGATTCCAGCTCTAGCTGCCCAAGCTTATGCACTGAAGGAAGAGAATGACAGCCTGCGGTGGCAGTTGGATGCTTACAGGAATGAAGTAGAACTTCTGAAACAAGACAAAGGACATCATGCAAGAACAGAGGAAAGCCTGACCAAGGATCAGCAGCTGCAGTTCTTACAGCAAGCAATGCAAAATATGCAACAAGTAAGTTAGTCTATGCAAAAGCAAAGAAATTGGCAGCAATTGTATAGTTAACCACCATGTATGCAATTTGGTCTGTTTTGTGAGTTAAACCGCAATCTACAAAAAGCAAGCAATGCCATTGTTTCGTATTTCTATGGGCAGTATTCAATGTGAATAATTCTCCGTGCATGGCGAGAGATTTTTTCTCTCGCCATGCACTCGCCCTGTTCTGGAGGGCTCGCTGCCACTCCTGCTCCCTCTATTCAATGTGGTTAAGACTCGCCGCCACTCGCGGCGAGTCTTAACCCCTGCAGCGGACGAGCGTCCGCGGCAGGGAGCCGTAGGACGGTGGCAGCCAGAGAGATTAAAGTCTCCCTGGCTGCCCCAGAACATATGTGGAGGGGAGGGGGCTCCCCCGGACCCAGGCAGCACAAGCTGCCCCCCCCCCACCCCTATAGCCAGCGGGGGGACCCAGTATTCACTGCACCCGATCGTGCATATGTAATGATCGGATGCAGTGAATATATGAATATCTAATGAGCTGCTCGAGCGCTCCGGCCCCCTGCTGGCTGCTCTGTTTTTTTTTAGTTTTTTTTATTAAATATATATTCATGTGCTATAAGCACATGAATAAAAATAACATGCCCCTTCACAGAAAAAAAATCCTGATTTTTGTACACCAAAATTTAAAAAAAAAACCTTTTAGTTTGAAAGTTCACATTCCAGCTCTCCATGAAAAGATGTAGAATTGCTACACGGAGAGAGACGGCGAAAATCACTTAGAAAGACGGCGAATATTTCACATTGAATAGGGTTGCTCGCTTTTGGAGAGCAAAATGCTCCGTCCAAGGCGAAAAAAGCACATATTCGCCATAAAACAGGGCGAATTTTTCTCATTGAATACTGCCCTATGTACCAAAGGCTGTATGTTATTATGTTGCGTTATATACATAAAGTAACTGTAGGATTTATAGATGACTACATAAGCCCTACATATTGTTTTACTTTGCTGCAACTGCTTTGTATATTAGGAAGCTTATATTTTTCTAACAGGTTAGACACAAAGTGACTGGTACTGTAACTTGACAGACTTGATTTGCAGAAAGGCACCATGTGAATTCTTTAACTTGTACAGAGACTCAAAGTCAGTTATGTGGCAGTAGCTAAAATCACTGCAGTCTCAATTTGTTGAACTATTTTAGACAAACCCATTAAGTCATGGTTCCCAATCATCTCAGTAGTAATGCATTGCCTCCATGTCCTCTCTGGTAATGCATTTCCTCTATGTGCTCTCTGGTAATGCATTTCCTCCATGTGCTCTCTGGTAATGCATTTCCTCCATGTGCTCTCTGGTAATGCATTTCCTCCATGTGCTCTCTGGTAATGCATTTCCTCCATGTGCTCTCTGGTAATGCATTTCCTCCATGTGCTCAGTAGTATCGCAACCCCCCCCCCCCCCCCCCCTCATATCCTTTTTAGTAATGCATTCCCCCATTCCCTCTCTTAACAAACTGCCCGATTTAACTCTGTAGTAACACATTCCCCCATCACCTCTCTGGTAATGCATTCCCCATTATCTCTCTGGTAATATATTCCCCCATCTCCTCTGTAGCAACGCATTCCCCCCATATGCTATCTAGTAATGCATTCCCCATATCCCCTCTGTAGTAACCCATTTCCCCTAATTACCTCTGCAAAAACACAATGTTACCCTATCACCTCTGTGTTAATACATTATGAAGACTGGAGTATAGAAACATTTACAAAAAATCTTGTATCAACTTGTAACTTTAGATTAGTACTTGTACAGATATGTCGTCATACATCTGGCCTCATAATGTCCAGACACCTGGCGCTGGTCCGCCACCGTATCCTGAGCAATTTTGTGTCCAGGTTTTTCAAAGATGCATATTAGTCACATTGCAATGCGAGTAGGGCGCACACTAAAAGCCGGATCCATCTGACTGGAATAGAATATACCCCTAAGCAATACTGCAAACCCTCCCACCGCTACAGGACACTTTTATTTTTAACCTTCACTGTTTAACAAGCCATTGAAAGATTTACATATATATTTTGAAAATACTATTTTTTTTTTTTTAATACAGTCTAGCCCCATACACACAGGGCGATTTCAGCCATAGTCCCCGGGTATATGGCAACTCAGTGTGTACAGAGTGAATGTCGCCGGTAGCGTTTTCCCGCGACAAGCCCTGGGGTGTTCGGCATCCCCTGGCAGAGGGTCTCCTGTTTATCAGCGACCATCTGATGAAAACTGGACACGGAGCAATATATTTGGTCAGCGATCATATTGCTCCATGTATATGGAGCTGTAGTCTATTTAGATTTTCTGGTTTATTTAGGCAGACCCACTGGGTCCAGAGACAATGTACATACAATCAGGAGGTACATATATATATTACTAGTCTTAAGAATATAACATATAATTGGGTAACCAGATAATACAAGCAAATCAATGTTCGGAGCTAATCTAACCACATGAGGACTAGCAAGTGACATTATCTAGCTGGCAGTGACTGAACTGAATAAAACTTGATCTCATCAACAGTTTAATTTTTCCATGCAAGGTTCACTGTAGGTATGATATCTTAATGCATAGGATTGAGGAGATTTAATCACACAGCCTATTACTGAACACGATGACAGGTACTGCCTGAAGTTTACATAAGATTTAAAGTCTTTTTCCCTGGATATATTCTACAAGCTGCTGAGCCATTTATTCTACTGCACGTGTGTAATTGATATGTAGTGAGCATATGTGACGTACAGGTTTAAGTACCTGTTTATATTACACTGGGGAACAGTCAATCTGTTGTCAGGGATTGAAGAGCCGATTTAGATTCATTTTGAGCTCCTGATCATGAATATGCCATGCTTATTTTTTAATTGTCTCTATTTTTTGAGAAATGCATAGGTCTTTTATATTTCTGAAAATTAAATTAAACAATGTTAACAAGTAATTGGCAATCATGTGACAATCCCACAGTCCTATATATATTTCTTTCTTTAATTCACTACCTGAATATCCTGGTGGAACCATTCATCCTGTTCTTCTCCTAGATTGGACAGGAAGTGATCTAAATGGCTGTGCAAAAAATGTACTTTAATACTCATGTTGGCACCTGCTTTGTCAAAACATTTTAATATATTGGACTAATTCCTGATAGTCGTCTGCTTTGTGATTGCCTAAAATTTTTGAATAAAAGACATAACTCCATGCTCCATGTAAAACGAAATGGGATCATTGGTTGACACCGTTGGGTCAACATAATAAAAGGTTGACAGGGGTATAGGTCGATATGGGTCTAGGTCGACATGGGTCAAGGTCAACACATGTGTTAGGTCAACAGTCAAAAGGTCGACATGGGGTTTTGCACTGGTTTTTTTTTACCCGAATTTCGACAAAGTCAACATGGACACAGTTTGCAGTGAACCGCGACCTTCTGCATGGCTTGCTGCGCTCGCCATGCTTCGGGCATGGTGCCTCGCTACGCTCGGCACACTATTTTATTCTCCCACCACGTGCTAGTGGATGGTAGGGCCTGAAATACCGCCTATCTGCACATGTCAGCTCAGTGAAAAACCCCATGACGACCTTTTTACTTTCGACCTAACGCATGTGTCGTCCTTTTCCCATGTCCACCTTGACCCATGTCGAACTAGACCCCTGTCAACCTTCCAGTATGTCGACCATCTTATGGTCGACCCATCGACCACATGCTTCAGATTCAGTTTCATGTGGTACAATTTGGATCCTTCACCAGTTTCTGTATCTGTAGGCCATCAAAAAATCATGTCTTTAATTTTTCAATACGGACAGATGGAAATCTTCCACATATATACGTGAAACAAACAACAGACTTGTCCAATGCGTTTACACATTGTTTCATTAAACCAGTTTGATATGGAGAGACTCATGAATAATGTTGGCTTCTCCTACTTTTATGACTTCTTGGAGGCCATAAGGTTTGCTGGCAATGCTTTTGTTTTGCACAGGGTACTTCGTATGTCCACTTTGCTGACCAAGAACATTTACCATTTTTAAATCAACAGTCTACTGATCCGGAAAATAAGCATTTTTTTCTAAAACTAACTTAATATTTTCATACTATTCTTTTTGTCAATGTTTTGTTGAATGGCCAATAGAAATCAATATACAGGGGGTGAAGGAATGACCCTTCAGGTAGGATTTGCGCTAAGGGGGAGCAGCTTGATGTACAAATTTAGATATAATGGGAGATTGTGTAGACACAATTTTGGGTCAAGCGCTAGGGAAGAAGGGTGAGGACAGACTTGGGAGCACAAACAATTTGTAGGGAGAGGTGCACACACATGCGATTAGCTTTGTAGGAAAGGAGTGGAAGCGTAAGAAAATAAATAAAATAAAAGCTGGAAAGAAATGAGGAAGAAGAGAGGAGGATAAATGGTGAAAAAAATAATGAAATAAAAATAAAAAAATAAAAAATAAATAAAAATAATACATCAAAATCAAAGTAAAAATAAAAATAAAACAATAATAAAAACGTAAAAAAATAAAATCAAAGACCAATATGTTTACACACTTTTGTGTTGATGTGGGAGCAACAGAGTCTTGGGAGAAGCTGTCCCTATCTTACCCTGATGTTCTTGCTGAAAGTTAGCAGCGTTTGTGTGAAGCTGCGGGACTTCGCGGCCGGGTGCTGTGACGTCACCCGCCGGCTCCGACTTCTTTGTCAGATGTGCGGCAAGGTTCTGGGTGGCTGGAGAAGCTTGGTACTCCTCTCCTGGTGCTCCTTAACGTATCCAACGCGTTTCACACCACATGGATGCTTTTTCAAGGATTTTTACTTTGATTTAGATTTTTATTTATTATTTATTTTTTATTTTTTTATTTTTATTTCATTATTTTTTTCACCATTTATCCTCCTCTCTTCTTCCTCATTTCTTTCCAGCTTTTATTTTATTTATTTTCTTACGCTTCCACTCCTTTCCTGCAAAGCTAATCGCATGTGTGTGCACCTCTCCCTACAAATTGTTTGTGCTCCCAAGTCTGTCCTCACCCTTGTTCCCTAGCGCTTGACCCAAAATTGTGTCTACACAATCTCCCACAATAGAAATCAATGCAAATGTATTCCCAATGTGCAGTAATATGCATTTTAAGCTCCTTTTAGAACTATCCAAGAAGAGCTGCCTGCCTTCTGCTCAATATTTTGGTAAACCCATAATCTGAAGAAATTCAGAAATATTTTTGCAATACACAAGATTGTTATCTTGGCTAAAAAAAATTGGCAGCATGGTTTGCTCTATATTTTTATACAACGTTATAGTAACATCCGTCTCAAGTCATTTAGTTCCTTTTGAGAAAATTTGTTTGAAGTAGAGGAAGAACTTTCTTCAAACTTACTTTTATCTGTGTAGTGACTTGCACTGGATGAAATGAACAGGTACTTTTGTATTATCACGGCGCCCCCGATATTAAGTCGCACGACTTTTGATCGCATCGCATGGCATAAACCCGATGCACAGCGATTTAAAATTGTATAAGCCCCCTATACGATTTTAAATTGTTTAAGCAATGTTAAATGCACCCCCACGCCACCCCCAGTATGAACGCCAACCCGAAGCGTGGCGAGCGCAGCGGTACGCGTCCTCTGACCTTTTCATACCCCCACTATCCACGTCGGTGTGGAGTTGATAGTGTGGCGAGCCACCGAGCTCGAAGCGTGGTGAGCGCACGCGTATTACTTTACATGTATTCCGCGTCCCCTCGCTGCACTCGCCACGCTTCAGGCTCGGTGTCTCGATGCGCTCGCCACACTATATAAAATCAGCTTCACGCCGACGTGGATAGTGGGGGTATGAAAAGGTCGGAGGACGCGTACCGCCACCGCTCGCCACGCTTCGGGTTTACGTTCATAGTGGTGGTGGCGTGGGGGTGCATTTAACATTGTAAGCCCCCATTAGGGTGCTTATACAATTTAAAATCGCATCGCATCGCATTGTATGCCATATACAATGCTATACAATTTTAACATTGTATGACATGGGGGGAAATCTCGTCGCATCGCATGCCTTATGGTCTGCGATGCGATGGGGGCCGTGATAGTACACAAGTACCAATTAACATTTCCACATCATATTCAACTTCGAAACAAAAACGTAATGATGGTACAGGTAAGGCTATGCCTATGTGGTATTTGGTTGTTTTGGGAATTCATACTTTGGTATTACCAATTTGCATTGGTACTTGTGTATTTGCAGGGCGCCCAATTTACATACGTACGGCACCCAGTGGCGTAAGTTCCCACAATGTGCCCGGAGGCAGCATTGATAGTGGTGCCCCCCAACCCCCAGTATTTGGGGCCACCATATATACTACTGTATCTAATAAGAAAATGTTTTATACCCCCTCAACTCTGTCACGCACTTTTCAACCCCTGTACCGCTTACCGCCACATCACAGCCGCACAGTACAGGCTGCATGCCGTTGCCAATTCTGTGCTGCAGGGATCCCATCTCCTACCTCCCTGCAACCTGTGCACCAGCCAATCAGGGTGCCGCAGGCTGCAGTTTAAAATTTCATTGTACAGTTGAGCCGTTGCTCAGCTGTTCATACTTGCGGCTGTCAGTGCATGCGCCGTGCCCGCTCTGCAGAGAGAGAGAACTGATAGAGGGAGCACAGCAGCACGGATATGATACGTAATAGAGATCCAATCCACGGCGAGTCACACACACACACACACGCGCGCGGAGAGGGCGTTCAGTGTAAGTGTCCTGGGGATACTTACCCCCAGATCCCTCCGTGCACTGATGCAGAGACCTTAAATCCCCCAGCGGAGGAATCTGGGAATCTGCATTAGTGACCCTGGACTGATGCCTGCTCTCTGTGCCCCTCCTGATGGCTAACGCCCGGCGGCAAAAGTCTCCAGTGCCTCCTGGAGTTACGCCACTGACGGCACTGTAGGAAAATCGCATCGCATGCAATTTTGCTGTGCAATGCAATGTGATTTTCCTTAGTTAATTTTTAGTGCACCCCTGCCAGTGGATGGCATGGTATTTGTGGTGCGATGCGATTTTTTATTGTATAAGCACCCATGAGATCCACATCACCCTGAAGCGTGCCGAGCGCACGCGGTTACGCGTCCTCCCAACCTTTTCATACCCCCACTATCCACATCGGCGTGGAGTTGATTGTGGCAAGCCATCGAGACCGAAGCATGGCGAGCAGACGCGGAATACATGTAAAGTTATTCGCAGGGCTCGCCACGCTTCGGGCTCGGTGGCTCGCTGTGCTCGCCTCACTTTATAAGATCAACTCCACGCCGACGTGGATAGTGAGGGTATGAAAAGGTTGCCACTCTTCGGGGTGACATGGATAGTGGGGGTGTGCTAAATCCCATTGTATCACATAGACATGTACACTGGGGGTGTTGTACTAAATCGCATGCGATTTTGTGTGTGATGCGATGCGATTGGCGGTCAGAGTGCAGTGAAGACATTAACTAGTGAGATCGCATCACATCGGGCGATGCGATTTCACTACGCAGAATAGCCCACTAAGCAAATAGCTTAGTGAGCGCCCTGCAAATACACAAGTACCTTTGCATTTCTTAAGTCTCAAACATGACTACCAGCTACGTTATCACAAATAAAACAAACTCTTATTATTGTTGAAAGAAGGTAGTTTTTAAAAAAGCAAAACTAAGTCAATTATTTTGAGTAAAGCAGCCTAGACTAGTAAGGTGCCTCAAATGGAGAAAATAATTGAATTTTAGAATTTTTCATTAATTTGAAAACTGGAACCAATTCAGCAAGGATGCGGGCATTAGGTCGACACAGGAAATAAGTTGACATTCATTAGGTTAGCATGGTTATTAGGTTATCATAAAAAGGTGGGGGGGGGGGGGGGGGGGGTTTAAAGGTTATTTCTCATACTTTACTATCCAAGTGGGCATATAGGGCCTTATTCTAGTTAATTCTTTCTGACAAAATCCTTCTTAGATGGACAAAACCATGTGCACTTCAGGGGGGGAAGATGTAAAATGTGCAGAGAGAATTAGATTTGGGTGAGTTATTTTGTTTCTGTTAATTGAAAATACTGGCTGCTTTATTTTTTACACTACAATATAGATCTCACTTTGAAGTAAACCCCACCCAAATCGAATTATATCTGCACAAGTAACATCTGCCCCACCTGCAGTGCACATGGTTTTGTCCATCTAAGAAGGATTTTGTCAGAAAGAGTGAACTAGAATAAGGCCCATTGTGAGAATATAATAGTGTGCGAGGCACTGTGCCGGAAGCATGGCAAGCTAAGTGGTATACCTTAATGCTGATTGTCACATGGGGCTCTGAATTATACAGTTGTGTCATCATTCCTTATTGATGCAGTTGCCCCAAACAGCCCGTCCAGGTCCAGTGCGACAGTAATGCCGACCATCTTTTTGCATCTTTTTACCTGAAAATGCATCTTGGCCATTATGCAACTAGAACGCACCAGTGACACTTGTATATCTGTGTGCGACTGAGTCTCTGAATCTGCATATGAAGAGCCACTAAATAGAGGCAGCTTTTTTTATGCCAAATGTGTGCTTCATATACAGAGTAAGGAAGAGATTTAGGTACTTATGTAATATCTGGGCTCCCGTTTTTCTTATGAGACCGCATCCCCTCGCGGGGCTCGCTGCGCTCGCCACGCTTCGGGCACGGTGGCTCGCTGCGCTCGCCACACTATATAAAATTAACTCCATGCGTAGTTGGATAGTAAGGGCATGAAAAAATGGGGTGCATTTAACATGGGAGCCCAGATAATACATAAGTACCGAGATTTATTATAGTGACACATCATGAAAACTCCAACCTCCATTAAATCCCTACCAGAACATTAGCCTGTGTGTCTCTTCTCCCACCTAACTCCAGTGATATGCACAAGCTCTCGCTACTGTTGCAAGATCTCCCATGCACCCTGAGACCAGCAGCTGCCACAATTATTTATTATTTATTTACAGTTTCTTATATAGCGCAGCAGATTTGTTGCGCTTTACAATGGTAAACAGTGATAACAACCACGCACAGTGCTTTCCCTGCTGTGGTGTTGCCACTAACACTTCAAATGTTGCCCAGCACAGTGGCTTACTACCTTAGTGATGACAGTGCAAAGCGCACAAGTGATTTAGCACACAATGTCAAAGTCATACATGGGGAGAACCAGTAGCTGCCACACCTGTGTGTCCTACTTCTATCACATTGTACCTTTCTAGGCAAGAATAAACCCATTGCTAGCAGAGTCACCAGGATTCTTGCTCACATGGTGTATTGAGGCTAGTTTTATGAGGACACGTTTGTATATTGGGCAAACAGACCTGTGTTATATTATACAGCTTTAGATAATGCAACCTTCAATTTGCGGGTACACATTTAAGCCAAACCTGTTTGATTACTATATGCAGGTCCTTCCATTGTGCATCCTATATTTTATCATCAATAATCCAAGGTTCTTTTGTATTTATATCCTTATCACTGTCTCTAGGGTGAGAGTGGTAAGCGTTTACTTTCTGCTTCGCTAGTCTAGTCTTGCAGATGTGCACACGTTTGCACCAATTTTAGATTTCAGTTTCCCTAATGAGAAAATGGTATTTTCCTACAGTAATGTATTTTGCCAGCTGTGAAACTGCCACCAGAGCAGTCCATGAGGCTTTAGAGAGACTAATGCCAAAGCAATACATGAGTCTTTAGGGAAGCTACCACCAGAGCAGTCCATGAAGCTATAGAGAAACTACCATCCATGCAGTCTGTGAGGCTTTAGGGAAGCTACCACCAGAGCAGTCCGAGAGGCTTTAGGGAAGCTACCACCAGAGCAGTCCGTGAGGCTTTAGAGAAGCTACCACCAGAGCAGTCCATAAATATTTATAGAAGCTACCACCAGAGCAATCCAGGAGCATTTAGAGAAGCAACCACCAGAGCAATCCAGGAGCATTTAGAGAAGCTACCACCAGAGCAATCCAGGAGCATTTAGAGAAGCTACCACCAGAGCAATCCAGGAGCATTTAGAGAAGCAACCACCAGAGCAATCCAGGAGCATTTAGAGATGCTACCACCAGAGCTGTCCATCCATGAGGCTTTAGAGAGGCTACGATCAGAAAAGTCCATGAGGCTTTAAAGGAATTACCACCTGATGCCTTATTGAGCACAGTGGTATTGCACCATCTGTTTAGGCAGTCCCTCCTTGTCTGCATGCTCAGTGATGTCCCGAATGGTATTTCAGTTCTTCTGAAAGTCAAATGGGGATTCACTGAAATTACTTTATGAATAATCAACTAAAAGTAAATAATTATAATAAATTATACATATCTGAAGTCAATACTTGTGCAAAGTTCTGCAGCCCTAGCCTAGTAAGTGTCCGACTAGCCTATAAATAGCCAACAGCCTTTATGATCTCTAGGATCGGGACATTTTGTAGGAGTACTTTAAAGGAATAGCAGCAATGGCCATTTAATGTTTGTTCATGTTATTGCACGCAAGACTGCATACTCATTAATCACACAAGTCAGAAAATGTGCCTCTTTCATAATGTTGCTATAATTCATTTTTTAAGGAATGTTTCGAAAACATAATGCATTTTCTGTATCTAATTTTTCTCACTAAAACTAGTTATGCAAAATACATCCTCTGAATTCATTTTTCACTGTCACATATTTGTATGTGATCCAGCTGAATCAATACGAGCAATTGTCACTTTCACTTTACTTAAAGCCCTCCTCCCTTTACAGTACTCTATATATTACTTTAGCAAAATGTTGCTTATATTTTGATTTCCTTTTTTTTTTTACTCCTAACTGGTAAATATCTTATTTTTATGCAGTGCCGCAACAACCATTGTTTTTAGACTTTTCTGAATCATTTCTTAGATTTTTCATTTGCGAAACTTCTGCATAGAAAGAGATGAGGTGACTAATAATAACCAATGTTGCTTGTACTAGAACAGTGGTCTCCAACCTTTTTTTGAGCTACTCGCGGCAAAATAAACCACCCGCAGAGCTACTAAAATAAAAAAAAATCTGCCTAATAACCAAATAATGCCCTTTACACATTATGGCACACACTATAATGCCCTGACACACTATGCCAGACACATAACTGCGTGATTGGGTGTAGCCACATGGGGTGCGTCCAATGAAAATGGGGGTATGTTGCACATATGCCCCCAATAGTGCAGTGCCAGATATACATATGCCCAATTAGTGCCAGATACATATATGCTCCCACGGTGCCAGGTATGTCCCCACAGTGCCAGAAACAGGAATACCCCCACGGTGCCCCCACAGTGTTAACAATAAGTATGCCCCCCACAGTGCCAACAAGTATGCCCCCACAGCACCAGGTGTTTCCCAGCAGCAGCACACTCACCATTTTTGCTGCTGCTGCCGGCTAGAGAACTGTTCAGTCATCCGGTCCCCCCTGCAGTGCTGCTGCCGCCGGCGCTGTCTGTCCGGCTGTGTCCTGTGTCTGAGGTCGGCGCCACTGCTTCCCTTTTCAGGGTAGAAATGCACAGTGCACCGCATGTCTCTCCTTCCCCTTATTTCCTTGTGACTGCGCCGTCCGCCAATCAAAGCTTGCGGGCCGTCCCCTGATTGGCTGCCAGCCGCGAGCTCTGATTGGCGGACGCCGCAGTCACAGGGACACACAGTGACGTGCAATGCGCTCTCCTCCCCTCAGGGAAAAGGGAAGCAGCGGTGGCGGACAATGGAGGGGCGGACAGCGGGTGGCGGCGGTTAATGGAGGGGTGCGCGGCGGCAAAGTGGTCGAGCTTACCGGTAGCTTGCGAGCGACGGGTTGGCGACCACTGTACTAGAAGAATCACAGTAAAAAACTGATTGATGGGATTCTATTCAAATTTTACTGTCCACAGGTATTTAAAGGTGCCCATACATGGTACATTTACTGGGTGCAATGAGATGTGCGCATCACATCCCACAGCAAAAAAGTATGTGCTTAACCTACTTTTTGAACTAGATTACATCACATCTAATTCAAAACGCACAGTGCTTTAGCCCATTGATGCAATGCAATCTAGCTCAAACCGCATAGGGCAGTATTCAATGCCGATTTTCGGCATGTGCGGCGAATCCTGTTTAGGATTCTCTGCACATTTGCTGCGTTCCGGAGGGCTTGAGCATTCGCTGCCAGCCCTCCCTGTCGCCCTATTCAACGCCACAGGGGCTCGCTGCCCCTGATGGCGAATTTTAACTGTCGTAGGGAGCCGGGAATTGTGGCAGGCAGGGAGATGGTAGTCTCCCTGCCTGCGCTGGAATGTGTGGGGGGTAAGGAGGGCTCCCGGGGACACGGTCAGTAGCAGCTGCCCCCCCCCCCTGGAGAGCTGGCAGGGGACTCGCGTAGGGAGTCCCCTGCCCCCTGCTCGTGCATATTTAATGAGTGGGAGCAGTGTGAAGTCAATATATGAATATGTAATGAGCGGCTCCCGGCCCCCTGCTGGTTTATGCATTTAAAAAAAAAATAATTATAAGAAACTGAATGCAGTTTCTGGATTCCAGTGAGCACACATCCGGTGGTCCTGCAATGTATGGGCTGTCATTCTAGTATTGATACTATATTGGTTTTGGGGCTGATAACACCCCCATTCATCTTGTCCCAGAGACCGAATATTTTTGGGCAGTGTCCATTTCTTAGCCCAAACTTTATGGCGGCATATTCTTTCCTATACTATCAACCTTTGTGAACACAGATCTCACCTTTGCAGTTTATGTGTTTTTTTTTCTTGTAAGAAGACCCAGTTGGTTTGCTAAATTCAATGCTTTCTAAGCCCCCGATGAAGTAAACTTTCTGACTAAACGCGTGGGGCCCATCTATTGGTGGAAAAACCAGAGCTTTGAAGGATATTCATTCCTTGTTATAGTAAAAGTGTTATTGTACTTTTTATATTGCCCATGGGGCACTTTTTTATGAAACTTGCCTTTTTTTAATTATGTATAATTATTATTAGCGCACTCTGAGCCTCTCTATTTTCATCTCTAAAACTCTCTTGGGTCCCATCTAACAGGGGATCCTCAGAAGTGCTGCTACTGATTCTGTGTGCGCGGTTTGGGTCCCTCTTGTATTTGCATATATATATAATATAGGTATCTTGTCTACTTCTGTGAGATGAGGAGAGCATTTGTTCTTGGTGATGATTTAACTATTCATCTTTGTGTAGTCTTTCTCCTGTCAGCTTCTCCTGGAGCCGAGTATTACAAAGTAGTAGGACTGTGCCTTGTAAGCTGCTGCTGCTCCCCAGGCACCATCCTCCCTGACTCAATCCGGCATGTTTTAATGTCTGATTGAGATTGCCTGAAACACAGCCAAAACTAAAAGGCAAAATCAGGTGGATTAGGGGCTATTCCATCAATCGACCTGGTTTTCGACAGGTCGGAACATTTCGACCTGCCAAAAAAACCCAAGCTAGGATTGAATAGATCGGAACTCCTTCATGTCAATAACTGCCGTCTTTTCTGCAGTTTCGACATCAATTGCATGTATACCACAGTCTTCCTGCAGCCTGGACCCAGAGGGATTAGGGAAGCTGTTATATCCCTTCTCTTCCCAACTGTAGGCACTGCCAAGATTTTGGCTGCAATGGGCAATCTTACCAACCTGTGCTGACTGCACTGCAGTAGCCATGCATCCCCCTCACAGCCAGCAGTGAGTCATGGGTGCTGACTTACAGAGGTGCCACAGCTGATGCACATAGTTTTGGGCTGTGGGGTCAGCAATGGTACCTGAGTGGACCATCGACTCCTGTACCATTGACCAGTGGTTCCTAAACTGGCTGCTGGGGCACCAAAGTGTGCCACAAAGCACTTTCAGGGGTGCAGGAGTTGGATGTGCAGGACAATATCACATGATTCATGGTCGATGTGACAGGCAAAACCAGTGATAATAGCTACAGTCTTAAAATATGTGGAAAAAACAGAAGCAGAACCCTGTCCACCACCACATGACTAAACGTAAGGGTGACAGGTATGCACAATTTAATTACTACTTTTTCACAAGAAAAACCTAATTGGTTTGGTTTGGTTCTGTGATTGAGATGCAGAAAGCAACAGTGGGCCGAGGTCTTATGTGAATGGTTAAACATATTCTGTGCAGTGCTGCATAATATTGTATATGGAAATAATGTGATTGAAGGGTAATACAAATTTATATATTTGCCTGTTATAGGAGAGGTTCATTTGGAATTTCATTCTAAAATTTTAAATTGGGTTAAAGAAAATGTGTTTTGAACAAGCTGATATTTTAAATACATGTATTCATTGTAATGTGTGTAAATGCTAAATACCTTTATGTAAAATGGGACGTATCAGCACCTTTCCACTGTTTTCCGACAAGCTTAAGGGAACATAATTGTATTTAAATGAGTTGGTAATGAGAGTATATATAGGGATACAGGGGATTGGAAAGGAAATTAATAGCTAAGCAGTTAAGTCAGCTGTTTGGATTCAGCTGTAGACAGTTGGTATTGGATAATTAGTATTTGGACTGAAATAATGACATTTGGAATCTCATCTCAGTGCTTGCTATATGTAGTATTTGCTAGCATGTTCACATCGGGAGTATACAGTAGCTTGTGACTCTATTTGATGAAAAACTAAATCGCTGGTGGCCGTCCTTCTGCATCCCCTTCAGGCAATGGGTCACAGGTTTTTCTGATGCCACTGATCACACTGTGCAATAACAGAACCGGTGTTAGAAGCTGACAGGAAGCTGTCTGCTGAAGCGGATATCCTCTTGGATAATTCATTTTGGAGAGCAGGACATGTATTTCAGATCTCGCTACGTGTCACCCTATGCTCACTTTCCCGGATACCTGCTTAATTTTGGATTCATTACCTGCTCCAGGATTTCAGCAAAAAAATTTTTATTCCTGTGGTTTTTCGAAGTATAGCATTTTGCCCTTTAATACGTGAATCTTGTAAAAGGATGTGCTATCCGTCACAATTTTAGATAACAGAAGTGACAATGCTGAGACTAATTGGAGGATTATAAAGGTTCCGTTGCCAGTTCATTGCTGGTAAAGCATAAAAAACACAGATATGTTGTACAAAGATTATCGTAGGTAGAAGTTTTTCATATTAAGAAATCGCACATTGTTTTGGTTTAATTATTTTTTTTTTGTTATTTCATTATAAGCAAATAAAACATTTACATGTTGTATAAATCAGTCACATCATTAAATACATTTCAACAAATCTTATGTAGTATTGTCTTAAGTTCTTTTTCTCTCTGGCCAGGATTCAATGAGAAAAATTTGCCTTGTTTTATGGCGAGTTTGTGCTGTTTTCATGTTGAAAGGAGCATTTTACTCTCCAAAAGTGAACCACCCTATTCAATGTGATATTTTCGCCGTCTTTTTAAGTGATTTTCGCCGTGTCTCTCCGTGTAGCAATTCTCCATCTTTTCATGGAGAACTGGAATGTGAACTTTTAAACTAAAAGGTTTTTTAATTAAATTTTGGTGTAAGAAAATCAGGATTTTTTTTCTGTGAAGGGGCATGTTATTTTTATTCATGTGCTTTTAGCACATGAATATATATTTAATTGAAAAAAAAAATTTACATTTTTTTTTTTTTTTTTTACACAGAGCAGCCAGTAGGGGGCCGGAGCTCTCGAGCCGCTCATTAGATATTCATATATTGACTGCATCCGATCATTACATATGCACGATCGGGTGCAGTGAATACTGGGTCCCCCGCTGGCTATAGGGGGGGGGGCAGCTTGTGCTGCCTGGGTCCCGGGGAGCCCACCTCCCCTCCAAATATGTTCTGGGGCAGCCAGGGAGACTTTAATCTTCCTGGCTGCCACCGTCCCCCGGCTCCCTGCCGCGGACGCTCGTCCGCTGCAGGGGTTAAGACTCGCCGCGAGTGGCGGCGAGTCTTAACCACATTGAATAGTGGGAGCAGGAGTGGCAGCGAGCCCTCCGGAACAGGGCGAGTGCGTGGCGAGAGAAAAAATCTCTCGCCATGCACGGAGAATTTTTTTCATTGAATACTGCCCTATGTATCTATATAGCTATGGTCCTGTCCCTTCCATCTTGTTCTCACACTCCCCCTTACCTTCCTTTAATTTAATTTGTTTAGCTAATAGGGTCTTCATACAGTGCTATTCTTGTTTCGTACCAGCTCGTTATTTGAAAACATTTTCTTAGTTGTATCTTTATTAGTATGGGTAGTATTTCTATGATACTTCCCTTGGTTCAATTTTTTTATAACCTCATTAGCCCGATTCAGACTTGCTTGGCCAGGTCCGAATTTGGACGCTGGCCCATGTTTGGTCTACTGCACATACTCATCGGCTGCTGTAAACAGCTTTGGCAAATATTTCTATTAGCAAGACTATCGCTGGGTGAGTGACAGGGTGGTTCCTGGCCGTTTCATGGGTGTGCCTGCAAAAAGTTGGGGATGCCCAGTGAAACGCTGGGAGTGTCCGGGAAAACACAAGCATACTTAAATCTGCTTGCCTGCCCATCTAAATGTGTGTTCCTTTTTCTTAAAACTGTATTATTTGAAATCTAGCCATATGATACTTTTTACTTATGCGCATCATTAAGTCCGCAAACAAAAATTGCCACTGCAAATTATGCTATGTTCCAGTTTAATGTAAATTTTGTTCGAAAAGATCTCATAAAAACTTTGCTTTCCAAGATGCATCTAAAAAATATAAAGCTACATTACATACAGTAGTAATGGATACATTTTTTAATGTTCCTATCACAAGATTTACATTCACAGTGTTGTTCCTCTCCATCTCAGAACAGTACACATTAAATATTTTGAATTAAAATCAAGTGAACCAAATAAATGACAATTTAGAAAGTTATCAAAGTGTTGCATGAATTTGCATACCAGTAATGACTTTTCTGTTTCCATTTTGTTTTGCAGCAATTAGTAGCAATGCAGGAGGAGCTAAACAACAAGAAAAATGAACTAGAGAAAGCCAAGGAAGAACAAACACATGCGCTTGCCCTGATGAATGTTCTCAAAGAACAGGTGAGTCAGAACCTGACAGACTGCCGATAAAGTGTACCTTATTCTTATTATGCTTTATGTAGCGATATATGCCGTTCCTAAGCCAGTGTCAAAACATTAAACTTTACACACACACCCTGCCAAAACAATTTCTGGAGCCCCACATACATTAATTAGAGTATTTTTACCTGCATGCTGGTTGCCATGGGGCTCATTGCTAGGGTTTTCTTGCTCGTTGCCAAGGGTTACATGCCCATTGCCAGGGGTTCCATGCTTGTTACCAGGGGTTACATGCTCATTGCCAGAAGGAAACATGCTTAGTGCCAGGGGTTTACACTTGAATCTGGCACTTCCGGGTAGCGCTATACGCCTTACACTCTCCTGACAGACGCTAGAGGTCCAGTAGGACCTCAAGAATTTATCTCATCCAAGGCGGTGCCAATTTTTGGGTGTGCTGTTTCTAAAAAAATTCCATGCGGTCTGCATGACATCTGCCGATAGAGACCCTGCGACAGCACTTGGGTAGTTACCCCACTGCCCTGAGCATTTTGTGCAGTTATTTGGACAAAATGGGCGATTTATTAATTGGCTAGGCGTTCATTCCATCATGCACTTCCTGTGGGTAATGCAGCTTTATACTAATTAAGCACACTGTGTGGCAGTAAAACCAAGTTTCCCATTTAAAGCTAGGCTCTAATATGGCGCTTTAGCTACTTTTTTCTGTTTGGAAAATATGACATCAGCCTTATGAGAATGGATGTAGCCTAAAAAAACACCATTCTAAATGTGTGAAGTTACTACAGGTAAGCCTCTTACTGCATCTAGCCTCAGTTTAAGACTTCTATTGAAGTCACTTTAACAGGATGTCATCATTATTATTACTAGTTAGCAGCCCATAAAAATGATGTAACAAAATTTTAGTGATATGTCAGCGCTGGTGGCTGTGCCCACCCAAAGAGAGCAACACATGACTTGCTTCATCGGGCGCCATCTAATGGCCGCCACCTTGCAAAACATTTGAATTCCCTCCCCATAGAGGTGAGGAGCAGTGTTAGCCTTCTATTATATGGGATTATAGTTGCTGAATTTTTATAAAGCACTTCAGCTCCAGACCAATAAAAAAAGGACATATTGTATATGCATGAGGGAAATATGAGGTAGACAATATAAATGCAGACAGTAGAATAAAGGGTACAGTGAGACATGTTACATTCCAGTTATAGGTGGGTGCAGCTGAAAGGAGAGGATCAAGCGAGGTTTAGAATATAGGTCAAGAGAGCTGTATATGTGCATTAATGTGGGTAGTATAGTTTAAATAAAAGATATGCACTAATAAATAGAGGGGTTTACAGAAAGTGTTCAAGAATTTGAAGGCAATGGGAGATTTTGATAAGATTCGTATTTTCCAATGGTGAGGTAATTTGTATTTGGCTGGTGAGTTTACATGCAGCCAATATGAATGACCCTGAAGCATTATTGTTTCACAGCCAAACCCAATGTTTTTTTTTTTAAACTTTCACAATTATCCACCCAGCCCCAACCACCCAGGGGTGGTGGGGATAGCGCTAGACTGGCCTTGGGTGGCCTGGGGGAGACCCTTTTATTTGGGAACCTTGAGTAAAAAATCTCCCTCCGCTGTGGCATTAACCTGCTGACTTTTGGAGCCTGGTTCTGGTTTACAAAATACGGGGGACCTCTACTTTTGTCCTCCATATTTTTGGAACCAGGACCAGTCTAAAAGCCTGGTGCGTTTATTTTATCCCCCCTGCATTTTGAAAAACTAGCACTGGCTCAAAGAGTCCAGGCCTGGTTATGCTCATTGGAGGGCACCACACACCATATTTGGGCGGGATTTTTAACCTTTTTTTTTTATTAAACGGTTAGATGCTGAGAAGCATGAGTGCATCTCACTGATCCATGCGTGGTTATAAATGTAATGATCTGATAGAATTCTATGGCCATATGTGACTCAGTTCTATTGATGGTCTATTCACTTGTACATTAAAATTCTGCCGAGCTTGCCATTCAGTGCTAACACGGAATTCCTCCGTTTGTAAATTTGCCAGGTCCTGGCCATGAATGGGATGATTTTTTTGTTGTATCATTGAAAGCTTTCAATAAAAGTGTATTTGAAAAAAAAAATTTTGATACAGGTTGAGTATCACTTATCCAAAATGCTCGGGACCAGAAGAATTTTGGATAACGGTTTATTTATATTTCAGAATATTTTCATATTTCAATGATGTATCTTGAGGTATCTTGCATTTATGTTGTATAACAATATCAAACAAATTAAATACACACAAATATTTTATTTGTGCATAAAACAAGGTTTCAAAACATGAAACAAAGTTTGTGTACAATCTCAGACCCTTTCTATGAATGCCAAACAATCATTTTCTTGCACATATTGAGTGCCAGTTACATATCATGTCCTCAGTAGTGCCAGTTACATATCATGTCCTCAGTAGTGCCAGTTACATATTATGTCCTTAGTAGTGCTAGTTACATAGTATGTCCTCAGTAGTGCCAGTTACATAGTATGTCCTCAGTAGTGCCAGTTACATATCATGTACTCAGTAGTGCCAGTTACATATCATGTCCTCAGTAGTGCCAGTTACATATCATGTCCTCAGTAGTGCCAGTTACATAGTATGTCCTCAGTACTGCTGGTACAGATATCCCTAGTAATGCTTTTAACAAACAAAAAAAATGTATGGTTTTCGGAATAATTTGGATAAGAGATACTCAACTTGTATATACAGTAATATCCACAATTACTGTCCAGGTTTTAAGGATATCCATGTTTTGAGCACAAGGTTCATATGGATTAACCACCATCTGGACTCAAGCATCGATGGCCTTAAAACCTGGGCTGTATTAGTGGGGTTTTGGGTTACTCTTTCCTCAATAAATAAGACTATGCTAGATTCATCTGAAGACTGTATTGTTGCACAGATGCATCTAACATGCAATACTGATAATTTAATTGTTAGTAAAGCTGTGATCCCTGGCACCACCGATATTGTTAACTATAACCGCGGCGCCACGGTAGAACAATATAGTGCATACACTGTGACTGATTCTGTTGCCCATTGTTCAGTGATGTCACGCACCCTACCCCATACATGCAAGCTTTGACCATACTTTAAGATTGGGCTGCATGGACAGGTGACTAAGTTTTATAACAATGTTCAGGAGCTGTTTACACTATATATCGTTAATGATATCAATGTCATCCATATCATTAATGATATATCACCCAGTGTGTACCCAGCTTTCGGAACAAAAATGCCCCTATGGGGAAAACTATTCCTTCGCCAATCCATGGAAATAGATACGAATCAGCACACAGTAGTGTTAACTTTAGTCTGAATTAAGAGCAGAAACCATCCTAGCAGAAAGTAGTTATCTTGTACAGATCTGTGGATATAGATCAGGAACAGCTGAAGTCTCTTTATGGCCACTAGAAAATAAAGTTTGTGAAATCTAAAAGCACTCAACATTTTGGTGCCTATTGAAATTACCAATAGATTAGCAATAGCTGTCTGAAACTGAATTGACTTTAAATTTCTGTTTGATCGATATATGTAATCCAAAAATGAGAAGGCACTTAAAAGTCAAATACTTGCGCTCCATCGGTATATCTCTTAGAACCGGAGTCAGCTTTTAGTAAGATTGACGGTTCTTTATGGGAAAAACACAAAAGTCCAATACAAGGATCAGAGTATAGGAAAATGGTCATTAGGTTTCATTGCTATGGCAACAGCTTCTGCACAGGGTGAAAGCTTTCCAGCATTGCAGTGAATGTCCTTATATTTGCAAACACAGTACATGAAACCTATGGCAGCTGTACCACTCACTTCTCACCAGAATTAGTTATAGCCATGAGAAATATAAATAAAGTACACATAAGAAGACGGTCACGCTTTTATATTTGCAGAAAAATATGTAAAATAACAAAAAATCATATGCATATGATTTATACACTAAAAACCCTGTCCAGGACCATCTGCATTCATTGTTATCGCCTACCTTTTCAGTAACACAGGTTTCTGGTTTATCAAACCATTAAAAAGAAAACTATAAAATCAGAACTCTTGAATATATTAATATATATCTACATAGAATTTCATCATTAGAACATAAATATCCTGCTCGTTTTGTTATTGTTCATTTATATTTATAAAGTCCCAGTGGTGTGCCTCTTCGCTCTTACTTGAGTGTGTCCATTAAGCTACCTCATTCAAGAAAATCTATGAATCAGTCAATGAACTATGTATTAACCTAATATATTATAACAAGATAACAAATGGCACATCAATAAGCAACAGTCATAATGTTTACTAAGGGGTAAATTTACTAAATAATTAGGTACTTGTGAGTTATCTGGGCTGCCGATTTTTTGATTGTATGCCTTAAGTTAAGGCATACAATCAGATGCGATGCGATGCGATATCGCATCGCATGCGACCATCGGATGCGATGACCCGATTTTTCCATAGGAATCAATGTTAAAATGGACTGAGTCCATTTTAACATGGAATTCAATGGGAAAAAGGGGTCCTTTTCATACCCCTACTATCCAAGTGGGCATGGAGTTGGATATAAACCTGTGGCGAGCGTAGCGAGCCACCGTGCCCGAAGCGTGGCGAGCGAAGCGAGCCCCGCGAGGGGACGGTATTCTGTGTCCCCTCGCGGGGCTCGCTACGCTCGCCACGCTTCGGGCTCGGTGGCTCGCTACGCTCGCCACAGGTTTATATCCAACTCCATGCCCACTTGGATAGTAGGGGTATGAAAAGGACCCCTTTTTCCCATTGAATTCCATGTTAAAATGGACTCAGTCCATTTTAACATTGATTCCTATGGAAAAATCGGGTCATCGCATCCGATGGTCGCATGCGATGCGATGCGATGTACCCGATCCGACCCGATTTAGAAATCGGCAGCCCGGATAACTCACAAGTACCAATAATTATTATAGAAACTCATTGGTTACTATGGGAAACATCTTTTTTTTTTTTGAAGTTTATAATGATTGATTATCAGCAGCTTAAATAGATGGATGAAGCCATAAATACACACACACACACAATCACATTGTTAATTCTATTTTCAGCGATTATATTAAAATATAGATAATTCTTTTAGGTTATAAATCTTCATTTATACTGTATATGTCCTTAGGATCTCTGTTGAGATCTTATGGCTATAACAAACACATCTTATTTATCAATGCATGTTCTACAGTATGCCAATTATTATCACTTCACTCAGTTTACTGTGCCTCGGGACACTGTGTGAGGGAGGGGGGAATAGTGAATATATTGGAGCTATCCATTTATACACCTTCATTATTCACAGGTAATTGGTTTGCCAGGTCTACCCAATTAGCCCCAATGCCGACGTCTGTATCTTTCGATACTTGCACTTATCAGGGATTATGCTTCGCGTGCCTAAAGCATGATAACCAATAAGCAGCAGCCTGTGAAGATGACCACTAACTGGATACAACGATAATGACCATCAGTCATAAATTATAATATCTGGTCGTTTTTAATGTCCGAAACTACTTTGGTGTAGTACAGCAACACTGTAATATACATCACATAGGTAAAACTGCAATTGATTGTTCATTTTTTTTTCTTTTTGTTTGAGTAAAGGGGGGCTCCATGCATCAGGTTATGGTTTCTGCAATTACTAGCTATGTCTGCCTTTTTGAGCGGGTGTTGGCAACCTGCAGGACTGTGCACCGCCACCACTATAGGATGTACACACGTAGCTTACTTTCTAAGCCGTCTAGACAGATCTCTTCGAAAACAGACCAACTTGCTAAGTGCGTATGAGCCTTTAGGAGTAACCACCACAGCGACAACGGGACAGTCCAGCATATGCAGCAGGTGTGCTCAATGCCTAGGGGTATTCCTTATGTGCAGATAGACAATACTGAAATAGGGACAAATCTTTAAAACCTGTGACTGTTCCTGTAAATTAGGCACAGCTGGCATCCTCGTTTGTCTCTTGCTAAAACTTCTCCATTCTGTTTCTTATTATAAAGTCCATATTTATACATTCTGCTTCAATTCTAGTCTTGCAAACACTGGTAAAATGCTGTAAACAAACCACACACATAACATTCTTCCACTGTGAACGTAGTTTGAAAAATGTTTAAAGTATTTTATGCTGCATTAACCCTATGAGTGCCAACATCTCTGTGAGATAAGTCAATCTTTCTGGATGGTTATAATTGGTCACAGGAGAGTATTTTTGGTACTTATGTTAGTTGGGCGCCCACTATAGTTAGTACGCTCATACCCCTACTATGTCGGCATGGAGTTGATTTTATACAGTGCGGCGAGCGCAGCGAGCCACCGTGCCCGAAGCGTGGCGAGCGTAGGGGACGCAGAAAACTAAGCAAATAGCTTAGTGGGCACCCAACTAACATATTAGTACCGTATTTAGATTTAATAGGCATTTACAAATGGTGTGGCATAGCGGGCAACAGTCAGAATTCCAACTCTGCATATACAGTACAGATCGGAATCCCAACTGTTGGTACTCCAACACGAGGGGGGGTTGGGGTGAGGGCAACAGGTTCTATTTTTCCTCTATGGAATTCTTGTACCCCCCAGGAAGTAGAATAGCCCCTGTAAGTTTGCTTTTATCAGGTGGGATTCCAATGTCAGTATACTGACCATCAGAATCCAGACTGTTGGGAGGTTGACATTAAAATTTGAAATGTTTGGTGAACTACCAAATAGGATTTCTCAGGATGACCCGATTCTGGTGCCAGGGATCAGTAACTTAAGGGTTCTAGACAGCAGTGTAATGGACAGGACAACAAAAATGCACTAATAGAATAATAATAATAATAATTATAATAACAACAAACAACAAAAAGCATTCCAGGAATAATATAATGTATTTATTATTAAGTAAAAAATAAGGTTTTGGTGGGAGTTCTTACATAAGAGTATCTTTGTAATCTGGCTGGTTGGACTGAAAATCTGGAAATTTCTGTGAACAAATAAAAATAAAGATTTGCTCCCAAAAGCTGGAATAACAATCATCTACATAAATGGATTACTCCAATTTGTCTGAATTACGTTGTTTTTTTTCCCCCTCTTTTCCATGTTTGGTAGCAAATGCTCAATTGTCATTTGCTGCCAGAAATTTCTAGCTTTTCATTCCAACCATCCAGATTGGAAAGATTAATCTTATAGTGTGTATGGGCCTTAAAAGCTGGCATATTTTCATATACACATACAGTAGTAGCAAAAATAGGATTATATGAAACCTAATTATCAATATTCTTCTTCTAATGCTGGTGAATTAGTTTGTCAAATGCTGCTGTGTATGTTTACCGGCAGGTCCATAATGAAGATGTATACATTGTATCATTTCAAAGAATTACACACATTTTTTCAATGAGTTGTATATCACTCACATTCTTCCATAGAGACAATGAATTGTAAAACTTTAAAATGAGAATTCTGGTTTTATTCCAGTTGCGTTATTCTGGCTGTACAGTAGATACAGGTTGTGGTAGGAAATTCTCAGTGCTGGTGCAGCCTCTATTATTGAATTACCCCAGCAGCTGCTGTCTTGTGTTTTGTTCAGTAATTGACTATAATGAAAAAAATTGTAATTGTTTGGAAAATTGCAAACAACCTTCTATAGAGTACATTCTAATATGATGGGAAAATGTTCTTCCTATTTCAAGGCACCTACGGGTAGATATTCTATTAAGGGTATGCAAAATGAATAATGTAAGATATGTGAAAGCAACTACAGTACTAGTGTTAAGGGGGAGTTTCAAAAGTTTAAAAATATTTATGTGAAAAAATACATCAATAAAAAACAAACCTACAAAAAATATGAATCTGTGTGTTAAGTAGCGATGCCCTGAAGAGGTCCAGCCAGACAAGATCAGGGGGCCATGCACCCTAACAATCACCTGAAGAAAATTGACACTGAGTATATTTGACTGAAAACCGGCATAATTCAAAGTAAAAGTGTGTACACACAGTCATGTGCCTTCAGATACTATCCACGATCCAATCAGATAGGATTGTGGATAGTATCTGAAGGCACATCCGATTTGCAAACAAGTCTGACTATATAGTGCAGATTTGCACTATATATTCATGGCAGACCAGACTTTCTGCCTTGCGATACGTGAACGCGCATCGGAATCGGATCAGGATCTGAAGGGTTAAAACCCTTGCGATCTGCATCTGATTCCGATCCGAAGTTGACTATATCGTCAACATCGGAAGGCAAAAAGTATCGTGTGTACACACCATTAGTCCTAATATATACTCAGGGGTAAATTTACTAAGATGGAACTTATATTGAAAATGGGATGTTGCCCATACTGTGGCTACCAATCAGATCCTGTGTATTATTTTCTAAAACATGGTAAATAAGAAGTACTGTAGTATCTGGTTTTGATATGGGCAACAGCCCATCTAGTAAATGCACCCCTCAGTGTCAATTCTCAGAGTTTGTTTGGGTTGTCTGGCTGGACCTCTTCAGGGCATCACTACTTTCACTCACATATTTTCTTTGTATGTTTTTTAGCTACTGTATGTATTTTTACACACACACACACACACAGTATATATATACCCCCATAACACTAGTACTGTATTTTTTTCACATACCTTACATTATATGATACCTTACATTCTGTAACACATTTTTTATTTGTATGATGCCCTGGGCTTTTTTTGGGTGCCCTGTACCCCAATGTGAACCCCAGAGTGTTGGGGGCCTGCTCAATGGAGGTGACCTCAATGTTGGTGGGCATGTTCATTTTTTAGGATAAATACACGCTATTAACCTCTTAATTAAATCTATAGATGTGTTAGCAGTAATGATTGTACCCCCACCCCCTCTTATTACAGTCGGGGTGTGCAGTCTAGAGCCCCGTTTCCCATATAGTCGATTAAGAGTATCCTGAAGTTCACACAATGCAGTACATGTCATCAAAGGTAAACAAGTATCTTTGGCTGGTGAGGTATATGGTTTCTTGGGTGTGCGCACGTAGGCTATTTAAATGAATGTTAAGGTGCGTACACATGGGGCAATATGATCGCTGTGAATATATTGCTCAGTGTCGCGTTTTCATCTGCGACCAGAGATGGTCGCAGATGAAAATGTCACACTTCGGAGAGAAGAGGCAGGGGAAGTCACTGGTTGGAGGAGCATGCTCCTCCGACCAGCAACCATTCAGGGGCTGAAAGCGGGAGCGCGCACCCGGCGATTTATCACTGGTGCACACTCCAATCACTGGCAATATGGTCGCTCAGCGATATTTGCTATAATGGCCCCCATGTGTACACAGCCTTATTCAAAGTTGTGCTTAAAATAGCCATAACCGTGTTTGTTACACTATTATGCCGGACATGCCGGCAATACTGCATATAATATCGGCCATTTGGTCTGATAATGCCACACATCTTGGTTAAAAAAAAAAAACAATTGTGCTGCCTGATAATTGTCCTGATTTGTAAAATCCTTATTTTTCATCTTGGTAAATGCGGTTGGCATGTGTGCATCACGCCATGTGTACTTTCAGGCCCCAGTGACCCCACTAAACAGATCCAACTCATACTTGCCTACTCTTTCCCATTGGCACCCCTTAGCAGTGAGCGGTTTAGCTGCAGTGATGCAATGCACACCTCTTACATCTCCCACATACTCCTGCCTACAATTGTCTTCTGGCAATATGTGCACAGATATCATGGGTCAAGGGGCAAGGACACCAACAGCTTTAGCTGTGGGAGTGTTTTGTTCATGCTATTCATTGAATTATATAATCATCTATTTGACACCATGTTCTTTTAACAAAACACCTTCCACAGGATTCATTATGCTTAGCAAATATGTCTCATACATTTGCACATACTTTATGTGAAATATGATATACACAGACAAAATGTTAATGCTCTTTTGAGGCTCTAACAACAGAAAACTGCTAAAAGCAAGTGAATGGTTTCATACAGTATGGGCTCTTTCCCACCTTTGATTTCTGAAGTGTTGGAAATCTGCATGTCCTCTTACTCATGCGCTAGCACGCTAGCACAATAATAGATTGATAAAAATATAATGCCTGAATACTCCATGCCTACTGCAGATGGTAATTGTCATGCTATTTATTTCTTTCTTCAGCATTTATTTGGGTGTGGGGGGGGGGGGTATTTTTTAAAATGGTTTGAGAAGAACTTGTTATATTCAACTCCCCTAGACATAGGGGGGTATTCAATTTCTTTCCCCCCCCACACACACACACACACTATTTCCGACAGGGGAAATAGCGGCAGGCCTCTATTTAATGCGGTCTTACTAGACAGCATTGAAGAGGCAGATTGACAGAACGGGCCCAACTTTAAAATCTGTTTTGCCGATAATGGCCTTGAATTGTCGCAATCATGGCCGAATCTCAACAATCCACGGCCGCTTAAGGGGACATTCCCCTTTTTCGGCAGACGGGACATTGAATCCCGCCTCGCGATATGCTGTTGAGCAAAACGAAAATGGGTCAGGGTCACAGCTGTCGGGACAAATCGACAATCGTGATCCGGGATTGAATACCTCATGGTGTAGACTAAGTGGTATAGGTATACTTATGTGTTTATAATGGTAAGATGCCCGTACCGTATAGGGGCCTCTTCTAGGCCAAACACCACACGTAGATCAGGGGTCACACACTTATTAGACCAATATGCCAGTTCCTTCCACTTCACCCCACCCGAGTTTCTTTTTCTCTTGTTTTCCGTATAAATCAACTAGCTATAACTCGGAGGTGCACCACTGTCCGTCACATAAAAAACACATATGGGGTAACTGACCCCCACGTGAAGGGTGACCAACAGGGAGCGAGTCTCCGAAAGGCCAGTTTGACTCCTCACCGAATGCTACATTAAATATAACAGTGTTTCCACTAGTGCGAGTCTCCAACCCCTTCCCCTTTTCCAAACTTCCCTCAGAGATAAAGATATAGAGGGGGAAAACTCAGAGTAAAAAGTAATTTTTTATCAATACACATACATAAACAAAAAGTCACGCTTTATAAAAAGCCTGGTGCCGTATCTGGCCTTATAAAAAAGGCTAAGTTTGGAGCTTAGTGTGGGGTCAGATGTTAAGACCCGGTTAGACCTCCTCACGTCGTCTCCACAAAGTAGTCCCAATATCAGGTCCAGATCAGGATCCCAGGTACCTCCAATCCACCAACACGTTTCGAGTCTCCAAGTCTTCCTCATGGATACTAGAAGTTACCTCCATACACCCTGAGGAAGACTTTTTACGCTATGAGTTTTTCCCCTCTATATCTTTATCTCTGAAACCCCCCCCCCACCCCTAAAAAAAAAACCCCCGTTGTAGTAGTTTGTGAATCATTTACATTTTTCGTTTTAGTTTCTTTTATTTTCCATTTGGATGTATTTTCCATCTTTTATGCCTGTTTACATAATTAAAGTCTATAATGCTGTATTCAAGAATGTATAAGGACTCAGACCAGTATTGGGGCAGATGTATAAAGCCTGGAATAAATGTGTAGATAAAGCAGGGGTAGAGTGGAAGGTGATAATGCACCAGTCAGTCTGCTGTGTTTGAAAAATGACAGATAGGAGTTGATTGGCTGTTTATCACCTTCCTCTTTATCACTTTACCAGGCTTAATACATGAAACATTTTATGGGTATTACCATATTTAATGCCTAGGGAAGCCTTTAAAAGACTAGTAGTTAAGAGATCCAAATTAGGTGCCTGATGACCTCCCAACAGGATTCCTGAGGTCAGTAGACTGATGTCGGAATCCCAACTGTTAAAAGTCCTACAGTCAGGATCCCAATTTACAGGGGCTATTCTCCCTCAGAGGTGTTCACGACCCCTATAGAGGGAGAATATTACCTGTGGCAAGCGCGCAAGGGGCTTCTCTGCCCTCGCCCTGCAGTCGGAGTTCTGGCAGTCGGGATTCCAATGTCGGGCTAATGACCGCCTGAATCCCATACCACACCCATCCAAATTAGTAATTTCTGTTCCTTTCTTTAATGCAATTACACAGAAGTTTTGGTGGTTGGGAACTCTGTGCCAATGTTCTAACAAAGTTTGGATGATATTTCCAAGTAAAGTTTAGTAATGCAGTCAAAATTAAGGTCTATGTTTAAATTATTTTGTGCATATATTAGATTTTAATTGCAATACAGTATAAAATATAAAGATTGAGAAATGATATCCTTGTATAGTAATGCTGTGTTATAACTTAAGAACTGGCCATAACACTTTTACTACACTATTGTATCCTGTTTTTAGAGATGATTCTATTACTTTAAATTACATTTAGAGTTTAAATGTTGTATTTATAAAGGATGTAAATGTCTCTACAATACTATTTACTTATTTGTTCAAGACTAGGTCACTTCAGGTCAGCCTTGTATTATTATACATTTAAATTGAGTCACTATATTGGAATGTTTACTCTAGACAGTAGAATGAGATTTACAGTTTTCAAATCATTACACACAATATCCAGATGTTTTTTAACCTGGTCCAGACTAAATTTCAAAGCTGTTTTACAGTTTTCGGTCCTTTAAAAAAATATATAATAATAATTTGTTTTATGAAAAAGAAAAATCACTTTCAAATCTGTGCTTTTATTTGGGGGGGGGGGGGGGGGCACAATGAAAACAAATCCCACTAAATCCTAAAATCTCAGATACTTCATGTGATAAATTACTAATATCTTATTTAATTTAGCCATTAGTTGCTCTACCAAAAAAATAGGTCAACATGAAGAAGCAATGTGTGAAAGCATGAAGTAGCCATTACTGCTTCAATATTCTAGAAGACTTTGGGCCAGGTGCTGCTAAATAAATGTACTTTCAACTCCAACGTCTAGTCCGGCTCAACAGCCCTAGTGCTAGTAGCAGATCCAATGGTGAGCCACTTGAAACCTGCTGAATTTGGTGTGCCAGGGTGTAGCGGTTGATGTAAGAGGGTGAATAGTGGTCATTGGAGAACTAGAGTCAAGAGGAGCAGAAGTAAGGGTTGCATTGTATAGGAAAGTGGCTTGTTCAGGCCATGAGAAAGAGAGAATAGGGGAGATGAATGAGTCAAACAGGGAGGACAAGGAAGTGGTTTCAAAAGCCTCAATGTTATCATTAGTGGTGGTATACTTAGCAGGTAGAGCTGGAGAAGCAGAGCGAAATATATTAAAAGTGAGCAGGTAATGTTCAGAGAGGGGAAAAGGGGAGTTGGTGATATCAGAAATACCCCAATGGTGAGTGAAGGACCAGATCAATGAGCTGGAAAGGCCAAGCGGTCCACTGGGGGAGACCAAGCGAAGATGTGCATGTACAAAGGGGATATCTTTTGGGATGTTGAAATTTCCTAATATAAAGGAGGGAATGTAAGAAATGAGTAAGCCCAGGAAGCTGTCGATAAATTTGGAGGGAATGCTAGGGGGATGCTAAATGACAGCTACTTGAAGATGAACAGGTTGAAGACTGTGATTTTTTTTCTAGATGTTTGGTGTACTGCTGTTAAACTATTCAATTTGACAAACTCCCCCTGCCTATCCCTGAGCGGCACATAGCCAGCTCTTCCTCCTGTACATGCATAGCAGCGCCTCTTATAGGGACTGCTCCTGCCACAATTATTTCTATTGTTTTTTTAAATTAATCTTTCTGTGTTTTCTCGAATTGTTGTTTGATTCATACAATTGTGTGATTTTGAAAGTCCGCTGTGAATTGTATTGTGTGTAGTATACAACTTAAATACATGAAATATAGTACAAACCAATGTGAATATCACACAGGGACTCCAGCTTCTCTATAAATCAGTGTTGTCACACTACAACATGCAACTGCAAGTATGCAGTAAGAAATAACATCACTCACTACACTGCTATATAAAGCCAGTCTGCAATGAATGCTCAACAAGTACCCCTAATATCAGTAAATGCAGCAGGAAATAATGATGCGTACGGCCTATAGAAATAGCTCTCTGCTAAGTGAAATGTTTTATGCATAGGCATGCCAGCAACTTTTGGAACACATAAGTCACTGAAAGCTGTATTTTAATGGAAATCATGAAAGGTGACTTACAGTATTCCTAGAATAATGGTAATAATAGTAACAGACGCTTGCAGTTATTTTAATCATTATGAGATCTGGATGTTCTGGGTTCTAGCACCTTTTCTGCCATACTGTAGCCATCTTTGTAGAATACAGTCCGTGCCATGACTACCTATTATAAAAGGAGAGGGTACTTACTGAGTGTAATTCCTCTTCTGGAATACTCTGTTGTATATTTTGTATGAGTTAAAGTTAAACATTCTTTAAGCTGTGAATGAACAAGATCACGATCCTTCATAAAGCGGAGTTCTAGGTAATGTCACACAGGAGCAGTTCTTCTTTCACGTTTTAGTCGCGGTATATAAACGTTCCCATTTGAGGTTATTCCGTTACATCAGTGAAACAGAAGGTGTCCTCTGTGTGTATGTGTGTGTCATAGGAGCTTCATTCGCTGACTTAGCAACCTGTCCAAAAGTAATGCTCTCCATTTGAAATCCATTATAATGCTCATTATATGTGTTATCAGCCTTTAATAATAAAAAATAAATGGTCAGCCTGCATTTTTGCACATGGTACCAGTATGAGGCTTGCTGAGTATTGGTGGGACCCACTGCTAGGTCTTCTATGCAAGGCAAGGACAATGTTTAGGTGGACACAATTCTCTACAACCGCAATGAATCCCAACAAGCACCGGAGAGACAGTCTGATTCTGTGTGGTGCATGAACATGAGCAAAGATGGTGGAAGGTGGAGAGGTGAAAGATCATTGTAGAAATATTCAGACCGCTATTATTATTATTAATGCACCCTCCATGTACTAATGGCCCTGTAGAAGTCTCTCCAGTTCTTGTGGCAAGGGCACTTCTGTGGTTCTCTTCCAGTACAGTTGCGCAATCCTTTTTATTTTTCTTTGGCATCTTTTTGCTGCATGTCCGTTTCACAGGCGCCCAAATCACTATTGCATAGCATTAGATGGCATATCAAAGCCTTGGATAATACCGCTTTGTACTCTAGCATGGTAATGTTCTTTTCACATTGGGGTTGTCATGAAAACTGGTGAAGTCAATATGAACTAGTAAGAACAGGTGGGAGCAGAGATAAATCTAATCCACTAGTATTGTAAAAGAAATAATAGTTAAGCAAAGGGTTAAAAAATACCCTTCGACTGGCAAATGCATAAATGTCATGCAGAATGTTTGCGATCCCAACACCAAGGGGCCCTGTGGCAGCACAGTTTAGGGGTCCTTAGCTAGTGGTCACTGCAGTAGCTGCTATCCCAAGAGTTATGCCATTACATTACTAAAACCCCTGGCTATGATTTCTGTGATTAATGCTAACTTCTGAATTGCTATCTGTGCTTTAATGTATGGAAATGCTTATATTTTATAATATGGGTTATTTTATAGTTTTATAATAGTGTCACTTAGCTGTCTCCTGATTGTACGTTCGCATCACTTTTTTAACATTATTATTATTACTTGTTTTTGTATTTATGCAAAGTAATATTGTTTTTATTATTATTATTATTTTTGTGCAGCTTAAAAGCGCCAAAGAGAGTGCAGATTGCAACACCCACGACTACCTCACCAAAGTAAGTACCGTGGCATATCCTGAGCTATCATCACCCGGTTAGCATTATCCACTCCTGCAGAATGTTCGACACTAATTCCTCATGTAGTGCCCCTGATGCTGTAATTGTTTGCATTGTTTGTCGTTTACAAGGCTTGCTCATCTTCCTCATTGAACTGGCACTGTTTAGGAAACGCAAGGAAATAAATCACCTTCCATTGTTGTAGGAGGAAAAAAGATGAACTGTCTGCATGAAAGCCAGTATAAACTTTGCTGAAAAATATCCATTATTCTGAGAAGCAATTATTAGGGTTCCATTCATTTCCTAGTTTCATTTTTATTAATTACATGGATATGCTGTAAGTAACATTAATCAGGAGAGGATTTGCGAAAACAGAGAGGAATATTTTGTGCGTGGAGATTACATTTTTTGGTCTAGGCACAACTTTAATAACATTTTATTAAACACATGAATTTCATTTGTGGTTTACTGTCAGTGCTATAGGGCGAATCTAAATCGAACGCACCCCCCCTGCGCTGTCCCACCTGGCCGATGCCGTCACCACGCGAGGTAACGGTGGCCATTGATATCGATGTGGCGCCAAGTCTGCCCGTTTGTACACCCCATTAGGTTTCAGTTGCCCATACACAGGCAGATCTGGTCAGATGATAACTGCACCCTAAAAGATAATAGGCATCCAGGAGTGGTGTTTCTAACAGTCCTGATTAGAGGTAGATAGGAAATGTATCAAACCTTTTATAGTGAGTAGATACCCAGAGAAAGCAAGCTGCCTATAAGTAGCATTTAGCAGGTGCATTCTGTAAAATGATACGCAGAAGTTCATTGGTTTCCACAGGCAACTTCTCCGCTTGTACTTTATAAGTTTTGATACACTTCCCCCATAATACTGTAGCTCACAGTCAGATGTTGGTGATGCTGCTTGTAGTTTATGCCTACATATGCAGTTACCCATTTCATCACCATGCATGCAGTAAGCCCATGATTAACTTTCCACAATTGTTTGTGTTGGAATGTTTTGTTATAAGAATATATTAGCACACTTGTTATATATGCGCAGCCTGACTTAGCGTGGAGCCTGCAATCTGATTCTTCCAAATTAACAGTTTGGTGTATTGGCGGCACTATAATATAAAGAGGCAATAATAAGATATCATAGTTACATGCATTCACACAAATCGTGCTGTGTAACAAATTACACGTAGTGCCTTTATGGCCATTTGCATAAAGACACAGACCGGGGACAGCAGCAGATGACTATGCAGAAGAGTCATATTATTGCATTTGCCAGCAGAATAAAATGGCTGTACAGGGACTGGCTGTGCAGCATAGACAGGCAACGGAAGACTGCAAAGCAGTAATCAGGGCTCAAAGGAACTAACCAGCTGTCGGATAATTCAGTGCCTAATCCACTGCATTGATCTGTAGGTTTAAGATTCAAGAAAGGCCTGACAGCATTGGGTTTTCAAGTCAGACTGCAGGGCCTCAGGGCACAGAGCTGTAATTTGGGGGAAGTGGAAAGTATTGAGTAACAGGAGGAGTCAGGAAAGAGTTTCAAGAGTCTTACATATTGCCGCATACACGGTCTGCATGTACAACTAGATTCTCATTATGTGGCACCTACACTGCATGTTTATGTGAGGAATGCAAGACCCTGCAGTCATACATAGTGTATAACATGCATTTTACTGTAATCTGCTGATTGTTTATGATGCTGTGTGCAACCGATTATTCCGCATTGAACAATGATTCAGCAATGTACTAATTAAACTGATGACAACATGCTTTATGTGAAATAGTGCAGTGAACACTGGCAAGTAATTGAAGCTGACCTTGCATTTTATAGGATAAAAGACATGAAGTGTTATTTATGTGTAGTGTATGTGGGGCCTGAGGGGATTGAAAAAGATGTAAGCAATGTACATCCTTCAGATTACAATAAAGCTATTCATTGGGCATTATCTACCCCGGTGCTACAGACTATAAAGGTGACTTTTCTTAACACAATTCCAGCTTGCCCCTTTATATCAAGTGTACTTTGAGAAAGTGTCTATTAAACCTATTCACAGTGAGCTGAATTCCGAATTCAGATAAGAGACTGTTGCTGGTCTATTTTAGGAGACCTTCACCTGCTCATCCTTTCATGCAGTCGGCCCATCCTGGTACTTCTGCAGTAGTGGAGGGGAGGCTGGTGCTCTCTGCAGTTGTATGGAAGAAAGGCAGACTAACCAGCCAATGTGACCTGGTCCCATTCCTTCCTTATTTATTTTATTTATTTATTAACAGTTTCTTATATAGCGCACACAGATTCCGCAGCACTTTACAGAGAATAGTTATAATCAAAAACACATACCAAATTACAGTACAAGACCGTTTAGGACAAGTACATGGTTAATATGGATAGTTGCATCAGGGGACAGGACACTGCAGCAATCATCAGGGTTTATATATTCTAAGAAAGGCACATGAGGAGAGAGGGCCCTGCTCGTGAGAGCTTACATTCTAAAGGGGAGGGTTAGAGAGACAGGGGTGCCATGTTACTGAATTATATTGAGAGAGCAAATTGTAACACAGATGGCAAGATGCACCAAGCTTCAAAAAGTAATAAAGTGGAGAGTGATAAACATCCAGCCAATCACAGACTGTAACCTGATTGGCTGGTGCGTTATCAATATCAACTTTATTACTTTTTGAAGCTTGGTGCATCTGGCCCAACTGCTTCCTGTATTTTAGGTCAACACACAGGCTTGTCCTAATTGCCATTGGGTGTGGGCAGAGGTCTGTGTCCTACTGGGGTCCCTGAGAGAAATACTGTATAATATATGTACTGTAAGGCCCTGTTGTAAAAAAAATAATAATAATAAACAAAATATATTATAATACTGACATTTACATATTATTATTATTATTATGTACATGTGGTAGGGAATGTAGATGAAGAGTTCCCTTGGGGCAAGGACTGATGTGAATGGTCAAATATTCTCTCTATAAAGCGCTGCAGGATACAGTATGGATGCACCATATAAATAACTGGTAATAAGTAAACAAATTAGCAATAAAAGGTAACCGTGACTTAAGATGGGTACACACTAGACATCACTGCAAGCAGTACAATGTCACACAGGATTTCCCTTGCACTCCCACTCCCAAACAAATTATACAGTGCATACACACTGAGCAATTTCACAATAGATAGATTTAGTGGCCACATCATGAATTACAACAGTTGTTGGTGTCACGCTCAGATTGAGATTTATGTGTAGGACTTCGCTAACGACCAGTGGTAGCGTTCATCGTTAATAATATAGGGCCTAATTCAGTCCTGATCAGGGGCGTAACTAGATATTTGTAGGCCCCATAGCAAAAGTTTGTACGGGCCCCTTATTTAGCAACTGATGGTGATAAATGTATGTAAATCATATTACTTAAACAGTAAAGATGGGCCTCCCTCAGCTCTGGGCCCTATAGCAGCTGCACCCCCTGCACCTTTGGTAGTTTCGCCCTTGGACCTGACCGCAAAGTACCTTTTTTCTCAAATGGACAAAACCATGCTGCACTGCAGGTGGGGCAGATGTAACATGTGCAGGGAGATTTATATTTGGTTTTCAAAAGAAAAGGGGGGAGAAAAGCAGAAACTCGGGTGGGGTGCACTGTAGGTCTCCTAGAGTGCACCCCACTCGAGTTTCTGCTTTTCTCCCCCATTTTCTTTTGAATATGATATGTTATAACTCGGGGGTGCACCACTGAGCATCACACACACAACTTGGGACCCATTAGGTCATAGTTGATAGGTGATGTTAAATAAGGAATTATTCAATTAATTATAATCAGTTATGTCTCCTAATATAGCCAATTAATACATCCAAATTCTCTCTGATCAAATAGTGCAGTTCCCCCAAAAACCCTGGTCTAATAGATTTATATTTGGGTAAGATATTCTGTGCCGGGTAAATACTGGCTGCTTTATTATTAGACTGCAAGGGTGCACATTTACTCTGCACATGTTACATCTGCCCCACCTGCAGTGCACATAGTTTTGTTAATTTAAGAAAAAAGGTGATTTGCAATCAGGTCTGCGCATACACGGTACAAAAAATGTTACTATGGCTGCTCATTATTGTGCATATAGCTTAAAATGTCATCTCGTGTGTACACACCTTTACTGTACAAGACAATGTACAAGGACAAGTAGATGATACACATTACACATTGCCGAATCAGCGGTCATGTTTCTGCCTCCCTGGTGTTTATTTCAGTGGCATGACCACTGATGCAGTGTCATTGTAGTGAGAACCCATGCATAAATCATGGGTTCTCAAACTGTTTTGCCCTAGGGCCCCACCTGACAATAACAATTATTACAGAACCCCAGCAATTACTGCAGCATGGCTGCCACACATGGCCGGCAGACCGTGCATGAAGTGAAGTGACTTCTAATGCAATCCTTTCATTTCTTCCACATTTTTCAAAGCCTGTGTCCCTGTTTTTTTTTTATGCATTCATGCAAATTTTACATTTATACGATCCATGAATGCTTTGTGAGTGGCAGAAAAATGCAGAGGGTGATGGGAGTGCCAGTGGGGAAGGCAGGATTGGGTAGATGGGTGCACCGCTCACTTATGAAATATGTGAAAAATATGGCAGGGTGGACAGGGGGAGTCATTCCTGCCTCCCTAAAGTAAATTGTATGATCCTCAAGGCAATGGGGTCAACCATACTTCCTTCCCAATTGCCCAGACCAGCATTTGAGACTAGGCAAGGGGAAAAATCACAGCTGGTCAGGGCAGTTGGGCACTTAGCCCCTTTGGGAGAGGCATGAGTTAGAAGCCAGGATCCTTTGGCAAGGCACTGGATCACTTTGCTTCAAGTGATATTTTGCACGGCACGTGCTCATCACAACATGCCGAGATGGTTCTGACCCACTATAGCTTGATAATCCTTATCAAACAATATTTATACAAACAAATATTGTACTCTAACACGACACATAAATAAGGATGGCTCTGCACAATTCTGCTAACAGTTGGAGACGATTGATGAATAAGGTAATGGAATGACAATTGTAGCTGCTACAAATCTGGCTCCTGTAAGCAGCTGCATTATTAGCCACCAATATTAACCCTTTGAGTGACAACATTTCTGTGAGAATTGTGCCAAATATCCACTAAAAACGCCAGGGTCGTTGTCAAGGTATATGAATCACTTTAGTTAGTCCTGGTAAATGATCTGTTAAGTTAAATATTGTGACCTAAAAAAAAAAGAAACAGCCAATGTGAGCTAGGCTGGCATTTTTAGTGGAAGGTAGACATAAAAAACTAAAACTTGTTGATTACAATGAAAGTTTGATAGCGTTTCGCTGGCCCTACACCTAAAGATCTATTGTCAGATCTGGCTGGTTGGAACAGAAACCTGGTAACTTTTGGGAGCAAATGACAGTTGTCCATTTACTTCGAAATACTGGAAAACTGATAAAAACAGTCATTCAGGTATTACCAGATTTTTGTTCCAACTAGCCAGATCTGACAGTAAATCTTTAGGCCAGCTTCATTTGAAGTGACTGAGACCTTGCATGCATTCTTCAGTAAATAGTCTTTAATAGTGGCTATGTTCCAACAGGGGTGGATACGAAATCATGGTAGTCGGGATCCCAACAACCAACCGAATTACGTGCGTTACATGTATTCATTCTGAATGAATGCTTTTCAAAAGGGGAACAGTGTTATTGGGATGCGGTCAATATGCCGGCGGTCGGAATCCCGGCGGTAGAAATACCAATGCCGGAAACCCAACCGCCGCAGTGCCGGCACTTTGTCCCTCTATGGGTGTTCATGACACCCATAGAGGGAGAATAGAATAGTGTGCCGAACGTAGCGGTATTTCGACCGCCGGGATTCCGGCTTCTGTATTTCTACCACCGGGATTCCGACTGCCGGCATATCATACTGGACCCGTCATTTGTATGTCTATGTCCACAACTAAAATAATACTTTTATGTTCATTTAACAAGATAATGTTACACTATTGCTTTATACTGTAGCAAAGAACTGTGGAAACTCATGTATACACAATACATGAATTCATATATTTTTTGTTTACATATTACTGCTATTAATCCTATTTTATTACATTTCAGCTGTGACTGCTTTTTATAGCGACACAGCAGAACTGAGACCTCTGCATTTCATTGCATCATAATTTTAGCTGCTTATAGACTAAAAAATATTCAAATTTCATTTCAGAGCTGCTCATCCCAGCACCCCATAACCTCTTCTGATCATTTCTCTTCTGCCTGTCCAATTTCTGCCAAGAAACTGATTAAGACAGGGAGGGTGTATAGCAATGTATAGGCACACATCCAGTTGGTATTGCTGAGCAATAAAGACACTTTATGTAAAACATAAAGCAATGCATTAAAGTCTGCAGACCAGTTAGAGTCTGCAGCAAAAGGATATTTCCAGGTCCCAGCTATAAAATCTGTTCTGCTTGATATTTGCTGTCATAGAACAAATAAAGGTGATCTAATTTATGGTGAGCAAATCTGATTCTAACTGTCGTTTCTCCTGTACAGTTTAGAAAATATTTGCTTGCTGTGGCTGTGCAGTTTTGGTACTGTTTTTCTGTATGCTGGTAACCTTGTTTGTCCCCAACGGTATTTTCTACCCTTTTTGATGGTTGTGTAACTCTAGATTACATTTCCTACTTCCTAATTAGCAGATGACAAGTTCTTGTCTGTGATAGGCTGTACATTATATGACATACCACCCCCATCTTATCAGAATTTTAGGCAGTGGGCAAAACAACCTATTCACAAGAATAAATAAATATAATAATAATAATAATAAAAAGAACATCTTAACCCCCCCCCCCCCCTGCACAATCTCGCCACATGCTTCCATTCAGCTCAATACATCCACCAATTGGCAGACTATTCAGTGACTGGCTGCACACTGGTTGTTCAAATTATGTGTAATTCACAATCAGAGCAGCTGGGCAGCATAATCTACCTGCCTCCAAAGAATCACCGGAGGCACCAGCTGTCGGGGGGCACACAACTACCCAAAGACCCCAAGATTCATGGTGCCCTGTGCAGCTACAGTGTGAGATGGTCATGTGGCATCCCAATAATTATTGATCCAAATACTAGCTGTGAACAACATATAATCTGTATGCTATGTACTCCCTCTAGAAAAACTAGTATATTTATTTATTATACTCTCATTAGCTCAACTAGCCTTCCAATATTATGAAGCTGTTTACTAACATTGTCACTTTCCTTTATGATTCTACATACACACGGGGTGAGCAATCTGATATGATGATGAGCAGGACACGTATTGGGAAAGAAGGGAAAGACTCTCTTTTTGTTGGGGCACTCTTATACAATAATTAATACAATTAAATGAAGAAATTTAGTAGAGAGGAGTGAGCATGTGACAGACACAGGTAAGTCAATTGTAGGTAAACCCTTAGACTTTAGTGATACAATATTGGTGTGTTCAGGGATGTTCCCTGATACAAGTATTTTTAATTTGTTAAAATTTAGCTTTTAATTAGCTAAATTTTAACAAATTAAAAATACTTGTATCAGGGAACATCCCTGAACACACCAATATTGTATCACTAAGGGTTTACCTACAATTGACTTACCTGTGTCTGTCACATGCTCACCCATCTCTACTAAATTTCTTCATTTAATTGTATTAATTATTGTATAAGAGTGCCCCAACAAAAAGAGAGTCTTTCCCTTCTTTCGCAATACTATACTCTTACTTTCTAGGGAGCACCTCCACATTTTCTATTTTTGAATACAAGTCTTGTACTTATATCTATAAATACACAATACTGTGGAATTGAACATACTTCACTATATATATTTGTTCATACCTGTGCCCTGGTCACTTCCCATTCCCCTTTCCCTACAACAGATGAGCAGGACACGCCTGACTAGAACTTGAATACATGTAGTCAAAATCTAGTCAGATTGTTTAGCAAGTAACTTCACATCCCTCCTTGGGCCTGATTCTGGTTGGTTTGCAAAAGCAAACTCCTTCCTTAATGGACAAAACCATGTGCACTGCAGGTGGGCCCGATGTAACATGTGCAGATAGAGTTACATTTGGGTGAGTTATTTTGTTTCTGTGCAAGGTAAATAATGGCCGCTTTATTTTTACACTGCAATTAAGATTTCCGTTTGAACACACCCCACCCAAATCTAATTCTCTCTGCACATTTTACATCTGTTCCACCTGCAGTGCACATGGTTTTGTCCATTAACCCCTTCCCGACATTTGACGTACATGTACGTCATGGCCGGGATGTACTTCCCGACACATGACGTACATGTACGTCATGACTTCAAAGTGCCACCGCGTCTACAGACGCGGTGACAGAGGGACGATGTCTGCTGTCCCTGACAGCAGACATCCTCCCTCATTGCCCAGGGGGGGCAGCGATGCCCCCCGTCATGGGCGATCGCTGCGATTGGCTGTTCAAACGTGAACAGCCAAAAGCAGCGTTAAACTGTATGATGTGTAAAATTTAGACTCTGCTGCCCCCTAGTGTCCAAAAAAATTAAAGGAGCTTGCAATAATGATTTAAAAATAAAGTTTAGATATGGTCTATGTTAGTTATTAACTATTGTGGTATGATTATTTGTCTCACAAGCAGAACATTTTAAATTTTGCAAATAGCAAAATGTTCCATTTTTTTACGACATTTTGGTATTTTTCACAAAAAAAAAAAAACTATCGACCAAAATTTACCACTAATTTAAAGTACAATGTGTCACGGGAAAACAATCTCAAAATCACTGGGATAAGTAAAAGCAAAAAAAAGTTATCCCCACTTAAGTGATACATGTCAGATTTGAAAAAAAGGCCTCTGTCAGGAAGGCAAAAACATGCTGCGTCGGGAAGGGGTTAAAGAAGGAGTTTGCTTTTGCAAACAAAACAGAATCAGGCCCCTTGTGTACCAAATTAGATCTAGAGCTTTATTACCACTCCCCTGCCTCTCCCTGTGAGCCACTCCCCTGCCTCTCCCTGTGAGCCACTCCCCTGCCTCTCCCTTTGAGCCACTCCCCTGCCTCTCCCTGTGAGCCACTCCCCTGCCTCTCCCTGTGAGCCACTCCCCTGCCTCTCCCTTTGAGCCACTCCCCTGCCTCTCCCTGTGAGCCACTCCCCGGAGTCTTCCTTTAAGCCGCTCCCCTGCCTCTCCCTGTGAGCCACTCCCCTGCCTCTCCCTTTGAGCCGCTCCCCTGCCTCTCCCTTTGAGCCACTCCCCTGCCTCTCCCTGTGAGCCGCTCCCCTGCCTCTCCCTGTGAGCCGCTCCCCTGCCTCTCCCTGTGAGCCGCTCCCCTGCCTCTCCCTGTGAGCCACTCCCCTGCCTCTTCCTGTGAGCCACTCCCCTGCCTCTCCCTGTGACCCACTCCCTGTGAGCCCCTGCCTCTCCCTGTGAGCCACTCCCTGTGAGCCCCTGCCTCTCCCTGTGAGCCACTCCCCTGCCTCTCCCTGTGAGCCACTCCCCGGAGTCTTCCTTTGAGCCACTCCCCTGCCTCTTCCTGTGAGCCACTCCCCTGCCTCTCCCTGTGAGCCACTCCCTGTGAGCCCCTGCCTCTCCCTGTGAGCCACTCCCTGTGAGCCCTGCCTCTCCCTGTGAGCCACTCCCTGTGAGCCCCTGCCTCTCCCTGTGAGCCCCTGCCTCTCCCTGTGAGCCCCTGCCTCTCCCTGTGAGCCGCTCCCCTGCCTCTCCCTGTGAGCCGCTCCCCTGCCTCTCCCTGTAAGCCGCTCCCCGTGAGCCGCTCCCCTGCCTCTCCCTGTGAGCCGCTCCCCTGCCTCTCCCTGTGAGCCGCTCCCCTGCCTCTCCCTGTGAGCCGCTCCCCTGCCTCTCCCTGTGAGCCGCTCCCCTGCCTCTCCCTGTGAGCCGCTCCCCTGCCTCTCCCTGTGAGCCACTCCCCGTGAGCCCCTGCCTCTCCCTGTGAGCCGCTCCCCTGATTCTCCCTGTGAGCCACTCCCCTGATTCTCCCTGTGAGCCACTCCCCTGATTCTCCCTGTGAGCCACTCCCCTGCCTCTCCCTGTGAGCCACTCCCCTGCCTCTTCCTGTGAGCCACTCCCCTGCCTCTCCCTGTGAGCCACTCCCTGTGAGCCCCTGCCTCTCCCTGTGAGCCACTCCCTGTGAGCCCCTGCCTCTCCCTGTGAGCCACTCCCCTGCCTCTCCCTGTGAGCCACTCCCCGGAGTCTTCCTGTGAGCCACTCCCCTGCCTCTTCCTGTGAGCCACTCCCCTGCCTCTCCCTGTGAGCCACTCCCTGTGAGCCCCTGCCTCTCCCTGTGAGCCACTCCCTGTGAGCCCTGCCTCTCCCTGTGAGCCACTCCCTGTGAGCCCCTGCCTCTCCCTGTGAGCCCCTGCCTCTCCCTGTGAGCCCCTGCCTCTCCCTGTGAGCCCCTGCCTCTCCCTGTGAGCCGCTCCCCTGCCTCTCCCTGTGAGCCGCTCCCCTGCCTCTCCCTGTAAGCCGCTCCCCGTGAGCCGCTCCCCTGCCTCTCCCTGTGAGCCGCTCCCCTGCCTCTCCCTGTGAGCCGCTCCCCTGCCTCTCCCTGTGAGCCGCTCCCCTGCCTCTCCCTGTGAGACGCTCCCCTGCCTCTCCCTGTGAGCCACTCCCCGTGAGCCCCTGCCTCTCCCTGTGAGCCGCTCCCCTGATTCTCCCTGTGAGCCACTCCCCTGATTCTCCCTGTGAGCCACTCCCCTGATTCTCCCTGTGAGCCACTCCCCTGCCTCTCCCTGTGAGCCACTCCCCTGCCTCTCCCTGTGAACCACCTGTAACATCACCCCACTATTTAAATAACCCTAAATTCTTAGCTGAATTGCTCAGAAAAATCGCTTAGCGCAAAAGTTTAGTAGACATCTCAACATGTGCAAGCCCGTCAGACCAAACATATACACAGAGTGTGCCAAATCTCTATATGCCCTTTTACAAGCACATGCACTCACTACAGGACCCTGCTAAGCTCATATTGTGTCCTTAATAATGCAGCTGATTGGTGGAGTTGGGGCGTTGAGCACATAGTTGAGCAGTTCTGGTTTGGGAACTAAATCAATTTGTTTAGGCTCTGTGTGTTAGTATGCAAACGTTATCAGTAATACTGCACGAGGCACAGTACTCCTTCCTGGCCCATTACACTCCTCAAATCCTTTGTTACTTTACAGTGTTTAAAAAAATAAGAAGAATAACAAATACTCTAGCAGTACGCCCTTATTGCTTAATTGTAGTGCTCCCATTTGGTGCATGCCAGAAATCTATCCATAGGGAGTACAACGCCAACATGTGCCATTGATATATCCACTTCAGCACTCTATAAATCAAGCAAGCATTATCCCTACAGGTTCATATTATCACAGTAGTATTATACTTAATTCTCTGTGTGTACACTAATACATGTCTTATTTGCATACAATTTACATTTAAACTTTGAATGCAATGTTCAATTATTAATTTAATGAGCAAACTCCTTTCCAATAGAGAAAAGCATTTTTTATATTTCAATTATATTTCCTTTCATTTTCTTCCCTCATAAATCTTCCTTATGTTTATGAGGCAGCTATTTCAGTTTAATTAAAAAAGCAAAACATTCACTTTCAATTGGCAGCGCCATGAACGGGGGCTGCCGAGACCAGACATTATTTACGTCAGCTCAATGAGATTTAAATGCTGCCTCAAATAAAGAAGGGTGTTATCGCTGCTCCTGTTCTGTGACCAGAAGAGGAACAAATGCACTGAATCAAACAAATGCTTTTGTCTTCAAGAAAATGCTAAACAGCAACTGATGCGGAACTTTGCAAAATCCATAAATAACCGAATAATGCCCTTCTCTTGTACACTTGTAGGAATCCAGTACAGTCAGTGTTGCTGTGTTTAACCATGATAAAGAGAAGGACGCGGAGAAACAAAGACAGACTCTGAAATCAGAGAAAGAAGCTTTGCTTATAGGTAAGTATCTGCTACTGGTGTGAGTAACCCCCTGAACTGCACCACTGGGTTTGTCACAGAGTTGTCCATAGTGCCAGAACTTTACCCATGTTTTCAATGATTCATAAATACAGTATACTGCGCTATTAACAACTAGGGGGTACATTTACTAAGGTGGGAGTTCTGCTGAAGATAGGATGTAGCAACCAATCCAAACAACCATAGTAAAACGACCCGGGAGTCCTCTGTGCATTTTACCGTATTTTACCACATTTTAAATACGACTAATAACAGGGCCAGAAATGTATTTAGTATTATATAATGTAGAATGGGTACCAGACAGAGAAAAGTACAGTAAATAAATTGCTGCTTCTCAGTAATGATGAGTACATGATTACTCTGTAAGAAAGACTGATCGATTTTATAATCAGTAGAGGGAAATACCAGTGCTGGGGAATGTTTGCAATGTCATTTGGTGCATTTTACTTGTACCCCTTTCATATTGCAAACCCGGGTCGGACCCGGGATCGTGATCCAGATCCGACATGGTCCAGCGCTTTCAGATTAAACCCGCATTGCCCATTATACAGAGGGTGACTCGGGTTTAACCCTCTTGTAACCTGATTCGAAATGCCGGGTTGGTGGACCCTGGTTTGACAACGTGGTGCATTCACACCATACCGCAACCCGGGTCAACACTTCTCCAACCCGGGTTATTTGTGCAATGTGAAAGGGGTATTGCAGTACTCTACACTGCAGAGAACCCCTGGCTTATTGGCCTTTTTGGGTAAAAGTTCCCATTTTTGTGACCCAGATTGGTAACCGTAGTAATCAGGATGCATACAGGTGAATCTCCTTTCTGTAATGGATTTTGGGGGTCAAACTCCTTCTTTAATGGACAAAACCATGTGCACTGCAGGTGGGGCTGATGTAACCTGCTCTGCCTTGCTCTGCTTCATGCTTGTGTAGTCTGAACATTCTCTGCACATATTAGATCAGCCCCACCTGCAGTGCACATGGTTTTGTCCATTAAAGAAGGAGTTTGCTTTTGCAAGCCAACCAATTGTGTTTAAGCACTAGGTATGCCTTGTATCATTTGTACCATTCTTGCTAAACTCTGCTGCAATTGTACCAGCAGTCGCCAAGTCATGGCATTAATATGTAAGGAATTGTGTGTATGAGGTGCATGCAAAATATAAACATCTCAACTTCACCATAGTAAGACCACAATAATAATATTAGGTTATGTTAAAGATTAGCAGCACTGTACAAATAGATGGGGAGCATGTACTGAAGAACGTCACCTGGAGAGTATTGTAGAATAATCTCACAGTGATGTTCCAATATCAACCTTCTGATGAATCCTACACCATATGTTCCTTTAACCATTGTGCTCTCGCTGGTTACAAAACACATTTATGACTTTCATTGCAAAGTGTTGATTGTGTGTGTACTAATGTGTATTCGCCACCCTCACACCCCAATAAATATATCAGTATGATACTGATGAATGCTTTCATGCTCTGCATTGCTGCTGCTGCTGCTACATTCATTTACATCATACGGCTGGTTTATTTCAGCGAGAAATCAGCAAAAAAATAACTACATCAGGGGACGTTACCTTTTTTACAGCACCATTTAACGGTAATGGGAATTAAATAGTTTTCGTGACTATGAGTGGTGTAATTATTGGAAAAATTCAAGTCAATGTGTTTCGTGACACATCTATATAAAATATTTTCTCTTGGGAACATCCACACTAAAGAAAGATGATAATTGCCTTATTCCAGTAGCTGCAATTTTGTATTGGCAAATCAAGCATAAAATGGATGGTTAATAAGCTGCTAGCAGACTGAATTAGAAAAACACCATTCTACATTGTTTTATCTCGGTCACCTGACTGCACAGTGGTATGCACTTCTGCAAGTTATGTGATTAACTAGAAACTATTTATGTTATTTCTGTAAAATAGGCTTCTACCCATCTAACACCTTATCTGTGACCGGAATGTTCAGTGATGCGAGAGCTCTAGATGTTCTCAGTCTTCTGTGGATTTCAGTTGTATTGTAAATCCACAAGAGGCAAGCTGTGACTGGAAAGATGTTGCTAAACCGGAAGTACCAGTATGCCAGTGACATGTTCCAGGTTACTGCAGCTATGGAGAAATAGATTGCTTATTTATTGTAATGTTTTTATTTTATTAGTTTAGAATGTTATATATATATATATATATATATATATATATATATATATATATATATATATATATATATATATATATATATATATATATATATAGAATGTGGTTTCAGAGGGCGCTAGAGTAACCATCAATTTAGATAAATAAATGGTATTTAATACAACCACAATAAAAATTTGACATAAGTCACCCTATAGTGGGTGTAGCAATTACAGGTAATCACAAAAAAATGTACAACTCTGGTGGATTGATACAGATAATCACAAATAGATCGACAACACTGGTGGGTTGATCCGTTCAGAATGGAAAGCCCACCGCGTTTCGTCATGTTCATGACTTCATCAGGGGCAATGGAGCAACTGATACAACTATGTTATTCCGAATCACAAGTATCCAGAGTAAGTTTCTCAATGATACCCAGATAAATGAATGTTCAATAGAAGCCAAAGGGCGTGATGTCCAATAGTGATGTGCACACTGCATGGATCCACCACAATGGATATATATAAACACACACACACCATACTGTTTTTCTGTAAAAATAGTTACAGGAACTCCAGGACTGGGGGATGGATCAATTAAAGAGAGAGAGAGAGACTTTAAAATAAAACTTATCTTATGGAAAGTACATTTTGACCCAGAACAGGTTCAGGAACCCAGTTCCTGATGATCCCATATTTAGTTAGAGGTTCAGGAACTGAGTTTCTGCTGAAAATGTACAAGGGAGGGTGTCTGTGATAATATAACATACAGGTATCGAGAGCCCAGCACACCTGTGCCATGTAGTGATACTGTATATTTTCAAACTTGCCCAATTTTGTTGTGATCGTCACACTGCTAGTATGCTGCAACCATGTCTCTAGCCCAAACTCCCAATGTTGAGATATATACATACTGTATGTGGCATTATGATTACGATGCTGCATTGATTACTATTAGAAATGTATATGTTTTTCTGCCTTTTAGGTATTATATCAACATTTCTGAATGTCCATCCGTTTGGCGCTAATATAGAATACCTGTGGTCTTATCTACAACAGCTGGACTCAAGGGTAAAGTTTCCCACTTAAATGTGCAATCTGTGTATTTTAGTTCTTGAAATGTCTTCTGCTTTTTTGTAACCAGTTTTCTTACGTTCTTTAGTTACGCAGTCACTGTGCAGTGAGTAGGAGATACACACATCATTATACTAGATATCGAATATGAATTGAATGTTACGCTGAAGGCCCTGAAACTATGGGTTAGGTGGAGGGGTGGGGACAAATGAGCATTGGTATACCGTGCTACGCCCCCCCCCCCCCCCCCCCCCCATGTATGTAACTCAGACTCCATTATTAGTAGTTTCTAATACAAATAGATAAGTTTGCTGATTATACAATGCACCATTTAATTGAGATGCTACACGTACTGTTAGTGAGGGCATGAATATCCCCATTTATTTACTGCACCTAGTTTATTTATATCTTCATAAAATAGATGTGTGCTTATTAGGATGGAATGTGGAGGATCTCTCCAGAGACCTGCTAAAAGCATGTCTTAAGGGGCTAATCAATCCGGGATTCCGACTGTCGGAACATCCTGACAGTCGAAATCCAGGACATTTTCACCGGCTTCCGACACTAACTAAAGAGTCGGAATTCAATGTTCCAACTGTCGAGAGTTGAAAAGTCCATGGATCAGTGGAAACCGACCACGGATTCGACAATCCACGGCCGTTCCTGCAACACAGATTCAACATTTAAAAAGGTTGAAACTGACATCCTTCAGTGCTGTTGGAAATGGCAGCATTGAATAGAATAGGTAAGTGCCAAAATGTCCACCTGTCAGAAATATCGGCACAGATTGAATGACCCCCCTTATTGCTGGTTAGCAAACTGGTATACATATCTACCTGTCTATAATACTGTGTGTTTTTAGAGCAGGGTTATTCAAATAACAGCAATCTAGCTGCTGTGCAACTACACATCCCAGCATGCCCTGCATTAGTTTTGTTATTAGGGCAAGATGGGGAGCCGCATGTTGAATATCCCTGTGTAAGACTGATGAGAATGCAGAATACAGCCTATTTTGGCTGCAGCAATAACGTATAAATAGATTATTCCTCCTTATTACTTATATAACATGTTCTATATTCAGATGTATGTAAATGACAAGAAGCATTAGAATTCACATTATCTTTTTTGTTCTGTATTGCAAAATGCCTTGCTATTATGAAATTGTGTTTATGCCATTTATGCTTTCAACCATGATGTATTAATTTGCATTCATATGGATGTCGCCTGCATTTTCATGGATGTTCCGCAGTTCAGTTATTTAGCAGTTGTTAACAGACATTGTGAATGAGGTGTTACTAATTTATACCGTGGGAGGCTTCATAGAATGTGATTACAATGTCAACGGTTCTGTTGTAACATGAAAACTCCCATCCTAACATACGATGGTATAAACAGCATATCTAGCTCCGCAGGTTAACAATAACACTTTTGTGGTGGTGGTGAATGCATGAGAAGACTGTAAAAATAACTGCTTAAACAAAATGAATTAAGATTTAGTACAGCTTAGAAACAGTACTCTTACGAAGAAGTTACCGTCGCAGTAAAAACCAAATGTGTAGTTGTAGATTTCTCAGACGCCTGCTATATCTCCAGCATGGCACTGTATCGGAACCAGGCTAGGGTACACGCAGTAATGGGCCTACTTGTGTTCCTGGAGAGCTTCAGAATTCTCATGCATTCACCACCACCACAAATGTGTTATGGTGGCTGCTTTCAAGCTCTACACCTAAGACTCCTTACCACAAATATAAAGCCGTAACCAATCCTACCTCCCACATCTCTATCCTTATCTCTAGCCACACTCCTTCCTGCCCTCTCTGCTCCTTCTCTGTCTAGCAACTCATCTCCATCCTGGTCACAATATCCTCCAAGACTTCACCCAACGTGCCCCTCTTCTTGGGAACTCACTCCCTCACTCACTCATTCGGACTCCCCTACCAATATCCCCAGCTTTAAACACACCACTGAAATGTACCTTTTTTTTAAATAAAGTTTACCAGCCCTCCTCTAAACCCACCACTTGCATCCTCTTACCCCCACCCCATGTATACTTCCCAGTACACCCTGTTCACTCTCAGAGGCATTGGCCTCTTCCCACCTATTCCCCCCCCCCCCCCCCCCCCCCAAATCACAGTCCACGTTACCATTGTTGCACTCCCTCGTCTCCCGCTCCTTTCACCTGTATTTGAAAAAGTCAAAAATAAACAATAATTCTAGGCAAAAGTCCATGGTAATATATCTGTGCAGGTTTCTTCATTGGTTGAATAACTCTCTGGGTAGACTATTTTTTATATTTCTATAGGTGTTAGCCTTTTATGTACATTTATCCCTTTGTTCAGATACAAATAAGATGCTACTTAAGGTTGGGTGACTTTCCTCATGTTATTTTATAATACACATTAGAAACCTACATTCTTCTCAATCCCGCACTCACGCATGCAATTATTGGTGTTCGCTGTAAGGGTGCACACCATATTTCATTGAGGACATATTCTCTGCATTGTCGTTTTTTCCTTTTTGTCTATGTACTGTATGCTGTATCTGATCTCCTTAATTAGCTATTTCAACAAAGAAGTGCCAAATGATCTCATAGTAAACAATGGCCAGTTTATCCATACTGCTTGTTGCAATTAAAATGAAACATAAAATGTCATATTTGTTTGATCAATACATTTATTTTACTAGGAAAATATGGGTTTGGAAGAGACTCTTCAGGAGGCGCACAATTTCAAAGAGATTTTTGGTACTTGTTTCCTAGCACGGCGCCCACGATTTTCAATCGTATGGCATCTTATGCATTGTATCGCATCGCATGCCATATAGCCGCATGCGATGCGATTTTGGCCCCCCTATTCGATTTTTTATTGTATAAGCACCCTAATGGGGGCTTACAATGTTAAATCCACCCCCACTATGAACGCCAACCCAAAGCGTGGCAAGCGTAGTGAGGTACGCGTCCTCCGACCTTTTCATACCCCCACTATCCACGTCGGTGTGGAGTTGATTTTAGATAGTGTGGGAGCGCAGCGAGCCACCGAGCCCGAAGTGTGGTGAGCGGACGCGTATTACTTTACGTGTATTCCGCGTCCCCTCGCGGGGCTTGCCACGCTTTGGGCTCGGTGGCTCGCTGCGCTCGCCACACTATCTAAAATCAACTCCACGCCAACATGGATAGTGGGGGTATGAAAAGGTCGGAGGACGCGTACCGCCGCAGTCTCGCCACGCTTCAGGTTGGCGTTGATAGTGAGGGTGGCGTAGGGGTGCTTTTAACATTGTAATTACGATGCTTATACAATTCATAATCTTATAGGGGGCCATGTAACATTGAAAACACCCATTAGGGTGCTTATACAATTTAAAATCGTATACCATTGTATATGGCATACAATGCGATGGTATACGATTTTAAATTGTAGAACATCGGGTGCCATCGCGTCGCATCGCATACCATTGTAAGGCTTATGGTATACGATGCGACGGGTGCCATGCTAGAAAACAAGTACCGACATTTTTTTCCTAAAAATGTTTTCCTAGAATACCACCTAAGGTGTTGGTGTCACCAAGGAAGATTCTCTTCTGAAGCTGTACTGCGCCACTTGTATTTGTTATTCACCCCCCCCCCCCCCTTTTTTTTTTTACATTTATTTTACTGTTCACATGGAGAATGCAAAAAGGCTTTTCTCTCCACCATGCAGAATCAGAAGCATCTCTAACTGAAAGCAGAAATGTGTCCTATATATTAATAAGGTCTTTTCCCTTAAAGAGATTAAATAGTTTTGGACACCCAGACAATTTCCATCCCTGGGCAGCAGATCCTCCACTGAGACTCTTCCTCCTTTGTTAAACCTGGAGTCCTATTGCGCTTACTCCATTTTATTGACACTCTCTCCTCTCTTGTAGATATCAGCAAATGAAATAGAATCTTTACTGATAAGATTACCTCGAATGTTCAAACAAGAATTTACTGGTGTAGGAGCAACACTGGAAAAGAGGTGGAAATTCTGTGCATTTGAAGGGATAAAAACAGCTTGACCATGCCTGGTGCTAGAGACATTGAGCTGAACTGCTGAAGCATGGCAGATGTATGACATATTCCATAGGCAATGGACATTTCGCAAGACCGATGAATTTGATCTTTAGTTACATCCGTGATGTGCTCTTGTGAGTGAAGATGTTATTGTGCGCCAGTCCCTCTGCTTTTGTTTCAGAAATGCAAATTTTATTTGAATCGAGGTAGCGCTGAAAATGTGTAGTTATCTATAAATGGTACCATAGAAAAGAAGAATTACAGTAGAAGGACAAACAACTACTGAAATTTACCTTATGAAAAACAAACTATTAAGTCCTTCTGCTGAAGCTCTGTCATTGGATGCTGGCACAGTTTGGGATGCGGGCCGGACAATATCACAATGAGACAGCGCAGGTTTAAGCAGCCTGGAACTTTTCAGCTATTGCTATAATACAGTATCCCAACAACAGCTGAAATACAGGTTGGTTACCTCTAAGCTACAGAGAAGATACTTGAAGTCTATAGTACTGAGATATATCCAGTCGTATTTAATATTGTTACCCTTTTATGTGTCCTTATAGCGTAACATCTTTCTGATCGCTGAGACGTGGAAATCTGTCAGAAGTAGGAGACTTTATTAGTGGCAGTTATATGGCATAGTAATTCACATTAAATATATTGCTAAAGAAATCTGAATTACTACTTCATTTTCTAATTATTTAAAACAGAAGATTTTATTTGTCTTGCCAGGAGAGATTACAAGATGTAAACGTGTTCCATAAAAGGGATTCTAAATTATTATTTTTCTAATATAAACCATAGTCCAGAGTATCACATCATATACTGTAAATGTATCTTCCTGATGTAAATATTGGATAAAATATTGTTGTTTTTCTGTATTGGTATGTAATATATTCAGATATATGCATCAGAATAAATATTCAATTTCATTGTTAACAAATTTTATATTAAATACTTGAAAAAAATAAAACCTTTTCCAATAAATTGTATTGAATTTCATATTTATATTTGAAAGATCTATGTTAATGTGTCAGTAATCATCCAGCATGGTTTTATAATTAGAAATCCTGAAAACATGACCTGTTGGAGGTACTTGAGGACCAGAGTTGGGAATTGCTGCTTTAGACAATCGTATAAAATAATGTACACAGCTGTAGCCCATTCCAGTGTTCTACAAAATGCTATACATACATACATACATACATACAATTCATTCCCGACACTTCCCAGATGATTTTCTTGCACCTTTGCCCTTCTAAGAAGTGTGCGCTTTGAATACATTTATATACATGCAATGGATAGGAGACTTAAGAGCTGGTGAAGGCAAACAAGTGCATTTTAGTGCTGTGGTCTATGTTTTGGGGAGCGTATCCTTTGCTACTTTTTACGTTCTAAAGAAGGGAATTCTCTCATGATAGACTAGCATTAAAAAGCACTTGCTTGCCTTCACATACTCTTAAGTCTCCTGAGTGCAGCCTAATTATTGCATTTATATATATATATATATATATATATATATATATATATATATAGTCCCAGTGAACCGGCACTCACGGGGTAAACCAGGGTTTTTAGTTTCTGTACCTTGCTCAGGTGCCTTCTCTTGGCGATACTCCGGTCAGACCAGGCAGCATATACATACAGGAAGAAGGAGCGGCACTCGGAGACTTGTAATCAAAGTGGAGAAAACTGGTTTATTCAAGCGACGTTTCGGGGCTCGCACCCCTTTTTGGTATTATGCCTCTGTCTCAGAGGCATAATACCAAAAAGGGGTGCGAGCCCCGAAACGTCGCTTGAATAAACCACAGTTTTCTCCACTTTGATTACAAGTCTCCGAGTGCCGCTCCTTCTTCCTGTATATATATGTGTGTGTGTGTGTGTGTGTGTGTGTGTGTATATATATATATATATATATATATATATATATATATATGTGTTTGTATATATATATAAGCGAAAATAAAGCGGCACTAGGAGACTGGCATAACAAAGTCTATTGTGGCATAAAATATATATATATATATATATCTCTCTGTTATCTCTTTGGCTTTATATTTAGAAACAGAAGCTCTGAAGTAAATACAGTATATGTACATTCCTGACACTACATTGACCCGAAGGCTTTAACATCGGGAAATCATCCAGATAAATATGTAATAGACTTGCGTTTTGTACCTGCTTCAATGCACTATTATAGAAATGTGCTGAACCTCTCAACGCAATTACAAGAAATGGCACATTCCATGAGTAATCACCTGTCAATAAAACATTTATCTAGCTTAAACATGTATATAATTCAATGTGAGTGTAGAGAAAGGATCCTGAATACTGATCCAATATCTATTTATTGCCGTTCTGTCTCAAAACAATGAAATACACTTCTGCATATCAACTGCGTCCTTTGCATGAATCTAACGTTCTAAAGTTCCAAACGGAGGTTCCCATAAATGGCCCTGTAATGCACCCACAATCTGCCTCTATAGTTACCTTCTGTTTGACAGTTCCCATTAACTTGCTAGCAAATTTTAATTTATTTGGTTTTATCACTTTGATTTTAAAGTATCTTGATTTGCTAGTAAACTTCTGGTTCTGTTAGACAGTATTCACCATTATCAATCCTCTAGTCTTTGTCAGTACATACCCCCTCTTCCTTTTTAATTTCTACATATTCTACCCCTTCTTGCTTATTTTGCATATACTTTTTAACCCCTTTTTAATTTTTTTATTTTTCAGAAATAATTTACTCCTCTAACTCTGCCACCTATCTAGGTAATCCTACTGTTACACGTTTCCCTTTCTATATGAGCCTATACTGGGAGAATACCATATAAGGGGAATTGGTAAATAAATTCTCATAGAACTTTAGAGCATACACAAATATTAAAATGTATGACTTTTGGGTACTTGTTTCCTAGCACGGCGCCAGCGATTTTAATTGCATCCATCGGGACCCAAAAAATTGCATCGATCAAATCGCATGCGATGCGATCAACGCGATTTTTTACATTGGAACCAATGTAAAATGGTCCCTGAGACCCGATTTTACATTGGCCCCAATGTAAAATGCCCCCCAAACGCCAATTTTCATTGTATACCCACCCTCATGGGTGAAATGCCCCCCCCCCCCCATTGTTAACGCCACCCCACGATCAACACCAACCCGAAGCGTGGCGAGCGGCGGTGGTGCGTGTCCTCCGACCTTTTCATACCCCCACAATCCACATCGGCGTGGAGTTGATTTTATATAGTGTAGCGAGCCACCGAGCCCGAAGCGTGGCGAGCGGAAGCACTTTACTTCACAGGTATTACTCGTCCCCTCGCCACACTTCGGGCTCGGTGGCTCGCTACACTATATAAAATCAACTCCACACCGACGTGGATAGTGGGGGTATGAAAAGGTCGTAGGACGCGTACCGCCACCCCTCGCGGGCTCGCTACGCTTGCCACGCTTCGGGTTGGCGTTAATCATGGGTTGCCGTTAACAATGGGGGGGGCATGTAACATACACATTACCCATTAGGGTGCCTATACAATCAGAAATATCGGGGCCATTGGCCCATTTAACATTGTTCCCTATGTAAAATCGCGTTGATCGATTCGGTCGCATTGCATGCCATTATAATGGCATGCGATGGACGCGATCAACGCAATTTTGTAATAGCCGGCTAATTTAACATTGCTCCCTATGTAATATCGCGTCGGTCGCATCGCGTGCCATTATAATGGCATGTGATGGACGCGATCAACGCGATTTTCTCATTGCCAGCAATAAAGGCTAAAAATAGCCAAATATCGCGTCGGTCGCGTCCATTGCATATCTTAAGTTACCTTAACTTAAGGTATGCGATCACCCACGACGGGCGCTGTGCTAGGAAGCAAGTACCGACTTTTGTATAAAATGGAATGCAAAAATTATTTTTGGTAAATTGTAAACAAAACAAAAAATGCTGTGTACAAAAAGTTACTAAGCTTAAGTTTAGTGTCCATTTCAAGTATAGACCAAATATAATTGTAACGTTGTTCCACATACGGTAGTAACCATTAAATATTACATTTTAATAGATATATTTTTGACAGGATTGTAAGTGAATACATTTATTTTGTTCATCGTAACTGTATGTTTCAACACAACCAAAGTTACAATTTGATATTTAATGCAACACAATTAATAGCTAGTGTTTGTGATTAATTGTTAGTCAGAAACTATTTTTGTATAGTGTGTACGAATGAGCCCAAGTATCCTATGCCATTAGCTGCAGTTGCTGGTATCCTACGTACAAGGATGCCATGATGGGTAACTCATTTGTCTCCACCTACCCCCTCCCCCCCCCCCCCCCCCTTCCCTTTCCTCCTCTCATATGACTTAGGACCTAATTCAGACCTGATTACAGAGCAAATTTATTCTTAAAATAGGCAAACCCATGTGCACCGCAGGTGGGGCAAATATAATATGTGCACAGAATTACATTTGGGTGGGGTGTGTTGAAACTGAAATCTAAATTGGAGTGTAGAAATAAAGCAGCCAATATTTACCCTGCACAGAAATATAATAACTCACCCAAATCTACCCCTCTCTTCACATGTTACATCTGCCCCACCTGCAGTGCAGCATGGTTTTGTCCATTTTGAGGACAAATTTGCTGTGCGATCAGGTCTGAACCCTCCATTCAATGCTAGTCCATTGGTTCATATGCTGCAGTATCTCTTCCATTTACACAGCTTGTCACACAATTTATTTATTTGTTACAGCACCATTTACTTCTCTGTTCTCCTGAGGCATTATTGAGGGACATGGTGCTCCAAGGAGAGTCCAGGCGGTAAAAGGGACGTACAAGCTGCATGATGTGGGTGCACCAAAAGAGCTTTCAAATTGAGATTCTATGCCCCGGAAATATTAAATAAAATATTAATCAGCAAAAAGAGATTTTTGACCATTTTAAACTACCAAACTCCAGCAATTGTTATAATCTTTCTTGTTTCCTTTTCCACTAAATAGCCCATATTATCAATGAACCAAGCCTGGATAACTTCTTTTGTATGTCCATTTTCATGGATCATCCCATTCCCATTGAGCTGCCAGATCATCTGCTCTTCCCTGTATCCCATGTCACCTTAGTTAAGAATTTATTTATAGTAAGGTGATAAAGGTGCAAGTATAGCAGCTCAGACCTCCCCTACTGACACATGATAAGCCCATTTGGTACCTGTTGCTTTGTCCTTTGAAAATAAATCTTAGCTCACTTCAACTTAACTCTCCCACATGGCATTTAAAGCAACATTCTCCTACTGGTCCCTCAAGAGACTCACATTCTCAGCAGTACGTATAATGTTACGATATCAAGGCTTCATACACCTACAATAAATTGTGGCATTGCCCTGTTCTGGATGTGATTGCCACATGTATGGGCTACCTAAAGTGGCAAACCCGAGCAAACCTCAATCATGATTGCCAAAATACATTGGGCTTTGTTTGGTGTATTGCGGGGATAGGCTGACCGTTTTACCGATACACTGGCAGGACTCACAGGGGGGCATTGCTGGAATTTTTAGCAATGATGTTAAAATGGCTGCGTAAAAAGTATTTTCCCGATTGTATTTTATTTTCAATCTCCGTTGAAAATATTCTAGCTTTGTTCTACAAGTGGCTGGTCCTTGTGTCATGGTTGAACTTCTAGCACAGGGCAAGTGGCAGTCACAACAGGAGGCAGAATTATAACGTGGTGTACAAATAACAGATCCGTTTTGTGAATGCGCTTTCACCAACAGAGCAGCGAGGTGGCTGTTAGACAAAAGGACACCTTTAGTAAACACAAACAAGGTAATTTGCGTAACTAAATGTTCATTTTAATTGTCACAGATGCAAATGAGTTAGGTAATTCAACTAATTATAGACTTGTTGTGGTAGTAAAAATTATCTTCTAGAGGTCAAAAATCTGATAGAAAGCCCCAGAACACAGAATTTAGCTGTGTTTACATTACACACAAAGATACTTGTTTTTCCTAATACAAATGTGTAGAGTATAATTAAATCTGGTAGAGACATGATAAGAATTTTAATCGTAGACATTTATATGGTAATGACCGAATCTCTATTACAATGTCACATTTTCAGTGCCAGAATTAATGTTCGGTCAGTGTTTCTCTATAAAGCTTAATTTTCCAGGATTTATAACAGGACAACAAAGGACATTAATTCTGCCCTGAGACTTAGCAAGAGGCCCCCTACCTATTGGATGAATGTTTCCAAGGCACCAAGCACGTTTTTCTTTTTTCTTTTTTTTTAAAAGAACAACTAACATTACAATGTAGTCATGATCCAATTTCTGCAAATGATAATGGTCCCAGCAGTAAGGTATATCTAAGGAAAGCAATGTTAGCAGTTTAAAAGTACTTTTTAATGATACTATTGTTAAGCCTGAGAATGTAGATGTAGTCAATATTGTACTCGTAGAGTATTTTCTTTTATGGAGCTGGTTAACTGACTTTTGCAGAGTCTAGTGTTTTCCTAAGTTTATTTTAGTTTCATCCTTTTTAAATATTCGATAAAGTGTACTTTAAGTATAGCCTAAAATATTGATGGGCAGCACGGCTGCCTTTCACCTGCAGACCCCAAGTCCTTTCATGTTTCACCCTGCTGTCAAGGCTATAACTTAGACTGAGCTTGGTGGTGGTGAAGCTCAGTGTATAGCTGAACAGAGTAGATTCTACATCACATGACTACACAAAATGCTGGAGGAAGAGGCCTTTCCTTTAACTTTGTGATTTCTCTTCTTCCTCTGGTGTATGAACTTGCCAGCTATGGCCCTAATATATATATATATATATATATATATATATATATGTGTGTATATATATATATATATATATATATATATATATATACTCAACTATGTAATATACTAATTTTGATTTTCGTGCACATGCCTATACACTAAAGGTGCCCATACACATACGATGTGCACTCCCTCGGGCATTGCATCGCACAGTACAATAAGTATGTGCTGCACATACTTTTTGTACTGCCTTCAGATCACGTCGCATTGCATGCAATGCGATCCAGACCATAACGGGTGCAATAATCGCACCGTGTATGGGCACCTTAAGGAATTGCTAATCATCACAAGTAAAGCAGCCACCAAGTAATTTATATATACACCTACTGGAGATATTTCAAAATCCTCGGCAGCTGTGTGCACATAAGCAGCACTGATGCAATAATGAGGAGCATCAACTCCCCAAGTGAGTCTCTGATCACACAAACTGGCCAAAGCAGTAGGGATACTGATGCCATGTGCCTATATGTTCATGACCGGAGCTGATGGCAGAAACATGCCCCCCAAAAAGTCTTGCTGCCACTCCTTTATTACCTCCTCTAAACAGTCACTTCATTTTAATCACTGCATTTAATTCCTCATTGTGAGTGGAATTGAAAAGGTACCTTGGCGGGTGTACAGTGCAATGATGGTACAGGTGAAGTCTGACAATAATCGCTCAGTTTAGTGAACATTAGCAATGCGTACAAATCCGAATTTAAGGTACTATCATTGCCAAGCAAGGGATTCTGATTCTGTTAGAACATACATTGTAGGTATGAAAGTGTCACAATATGTAGTATTCAGTGTTACCTGCGTGCAAAATCCTGCTGGCTCTGTCTATTGCTGCTGACAGCTCTGTGTGGTTAAAGTCTGCATGCTGATTTCAGCTTCTGATCCACTCCATGCTGCAGGAAAGTCTGTGTGATCTGAGCTCTGCTGATTAGTTGCAACACCTGGTAACTCTCTCCTGCAGGAGAGTTCAGTGTGAACTGACCATGCTCAGCCTTCATTGATTAGGGCACCTGTGAGTAATTAGCTCCTTGTGCTTCCTATAAAAAGGCAGTCTCTGGCAGACAGAAGCTGCCAGAGTATAGGCTCACAACCTGCTCCAGCGTCCCTTGTACTTCACTGTATTCCTGATCACCAGATACTGACTTCGGCTTGCTTCCTGACTATCCTTCGGCTTAATCCCTGTGTACCGTGAATCGTGGGTTACCTGTGTATGACCTCAGCCTGCCTCCTGACCACTCTCCTGCCTGATCCTCGTGTACCGTACCCAGTGATTACCAGTGGACGACCTCGGCTTGCCTTCTGACTATTCTCCTGTCTGACCCTTGTGTACTGTGCTCCGTGACATACCAGTGTACGACCCGGCTAAGATGACTACGCATAATCCTGAATCCACGCTACCTGTTTCCAAGGGGTTACCAGTGCCACATGGGGAACCTGCTCAGGGGACCGCGACCGGCATGTCCATAGCAGCAAAGCCCAAATCCCAACTGGAGGGGTCACTGGTGAACACCTATGGCGTGGTAAGACTCCGCACCCCTGTGTCAGGTCTAGCCAATCCCCGTCCTGGTGACCAGCGTGATGTACCTGAGACCGTGACAGAATACTCTGGCCCAAAAAAGGAGCTATGGGAGCAACTGTCTGCTAGGGTCTGTAAGCAAGAGCAGAACCAAGCTCTGATCTTACAAAGCATACAGACTCTGTTACAGCGGATGGACTTCGCTTCATCTCCTCCAATATCCGTGGAACCAGTGTCAGAGGCATTGAAGATTCTTCACCTTTTAATGCAGCAGTTGCAGGAGCTACTGACTAAGGTGTTTTCAGTGATTACCGTCTTACTAGGCAGTCCTTCTAGTGGCACGGTACCTTCCACTCTAGGTTCAGTGCCTGTGAAACCCTCTGATGACATTCCGGGCACTCCAGTGGCATCTACATCTGTGCCCTGCAAGGACAGGTACCTGAGTCATCCTCGTCCCCAGTTGTCTGATGAGGAGCGCCAGCGGCGTAGATCCCTCAGCCTATGCTTTTATTGTGGAGCCCAGGATCATTTCATCGGGGATTGTTCCCTACGTGGGACCCGAAATAGAGCAGTAGATTCTGTTCTAACCCAGAGGGAATCCTATGGTTACAACTGGGGTCCTAGGACCAAAATTTCTTTGAAGAACTGTATAGCCCAGGTCCAGCCTCGGGAAGGTGTTCATGATCGCAAGCCCCAAGAGGGGGTCCTGTTGGTCCAAGTCCATGAGAGGGTCCAGCTAGCCTCACCCCAAGAGGGGCCCCTGTTGGTCCAAACTCAAGAGGGAGTCCATTCAGTCTCACCCCGAGAGGGGGTCCCATCAGTCCAACCCCAGGTGGGGGTCCTGTCCATCCAGCCCCAGGAGGGGGTTCATGGTTACAAGCCCCAGGAGGGGAGTATCAAACCCAAAGATGGGGTCCTGGCAGTCCAGCCCAAGAAGGGGCTTCCGAGTAATGTGCTCCAGGAGGAGCTTCCTAGTGTTAAGTCCCAGGAAGGGCATCAAAGTGCTGTACTCCAAAAGGAATTCCCCAGTGTTGAGTTCCGAGAGGGGTCTCAGAGTGTCGTGCACCAGGAGGGGTCTCAGACTGGCAGGCTCCAAGCAGGGTCTCAGAGTACCACACCCCAAACAGGGTCTCTGAGCATTGCGCCCCAGGTGGGTTTCCTGAGCACTGCACCCCAAGAGGTGTCTCTGAAGGTGGTACCCCGAAAAGGGCGTCTGAATGCATTACCCAAAGAGGAGTCTCTGAGTGTGGCTTCCCAAGTAGGGCCACCGAGCACTTTGCCTCAAGAAGGGGCTCTGTATGTCACCCCAAGTAGGGTTTCCGAGTCTATCACCCCAAGTGGGGGTTCCGAGTCTATCACCCCAAGTGGGGGTTCCGAGTTTATCACCCCAAGTGGGGGTTCCGAGTTTATCACCCCAAGTGGGGGTTCCGAGTCCGTCACCCCAAGTGGGGGTTCCGAGTCCGTCACCCCAGGTGGGGGTTTCGAGTCCGTCACCCCAGGAGGGGGTTCCGAGTTAAGCACCCAAGAAGGGTGTCCCCAGTTAATCACCCCAGATGGGGATTCCGAGTTAATCACCCCAGATGGGGGTTCCGAGTTAATCACCCCAGATGGGGGTTCCGAGTCCTCCACTCCAGACGGAAGTTCCGAGTCCTCCACTCCAGACGGGAGTTCCGAGTGTGTCACTCCCAGTAGAGATCCATCTGCCCTTGCCTTCGGGCATGAGGACCCATCTGCCCTTGCCTTCGGGCATGAGGACCCATCTGCCCTTGCCTTCGGGCATGAGGACCCATCTGCCCTTGCCTCCGGGCATGAGGACCTATGTGCCACGGCCTCCGGGCCTGTCTCCGCGGCCTCCGGGCCTGTCTCCGCGGCCTCCGGGCCAGTCTCCGCTGCCTCCGGGCCAGTCTCCACGGCCTCCGGGCCAATCTCCACGGCCTCCGGGCCAGTCTCCATGGCCTACGGGCCTGCCTCCAAAGTCTCCGGGTCTTCCTCTGCAGCCTCCGGACCTGTCTCCAGTACCCTCATGGTCTCTAAGGTTCCAATGCCTGCCATTCAAGAAGATTTGCCTGTGTTGCTGGGAGTCCCGGCTCTACCCAAACTGTCCTCCAAGTCCATTTTCCAGGAGGATCCAGTTCAATTGGATTCATTTAAAGAGCCTCAGTTTGTCCAATTTGATGGAGATCTCACCCATTTCCAAGCCCTAGCAGACTATTATTTAGATGCTATGAACTCTGATCCATTCTCCGGGGTTAATTTGGCAAACATTGTCAAATACTTAGTGTTGTCATTCAGGGGAGAAGCCATGGAGTGGGTTAGTACACTCATTGAGACTCATGACCCCCGACTAAAAGACCTAATTTCTTTTTCCAAGGCTGTGGTTGAAAGATTTGGACCCAAGACTCCTGGTGAGAGGTCTATCCTTGCCGCACCTGAGGTCAGTCAGAGTGGTGAGTCAGCTGGACTACATTCTAAAATTCCCAGAGCATCTCCAAAAAATTTTTTGAGACCCGATTCCTTGAATTTAAGAGGTGGAGTTATATGTGTAGGTTCTTCCAGGTTGATGGTGGATCCTCATGAACTCCCTACACGGACCATGGACCAGGATTCAAGTTCAGAGTGCGGCTCGGATCATGATGTCACTCCTTTTCTGGGACGTCCAATATTATCTACTGCCCGTTTTGTAGAGCCAAAGGTCACACATCAGTCAACAAAATCCAAACAGTCTTCCAAAAAGAAGAAGCACCGCAGACGACCATGAAAATTTCCTTGTGGGGTGTTCGGAGCCCACCCCTAGAGGGGGGGGTAATGTCACAATATGTAGTATTCAGTGTTACCTGCGTGCAAAATCCTGCTGGCTCTGTCTATTGCTGCTGACAGCTCTGTGTGGTTAAAGTCTGCATGCTGATTTCAGCTTCTGATCCACTCCATGCTGCAGGAAAGTCTGTGTGATCTGAGCTCTGCTGATTAGTTGCAACACCTGGTAACTCTCTCCTGCAGGAGAGTTCAGTGTGAACTGACCATGCTCAGCCTTCATTGATTAGGGCACCTGTGAGTAATTAGCTCCTTGTGCTTCCTATAAAAAGGCAGTCTCTGGCAGACAGAAGCTGCCAGAGTATAGGCTCACAACCTGCTCCAGCGTCCCTTGTACTTCACTGTATTCCTGATCACCAGATACTGACTTCGGCTTGCTTCCTGACTATCCTTCGGCTTAATCCCTGTGTACCGTGAATCGTGGGTTACCTGTGTATGACCTCAGCCTGCCTCCTGACCACTCTCCTGCCTGATCCTCGTGTACCGTACCCAGTGATTACCAGTGGACGACCTCGGCTTGCCTTCTGACTATTCTCCTGTCTGACCCTTGTGTACTGTGCTCCGTGACATACCAGTGTACGACCCGGCTAAGATGACTACGCATAATCCTGAATCCACGCTACCTGTTTCCAAGGGGTTACCAGTGCCACATGGGGAACCTGCTCAGGGGACCGCGACCGGCATGTCCATAGCAGCAAAGCCCAAATCCCAACTGGAGGGGTCACTGGTGAACACCTATGGCGTGGTAAGACTCCGCACCCCTGTGTCAGGTCTAGCCAATCCCCGTCCTGGTGACCAGCGTGATGTACCTGAGACCGTGACAGAAAGTAATTAATGAAAAGGAATTAATTATGTTGAATTTGATTGTTACAATTATGCTAAAGTAGTTAACAGATTTTGAGGAAGGGTTATTTATTGATCAGAGAATTATACACTAATGCAATTTAAAATACTCTGTTCTGAATGGCAGTCAAACTCCTCTAATATATGGTGGTCACTGTGATGTTCTATGGTGGTCATTCATTCGCTAGACATTAGTGTCAGGACAGAGAAGACAGGGACACGGCAAAGGTGAAAGTACCAGGACAGAGGGCACAGGAACACGACAGTGCAGATTTGACACAAGGGGCAGGGACAAGACAAATGGGACAGGCAAGACCGAAGTGGTTAAGGCAGGAGTGACAGGGACAGGACAGAGGTGATAGCATTAGGGCATAGGGGACAGGTGCACGACAGCGGAGAGATTGCTGTAACAAGAAACTATCTTTTTTTATCTACGCAATGATTCATCTGTAAGCCAAATTGGCGCACCCTCCCAGAAAGGGCAAAACCTAGTTTTCTTCTCATTGTCCAGGACTGGAACCAGCAGGTCCTGTGTCCCTGTATTACATGAGGGCAGTGCCAGGTCAGCAGTCCCCATGCCATGCTGTAACACAGTAAATCTTTCTTCCTCTGAGTGTGGGTCCAGGTGGCCAGTAGTGGCAAGGGGAGCTGGGGAGAGGACACTGCATTCAGCTGACAAAAGAAAAATAAAAGCTCACTGACATTTCCGAGCACCTGCCGCTATAGAGTTTACAGAACTAGTGAGATGATGACATCATCATCTTGCAAGTCTCTCCACTGGGCACAGTGGCTGTAACACTGTCCAAGCGACTCTTCCTGCTCCTACCCCAGTGGTTCTCAAACTTGGTCCACAGGAACCCACACAGTTCACTTTTTCCATGTCAACTGACATGTGCAATCATTACTGACTGACACATTTTTAATTATTTAACTTGAATCTGTGGGAAACCTGCAAAATATGCACTGTGTGGGGTTGCGGAGGTCAGGAGCTACAGGAACGATCCGCTGCTGCGGATTGTATCCTGAAGAAGGAGATTCGTTCTCCGAAAAGTTGACTAATGCACTATTTTCGTCCCTTGCCACGGCTTCTCCATATTGGAAGGCACCCGTGCAGATACCTCCTCAGGAGTGCCTGTGTCCTACCCCCACTACCATATAAATAAAATTAATAACACACACACTAAAAACAAAACAAAATTAGTACAATGGAGTTGTTTATGGGGCCCCCAAAGTGGCAGGGCCCCATAGCAGCTGCATCCCTTCATGCTCTGTAGTCACTCCAATTCCTGCATGTAAAGTAGCACCTGTGTGATTCACAGCAGGATCCAAGTGTAACCGTTGGATTTCCAACAGAGCTCGGCAATGCACACATTGCTGCTATAGCGTTAATTGGGTCTGCCCTAGTAGCCCTGCTAAAACTTGCTAGGGGACAGGACAGCACCTGCCTGGTACTGCTCAGCCTGTGCTACGGCAATCAACAGAGCAGTTTCCCCCTTTCTTTTAGGGGGGGAGGGGGCAACAAACGAAAACTTTCCTCCAAGTGATTGGGATGAACTTACCCCTCTGCGTGAAATGTTGAAATCAGGATAGATGGTATAAGTAGGTTGGAAAAGTGATAGGTGTTCCTGGGAACATGCAGGCGGCTGCGGTCACAGATACATAGCCACAACCATAGAAGGCCACAGTCTGATGGAGAAAATGCACCTGACATAGTGCTGGTGCAAGTGGCAGTAATGGACCTATGGTAGGAGAGGGGCCTAGGTATACCTATGGGGTCGCATAGCAAAATTTCCACATGCTCCATGAGGCTTTTCATTTAATAGCATCACAGCAGCATCACACAAGGGGTGTGGCCATGGTCCAGAGACGGGAGTGGTTGTAAATCCCAGCGTTCAAAATCCCGATGCAGGAATCCCGACTGCCGAAATCCCAACAAGGAGGGACGTGGATCGCGCCCCCCCCCCCCCCCCCCTTGCGGGCTCGCTGCACTTGCCACGCAGCGGGCCCTGTGCCTCGCTACATTCGGCACACTAATTTATTCTCCCTCTGTGGGTGTCATGGACACCCACAGAGGGAGAAAGTGTCTGGATTCCGGTGTCTGGATTTTGAACGCCGAGATTCCGGCGTCTGGATTTTGAACGCCGGGATTCCGACCACTGGGATTGTAACTGCATCCCCCAGAGACATATGCTTATACACAAGTGGAAGGGCTGAAGCTAGCCTTTGCATATACTCTGGCAGCAGACTAGCGTGTACACAGCTGCATTCATTTCTTAATCTGTTCCTCGGTATTAAACGGTGGCCACTGTGCTCTCTGTATTATATGGTGGTCATTGTGATATTCTCTAAAGTACAGTATGTGGCAGTCATATAGGAAGGCGATGACTGCTATCTACTGCAAAGGCTGCATCAAGTGGAGTTTTTTCCCTAGGTGCTAGAAAGATTAGCTTCACCCCTGCCGCTCCCAAAAGTTTCATGGGGACATGCATGGATGTACATTCTCAGCTGTGCAAACATTTGGTCAAAGTGAAATGTGCAGCATAATCTATGGTTATTAAATAACCTTTACAGAGTTGAATCATCAAGCTTCTCCTCCTACAGAACATTCTTCTTAAAGTCTTCTTATTAATAGGATATGCACAGAATTAGCTCTGTTTTTTTATTCCATCGCTCATCTGTGTTACAAGTTATTCTTAACATTTAATGACCATTGACAAATGATTTTAGAATTATATATGCATTTTAAATAAGGTATTCTAAATGTTTTTAAACTTTATTAATAACTATATCATGCTGCGTAGCTCCCTGACGCTGAACACCTTTGGTTACATTTGACAGGAAATAAAGAATACTTAAATAAAAAAATATATATATATGATTAATGGGGTCATTCTGACTTTTAATGGTGATGGTGAGCAATTTGATGCTGGCTCCTAGAACGCAGCTCGGATCACTACTCCAGCAGGTAGCGTCTCCTTTTAATGGAAGCCTCCTGCTGCATTACCATACAGCACTATCACTGCTACTCTTCCAAGGAACCAGTAGTGATAGCTACTGCACATCTGTCTCATGCCCAGCATGAAGCATGGCTCAGCACATTCACCTCAGACTTCAATCTTTTGCCTGGTTACACAGATTAGCATCAGAGTTGCGTACAGCAGCTGCATGCAGTGCCAGCATCATTGTCCTGGGTACACATTCTTTCTAATTATTTATGTATCAGTGATGCACTAAAACACATTTTGCAAAGAAGTTCATGCACTGAAAACACTTTTTGCATCATGTTGCTTGATATGGCGGGAGCATACACAGCAATAATGGGGCATTTCCCTCCAACTGCTGGCCAGATAACGGAACATCAATGTCCCAAACCAGAACAGTAGGTAAGTCATGGTTTAAGTTACAATTCTTATTAAGGTGTTAAAATACTCTCGTACACTTTTACACGTTTACTCTACACAAGCCTCTGAATCTTCCATGTTACCTATAGGCAGGCATTTACAGGGGTATACAAAAATTGGTTGTTATACAGCACTCCAGGATGTAACCCCTAGCAGCCGTCCTATTCCCTGCAAAATGGAAGGTATTGGTGTTTTTTGGCGCTAAGGGGGTAAATGTTATATTCCAAATGTACAGTAATGGCAGAATGGAGTTCAATATCCTCCGGGAACAAAATCTGTAGGCAGGGTGTTCTTGATGAACATGAGAATTGAATGGCTATCGCCCCACATATGTCCCACGAAGTATACTTGGTGAACTGGGTTACCTGTGTGACTTGAGGCTGAATGTTTTTGTATTCACTTATCAATGTGGCAAAATTAAATTTTGTAATCCTCCTTGATGTGGATGTGCCTGGAACATCAAGGAGAGGTTTGTAAATGTTAAGCCAATACTGATCATTAAGCACAGTAGAGTAGTATTACATTACCCTGTAATTCAGGTATATCTGCATGGCTGCCCCTTTATCAGCTGTTATCCGTAATCCGCGCAGTGTGGGTAAAGGGGTTTTTTGATTTTTAGACTATGACACTTATTGCTTTGTCTAAAAGGCACTTTGATTTATTACAATACATAACAATTATTATCATAATAGTGTACATCAATAGCAAATCATGATGACACAGTGTCATTAAATGGCATTACCAGTTGTATGGTGTTGCAAACGCGTTTCATCCCGGAATGGGGACTTTTTAAATGGCATTGTGCCAGTGCTCAATACCCCATATAGCCAGAGCGGTTTCTCTTCATTATCCCAAGGTTGCACCTTATTGCTCTGTCTCTTAACCCCTTCCCGACAATTGACGTACATTTACGTCATGGTCGGGAAGTACTTCCCGACACATGGCGTAAATGTACGTCATGGCATTTAACTGTCACCGCGTCTATAGACGCGGTGACAGTTTCAACATGTCTGCTGTCCCTGACAGCAGACATGTCCGTGCATGCCCAGGGGGGGCTGCGATGCCGCCCCCCGTCGGCGATCGCTGTGATTGGCTGTTCAGTGTGAACAGCCAATTACAGCGTTTTCTGTGTCACCGGCGAATAACGTTCGCCGGTGACACGCGATCGGAGGTGATTGGTGCTGTAAAGTACAGCACCAATCACCGCGGGGTGTAAGGGTGACACTGGTGTCACCCCACCTCACCCCGCCCGCCCCCAAAGGCCGTGATTGGTCCGTCGGACCGACGGACCAATCACAGCCATGGTGGGGGGTTTAAACTAACGGTGACTGCACTGCAGACGCCATTCCGGTCTGGAATTGCGTGCAGTGCGGTCACCGTGCCTAGCTGCCGCGATATACTGACCAGAACCTTGCAAAATACTTACCTGATCCTTGCAAATATCTTGCCTGCTTCATCACTGCTTGTAGTGTGCTGGATGCTTCCTGGATCCTGTTACTTGTGACTTCCTGTGTTGTGAACTTGTGCTGCTGCAGTGTAATAGCGTTAGTTAGATAGAGAGAGATAGAGAGAGATAGTGTCAGAGAGTGCTATATTTTGTGCTGCTGCAGTGTGATATAGTTATAGAGAGAGAGATAGATAGAGAGAGATAGAGAGATATAGAGAGAGATAGAGAGGCCTAGTGACAGAGAGTGCTATATTTTGTGCTGCTGCAGTGTGATAGTTATAGATAGAGAGATAGAGAGAGATAGAGAGAGAGAGATAGAGATAGTGACAGATTGTGCTATATATTTTTTATATAACTGACTGCTGCCCCCCCTTTTGTGCTGATCAGTATAAATTAACTGATCAGCAACTTTTTGGGGGCGCAGGTTTTTTTTTTTATATATATATATATATATATATACCTGTCACTGCTGCTGCTGCAGTGTCATAGAGTGTTAGATAGTGAGAGATAGAGAGATAGTGACAGAGAGTGATAGAGAGTGCTACATTTTGTGTCTGCTGCCCCCGCCTTTTGTGCTGATCACTATATCTGAGGTGATCAGCAACTTTTTGGGGGTGCAGAGTTTTTTTTTTTTTTATATATACCTGCCAGTTGCACTGTCAGTTGCACCAAAGGTTGTGCACCTGCTGCCCCTCACTGGTAATCAGTGTCGCATCACTGATCACCTTTTTTTTTTTTGTGTGTGCTGTGGGGTCTTTTTTTTAATTTTTTTTTTACACACACTGTGATTTTGTGGGTGTCCTGTGGCCGCTGTGCGCTGATCAGTGACGTACATCACTGATCATCTTTTTCGGCACAGGGTTGATCTATTTTTTTTTTTTTTTTTTTATCAAATTCCTGTTGCCTTTGAGCGCTGTTCAGTGACGGACGTTACTGACCAACATCTGTGCTCAATTTTTGGCGCAGGACCTTTTTTTTTTTTTTTTTTAACCCCTTCAATTTTTTTTTTTTAACCCCTTCAATTTTTTTTTTAACCCCTTCAATTTTTTTTTTTGTATAAAGTATTTTTTTTTTCTGCACTACATACACACTACACACTACATACCCCCCGGGTTGAAATAAAGTTTGTACCCCCCCCTACACTATACACGTGTTGAAACATTTCACTACCAGTAACACAAAAATAAAAATGGCATCCCAAATGTCATCCCAAATGTCATCCCAGTCATCCAGAAGAATGTATTCAGCGGAGGAGGCATATGCCATGCTTGCTTCTGACTCTGACACAGCCAGTGATGCAAGCGGGGAATTTGAAGGATTCGCCTTAAGCTCCTCTTCCTCCTCTGGTGATGAGGGACCCCCCTCAAAGACGCCCCCGTAGAGCAGCTGAGACCCCCCCCCCCAATAATTGATCTCGTATGGACCCCACCACCAGACAATTTTGAGCCCCAGGTTCCTGAGTTTTTGGCCATGCCAGGAATCCAATTTGATTCCACAGGTCTCAGAGAAATTGACTTTTTCAAATTATTTTTCTCTGATGATTTTATAAATTTAATGGTGGACCAAACTAATTTATATGCCCAGCAGTTTATTGCTCAAAACCCCACGTCATCATTTGCTAGGTGGACCCCTGTAGATGCAGTAGAGATGATGACGTTTTGGGGTCTGGTGTTTCATATGGGCATAGTAAAAAAGCCAGAAATTAGGCAATATTGGAGTACAGATGTTCTGTACAGCACCCCATTTTACCGTATGGCCATGCCCCGGGCTCGATTTGAGACGATCCTTAAATTTTTGCATTACAACGATAATGCACAGTGCCCACCCAGAGATGATCCCACCTTTGACCGGCTATTCAAAGTCAGGCCGGTCATTGATCATTTCAGTGCCAAATTTGAAGACATGTACATCCCAGATAAATTCATTTGCATAGACGAGTCCCTTATACATTTTAAAGGAAGGGTTAAATTCCGCCAGTACCTTCCCAGTAAGAGGGCAAGGTATGGCATAAAAATGTATAAGCTGTGTGAAAGCACCTCAGGGTACACTCACAGGTTTAGGGTATATGAAGGGAAGGATTCAAGAATTGAACCGCCAGAATGCCCCCCCTCCCTCGTAGGTGTTAGTGGAAAAATTGTCTGGGATTTAGTGCACCCCTTCCTGGATAAAGGTTATCACCTCTATGTGGATAACTTTTACACCAGCATCCCCCTGTTTAAGGCCCTTGGTTCAAGAGGTACAGCAGCTTGCGGTACTGTGCGCAAGAACCAAAGAGGCCTCCCAAAAACGCACATTGCCCAAGTAATGAGAAGGGGTGAAAGCAGGGGAATATGCACCGAAAATATGTTGTTGGTCAAATATAAGGACAAGAGGGATGTCCTTATACTGACAACAATTCACGGAGACAGTACCACCTCCGTCCCTGTAGGAGGTACCAGTACCCACACCTCAAAACCTAATTGTATCCTGGATTACAATAGGTACATGGGCGGAGTGGATCTTTCAGATCAGGTACTGAAGCCGTACAGTGCCCTGCGGAAAACAAAAATCTGGTACAAGAAGCTGGCCGTGTATATCATCCAGATGGCACTGTATAACGCTTACGTGCTATTCCGTTCTACCGGCCAGAGGGGGACATTTATGCACTTTCAAGAGGAAGTCATAAAGGGCCTAATATTTGGGAACCAGCAGGCAGAGGGCCCCAGTACTTCTAGTACTGGCCCCCGTATTGTACCAGGGCAGCATTTTCCTGATGAAATCCCCTCCACTGGAAAAAAGGGCAGGACACAAAAAAGGTGCAAAGTTTGCTATAAAAAGGGAATAAGAAAGCAAACTATTTTCCAGTGTGACACTTGCCCCGACAAACCCGGCCTATGTATAAAGGAGTGTTTTAAAATATACCACACATCTATGGATTATTAGGTTCATAATTTCACCGTGCTTCGGGGGTCTTGCTAATGCCACATAGCACCCACCATTCATTCCACCAGAATCTGAGCTGCAAAATCCAAAAATCACTCCTTCCCTTCTGAGTCCTGCCATGCACCCAACTGGTATTTTTTGGTCACATGTGAGGCATTGCCGTACTCGGGAGAAATTGGGGCACATATTTTGGGGTGCTTTTTCTCCTTCATACCTTCTGAAAATGAAAAATTTTGAGCCAGAACTGCATTTTTGTGTAAAAAAATGTAATTTTTCATTTTCACTGCCCACTTGTATCAAAATTGGTGAAACCCCTGGGGGTTTGAAATGTACACTATACCCCTAGATGAATTCCCTGAGGGGTGTAGTTTGCAAAATGGGGTCACTTGTGGGGGGGTTCCACTGTATTGGTGCTTTGGGGGTCTTGCTAATGCGACATAGCACCCACCATCATTCCACCAGAATTTGTGCTGCAAAATCCAAATATCACTCCTTCCCTTCTGAGTCCTGCCACTTTTTGGTCACACATGAGGCATTGCCGTACTCGGGAGAAATTGGTGCACAGATTTTGGGGTGCTTTGTCTCCTTCATTCCTTCTGAAAATGAAAAATTTTGAGCCAGAACTGCATTTTTGTGTAAAAAAATGTAATTTTTCATTTTCACTGCCCACTTGTATCAAAATTGGTGAAACCCCTGGGGGTTTGAAATGTACACTATACCCCTAGATGAATTCCCTGAGGGGTGTACTTTGCAAAATGGGGTGACTTGTGGGGGGGTTCCACTGTATTGGTGCAACATAGCACCCACCATTCATTCCACCAAAATCTGTGCTGCAAAATCCAAAAATCACTCCTTCCCTTCTGAGTCCTGCCATGCACCCAACTGGTATTTTTTGGTCACATGTGAGGCATTGCCGTACTCGGGAGAAATTGGGGCACAGATTTTGGGGTGCTTTTTCTCCTTCATACCTTCTGAAAATGAAAAATTTTGAGCCAGAACTGCATTTTTGTGTAAATAAATGTAATTTTTCATTTTCACTGCCCAGTTGTATCAAAATTGGTGAAACCCCTGGGGGTTTGAAATGTACACTATACCCCTAGATGAATTCCCTGAGGGGTGTAGTTTGCAAAATGGGGTCACTTGTGGGGGGGTTCCACTGTATTGGTGCTTGGGGGGTCTTGCTAATGCGACATAGCACCCACCAAAATTCCACCAGAATCTGAGCTGCAAAATCCAAAAATCACTCCTTCCCTTCTGAGTCCTGCCATGCACCCAAATGGTATTTTTTGGTCACATGTGAGGCATTGCCGTACTCGGGAGAAATTGGGGCACAGATTTTGGGGTGCTTTTTCTCCTTCATACCTTCTGAAAATGAAAAATTTTGAGCCAGAACTGCATTTTTGTGTAAAAAATGTAATTTTTCATTTTCACTGCCCACTTGTATCAAAATTGGTGAAACCCCTGGGGGTTTGAAATGTACACTATACCCCTAGATGAATTCCCTGAGGGGTGTAGTTTGCAAAATGGGGTCACTTGTGGGGGGGTTCCACTGTATTGGTGCTTGGGGGGTCTTGCTAATGCGACATAGCACCCACCAAAATTCCACCAGAATCTGAGCTGCAAAATCCAAAAATCACTCCTTCCCTTCTGAGTCCTGCCATGCACCCAACTGGTATTTTTTGGTCACATGTGAGGCATTGCCGTACTCGGGAGAAATTGGGGCACATATTTTGGGGTGCTTTTTCTTCTTCATACCTTCTGAAAATGAAAAATTTTGAGCCAGAACTGCATTTTTGTGTAAAAAAATGTAATTTTTCATTTTCACTGCCCACTTGTATCAAAATTGGTGAAACCCCTGGGGGTTTGAAATGTACACTATACCCCTAGATGAATTCCCTGAGGGGTGTACTTTGCAAAATGGGGTGACTTGTGGGGGGGTTCCACTGTATTGGTGCAACATAGCACCCACCATTCATTCCACCAGAATCTGAGCTGCAAAATCCAAAAATCACTCCTTCCCTTCTGAGTCCTGCCATGCACCCAACTGGTATTTTTTGGTCACATGTGAGGCATTGCCGTACTCGGGAGAAATTGGGGCACATATTTTGGGGTGCTTTTTCTTCTTCATACCTTCTGAAAATGAAAAATTTTGAGCCAGAACTGCATTTTTGTGTAAAAAAATGTAATTTTTCATTTTCACTGCCCACTTGTATCAAAATTGGTGAAACCCCTGGGGGTTTGAAATGTACACTATACCCCTAGATGAATTCCCTGAGGGGTGTAGTTTTCAAAATGGGGTCACTTGTGGGGGGGTTCCACTGTATTGGTGCTTGGGGGGTCTTGCTAATGCGACATAGCACCCACCAAAATTCCACCAGAATCTGAGCTGCAAAATCCAAAAATCACTCCTTCCCTTCTGAGTCCTGCCATGCACCCAAATGGTATTTTTTGGTCACATTTGAGGCATTGCCGTACTCGGGAGAAATTGGGGCACAGATTTTGGGGTGCTTTTTCTCCTTCATACCTTCTGAAAATGAAAAATTTTGAGCCAGAACTGCATTTTTGTGTAAAAAATGTAATTTTTCATTTTCACTGCCCACTTGTATCAAAATTGGTGAAACCCCTGGGGGTTTGAAATGTACACTATACCCCTAGATGAATTCCCTGAGGGGTGTAGTTTGCAAAATGGGGTCACTTGTGGGGGGGTTCCACTGTATTGGTGCTTGGGGGGTCTTGCTAATGCGACATAGCACCCACCAAAATTCCACCAGAATCTGAGCTGCAAAATCCAAAAATCACTCCTTCCCTTCTGAGTCCTGCCATGCACCCAACTGGTATTTTTTGGTCACATGTGAGGCATTGCCGTACTCGGGAGAAATTGGGGCACATATTTTGGGGTGCTTTTTCTCCTTCATACCTTCTGAAAATGAAAAATTTTGAGCCAGAACTGCATTTTTGTGTAAAGAAATGTAATTTTTCATTTTCACTGCCCACTTGTATCAAAATTGGTGAAACCCCTGGGGGTTTGAAATGTACACTATACCCCTAGATGAATTCCCTGAGGGGTGTAGTTTGCAAAATGGGGTCACTTGTGGGGGGGTTCCTAACTTTTAGCATCTTATGGTGCCTAGAAACCTACATGATGCCTAAAAAATAATCTCATAAAAAGGAGGCTCCAAAATCAAGTAGGTGCTCCTTCTATTATGAAGCCTGTGGTTTGGTCAACGTGCACACTAGGGCCACATATAGGATATTTTTGAAAACAAAAGAATTGGGGGAATCAATTTTTAGTCACATTTCTCTAGTAAAATGTACTGTGTTCCTTAGAAAAATGTATTAAAATTGCAAATCTGCAAAAAAAATGAAATTTTGAAATTTCACCTGCACTTTGTTTTAATTCCTGTGAAACACCTAAAGGGTTAACAAACTTCCAAAATGCTGTTTTGAATACTGTGAGGGGTGCAGTTTTTGAAATGGTATCATTTATGGGGGTGTCTCACATACAAGTCCCTCAAAGTCACATCAGAACTGAACTGGTCCCTATAAAAATCAGTGTTTGAAATTTTCTTGAAAATTTGAGAATTTGCTATTCATATTGTAAGCCTCCTAGTGTCCAAAAAAATTAAAAGGAAGTTGAAATAATGATGGAAACATAAAGTAGACATATGGTCTATGTTAGTTATTAACTATTTTGAGTGGTATGATTATTTGTCTCACAAGCAGAAAATTTAACATTTTGCAAATTGCTAAATTTTCCATTTTTTTACGACATTTTGGTATTTTTCACAAAAAAACACAGACTGTATCGACCCAAATTTACCACTAATTTGAAGTACAATGTGTCACGAAAAAACAATCTCAAAATCACTGGGATAAGTAAAAGCGAAAAAAAGTTATCCCCACTTAAGTGAGACATGTCAGATTTGAAAAAAAGGGCTCTGTCAGGAACGCAAAAACTGGCTCTGTCAGGAAGGGGTTAAGTAAAGGTCTTTAAAGCCCGTATTGCAAAGTCCCCAAAAGACCGCGCTGACTTAATTTATAAATAATTTAGAAAATAGATATAAAATAAAATCATATATGGTGCAATGTTATACATACAAATTGGTTATTTCTTTACAAATAATAAATTGACAAAAATAAACAAAATCTAATAACGATGTTCTTAAATACCAAATGAATAATGCTTCAGTCTGTAAATACAAAATACATACAGAGACTCATTTAAATAAAGTAGAATGTAACAAATTTGATTACAATTGGTTAACAATTAAAATGAATAACCACAAATCCCATAATCTGATTAACTCAGTATCACCAAGGAAAATTGTCCCAAAGGTAAACAACCCAAGAGCAGCAGTCTACAGACTTGAACATATGCTTCGCTGTGACATTCTTGGCCAACACCCAGCTCCTGTCTCTGAGGAGGAGTTCATTGTACAGTCAGGGTCTCTGTGGGCAGCCCAACATCTTCAGGAATGCTTGGAACCCCCTGGAGTGATTTGAATCAGGAGCAGATTGGCAATAAAGCCCACAGGGAAGATTAACAATGGGTTGGTGCACCTGTGGGATCCACCAGTACCATGTGCCAGTTTAAATTTCCAGTGCTGTTGGTGCATGTGCAGTTCTAGACTGAGGACTCCAGTGATCAGCAGGCGCCGGGAAGGGGGCGCTAGATGCTGAAGGAGAACAATAAGGTTTACTGCAAAAAAAAAAAAACCACATAGTCCCATAGGATAACCTCAGGATGCCGAAGTGGAAGATAAGAAGAAACTAGCGAAATGCCAAATGATACATTGCTTAGCATGGTGAGGTACTGTACACAACATAGCTCCGCTGATGACAGTGACTTCCCATTTTGCCGCAGGCAGCAGTCCCACTTTGTGGGAATGTTACATTAGAAGATGCGCAAACAAGGGCCTTAACATGCGCGCATAGCACACAAATCCCTTATCGACAGTTCATACATCTACCCCAAATCAACTAGAATGTACTGTATACATAATACCTAGGGGGGATTTATCACAGTCATCTTCTAGATGTTTTTTAAAGGCTGTGTTTGCAAAATGACATGAATGGAACTGATTGGTTGGGACTTTAGCTCATCTCCAAGCTTTGGCAAATCTCCCTCCCCATTATATCTCATTAATATATTTTATACTAATAGACATAAACCTCACTTCTTGTTTAGGCATCAGCGGGATCACATATTTCCTCTATTATTATTACTAGACACATCCCCTCGCATGAAAAAGTGGGATATGATTGATCGTTTGGGGAGCTCAAAAATAAAATGGGCACCTAGTGGGGTGTTGAGTCCAGCTGCTCCCACAAATGGGATGTCACACCCCTAAAAATGGTTAACAAACAAAAATATGGAGGTGGAGCGCTAAAAGAATTATAGGTACTTATGTAATATCTGGGCTCCCGTTTTTCTTATGAGACCGCGTCCCCTCGTGGGGCTCGCTGCGCTCACCACGCTTCGGGCACGGTGGCTCGCTGCACTCGCCACACTATATAAAATCAACTCCATGCGTAGTTGGATAGTAGGGGTATGAAAAAATGGGGTGCATTTAACATGGGAGCCCAGATAATACATAAGTACCGAATTATATATTGTGGACCAATTGGATTTTACAATAAAAATGACAATTTTTATTTTGACTAAAAATAATATAACATAAATTAAGCAATAATAAAAAAATAGAATGGCTTTGATGTTGCAATTGCATACAATTAGTGTACTATAATGTGTACAGTAAAGAGCAATCAATTAGTAATGGTTTTTGTGCTTAAAAACATAGAGAGTCCTGTTTGTTTTTACGTATCTCCTATAAAATTCAGTTGCTTATTGTCACACTGGGTACAGTAGCTTGGCCAGAAATGATTAAGGGAGTCCATAGACCTTGCCGGATGTTAAATATCGCTGGAGGGTAAGTGCAATCCTTGAACCAAGGCAATCTCCCCACTAGGCTTGCCTTAGTTCCCATCTCTGGGTCATCGAATAATAGATCGTTATAATTCTTTTAGTTACAGTATTTTCAAGATTCCTAAGATGGCTGTACCTGTTACTGGGCTAAGAAATCTCATATATGTTTTGTTATGTAACAACTCCCTGTATACAGTATCTGTCCTATTTCTCAATATTAATATTGAGTACACAACTGTCTATGTAATACTGTGTTACCTATATTAGCATTCCTTGTAATTTAGATAAATACATTACTTAAAATATAATGCCAAGCAGAAATTAATTAGAGAAACGACGCATCCTTCCCAATCGTGTTAGACCATGAGGACCACCAATCATTAGCTGAACTGGAACAACTCCTAAGAGAAAATACATTGAATCCCCCTAAAGAGTTGCTCTGTGACTTTGAGAGAAAAAAGTTTAAACAACAATCTGAGTTTTACCCCATTTGATTGAAGGGGACGGCAGTCAACACTTTCTATAAAGCGACCATGGAGGATTTCAAACTCCTATGTCACAAAACTTCCATTACAAAAAAACAATATAAAGATGATATCAATAAGTGCGAGAGACGGGACTTAGCAAATTACAAAAAGATCCGGAAATGATCATAAAAGAAGCAGACAAAGGGGGGAGGGTATTGTGCTACAAGATACATGTGATTATCTTACAGAAGCTACCAGACAACTCACTAACACTGAACACTACATCACACTCCCTCATGATCCAACTTCACATTACAACACTTTACTACACACATTACTTGATGGTGCACTAGAAAACAAGCTCATCACAAAAGACGAATTTAGATTCATTTTTTTCAACTAACCCCATCACTCCTATTTATTATCACCTCCCTAAAATTCACAAGTCACTTACCTCACCCCCAGGGTGTCCTATTATTTCAGGTATTCACTCCATCACTTCAAATCTGTCAGCTTATGTAGATTATTTTTTACAGCCATGGGTTATGTCATTGAGGTCACACATCAAGGACACAACCCATTTTTTTAAATTTAATAAAAGACATAAAGTGGAAAGAGAGCTATGCATTCCTTACACTTGACATCACTAGCTTATACACCAATATTCCACATCATTTAGGTATCCAAGCCATATCAGCTAAATTATAAGCAGATGGTGACCTCAGTGAAATACAGTACATATCACTTTTTTTAATAGATTCAATTCTGTTCATCTTACAACACAACTATTTTCTGTTCAACTCCACTTATTATTTACAGGTGAAGGGTATGGCCATGGGAACCAGGTTCGCACTGAGTTACACACAGAGAGTTGGCTCCTTGATGGAGCCGGAGGTATGCCTGCACACAGAAAAAGTTTTTATTATAGGATCAAAGGATCGGGTCCCCAAACTTTTATTATTTAATGGGGGTGCAATCAATGGTTAAGCCCTGAGTTACACCAACTTCTACATGGGTATGGTCGTTTTATTTTTCATTTGGGATGGGGGTGCACAATCAGCACAGTTTTTTGTCACCTTCATGAACACCAACAACTACAATTTGCACTTTACTCATACTTATCACCCCACTCACATCAATTATCTGGACATTTCCCTCACCATTATAGACTATCATATTCATATATCCAATTATATTAAAGATGTCAGTACTAATGCTTATCTACATTTTCACAGCACACACTACCCCCCTAGAAGTCAAATTTACCGAAAGGACAGTTTATGAGATTACGCAGAAATTGTTCAGATTTTGAAACATATGCGTCTTAAAGCAGCCTCATCATGGAATCATTCTAAGAGAGAGGATATCCTCGAGATCTAATCCTGAGAGCATGTGCGGAAGCCGGCACATGTGATAGAACTTCGCTATTAACTACTAATAGAAATAAAAATCTAAAACATAAAGAAAAGGATGATACCAATATTTCATTCATTACAACTTTCAATGGCGAGTATCGCCAAATAAAGGAAATTTTTAATAAGAATTATAATCTTCTCAAATGTGATCCAACTCTGAGAGACATTTGGCCCATGAAACCAACATTTATATTTAAAAGAAACAAAACAGTTAAAAATATACTAGCTCCCAGTTTATTCAGAGGTAAAGAAAAGGAAACAACATTATGGCTACAACCCCAAATCGGCTGTTAAAAATGTAACATAACTAGATGTATTACGTGCAAATACATGCAAAACAGAATTCAATAAATATTCATTGCTAATGATAATAAACTTTATAAAGTAAAAACTTTTATCAATTGCGATACTACATATCTCATATACCAACTGACATGTTCCTATGGTCTAAAGTATATTGGACAACATGCCCATTAAAAGAAAGGTTCAGGATCCAGAGTCCTGCTGCTGCTGACGTAGCCGCCTGTGTGTACAGACCGCAGTACAGATGCTGCGATGGTCCGGGCGCTGCTGCTGCTGGGGTGCCTGACGCTGTGCACACTCCCGTGTTTGGAGGGCTACAGAAAGAGGGGACCCAGCATCACTCATAAGGTTTTTTTCGATATAAAGATTGGAGAGAAAAATGCTGGGCGCATTGTTATTGGTTTGTTTAGAAAAATTGTTCCAAAAACTCTGAAAATTTTTATTGCACTGGCAACTGGAGAAAAAGGTTTTGGCTATAAAGGCAGCACGTTTTACAGAGTTATCAAAGACTTTATGATCCAAGGAGGAATTTTCAAAGCTGGAGATGGGACAGGAGGTAAGAGTATCTATGGAGACCAGTCCTTCAGAAGTAATGTTGGTGTGTTGTTTGCCTTCTGTTTATCTTCAGTTTAAGGCAGGTATAACGCTGCTATTAATTTAAAGCTGACCCTTTATACTGTAACTAGACCCTTCATGTACTACATTCCTAGCCTCTTGAAGGACTGGCGTTCCAAGTTATACTGAATATATCAGCCTGCATAAACATGTGTCCATCCTGAATTAACTGCCCCTCCCAATACACCTCCCCCACCAGCTAAAGGTGTTTATCCGACCTAACAACTGTATGATCCGTAGCACTATCCCAATATATCTTGACATAGCACAGATAAAACCACAATAGTAGTAGTAGTAATTTGTTTATTTATAAGGCGCCACAAAGTGTCCGCAGTGCCGTACATAGCAAACAAAAAAACAAATTACAAGGTAACGTACATTGTATGTTGATAAAATACAGCATAAATAGGGGTATAGCTGGTAGAACTAAAATCAGCATCAGTTTTATAGTAGGTGTCGAAATTGTTGAGGAGACTGAAGATGAAGTAGAGGAAGGGAAGAACAGGGCAGGAGCGCTGGTGAGGTAAAGAGGTAGGGTGAGTACGTGAGGAAGGAGGGCCCTACTCATAAGCGTTAACAGATTAAAAGGAGGTGGGTGGACAAACAAAAAACAATAGGATAAGTAGGAATGGATAGGAACGGATGGAGAGGTAGGGTAGGCAGGATAGGAGGAGCGACAGCGGTTAGGAGGAGGAGGGATAGGCTCGTCGGAAGTAGTGGGTTTTGATGGAGCGCTTGAAGGAGGTAAAGGAATCAGAAAGCCTGATGGGTGGCGGAAGGTTGTTTCAGTGCAGGGGGCAGTGCGAGAGAAGTCTTGGACACGGGAATGGGAGGAGGTGATAAGGGCCCTTATTCTGGTTGGTGCGGTATTATCCGCGTGCGTTCGTGCCGCCGATGTTTTGTGTCTGCGCATGTGCAGAGGCGTCTCTGCGCATGTGCGAGCGGGGCGTACGGCCAAATCCCGCATGAAATGTGAACACTCCGAGCAGGGGGTGAGAGGGGCATGAAGGGCTATTTGGGCTCATTGCCATATGCATACGCCCCGCGTTTCATGGGCGTTCCCATGCAAACGCTGGGCGTACGTATGGTAATGCAGTCGTGACGCACGTGTAGGGGGCGGACATATGACATCGCCGGATGTCAGCTGCCCGCCCAGATCCCTGCTTTTGCACGGAAAAATGTCCGTGTGGTCTGAGGTTGCGGGAGCTGGTGGACCACTCGGTCCTGCATTCAATGGTTTGCGACCATCGAATGATGGGGGAGGTTCCCTGAGATGGAGGAGGCATATTCCATGAAAAATACACGTGCGGTCTGTTCGACCAGCTTCTTACCGCGTACGGACGGAGTTGTCGACCCGTATGGAAGGCGGGGTTTCGCAAGCACGGTCCTGCCCGCATATTCGGATCCGGCCGCACCGATCAGAATAAGGCCCAAGGTGAGAGGTCTGACGGATGGAGGTAGTGGGAGAAGAGGGGATGTTCGTGGGATGGAAGATTAGAAGTTCAGTTTTCGCTATGTTTAGTTTCAGGAAGTGTTGGGTCAATAACAGCTTTTTACAGTTTTAAAGCAATATTCTGCAGTAGAATTCTGGAATAGGATTGAAGGTTTTTTTTTCCACCCACAAGCTAGCCATGGCCAAGGAAGAAGAAAAGAAGAGTTGCACTACCTACCTGTACCATACCTCCCAGCTGTCCCATTTACCGTGGCAATGTCCAGGCCTATGTCCCTCCTGACAGAGTTTGAAAGTTGTGAAGTATGTCTGTACCATGGCATCACATAGCACCTACATAAGTGACAGGCTATTCTTTGAATAAAATGAAGGTTACCAGTGGAGTAATTGTTCTCTATCTTGTAAGTGTGCAGTTTGTAGAGAAAAATGTCCCCTATCACTACAGCTTTATAATAAATATAATTTATTTACTAATGTTTCTAACAAATGATAGTTACTGTAATACATGCTGAGCAAAAGTCAGTGGAGTAAAGTTTTAGGGTCAAAGTGACTTTAAATTAAATATACAGAATGCATTAACTGACACTAAGAACTTGTTGCCTAGCAACATCTTGAATAAAAGTATAAAAAGCTTTAGGTCATTGTTTCATGTGTTCGCTGTAGAACATGACAACCTGACATATCTAATATAGGTATTTGTATAATAAGTGAACATTTTGCTAAATAAAGTCAATGTTATCCTGATATTCTTGACATACTGTAGCGCAGGTCATCATTTAAAAATACTGACCTAGCAATCTAGAACTGGTGGTAGAATTGTGTATAGATGTTAGCGAAAATAGTCTGGAAGTAAATAAGATGCAGGAGTGCTTTTTATATGTTGTATGTGTTTTAAACTTGTAAAACAATAAAGTTAATTGTGGTTATACAAGATATGGGGTTTATTTGCTAGTAACCAACCAGGGAGGCTTTACCTTCTCTGACCGTTCTGAACAAACCACTCTGTATTAGTTGCTGACAAGCCCACCGGTTCCGCGCGGAGCAGAATATTTTTTGTTTTGTTTATTTGTTCATTTGGATTAAACCAGGTTTAGGTTCATAGCAATTGGTAAGTGAGAAATTAGTGTAGTCTTTAGATATTTTTTTTCCTGGTGTGTATAGGTTTCTTCACAATATTATTTTGTTACATGGCACTAGAAGTCCTAGTGTGCCTGATTGCAATGGCCTCTGATTACAGCATTTGTACATTTTTGTCTAGATATTAGCAGTGGCGGCTCCAGAGGTGGGGCTGCAGCAGAGTCCAAAATTCAAATAGTGGAGCCACATCAACTGCCGCTCCAAACATCATAGGGCAGGACTCACTGACAGTGGGTGTGGCTCCTGTATTTGAATTTTGGACTGTGCTGCAGCTCAACCTCTGGAGCCACCACTGCTTTTCTTGATTTAATGTACTTTCAAGTGAATATGTATACTGCCATACATACAAATGAATAAAAATAGGGCCTAATTCATCATTGATTACGAATGAGAGAAACACCATCTGTGATCAAACAGTTGCTGCCCAGAAAGAAAATATGAATGCACCTTGCAAGATTGCAAATAGAGTGTTCTGTAAAGCAAAGGGAGTGTAAAATAGCCTCAATGCTTTTACAGCTATAGCTATTTTACGCTCCCTTTGCTTCACAGAACCTTTGATACATTGTTATAACCTCCCATGCCTGGATACTCTGTATTGCCTGCTTACACACCATCAAAAGCTACAGCCGTCTTCGGCGCGTTTGCGCCAATCACCCGCTCCAGCCACCTGCGGTGGACAATTGTATACCGCCGGCTCACTTATTAGCAGCAACTGCAGCCGTCTCTGGCGCTTCTGTGCCAAGTACCTGCAATGCCCATCTGCAGCGGACAGCCCTGTACCACCAACTTGTATACCGCCAAACAACTTCAGGCATCTCTGGCACGGCTGCACAAACCATCGAAACATACCATCGACGCCCACCATCTACGGCGGATGGTTTGCTCCCGGCCTACTCCATCATCAATGGTTCGTCAACAGGCCTCAGTGTCGAAAAACAATCGATCACTCGGATTCAGCAGATGCCAGGGATCGAATCATGGATTTTTGAATCATTGTAGAGTATCAAAAATGTTCTCATTGCACCTCTAGGCTGAAAGCTTCTTATTGATCAAATTAAAAATATTGTGAAGAAACCTATACACACCAGGAAAAAAAATATCTAAAATATATATATTAAGTTAAGTAAATTGTGTTTATATTTAATCCTTAGGTTCATTTCTGTTGTGAGAGACAGGATTTCCCTATGTTTGTTCGCATAAGTAATTTAAATTAGTCATGGACCAGCAACCCAGGGCAACCCTGAAGTGTCCCGAGGCATCCAGTTTTGGAACCACTACTCTAATCATAAATGATGTCTCTGCAGGACATTACAGGGGTCCTCAAACTATTTTGCTCTGGGACCACATCATACAATAAAAATAATTACAGGAAGTTACTGCAGAAGGTCATCACATCACATCACATGTGTGGTCAGCAGACAGCACATACATGGCAGCATTGTGGAGGCCCAAAATAATGTGCGTCTAAAATAACAAAGAGCTCATCAAATTTCTCATACTCCTTGAATCACTGAATGAGATTAGAAAAGTCATCAGCCTCATGGTCAGCAACATGGAGTCGCGACCCCATGCTGAGAAGGTCGGGACCAACTTTGGGGTCAGGACCCACAGTTTGAGAACCGCTGCTCTAGTAGAAGGAAAAAACAAATAGAACTGGAATAACAAGTAGGTACTGTATAGAAATCAGAGTTAAGCAAGGACAAGTAAATGACTAATCAAAAATGTATACTAAAAATACAGCTAATATGCAAAAAGTAAGAGGTTGGGGAATTGGATAACAATTTATAAATCTATTTGATTCAATATCTCCATGTAGACCATTACACTAATGTCGGAAGCTTGTATATACAATCTAATTTCAAGGTCTATTGCGGACATGTTTTATGCACCAAATATCAGAACATTTATGGTAGATCTTAAAATGGATTGAAACCACATGTATACATCTAGACCCTTACAGATATTCTGAATGATGATAATAAAGTTCTTCTCATTTTACCAATGTAAAACATTCCACATTTACACTCCAGCAAGCATATAATATTTATGTAATTGTATGCAGGTTTTATAATTTATTGATGCTGGCACTGATACATTTGTATTGTCTCAGAGAACTTCAACAATATGTTGAAATTGTGCTTCACAAACAGCAGTTGTACATTAAACTAGACAACTGTGATAACATCACACACAGGTCCAGTGCCTGGGGTATTTTATCATAAATCAAGGTTTGAGAATAGATCCATAAAGTGTTCAGACTATAATAGGGTAATGTTTGTTAAGAACATTGCCACAAGAGATTCACCAGGCCCAAGTGTTACTGAGGGGGTGTGGCTAAAGCCAGCAGTCATGGACGCTCAGACAAACTATTTGTGAAAAATACTATGGATGTCATCTCTCCTCCTCAACAGTTGGCTGTGCCCTTAGGAAAGCCCTCCAGCATTTCATGGCTTAGGCAATTAGTGCCCACTCCACAATCTCGGTGCATCTAGTTAAAGATGTGCCGAGGTTTATAGGATTCCAGTGACTCTCGGCATTTACTTATTCAGTATAGTAGAATAGGTGAAAGGATGTTGTGGCATTTGGGTCATTTTTCTCTCATGTGGGAAAGTAAGAACTGAACCATGGCTGCTCCATTTACAGAAGATGCTAGAAGATACTACCCATCAAATAATTGTGCTTACTGACCACCAGCTTGTGTTCAGCCCGCTAAGAGACTTATACCTCAACAGCTAGGACCTGACTAACAATCAGCTGATTAGGATGCAGGCTGGAGCGCTGGGTCCTGGGAGAGGGGGTGCACTGCAGAAATAATAGATTACGCTGGGATGGGAGCGCTTCCTGGTGCTGTTGGAGTTGAGGCCGAGCAAGGTCTTGTGAAATCTCCCCTGGGAACTGTGGGAGCAGTGGTGCCTGCTTGGATTGCCGGCATCACCCAGGCAGGGATGCCTGAGATCCTGTGCGAGCCACGGCTGGCACCACAGCCGAGGCTCTGATTGATGCCACTGCTGCCATTGCCTGCATTGCTAGAGTGGTAAGTGGCAATATGAATGGAGCTGAGGCCCGAGCGTATTATAGATTTAAGCTGAATGGCCCTTATTCTGGTTGGTGCGGTCGAGCCGCATATGCGGCTCCGACCGCACCAGACGAATCCCCGCCCACCATACGGTTCGCCACGGCCGTCCGTACACGGACGGCTGGCGAACCGCACGAAAATGGTGGAGGCGTACGCCTCCACCATGCTGGGAGCTGCCCCCTGCATTCGATGGTCGACGACCATCGAAGGCAGGACCGCACGCCGCGGCAGCTCCCGCAAGCTGAGACCACACGGACAATCGTCCGTGTGGTAGCTTGTATGGGGGCTGAAAGCTGACATCCGGCGACGTCAGCTTTCCGCCCCCATGAGTGGCGTCATGCCCTCATTACCATGCGTACGCCCCGCGTTTGCATGGGAACGCCCATGAAACGCGGGGCGTACACATAGGGAAATGAGGGGATGAAGCCCCTCACGCCCCTATACGCCCCCTTTGCGGCGTCTAAATTTTTAACACGGAGAATTCCCCTGCACATGCGCAGAGTGACCTCTGCGCATGTGCAGAGAGAAAACATCGGCGGTACGGCCGCACGCGGGCCGTACCGAGCCGATTAGAATAAGGGCCAATATGAGGAGGGGGGGGGGTGCTTCTGTGTTAGCCTATGGTGGCTTAAACTCTTAATGAAGCCCTGTCAACAGTCATTTTTTTCTTAATTTGCTTTGACTTTGTCATCTGTTACAGGCCTGGAACTCAAAATGGGAAGAAAGGCTAATGCCTTATATAGACCACATAATGATGATTCACTATTGGTTGAGGAGGAAGAGAAAATCATCTCCTAGCTATTGGCACTCATGAAATATTATCATGGTATGGAGTCTAATCTTATATTAGAGGGTACTTATGTATTATCTGGACTCCCATGTTAAATGCACCCCATTTATTCATACCCCTACTATCCAACTACGCATGGAGTTGATTTTATATAGTGTGGCGAGCACAGCGAGCCACCGAGCCCGAAGCGTGGTGAGTGGACACGGTCTCATAAGAAAAACGGGAGCCCAGATATTACATAAGTACCTATTAGAGTTATGCTATGTACACATGGTACAATTTGACATAGGATTCTGACTATATAGTCAAAATCGATTCAGTATCGCAATAACATCGTAAGGAGATAGAAAATATTTTTAAGCTTTCTATCCCAATTCATTCCCGATGCGCACTCAGCTGAACTCGAAAAGCCAAATAGACAGTGCAGCAATGACTATATAGTGCAAATCGAATGTAGACAGGGGCGCTGCATGAAGAAGCCAAGGAGGCGAAACACGTGTTCAAGCAGGCGCCCCACGTTACCCCCACTCGAGCAAGACGGACCTGGCTCTCCCTTCCCAATCCCCCTGCATACAGCCGACTTCCAAACCGCAAGTACGCATCCTGACTCCCGCCGCGAGGTACGGCGGTACCTGAAGTGACCACAAGCCAATGCTGGCATTTACACAGCAATCAGGACGCATCGCCGCACTTCCCCAGCCGCATCTCGGCTACGGACAGCCTTTACCATCCCAGCTATCGGGCTCTCTGGATCCTTCCCCCCAGCCGGCACGCTAGGGGATAAGGTACAGGAGTTGCCACAGTCTGGATTTTCAGCTGTGGTACACTCCTCTAACGAACGCTAGTATAATACTTGTATATTCTTATGTGTTTAACGCCAGGCTCTCTTAGCTGCTTAAATTGACTATATCTGACAGCTGCTTAAATTGACTATATTTGACACCTATTGCATCAGTCGTTATATCCAGGCTTACCTTTATTTTGAGTGATTAGGCTGCAGTGTTCAAATACCTGCACCCAGCCATCAATTACCAGCAAGTCACTGTGCCTCTGAAGGATCAAAGCTCATCCACATTGCACTTAGGATACACTGTGACTTAATGTCAGATTTTCAAACAAAATGTATCAATACCTTTGACTAATCCTTTGCAGTTATAACCAAACCATGTGTATATGGTAACAATAATTGTATGACATAGACACTGGAACCAAAGCTGTATAAATAATCTAGCTATTGCAAACCTGTCATATGATACCTACTCAGTACATCCAGCCTATTATTATTATTATTTTTTATTTATTTTTTATTTTTTCCTTACTACTTGCTGCGAATGACCCATCTGTAAACTGTACGCTTATGGTACTTGATGCAGCTGTGTGACATATACTCAAATCTTTTGCTTTTTTGTCCCAAATTATTTGGGTTTATTTCCGGTTTTTGGATGTTATCCAGCAGTTAACCTGGGCTGTTGGGTCGTGACATAATTCACATTAAATATACCACCACACCTCACTGGTGTGCCCAAACCCGTCTCGAACTTGGAAGCCAAGCAGTGAAGGGCCAGGGCAGTATCCAGGTGGGTGACCCCTGGAGAAGTCCAGGTGTGGTACTATACCTAGGTATCCCAGTCAACAGACAGACAGCACAGGAGCCGCCTACTGCTCGATTTCAAAAATAATAAATTTTGTCGGCCAATACAGGCATTAATTGTACCTATTTTTAGCTCACCTATAGAGCCACCCAGTAACGTGGGGTCGCTGACACCCCAAACTGTGTAACAGTTTGGGGCAACTAACTCATTTTTGCCACCTTTGGTCACTCTGGTTATTATACCTTTGATGATCACATGCAACAAATGATAAATTATACGTGTGGTAAACTTTAAAAATTGATATTTATATCAGTAATTATCATACATTAGTACCACACAACAAAAACAAACAAGAGACTCAGAACAATTTTTATTGTACTCATGCGTCATGCCATTATATCTTAACAAGTCCACATTAAAAGTTATGTCTTAAATATTAATTAATATACTTTACATTTTCAAAGAGTGCGCCCAAAAAGCGTTTACTTTCTTTTGTTTTGCCCCTTGCAAATACAAAACTAACCCACCCTCAGCATTAATTGTATGTTAATAGTACAGTTAGCAAAGATTGCATAGCAATCAAAACTTAAGTCCAATAGCAAAGGAATCTCACCGTGTGTACACACCATTACAGCTTACCTATCAGAGTAATATTTTAAATTATGAACATTGTTTATATGTAACAGCAGCACAATAAACCAGTACTGCAATTTGTTATTTAGTCTAAACTGTCAGGCCGTAAGGTCCAATATACAAAGACAACAATAATAAATACGTAACTGCTGTAGCTCAGCTTTATACTCCCAATACTTCTCCACAACTTCTCTTAATTGATGAGGTTCGATCAACAAAGAATGATTTATGGCTTTACCACTATATGAAGGCGTAACCGAAGTTTTGTTGCGTGTGGATTGACTCACTAGGATGAAATGCCTTGTGCCTTATTATGGACTTCCTTCTGGAAAACAATCTGACATTCATGTGACTATCTGCATTTGTACCACCAGCATACATTTGATTATCCACTTGTGAATCTTTCAGACTCGATAACCATTTGAATTTGTGTATTGTGTATTAAAGCAGTGTATAACTGAAAAGTATCTGAGAAATAGTTTACTTGAATCGAGGAAACAAAGGGTACAAATATTTGTGTAAGAAATAATCATCATTACTTCTCTGGTGGAGTAAGAGAATAAAGAAACCTGAAGCAGAGTGGAAGGATCGGACCTTACCTGGTAAAATACAAGAAGAACAAAAAACACCTTAACATCACCTATCCGCAGGGTTTTTAAGGTGGTCCAGGAGAGGTGGTGGAACTCATGTGAGTATCAAGAGGGGTGGGCTGCAGGTGGAAGAGAACTACGGAGCAACCAGGGACTTATGAAGGGGCATATCAGATGTGGCTGCATTATCTATTGACGTGGGTGGTGTTTTTATAGTGGAATTACTGTGTCGGCCCAAGGTGGTGGTAAAATTAGTTCCGCCTACCATTACAGGTGGTGGAACTCAGTTCCACCTCGTTCCCCCCCACCACTTTAACCACTGCCTATCAATTGATGTAACTACAGTTGTGTCATGGTATCATCCACATGAATGGTATAAATGTATTGTGGTAGATCTTGGAGCAGCATGACATATGTGGGCCTGCGGTATGTGATTTGGGCACAGCCCCCATATCCTTGATTCATTACAGAATTTGCTAAATATATAGAATATGTCTTCATCAGGCAACCCTGGACATTATGGCAAGTGCGGTACACTGTGCTTACCATAATGCAACAGTTCTTGCATTAAAACAAGAAATAACAAACCTTAACATATTTATCTTTTCCTATCAACTTCTGGCACAAAACTGCTTATATAATTTCTCCAATGGATTATGCAAATGTTCTGAATGGCATCCTCGGTGCACGTCTGATAAAGTTAGTTCAGAACCTAGCAGTTAATTAAATGTGCGGAGTTTAGTTTTAAGTCATTGTTCTACTCTCACTGATCGCACAAATCCATTTATTTCAATATACTGTAGAATCCAAATATCTTTTATTTGAGAATTAAAAAAAACCCATAAATGACTAAAGCTAAACCTAGAAGTAATCATCTAAATTAAAAATTAGCAAAAAAGAGATGTGCTCTTATTTTTCTATTCACCAATATAGATTATAGGATAGTAATTAGGGTGTCAGAAAAAATAAGCATTATACTGTAGGAGAAATGATCTATACAGGCTTCCGTTTGTGGAAGGTTTTTCCATCCTCTAAAGCAGCGTGGAGATCTGTTATACAGTAGAACCAGTGGTCGAAGTGGAAATTTTGAAGTGGGGGTATGGAAAAGTAAAGAGTGAATATAGTGCGCACCTTCGGACACCCCCCTGTCCATCAACGTCCCCTGCCAGACTGCCCCGTTGTACAGGGGTATTACAAAAGCACAATATGTGCTGCTGAGTGATCAGAGAGCATCCTGAGGGGGAAAAAAAACTTTTTTTTTTTATCTTCAGATTAAAGTGGGGGTATGCCATACCCCCGTATACCGCCCCACTTCGACCACTGAGTAGAACTACAAGTGGCATCTTACACAGATGAATCAGACTGACAGGGCATGCTGTGATGTGTACTGTGATGTGTACAGTACCCCTGGGCGGTTGGCATCGAGCTGATAATTGGCGTAAAAAATAGATAAAATCCTATTGTATAGTGCTGTGGAACTATGAGTCCCAGCAAGCCTGCACCACATGCAAGAACTTGGAGAACCACAAGTCCCAGCATGTGGGGCAATAAAGGGCCCAATGGGACTTGTAGTCCCACAGTAGTACAAATAGTTAAATAAATACACACACACTGACAGTAAAACTTTATTACATTCGGAGCCCATTCATCCAATACTCACCTATGTTGCGACGAAGCATCGGTCCCCTTGTCCATTAGTATCACTGTGGTACCTGTGGAGAGAAACCATACTCACCAGCCGTCTTCAGTGCTTCTCCGGCGTCCAGCGGGCCCTTTATTGCCCCACATGCTGGGACTTGTGGTTCTCCAAGTCCCTGCATGTGGTGTAGGCTTGCTGGGACTCATAGTTCCACAGCAGTATACAATAGGATTTTATCTATTTTTAACACCAATTATCAGGGGCATCAAGGACAGCCCAGGACTTCAACATGGGCAGGTAAGTTCCGGAGGGGGACCCCTTCTTTGGGGGGATCCCCACTTCCCCAGGACCCCTGCCCATGTTGACCGGTCAGAGGGATAAATGCTTTGGCTGGGGGGACTTGTATAAAAAGTCTCCCCCTCCGGCTGTGGCATTACCCTGCTGACTAGTTGGGCCCAGTGTTGGTTCTTGAAATACGGGGGACCCCTAGTCATTTTGTCCCCATATTTTGGGAACCAGGACGGACCCTTGAGCCAGGTGCTGGTTTTGTAAAATCCAGGGAACCCCAACTTGTTTGTCCCTGTTATTTTATGAAACCAGGACCGGCTCTTTGAGCCCGGGGCTGGTTATGCTCAGGAGGGGGGACCGTTTTTCTTTTAACCCTTTTTTTTGGACAGAATCATGCACAGATCACATTGATCTGTGCATGATTCTGTCAAATTCGCCAGCCAGAACCTGGTCTAATTTTTTGCCGATTTTTGGTTACGTTTATCAAAAATCGCACCCTATTACATGTGCGAGTTAGATGCTTTCCAATGGGAAAACATCTGGATGCGCACTGAAGTGTGACTAAAAGTTGCCACTTCGGGGGCGTGGCTTCGCGGAGTATGTGAGCGGTAGTGCCTGGCAGCAGCTCCTGCTCCATAGATCCTGGGAAAGATCCTGCATGCGCTCAACGCCGACATATTCCTGTAGACACGGGTGGGGGAACCTCACAGCACCCCTCCGGCACCTTTGGGAACCCGCTACGACCAGCAGACGCCATCCTACAAGCCAGCGTTCAGCCAGCAGCAGTGAGTCCGGGCGCCATCTTGCCGCACGCCTCGTGAGCTGTAACGGGACGCGAGGGCGGACGGCGGAGACAGCGTACCCGGCTGAAAACACCCGCTTGGCCACGCACGCAAAGCTACAAGCCAGCCCTGCCCCGACAAAGGGTCGCGGAGGAGAACACCGGGCGGCAACTAACAAGTGAGTGGGGAGAGTGAGGGGAGAGGAAGCCGTCGCCATCTTCCCCAGGAGAGGGGTCAGGCAGCGCACTGCATAACAGTGCACAACGAGCGCAGGTGACACAGAAAACGTGGGCAAAGACACCTGCTCGCCCACCACAACCAGCCCAGCATACCAACCAACCCAGCATACATACCCTACCCCCAGCAAGCCCAGCCTGTAATAGAGAAGGTGGTGGCAGGCTCACACAGCTTAGGGGGACAAAGGGGACGCTGACACCATCCTCCCTGCAAGAAGGTACAGCCCCAGGAGAGGGGTAACACCTGTATATCCAGCAACAAGTATATACCAGATCCTAGTGGCGCCCAGTTAATGCAAGGGACACAGCTTCGGGCCACTGACCCTGCAAAACAGCATTATATACTACCAAGGTGCCATATCTGATGTTAGTGGTGTTTCCTCACTGTATCCTCAGCACACCACCTACTGGTAACCCCTGCAGAAATACAGGACCCTGAGCTGGGACACTAAGAACTCTCATCAAATACCATTATCTCCTCTCCTCAGACCTGACACGCTGTGCCCACAGGTATTCAAATCTGCACTGCTCCCTTACGCCTATAAAGCATATTTCCTATCTACAAACAATATGGGGAAGAACAATCGCAGCTCTGCAGCTACTCAGCTGGAAAGATTCGCTAGAACCCCGCGCTCATCCGTGGAGACCCCCGACTCTGATGTGCCCTCCCGGCCCTCATCTCGGGCCTCATCCCCATGCAACTCTACACACCCGACACCTGAGAGCCCGACAGAGGCCCTACAACGAGTACTGGAGGCCGTGACCTCTAGTGAACAAAGGCTGACGGATAAAATAGGGCAGGTGCAGGCAGACCTATCCATCATACATCATGACCTGCAGAGGGTCAGAGAAAGAGTGGGTGAAGTGGAGACTCGCACGTCCACACTAGAAGACAAACTCTCGCCTCTCACAGACAAGGTCTCAGAACTCTCGTCCCAGGTCACTTCCATTCAGACCAAGCTCCAGGATATGGAGGGAAGATTGAGGAGGTGCAATATCCGCATAGTGGGCCTCCCGGAAAAAGAGGAGGGCCAACATCCAGAAGAATTCCTTGAGAAGTGGTTGCGCGACACTAACGGAGCGGATGCATTCTCCCCATTCTTCTCGGTGGAGAGGGCACACCGGGTGCCCACAAGACCCCTGCCGCCTGGGGCCCCTCCCCGCACTCTAATTGCAAAGCTCCTTCACTACAGGGATAGAGACACTGTTCTAAGAGTCAACCGCACCAAAGGTCCATTGAAATGGAACGGCCAACGTGTGTCTATATTTCCAGACTTCGCGGTGGAGGTGCAAAAGAGCCGTGCTCAATACGCACAAGTTAAACGACGGCTGAGGGAGCTCAACTTGCCATACTTTATGTTATTCCCATCGAGACTGAAGGTGATCGTGGATGGAGAATCCAAATTCTTTGCTACCCCGAGGGAAGCGTCATCATGGTTAGACACTGCAAGACCGGCCAGGCGGGCTGTGCTAGACGATTCTTGAACCTACTGGCTATTCATCGCTTATATGTCCTAATGGGCAAGTTATTGCTGGGACTGTATACATCTGGCTAAATACGGGATTCGGGACTCTTACACCTGTGCCGTAACAGAAACTATCCTAAGACGGCGGAGCGTATGTATAAATATGAGCGGGCAGTGCTTGCTACTTATTCCTGGTAGTCATTGTATACTTTGCCCACCATTATTCGTTTGTGTTTAAATTTAAATTGTTAATACCTACAGAAAGTGTGGATAGGCCTCTCCTACCCACATAAGGGGGTTTTGTTTAAGTTAGGGATCCAAGTATGTCGCAGTTCCGGGAGACATGCAGGGTGGGGGGTGGTTGGGTTGGATGCAACGTATTCTTAATGCATCATGTGTTTGTTTTTGTCTTTTTTTTTCTACTTACCTCTACCCCCTTTTTTTTATTATCTTTCCCTTTTTTCCTTCTCTATCTCCTTTCCCCTCCCTCTTTCTTTACAATACTGTATATATAGACAGCTGGTGGAGTTACGTTGTGCTACGCGCACTGGTGGATGGCGGAGAATTATTCATGTGCGGGTTTATTATAGGTTGTATATCTCAGCTAAGTTATGGCTCCTAATTTAGTTAAAATTACATCCTGGAATGTCCGTGGTCTCAACGACAAAGTCAAGCGTGCACTGGTATTTAATCAGATCCGTAAATACAAGTCAGACATTATATGTCTGATGGAGACGCACTTGACTGGCACCAAGGTCCTGTCCCTAAAAAAAACATGGATAGGCTGGCTTTATCACTCCTCCCATACCCCCTCATCAAGGGGAGTAGCAGTTCTAATACGTAGGAATGTCCCTTTTAAATTAGAGCGAGTGAAGACCGATAAATGGGGCAGGTATGTCCTAATCCTTTGCACTATACATTCCGTCCCCCTGCTTCTGCTTGCTATATACATCCCCCCTCCATACTCAGCGGAGGTCCTCAAACAGGCCGCAGAGTTTGTCGCTGAGTTCCCGGATGTACCCATCATAAGTGTGGGCGATTATAATAATGTATTAGATCCAACTCTGGATACTCACCGTCAATCAGGAACCTCAGGGAGGGCTGGTCATAGACAATTCAGGTTACTGACAGAGGGAATGGGGCTAGTAGACGTCTGGCGTCATAAAAATCCTGCCACCAAACAGTTCTCATGCTTCTCCCCCTCACACTCCTCTTTCTCTAGAATCGACCTGGCCTTGGTATCACAGACTCTTCTTCCCAAAATTCACTCCATTACTTATGAACCCAGAGGCATATCGGATCACTCCCCTTTGACTATGGACGTTCAGATGGGAGGGGATAGGGGTCAATCGTTTTGGAAATTGAATAAGTTCTGGTTGATGGGCTTGGGAGAGGGGACAGAATTAGTGTCCGCCTGGAGAGAATTTTTAGAACTAAATAAAGGCACCGCCCCTGTCACAATAATATGGGACGCCTTCAAATCCCATGTTAGGGGCTCACTGATTCAAAAAATAGTAGCCCTTAAAAAAACCTATAAAAAGACAGAAATTGAGCTGGAGAATACATGCCGCCAACTTGAGGCTGCTCACCTGGAGGACGGCCTGGACTCCTCTAGACGTGAATGGCTCTTGGCCCAGGAGGCTTGGTTGGAATGTCTCGGGGACAAAGCCAAATACAAGTTACTATATACTAAACATTCCCAGTATGCTTTCGGAGATAGGCCTGGTAGCTACTTGGCCCGACTAGCGGATACAGAAAAAAACAATAACACTATATGTGAGATCCTCTCTCCACAGGGAGTGTTATACACTAAAACCCATGAGATAGCCGCCCAGTTTGTAGAATACTATCAAAACCTCTATAGCTCCAAACTGACACATGACACATCTGCCATACAGCGTTATTTGGACCAAATTGCTATGCCCACCCTGACCCCTGCAGATATGGAGACCTTGGATATGCCACTCAGAGTGGAAGAGGTGGAAGTAGCCATTAGGGCCTTCCCGGCGGGCAAAGCACCAGGACTAGATGGTCTTCCCATAGATTTGTACAAAAAGCATATTTCTTTTTACGCCCCTATTTTATTAGAACTGTACAATGACTTGTTTTCCCACGGTGCCCTGCCCCAATCTATGATGGAAGCTGCCATAGTGGTTCTCCTAAAACCAGACAAAAATCCATCCTCGGTAGAGTCTTACAGGCCTATATCCCTCCTGCCCATAGACATTAAAATCCTTGCCAAAATCCTGTCACTTCGTCTTAATACCGTGATCACCAAGATTATACACCCTGACCAGACTGGCTTTATGCCGGGCAAGTCAACTATGATTAACCTACATAGACTGTTTACACATTTGCAGAATCCCCGCGGGGACGCTGATACTTCCATAGTGGTCTCGTTGGACGCTGCTAAGGCGTTCGACTCGATCGAGTGGGAATTCCTTTGGCTCACCCTGGCAAAGGTGGGTGTTGGTCCTACCTTCATCCAATGGGTGCGCTTACTCTATGCCTCCCCGCGGGCCAGGGTATCTGTAAATGGGTACATGTCATCTCCGTTTGATCTAGGTAGGGGAACCCGGCAGGGTTGCCCACTGTCACCCACCCTATTCGCCATCGCAATAGAACCCCTGGCCTGCCTGATACGCGACTCTGCGGTGATTGCGGGGTTCAGGGTGGGTCACCTCGAAGAAAAAATAGCGCTGTATGCAGACGACATTTTATTATTTATCTCTGATTATGTCACATCCATGCCCCACTTCTGGATGTTATAGACAGGTATGGCACATACTCTGGTCTTAAAATAAACTGGGACAAATCATGTGTGCTCCCGTTCTTGGGAGACGTCCCGGAGTCCCCCGCAATCACGCTCCCACTAAGATGGGTAAACTCCTTTAAATACCTAGGGATTCATGTATCCAATATCCCATCTCAGTATATCCCCCTAAATATCCAGCCACAGCTAGAATACCTAAAATCCAGGATATCAGTGTGGGGTAAACTGCCCTTGACAGTCTCAGGAAGAATAAGTCTTATCAAAATGACGGCACAGCCTAAGCTCTTATACGCATTACAACATGCACCGACATATATACCCCTTCAGACATTTAAGAAAATAGATGGCCTTCTCTCATCCATTATCTGGGCTGGAAAGAGGGCCCGTATTAAACTAAACACACTAATGCGGCCCCGGGAGGATGGGGGCTTGGCGGTCCCCTCTTTCCGGCTATACTACCTTGCGGCGCAGTTGGCGCATCTCATCAGTTGGCTGGGAGAGGGCTTGATAGATGAGCTCCCCTCGCTGCTTGTCACACAAAGACTGCCCGGACTGACTCCACTACATGTCTTATTAAGTGACAATGTTAAGCTGATAGACATGCCACTGTTTAAACAAGCGATTATGATCTGGCGGCAGTCTAGCCGCTTACTTTCAGCTACTGGCTTTGACCCAGACACCCCCCTTGATGGCACCAGGGCACTCCCCGAACTGCTGGGGCTTCAACTCCGTGAGGTCTGGGCTACTTGGGGCATCACTACAATTGGCCAAATATATGTAGATAAGACACTTAAATCATTCCAGCAGCTAAGAGACGAATACCAGGTGCCCAATATGCACTTCTACCGCTACCTCCAGCTTCGCCACGCGTGCCAGGCACAATTCCCTACAAGCCCCCCAGAACTAAAGGCCTCACCAGTTAAGAGTCTACTGGGATCTGGTGGGTCCCCACGGGCGGTCTCCAGGTTCTACGCAGCCATTCTGACAGCACAACATGCTCCCGGTCTGCCTCTTCTTAAGGCTAAGTGGGAACTGGAAGTTGGCCAGATATCAGAGGAGGATTGGGGGTCGGCCCTGGGGAGCCCACGCATAGCAACCACCTCATCTAGATACCAGCAGATCCAGTTGTACATTTTACATAGGGTATACCTAACCCCCACTAGGCTATGCAAAATGGGAGGTAGAAGCGACTCTATGTGTCCTAAATGCAAGTCACATGAGGGCTCGTTCTGGCACTTGTTGTGGAGCTGCCCAATAATCTCAGCCTTCTGGCAAGACGTCATTACATCAATGGTCTCCACAGGCATACCCCGTGACATCTTCACCCCAAGGTTTTGTATTTTATCGTTTATGGATGTGGATAGTATTGACAAAAATATGATGAGATATGCGGTCAATCTATGTACTCTGGCTAAGGTGTGCGTAGCTAGAAAATGGATGGCCCCAGAGGGCCCTACGCAAAGGGAGTGGCTCTCTCTAACCAACTCAGTGGCTAGACATGAAAAATTTGTGTACACATCTAGAGCATCTGTGGGAAAGTACCATAAAATATGTGACCCATGGCTGGACTCACCCCTCATGCAACCAAATGTTTAAACCTTAATACATATATAATTTAGGTTAAATCACGGTCCGATTATACATGTAAGAGAAAGGAGGGGATGGAAAACCTGTACCGGGATGCACCACTCTTACCATACACACCAGGAAAGTAGACTCACAGGCTCGAGGAACTTTTTAGTTTTTCTCGCTTTTATTTTATTCTATTATATTATATTCATATATATATATATGGGGTACAGTCAACAATGCTAGATTTTGAATATAGGATATATCAGATTACTCTACCCGTCCACATGAATATTTGTAACAACTCTAACACCAAATTGTGTCGCTTCCACATGCTCTTGTGATGTTGATATTCTGGAATGGAATGTACTCCACCATCATTTGCTGTGAATTATGTTGTCCTCATATGTCCTTCTTTTATTTTCCTTTTTATCTTCATTTCATTGTTTAATTGTTATGTATAATGTAAATTACATTGAAAACCAAATAAAAAGTATTGAATTTAAAAAAAAAAAAAAGTTGCCACTTCAAAATGTGCGATTTTGCAGCAAAAAGTGTGTTTTTTTACCGCGAATCGCACATGTGCGATATTTTTACCAAAAATCACACATGTCTAAAAAATCGACCCCTATTACATTTAGCCCCAGGTGTACCATGAAAAAATACTGATACTCTAGGGTGCAGTGATTCTAAAACGTTTCTTATCCACTGGTTTAGGCACTAAGAAGGGAGTTAGGGTTAGGTGTGTTGAGAAAACTACATCAGATGAGACTTAAGCTGCAATTACACTGGAGGGACAGCAGGCGGTGCTGTCACATTTGTGTTTGTGTGTCTTACAGTCTGTGATGTATGTATATACTTGTTTGTTGTTGTTTCCTGTGTCTGAAGGTTACATGAAGGAGAAAGACAGATGCAGTATGCAGTGAAAAGTTATTACCTTGTTCTCATTACAAGTTCATGTTATGACCAGTTCCAGTTTATATAAAACCAATCATACCACAAAGACCTTTCCAGTGTGTGTCTACTGAATGAAGCTTGATACAGAAGGTGATCCTGACTGCGTGGGTAAAACTCAATTGCCAACAGGTTATGGGCCCAGACACAGACAAGAGGATCCCAGTTACCAGGAGTAAAGCTTACAAGGATTAAGGCACCAAAAACATCTCTGAGAGATCTGCAAAGCAACTGTGAGTAAACCCAGTATTACAGTATAACTCAAGGGGAATAGCAGATAAGCAGAAGAGATGGCAAGCAGCACAGATCTTAGACTTGCAGTAACCAAGCTGTCTAATGATAACTACCAACTGTGGAAATTTAAAGTTGAAATGCTGCTGACTAAAGATGATTTGTGGGAAGTCATAACTACAGACAGACCAAGTGATAATTACCAGGAATGGGACAAGAAGAACAGACAAGCATGTGCAACTATAGGCTTATTAGTTGAGGATGATCAATTAGTCCATCTAAATGGAGAAAACACTGCAAAGGGCATGTGGGAGACATTGCAGAAGCTACATGAAAGAAGCAGTTTAAACAGCAAATTATTCCTGCTAAGAAAACTGTACCAGATGAGACTTAGCAAAGGGCAGACTATGCAAGAGCATATAAGTAAATTGCTGGAAATGGTAGCAAAGCTCAGATCTATTGGAGAAGAGCTGAAATGCAGTCACATAGTAGCCATACTCCTGTGCAGTCTACCAGACACATACAGTGCACTGATAAATGCCTTGGAAACAAGACCTGAAACAGAACTCACACTAGACTTTGTGAAAAATAGGCTTATAGATGAATATCAGCGCAGGAAAGAAATCACACAGGATTGTATGGACAGTGACTCTGAAAAATCTCTCAAAGTTACAGACATCAGGGTGCATAACAAAGAAACAAGAGCATGTTTTAGATGTAAGAAAATCGGGCATTTAAAAAGACAGTGTTCCATATGGAAAGAAGAACAGCAGAAACTACTTTTAAAAGGGTCCAAGCAGAAAGTGAAAGCTGCACTCACAGATATATGCACAGATAAGTGGAATGGAACTTTTAAAGCGACAGTAACACATACAAACTTTAGTTGGTTCATAGATTCAGGAGCAACAAGTCACATGACAAGCGACAGAGATTTCTTCACCGAGATTGACACAAGTCATAGAGAAGCAATCTATCTTGCAGATGGTACCAATATCACTGCAGAAGGTAAAGGGCATGGTATGCTCACATGCTCCAGTACTAATGAAAGTGACAAAACAATACCAATTAAAGATGTACTATATGTTCCCAGATTGGAAGGCGGATTAATATCTGTAAAGTGCTTAACGGATAAAGGACTTACTGTTAAATTCCAAGACAAGATGTGTCTTATCCAGAATGGAACAGAAACAGTAGCCACAGCCAAAGCAGAGAAACACCTGTATCGCCTAGACACGACAGTACAACAGGTGAGATTAAGCACACACGAACACAACGACTGTATTCACATGTGGCACAGACGACTAGGACATAGGCATCCAGACAGCATTAAGGAACTACAAAAGAGAGGTCTAACGAAGGATCTCACAGTATCAGACTGTTCAACAACCATGAGGTGTGAATGCTGTATAAAAGCCAAAGCCACAAGAATGACAGTTCCAAAACAAAGTGAGAACAGAGCCCAGAGACCTCTAGATCTCATACACAGCGACGTGTGTGGCCCAATGCAAGTACATACACCAAGCGGTAACAGATATATAGTGACTTTCACTGATGACTACTCCAGATACACAGTTACTTATCTCATCAAAAGCAAAGATGAAGTACTGGACAAGTTAAAGGATTATATAACAATGGCTACAAATAAATTTCAAAGAAATCCACTAGTGTTTCGTAGCGACAATGGAGGTGAATTCACAGGTCACAGAATAGAACACTTCCTGAGACAGCTCGGTATAGAGCACCACAAGACCGTACCCTATTCACCGGAACAGAATGGGGTAGCTGAAAGGAAGAATAGGACTCTGACAGAAATGATCAGATGCATGTTAACAGATTCAGGACTACCTGACAAATACTGGGGTGAAGCCGTAATGACAGCCACGTACTTACAAAACAGATTATTCTCAAGAACAGTGGAGAAAACACCATATGAGTTGTGGCATGGCAAGAAACCAAATGTGAAACACATAAGAGTCTTTGGATGTAAAGCATTTATGTACATTCCAGCAGAAAAACGAAGTAAACTGCAGAATCGCGCAGTAGAAGGAATCTTCGTTGGATACAGTGAATGTTCCAAAGGATACAGAATTCTGAACCCAAAGACGGATAAGATAACCATAAGCAACAGCGTGACCTTTGTGGAGGAACTAAGAAATGAAGTAATGATTCCAGCCGATCTGGATAAAGGAGACAACGCTGACTCTAGTGACACCACCACAACAGATACCATCAAAGAGGTTGAAGTTGGTCTGGAACCAATTACCAAAGGTATGGAAGAGTGCACAACAGGTGAAGTAAGGCGCTCGAGCAGAGAGAACAAAGGCAAACCACCAGTGCGTCTCTCATATAAAGCTAGTACCACTAGTATATGTGAACCCACATCCTGGGAAGAAATATCCAACTTACCAGAAAGGGAAGCTGAGAAATGGATAGAAGCAGCAAAAGAAGAAATTAAATCCATGCATGACAATCAGACATGGATACTAACAGAACTGCCATCAGGAAGGAAAACCATAGGCAGCAAATGGACATTCAAAGTTAAATACAACACAGAAGGAAAAGTGGAGCGATACAAGGCCAGACTAGTAGCCAAAGGATACTCACAAAAATATGGAGAGGACTATGATGAGACATTTGCTCCAGTAGTAAAGCACACAACCATCAGGACATTGCTTACAGTAGCAGCCGCAAAGGATATGCAAGTAAGACACTTCGATGTAAAGACAGCGTTCTTACATGGCGAGCTAAAAGAGGATATTTACATGGAACAGCCACCGGGTTTCAAAGACCCTGAAAGTCCAGACCTAGTGTGCAAGCTCCAGAAAAGTATATATGGTCTAAAGCAGGCGGCAAGAGCCTGGAACACAAAATTAAACGAAATCCTCATACAGGAAGACTTCGTGAGAAGCAAAGCAGATCCCTGCCTATATGTCAAGAAGATAACTGACAGGTGGATCTACCTGTTAATCTATGTGGACGATCTTCTAGTATGTTTCGAGCAAGAAGGGGATAAAGTGGAATTACTGCAGATCCTGAATAAGGAATTTGAAACAAAAGACCTAGGAAATATAACACACTATTTAGGTATTCAAATATCAAGAGAAGAAAACGGCGACTTTACCTTAAACCAGAAACAAAAGATACAGGAAGCCATCGAAGAGTTTGGGATGCAAGATGCAAAACCGGCAAGTACTCCCATGGAGACCAACTACATAAAGGAAATGTACAATGAAGGTACATCATTACCAGATAATCACCAATACAGAAAGGCAATAGGAAAATTGCTGTACATTGCCACTATTACCAGACCTGACATCGCTACAGCAGTATCAACTCTAAGCAGAAAGGTCTCCAAGCCAAGTCAGATGGACTGGAATGCTGTGAAAAGGGTAATACGTTATTTAAAGGGAACCATTAACTTAGTGCTTAATCTTCCAGCAAGCAGAAATTGTGATCTGATTGGATACGTGGATGCAGATTGGGCTGGAGACTCTAATGACAGAAAGTCTACAAGTGGACACATATTTCTACTTGGTGAAGGACCGATCAGTTGGACAAGTAGGAAGCAATCATGCGTTGCACTTTCTTCAACAGAAGCAGAGTATGTTTCAGCAGCTCAAGCAAGTCAAGAGCTAATATGGCTGAGACAATTGTTAGCTGATTTGGGACAGAAACAAGTAGAATCTACAAAAATCTTTGAAGATAATCAAGGATGTCTCGCATTAGCTCAAACAGAACGGGTAAATCCAAGGACCAAGCACATCGATGTGAAATACCATTTCTTGAAGGATCTACAGGAACAAGGTCTTCTTAACTTGGAATATTGCCCAACAGAAGAGATGACTGCGGACATTCTCACCAAGCCATTGGTTGGAGAAAGACATCACAGACTATCCAGAAAGATGGGTCTCGTGGATCAAGCCTCATCTGTTGAGAAGGGGTGTTGAGAAAACTACATCAGATGAGACTTAAGCTGCAATTACACTGGAGGGACAGCAGGCGGTGCTGTCACATTTGTGTTTGTGTGTCTTACAGTCTGTGATGTATGTATATACTTGTTTGTTGTTGTTTCCTGTGTCTGAAGGTTACATGAAGGAGAAAGACAGATGCAGTATGCAGTGAAAAGTTATTACCTTGTTCTCATTACAAGTTCATGTTATGACCAGTTCCAGTTTATATAAAACCAATCATACCACAAAGACCTTTCCAGTGTGTGTCTACTGAATGAAGCTTGATACAGAAGGTGATCCTGACTGCGTGGGTAAAACTCAATTGCCAACAAGGTGCAGGTCAGGGGAGAGGGTTAAGGTGCCCATACACGTTACAATTATTGCATACAATATTGTATACAATATCGCATATCATCGCATCTCGGTTTTACGATGAGATCTAGTACAAAAAGTATGTGCAGCACACAGTGCCGTATTTCCCATTAGGCACGTGAGGCACGTGCCTAGGGGCGGCACATGTTTGGGGGCGTCACTTGGATGCTTCTGTTGGTGCTGTCAGCCTGAAATGTACCAGTAACTGCACAATATCCACTGTACTGTACCAAATTCCATCTTGTATAGAGTGTACATGGATGGGTGTGGTATAAAAACCCGACGGTCGAGATTCCGACAGTCATTAGTCAGACGTCGGAATCCCGACTGCACAGCGTGGGGAGCGCAATGAAGCCCCTTGTGGGCTCGCTGCGCTCGCCTTGTTTGCGGTCGCCACCTATTTTATTCTCCCTCTATGGGGGTCGTGGACCCCTACGAGGGAATTCCGACTGTCAGGGAGCCGTCCGGCTCCCACATGGATAGGGCATGCAGATACTGTCCCTGTAATCTCTCCTACTTAGTAAATATGTACATAATATCAAATAAAAAATGTTAGTTGGTGGCTTTTTTATTATTATATTCTAGCAAATGAGGGCTTAAAAATAATCAATAAAAATAATACAATTAGGCTGGGGGGGCGGCCATTATTGTTGTGCCTACGGGTGCCCTCACCCCTAAATACGCCCCTGGCAGCACATACATTTTGTACTAGATCTCTTCTCGTCGCAAAACCGAAAATCGATGAGATGCGATTGGGATATTGTATACAATATTTTATGCAATAATTGTAACGTGTATGGGCACCTGTAGGGTTAGGCTGCTGCAAGGAGGGGGGGGGGAATAGGAGTTAGGGGGAAAGGGTTACAGAGCTCCTGCCGGGATACTACAAATCGGGATGACGGTCCGGTCTTTTGACATCCACACCACAACATTGATGATTGGTGGGATTGGAATGGCTATTTCTTTTTCTGCCCATCTGCTGTAGTGTATTTCTAGAGAATTTGCAATCTTTAATTGGAACACAAATTGCAGAGATTTTGGGAGGACAGCAGAGATGAGATGTAACATCATTTCCCGTTATGTTATGTTTTATACAGTAGTTGCAAGCGTGAATGTAATAGCAGTCATCTCACATTTATATCTGCTGGCTTCAAAGATCCACTGCCAGTGTCTGAAAAAGCAACAGACATACACAGGATGTCAGGAAAAACTAAGCTGCTGGGCTAGAGAAACAGCATCAGAGGACGCAGCCACTGGCTTTGGGATGCCCTCCAAATGGAGGCATAGCACCTTCCCATTGACTAATGTAGAGTGTTAATCATGCACCAGCAGTAACATTGCGGTACATGCACATTGTGGCCCCAGATGCCTCATGTACATGCACCAGATGTCTCTTGCTACTTACCATATGCTTCCAAGTAAGAATCACCCCCTATGTAATTGTGTAATAGAGTCAGGGGGTTATTCTGGTTGACACACTGCGCTGCGAGGTTTGCAGTGCTGCGTGTCATTTTCAACCCGCTCGCCATCCGGCTGCGAATGGTGTTTTGCATAAACATCTATTCGCAGCCTGTAGGGACAAACCCAAAACATTGGACTACCTGCCAGTACCCCACACCAGCCGCCTGCATGCGAGCGCCCGGCGAACATTCTGTTTGCCATGGCCACTCGCACCCCGCGCATGCACATGCGTAGAAATGTGCATACGCAAAAGAGAAACGTTCGTGTGCGAGAGGACCGAAGCAACCAGAATAATCCCCTCCGTGTAATAGACCAGTGCTTCCCCTCACAGCTATTAGACTGTGGCTCATATCAAGGTAAGCGGGGAAAGGGGGGGGGGAGTTTGTGGATCCACATACAGTTCTATTTGGTCCCTTTAATTACTCAGGGATTCTTCAGAGGTGTGCCTTTTATTGTTATGTGTATAGGTGGGGTGCTCTCCAGGCATAGAGTTTGGCTGAGGAGAAGGAAAGAGTTTGCACTGTAGATGCGCACCAGAAGGATTTATTTTTTAAAACTTTTACTTTTATTAGTTTTCCAAATAAAAGGTAAAGGGGATGCTATTATCTGTGTACTTTTAACATATAGTCTCACAGATAGCGTCTCTCTCTACTAGGGGTTAAAAAATCAAGACATACATTTACACACACACACACACACACAGGGGGTTATTCTGTTTGGTACGGTGAAACGTACGTACGGTCCGTCACACCGTGCGTTTTCCGTATGCTCACGGTGAGCGTAAGTCCGCCCACAGAACAGCCGCACACGGACGGTCACAGACACCGACAATGGGGAGTGGCGTTCACTTGAGCGTACGCCACCGTGTACGGACAGATCTCCCTCTTAGCCACCGATACCTGGCGTACATCAGAGCGTTCGCCACATGCAAACATGTTGTAATATTGTTCAAAATAAGACTTTAGAGTGTGATAGGCAGATGTTGGGATCCTTTGTTAGATATATGTGATTGCAATAATGTGCTTGGTGGCATCTTACATACAGAGTGTGCTACATAAAGTTCATAGCAGATATGAAAGTGCATAAATGTATGTTCTTGGGAAAAAAAATACAGATTGTGTGCAAAATAGTGGCCATGGCCTTAGGACATAGCTCCACCATTGCAAGTAGAAATTGAGTCCAAAAACATCATTGTTGCTTAGACGTGGTTTATGTGCCTTTTTCATAATAAAAAAACTGGTATGTTTGTGTTACAGTGAAAAAGTTGACACATGTTGACTCCTGTGAATTGAGTGTCCTGCTTTTTAAAGTAGAAAAAAACTCTTTCTGAATGGGTGTAGATGGTTATAAGGTACTTGTTTCCTAGCACGGCCACACCGATCATGATCGTGGGCATCGTTAGTAAAAATCGGGTGCGATGGTACTGACGCGATGCCCGTCAATTTACCCAAATCATCATAGGGAACAATGGTAAATGGTCCAGAACCCCCCAAAAACACCCCTGAACAGTGAAATGGCCCCCCAAAATTAGTTTACGCCACCCCACGATCAACGTGAACCCAAAGCGTGGCAAGCGCAGCGAGCTCGCGAGGGGCTCCGGTACGCGTCCTCCGACCTTTTCATACCCCCACTATCCACGTCAGCGTGGAGTTGAGAATAGAATAGTGTGGCGAGCGCAGCGAGCCACCGAGCCCGAAGCGTGGCGAGCGCAGCAAGGGGACGCGGATACTTGTGTAGCCCGCGAAGGGGCGCGTTTACCTGTGAAGGTATCCGCGTCCCCTCGCCACGCTTCGGGCTCGCTGCGCTCGCCACACTATTCTATTCTCAACTCCACGCCAACGTGGATAGTGGGGGTATGAAAAGGTCGGAGGACGCGTACCGCTGCGCTCGCCACGCTTCGGGTTCACGTTGATCGTGGGGTGGCGTAAACAAATTTTGGGGGCCATTTATGGGGTGTTTTTGGGGGTTTCTGGCCCATTTACTATTGTTCCCTATGATGATTTGGGTAAATTGAGGCATTTAACATTGTTCCCTATGGGAAATCGGGGGCATCGCGTCTGGACCATTTAAGCCGCCTGCGATGCGACCGACACGCCGGTCGCGTCGCAGACCACTAAAAATTACACCCGATGCCCGCGATTGTGGCCGTGCTAGGAAACAAATACCGGTTATAAAATAACTAGCTATACATATATAACCAGGTCTTAGAATGAATATTACCTAAAATTAAACCAACCCTTACATGTAGAGAACTGTAGAAAGATAAGCTTCCAATGTGTTTGAGGGCTGTGTGTGGCTTGCAGGTAGTGAAATAATGGTTTTCACTTAATAGCCTGCAGCATTGCTTATTACATTCAGGTGTATGTGTTTGACTAGTAATCAGCGTTAATTAGCAGACCCAGGTGTCCGCTCTCATGCGGTATCTCTAGGGGTGGTCTGGAGCAATCTTTGGCATCCGCCTGTTTTTGGGGCAAAATGCACGGTGCATTTGCCGATGGAGGCAGTTGTGGCACCGTGCATTTTGTGTGCACACCCCCGTGTATGCCCATGTTTACGCTTTTTTACGTTTTCCTCATTATTCCGGCCGCTCCCATAAAAACGCCCACATGCCGCCCACAATGACCGTGTTCTTGCGGACAGGTTTTATAGTGAAGTGCAGATGCACTTTAAAGATAGAAAGGTGTGTTTATAGATTTTAAAAGATCACTAATACCCCTTTCACACTGCAGCTCTTAAATGGTAAATTGCAAACTGCAGTGTGAAAGCTCCAGGGTGCTTTAACCGTTTAAGAAATACTGGTATTTCTTAAACGGTTAAAAAGCTGTGTTCTACCCGTTTCAGAGCCGTTTTTTATGCAGTGTGAATAGCTCTTTTTCTATGTCTTGAAACGTGTTCGTTGGGGGTTAAACGGTCTGAATGTGAATGGTACTTAAATGCTATTTAAAATGGTTTTCACCTGCAATGTGAAAGGGGTTAAGTGGCTCAGACCAGTTTTAAATACCATTTTGAAATACCAAGTCTTAAACGTTTAGGCAATGTAAAAGCAGCATAAGTTTGTTGTTTATTCTTTTGATTGCTGCAGTTTCTAAACTAAAGGGGAGTCTTAAGGCCCCCTTACATTAGAAAGATTTTGCCCGATTTTGGCCAATTTCGATGTTTTGGGCCAATATATCACCTGAAAAGTGTGACATCGTTTGTGTTTTCCATCTGATCCGATGCACGGTCCCATGAGAGTCGGATGGGAGCCTCTAGGTTGGTTGGACTGCACCTGTGATTTGCCGGAATCGGATGGAAAAAGGAGTGCTTTTTTGTTCCCACGATATATCGCCTGTGCTGGATTGACTGACATTTCTTGGACATACCTCTCGGCGGGAGAAGCAGCAGCACGAGGCAGCACACAGCAGCAGGAGAGGATAAGAGCAGGAGCAGCAGCAGATTCATCCCATTGTGGCTCAAAAGTATGTATTTTTCACACACAACCTGCACATTTACACTGGCAGACACTGGCCACCAATGCATACACTGGCCACCAATGCAGACACTGGCCACCAATGTATACACTGTACCCCAATGGTGTACTATGTGTTTCTCTGGGCCTAAAGTGTTTTTAACCCCCTGTTGCCCTAGTGATTACGCCGCCGCTGTACCATGTGTTTCTCTGGGCCTAAAGTGTTTTTAACTTCCCGTTGCCCTAGTGTTTTCGCCACCACTGTACCTCAATGCTGTACCATGTATTTCTCTGGACCTAAAGTGTTTTTAACCTTCTATTGCTCTAGTGTTTTCACCGCCACTGTACCCAAATGCTGTACCATGTGTTTCTCTGGGCCTAAAGTGTTTTTAACTTCCTGTTGCCCTAGTGTTTTCGCCACCACTGTACCCCAATGCTGTACTATGTGTTTCTCTGGGCCCAATGCTATACTATTCATGCTTGCTTAATGAAGAAACTTTTATTATAAAAACAACTTTATTTTAAAAACATATTAACCAAATGTAACCATATACAAAAACATTGAAGGTATATTTTAAACTATATATAAATGTACAACTTTTTTTCTTATAGATGTCGCTCGAAAAAGATGTTGATTTTACGACTGGGCTCCTGGAGCCCTTTCTTGAGTATGAATGTCTCTGGAGAATGAAGTCCAAGGGGTACTCTGACAAAGTGCGGCGTAATGTGGCTTTGGCGGAGCTTGTGGAATACAGCCTCCCCTTCTATTCCTCAGCCAATGCAGAGTGGGGGAAGAAACAAATCCAAAACATGAGGACTTCCTAAAGGAACATAAAAAATGGAGGACTGAAAAAGATCAGGAGCAGCTACTTCACAGGTGTAGAAAACATCACTATGGTAGTACCCTTTGCTGGAATATGTGCTGGAGCAGAAGCCCACACGAACAGGATTCTCCTCCCATCCTAGGGTTGCCACACCACAGCCTGCAGAGGGTGAAACATCTCAGGCAGCATCTGTAAGTACATTTTGTCAACCTTCATAATTAAATTATAGGGATCTGCTGTAGGTCGGTGCGTTGATCCGAATGTGATTTCCATCTGTTTCTCCTCCACAGTCATGCAGGTAGCTGTTAAAAGAAAATAGGGGACAAAATTAATACAGGTACACCACCGATTTTCCGGCATCATTGATTCCAGTGCCATGCCGGATTATCGATTTTGACGGATTATCGAAGGATTTCTAGTTTTTACTAATTTTGCATCTTCAGTACATTTCTAAAGCAATAAATAGTCAAATATATGCTACAGCATAATATTAATGAATGAATAAACACAGAAGTGTATGCAAAACCGTTTATTACAGTGTACTATGTGCTGTATAAGCAATACAGGTATCAGGTATATTTTGAACAAACATTAACAGTAAGTGCAGTATGAATGAAAGTCTTGCTGGGATCTTGGATGCCATATCAGCCCCACTGCTGCCTGCTGTGTCACCTGCAGTGTCCTTGGAAGCTGTACCCAGTGGCACTTGTTTATGCTGTGTCTTCCACCCATGTGCGGTACTTGCTGGGACCTTGGACACCATATCAGCCCCACTGCTGCCTGCTGTGTCACCTGCAGTATCCTTGGAAGCTGTACCCAATGGCACTTGTTTATGCTGTGTGTTCCGCCGATATCCGGTACTTGCTGGGACCTTGGATGCCATATCAGCCCCACTGCTGCCTGCTGTGTCACCTGCGGGATCCTTGGAAGCTGTACCCAGTGGCACTTGCTCATGCTGTGTCTTCCACCCATGTGCGGTACTTGCTGGGACCTTGGACACCATATCAGCCCCACTGCTGCCTGCTGTGTCACCTGCGGGATCCTTGGAAGCTGTACCCAGTGGCACTTGCTCATGCTGTGTGTTCCGCCGATGTGCGGTACTTGCTTTGACCTCAGACACCGTGATGCTTCCTGTGTCACCTGCAGTGTCCACGGAAGCTGTACTCACTGACACTCGCACCTATTGCGTGTTACGCCCATGCGCAGAAAGTGTTCCGGATTAAAAGAGTTCGTCAACCTCTTTTAATCTGGACAATTTTCAATTTTGCTTTGTCTTGATTAAAAGAGGTCCCTAAACTCCTTTAATCCGGACAAATCAAAATTGTCCGGATTAAAAGAGGTTCCGGACCAAAGGTTGCCAGAAAATCGGTGGTGTACCTGTATATGTATTTAAACATTGTATTGTTGTATTCGCATTACAGAGGGAAAGTTGGGAAATGGAGATTCCACCTACCCCGGATTCACGGACCCCTTCTACCTCAACACCTGCTGGGTCTGATTTGCTTGACAGCTCGGCAGCAACCACTACACCAATTTACTGAGCATCCCGCAACAAAACCCGAAAACAAAGAAATATCACGCAGGAGGAAGAGGAAGACGTGCTTTTTAATGAAATCAAGCAGAAACTGACCCAACCACCTGATTACTTCAGCAAATTTGGAGAGTTTATGGCCTGTGCAATGCGCATCCTACCAGCTGATCAGAATGATCACATGGAGCGCATCAGAGATTTGAGCTAGTGGAAACGGCACGCCAAGGAAAATTAAATTCCAATTTTTATATTTGTGAGGGCATTTCTGGCAGTGCTCCTTTTTCTCTTCAGCCTATACTGCCCACCCAACCCCAGCCTATAGGGCCCACCCAACCCCAGCCTATAGGGCCTACCCAACCCCAGCCTATCGGGCCCACCCAGCCCCAGCCTATACGGCCCACCCAACCCAACATTTTGGTTTTAGAAGTTATTGGCATATTAAATTGCCATGTTGCAGCATCGCCCTCCGGCTCCCACAGCCTCCACGGTCATGTCCGGAGTGCACACTGCACAGTGCAGCCTGCAGAGCGCCGAGCCCACAGTATCCTAAACATTATGTGGAGTCTAGCAACACACACACACACACACACACAAACACAAACACACTGTTTTCTTCTCTCATATATATATGCACACACTGAAAGTTGATTTAATTAAGAGTGAGGGGTGGATAGTTTTGTAATGGTTTTAATGTCACATTATCTAGCCCCCTACTAGTCCCATTATCACCCTGAACTGTAACCGTAGGGAAAATTTATTAAGCCTGGTGAAATTGATTATGTTGCTGGTAATTTATCACTAGCCAATCAGTTAAGAGCTGATTGACCGGTGATAACATACCAGCCACTTTATCGCTTCACCAAGCTTAATAAATCTGCCCCTGGGTATGCAGGGAGCGGTGTGAGCCCCTCTGGTCTATGGGAACATGGCACTTGTTTACATTCCCAATTACTTCTCTATTGTGCAAATCACTGGGAAAATGACAGCAGCATCATGTTCTCAGTGATTTCTGCTGCTCTGCAGTGCCAGGAGAAGCGGGACTCCACAGAGGTAAGTATAATGAAATGACTGCAGTATGGAGTCCCTTGGGCCCAGGGACCTGTGTGCTCCACATACAGTATGCTGCACCAATTATAGATATGGCAATACTCACATTTCTCACATAGGGCGAGATGTACTAAGCCTTGAAAAGTGATAAAATGGAGAGAGATAAACATCCAACCAATCAGCTCCTACCTGTCATTTTTCAAACCCAGCCTGTAACATGGCAAGTAGGAGCTGATTGGCTGGCTGTATATCACTCTCTCCATTTTATCACATTTGAAGCTTGATACATCTGGCCCATACTGTGCACCATACTTGCCTACTTTTGAAAACAAGTTTCAGGGAGATTACAGTTGGTAGTAAAATTTTACACAGTACCCCATAGAGGGGGCGTGTCATGCTCCTCCCAAAGGGCGTGTCTAGTTACATATATGGAGAGACTGTGAAAAGAGATTGTGAACGTGGCAGTCACTTCCTGTGCATCCAGATGCCCCCCGACTATCACGTATGCACAATATCTGCCCCATACCTCCCTTTCAGTGCCCCTACACATAAATATGTCACCCAAGGCACAAGCCTCAGCTATACCCCTGTCTAAGCATACAATACTGTATTGAGTTGCAGGCCTGTGATTACTGTACTGTATGTCCATAAAACTGGTCAAATTTCCGGTATGGGGTTGTTAGATAGACAATAGGCTAACCACTCTTGGTAGAAGGCAATAGTGTGACACATTAAAAAGGTCAAAAAGCAATGGGTCGATATGACAATGAACAATGCAGAAAAATTAGCTTTTCATGATTTTTTTTAAACCGACTTGTTCATATTTTACCATGCCAGTAGGCATGGTGAGCGGACGTGGTTCACTCCTACGGTATCAATGTCTACATAGACACAAAAACCATGAAAGATTACCCTTTTCTTGTGTCGTCCTTTTGTCGATATCGACCTAGACCCTTGTAACCATTTTCATGTGTTCACCTATTGCCTATTGACAAATGTTCCACACCCAGAATTTCTGTCCAGAACATCATGAAAGTAGAGATGACAATGTCCAGGTCCTACACAATATTCTGCAGTTACCGTTACTGTTATGGATAATAGCTGTATCTTTACCTTGGCACCAATGTCTGTAATACATTGCTGCAGCTTAGTGTTCGCTAATACAAGGCACTTGTGGACACTTCTACTTACTGTACGTCTTGTGACTGGATAATCAATTGGCGGAATAGAACTATTTTGAAGCCCTGAAAACTTATTATACTTCAATTCTGATAAGTGCAATTATTCTCTCTTTTATAGATGTAATATGGAAAATGGAAGTAAGCCAAACAGGATAAAGCCAATACTAATTTACAGCAAATCGCAATGACCCTATTAAGACAATCCCTATTAACATGAAATCTGCATTAGCCTGTTAAGGCAATCCCTCTTAACCGCAACAGAATTGTAAAAGACAGATTACAGGTCTGCTTACAATGCATCTCGGCTGGCTGCTAGTCACACACAAAGCTGCCCTCCTGCCTATCTGCTGCCTGACCCCTTTCCTTTCACATGTCAATCAAAATGCTTTATACATTTGGTTTAAATTATTAAGTTAATTGCTTTTTTAATCTATATTTAGTTATTTGAATGTTTCAAATGAATAAATATCAACTGGCACTAAATCACCTCATACACTGTAACATTTCACAGGCTACCATACACAATAGAACAGGCATATCCAAACTATAGCCCTCCAGCTCTTGTGAAACTACAAGTCCCATCATGCCTTGTCACAGTTTTCTATCCGGGAATGCTAAAACTATGGCAAGGCATGCTGGGATGTGTAGTTTCATAACAGCTGGAGGACCGCATTTTGGACATGCATGCACTAGAGCAGGACTGGGCAACACCGGCCCTCCAGATGTTAATGAACTACACATCCCAGGATGCTTTGCATTAGTTTTGCTATGTGGCCATGCTGAAACTGATGCAAGGCATGCTGGGATGTGTAGTTCATTAACATTTCGAGGGCCGGTGTTCCCAGCCCTGCACTAGAGGATATTTACAAAGATATCTCTCAGAAAGGGGCTTCTGACCAATATCTTTTAAAATATTGTCTAGTAGTGTGTACACTCAATATGCTTTACGAAGTGCATGCCGCGCAACGATAACGACTCTGTTTGTTGGTAATTATCGTTTTGAAAAGTTTGGAGGTCCTATGCCTCTATACACTAATGACAGAAATAATTACATTATAGCTTGTAACAAATCTTCTGGAACGATTGAAGTTTTTATTGATATTTATGTTTCTAAATAAGAATACTTTTGTGATCTTTATAGTCTCCCATAGCAGAAAAAAAGATGATTGTATATACAATAACAACATAAGCTATAGTTGTCTATGGCAACACATGACATAAGCCTAGGGTAGCCAACTCCAGTCCTCGAGAGCTACCAACAGTGCATGTTTTCCAGATCTCCTCACAGAATCACAAGTGAAGTAATTAGCTACACCTGTGGAACTTTTAAAATGTGTTAGTGAGTAATGAGTGCACCTGTGCTGCAGCTAGGTTGTCTGGAAAATGTGCACTGTTGGTAGCTCTCGAGGACTGGAGTTGGCTACCACTGACATAAGCCGACTTTTAGCCCTCTAGCATAACTGTTCCTGAGGTGGTCTGAGGACAGAATGACAGTATTGTGCACACAATACTGTTCAATCTAGCAATAATATTGGGGCAGATTTAACAATGAGCATTTTTCTCAAACATCACTTATTACCAAAGATAAATAGTGCTCCAGCCAATCAGCTCCATTCATACAGTATGACAGGAGCTGATTGGCTGGATCACCATTAATCCTTTGTAATTAGTCATAACAAGAATATCACTTGTGAAATCTGCCCCATTATGTGAAATGTCATTGTAGCAACTACTTATATTAGGAATCTGAATGTATAGTATACATCCAAGATCTATTACTCCATCGTCTACCAGTATCTCTTCCAGCGTGATTGTCCTTGAAGTTCTGGGCTGTAATACCGAGTGTAGTTTTCATTCAAATGATCTGAGAATATGAAGCAGTCTGAGTGTTATTGTTATTGTGTCCTTGTCTGTCTTCCCACCAAACCAAATAAGGAGAAGGCAGCACTGTACTGTAGGTCCCACAAATCATTTTATAGAGCAAATAAAGCAAAGTGCTGCTCAGTGGTTCAGCTATGAAATTGTGTTTCTGCTTCTCTAGTAAATATAACTGGGAATGTGGTATTCTCCTGGAACGGATCATAAATATCTCTGCTGCAAGAACCCGTCTTGAAAACTAAATAAATATAAGTAACACTATGTTTACACCAGTAAATGTACGAATAAGTTAAGAACTAAATGAAATCTAATTTGATATGAATTCTTCCTGAATTTCCAGTGCTGTAATGTTACTCACTGCCGCTAACATCTAGATGACAGCTCCAGCGGCTCTGATCTGTCAGGAGCTGTAGGGTCATAGGGTAGACAAAACTTAGGTCGACTACTGAAGGTCAACAGTCACTGGATTGACACGTGAAATAGGTTGACATGATAAGACATGCTCATTGGATCGACACAAGCATTAGGTCGGCATGGAAAATGTCGACATGGGAAAGGTCAAAATGAGTTTCTTATGCTTTTAGGCTGGTGGACAGGAGCTCCATTTGATGGGGACATGTGAGCACCTTACATGCTTTCCCGTCCCCTTCAGCAAGGCAGCGAGGAGCAGCTTCCCTGGGAGGCAGTGAGACAGGCAGGGAGTGGGGGGAGCTGATGGGGCTGCGGGGGAGCTGTAGGGAGGTGCAGGGGACTGGTGGCGGGCAGCGGAGGGCTCAGACGGAATGGGGTGCGCGCGTGTCTTGAGCGTGCACCCCCTTCCACTGTGGCGAATGGCGATTCTATAGCCAGGAGCAGCTTTATTGAGAGCTGCTTCATCTGTACGCTCCACATTTATATCCTCACTCTATGTCCACTTGGATAATAATGTACAGTATGAAAACCACTTTTTAGGGAAAAAATAACACATGAAAAACTCATGTCAACCTTTTTCATGCCGACCTACCAGGGGCGGATTGGGGACCAAAAGTGGCCCTGGAAAATTTCTGGTGAGTGGCCTCATGTGAATGGCACCAAATCAACAATGGGCGGAGCCAGAATAACAGTAGGCGGGATTACTATATCAGTATACCTAGAGACACCTGCCGAACTTGAGGATGAAAGCTGCACGTGGCTCCACCCAGTCATGGGTGGAGTGCGGCCCACACAATTAGACCAGGGACACCGCAGAAAACAGGGCTGAATACTTCATATACAAATACTTTAATTATATGTAATATTTATGTATATGAAGTATTCAGCCCATGTATATAAGTATAATACTTTATATACATGGGCTGAATATTTCATATACATATACAGATGTGCCATCCGACATGTCATAATTCCTTTTTGTAGTGAAAGGAATTTGTTTCACTTAAAATGGCACTGGCATCCCTCTTAAAGGGCCTACACATGGGGAGATGCTGAAGCACAAGATCGCTCAGCACACAGCGATGTCTCAGGGCTGTGTGCTGAGTGATCTGTCAGGGCCAGTGTTCTCCGGTGAGAACACTGGCCCTGACCGGCGATTATAGATTTATCCAGCATGCCCATTAGAAAAACGCCCTCAAATCGCACCGTGCAGGGGCCATTAGTCCTTCCTTGTTGCTGCAATTTAGAACTGTGGCACAGCTCTGTTGTGTCTGGGACATCTGCAGATCCAGTGGCGTAACTACCAAAGGTGCAGTGGGTGCAGCTGCTATGGGGCCTGAGCTGTTCTGTTCCTAGGGCCCACAGCTCCCCATGCACCCAGTTACAGAAAAGGGCAAGCACCGCAGCTGCCATCAGCCACAACACCACAGCGCAACAACCCTCCCCCCGGATGCCATAAATGTCAGCCTCCGGCCTCTCCCCCACACAGCACAGCCAGTACCTCCCTCCTCCAGCAGCCACAGCTGCAGACCATGAGGGGAAGCCATCCTCTCCCCCTGCTCAGCAGAGCCGGCACTGACCTCCTCCAGCAGCCGCACCTGCACCGACCATGAGGGGGAAACTGCACTAAGCCTGCAGTGCTGCCTCCTGCTCCCGCACAGGGATGAGTCCACTGAGTCTCCAGCTGGGCGGCGATGGCGCCATCCTGAAGTGCGGCGGTCCACTCTGTATCAAGCTTGAATTTCCCTTGCTCCTAGCATCTGCTATGCACAGGCTGATCATGGGTGGCAGGATATGTCGCACACAGCCACGCTGCCTGTGCGTCGCTGCCATCAACATGAACACTCAGCAGCAGCGCCGAGCAAGCCCGAGCCGTCTACGGTCCGCATGTCACGGTCAGCAACACAGCTGGGAGACTCTCCGCGGCCCACATCGGACTCAGTGGATGGTACTGGCGTCCCGCGGCCTGCTGGACTGTGAGTGCCCCCCTGTTTTGCCGGACATTGGGTGGTAACCCTAGCTAAGCAGCAGAAGATTGCTGCTTAGTGAGCAATCCTGAATCAGGCCCCCTGTTCCCCTGACTACATCATACTTGCCTACATTTGAAAAGTAGTTTCAGGGAGATTGTATAGGTCACCAGAATTTTACGCACAAAGCACGCTATCGAGGGGGTGTGTCATGTCCCATTTTCCCACCCAACAGGAGTGTCTAGCATCTATGGGTGTATCTATATACACTCAGGGGTGTGGTAGTAGCATTTATAAACAGGGGGGGGGGGGGTGTGAGCAATGCTGCAATGGCTCTCTCTAGCAATATCCTCCATCGTCCTGCATGTACAGACAACGAAGATGGACATCACTAACAAGCAGCACCAGCGTGCATTATTACCGATATAGCGTGTACACACTTGCTGATGCTGAATGCGACGGTCGGCAGTGGAATGGAGCGGGGGCCATGCTGTATTCCGAACTTGTATCTCGCTAGCAATATACTCAGTTGTCCTGCATGTATAGATGAAGATGATGGAGGATGTTGCAGATGACACACGCATCAACAGTGACAGTGGGCGGAATGCAGAAAGCAACTTGAGATGCTATCCGCCAGTCTCCACATGCACTACAGTGTCTAATAACGCTATATACATGAAGAATTTGGCAAAGGGCAGCTCTTGCGTCCTTTGCAATAATAGAACTTCTGGGTTTGGACCCGGAGTCCTATCTGCACATGTGTTAAGTGACACGTGTGCCGCCAGGGATGCTGGCAGGGATTCGTTGGATCCCTTACAACAACAGTCAGTGATAGAAGCCCATACACTTCTATGGACAATGCCAATTTGAAAATGTCATTGCTCACTACATCCAAGCCCCAGAATGTATTGCATTCCCTGATTATGCATAGTATGTGGACCATGGCCCCACCCACTGATATTCTGAACCCACCAAAAATGCAAACTTCGCATGTGCAAGTCCGGAATGCCGGGGGTGGGGCCTGAAGAGTGGTGTCATGATGAGGGCCCACAAGAGCGATGCTTGCACAGAATGCCCACATGAATATTACTTCTTACACACACAATGCCCATGAGACTAGTGCTGCTTATGCACACAATTCCCTCAGGACTGGCACCGCTATTGCACACAACGCCAACATGAATAGAGCTGCTTACACACACAATGCCCACAAGACTAGCGCTACCTATGCACACAGGACTAGCACCGCCTATGCAAACAAGGCCCATAGGACTAGCGCCACTTACGCACACAATGCCCACATGAATAGCACCGCTTCCCCACACTATGCCCACAAGTCTATCGTTGATACACACACAATACTGACAGTACTAGCGTGCTTACGCACACTAAGCCCACAGGACTAGCTTCACTTACACACACAATGCCAACATAAATAGCGCCTCTTACACAAACAATGCCTACATGGATAGCGCCACTTGCGCACACTAGGCTAATGACGCTTATGCACAATGCTCACATATAATAATACAATAGTATTACCTATTAAAACAACAAAATATTAGTGCACCTTGAACACATAGGGACCGATTCTGACCCATTAGTAATGTGCCGAATTCAGCCCTGTCCCAGGTGTTCAGAGTTTGTCCATGCACGATTATGCACATGTGCAAACCCTGGGAGTGCCAGGAGGGGTGGGAAAGGGGCGGCAGCAGGGTAACACCCAGAATTTTATGGGCATTCCCCTACACACGCAGACCCCCCGCCGCCGCCCCGCCAAGCACCCCTACCCCCCCGCCCCGCCGCCCATGCAAACCCCCCCTCAAACCCCCACAGCCTTACCTATCGCGCTGGTCCCGGCGGCTCCATTCTTCTGCTGAGGACCACCAGAAAATGGCCGCCCCCATACAGCAGACAGTTTCAAAGAACAGTGTGCTATATGGGGGTGGCCATTTTGTGGTGGTCCTCAGCAGAAGAACGGAGCCGCCGGGACCAGCGAGATAGGTAAGTCTGCGGGGGATTGGGGGGGGGGGTGTGGTTTAACTATAGCACCGCAGCCCCCGGCGCCCCCACATGCACAGCGCCCCCCGCGGTGGCGGGGGCTGCGGTGCTGTAGTTACGTTGCTGGTGGCGATGCCTGTTTGGGGCGGGCGGCTGACATCACTTGACATCAGCACCCACCCCAAATTCAGGGAACAGCATGTAAATGAAAAGTCAGTCCAAGCTGACTTTTCATTACGAACAGCAGAAAAAATCATTTAATGGTCAGTGACCACTGAATGATTTTTCGTCCGTGCGGCCTCATTCGAGGAGAAGTGTTCACGTGCTGGAGGGGGGTGGGCGTTCGGCCGGGCCCTGTTGACCTGTTCGATAAGCTGCAATTACACGCTGCCAAGCGAACAGGTCTGAGGGCGAGATTCACTAAACTAAAAATGCAGTAAAAACCCTGTTTTCGGGGTTTTTACTGCATTTTCTTATGCAGCAAAGCCCCACCGCCGGGGCTTCGCTGCGGGGGGTTACACCAGTTCTAGATGGCGTAACCCCATGGAAGCCTATGGGCTTACCATCGCGTCCCCCGCTGCCCCGCGCGCCCCCCACCGATTCGCGACGCACCCCCCCTTACCTGTGTCCGGGCAGCCTCCTGCTGTGATGCCCGGACCAGTGATCTTGTCCTCCCTGCACAGCTTCCGGGTGCAGGGAGGAGGAAACGGAGCCCTCACCCAGCCGGGTGAGGGACCTGCAGCACATCGCCGCCCATCGCTTTGGCGTTAATAATCGCATATGTTACTGCATATGCGATTATTAAAACTGCGAATGCCGGCGATGTGCTGCTGGAGTTATTAGAGAATCCCGCCCTGAGTAAGGACCATATTGGGATAAAGGCACAAATAAGTACAGAGACTGGAGAAGGGGAAGATAAGAAAAATAAGCTTTTAATAAGGATGAGAAACATTCCTTAACTTATCCATCCTGTCTTTGCTCTTGGGGCCGTGGGCTGCTAGATAGGCGACGGAACCTGTGAGGGGGCGGAGCTTGCTGGAGGGGACGGAGCCATGTCTTCTGCTGTAGCAGAAGAACTTCAACAGCATGTGGAAGGAACCTCCATGGTCCCTGTCACACTGCAACTCTGCTCCTGCCTGTCAGTGTGACAGGTGGTGGTGCAGCAGCAGCAGACAGCTTAGGAGCCAGAACGGGAGTCCGAGTCCGGCGCCTGCTCTGTGCTGGGCACAGGAAAAGGCAGGGGCGTGGCCTAATCACGGACCCCCGTGGCCACGCCCCCTTTTGCAAACTCGCTCGTGCTGACTGCTGAAGAAGCCCAGCCAGGCAGCCAGCCCAGCTCAGGTATTGCTAGCCGGCTGGGGGAGCTCCACACATGACTGGGTGGAGCCACCTAAAGCTATCGGCCTCACTTGTGGCCGGCCTCCCGGGAAACTCCCCGGTGAATTATATGGCCAATCCGCCCCTGCGACCTACTGATTGTGTCATCTCCTAATGACCATGTCAACATAATGCATGTTGACCTATTTTATGTGCCGACCTAATGACTATCAACTTAATGCTTGTAGACCTAGTGATTGCATCTGGTCAGGAGGCAGACCTTGCTTTATACAGGAGACCGTATACTAGCGACCAGTGTGGCTGCCTCTTTGGATTCTGCCCCAAGGCTGTGGATTTATTTTACACTGGCCATTAGAATGGTCTTTACTCTTTGTACCAGACCCCCCCCCCCCCCCCCCCCCCAATCCCCGCTTAAACAAAGACGGCAGCAACACCCACCCACCCGTGGGTGCAATCTCCAGGAAATTTCTAGTCTACTCTCCCACATGACTGAAGAGAGGGGGACGTTGAAGAGGAGCCATGCCGCCCACGAAGATGGAGCAGCGAGCAGGGTGAGTGTGGGCTGGGTACAGGGTGAGTGTGGCAGCTGGTACAGCACCCTGGCCATGCTCTCCCCCATTACTATGGTATATGTCATTATGTGTAATGGGGCATTATGGTGTGGCAATATGTGTAATAAGCATTATGGTGTGTGCCATATGTATATTGGGCATCGCAGTGTGCGGAATAATGTGTAATGGGCATCGCGGTGTGTGCCATATGTATATTGGGCATCGTGGTGTGTGGAATAATGTTTAATGGGCATCGCGGTGTGTGCCATATGTATATTGACATGGCGGTGTGTGGAATATGTATATTGGGCATCACGGTGTGTGGAATAATGTGTAATGGGCATCACGGTGTGTGCCATATGTATATTGGGCATCGTGGTGTGTGGAATATGTATATTGGGCATTGTGGTATGGGGCATATGTATATTGGGCATCACGGTGTGTGGTATATGTATATTGGGCATCGCGGTATGTGGCATATGTATAATGAGCATCACAGTGTGTGGCATATGTATAATGAGCATCCCAGTGTGTGGCATATGTATATTGGGCATCCCGGTTTGTGGCATATGTATAATGAGCCACACACCATGATGAGCATTATACATATGCCGCACACCGTGATGCGCATTATACATATGCCACACACCGTGATGCGCATTATACCTATGCCACACATCGTGATGCTCATAATACCTATGCCACACACCATGGTGCCCAATATACACATATAGCTGTCCCTGTGTCCCCACTGTCGCTCTCTCTGTGTTCTCGCTGTCAGTCTCTCTCTGCTGTCACTCTCCCTGTCCCTTTTTCCTTGCTGTCCTTGAATTTTGGCTCCTACCGTGTGGCACAATGTGTAAGGGGCAATAGTATTAGATAGTATAAGGGGTCCTACTAGTGTGGTGTATAAGGAGTATGTGGTGTGGTACGCTACACTTAAAGACATGCCCCCTTTTCAGTGAACACACCCCCTTTTCCGGAGCGCATAGCTAAATCCCTTTTATTTTTACATATCCCCACTTTAAAATTTCCACTTCGAGCACTGTTATATACTGTAATGTATTTGGTACTTTCTATAGCCATGCCTCTTTCTTTACCTCTGCCACAATCTACATTTGTCCCTCTAGGCACCCCTCTCTCCACTCTTCCTTCCTCATCTGTACGTCTGCTACCTCCTCATCTTCATGTGTGCCTGTGCCTCCCCCATGCATGGCTGGTGGCTGCCATTAAAAGTGACCAACACAAACAAGAATTATGGCAGGTAAGCACAATTTACATACACACACACACATATTGTGTGTGCATATATATATATATATATATATATATATATATATATATATATATACATACATGTGTGAGATGTGTCATACTGTGAAAGGGGTCCTATGGTGAGGGTCCATATAGTGTAAGGTACATTATGGGGGGAGGGGGGCGCCAGAAAGTTTTTTGGCAGGGGGGAGCAAAATTTATAGTTATGCCACTGGTACCAGTAACTACCTGTATATAAACCAAGTACATTAGAAGTCTGGGAAATGACATGTGAGAGATAAATGAGGCTGGTGTGGTACGGACATTCTTGCTTTTACCGCCAGAAAAGCTCTCTGCTCCCAAGTTCCTGCAGTGACGCTCATCAGCTAATGGGAAACATTTTGACAGAGCATTTCTCATTGACTGCTACGGGCGATTCAGAATGCCAAGATATTTGGCTATTCTTTATGAACTAGATCCCCAAACTATTCCCTTCACAGTTGTTACAGTGTGTGCATTTAATGTTCTTTTTTTGCCTCAATTCTGGCTCCATAGAAATGCACGAGCAGAGGATGAGTTAGTTACAGGTCTCTACTGAATCATCGGGATTATTTTCTCTATGAAAAGCTAAAGAAAAATGGTCTTCAGTTCCCAGGCACAGATGGCGTAACGTGTAATGATCAGGAGTATTCTGGAGGCCCAAAGAAGGACTTGTTTTTCTGGAATTTGCTCTTTGTTTGCACCCACTGGAAGATGTACTATATAATATGTGGAATTTATAAGATATTACATTTAGTATGTGGCATTTATAAGTTATTCCATTTACTGTAGTATACAGAATTTATAAGATGTTACATTTGCAAGTGAGCAAATAAATGTTACCATAATTAGTTTCATATCTGGTTAACCCTTACAATTCACCAACAGAATGAATGTGCTGTTAGAGGGTCTACCGTAGATCTGGTATACGGACGGCGGGTCGACAGGGCTGAGGTTGGCAATACCATGGGTACCATGGGTTTACATAGACAGTGATGCTGGATCGACAGGAGGCAAGCCTTTGATGGGAACCTGGTCAACAGTAACAAGGTCAACACAAGCTTTTCAACTTTTTTTGGTGTTGGTTCACTTGGTTTCTATTCTACTATCCAAGAGTAGAAATATTATAGTGTTCTGAGTGTAGCCAAGCGCTGCTAGACATACGGGGGAGACTGTGCACATACGCGGGCACCACTCTCACATTTGGCACCAAAAAAATGCGAAAAACCTATGTTGCTACTGTCGACCAGGTTCCCGTCGATGCATGCCTCCCATCAATCCAGCGTCACTGTCTATGTATACTCAGTTGACTATGTATAGACATCTACCTAGATGCCATCAACCTCTAGTGGTTGACCATGGTATTGTTGACCTTATCCCTGATGATCCTCTAATCCAGGCATGTCCAAACTATGGCCCTCCAGCTGTTGTGAAACTAGACATCCCAGCATGCCTTGCAATAGTTTTAGCATTTCCTAATAGCAAAACTGTGGCACGGCATGATGGGACTTATATTTTCACAACAGCTGGAGGGCCATAGTTTGGACATGCCTGCACTAATCCATAAAATGCAGATCTACAGTAAAACTATGGTTCTGCCAAAACTGGATTATTTCTGGACCATTACCCTTGAACACTGATAAACTGTGGTAATAGACTCAATAGCGTTTTACCCAAATTAATTTCATCCAGAAAAGGTCGGTTTTATTCCTTACACAATATATATATAGTTCAGTGTAACACCTGTAGGACAGTATATATATATATATATATATATATATATATATATATATATATATATAATTGAATATAATTCAACCCCTCGTTTAGAGTGCCCATCTCCCCTTAACTCTATCACACTTGAGCAGGGCCGTTTTTAGAGGCGGACAAGCCGTGCAGCAGCCCGGGGCGCCGCACGGCTTGTCAGCCTCTGTTAAACAGCCGTGGCGCCTGGCAGCTCCCCCCAGCGCCGCCTATGCCCTCTATCCCCGTCCGCCGCGCCACAGCTCAGCTTTTTCATTTCCATGGGAAGGGGAGGGGAGGGGAGCGCATCGCGTCTCTCCTTCCCCTCGCTCACTTGGCTGTCAGCCAATCAGAGCTCGCGGGCGGCAGCCAATCAGGAGCCAGCCCGCGAGCTATGAATGTCTGATGGCTCAGGCACACACTGTGAAGGCGAGGCGCGCGATGTGCGCTCCGCTCCCCTCCGAGTCCCCAGGAAATCATCATCATCAGCAGCGCAGCAGCAGCAGGCCAGCAGCTGAGACACAGACAGTGAGTTGTGCGGGCATATGTGCGGCACTGTAGGGGCGTATCTGTGGCACTGTTGGGGCATATCTGCCACTGTGGGGGTATATATTTATGGCACTGTGGGGGCATATATGTGTGGCACTGTGGGGGCATATCTGCCACTGTGGGGGCATATATGTATGGCACTGTGGGTGCATATATGTATGGCACTGTGGGTGCATATATGTATGGCACTGTGGGGGCATATCTGTGGCACTGTGGGGGCATATTTGGCACTGTGGGGGCATATGTGTGGCACTGTGGGTGCGTAGCTGTCACTGTGGGGGCATATGTGTGGCACTGTGAGGGCAAATCTGCCACTGTGGGGGCATATCTGTGGCACTGGGGGAATATTTGTCACTGTAGGGGCATATATGTGTGGTACTGTGGGGGCATATCTGCCACTGTGGGGGCATATATGTATGGCACTGTGGGGGCGTATCTGTGGCACTGTGGGGGCATATTTGGCACTGTGGGGGCATATGTGTGGCACTGTGGGTGCGTAGCTGTCACTGTGGGGGCATATGTGTGGCAATGTGGGTGCGTATCTGCCACTGTGGGGGCATATATATATATATATATATATATATATATATATGGCACTGTGGGGGCATATCTGGCACTGTGGGGGCATATTAGTAAACGGCAGCAGCGGTGCGTGGGGCAGAATGTGTGGTACTTGTGTATTATCTGGGCGCCCAATTTTTTTCATCGCATGCCACTACTTAAGGCATGCGATGCGATGCGATTTTTCATTGTAAAGACCCGATTTTTCATTGTATAGTCACCCATGGGTGATTTCATACCCCCACTATCCAACTAAGCATGGAGTTGATTTTATATACTGTAGTGTGGCGAGCGGACGCAGATTACTTTACATGTAAGCTGCGTCCCCTCGTGGGGCTCGCTGCACTCGCCACGCTTCCGGCTCGGTGGCTCGCTGCGCTCGCCACACTATATAAGATCAACTCCATGCATAGTTGGATAGTGGGGGTATGAAATCACCCATGGGTGACTATACAATTAAAAATCGGGTCTTAACAATGAAAAATCGCATTGCATGAATTGTATGCCACTATATTGCATGCGATGCAATACAATGAAAAAATCGGGCGCCCAGATATTACACAAGCACCGAATGTGTAATAGGCGTTACGGTGTGGGGAGTATTGCGTAATTGCCATTACAGTGTGGAGTGTAACGGGCATCACAGTGTGGGGGTCTAATGGGCATCATGATGTGCGACATAATGTGTAATTGTCATCACGGTGTGCAACATAATGTGTAATTGTCATCATGGTGTGCGACATAAGGTGTGATTGTCATGACAGTGTGCTGCGTAATGTGTTATTGGAATCACGGATAAATAGTGTATAATGATTTAAGTAGGCGGTCATTGGCCTTGATCTGTGAGGTGTACTAGGTCACTGTGTGCCCTTCAGCTGGCCAACTTAAGTGCGGGAGGACAATGACAATTCCTGCGGTAACCAATGTCTGGTCATGCAGGTCGCAAAAGTGAGATGTAAGGTAATTGTTGTCCTGCTAGACCAAGCCCCTTATATTAAGCCATGCCCCTTTTGACAAATAAACCACACCCCCTATTTCGGCGCGCGCGCCTTCGGCGCGCGCAATTTCTTCTGTACCATGTTTTTATATTGGAGGGGGGGGGGGGCGCATTTTTATTTCTTTGCCCTGGGAGCTAAATTGTCTAGAAACGGCCCTGCACTTGAGTATTTCTGTAAGTAATCTGTTAGAGGAACTTTAAACATTTAAACAAAAGCAATGGTGCTAATTCATATGTGCTAGCCTTGCATTCTTGGCATCTGTCTAGCCAATATTAAATTACAATTCTGCTGTTATATCTTGCTATATAGGGATATACTGTATAGTATATCATCAAGCGACACTCCCAATTAAATCATGCAAACTACGGTCCTTTCATAGACACTTGAACAAGCCATATTAACCTGAAAATGATTTTATATTATATACCTGATAAGTAAGTATAAAAACTATATTTATTTCAATGCTATCACAATGATTGAATTCATTGGGGTCAATAGACTGATACAAATCAACTTAATGTTAGTGTTTAAGACTATCAGGTCCTCCTAGACAACTAAAAATTCAACGAAAAATAAATGAAAACATAATCCCTCCTATCATACCACTTTGCAGATGCTGACTGCATGTTGGTGCGGTTCTCCCGGCTCTCCGCACACGCTCCACGCTGCTTCTCTTGTTGTGTCCATCGCACGCTGCTTGGGACTTAGTTTTTAAAACTGCCATCCTGTCTGCCACAGCAGTGCCACTGCTAGATGTGCCAGGTGTTTGTGCAGTGCATTTGTTTTGCTTTCCAAATCTTTTAATTGTCCTCCATTTGCTTCAATACAAAGCAATCCTGGGCTTATACGACAGAATTAGCAGCACCCTTTGGCTTATATGCCAGACTTAGCAGCACCCCTGGGCTTATACAGCAGACCAAGCAACTTTTTTTGTGGGCCAAACAAACCAATTATTTCAGCCATAGTTATGGCAGACCCTGTCACTGCAATGGTTTGTTAAACTGTGCATGTCCAGTTTATGTAAGACAAATCCATCTTGCACCGCTTTTTAGGTGTGGGTCCAAACAAACCAATAATTTCAGCCACATTTGTGGCAGACCCTGTTGCTGAAATGATTGGTTTGTTAAACTGTGCATGTCCTGTTTTTAACTTAATACAACATAAGGGTGTGGGGGAGGACCCAAGGACAATTCCAGCTTGCACCTGTTTTCTTTGTAATATGTGCTATTTAGAGCATTTTTTGGGCACAGTTTTTAAAACTGCCATCCTGTCTGCCACTGCAGTGCCACTCATAGATGGGCCATGTGTTTGTGCTACCCACTTTTGTCACTTAGGATAGTCATTCAGCTACCTCTCTGCAACCGGTACTTGTGAGTTATCCGGGCGCCCGATTTTTTGATTGTATGCCTTAAGTTAAGGCATACAATCAGATGCGATGCGATATCGCATCGCATCGCATCGCATCGCATGCGACCATCGGATGCAATGACCCGATTTTTCCATAGGAATCAATGTTAAAATGATTCCTATGGAAAAAGGGGTCCTTTTCATACCCCTACTATCCAAGTGGGCATGGAGTTGGATATAAACCTGTGGCGAGCGTAGCGAGCCACCGAGCCCGAAGCGTGGCGAGCGAAGCGAGCCATGCGAGGGGACGGTATTCCGTGTCCCCTCGCGGGGCTCGCTACGCTCGCCACGCTTCGGGCTCGGTGGCTCGCTACGCTCGCCACAGGTTTATATCCAACTCCATGCCCACTTGGATAGTAGGGGTATGAAAAGGACCCCTTTTTACCACTGAATTCCATGTTAAAATGGACTCAGTCCATTTTAACATTGATTCCTATGGAAAAATCGGGTCATCGCATCGCATCGCATCCGATGGTCGCATGCGATGCGATGCGATGTCCCGATCCGACCCGATTTTGAAATCGGGCGCCCGGATAACTCACAAGTACCCTGCAACCTTTTGGCCTAAAAACAGCATTGTGAGGGGTGAGGTGTTCAGGATAGACTGGAAATGTGTGGAAATGAATGTTATTGTGGTCAAAAAATTCTGCGATTTTAGTGGTTTTTATGTTTAAAAAACCCCCCCACAAAACATGAAACACGAAAAGGGTGGTGTTTTGGAACAGATCAAGATCCAAAACGGCCAGAGATCCAGACCCAAAAGACGAAAAGCAAAAAGTGGCCGGTGCACACCTCTACTAAAAAGGATGGATTACTGCCAGTCATGTCCCATATAGGAACAGCGCACTGTGTATAAGCAAATCAGACCCAGAGTTTTGTCCCTGTAGGATCATAAATGATTCATTTCTATTTTGCTTTCATAAAAAAAAAATTAAGCCTGGTCTAAATCTCCTTTTTAGGATATTTCGCTAAGAGATCATAAACTTACTAAGTATTTAATAAGCCAGATGTATTTATATTGCCATGTCCCACTCCATGTTTTATATACTAATCCTCTAGAACTATCATTAGCTCAGTTTTCTAGCAGGGATTCTGGCAGGCCTCCACAATTTTTATGAAAAAACATTTTTATTTTATTTTTATTAAAATATGTAGTACATTTTTAATACTTTATAGATCATGTCCTTCATTATTTTGAATTTGATGTCTTAGGAAAGGAGGATATAAAAGCCCTAGCCATCAGTAAAATACACTAATACCCCTTTTCCACTAACTTAAATATCCTGGGTTTTTGCAGGGGAGCGCGCAAGACCCGGGATTTTAGGCAGGTGGAAACGCTCCCTGTAGAAATAACCCAGGTCGAGATCCGGCATTTCTACCCAGGTAGAGACCAGGGAAAAAGCCGGCACTGGGAGATGGTTTCATCTCCCAGCGCCTCCCCGACCCCACCTCCCGATGACGTCACCCACCCGGCATTATGCCGGGTGGGGACTCTAGTGTGAATGGGTTTGCAAGCCGGGTCGCACCCAGGTTGTAGCGGGTACAAAATCCCGAATGCGACCTGGCTTGCAGGTAGAAAATGGGTATAAGATACAGTAGGTAAGACACAAGTGAAACACTTACATAAGGTAGGACACTTAGGTGAGACTCAAGTGTCTTTCCTACTGTCTGTGTCTTACCTCATTGTCTTACCTACTGTAAGTGTATCACCTAAGTGTCTTAACTACTGTGTCTTGCCTAAGTCTCTCTTCTAATTGTCTTACCTACTGTGTATTTTTTAAGTATCTAACACCAATGTATTGCCTACTTTAAGTGTCTTACCCAAGTATCTCACCTACTGTAAGTGTCTTACCTAAGTATCTTACCTACTGTACGTGTATTTCCTAAGTATCTTACCTACTGTACGTGTATCTTCTAAGTATCTTACCTACTGTAAGTGTCTTACCTAAGTATCTTACCTACTGTACGTGTATTTCCTAAGTATCTTACCTACTGTAAATGTCTTTCCTAAGTATCTTATCTACTATAAGTGTCTTACCTAAGTATTGTACCTACTGTAAGAGTATCTTATTTATATGAGAATCTTATTTATATAAGTGTCTTACCTAAGTATCGTACCTACTTTAAGTGTCTCTTCTAAGGAAAGAATATGATGTACATGTACATGAAAGTATGATGAATGGGAAGTAGGTACCTTGTAAATAAAGGTATTGAATTTCAGTTACTAAACCTAAATCCGTGAAAGGCTTTCTTTTATCCTGATAATTCCACTTACACCTAGATTACTCATTACACGCATTAAATCTACACGCACCCCACAATGCCTAATTTCTTTTTTTTTGTGCAATCAATTTTTATTAAGCAATAATAGAAAAGATAGACAAACAACTAGTTAATTACAATCAATCGGTACAATGAGATTTCCAGCTGACACTGAAATTACGAAGTCCAATGTAGTATAAAGTTGACTCCATTTTCAGGAATACTTCTAATATTATGAGCAGTTTCTTGTGCCGCTGTGCGAACTACTCTGAATTTTTCAAAATGATAGGAGTACCTTAATGAACTTCCACTAATTCGTTAGACTTCGTGTTACCCAGCAAAATAACTGAAAGGAAAATATGGACTAGTATGGTGTCAACTAGTTCGCATAGAAGCACAAGGATTAAAAGTGAAGGGGGGGGGGGGGGGTGGAGGTAAAGAAGTGGGGGTATATGAGGGGGGATAGGGGGGGAGAAGGTCGGGGAAGTCAAGAAACCATAAGATTCATGGATTCTGTCTAAGGGACATGTTTTAGTGAGGGGTCGATCTCTGTATCAGCTGGGAGTACTCTTGTGATTCTTTGAAAGTAAGCCAGTTCAACCATGTGGCAGCGAACGCCTGTGAGGAATCTTTCAAGAATGAAGATAGATCCTCCATATTCATGTAAAGGTCTATCCTATTCAGCCAAGAGGTTACAGGGGGGGCATCTGATGCCCTCCAGTAGCATGGGATCACTGCCCTAGCCGCATTTAATAGATGTCTGATCAGAGACTTTTTAAACCTGGAGATTGGGAGGTCTATAAAATTAAAAAGCCAGAGTTCAGGGCAGAAAGGTAACGGGGTGCCAATTATTGTTTCTGTCAACTTGTGAATCGAGCGCCAATAAGTTTGGATAGTTGGGCAGGACCACCAAATGTGAATGTGAGTCCCTGGGGCTTGATTGCATCTCCAACATAAATTGGGTAGCGATCTATTGATTAATGCCTAATTTCTAAAGAAAGTCACAGGTTTTAAAACTGGTCCTTCTAAAAGTTCCTATTTTTCAGTAGTGACCAGTACTACAATGCCATACAGCAGTGGCAAACGCAGGATTTTCAGAAGGGGGTTTCCAGAGGGGCGGAGCAAAGCACGGAGATGGACACTTAGGTGACCCAGTATATGCCCGGTCAGTTAAAGTATTATAGATAGACCAAATGTTTATAAATAATAATAATAAAAATATATATATATACATACATACATACATACATATACATACATACAGGGGTGTCAACAGCAGTGTAGACCCCTGGGCCTAGCAATGTATTGGGGCACCTACCTATCCTCCAGTGGTAGGGGTGGGGGAAGCTTTGATGTCCCGCGGGTGGTAGGGGGTATTATATCAACCGCTCAGCATGTAGGGCCTGGATCAGTAATTTCCACTAATTACCCCTTTACTGCACAGATGGTGGGAGAAGGGGGCATTGGGCTGAATGAAGGGGCCCTGATACATAACTTCCAGGGTGGTAGAGGATGTTTAATACGCAGAGGAGGGGTGTATAGTGGAGTGGGCTCATTATTCATAATTTTCTGGTGGGAGGACAGCTTGCTTGACTGCAGATATCTCCAGTTGCCGGAAATAGATTTAATGGAATTAAAAACTAGAGAACCCCACCTACCAAATGGTATTGGGGACTAGGGTATCAGAGTTCAGGAGGCAGAGCAATCTGCCCACGAAAATATAATACTACATACCAGGTGTGTGGAGCTGGAGCAGTAACCAGCTGCTGGAAGGCTGATATCTCTGGTTCTGGGAACAGTAGAGACAAGCTGCTAGTGTCTTTCAAAGGGGGAGAGTCCCAGCTTTTGGAATATACCCTTAGAAAAACTCTAAGTCAGACAGAACCTGAAACATCTGACTGGGAATTACAATTAACAGGCTTGGATGGGTATATCTCCAGTTCCCAAGGGCCGATTTTTACAATTCTGGTACCCATGGAAAGAGGGGACCCTCAGCTTTCAGATGAGGGCCCTTAGACTCCTGGGGGGGGTTTCTGGGTATTCAGAACCCCCCCCTGCGTGTGCTACTGTACAGTATCTCTATATCTCAGCTGTTAGATACACATTTTACCAGTTATTCTTATTTTCTTATAAATTCATATTTTATAATATGAAGCCTGAATTTAGAGATGTGCATATAAAATATGACATGTGATGATACGGTATATACAGTAAATGTGGAATGCAGTGAAAGAGTAAATATACAGTATGTGTAAAAACTAAAATAATCATTAGCGTTTCTCTAACAGCATGATGTGCTGTGCTGTGCTCAGAGGACAAGTAGCATAATGTTACTGCAGAACACTACCCCCAAGCACTGCAATCACATTGCTGCAGGCTTAGTGCATGATATGATTGCTCTCAGCGGTGCACAGACAGCTGTTGCTGCATGCGTGTATCTGTGCAGAGCACGTCTGCCATCCACAAGGTCTCTGCACTACGTTCTTAAACTTCTTATCTCAGAGGAAACAAGTATCTGGAACACCACAAATGTGTCGCACAGCATGGTGCTTATACTGATATAAGGAAAGTCACATATTCTGTCCATCTCATGGATCAGTGATAGACAAGCTAGGGCAGTGGTTCACAAACGTTTTTAAATCACGGTGCTCCTGAGAATCAGAATTATTTTTACGGCACCCCGACTGTATGTCATAGATAAAGTCAGAAAAAAAATATTAAGTTGAGTGAAATGTGTTTATATCTCATCCTTGTAGTCGTTTATGTCCACATTTTACCTATTACATTGGCTATACATCATATTTACCGACTTTCTGGCTGAACTTTCCGGGAGAGGGCAGCCAGCTCGGGGGGGGGGGGAGCCACACGAGCGGCTACGTGTTGCGGCGTGGCCAGAGCTGTGGCCATGCTGTTATTATAGCATTGCACTGCGGTGGGCGGGGCTAAAACGTTGCTATTTGCGTCATTTGACCCACGGAATATCCCTCTCCTGGGCCGAAGGGGGTCATGGGTGCCGGGGGGGGGGGGGGGGGTGGTGGTGTTGCGGGAGCCAGGCAGTTTTTTGTGGGAGGGTTGCCCCTCTTTCCGGGGGGCCGGGAGGGGGACCCAATTTCCGAGACCCTCCTGGCCATTCCGGTAGGGTAGGCAACCCTGCTGTAAATTATCTTCACCAATCCAGGTGAATGAGCCCTTTCCCCCCCGCCCTTTAATCCGGCCCTGGGTTAGGTCCCTGGTCTAACATCCTGTTGGTGTATGCTGGGCAGTACTTTGACACAAGAAGCCTGTTCCCCACTTTCTACAGGATAGATTTGGATGAAAAGTGAAACTTTATTGAACTGTAAAAGCTGACAGAACCATAATTCAACAACGTGAAATAACTTTTACATTTTAAATCCATATATCTCAATGGAAATGTGATTATACAACCGAACAGGAATGAAAGCTGAGGAACAGGGCTGCTGGGGACTCCCCCAAAAAAGAAAACAACAGTGGGCAGCCACCTCATGGGTGTGTTGGAACAGCTGCTAATCATTTTTTAAATGTTGACAGTAACATCTAACTCATTGATGACCAGCCCTATTTTCACCAGCCCTAAACCTTTTTCACCAGCCCTAAAAACCTTTTGTTTTTGCACGGGAGATGTGTAAAGAGGAGGGTTATGCTGAGGAGTGGGGGTAAGGTTTAGGCAGTGGTATATGGGGTTGAGCACTAAAGGGGGGTAGGGTTAGGCTGTGGGGAGGGAGGATCAGGGTGCAGTGAGGGAAGCTAAGTATACTCCATTGGGATGCCGACGTTGGTATTCTGACTGCTGGCATCCCCACCACCAGTCATCTGTATGTATCCCAAAATAAAACAAATATTGGTCGCACGGAAAACAGTTAAGGGCATACCTTCCAACTATCACGATTACAGCGGGACAGTCCCGATTTTCGGGTCCTGTCCCGCTGTCCCACTCGCGGCAGGCATTGTCCCGCTGCGGGGGTGGCAGTTGGGAGACCCCCAATCTAATAGAATAGACGCTGTGCGCATGCGCACAGCGTCTATTCTCGTATGAAAATGAGGTCACGGCTAATTAGCATAAGCCGCGCCCTCATTTACATACGCCCGCCCCCTTTTCGGATGTCCCTATTTCCCCAACACAGAAGTTGGGAGGTATGGTTAAGGGACATGAAAGCAGTGGAAGAGTATGGCTTCCAGCTTAGAGCAGCAGCAGAGCATTTTTCTTCCTGCAAAAGGAATTGCTTTTTATGTGTCATCAGAGATAGTGAAAATTCCCATTCATACTGTTTGCCTCCATTTCCTGTAGAAGAGATTGTTTTAGAATGCAGAGGTAAAGCTGGCCATACATCAGAAAGATCGATCTTAAGATCGATTGCGCTCATGATTGTGTACAATTTCCCTTGAAATCCCCGGCAGTCCTTGGTGGTTTTTGGACACACAATCTACACACAATCCATCTTACAATCAGTCATACAATCCATCTGCTGTATGATTGTGTATGCAAGATGTGCACACAATCTGCATACAATCCATCATACAATGAGTCATACAATCCATCTGATGATTGATTGTATGATTTGTGTACACAAGCTGTGCACACAATCTGCATACAATCCATCTTACAATCAATTGAGATTGTATGATTGGGTACAATATCTTTCTGATGTATGGCCACCTTAAGGATGCAAAAGAAAGGGAGCTAATGCAAAACATAGAGGATTGTGGGAGCACATTGACTATACTACACTGCCTTCCCCAAATAACAGATGCAGCCTATGGTACTGTACTTTATTTAGGACTGATCATGTGGGAAGAATGATTACATTTCATTAAAGAAGCTTCTGCAGATTGGAGAAGTGGACACATGGATAAGTTCCCACAGAAACCAATCAGCTTCTAGCTAGCATATATAAAGTGCATCCTATAATATGACTGATAGAAGCTGATTGGTTATTATGGGCAACTTATCCACTTCTCCACTCTTTAGAAGGCTTGATAAATCTCCCCCATAGGCAGGGTAAACAAAAAGTATCCATGCATGTTCCCTGCTTACAGCATGGGCAATTTTTTTTTCCCAGAGTTAAAATGACTGTACCCCTAACTACAGTCTATGCTCCAACCCTTTATCTGTTATACTAAACTAGGGACCTTGTTCTTGTCCATTTGCATCGGCCCCTTTGTTCGCACGGGGCCAATGTTTTGCATCTGGGTATGCGCAGATGCATTTCTGGGCATGTGCAGATGCAAGGTGCGTGGGTCCATGGTGAATAAACTGTTCGCCTGGTGCACCAACCCAACATTGCTGGCAGAGGATGGTTATGGGGCAGTGGGCCGGGGAACTTGCCTATAGGAACACTCTGCATTTCATGGAAATCAGTCTGTGACGTGGGCGCCAGGGGTGGGCAGCTGACATCTCTGGATGTCAGCTGCCTGCCCACTTCCTTCATAATGCCCACACACATCTAAGGTTACCTCAGAGCAACCTTAGATGTGTGTGTGTGCCTTCTACATCATTCGATGGCTGGGGACCATCAAATGATGTGGGTGTCCCCCGCAGCCTGCGATTGGATGTTTATGTTAAACATATGTTCAACCTCCAGTCGCAGCCAGTGCGTGCAAACACACTCCGCAAGGGGTGGGCTGGCGGCCCAGGATTTGCCGGGTGGGGTTTGGTGGACTCGCAAGGCTGCAAATTTGCAGGCTCGTGAATCAACCAGAATAATCCTCTAGGTGTAGCAGTGTGACTACCCCACACTTTTAAGGGGGATGCTCATTACATGACTGACAAATGATACAATGCCATCAAAATTTTCCCTTGAACTCCCGGACAGACCATATAGTGTATACACACACTGCAAAACCTTACAACAGATATTGGGCCAGGTGCACTAAGCTTCAAAAGTGATAACAATGCAGAGTGCTAAACAACCAACCAATCAGCTCCTGCCTGACATTTTTCAAACACAAGTCACAAGTCTGTGACAAGGAAGTCAGGAGCTGATTGTTTGGTTGTTTATAACTCTCCATTTTATCACTTTTGAAGCTTAGGTGGTCATTCTGGTTGACTTGAAAAAGTTGCTAATTTTGTATAAATGCTTATGCGCATTCGCAGTAGCTAAACATCGCCCCCTGTGCTAATGTGCAGGGGAGCGTAGGAACCAGAATGACCTCCTTAGTGCATCTGGCCCTTTGTCAGTGGAGTATGCAGTCATTAGCAATACATACAAATCTTCCTGCATGTTCAGAAGATCAGAAGAAGCTACAAATGACCAATGGCAATGCACAGTGATAGAGCGTGCACACTGGATGATTTACATGATTTGTTGTTCAGAACTCGTAGGAATCGGTCACATCAGCAGAGCCCATTCCCCAGCCAACTCCTCCTATTGGCCAGCGCATTCTTCTGTTCTTCCAGAAACATCCCCCATGCACAGTCTGGGCACACAGTAATTATATGCAGGTAACTGAGTGTCTTCTCACATATGATAAAAATCTGTTAACTACTTTAAGAAATAAACCAATTTTTATGTGCTGAAAATAACGACATTTCCTCTAAGACTACACTGCATTTCTAATGCCATGTGTGATAAAAGGCGCACAACTCACCTCCCGAAGTAGCTGAAAAATGGAGCTTTGGCATTTTTATTTTCATTAGTCTTTATCAGATGCTCAAGGTTTAATGATTGGAACCTCCTATTGAAAGGTATTCATGCATTAATACACAGTAAATTAGTTATTCTCAGCATTTTATTACTTGTTATTTAACGGTTAACAGAGAGGTCATTCTTCCTTGCAACAGCCTGTTCTAAAAGGATTATTACTGTTATAAACATGGCTCAATTGTTTGCATCATCACCCAGCACTAACACCATGGATGTGGAACATAAAAAAATCAAAGTAGCACATATCTTCACATCTTCACGGGGAACTACAGCTTCTTCTTACCTTTAATAACAAATGTGCATATGAAACAAAAAATAAAAAAGTATTTAGAAACAAAGACACTCAAAGGTGACTTTAAAATAAAACTTATGTTATGTAAAGTAAATTTTGGCCCAGAACAGGTTAAGGAATCCAGTTACTGATTATGTCATATTTAATTAGAGGTTCAGGAACTAAGGGGTTTATTCAGGTTGATTTGCAAGGCGAACGACCGCCCCCCCCCCCCCCCCCCCCGCCACCCCCTCAAAGTGCGGCTTCGTCCGAGCAGCTGCAAATGGATGTTTTGCATAAAAATCCATTCGCATGGCTCGGGTAACCGCCCACATCTTTCGATGGTCACCGACCATCAAATGATGTTTAGCGTGCACGCATATATAAGTGACTTTTTAGTTACTTACATTTGCGTGCACGCTGGCGTGGATATAGGCGGGCAGCTGACATCCGGTGATGTCAGCTACCCGCCCCCTACACCCGCGTCACTGCCTCATTACCATGAGAACGCCCAGCGTTCTCATGGGAACGCCTATGGAATGCAGGGCGTTCCCATATGGTAATGTGGCAACCCGGCGCCCCCCGCCCATCTCCGCCCCCCCCTTCCCCACGCCGGCATGGGTGCGTGCACCCGGCGACCCAAAAGGTCGTCGTGGGTGCACACACCATACACCTGCACATGCGCAGATACCCGCCTGCGCATGCGCAGACATGCAACATCGGTACTGCCTGCGAATGGATTTGAATCAGGCCCTAAGGGCCTTATTCTGGTTATTGCGGTCCATTCCGAATTCTTTCAGAACTGACCGAACGCCACGCTGTGCGGACATTCTAAGAACACACGCCCACAGGTCATCCGCATCCCTTCAGACGGACTCTCTAAGAAGAGGGAGTGTCTTCGGACTACATCCAAACGTGCGTGTGCGGTGGGAACACAAAGGTTCTGCACGGTCTTACAGCGTCCGAACGGACGGGAAGCTGGCCTTACGCACCGATTTGGTGTATTTCCGCAAACCTCACTACTCTATTCGGAACTCATGCTTCTGCAACATGACACACTTATGCAATTAGCCAACCTCATAACAAATTGATTATTTTTAAATGTAATCAATTAATTCCCAATTGATACTTAAACACATTACTAGCACTTTAGATTAACCATTACATCATGTTAAGTGGTATTACTTCATTGTTGCCCCTTTACCTATGTTTTATGTATGCATACTGTATATTATTTTCCCTTATTATTATGTCCCCTTTATTGTTTTCCATGTGAAAATTAACATGGTTAAATGTTTTTCTAATCTGTTATAATTTAATAAATATTTTTTTGAACCCCCACATGTATGCAATTTCCGATGAATGTAATAGTGAAATGTACATTTATCTTTGGTTAAAAAAATTATGTCCATTGCTTGCAGTGTAAATGTGGGTCAGATAGCAACAATGCAGTCGTGTTTGAAGCATATTTTGTAGTATTTTGTAATGGGCCATGTAGTCAGCAATGCTTCCAATTGAACCTGTGAAAAGAGTGTAATTAATCACTAATGAGTAGAGGAGTGGATTGTATTGTGGTCAGCTGAGAGTGCTTCAGGTGCGGGCGTACTAATTGGGCGAACCGAATGCCTAGCGCATGAACAAGTGCTCTCCGCAAACGGAAACTTGCTTATGGACACCGCATATTTCATGCGTGTTGGTTCGCTTGCAGTCGGTGTCCTGTCCGAATGCACGTCTACCACAGTTCGTGCACTCCCACGTGTACGCCCAGATTTACACCCAGTTTTGCCCACTTTGAAACCGCGCCCTTGTGTACGCCCACATGACGCCCATGTTACGCCCATATTTCCAGAGTCACTTCGGTGCACATTTCTGGACGGTATTGGCGAGAACGAGTGCGGAGACACTACGTTGCACATGCGCATTACGTTGCCTACGCATGCGCAGACAGCTAAAAAGCGCCCTCCGAAAGAATTCGGAACGGACCGCATCAAGCAGAATAATGCCCTAAGTTCCTGCTGGTTCCTGCTGTAATACATATAACACTGGCCCTAACTGTGTGAAGTTTGTATAGTCTCCCCGTGCTTGCATGGATTTCCCCAGGGTACTCCAGTTCTCACCCACAATCCATTATTGGTCGATTCATTGTAACCCTAATTTGTAAGTGTGTACATGTACATGTGTTTAGGGCAGACTAGATGGGCAAAGTGGTTCTTATCTGCCATCAAATTATACTGTATGCATGTTTCCCTGGGTGGGCTGCTCTACACATCACAAATTGCAGACAAGTCTGGTCATTTTTATTAGATGTCTCTCATTTCAGATGATTGCAGTGACTATAGATGGTCATTTTATTTGTCTCACCCAATATCGCCACCTCCATATGGGAGACAATGTCAGTCTATATACCTATTACAACGAGCCCTCTGCAATACATTGGAGGGCCTACCACCCAGCCCCAGCCCAAGCACAGCATTTGCATGCTGGGCTGGCAGTAAATAAAGTGAGGACCCAGGGAGTGAAAGGACACTGGGGGAGATTCTCTAAAGCAGAAATGCGGTAAAAACCCAGTTATCGAGTTTTTTACTGCATTTCTGTATGCTGTATGGCCTCTCTGCACTGGCAGCTCTGCGGAGGGAATCACCAGCAAAACCTGGCGATTCCCTGCAGAAGCCTATGGGATTCTTACCGCAGCGCTGTTTATCTTTAGTCATGCCCTGCGGCCGGCACCGTCACTCTGCGCATGTACAGATGGACTCCTGGATCACAGACCCGGAAGTCCAGTGCCGGCGCCGCATCGCAAGGGGCAGCTCTTATCGCAAGAGCTGTCCCTTGCGTTAATAACCGCATATGTTAGAACATATGCCGTTATTAATAATGTGATGCCCGGCGATAATGGTCAGCGGATGTTACAACATCCCACCCATAGGGTGGGATGTACTAAGGGGAAGATGCGGTAAAACCCCCATTTTACCGCATTTTCATATGTACTAAAACCCTGTTGCCATGTTACTGCAGGGCAGGGTATCGCCACCTTTGGGTGGTGATACCCAAAGGTGTACGCCCAACGCCAACCCGCTGCCTCCGCCGACCCCCCCTCTCCCCCTCCCTCTGGCTTACCTTAGTCCAGGTCCTCCTGGACCCGGAAGGTAAAACCTTCCTCCCTCTAGTAAAGCAGACAGACGGCCTTTCGGCTGCAGGGGGAGGAGGAGGCGCCGGGGACAGCCTGCTTTGCTGTCCCCGGCGTGAGGGGAGAAGGAGGTGTTCAGGATGTGACGGAGACCCCCCGCACACCACATAACAGGTATTGCGGGGGGCTCCATCACCGCTCTGCGATGCCAGCCGCATATGTTAGTACATATGCGCTCCCATCGTGGCGGCCAGGTGGCAAAGAGCAGCAATGTATATTAATACATCCCATCGCCGCCCTTGGGGAGGCAGTGCCAGAGGGAAACACCATGACAGGGGGAGAGGACTGGGGGGGGGGGGGGGGTGATGTGCGTGCTAAATAAGGGCTTGTGCATTATAAAAGAGGGCATGGCTGCGCAAAAAGTGGCATGGCCTAACAACAAGGGGCATGGCTTCAAAGGGAATGCCAAATATGTATGATGGGGACCGACAAAGGGTGAGGATGTACAGGAAGAGGAAGAGGGTGATAGTGATAGACAGTGTGTAACCCCAGAGAATGGGTGACAGGCGAAGGATAGTGGGTGTCACCAGGGAATGCATGACAAGGGAGGAAGTGGGTGATGCTACGGGGAGGCAGTGGGTAATGTAGAGGTTGATGGGGAGAGGCAATGAGTGACAGGGTATTGGTGACAGGGAGAGATAATGGGAGATAGAGAGGCTGTGATTGATAGGAAAGAGTGATGAGGAAAAGGCAATGGGTGACAGAGAGTAGAGGGTGACAGGGAGAGGCAGTGGATGATGGAAATAGTCAGTAAGTGACAGAGATACAGGGGTGACAGGGAAATAGTGAGGGACAAGGAGATAGTGGGTGACAGTGAGACAGTATGACAGCTGTGAGGTTAGTGCATGCAGACATACTGTATAGTAAGTTTACTGTTTTGGGTCTGGTGACTGCATCCACAGCACAGTAGCATGGCTGACTTGGTTGGTGCAATCTGGGATAAGCCAATGTACAGAAGCTGCAAGCAAGGGGAATTTTCACATTCCACACAGTTGACATCATGATGTCGCCTGGGCACCAGGAGTGATGGTGGAAGCAGCAAGAGTGGGAAAGAGCTCAAATGTTGGGGGTGAAAGCGAGACCAGAGTCAAGGATGACAGAAGCATTGGACCAGTGGACAATGGAGATGTAAGAGGACAAGGAGTAAATGTAATGACTTTTAAATACACACCTATATTTTGACATCTACTTTTTAGTGTGAAGCAGATATAAAGTACACTCGGACTGTCAAGACATTTATTAATGTTTTGCTGACCACTAATTCAATCAAATTCATAAATTATAGGATTTCTAAATATTTGGCCAGTGAGTTCAGAGTATTAGATCTAATACAGTGGGGCATTCTGAGGATACTTTCCATCTGTTCTAATGGAAGGAAACAGGTGAATTTTCCAATAGGCTTTACATAGCCTGTACCTTACTAAAGAGGCTGCTACATACTGTAGATAACATATTCCACTTATTGTAATTGCATTTCATTTTATGTATTGATGTATACAGTACATAAGGGATAACTTTACTCACATGTTTAGGAGAAATAAGTGATCATGAAAATTTACCGTATATGCCGGCGTATAAGACGACTGGGCATATAAGACGACCCCCCAACATTTCCACTCAAAATATAGAGTTTGTTACATACTCGCCGTATAAGACTACCCCCTCTTCCGCACACCTTCCACACACCAAATAAAACACAGATTATACATTATGCAACACAACATATTCCCCATTACACAATATGGCACACACGGTAATGCCCCTTACATATTATGCCACATAAGTGCTCATTACTAGGGGTTTCTTGCTCGATGCCAGGGGTTTCTTGCTCTGTGCCAGGGGTTTCTTGCTCTGTGCCAGGGGTTTCTTGCTCGATGCCAGAGGTTTCTTGCTCTGTGCCAGGGGTTTCTTGCTCGATGCCAGGGGTTTCTTGCTCTGTGCCAGGGGTTTCTTGCTCTGTGCCAGGGGTTTCTTGCTCTGTGCCAAACACTGTGCAGCAGACACCATGAAGGTGACAGGCTGCGGTGACCCTACTGATGGGTTATTGTAGTGGCCTGGGGGGGGGGAAGTTGGCACCCTGCCCCCCAGCCCAGCCTGCCATTGCTGCTGTCTGTCCCTGCCTGCAGCGTTGCTATAAGAGACTGCCGGGCAGAGCGATGCAAACCTGGGTGTCTTTATTATCTATCCCTACCCGCGACTATGCAGCACGGAGCGGCTATTTAAAATGACGCACCGGGCCCGGCTTACGGTGTAGCAGCCAATCAAGGCAAGCAGCTCTGATTGGCTCGAGAGTCACGAGCTGCCTGATTGGCTGCCGGGCCCGGCGCGTCATTTTAAATAGCCGCTCCGTGCTGCATAGTCGCGGGTAGGGTTAGATAATAAAGACAGCCAGGTTTGCATCGCTCTGCCCGGCAGTCTCTTATAGCAAAGCTGCAGGCAGGGACACTGACACAGCGGGGCAAGGTGACCGGACGGAGGCGGAACTGTTCCGCCCCGTTCCGGGCTCACTTTAACCCCTGATCCCAAAGTGCACCCTGCGTATAAGACGACCCCCCACTTGGAGGCATTTTTTTATGGGGGAAAAAGTCGTCTTATACGCCGGAAAATACGGTAACTTAAATGGAAATAAACAAAACTAACAAACATTCTAAAGAGTATACATGCAAAAAGATATATACGGTTGGCCACAAGTTGAGGCTCTCTGGAACACACATAATTATACATATGTTTTTATACTCGCACCCATCAATAACCAATTCAGTATTGGCGTGGAGTAAATATAGTGGAGTATAGTGTGGAACAGGGCTTAAAGTGCTCATGGAGAGGTGGTGGAACTCCGTTCCCCTAACACCGACACCCCCCCCCCCCCCTCCATTAGGCAGAGCCTAGACCAGTGCCAGGGAGTTTGTGCCCTACCACCCATAAAGGGATAATGGTCCCACAATACTTATTAGCACAATCGCATACACATTACACTGCATGTAGTGCCCTTGATTCATATTAAATCACACAGTGATGCCTCTTATACACATAATGTCCACAACTGTTCATCTTAACTTTACATTACATATGCCAAGTCAGAAGAAGAAACCCCCGGGACAGGCTTTCTGTTGGAATTACTGTTTAGGGCTGTCGTAGAGGTGGAACTCAGTTCCCCCTACCATTAGAGGTGGTGGAACTCAGTTCCCCCCAGTTCCCCCTCACTTTAACCCCTGGTGTGGAATATACCTTTGCAGATTATTCTGCTTTTTAACATTCCTGTTTTTGTTTTTCTATAGCATATGTGGTTTAAGCTTCACTTCCACTCTGTCATTTTAATCTGTCCCTGTATTCCTGAAGGAGACCTAACCAATAACATAATATTATGGCTCCGAGACTGTGAATTGCAGAGTTTTGACCCAGAAAATCTTCACAAAAATTAAATTTAGCTGAGAAGGAGGGAAAGTGCTTGTAGTTCAATGTAATGACACATTTTCTTAACTTATGTGTCCCAAATGACTGCAAGAACACAACAGCAGAACATTTCCGTTAACGTGTCTTGATGTGCTGCACATTTAATTTTTAGAAGCTTTGTAAAATTGATCTTAGTGGTAAGCACTGCGCCTGGAACAATTCTCTAAATAAAATGTCAAATCTTGTATCTAATGCCCAAAGGTGCATCGAGCAGGACACAAACAGAGCCTGAAGTGTATATAAGGGGGAAAAAAAACACCAGAACTGGGTTTATATCAGATTAGGCATCAGATATAGGTAGATATTTCAGTATAGGCACCAGAGATGTGTATACTGGTCTGGGCATCTGATATGCGCTAGTTTTTCCTTGTAGTAGCTTAATCCCTAGAGGGCAATTTGTAAGTGGCAAAGGTGAAATCGATGGTTGGAGAATGTAGAATTGTGAATCAGAAGCTAAAAAACAGGAAAATAAAACAAGATTAGTAATGATTTCATGGTACAATAACATATGTCATCCAAAGCTGGTATGATATTAGGTATGGCACTGGATTTAGGTCCACGTAAGAAACTTGGAACCAGACATGGCCCTAAATATCAGACTTGACAAAATATGTGTTCTTCACTTTTATATACTTTTCTACAGGTCAAAGAAGAGATGGTATGAAATGGTATGAAATAAAATTTAACTTGAAAAAGATTATACATGATATATGAAAGAATTTTATGTAAAAACAGCAACATATGCAGAAGAGAACATCACAAGTGCAATAGCTAAACAGAGATGATATGCACTTTCCAAAAATGTGCCCAAAAAATTGTACTTTAGACAAGTGCATCTGGTGCAGCTTTATGATAGAGCTCATAGGAGTCATTTCACTTATTTATTAACAGTTTCTTATAGCGCACACATATTCCGCAGCGCTTTACAGAGAATATTTGAACATTCACAGTGGAGCTTACAATCTATATTCCCTATCACATGTACATGCGCACACACAGACATTCTAGGGTTAATTTGTTGTGAGCCAATTAACCTACTAGTATCTTTTTGGGTACTTGTGTAGTTTCACGGCGCCAGCTTACATCGCCAGCGTAGCGTACTGTCAGAATCAGCGTAGTGTTCCCGCGCCCAGCGTAGTTAGCGTAGTCAGTCAGAAGTAGCGTAGCCCAACTGCTGCCTTACTTGTGTATTTTGACAGTGGCAGCGTAAGCTACATTATCAGTGTAGCTTGGCGCCATGAAACTACACAAGTAACGACCGTACTGTTGCCGGGAACTGCATCTCTGTCCCCGGCATCCCTGGCAAGCCTAGTCAGCGCCTCTCTGACACCTCCGGTGCCAGCATGTTCCCCTCTCTTTGGCGGAGAGGAGATCATGCTGGCGCCGGCAGAGAGGCACTCCAGCAATGAGACGCTCCTGCATCTGAGTAGCTATTGCGGCATTTGCCAGTGTTCCATGAGTCATAGTACTAAATGGCTCCTTTTCCAAACCCCACTATCCACGGCATCCCGAAGTGTGGCGAGCATACGCGTTACGCGTCCTCCCGACCTTTTCATACCCCCACTATCCACACCGGCGTGGAGTTGATTTTATATAGTGTGGTGCTCCCACGTCTCAAAGAGATGGAGCGCCTCTCCGTTGGCACCAGCATGATCACCTCTCCGCCAAAGAGAGGGGAACATGCTGGTGCCAGAGGTGTCAGAGAGGCACTGAGTAGGCTTGCCAGGGACGCTGGGGACAGAGATGAAGTTCCCAGCAACAGTACGGTAGTTACTTGTGTAGTTTTACGGTGCCAAGCTATGCTGATAATGTAGCTTACACTGCTGCCGGCAGCCAATGGGCTACGCTATTAGAGCAGCTTCAAACGTAGTGTAAGCTGGCGCCGTGAAACTAAACAAATACCGGCATTTCTAACCAATTATTGCAGATTTTGACAGTTAACCCCTTCCCGACATATGACGTACATTTACGTCATATGTCGGTTGCGGGGGAAAGAGAGCAGGTAATGGCTGTATATTACAGCCAGGTCCCTGCTCTCACGGCCACGAGCGGCGAGTTCGCCGATCGTGGCCGTTTAACCCTTTAAGCACCGCGGGCAAAGCGACCGCAGTGCTTAAATAGCTGATCGGAGGGGGGGCGCCCCCCTCCGGCGCCGATCGGGGCCCCCCGCAGCGAGATCGGAGGGTGCCGATCGGTTGCCATGGTAGCCAAGGGTCTAATGTAGACCCCTGTGCTGGCCGTGTCTGCATACCTATCATATCCTGCCTGAGGCAGGATGTAATAGGAAGTGCATAAAATCACTACGTTCAGCCATAGAGCTCTATGGCTGAACCTAGTACAGGCGATCGCGCCCCCTAGTGGTCAAGTACACTAGGGGGCCTTGTAGTAAAAGTAAAAAAAAAAATAAAGTTTAAAAAAAAAAATAAAAAAAAAAAAAAATATATTAAAAGTTCAAATCACCCCCCTTTCCCCATTTCCCAAATAAAAAAAAATAAAAAAAAAATAAAAATAAACATATTTGGTATCGCCGCGTTCCTAAAAGTCCGATCTATTAAAATATAACATTAGTTATCCCGCACGGTTAAAGGCGTAAACGGAAAATAATCCCCAACGCCAAAACTACGTTTTTTGGTCGCATCGCCTACCCAAAAAAAAATAGCTAAAAGAGATCAGAAAGTCGCCCATATCCCATAATGGTATTAATTAAAAAGTACACTTCAGCCCGCAAAAAATGAGCCCTCACCCAGGTCCGTAGGTGGAAAAATAAAAAAGTTATAAGCCGCAGAACATGGCGACGCGACGCAAATTCGAAAAACCGTAACATTTTCTATTTTTTTTTTTGGTGGTAAAATGTAACGAAAACTATATAAGTTTGGTATCACCGGAATCGTAACGACCCATAGAATAAAGATAACCCATCATTTTAAACGAACTATGAACTCCAAAAAAAACGTAACCAGCGCAAAATTGTGGAATTGCGTTTTTTTTTCTTTTTACCCCACATTGAATTATTTCCTGATTCCCCAGAATATTATACGGTATAGTAAATGGTACCATTAAAAAGTACAACTTGTCCCGCAAAAAAAAAGCCCTCATGTGTCTATATAGCCAGAAAATTAAAAAAGTTACGCTTATTTGAACGCAAGGAGGAAAAAAAAAAAAATTACCATAAAAGGCAATGTCGGGAAGGGGTTAATTATTAGCTAATAAAAAATATATACAGTTAACTTACAATAGTAAAATGAACATATCACAATACAATGTACTTTAGGATGGCTCCGGCACCACCCGGCTGCAGGCTCAGTGGACTCAACATCCCTGCACAGGAGCAGGAAGCAGCACTGTAGGTCTAGCGCAGCTTCCCCTGATGTTCGGTGCAGGGCGGGTGCGGCTGCTGGAAGAGGTCAGTGCTGCCTCTGCTGGCTGGGGGGAAAGGACGGCTTCCCCTCATGGTTGCTGCAGAGGTGCCTGCTGGAGGAGGGAGGTGCCGCCTCTGCTGGGCGGGGGGGAAAGGACGGCTTCCCTTATGGTTGCTGCAGACGCGCCTGCTGGAAGAGGGAGGTGTGCTGTTGGCTCTGCTGTGCGGGGGAAGAGGTGGGGGGCTGAGACTTCCAGCATCAGGGGGAGGGTGGTTGTGCTGATCACAGCTGCGGTGCTTGCCCTTTTCTGCCTGGAGCAGAGTGCTCAGCGCCGCAGCACAATTATTACACACTGCCTGTCCCTGACAGGCACCTGCCACAGACCTCCTCCAAGCAGCCATGGGGTCTGCCACACGGTTGCTACAGCACTGGGCATAAGCATTGGCCACAAAGATAAAGAAGTACCAAAAAATTCAAAAATTTTTTTATTGAAGCTTCTTATTTCACCAATTTTTAATGATTTGTTGAGCAGAAAATACCAATGATACCGTAGGTCGCTGATACTTCTATTAATTACTTTTGTCATATATATATATATATATATATATATATATATATATATATATACACAGTACAGTATATTAATAGTTTATTTTATCAATTAACAAAATGCAAAGTGAATAAATAGAGGAGAAATCTAAATCAAATTAATATTTGTGACCTGTTGAGAGAGACTATGAATCTGTATGTGCTGCACGGTGCGTGTGTTTTTTTTTCTTTCTTTTAAATGAAATCTCCAGGACCTACCTTAAGGCCACACAAATGTGTGTTTCTTTGTGACATTGGGTCAAGGAGCGATGTGTGAGCAAGGTTGTTTCTATGGAGATGAGACAAGGTAATCTTGGTAGCATATAACAGCTGCTTTACCATCAGAAATAACAGTTACATGAAACCCCCCCACAAAGGTATGCTTGGAGAGCTCAATAGAGGACATATTCATAACATATTCTATACTATAAGTGCTATAATAGATGACTATCCGCAAACATCAAATTATCTAACACCTTGTGCAATGGAAACATTCTATTTTCCTCTGCGAACTGGATGTGCTTTCTAGATGACCTCTGCCATAAAATGCTACTTAATAAAATTGATCAAATATACAGAGCTACTGTACAGTATACTCCAATCCTTAAGACTAATCCAACATATGGGTCCGGATATTATAGCATCCGAGTTCAGCGGCCGTGCGGGTTGCTGTCCGAACTCTGCCGTATTTTTTTAAAGGGGCAATCATTTACAAGGCCGGCAACCTATCCGGAAAAATATCATTTCTATGTGCGGCTGTGCATACTGTCTGTGTTCAGCTGCAATTTTCATGATTTATCTATTTGTTTTCACTATTTCTCTCAAGTGGAGAGGTGAGAGTATGAGTATTAAAGCATGTAACTACTCTTAAAGAGACAGTAACCTTCATTAATTATTAAGTTCTATATAATTGAAGTACAATCCACATCCCTCAGTGTATACTAGAGGGTATATTTAGTTCTTAAAGGGACCATTATTAAGACCAAAACCTTTGAGATACATGCTTAATATATGAATTACCATTTTTTATTCCACATCGACTATTAACACACTCTCCAAACAATAAATATCCACTTGAATTGTGTTTATCCTGTCTATTCCTGTTCATTTCCTTCTTCTTCGCCTCCTCCTCATTCTCTCCCCCTCCCAATTTAACTCTTTAACGTCCTTTCGTATCCATCAGTCTTTAGGTGAGATTCTTGTTGCATCTTGTATTGTCTTCTTCCATTAATGTGTTAATTGTAAATTAATATTACAGCTAAAGTCAGTGCCCCTAAAAAGAGAGTTATCTTTTTTCTTTTTTTCTTATTTAAGGCCGGCAACCTGCAAGGACGCTGAGCTTGGACACTATTACTTTCCATTCTTGATCTCTCTGTATAACCTGTTTTAATTATTCACAAAACCACCCAATATGCGGGCGCTAATTTGGAAAACCTTATATACAGTATATACTTATCATAAATAATGATTTATTGTTCCTCAGTCAGCTGCAGTAATGTTCTTGTAGACAATCACTAAAAAGCTCTCAAATTGAGAGAAGCAACAATGAAAACAGATCTATAGTACTACACTAGATAAAAAACATTGGTGTTGTCATGGCAGAAGAAATTGCTTTAATCAATTATTTAAATAATTGAAATACAATATTAAACATTTCATGACACAACTACACAAAAATGTCATGTATACACAGATTACAGCACTAAAATCAAATAGAAACATAAATGCTGATGGATAACAAATATCTTAAAATCAGTTATATAAAATATATATTACTAATATCAATATCAAAGTTCTCCCCCACTCCACATTAATGGCGCAAAGTACAGTACTGATGTACTTGCATAAGGCCAAATACTGACAGATGGATCATAAAGAGGCAAATTGGCTGGAGTTTGACTGACAGGAAGCGTGTTTGAGGGTTCAAACCTGCCATTTTCTGGGAGTGTCCAAAGAAATGCAGACGAGCGCAGGCGTTTTAAGAGAGGGTCTGTGATGCCAGTGCCAGCCTCGATCAACCTGTTTGTCTCCGAGTTGTGGACGGGTCAGACTAAAGGCCCACATACATTATGCGATTTGGGCCCAATTTAACCTGATTCCAGCGGATCTGGCAGAGAAATCGGGTGAAATCAGCCTAAATCGCATGTGTATGACCTCCGATCCGATGCACAGTCCAATGCGCCTTGGACCGGAGTCAAAGAGAACGCAAGATAAATCTGAATAGGACCCATCAGCTGCCCATCGCGGGTGCTTTTTAGCCCCAGTGATGTATCGCATCTGATTCCATCCGTAGTTGTGTGTGCCAGCGCTTGCACACACCTATCTGCAGGTCCAACCTCCGGTGGGCAGCATTTTAAATAAACAACATTTGAAAGAAATGTCATCCGCTGATTGGCTGAGAGAGCTCTCTCAATCAATCAGAGGCCGCCCATTCTTTTTAATGTTTTTTTTAATTCTTCAACCTCTGGCATCCTCAATAACTGTTTGCTGGGAGGGGGGCAGCCATTTTGTGAGGGGTATTTATTAATGGAAATAGGAGGAGTGCTGGTATGGCAGGAAGATCTGTAGCAACAGACCTGGCAGTGGCCCCTTTAGCGGAGCAGCAATAGATTACGTAGACCAAGCCTCCACTGGGTCTACGGAACTATTGTTAAGCCACTGGGTGTGAGGTTTGATAAGGAATATGAGTTTTAGTGAAGTGAGGTGTACATGGATTTTTAGGGCACAGGTTGGAGGAATCAGAGGCAGAACTCTGGGAGGCAATGGAGTCATCTGCCGCCGGGCTCCTGCTCCCAAGGGGGCACCTCTCCTCCCCTGTGAGTTTGAATTAGCTAATTGAAAGCCGTTGATTTGGCTTCTGTGGCTGATTTCTTCTGCTAGCAGGACCATAGACGTCACACTCTTTATTCTTAACATAATATCCATAACATACATACATGCATACATATATTTATATAAGATGGTGTGTGGGTTGGGGGGCACCAATATTTATCTTGCCTCCGGGCAACTGGGACGAACTTACGCCACTGGGAGGAATTATGAGCTAATGTGATGTGAGGATTACATGTAGACAAAAAGAAATACACTTAACCAGCGCTTGCTTATCAGATATCTTTTAAGTAGCTTTATATCCAATGTGCAGATGAAGCTTCATTTTTCATAGGTGTACCCAAAAACATAAATTAAGGGTTCGCATATGGTGAATCAGGTTTTAATTCAAATATTAACACAGTAAAATATCATAAAATCACAAATAAAACACTTCCATAAAACACGGTGCAGTAATTCAAATATGAAGCATCCACTAATGGGACGAGGGACTAAAAGCAATAAAGGTGACTGTTACAGGCAGCGATGGAACTGGCAAGATTGACAATTCGTAGTGAGCGTGATATGGGGAGTGTCCCGGGCTAGCTCCCGATGCAGGCTTCTCTGTGTAACTCTGTGTAACTTTCACCCGTCTTTCCTCATCTCGAACTGTGTCCTGCAGTCTTAATACCAACACGTTTTGACCCCTGTAGACTGTGATTTATCAAAGTCTGTGCTGTGGGTCTCTGTAATCCGGAGGTTTCTTACTGACTGCAGTGTTGACAGATGGGTAATCCAGAGCTCCAGATTTATTAACTGTATTTTTACTAAAATAATGTAAAATAGGGTATTTTAAAATTACATTATATTATTTTCACTTTAATGTATTAAAGCAGGGGTGTCCAAACTTTTTGCGATGAGGGACAGATTTGGTGAGGTGAAAATATGGGGGGCCGACCATTCGGCCTGACATTCTTTGAATCATTAATCACATCAGAATGGTCCCCCACTCTATGTCCCCCAGCCTGCCCCTTCACTGTATTTCCCCCAGCCTGCCCCATTCACTGTATGTCCCCCAGCCTGCCCCTCCTTCACTGTATGTCCCCCATTCACTGTATGTTCCCCACTCTGCACCCATTCAATCTGTCCCAGAGCCTGCCCCCCTTCTCTTAATGTCCATCAGTGCCTCCATTCATTGTATGTCCCCAAGCCTGACCCTCCTTCGCTGTATGACTCCCATTCACTGTATGACCCCCATTCACTATGTACCCCACTCTGCCTCCATTCACTGTATGTCCCGCAGCCTGCCCCTGCTCGCCCTTCTCTGAATGGCCATCACTGCCTCCATTCACTGTATGTCCCCCAGCCTGACCCTCCTTCGCTGTATGTTCCCCACTCTGCCCCCTCCCTTCTCTGTATGTTTCCCAACCCCTTGTGTGAGCCAGAGGAAGGAGAGGCAAAGCAGGCACTGCAAGAACAGGAGATACTTGGGCTCCTGCTGCCAACCTCCTCCGCTCTGCATGTTACGGGAGCAAGCTTCCCCCTTGCAGCCCCCCTCCCCAAACACTGCTGTCACTGTGATTGTGGAGTAGGGTGATATACGATTGCAGCAGCAGGGTTAGGACGCCAAACACATCTGATTGTGGCGGCTGGCACCTCCTCACTGCAGCAGACAGCAAGGTAAAGGGGCGCTCGCCGGGGCCCCACCTTTAGTGTCCTGTACTGTGCTTCCCATATCTGATGCTCTGCCCGCTTCCAGCTGGAGGCTGCGGGCTGCTTGAAATGACAGCACGGGCCGCAATTGGCCCCCGGGCCTGACTTTGGGCATGCCTGTATTAAAGGGTTTGGGCAGAAGTTTTCCTGAGAAATCTGCCGAAAACCCTTTAAACCACATTTTTTTTAATTGGAATTGTAATCTGGCAAAATGTACACAAGTGTTATTTAAACAACCACAAATAAAAAAATCCAGTAGTGAACCCTATGATAATAAAGCTATCCTCAGATAGCATAAACACAGATCTCACTGCAACAGAGAAAGTTGAGCTGGGATCCGGCTAGCTATAAATGTCCAATGACACAAGCTGAGCACTGTAAAATTTTGACTAATTTATGTGGTTTTTATTGTTTTCACCACAGAGACTGTTCTTCACCATATAGCTCCACTGAAGAGGTGGCAGAAAGAAACAGATACAGAGGAGGATGGTAAGCATGGTTTTAAAAACACACACATTACACACATATAAAGGCCTGAAACCATCACATTGTTAAATTTGGGCCCAACCACATAACTCAGTTTTTGGCTGCAGCCTTAATTAAAATGATCTGTAAAGTGGTTTTGAAAATTAAAAGGGCCCCAGAAAATAATTTGATTAATCCATGCTGACATGTTGCTGTGTTTTTTTTTAATTTGTAGTGTTTTCTTTAATTTGACAGTTATTTTCTTTACCTGCATTGAACTTGCATCACCTGAATTCTATCCTTTGCAGGTCCTTCTCATGTGCTTTCACAAGAGAAGGCCTCTGGGCCTGCCACTTGCTGGGCTAATGGCCTATTCAATGGGGAAGAGGAGGATAATGATGACAGCACCATCATCCTCACTCCCATGGAGTCTACACCCCATGTGTCATCACCACAACAGCCACAACCAGGGGTGGATCCAGGAGAAAATGACAAGGGGGAGCACCATGATAGGGGAGGGGATGGGATTCGGGGTGTTTGTGGTGCCAGTGTGCACACTCAGAGAGTGGCAACAGAAGAGGAGAGCAGAGAGAGAGAGCGGGAATGGGAGTAAAAATAGGCCATGGCATTTAAAACACACAGGCCCACCTTGGCGTCAAAAGTGAAGGATGAACTCCGGAAAAGGGGGAGTGGCCACTCAAAAGGGGGCATGTCCTTGAGTGTACCACATCATATACCACTTGTACACATTATGCAACAAAATAGTAAACCCCATTATACTTGCCCACATAATTCACATAATGCCACATGGATTGAGCCAAAATTCACATAATGCCACACGGATTGAGCAAAATTCACATAATGCCACACGGATTGAGCCAAAATTCATAATATGCTTCTTAAGGGACATTGCACGCCAAAGGCGCATATCAAAAATTTACACCGTAATGCCTATTACATGTTAAGCCACACACCACAATGTAATGCCTATTACAAATTATGCCACATGAGTGCTGTTTACCTACATGCTCATTGACAGGGGTTCCATTCTCATTGCCATGTTGGATTACATGCTCGTTACCATGGTTTCTCGTACATTGCCATGTGGGAATACATGCTCGTAATATTGGCGTGGCCAGCGTGGCCAGAGGCAGAGCTACACTTCAGCAGTGGAGGATAATGGTGCTGTGTCTCATGTGTCAGTGCACAGGAACAGGCCCCGTCATAGCAAGCTTCCCAGGACTGCTTAAACAGGGTGCACAGGAGACTGGCAGCAGTACTGGCACTCCCATGACCCATCTCCAGATGAAGATGGGAAGGCGGCATCCGTGTATTGGCTCCTCTGTACTGCACAGATCATGTGTGCAAGGGAGCCCATCCTGACAGACCCTGGCAAATAAGGGCAGGCTTAAAGGCTGACTGACAGCCCAGCAGAGCCCTATTATTATATACAATGAACGGGGCATCCTGAGAATGTAAAAAATAGTTTGAAAAAAATTAACTAAGCAACAAGGGGGCACGTGCCAAGGGACCTCCCCCCCCCCTACATCCACCACTGGCCACAACCACCACCACCCACCGCACAGGACACCCACCATTTTTAGGAGCAAAGGGTGTTTATTAAATGCCAGAATCAGCAAACTGTAGTACATGAGGCGGCTAAAGAAGCACGATTAGCTTACCATAAAAGTTGGAAGCTTTTGGCTCCAAATAAGAGATGTCACTTAAAAGGTTGGATCCAGATGTTTTTACTATGTTAAACTTACAACTTGGCCAATGTAATGGTATCCAATCTTGAAAGACGAGCACAAAACAGCTCTATAAAATCAAACGTAATTAGTACAAATTTGTACAGCAAATTTGTAACAAATAAATATTTTTTTTAATGATTTCTAAGAACAAGTGACAAAGTCTTAGTTACACTTGCCTCACATTAGTTATACTTGCCTATTTTATGATGGATTTGTTGGAACCAAGTACAGATAAACCTGCTTAGGCATCGACTATGATATACCAAAATGCAGCTGTGTTTTTTTTGTAATCTTTGATTTCATTGCTGTATTTTCTATGTATTACATGTCTACGGCATCCATATTGTATGTTTCTGCTTGACTGCAATAAAAACATTTATGAAAAAAAAATACTTATTTCTGTCAAAATAGCTCACGCACTGTTCTTGTCATTGTTCCCTGTTATGCTAATCAGATGCACAAGCAACTTCTGCTGATTACAATCATATAATACACCATGCCTATATTCTGTGTGTAACTGCGACTGTATCTGGATAAAAAATGTTCTACCATTCAGTGTAACATTATTTGTTATGCAGATTATAATGAGATTAGGAATGATCTGGCAAGTTTATAAAACAAATGTAGACCAACCATTTCTGTACCTTACACAAAGATAGAACCTACATTACATTCTCAAGGACACGCAGAATGTCAAGTATCTTGGCATATATACAGATCCTCATCAGTCATAATCACTGTACATATCTATCTCATTCGTCATTCCCAAGAACAAGGCCAGGCTGTGTCATGTGCAGATATAGCACTTAGCCCAAGCTAAACTTCCATTATTTAGCCATTTATGTAAGCATAAAATTATCTGGCAGATGGATTTTTTTGATAATGAAATAAAATAGATGTTCTCTATGTTTATCTATGTTTTCATATACAGTGTATCTACATATCGATATTAGTGATGCAAGAATTTCCGAAATTCTGCATAAATTAGACATAAATTTGTTCAGATTTTTTTACAAGTAGTAAATATAAAAAGAACCCAATAAAACAAAGGCTCCAATTTGCTCGTACTGGTGTGGTTCTGGCAATATAGCCACTAACATAGAGAGACAATTACTTTTAAGTCATATAAACATGGGTTTGTCTTATAAATGAATTCCTGTTTTAAATGGAGTGGCTGTAGCATTGGGACTAAAAACAGTATTTTTATTTATTAACAGCTTCTTATACAACATAACAATCAAATAACTAGGGATAAAACAAACTGGGTTGTTTTACAGTCAAGTGGTAGGAGGGCCCTACTCCCAAGCTTACAATCTACAGGGAAATAGGCATTGATACACAAGGATAGGTATTCTGTATTGCATAATGGTCCATGAGATTGCAAAGGTGGGGTCAATGATATGGTGACCCATCAAAGTAAGCCAGTAATCAGGAGGAAAATAAGAGATCAAATAAGTGAGCATGTTTGTGCTGTAAAGTAAGGATGTAATTGGGTGGGAAAGGTTTATGAAGGAACTGTCGGTGGTTCTGGAATCTTATGAGCTTGCCATAAGAGGTGAGGTTTTCAGGGAACGCTTGCAGGTTTGAAGACTGGAGCGGAGTCTATTTGTGCGTGGGAGGGCATTCCACAAAGTGGGTGCAGTCCGAAGTAAGTCCTGCAATCGGGAATGGGAGAAGGTAATGTGTGTGGATGAGATACATAAATCTTGTGAAGAACGAAGTGGACAAGTTGGGAGATATTTTGAGATAAGCGAAGAGATGTACATTGGTGTAGTTTGGTGTTTGGTCTTGTGTGTAAGTAAAAGTATTTTATATTGCATTCTTATAAAACTCCTAAACAAAAAACTTCCCAAGGTCCCTTTTTCACAAACTCTAAATACAGCTACCACTTTCCCTTGTACATAGCCAGATCATCCAATAGGCAGCCAGTGGGCAGTGCGAAACCTGGATAAATTTAAATCATTTTAGTGTTAGTTTTTTTTATGGAAAGGGGACAAAATCTGTATACAGGTTGATTATCCCCTATCCGAAATGCTCGGGACCACGAGTATTTCGGATAGGGGAATTTTACGGTTTTTGGAATAAATATTTTTTTTAGCATACTTACCTGTCCCCTGATGGTGTCCGGTGGTCCTTCGGCCTCCACGCAGTCCCCGGGCGTCCACAGCAGGCCTCCGGCATCTTCTCCAGGCTCTCCAGCGGTCCCAGGAATGCATTGCGCAAGTGTGCGCGCGCACCGGTGACGTCACCGGCGCACGCACACACTCGCGCAATGCATTCCTGGGACCGCTGGAGAGCCTGGAGAAGATGCCGGAGGCCTGCTGTGGACGCTCGGGGACTTGGTAAGTATGAAAAGATGGTTAGGGGGGGGTAAAAAAAAAAAAATCAGAATTATTCCAAAAACCACGGTTTTTGGAATAATTCGGATACGGGATGCACGGATACGGGATACTCAACCTGTATTGCCCAGGGCCCCTTAGAGTCTTTGTCTGGCTTTGCTTACACCTAATGCTAGATATAAATAAAGATATTTTTTAGACCAGGCATCATTTCTCTGACTCTTTATCTATTCTCTCACATTTATCTTGTGTTTCCAGACTAAAACCACTATGTAAATAAGCACTTGGCAAGGAACATCATTGTATTATTAAACTGATTAACAGATCAAACATCTCAATTTATTTTACATCAAATATGTTTTCCTTCTCCATAATAAGATAGATGCATGTACTAAGAAAACGGTACACAGAATCATTAATAAAACACAATGGATTATTATTTATGAAGTGGAGATAACTTAATTAATATTCAGCGCAAGGTACGGGGGCCATGGATGTCAGAAACTCAGTATTCCCCCTTTTATTAATCCACAGTTGAAATTAAAAGACAGTGAGTGCTCATTAACAGCTCATCAAGCCTGTGCATTGTGCATCTATAGTGACATTCAAGGGCATAGAAATCACCATTCATGAATTCAAAATCACCCTACAGATATGACATTTCATCATTTTATCATTAGGATGAATGTCACCGTGAAGGTAACATGCCAAAAGGGATAGTTGTCCTCACAGTTCCGGAAATAAATCCTTGTAGGTAATTCATTTGTTTTCAAGAGCTTACATTTATGGGTCATACTCATGGGCGATTAAAAAAAATTGGTAATTAAAGTGAATACAAAACCTAGCACTTTGCCCTTGCTTTAACAGAGCATTAGAAATACATATCAAAGCCTCCCTGTGATATAGGGCCTTATTCTAGTTCACTCTTTCTGACAAAATCCTTCTTAGATGGACAAAACCATGTGCACTGCAGGGGGGCAGATGTAAAATGTGCAGAGAGAATTCGATTTAGGTGAGTTATTTTGTTTCTGTGCAGGGTAAATACTGACTGCTTTATTTTTACACCGCAATACAGATCTCACTTTGAAGTAAAACCACACCCAAATCTAATTCTCTCTGCACATGTTACATCTGCCCCACCTGCAGTGCACATGGTTTTGTCCATCTAAGAAGGATTTTGTCAGAAAGAGTGAACTAGAATAAGGCCCATAGTGCAATATGTACTTCACTTTTTCTGATCGTTAATGTGTTGCTGGCAATGTTGAAAATGGATGTGAATAATTGATAGTATATCAGTAAGAATGCGTGAGCAGGTCTCATCACTTTTCTGTCATTTTTTGCATCAGATCATTTTTATTAGCCTTTGAGAAAGTGCCTAAAATGCTTTAAAATGGTTTGAAAACTTTAATACATACTAATGGTATTATGCTCTAATGTAATTTTTTTATTGGCTTGCTTTCAGAATTCACCCGCATTTACTCATACAGTATATAAACCTGGTTAAGATGATTTCAAAGAATGAGCAAAAAAGGTACAAAATGTAAATTGGTTTAGTGACAGCAGAATTAGCGTTAGTAAGATGATTCATGTCAAACTGCTTAATGGAGGTTAACTGAACCGAAGGCAAATCTATTGAGCTACAGTACAAGGGACACATATTGGAACCATGAATTGCTGGTAGTTTGGAGAAGCAGCTGTTCACTTAAATATGTAATAAGCGTTAACAACTCATTTGAGTGCCAAATGTTGATTACCTAACACATTGGAGCCAACTGAGTGTAACATACAATGCATATACATGGTTAGTGCACAAATATTACCTGGGCGCAGGATCCATGATGGTTTTCAATTTAGACTGTGCATGATTATTAACCAATGTTCAGCCAAGCAGTCAAAAGGTAGACATGGGTTTTTCACGTTTTTTTTATATAGCCGACATGTGCTGGTATGTGGTATTTCATGCCCTACATCCACTACGGCATGGTGGGAGAATAAAGTAGTGTGCCGAGTGCAGCAAGCCATGCGGTACACTTTGACGGTGTATATGACAACTATGTCGACATTCGGACTAAAACATGAAAAACCATATCGACTTTCAGTGGTCAACCCAATCCATATTGACCTTACAGCCTGCAGCTTGCCCTCAAGATGTTACATTCCTTGCAATGTGCTTGTTGTATTCTCAGTCCTCCATGAACATTTCCCTCAGGGCCGGTGCTAGGGTGTTCGGCGCCTCCCTGCAAACTCTAAATTTGCGCCCTCCCATACCTTATAAAATAGCGCTTTTAGAGAGTGCCTGCCTCGCCACCCCGCCAAATCACCGCTGCTGTATCCCCTAGCAACCATGCGAGGTGATGTTTCACAAAGACACACCCCCTCACATGTGCCCGCAGCAGGAGAAATCATTTGATGGCTATGCTGGATGTGTTATATTCTTATCTTTATGTTTATACCGGTCCATGCACGCAGTTTTAGATTCACTTTGAAAAATATACAAAACACTTTTAAGCAAGCACTGCCTGAAGAACTATGTTTGTGCATAGGGGCACATATATATAACACAGTGGTGGCACTGGCACTCATAGACACTTCTCCATCTCAACCAATTCTAATTAACCCTGTGAGTGCCACTGCCACCTCAGTATATAGATGGTGCCTCTCACCTAATGTACTTTAGCTGCCTGTCAGCGTAGCCTTCTGTCCCGGCTCCCTCTTTGCGTCCAGCGCTGAGTCAACCTGCAGCTGTAGCTAAAACCCTGTCGACCTAGGGCTCGGCTGGCTCTTCTCCCTACATGCCACGTATGCGTCGGGCAGCGTCATTCAGAAGGACAGTGTGCGTTGAGCGGCGGGAAGGGGGCGTCTGAGAGTGCCACGGCCGCTGCCCAAATGTAATTAAATGTCCCTTGTGTCCAGCGCCTGGTTCTGCCCTGCTGCCGGCACCGCTACCTGTCATATACTTTGACAGGCGCAGGCTGCGGCAGAAAAAAGTATGGGAGGAGGGGAGTTAGCGCCTTCAGGGGGTGGCGCCTACCTTTGCAGGCTGTGCTGAGCAGGTAGCCCCGGCCCTGAATTTCCCTCCATCAGCATGAATACGCATTAGAGTTTAGCTCATAGGCAAATGCGGGTGGGGGGTGGGGCGGTCAGGTTCCTTGGAAACCCTACCTCCTTTTGGCAAGTGTCTTAAATTATGACAACAATACTGTAGCACTGGTATATAAAGCACTGGTATAATAAAGAGCTGCCATCACATCATGCAGTGTAAGGGACAGAGCTTTTCATTAGAAGGAAAGGGTTTTTAATTCCACACAGAGTGCTCCTTTTGTTCATCTTCAATTGAGTTATATTTTCATATTCTTTACCATTTTTTCAATATGTTCATTCTAAATCAGTGAATTACAGAACAAAGGTGCTACCCTTCTCCCATATAATACTTCACAACAAAAAAAGAGAAAAAAGTGGAGAAATTCTGGGTGCACTCTGAAAATAGCTCAAGAAGACGTCCAACTGAACTGTAAGGGACAGAGCAGAGCTGCTGCACATGCCTAGTATACCAGCTTCTTCTACCACATTTACTGTATATGTGGATCTGAGCCCTAAAACATTGCAATGGACCAGAGAGTAGCTGCCAGGAGGAAGAGATAGGAGCCTTACCATGAAGTGGGAGATTGTGAGCTTAGGAAATGCAGTACTGGTTCTATTATGTTTGTGTATTTATTTATTATATGTTTAACCTTTTTCCTGACCACTTATCTTATTTAAATGTGTGAAACAGCCTATACTATAGACCAGGGATGGGGAACCTGTAGGGTCGAAGGTTCCCCATCCCTGCTATAGACCATCTGTACTGTTTAATATTAATACTGTATTACTGTATTCCATATACATAGTATATATATATAGAGTATAAAAAGACCAATTTTCAGGGCAGTTACCACTCCCTCAGACTCCTGTACTTAGCACAATGTGCTGCAGTGGTAGATTTTGGAATACATTTGGAATCCCCCCCCCTCTAAAAATCTTGCATTTGCCCCAGTGTAGCTGTTTGCTGTAAAACACCTCTGCTGCTAATACATGTTTACTGTATTTCAGTGCGGGTTCTATGTGCATAGCTAGATGGAGATCCTTTTCTACAGTATTCTGTATTTAATTACACCTTACAGTATAGGTCACAAAGTTTCATATCCATAATGATTACTTGTCTTTACACCTGTCTAATGACTGAGAAGAGTAATCATGCCATAATGCTTATCTTTATGAGGAATTGTTTATAATTTGAGAATATGTGTTGTCAATTAAAAGTCAATGCAAATAATGAGGCGAGACCAATTAGAAAACAGAATTATAAAATGTTTTACTGTATGAATCTAAATGTCAGCATTTATAGTTACAGTATTATAGGTCGTAGGAAACGTTCTTCATCAACATCCAGATATTTTTTTACTCTTCACCAGACTGTAGTAGAAGTAATTACATATATGATTATACATTTAAAATGCTGGTTGCCTAAAACAATATATAAAGAGTTGCATACACACTGAGCGATTTTTGCCCATCTAAGCGATTTTCATAGGGGTGGACGGCTTTCCATAGCAGGAAATACCAACAGATGAGCGGTGACGGCTGGTAATGATTCAGGAACACGCATCAGCGCTCACTGCTCATCGCCGGACCGGACACACAGGGCGGCTTTTCAGCTGAAAGCACCTAAAATGGCAAAACTGAGCTGCTTTCAACACAAAATCGCCCAGTGTGTATGGGCCTTAAGTAAAAAAAGAGGCATAACTTCAACCACACACACGACTTATAGAATTATATAGATAGCACAGAATAAGTATTCACTGATGGGCCCCATCTTGCTCGCTGCTGCACAGGCCCCTTCCTGTCCCCTATTGCAGGTGTTAGCAGGGCTCCTGTTCAATTGACTCTACAGCAGCAGCCACACTTTTATCCTGCTGTGACCCACAGGGGCGTGCAGTCAGGGGAGGCAGTGCCTCACCTGTCATAAATGATAAAAAAAAACATACAAAGATTAGATTTATAACACATATAGGGGGTTAATCTGGTTGATTCATAAGGCTGCGAATTCGTAGCCTTGTAAGTCCACCAAACCCCGCCTTGCGGAAATTCGCTTGCAGTAACATCCATTCGCAGCCTGGTGGGATCTTCCCCCTCATTCAATTGGTCTCCGACTACTCCTCTGCCTCAGTAACAGGGAAATGCCTTCAGCCCACACGAAAGCACGCCCCCTGTCACTGAGACAGATGTGATAGGACAGCGGTCTGTCACACACACTGACAGACCGATCCGCTGTCCTGTTGCTCAGTGTCAGTCTGAGAGCCTGCTCATGTGCAGGTAGCGGTGCTGGTGGTCATTTTTACACTGCAATATAAATTTCAGTTTGAACACACATCAGACATATCTAAATCTCTCTGCACATGTTACATCTGCCCCACCAGCAGTGCAGTATAGTTTAGTCCATTTGAGGAAAAAAGCTGCTTTGCGATCAGGTCAGATTTGGGTCATAAGTTATAATGTTACTTTATTATGGATGTGTTACTGGAGTACTTTATAAATAACTTATGCCTGCATACACATTGGGGCCCTTATTCTGGTTCACTCGCAAATGCAAATTCCTTCTCAAATGGACAAAACCATGTGCACTGCCTGTGGGGCAGATATAACGTGCAGAGAGAATTAGATTTGGGTGGGGTTTTACTTCAAAGTGAGATCTATATTGCAGTCTAAAAATAAAGCAGTCAGTATTTTCCCTGCACAGAAACAAAATAACTCACCCAAATCTAAATCTCTCTGCACATATTACATCTGCCCCCCTGCAGTGCACATGGTTTTGTCCATTTGAGAAGAATTTTGCCTTTGCGAGTGAAGCAGAATAAGGGCCTGGGTCTCTTAAGGTGAGGCTATATCTAGTGAGGAACCAATAGGATAACAAGAAGGTTTCCTGATCTCATATTATAGTATTCCCCCTGCTGTGGTCTCCCTCTTCTGGCCGACAAACTTGAAAGGATGTCAACAGTAAGATCATATGGTTATCACCATGAAAAATATGTATCTTGCATAACATGCCTTAAATACGCTATGTGACTTTGGACTGTATACTTAGCCTCTTAGACGCCAGCATGGAACTTAAGCCTCTACATAATTCTACCCAGGATTTTTAACTACCACACTGAACTCTTCTTGATTTCCCTTTGCCTGTTTTCAAAATATTATCTCCAGAGGGAAAATGTTTTCCACATTCTGTTTACTCAACGCACTGTGACAGTTTTGTTATATGTGTTCATAAATTGTGCATCGTAGCTGACCCGCTATCATGTCTGCATGGCTTTAAATTTATACGCCCACCTCAAGACACATTAATGTTATTCTATTTCCTCTCTCAGCCATGGAGAGGGATTCAAACAGCACAATGATTTCATCTTTATGCAGGAGGAATATGAGCATTGTCAACATATTTATTGGTGGCAGTGGCCATTGTGACTACCTTGGGGTTTCTAGATTTCCTACCATAGCCTCAGTACTTTGACTTGGGGAGTAATCATTTGAAAAGGCAGCATGTATAAGCAGGAATAAATCAGTATTACAGAGAGACAAGTGCATCCATACGGTAGTAACATCAAGCCTCATAGCTGCAGCGCACACACTAAATAAATACTATTACTGGATGCACAAAAGGGACGTATCCAGTGCCAATAGATTATTTAATATGCTACTGAAGAAGATATTGAAGAACAGAAATCTCCATCAACTTTAATGCTGTGTGCACACGGTGAGATTGAGTGTTCAATTTTGACTATATAGTCTAAATCAAATCAAAATCGAATTGAAATCGTACAGTTTTCAGCCTCATTCGATGCCCATTTGATCCTGATGCGCACTACCGTTTAGTGTAAACTATATAGTCCAAATCGAATACGTTTTGCGAACCATTGGATTCGATTCCCGATTTGGTCCCAATTCAATCGGGATTGAATCGCAAGCAAAATCGCACCGTGTGTACCCACTATTACAATTTGCCTTTGTTTTTTATATTTGTGATAAAAAAAATAGAAAGCATAACAGAAGTTTTACCAGCACCTCTTCATTTCATCACATAAATAGAGACTGAAGGTTCATGTGATGTAACCATGGGCATGCAATTGGTTTGGGCAGGGGTTGTATGTATAGTAGTGTAGTACAGCCATGTGCCAGGAAAAAAAGAGAGACCGTCCATTTCCAGTACATGCCACAACATCCCCACTGTAAGTGGTATCTTCTTATCATACTGTATGTAGGCAGATATCTCTGTATCCAATGAAAAACATGCGCCAGTTCTTGTGACTTGACTAGTGCTTATGACTAGGGTTCTGATTCTCTTTGGCAGCTGCCGGCACTTAACCAGGAAAAATGATTTGGCCCTGAAGGTCCATGGCACCCTTGCAAATGTCCTGGGACCACTATTTAATAGTGTACAGGAGAGGACAGTCCACTTGGGTACGATTGCTGAATACTGCCACCAGATGCAGGGTATACGGTTTTTGGTCAACAGCACTAAGGTCGACATGAATTGGGTCAACCAATGAAGGTTGACATGGGCCAATGTCAACATGGGTCGACAGTCAAAAGATCAACATGGGGTGTTTTTACATTCTTTTGAGCCTTCACGTGCAGACAGGCGGCATTTCATGCCCTGCTATCCACTAGGGCATTGTGTTGACATTCGGGACAAAATTTTTTGAAAAATTCCATGTAGACCTTTTCACTGTCGACCTGGCCCATGTCGACCTGATGCTTGTGTCGACCTAATGACCCAGTTGACCTAAGCCCATGTCAACCTTTTCAGGTGTCGACCTTCAGTGGTTGACCTTAGTGCTGTCAACCCTATGATCCATACCCAGATGCAGGATGATTGGAAATATGTAGGCCAACAAGTTGAGATTCCGACTGTTTTAATGAGATGAATGTGTGGGATGTTTTCTCTGCCACGCGATAGGTCCTCATCTGCAGATATCGCGTCTCAGCGGATGCTATCTAACCATCCTCGCATATCATTTACAACCATGAATGTCAGGCAATCGCTCATACAGGAGTGGGCTCTTTCAGCATGACAATATGCTACCTCACAGGTGCAAAGTCACCACATTGTGGCTGGAGGAGCAGTTCTTTGAGTTTGGCATAATGAGTTGGCACCCTCCTTGATTTGTGGTCCATTATTCAGGATGTATGGCATGGGTCCTCAAACTGTGGCCCTCCAGATGTTGTGAAACTACAATTCCCAGCATGCCTTGCCACAGTTTTGCTATAAGGGAGTGTTAAAGCTGTGGCAAGGCATGCTGGGATTTGTAGTTTCACAACATCTGGAGGGCCGCAGTTTGAGGACCCATGATTGTATGGTATATGCTATCTTACTGTACTCTTATGTGTCAGCTAGCAGCACCAACCTAAAAAGGAGCTGCTACCTGACACATAAGAGTCCCCCCCCTTCCTCTGCCAGACCTCTTCAATAAGCCCTGGTCACAGCAATTAGTAGCTGTTCCCATCTCTTTGCCACTGCTTTTGGGTATATGTGCAACGGATCACTGTGATCTCATCATCAAGTATTGAATTCCCCCTTATTGTAATTTGTTATTAAACTATTATTTGTTAAACACAATAATCTGTAATAGCAGATGGTAGTACATTGTTTTAAGTGCAAAGTCATGTAGCTTTCCCAGATTAATCTTCTCTAACCCTCAGCGTGCAGACCAGATGGAGCAATCTGACTGATTTCTATAGGAAATACTGCAGGCATTAATTTAATTTATATGTGCATATCTATAGTTTCATCTATTTGCTATTGCTCAGCTGTGAGTGAAATCCCAGAATGCCTTTGTAAGCATTCATACTGTAACCTAGCACGTTTGTGGATTCTTCTTGCAAAGCATGTTGATCTTCATTTACAGTTGGATGCCATTATAATTGTACCATAAGCAGTAATAAGACGTCTCCAAAAGTGTTCTTACATTTCAAGTTGTATACATCGTCTTAAAACCAGTGGTATCTGCACTAGATCTATCTTGGCTGTACTGTGTGCATCTACTTATGCCCCACAATACAAATACAGTAGCATAGAATATGTTATATACACTAAGGCAGCAGTTTTCAAACCGTGGGTCCTGACCCCAAAGTGGGTCCCGACCTTCTCAGCATGGGGTTGCGACTCCATGTTGCTGACCATCAGGCTGATGACTTTTCTACTCTCAAAAATCTGTTGCATTGTCTGTTATTTTAGACTTACATTATTTTGTGTCTCCACAATGCCATACCTCCCAAATGTCCCGCTGGGCTGCCCCATTACCATATGGGAACGCCCAGCGTCTCATGGGCATTACCATGAGAACACTGGGCGTTCTCATGGTAATGAGGCCATGACACGGGTATAGGGGGCGCCATCACCGGATGTCAGCTGCCTGCCCATTACCGTGCCATCGTGCATGCATATGTAAGTGACTTGAAAGTCACTTACATATGCGTGCGCCTTCCACATCTTTCGATGGTCGGCGACCATCGGATGATGTGGGTGTTCCCTGCACCATGCGAATGGATGTTTATGTTAAACATCCATTCGCAGCCTGTGTGTGGGGACACACGCTGTGAGGGAGTGGGGCAGGGGGGCCCTACAATTGCCGGGCGAGGTTTGATGGACTCGCAAGGCTGATCAAAGGACAAATTTGTTCTCAAAATGGGGAAAACCATGCTGCACTGCAGGTGGGGCAGATGTAACATGTGCAGAGAGCGTTAAATTAGCGGTAAATACCTGCTGCTTTCATTTTACACTGCAATTTAGATTTCATTTTCAACACCCCTCCCCCAATCTTATGATCTCTGGACATATTACATCTGCCCCAACTGCAGTGCACATGGTTTTGCCCATTTTGAGAACAAACCTGTCCTGTGATCAAGTCTGAATTAGGCCCATTATCTGCATATTTCAGCACTAGATTTAAAAAGGCAATACTACTACTACTACTAATAATAATAATACTACATGTAACCCCCCAGTGCTCAGAGCCAACAACAATTGTTAGCATAAAACAAAGTTTATTAAATAGACCCCTAATTGTCAAATTGTGTTTAGATTACCGACCACATGGCTAGTGTGAGATATGACCATGCCAGCAGTAGTCACAATGCCTTTCTATATTTGTAGTGTGCATGGTCAGTTATGGTAAATAAAGTTCTGCAACACCTATAATGGTGACTGTCCCTGACCAGTATATTGGTTAAAACCTAATCAAGGAAAGTGAATTGAACACTCTTTGGGGCAGATGTATTAAGCCCTAACAAGAGATAAATGCAAGGGTGATAAAGAGAGATAACCGTCCAGCCAATCAGCTCCTTACTGACTTTTTTCAAACACAGGCTGTAACATGGCAGTTAGCAGGTGATTGGCTGGATGTTTATCTCTCCTTATCACCCTTGCATTTATCTCTTGTTAAGGCTTAATACATCTGCCCCTATGTCCTAATTGTTGAGTTTTTACTGATTGAATTTAGTAATCACATTTCTTTCCCAAATGCTGGTAACTGTATACTAATAACTGCTAATGATCAGCTATGAAGCTATAATTGCTGGACATTTTCTGTAACATAGATAAGGCAGGATAACATGAGAGTTATGTCTTCTGTTTACTTTGCCTACTGAGTCATTTAACCTCTGGCAGAAGATCAGAATAGTAGGGGGTGCTCGGATACTTGTGGGTGTATCTATTTCACACCATCCTCTTGCAATGCTGACATTACTTAATCTACTCAATGAGTGCAGATAATCAGCGGTTGTCATAGCTCACCAAACACTGACTTTATCAGCTTAGTGGTGGCAAATAAGTTAATGAAAGTGATGAGCAATAAGAAAGCCGAAACATAAGTACAGTAAGGCTTACAGTACATGTGTCAGAGTTATGCTGAAACAGTTCTGGTGTTTATTTTCTGGATATGTATATACTTTACACTTTTTGAAGGTCTGGAAAAACATATATTTATAGTAAGGTCTACTGCTAAATTTTAATACCCACCTGTGAAGAAAGCCAATTATAATGAAGGACCCCTGTCATGTACTGTACCTGAAGTGTGTAACAGAAGTAATGAGATGGTGCATAGATATAGTTTAAAGTTCAGTGAAGGGCTCAACCTTCTGGTAAGATGAGTTCTAGAGACGGTAGGTGGCATTCAGTTGTTATATCGCAACCGATCTCCTGTTTGAAGTTACGGTAGATTGTGGGGCAATATTCAATTGATCTATTTGTTTGAGTATATCACGCTCATTATGGTCGGGTTTATTCACACATTTCAGCTCAACACCCACAAGCATAGTGAGGTGAAATACTGGTGAAAAATAATTTAATTTCGCCCAGTGAGTATATTTATTAAAGGCACATGTAGGGCTTCAACTTTTTTATCAGTCACCTAAAGTGATGACCGTGACAGTGGGGCCTCCTGTGTTGTGTCTTTTTATCATGGACAGAAATAACACCATTAAAACTACTCTTGAACAAAGTAAATTAAGATTTCCTATTGTTGTTCTTCATCTGTTTGGTGGGTAGCATCTGCAGAGTGATCTTCAGTATTGGGTGAAAGGATTCTCTGTTCATCAATAACAAGTGGATCCATCGGGGACCAGTCAATCACAGTCAAGAGTGGTAAGCCAATTGGGTGCCTGGCATGTAATCAGTTATCAGTACCTACCAGAGTATATAAAATGGCTACCTTGGTATCAAGCAGAAAGACTGCACAACTCACTCAAATTGGAGAAGGATAAAGTGGGAATGCTGAAATGTCAAAACAAAATATCCTTGCATTAGGAGTCAACTTTAGGAATGGAGGAAATGGTGAGGACCAGTGTGGCACCTCAGTGTGTTACCTGGCAGCCGGTAAGGATGTGTAAGCAAGTCAGTATGGACAGGTGTCAGCTTAGGAAAGGTATCATTATGCCCAATCTAGTCCAACTCAGGTCCAGTGGTGACAATTGGTAAGGCATCTATGTCTGATTCTACACCCCGGGACCATTAAGGCCCCATACACTGGGCCGATTTATCTTAAGGACCTGTCAAAACTAGTTTACTCAGAGCCCCCCAGCAGCTCCCCGGGTGGCTCACAAGCGATCGGGCACCTGATGTGCCATTTTTACATGCAATAAATCGCATGAAATGACTGGCCGGACACTGATTGGCTAAGAGAATTCTCTTAACCAATCAACATCCGGCCAGTCATTTCAAAATATTCAGCAGCCGCATCCCGCCCCACCTCCCAGCAAAATGAACCTACAAGCTTACAGATGCCACCGTTGCTCGGACGGACCCCACCCCCCACCACCAGTTGGCCAGACCCCGCTGCCCACCCCCCACCGCATGGGAAAGAAGGTCCCAGGTCGGGTGGTCGGACGGCCAGCAGGTACGACCACCAGCTCAGGTCCGATATCGGGCATCGAAACTGAGGGGACAACAAGCTAAACCGATTTTGGCCGATTTCACGTCCCGATTAATTGGAATCTAGACACAATGCCATTTATCTCTCTCCCTGACACCTCTTTCTATCCCCCTTTTTCTTGCCTCTCTCTATTTTTTAATCTCTCCCCTTCTCTCCCTCTCTAACTTCCCTCACCGTCCATGCCCTAGTGAATGGTAGGGCATCAAATACCGCCTGTCAGCACATGTTGGCTTAAAAAAATTTCATGTCGACCTTTTGACTGTTGGCCTAATGATTGTGTCAACCTTCCAACCCTGTCGACCTTAGCCATGTTGACCTATGTCATGTGTCAACCTAAGCCATGTCAACCTTCAGTGGTCGACCTAATTGATGTCAACCTATTATGTGTCGGCCTAACGACCATATCCCCATGCCCATTGCAGCAGTTACTTAATTGTACAGGTTAATACAGAGGAACATGATTCTTGCTGTGCAAGGGCTCGTGTAGTAAAGATGCCCCATATGTAAGGGATTGAATCCTAATCTTATTACTGCAGAAAAGAGATCATAATAAAATATATATCTGCACACTGCAATGGACAGATATGGAAGGAGAAAGGACGTTAACATATGAAAGGAATGCAGCCTGGATGTGTTTTTAGCGAACGGAAGTAAAATGAGCAAAAAGAGAATGGATTTAATCCACTTTCAGCAGCGTATGCCATTAGTTCATTCATGAGTGACTCGGGATTTGAGTCATTAAACCAATTTACAACTTAATCAAAGCTGCTTTACTGTGAATCTGTGGACTGAGGCATGAACAAGGAACATATTTAATGCACAGAAAAAATGAGTACACACAGTAAAACTGCTTTATCTGATCACTGCAACAATCAGATTGAAGTCTTTCCGCACGCAATTCTGATGTTCCCATGTGTGACTGATGTCATACATATTGCACGTGTGAGTCGCACTGCACATGGGTCCCAATGGTTACTGCACAGAGGTGACAAATGAATTTGGATGCTGGAAGTGTGGATTTTAATGGTGGTCCCTGGGAGGTGCTGAATATGTAGGTAGACATGCAGGTTTTGATGTTACGTCCGATGGTTCACAAATGATGCGTCTAAAGATGCACCAAGATGAATTTGTATTGCTGAAAGTCAGCATCAAACTACTCACAAAATATCATAAATGATCAGACATGATCGTGTACGCAGGCCAACTAAAGTGTCTCAATCACTTGAAAGGACACAAATATTACCTTATTATTTTGACATAAATTAAAAATCTAACAATAAATGAAAATTAGCAACAAATTCCAAAAATAATTGTCAAGGTAATCAAAAATAAATATACTTATATCATCAAAAAAAGATCAATAATGCTGTCTTAAGAAAACACACGTTTCAGTTACTTCAACGTAACCTAAATTCTTACTTTCCTACTCTGCCGAATCCTGCGGGAGACAGCTGATTTTTCAGGTAGTCCACCACAGACCCGGAAGAGAGGGCACCTCTTCCTAGTGAAGTGGGCAGAATGTGGAGAATAACACCTGGGGCAAGATGTAACATGGTGCAATTTTTGTATGAGGAGGCAATTGGGCCATGGTAGGCCATCAGCCTTGCACTTGATCACCCTAGTATTACACAACTGAGCATCAAAATTGTTCACTTCCCTCCATGATGACATAGCTGGCTTTCCCAGCCTGTGCCCTCATGCAGGAATCTCAGATGTGACTAAAGAATGTCTTCTAATGTGGAGCCGCATTCATGTTGTATGCCTTATGAGGCCTGGCAGCTATTATGAATAGCAGTCTTGCATATTCAGCAGGATGTAATAAGTCCAAGTTGGCCTTTGGTGCGGAATGCAGCTGAACATTAGTGACATGGTTTTGCCCTGTAAATGTGTTCAGATGTCAAATTCACACTGTATTACATTGCACCGAATACATCGCAACATAATTTACTTCATTTACAGATTCTCTATAATAATACTAATCAGTAGACATGACATAATTTAAGTTACAAACGATGTGGATTTTTCTAAATGCATCTACTCCATTCTGACATTTTATTATAAGCAATTTCATACTTATTTACAGTGCAGCACATTACATTTACATTACATTTCCAGTGCAGCACATTACCTGTGTATTTGTTTTGTATATGTTTTTCTCTCTGACACACCAACTTCACCTTTTAATCTCTCTTATACAAATTAAACTGCACTATTATTATTATATTTTATTTATAAGGCGCCACAAATGTTTTGCAGCGCAGTACAAAGGGCATATAATAGAACAGTACAGGGAGACAAAACTTAACATTACAGTCAATAAATAACAAAAATAGAGTACAGGTTAAAAAAAGCACCACAATTGAATACACAGTACAGATTAAATACAAGTAGTGAGGACGTGATCAACGTACTACTAGAGGCTTGTGGCCAAAGATGGAGATGAGTATGTGCACGAAGATGAGTGTTTGAGTATGGGAGAGCTGTGAGTGAAATGTGGAGAGAAGAGGGCTTTGACAACAGGAGGGAAGAGGGCCCTGCTCTGAAGAGCTTACAATCTAATAGGAAGGAGAGACAGACAGATGACATGAGGTGCAAGCAAGAGGGCAGGGGCTTGATATTAAGATGTAAGCAGGCAGAAATGGTCAAGGCATGAGGTTATGCAGCATAAATGTACGCTTTGATGAATAGGTGAGTTTTCAGTGCCCGTTTGAAGCTCTGCAAGGTTGGGGAGAGTCTATTGGAGCGAGGAAGTGCGTTCCACTAAGGGGGTGCAGCATGGACAATGTCCTGAACTCTAGTGTGGGAAGCAGTGATCAGATTTCTCTATTATTTGCTGTGTGTGGCGAGTTCCAAGTCATGCATGCACATTGGGAGTTGGTACATCAGTACCTGAAAAACAGGAATGTGTCACGTCATGTCAACTGATTCAAAGGTGATTCAAAGGTGATTCAAAGGTGTGTCCATGATTAAGAAACAAACATTTAACATGTCTTAGTAATGTTAAACAACGAATTACCGTTAGTCTTCTCAACCATATCTTTATATCAGAATATGGAACTGAATATGCATAATTCATAAGGGGTACCCCAGAAAGAACCATTTATCAATATTCTCTACAGAAACAGTATCCCAAGTAATGAGATAAAAATACCAATGTGTGTTCAACTTCTAAGATATGTTACTTAGGGCCTTATTTTGGTTCATTCTTTCTGACAAAATCCTTCTTAGATGGACAAAACCATGTGCACTGCAGGGGGGCAGATGTAACATGTGCAGAGAGAATTAGATTTGGGTGAGTTATTTTGTTTCTGTGCAGGGTAAATACTGACTGCTTTATTTTTACACTGCAATATAGATCTCACTTTGAAGTAAAACCCCACCCAAATCTAATTCTCTCTGCACAAGTAACACCTGCCCCCCTGCAGTGCACATGGTTTTGCCCATCTAAGAAGGATTTTGTCAGAAAGAATGAACCAAAATAAGGCCCTTAGTCATGTGTTTATTGATAGAGAAGAGCATAAGGAAATAAAATGTTGCTAGGGTACAGTGTGATGTCCCTTCTGCTGTCTATGCTGTGTCAGCTTGGACAGTGAATGATAGATGAGAGAAGGAGCTGTTCATTTGTATACACAGAGCAAAAGGAAGAATTGATCACATCTGCTTTCAGTGTCAACACTCTGGTCCCATCAATTGAATCTGCGGGAATAAAAAGGCAAACACAGAGCTCCAATGATGAGAGTATTAAGACATAGAAGGTAAGTACAGTGCAGAGCAGTATCAATTATTGGTAAAAAAAAGGAGAAACCTAGGCAGGATAATTCTGTCAGTTTCCATCACACATAGGGCGGTATTCAATGAGCCTGATTCGCCATGTTTTTATGGCGAATTTGTGCTGTTTGGCGAATTTCTGACTAAAACGGTGAATCACCCTATTCAATGACCACATGGCGAATACATTTGAAGGTTTTTTTCGCCATGATTCACCGAGTAGGAATCGCTATCTTTTTATGGAGAAGTGGAATGTGAACTTTTAAAATAAAGTGTTTTGTTTTTTTACATTTGGTGTAAAAAAATCAGGAATTTTATTCTGAGGAGGGGCATGCTACTTTTATTCATGTGCTGTAAGCACATGAATATATATTTAATTTAAAAAAATATATATATATTTTTTTTTTACACAGCAGCCAGCAGGGGGCGCCGGAGCCGAGCCGCTCATTACATATTCATATATTCACTGCACCCGATGTTACGATCGGGTATAGTGAATATACACTCCCCTGCTGGCACCCCCGGGGGGCAGCCTGTGCTGCCTGGCACCCGGGGAGCCCACCTGCCCCCAACAAACGTTCAGGGACAGGCAGAGAGACTTCCATCTCTCTGCCTGGCACCCTCCTCAGGCTCCCTGCGGCATTCGCCGCAGGAGCTCATATTCGCCTGTCAGGGGGAGTGAGCCCCTGACACGTTGAATACCGGAGCCCGCCGGCTCCGGAACGTGGCGAATGTGCAGCAAATCCTAAAAAGGATTCGCTGCACCTCGCAGGTATTCACATTGAATACCGCCCATAGTGGGATAAGATAGAGATGAGCGGTTCGGATTCCATGCAATCCGAACCGCTTTGAACATCGCCGGCCCGACGGCCGGCGCTCACGAGTTTCCGGCTCTGTTCGGAAACCCGAGCGCAGCCAAATGTGGGAATCTGTCGTCGGATTCTCGCATGACGCAGAGTCTATAAAAGCTTGGCGTCCTAAGAATTTGGTGCCATTTCACCCTCATGCTTCCAGCTGCGCACAGTTTTGCTCGTGCCCAGCGGGTCTAGTTGTGCTGCATGCAGGAGCCTGGGGTGTTGAACTTGTCTTGAACTTGAATCATCAAGTTTTCAGAGGGGTGTTTTGCAGAGGGGTGCAGTGCAGAATGCAGACAGAGGGGTGTTGTGCAGTGCAGACTGCAGAGGGGTGTTGTGCAGTGCAGAGTGGTGTTGTGCAGTGCAGACTAGAGGGGTTTGTGCAGTGTGTAGAGGGGTGTTGTGCAGTGCCTCCACGGTCTACGTAGTGTTATCCAAGGCCCATCCATAAAAAAAAATACAGCACAAATAAATGTTATTATAATTTTATTTATAAGGCGCCACAAGTGTTTCGCAGCGCCATACAAAGGAACAATACAGGGAGACAAAGCTTGGCATAACATTGAAAAATAACAAAAATACAGTACAAATAAAGAGCGCCACCGTTCAATACACATTACAGCTTGGATATAAGTAGTGAGGACTCGATCAACATACAACTAGAGGCTTGATGCCAAAGATGGAGAGGAGTATGCGGACGAAGATGGTCACTGTGTGTTTGAGTATAGGAGAGCTGTGAGTGAAATGTGAAGAGAAGAGGGCTTTGACAACAGGAGGGAAGAGGGCCCTACTCGGAGGAGCTTACAATCTAGTAGGAAGGGGAGACAGACAGATTACAAGAGGTGCAAGCAAGTGGGTGGTGGTTAGATAGCAGGATGTAAAAAGGTAAGGGGTCGGAGAACCAGCTGGTTTATGCAGTGGAAGGGTACGCTTTGATGAATAGGTGAGTTTTCAGTGCCAGTTTGAAGCTTTGCAAGGTCGGGGAGAGTCTAATGGAGCGGTTGTTGCTGTTCTTTATTTTGTTACTGTATACTGCACCCCAACAGTATCCGAGTGTGATTGTTCTGCGTCCATGCAGCGTTACACAAGCTGCGAATTAAAAATAATTAAATTTTAAAAATCCTAATCAATTTTTCTCATCTTTATTTATTCTTTGTGTGTACTGCACCCATAGTAGATACTGTCAGAAGGTGGGTTTGTGATTGTCCGGCTTTCAAGCAGCGTTATACAAGTTGCGCATTAAAAACAAATTAAATTTAAAAATTCTATTAAATTTCTCGTCTTTTTTCATTCTTTGTGTGTACTGCACCCATAGTATATACTTTCAGAAAGTGGGTGTGTGATTGTTCGGCCTTCACACAGCGTTATATAAGCTCTTTCCTCTTAAACAAGAAAAAAAAAATATCCACATTACGCGTCCTCCCGACCTTTTCATACCCCCACTATCCACATTAGCGTGGAGTTGTTACTATAAAGTGTGGCGAGCGCAGCGAGCCCCGCGTGGGGATGCGGATTACTTGACGTGTGTTCCGCGTCCCCTCACAGGGCTCACTGCGCTCACCATGCTTTGGGCTCAGTGGCTCGCTGCGCTTGCCACACTTTATAAGAACGACTCCACGCCGATGTGGAAAGTGGGGGTATGAAGAGGTCGGGAGGACACATACCACATCCGCTCACCACGCTTCGGGCAAACGTAGATAGTGGGGGTGTTTCAGGAACACATTCACACCTGACTACGCCAACTGCATAATGCTGACTGACTACGTAAGCTCTGGCTAGCCCCAAACGGGCAGGAACATGACGCTGATACTGGCAGGGATGCCTGACTGACTACGGTAACTATGTAAGCTCCATCTAGCCGTGAAAGTACTGATATACTACACTGATTCTGACAGGGACGCTGACTATGCTGGCCGTTGGAATACTACGCTGATTCTCACAGGGACACTATGCTGACTATGTACCTGCTGCCATGAAACTACATAAGTACCAAAAAATATTTTGCTCTTATTTAAATTTTATAAAAAAAATGGAGAAAAACAGTTTGGACCAAATACTCCTGCAGCAGCTGCTGCCGCCACCATTCATGGTGATGAATATGGTACTACTACTACTAGTACCAATGCCGTTGCTGATGCTCATCCTTAAACCGAGAAAGGAGAGTTACCCAAAAAAGTTTCTAAACAAAAAAACCTCCAATAGGAATAAAAAGAAAAATTAAGTTTTTTCCTCCTGTAGCTGAAAGAATGAAAATTGCCAGAATGCCATTCACATCACACAGTGGCAAGGAAAAACTCTGGGCTTGCCCTCTATTTCTGAGTCAGACTTGGGAATCTGCAGCTGCCAGTGAGGCATCTCATGCGTCCGAAAGACCTTGTCATTACGCTTTCCTAAGTGAGAAAACAAGCCAAACCACTAAGTCTTCAAAACAAACTGTGCGTCTAGGAACAGAAATGTCACAAAGCACTGAGGGGAGTCCATGTGTGTCTTTGAGTGCTACGTGTGAGCCTAATCTCTCAGAGAGGGTGTCTTAAGAAAAAGCAGTCCAAACAGCCTCAAGCGCTTTTTTCTGCGGCTGCTTAGCCCCAATGGGAAAAATTCAATCCGGATATATTTCCCCCAAAAATGTCAAAAGAATACATAAAAGGGCTGGCCACGACAACCAGGTGGTGGCGGCGTTCCCCGACTTTGCAGCAGACGTCCAGAAGACACGGGCCCAATTTCTGCAAGTGAAACGCAAGTTACGAGACCGGCAGGTGCAGTATTCCATGCTGTTCCCGGCAAGACTTAGGGTGGTGGCGGATGGTATCACCCACTTCTTCAATACTCCACAGGAGGCGGAACAGTGGCTGGACCGCAGACCACGACACCCGAACTGACCAACACGCTTACTGTGAGCATAATTGATTTAGGGTCCCATAAGTGGGGCATCTGTGGTGATCAGATTATTATTACTAAAGTATAACCTTGGGTATTTAGCTCAGGATGCACTCTATTCTAAGGAGCTTGAAACATGTTAAGAAATTGTTATTTGTTTATAGGTGATCGCTGATACCTATATCTATAACCCCTAGTTAGTACAGTTAGCATTTTGGTTGGGAAAATTTAGTGTTAGCTGTTACTGGGATCCAAAGTATATCTAAGGTTAGGGAGGTATACAGGGAGGGTTAGGGAAATTGGGATGTTTATATCTGTAATATTTCTAATGTTTTTTCTTTTCTTGTTTATTTTATTTTCTTCAAAAGTGATGATGTGCATGCGGTCAGGGTATTTTTGTTTGATCAGGTGTCTATACAGAGACCGCTCTACTCCTTGGGTAGGGGCGGGTGTCCGAGGGCCTCACGGGATTAGCCAACACACAGATGGGTCGTGGGTGAACCAGGCTTCTGATAAGTACCAGTCCCAGTCAGACCGCAACCACTTACTTTGGCCAATGTGTTTACTGTCTACCACCCTCCCGTGCGACGGGAGAACTCCTTCCTTCCTATCTGTTCTCCCCTTGACCTATGCCTCCCCCTAATATAGCGGCGGGGCTCCGCACACTCGGCTGGAACGTAAGGGGTCTTAATGAAAGGGTCAAACGGTCGCTTGTGCTTTCTGAGATTAAAAAACATGGGGCGGATATAGCCTGTTTATCGGAGACACACCTTATGGGCACTAAAACTATGTCACTTAAAAAACCCTGGGTGGGACATATGTTCCACTCCACTTTCTCTAGTAATGCCAGAGGAGTTACAATTCTAATTAAAAAATCAATTAACTTCCATCTCACTCACCATCAAATCGACCAATATGGCCGATACGTCTTCCTTAGGGCAACAGTTAACCATATCACCTTAAATATACTTGCAGGATACGTACCCCCCCCTTATAACAACGAGGTCCTTAAGAAGGTTGTGGCATTCCTTACCTCCTTCCCCCCGGCCCCTACGATATGTATAGGAGATTTTAACAATATTCTCGATAAAAAAACCTCGACAGATGGACGGCTGCGGTCCGCCCTCCCTCTCCCTCTATTCCCACACCCACTCCATTTGCTAGATTAGTTAATGAACTTGACCTAGTTGACGCCTGGAGAAATAGAAACCCCATACAAAGACAATTCTCATGTTTTTCTCCGGGTCATCAATCATTCTCTAGGATAGACCTGGTATTGGTGTCCCCGGACCTATTACCCAAAATTCTTATGGTGGAGTACCTCCGCAGGGGAATATCGGATTACTCCCCCCTATCCATCACGCTGGATATGCAACCCTCCCGTGGTGCTAGCACCTGGAGGCTCAATCCCTTCTGGCTCACACTATTAGCCGATGATGGTGGGCTAGTGGGGGAGTGGTCTGCGTTCCATGAGGACAATGCTTCTTGCCGGGACCCGACTATTAAACACGAAACATTTAAAACAGTCATCCGCGGTTCCCTCCTTAAAAGAATAGCCAATATCAAGAGGGCGGGTCGGGAGGAGGAGGCCAGGCTGGAGGAGGCGTGCTCGGTGAGTGAGGCCGCATACCTGGGTTCTGGTCTCCCCGAGGACGGATTGAGATGGGAGGTGGCGCGTAAAATGTGGACCGACTACCTATTAGATAAATCTAAACGTAAACTCCTCTTCTCGGCCCATGCTAAGTACTCCCAGTCTGATGTGGGAGGTAGCTATATGTCATACCTCGCCCGCGACGTGAGACCTTCCTCCTCTGTTCAAAAAATATGCGACACGCAAGGCAGGGAGCACTTCACAACACCAGAGATCGCACGGGCCTTTTTGACTTTCTACTCCTCACTATACTCGTCCCGAGCGGCATACTCACCACACCAGCTAGAACAATTCCTTTCGGAGATTAACATACCCTCTTTGTCCCAACAGTCTGCGGCTCTACTTGAGTCCGATATCACCCCCAGTGAGATTGAGGCTGCCATAGCCTCGTTTTCCCAACAACAAAGCCCCTGGTAGTGATGGTATACCAATTGAGTTGAGGTATATAAAAAACACAAGGAATACTTTGTACCCTATCTTCTCCAGCTATATGATGATCTGAAACAAGGGGGCGCCTTACCCCCGTCTATGGCAGAGGCGATCATAGTTGTTATCCCCAAGCCTGGTAAGGACCCCTCCCTCCCGGACTCTTACCGCCCCATATCACTTCTCTCAACAGACGTGAAAATACTCGCCAAAATTCTAGCAACTAGACTCAACTCAGTGGTGACCACAGTGATAGATGAGGACCAATCTGGCTTCATGCCTGGCCGCTCGACCACCCGAAACCTTAGGAGACTTTACTGCCACATACAGGGGGGCGATGTAGATGAGTCGGGGGCAGTGGTGGTGTCTTTGGATGCTGCCAAGGCCTTCGACTCTGTGGAATGGGACTATTTATGGGGGGTCCTTCGTAGATTTGCTTTTGGCCCTAACTTCATACAATGGGTGCGCCTGCTTTACTCATCCCCGGTGGCTCATATATCAGTCAATGGGTACGTGACTGAGTCATTCCCCCTTGGTAGGGGTACTAGACAGGGTTGCCCCCTGTCGCCTGCCCTATTTGCCCTTGCTATTGAACCCATGGCCATCATGCTCCGCGACTCCCCAGTTGTCAGGGGCGTCCCTTTGGGAGGGCGTGAGGATGTTGTTTCATTATACGCCGATGACACCCTTCTCTTTTTAAGGGATGCAGGAGCCTCCTTGGAGGGGATGCTGCAGATAATCCAGACCTTCGGGAACTTCTCGGGTCTCAGGGTCAACTGGGAGAAGTCTAGCATCCTCCCCCTTTCGGGCGTAATACCAGAGAGGGTACCAACCACCTCTCCACTCCAGTGGGTTCTCAAGTTTAAGTACTTGGGGGTTTGGATCACCCCTAAAATCCCAGATTTTATAGGACTTAACATTAATATGGTTACTAAAGACCTCAAAGCTAAAATTCACCTATGGAAGAAGCTCCCCTTGATAGTCATGGGCAGAATCAATCTCATCAAAATGTCTATTCTCCCTAAATACCTGTATTTACTCCAGCACTCCCCGATCTACATACCTAAACATGTATTTATGTCCATAAACACTCTCCTCTCCTCTTTTATATGGGCTAACAAGCCACCTAGGATTGCGTTTAAAACCCTTACTAGACCACGGGTGGATGGGGGACTGGGAATGCCTGATTTTCGACTCTACTACCTGGCAGCACAGCTTGCTCATATCTCGGACTGGATTATGGGAAGATCTGGCCCTACCTTTGAAGGATCATATGCCGAGTGTGTGGAATCCCGCCTCCCCCCTCTCCAGTTTCTCCTCTCCTCCCCCCTCAGACCTTCCCTTCCCCCCCTCTTTAGGCAGGCGATGTTGGTTTGGCGACAGTCCCACAGGGTTTGTGGTTGGGGTGGAATTGACGGGGACACCCCCTTATGGTTTAATAAAACCTACCCGGAGTTTGAACAGCTCTCCTCAGACGGTTTTTGGTTAGGGGCGGGCCCCCCTATCAGTGACCCATCTATACACCTCGGGAGTAATTAAGACGTTCCAACAGATCGCAGAGGAATTGCAAATCCCTAATAGCTCCTTCTACCGCTATCTCCAACTTAGACATGCGGCTCGGGCCCAGTTTGGTGACTCCCCCCCCTCACTGCCGACTCCCCAGTGAAGACCCTCCTTAAGAGCTTAGCCACCACAAAACAGGTTTCCACTATCTACAAGAGCATTATGGATCGTGCTGACGCCGATAGTCTTACTCCCCTCAAAGACAAATGGGAACTGACCATAGGCGGGCTGGATGCGGAACAATGGGCCGAGATTCTAGACTCAGTCAGACATGCCACCTCATGTCTGAAATACCAACAAGTGGCATACTATGTATTGCACAGGGCTTATAAGTCCCCAGTCTCACTGATGCGAGCGGGATTGAGACCAGATGACAGGTGCCCCAGATGCGCATCACCTGGTGCAGACTTCTGGCATATGATGTGGTCTTGTCCACCGATTTACAACTTCTGGGAGATGGTCTGGACTGATATACTTATCACAGACCCCTCTCTTCCTCCCTTTGACCCTAAATACTGCATGTTCGCTCTGGGCTTACAAGAGTCTCGATCCCCTCCGGTGTATAAATATGTGCTATGCCTTACGGCCATTGCTAAGGTACTTATAGCCAGGAAATGGTTTGATGTAACATATCCAAATATACACAACTGGAGGGCACTTGTCAACGAGGTTGTGGGACATGAGAGGTTCACCTATAGATCACGCGGTTCGCTTGGACCATACGCTGCTAAATGGGGCAACTGGAATGCCTCTAGACTGGCCCTGGCCACTGACCCACAAGAGGGGCTACACGCCCAGTAATTATGAACTGATGGGGCCTCGTGGATGCCCGCTACCCCCTCTCCCCTTACAATGTGTTGCGGTCTATTAATCTGTATTTCCATATCTCCTTGCCAAATACACGTACTCCAAACAAGAGGTGCTAGATGTTTTCTTTTCGTGTAGACAACACGCCTTACTGAGACACCTGAGATTCGATTCATTTCAATGTATACATGTACATCTAAGTCACTGCAATATAACATTGATTGTTTGTTCTTTCTATGTATTTCTTTTCTCTCTTCTTTCTTTCTCTAGTTGGGGGGTGGGAGGATGATACTCAACCGAGTGAGTATCGGGTTATGTATAACTGTTTAATTGTTTGTTAAGTAAAATATCATATCCGAATGCTGTATATGTGTACCCATGTTGCTTGCAGAACAACTTTATCCACTCGGACCATCCTAACGGTTCTGGACATTACTTAATAACGGACAAAACCAAATGCGATTTCAAATGCTTTATTGTCCATGAACATACCATGTAATGCATTTTATCAAAACTATTTCTGTATACTTATTCAATGATTTGAAAAGCTGTACACTCATTTTCATGTGTTTCAATAAAAATCTACACAATTAAAAAAAAAAAAAAGGGCTGGCCACAGCGCTTAAACAATATGTCCAATCAATCTGTAGGGTTTGCAGGACTTAGCCAATTTATCTAAAAATATGATTTGCGCCAAATTTCTTAAAAATGTATAGTCACTTTATTTCAAAAACAAGTAAAAAAAAAACATACTGCCACTGTGGTTGACCCTTGAGTTTTCCCTGTGTCAAATTGGTTTCCTGGTGGTAATGGAAATTAAAGAAGAGAGGCTTGGAGCTAGGTGCATGGATAGTAGATGTGCTCCCTCCCGTCCGAGTCTGCCTGCGCTCACAGTCTGGCGGGGTCGTGGCAATGATGTTTATATGCCAGGATGCTCCTTAGCTGAAATAGACTCTCTCCCCGGCTTGTAATTTACCTAAGCCGCCCGGGGCCGCTGCTAGTAGTAGTATGCAGACGCAGCCACCGGCACTCCTCCTCCGAATCTGGTGGCTGTCTCCTCTCAAAGCTCCGGTCTCCAGCTGCTCACCAACGCGTTTCTACCTCAGTCGGTCTTTCTCAAGGTCTTGAGAAAGACCGACTGAGGTAGAAATGTGTTGGACCCCGATGACGCACTGCCACTGCACCCTGCCCCGCCATGCCCTGCCCCGCTTATGACATACACACAAACCCAGTAGTTAATGTAGCTGACATACACAGGTTCACAGAGCATAATTAAGGCTCAGAGGTCTAAAATAAAAATCATGATACAAATAAATATTTATTATACATACACATATATTATACACACTCCAAGTGCGGACTTGAATGAAACGTGTTGATGGTGGTTTATCCACACTAAATGCCCGCATATTTATAGTACATCTGTTAATTGTTCAAAGTCATGTAAAGCATTTCCAGGTTGCAACATTAACTTGCTGGGCGAAATGTAATAGGGTGCGTTTTTTTAGACTAAAAAAAAATCGCACCAAATCGCACCTTTAAAAATCGCGTTTTTTGCCGCGAATTCGCATATGTAATGAGATGCGAATTAGCGGCAAAAAATGCGATTTGCCGCGATTTGCCGCGATTTTTAGTCATGAAAATGTGCGCATTTTCAGTCATGAAAATGTGCGCATTTTCATAAATGCGATTTTGTTCAAAAAAAAAAAAGGAAAAAAAAAAACGGCGTGGGGTCCCCCCTCCTAAGCATAACCAGCCCCGGGCTCATTGAGCCGGACCTGGTTCCAAAAATACGGGGGGACAAAAAGCATAGGGGTCCCCCGTATTTCTGAAACCAGCCCCGGACTCTTGGACCGGTCCTGGTTCCAAAAATACGGGGGACAAAAAATCTGGGGGTCCCCCGTATTTTGAAACCAGCACCGGGCTCCAACAGCCCGCGGTGTCATGCCACAGCCGGGGGACACTTTTTATACAAGGTCCCCCGGCCAAAACATGAGCACCGTGGCTGGTCAGCCTTGGACGGGGTACCTGGAGGAGTGGGGACCCCCCCAATAAAGGGGTCCCCCCCCCCCAGGCTTCACCCGTCCAGAGCTGAAGCCCGGGGCTGTCACCGGCGTCCGTGGCCAGTGGACGCCGGCCTGATAGGGTTAAATCCATCATACATATCATTACATTGCTTTTTACTGGCGAACTACAAGTGCCAGCAGACCTCCCCCGCATGCTGGGACTTGGAGAACCACAAGTCCCAGCATGCGGGGCATTAATGGGCCCGCTGGGACTTGTAGTCCACCTGTAAAAAGAATGTTTATAAAAAACACACACACAGAGAAGTACAAGTTTATTACACACACACACCTCAATTTTACACCAGCGTTACTTACCATTCCTGGATCCAGCGCTGGTCTGGCTGCTTCACAGCCGGCTCCCCCCGCACTGACAGGCAGCGGGGAGAACCGTCTGTCTCCGTCGCTTCTAACAGCCTCTGTAGCGCTGTCCGAGTGCTACAGAGGCTGAGAGCGTGATTGGCTGAGCTACAGTATGCGTCTCCATGGAGACGCATAGCTCAGCCAATCAGGACTGAGCTATGCGTCTCCATGGAGACGCATACTGTAGCTCAGCCAATCACGCTCTCAGCCTCTGTAGCACTCGGACAGCGCTACAGAGGCTGTTAGAAGCGACGGAGACAGACGGTTCTCCCCGCTGCCTGTCAGTGCGGGGGGAGCCGGCTGTAAAGCAGCCAGACCAGCGCTGGATCCAGGAATGGTAAGTAACGCTGGTGTAAAATTGAGGTGTGTGTGTGTAATAAACTTGTACTTCTCTGTGTGTGTGTTTTTTATAAACATTCTTTTTACAGGTGGACTACAAGTCCCAGCGGGCCCATTAATGCCCCGCATGCTGGGACTTGTGGTTCTCCAAGTCCCAGCATGCGGGGGAGGTCTGCTGGCACTTGTAGTTCGCCAGTAAAAAGCAATGTAATGATATGTATGATGGATTTAACCCTATCAGGCCGGCGTCCACTGGCCACGGACGCCGGTGACAGCCCCGGGCTTCAGCCCTGGACGGGTGAAGCCTGGGGGGGACCCCTTTATTGGGGGGGTCCCCACTCCTCCAGGTACCCCGTCCAAGGCTGACCAGCCACGGTGCTCATGTTTTGGCCGGGGGACCTTGTATAAAAAGTGTCCCCCGGCTGTGGCATGACACCGCGGGCTGTTGGAGCCCGGTGCTGGTTTCAAAATACGGGGGACCCCCAGATTTTTTGTCCCCCGTATTTTTGGAACCAGGACCGGTCCAAGAGTCCGGGGCTGGTTTCAGAAATACGGGGGACCCCTATGCTTTTTGTCCCCCCGTATTTTTGGAACCAGGTCCGGCTCAATGAGCCCGGGGCTGGTTATGCTTAGGAGGGGGGACCCCACGCCGTTTTTTTTTTATAAAAACACTTTTACACATTTTTATTAACAGAACCATGCAAAGATCTCAATGATCTGTGCATGGTTCTGTCAAATTCGCCTGTCAGAACCTGGTCTATTTTTTTGCGATTTTTGGTAACATTTACCAAAAATCGCACCCTATTACATTTGCGAGTTGTATACTTTATAATGGGAAAACATCTGGATGCGAATTGAAATGTGACTAAAAATCGCACTTCTAAAAGTGCGATTTCGCGGTAAAAAGTGTGATTTTTTACCGCGATTTTCAACCTATTAAATGTGCGATTTTCGGAAAATGTGCGATTTCGGCCGTTTTTGACCAAAAATCGCACATGTCTAAAAAATCACACCCTATTACATTTCGCCCGCTATGTCTATTCATTTAATGATTATTGCGCATGTTCAGGACTACCTGTCACCATGATATTTACTAGAGGTGTGGACAAAATGAGAAGACGCGTCCAATCCTCTAGTAAATATCTTGGCTGTGAAGGGCTGAAGCTTTATTAGTATAGAGCCCAAGGGGCCTTGTGTTTACTGGACTGATGAAGATATGGAGACCCCATTACAGCTGTTCAATTAGCCCCAGGCTCATTGAGAAACACATGGTTTCAAAAATACAGGGTGACTAAAAGCATAGGGGTCCCCCGTATTTCTGAAACCAGCACTGGGCTCCAACAGCCCGCGGTGTCATGCCACAGCCAGGGGGACAATTTTTATGTAAGGTCCCCTGGCTGTACCCTGCTCACCGTGACTGGTCAGCCTTCCATGGAGATGCCTACAGCCAATCACGGCTGAGTGCTTCTATAAGAGGATGTCAGAGGGGATACTTGAGCCGGCTCACCCCGCAGTCAGTAGTCACTGCTGGAGACAGGAATGGTATGTATACTGGTATAAATATATTTTGACCGTAAAAAGCAATAATTTTAAATTTTTTTACATTTAATTTTACACGTATCAGCACGGCGTCCACCGCTTTACCCCTGAATGGGTAAAGCCAGGGAGGGGGGGGGGGGGGGGGGGGGACATCGACAAACCTTTATTGAGAGGGGCCCACACCCCCAGGTACTCCATCCAAGGATGAGCATGGTACGGCCGGGGGACCTTACGCACAAAGTGTCCCCTGGCTGTGGCAGGACACTGCAGGCTGTTTGAGCACGGCGCCAGTTCCAAACTATGGCCCTTATTCTGGTTGGTGCGGATATGTCTGCGTGCGTTCGTTCCGCCGATGTTTTGTGTTTGCGCATGTGCAGAGGCATATCTGCGCATGTGTGAAAGGGACATACGTCCAAATTCCGCATGAATTGTTTATACTACGAACAGGGGGAGGAGAGGGGCATGAAGGGCTGTTTGGCCTCATTAACATATACATACGTTCCCATGAAAACGCTGGGCGTACGTATGGTAATGCGGCCGTGACGCACGTGTGGGGGGTGGACATAAGACATTGCCGGATGTCAGCTGCCCGCCCAGATCCCTGCTTTTGCACGGAGAAATGCCCAAGTGGTCTGAGCTCGCGGGAGCTGCCTGACCACTCGGTCCTGCATTCGATGGTATGCGACCATCGAATGATGGGGGAGGTTCCCAGAGATGGAGGAGGTGTATACATGAGAAATCCACTCGTGCTCCGTGCGGTCAGTGGCTTACCGCATTCGGACGGAGTGAGCGATCCATACGGAAGGCGGGTTTTAGGACGCACGGTCCTGGACGCATATTCAGCTCCGGCCGCACAGACCAGAATAAGGCCCTATGTTATATACAGTAGTTTTTTTTGTCCCTAGTATTTTGAACCAGGTCCGCCTCAATGAGCCTCAATGCTCAGGAGGGGGGACCCCATTCCATAAAAAAAAACAAAAAAAAAAAACACTTTACTAAATATCGCACACTTTCATGTCTTAAAAAAAATCGCACATGTCCACTAATTTGCACATTTTCATGACTAAGAATTGCACCATATCGTACTTTTCACCCGCAAATTTGCATCCCATTAAATAGGCGAATTTTAAAAGAAATCTGCAATTTTGGAAAATGCCACATTGTGCGATTTCAGAACCTTACTAAAAATCGCATCCCATTAAATGTCATCCTTCAGATCTAAGGTTTTTAAATATGCAACATCTTTTTCAAAGAGGAATCTGCTTTTAAGTAATTGACTGACGGACATATGTGTGGTAGCCATCAAACGGAATGTGCAAAACTGGAGAAATTACTCTCATGCAATGATATGAGCCTTGTACTTGAGAAATATTTTGGGCAAAACAAATGGTTAATTTGTAAAATGATAAGATCAGGTGGGAAGGTGGCAAGAGCGTTTGGCTGCTTTACTGACAGATTCATTGGTATAAAGGGAAGAATGAAAGGTAACTGCTCAAAGTACTAATATAGCATTTTTATGCCCAAGAAAACTGGATTTTCACACTGTTACACTTTTTATAGGTGGACTATAAAAAAATCCTATAAAGATGTTATTGTATATGAGCTTTTGAGAACACACTGGTCCTTTCCTCAGATGTGACAATAAAAATGTGAAAATAGGGACAATTTAGCAGCAAAGGGTGAGGACCAGGAAAATACAATTCACTTTATTTGTTTAATATGTATTACAATGTATTGGCTTTGAAGTGAACCGCTAAAATGAATGCTACACTTTATCTTTCAGTTTTTTGTCAGGATGTACTAAGCATCGCATCCATGCGGTACACTCTGCCACTTATTGGGTATGTACATAGAAATGTCATTAGAATCACAAAGACAGAATCTCACTGTACTTCAGAGTTAAGGATCCAGGAGTCCTTCTGCTTATGCACAGAGTGATGCAACGGCCACATAGGGTGCTGGGAGGGATCCAATTTGGTCCCTCTCAAGAGGAATTGTGAAAAGAAGCCCATGGGCTTCTCTTGCGTACATAGGGAGAGGCCATAGACCAGGCATGGTCAAACTATGGCCCTCCAGCTGTTGTGAAACTACAAGTCCCATCATGCCTTGCCACAGGTTTGCAATTAGGGAATGTTAAAACTTTGGCAAGGCATGCTGGGATGTGTAATTTCAAAACAGCTCATGGGTCACAGTGTGGCCATGCCTGCCATAGACTGTGCACCATATGCAATGAGAGGTGCTATCTTGCTGAGGCTTATAGTGCCACACACAAAGATAAAACAATGCAGGTGCAATATTTGAACATTACTAAATAGAATTGTAATAAATTTTGCTACCAAATTTTGATAATGTTATGTTTTTGCATAAGCTTGGCAACCATGTCCGGGTAACCTCATAAAGAAGTCCCTTACATTCTAAGGATTGAACTCTGGGGCGTGGGACACCCAAAAACCAGCCCAGTTAAACCACCCCAAGTCATCACATTAGTCGAGCAAGTGAAGTGTTAGAGTGCTAGCTAGATGAGCAGCATTTATCCCCCTTAGCAGTAATATGGCATTTGCTGAGCTGTTAAATATATTTCTTATGTGGTGTATGAGCTTATATACATATGTGATGGCGACCTAGTAAACATCATTTAAAGACTGCTAGGAAGAGGTGAAGAGATGGCAGCATCAATAATACCCCTTTCACACCAGAATATGCAGGGACCCAGGGATCATGTCAGGCATTCCCGGGTTGGACTCTTTCACACCAGAAAAGTCCCTGCATTTTCTGGTGTGGGAAGGAGGCGGGGAGGAGGTGGGATGGTGGTGGAATGGCGGCAGAGGCCTGTACTCACCCCGGGTTGCCAGTCCTCGGTGCAGGTCGGGGATCCACACAGGTGGCGGGCACAGATGACAGGTTGGAGAGCAGTCGCAGATGACGCAGCTCTCCGGCTGCAGTGAGGGCGCTGGAGAGCTGCGTCATCTTCATCCACCACCTGTCCTGTCATCTGTGCCCACCGCCTTTGTGGATCCCCAGCTGCCAGGACCCTGGGGCGAACTCTGGAACAACCCTGCTCCCTAGCAGGGTTTAAATCCCGGCAAATTTTCCCTGGATTTTGGCCCAGGAATCTTATACACCAGCACTAGTCGTGGATTGTTCCCAGCCCTGCCCAGGAATTTAGGCTGGTGTGAAAGGGGTATAAGAGGCCATAGACATAGGTATTGGTGTTGCTTAATAAATAAACACTCTTACTGTATATCTGACTATACTGTAGGCACATATGCACTGTATTTGTATTATAAAATGATTACTGTAAGTCATAATGTATGTATTCCTTTCCTTGTAGTCTTTTGCGCCTCCCTCTTCCAAATATGCTCTGAAAATTGTGTAATAAAAAATATAGAAGTTTAAAAAGATAATCTTTTGAAAGTAATGTTACTGTTTAATGCTCACATTCCCCCCTCTACCTTATTGACCAGATGACTACTTAACAACATTTTACAGTTAAGAAAATTACCAAAAAGTAATTTACAACTTTCTACATATTGCTGCCAAGACTCCGTTGTTCTAAAAGTTCTAAACAATTATGTCATAACATAAGAAGATGTAATGCTTCAACCTAACAGTCCAATCACGCTATCAAAGGTGGTACCAATGCAACTACAGAACAAAACTTTGCTATGAAATATGCATCGGCGTCATATCAAGCATGGTAGAAAATAGTAAAGTATTGTAAATTAAATCATTCAAACATAATGACAATCAAATGTACTCAAACTAAATGTTTAAGGGAAAATAAAAATAAAGCAATTGTTTATAATTACATCTGTTATGAGGTTCCGTCTTCATTTTTTAAAATTGGTTACAATCTGGCTGTAATATATGTATGCTTTATAGTGGAATGTGGCTGAAAGCGTCCTTAGACCTTTCACGCATACTGTATTCAGAAGAGAGATTGCCAGATGGTTCAGGTAGAGAATTGAGGAGGTCACTGGCTGAGGAGAGCATACCATTTTATCTCATATCTTACCAATCTTGACTTTGAAGTAGAAAGATCTTTCACCTTGATAGTGGCTGGTGGGTTTGGTGAGGGAGGGTTCATAAATTATTTAAATGTATTAAAAGTAATTTGGGTTTAGAAGCTTGAGCAGAGATGATAGTTCGGAAATATGCTTGTTTGGCAGCATCCAGTGAATTTCAATAAAAGTGGTAGACAGTCTTATATGTGAGGAAATCACTTGGAATACAAGATTTAATCCCACTGGCATTCAACCTTAGGTGAGAGTTTTTGTAGGTGTCAAGTTAAAGTACCACAGTTGACTTCTAGGCCTTCGTGGAGTGTGATTGATAGCTGGAGCCACTTGATCAAGGGCTGTCTGTAGAGTCTAGTTTTGTGAGATACCACCAACTTAGGAGAAGTGAGTGCAGAAGTAGGTGAAAGCAGTTGTTGGAGAGAGGTGGGAAGTTCTTGAAGATTAATTGTGTTAATACTTCTGCTGGTTTGAGGAGAATTGGACGAATCAAACCTACAAAACGACATCAAACCTAGCATCATCACAAACTAGCACAAGAGAATGCATACACACTGAACAATATGAGTGATATGCAAGTCAAAGTCATCTGAGAAGACTGCATATGGCCCAGTGTGTACCTGGCTTAAAACACTCCAATTTCTCCCTACTTGGTATTAATAAAAACTAAATAATTAATAACAAAAGTGCTGCTTTATTTTATTTGGCTATATACAAGGGTTAGATATCCCTTGCAATACAGCTGCATATTGGAAAGCTTATTTTATAATGGATCAGCACTTTTCTTTTGTGCTTTATTGGTTGGTATCTATTTAACCTCTTGAGTGGTGTGTTTTGCTGGGGCAAGACAAACCTACCAGGGCAGGTTTGTCCTTCCCCAGCAAAATCCACCAAAGAGCTGTGGGCCACCCTCCTCCCCATCGCTCTCCGCCCCTCCCCCTCATCTCTGCTCCAGCGATTGTACACTGCCGGGCCCTGCTGCTGCTCCAGCTACAGTTCCTACAGGTGGCAGGCTCGGTGCAGCTCGGGAGGTCTCGGGTGCCTGTAGTCCCGATTCCCCCCCCCCGAGCCGCACTGAACATCCCTGAGCCTGCCGTCTGCTTACTACAACTAATGGTGGCAGGGGCAGGGGAGCTCCGGCGTATGATCACCGGAGCGGAGAGGTGAGGAGGAGCAAGAAGAGCAGCCACTGGAGGGTGCCCAGACAGCTGATGCGCCAGTGGTGCACAGCTGCAGGCACCACTGGCGCACACCTTCATCTTCGCAGCTGAGCCCGGAAAATTTCCGGGCATACCACTCAAGTGGTTAATACTAGCCCCAGCATTGTATATATTAAAGCATGCAATTTAGGGGCAGGGGCTTCCTTGTGTACAGCCCAGTCTCACATGAAATCACAGACATAATTCCTAATTAATTTATGCCCTTGTACTCTACCTTTGGCTAGCATAGAGGTGACAACCAATCCTTCATAGCTGTGTATATAAGAAAAATGACAAGGTGGCAGAGACAGTTTAAATACCATATATATATATATTTCTATAGGACATGTATGATGTACAAAACATCTTAATATGTTTTCAATAAAATGCTCTGTAATACCTAAGCAGTAAGGAGAACACAATTCATTCTAATTATAAGGTGCCTCAGGCTCTCAAAATAATTACAGATGATATCTTTCTTTAATTAGTATTTATTTCTCCTTAGTTTAAAACTTTTAATCTGCCCTTTATTTATTCTGCTCGCATTTTAAATAGCTGCAATACCACATTAAGATTCTGATACCAGATGGCTTCAATAGTTTTTACAACATAATGAACAACTGCACATCCATCAACAACATGCTCAAATATTTCCAATCCATAATGTGTCCAAGATTATACTTTTGTATCATCTTTGTGTTTTGCTTTTCGCAATTACTTTGTTGTACTCTGGTATTACCTGTAATTTACAGCTCTTTTCAAGAACTTTTTTTACAGTGATGTAACTTCATTCCAGTTGCCCAGAGGCAAGGTCAAATTTATGCACCCTCCGCGCTTACAAAAACTGACCCATCTATGCTTTAAACTAGTCACTCCTTTATACCCTACAATAAATGACTAAGCCCTCTGTACCTTACACTACATTACTTACTCCTATATACCCTACATTACATTACATCATTGACTTCTCTATGCCCTACATTACAAGCACATAGGCCCCTGCAGAAAAATAATAAAGCATATAAGCCGCCACATGTTCCCCTCACTTGTGTGAGCCATGTCCCCCTCATCTGTGAGTTATATCACACCAACTGTCTTTTTCAAACACAGCTGATTGGCTGGTGCTTTATCTCCTTTTACCTTTTCTCCGCTTTATCTCCAGTTTATCACTTCTCCAAGCTTAATAAAACTGCCCCAGAGTCCTCCCAAACTTACCTGATCCAAGGCCGGCTCATGGATGGCACAGTCCTTCGTGCCATTTTCTGGCTCTAGGACGAGGCCAAACGTCATCATCCTGCTGTTGTATTCTCAGGAGACTTGAACTCTATATAAGTCCCAGTGATCAGCACCATATTCATTCCAGCTGTGGATTTCAGACAGCACAGACGTAATGTAATCAGCTAGTAATGGGATGCAAGTATCAGCCAATAATGGGATATAAGTATCAGCTAGCAATAGGATATGAGTATCAGTTAGTAATGGAATATGAGTATATTTAGTTAAGCTTCTATAACAGTGGTGGTGGTGTTTCCCATAGCAACCAAATTCTGTTTATTATGGTCTAGAATGCAATAGAAAAAGGATAGATAAGATCTTATTTGTTGCCATGGACAACATCACTACTTGTCTGTTTTTGAAGCTTTAGGGTCTGATTCTGGTTCACTCAAAAACAAATTATCTCTAATTGACAAAACCGTATGCACTGCAGGTGGGGAAGATGAAACATGTGCAGAGAGAGTTACATTTTGGTGGGGTTTGTATTCCAAACGGATATCTATGGCAATCATACATTACCAGGGACATCCAGGAACAGAGCATTTTCTCCCTGAAGGAGAGGGTCAGTTAAGCAACCCTGAGCAAGATCAAGTCCTCTTCTATAACAGTGGTGGTGGTGTTTCCCATAGCAACCAAATTCTGTTTATTATGGTCTAGAATGCAATAGAAAAAGGATAGATAAGGATAGATAAGATCTTATTTGTTGCCATGGACAACATCACTACTTGTCTGTTTTTGAAGCTTTAGGGTCTGATTCTGGTTCACTCAAAAACAAATTATCTCTAATTGACAAAACCGTATGCACTGCAGGTGGGGAAGATGAAACATGTGCAGAGAGAGTTACATTTTGGTGGGGTTTGTATTCCAAACGGATATCTATGGCAATCATACATTACCAGGGACATCCAGGAACAGAGCATTTTCTCCCTGAAGGAGAGGGTCAGTTAAGCAACCCTGAGCAAGATCAAGTCCTCTGTGTTCACCTTACCTGACATCGCCTGTGGTGAAACACCTTTCTTATCAATTACCTAGCTCCCCACAGGTGATGGCAATCATACAGTACCAGGGAAGTCAAGGAACAGAGGATTTTCTCACTGAAGGAGAGGGTCAGGTAGGCAACCCTGGCATTTACCCGCCACCAAAACAAAATATCTAGCTACACATTTTACATCTGCCCCCCTTCAGTGCACATGGTTTCGTCCATTGAAGAGAGAATTTGCTTTTGCAAGTGAACCAGAGTCAGGTTCCTAGTGTGTCATTGAGCAATAGGATCCAAGTACGCAAACCATCAGGCCCAGTATTATCTAATTCACAAGAGAGTTTCAGTGTAAGATCTAGCTGTTAACCTTTTTCAATTCTTGGCACCTTTATAATTAATTGTAAGATGGTCAGAGAAACAGGTACCATCTACTGGTGTAGGTCATAAGATGTAGCAGCTGAGAGGTCATAAATCAGTCCAGTACATTGGTGCAACTGACCGCAGACAGTTTTCTTAGGGATTCAAACAAAACAGAAATACAGCATCAAAATAAATCCTTGCTCTAACTACACACTCACTAAAAAAATAATAGCAGTAGCATATCAGTCAGAGTTGCATAGTGTATCCTTTCCCCAGGTAGAACACTGTTTAGTAGCCTTTTCCCAAACCTCCACAGCTGACTGTACTGATTAGCCTTCTGTGAGGATAACAGCCCAAAGACCGGAACTGGGCCTAATAAATGGTGAACCCTCCCTCTCTTCAAACATCCAACCCCGGGACCCTATACCGGCTCCTATGAAGAGCCCAATAGCTCACAACTGAACCACCAAATCTCATGGGGTTTTAAAACACATATGTCAAAAACCTGGGGGAAATATACCTGCCTTCAATTAGTATACTAGTGACATGGTCACATAATATGAAAGTAAAGTGACATCTGTTGGGTAACTCTTAACTTTTATCTTGGAAACAAGTTAACAGTGGCAGAATTGATCATTGGTTTTCAGCAAATTCTAAAATAATAATTATTATTTATATTAAAATACATTTAAATAATATTGGCAGCATACTCCACAGCATTTTACTATTTCCATCCTACAAACAGATTGTTGCTTTTGCTAGATTTTTTTAAACTATGAAGGGATATAAATCTAGTCCTATACACTGTAGTACAAATTCCATGTACTATGGGAGTTTCTTTTGAAAACTTTACTGAAAATAAATGGGCCTTATTATGTTATAGTCCCCTGTGCAGGAAAACATGCTCTTATGTTGCTTTCCTATTGACTAATAAGCTATAACAATGCTATATTCTATATGACAAAGCACTGCTGAAAAATGTTTTATTGAGCTTTGGAAATTTTGCCAGTTAGGTGATGCTCCTAATTAAATTTTCCAATAAACTCACATAAGACGTAAAGTCATTAAGTCAATACGGCACAATAAATCTTTATTGACTTTATTACATCTAAACTAGAGTGTTAATAGTTTGTTTTATTGACTTTCTTATGTTTGTGATAAATATAAATGTTATAAATTTCCACCTGAATACTTTTGGGTCCTTCAATGTCTCTGTGGAAATCAATGGTATATAAACAATTACACCGAACACAAATATAAAATAATACCATCTTTCTCAAAGCTTTTCTAACACTCTGGGCGTTTATTGAGTTTATTAAGAAATTTAGGTGGGAACGAGAGCTGGCTTTTCACAACATATATAAACAATGGTTTTCTTGGCTTGTACGCTTTATTAGAGCAGAGAGAGATTCATGCAAAGCTTCTTTACAATTTACAAATGTGCAAATATATTTTGCTGTAACAGACCTACCACATGTTTCCTATGTTGTCCACCATGAGTCATACGTTCAGGAGACTTACCACATGTTTTTGCTTCAGTTTTATTTTGCATTTTCTTAATTTTCTGCTCATTAATAGGCTGTGCAGTCTCTACAAGGGAAAAATGCTAATTTGCTAAACAGACTTTGTGGAGTTCCTATCATGACCAATGGATGTTTCAGTTAAGTAACAAAAACTGATTTACATTAATAACGGTTATACACAGTGGCGGAACTCCCGGAGGCAATGGAGTCATCTGCCGCCGGGCGCCAGCCTTAAAGGGGGCACCGGCTCCATTGCCCCCCGAAGTTCCACTCAGAGGTGCTGCCCGGCGGTACCCTTATGTTATGCAGCGGTGCGTCGCCCATCCCCCGTATGCAGAGAAGGAGTCGTCAGCTGAGACTCCGCAGCGGCGCAGCCAGTGGTCGGAAAAGCACTTCACTACTACTCTGGGTCCAGACCAGCAGGAGGCACCCAGGTAGTAGTAGAGACCTGGATGTTGAGGCGCAGAAGTTCAGGGAATCCGCAGGCACTCGTAGTGAGCTGTACCTCCCTTCCGCCGCGGCTTACCCACACTGTCTGCCGCTAGTCAGGAGTCGGGCCTCCCCAGGCTGGCTGCTGGAGGGAGCGGAGGAGGAGATTAGCGGTGCCAGCAGAGGGGTGTGTGGCTTGGGCCGCTTAGCGTCTCCTAGACCCTGCAATGCCAGCCACCTGTTTTCTGGGCTATTCTCACCAGCGGCGCACCTATCCTGCAGGACAGCCTACAGCAGAGGAAGCAGTCATTACCTCCCTGAGGACACTGCTACCGCACGGAGCCACGGACCGTAGACCTCCGCCGCTGGCACTGTGAGTACATCTAACTAACTCAATAAACCCTCATCCCTCGCAGCCTAACTATACACCCCCCAATCCTGCAGCCTGACTATACACCCCCCACAGTCTACCTATACACGCCCCACAGCCTAAATATATACCCCCCACAGCCCAACTATACACCCCTACTCCTGCCCCCCCCCAGTATATGATGGAAGCCACTGTATTGCTCTGTGTGTGCTGTATAGTGGTCACTGCAGAGCAGTTGGGCATTAAAGCACAGGGTCATAAATATAGAGATGAGACAGGTGCTCCCTCAATGTGCGGTGAAATACTCCAACAGTGTTGTACACAACCTAAATATATACCCCCCACAGCCCAACTATGCACCCCTACTCCTGCAGCCTAACTATTTACCCCCCACCCCTAGCAGCCTATCTATTCACCCCCTACCCCTGAGGAACAACTATACACCCCCGCAGCTCAACTATACACTCCCACCCCCGCAACCTAACTATACACCCCCTCCTCTCAGCCTAACTCTAACCATACACCCCAGTAGCCTCACCCTAATTTTACACCCCCCTGTAGCCTAACCCTAACTCTACTCCCCCCCCACAGCCTATAACTACACACACACACCGCATCCTATAACCCTAACCACACACACACACACCCCGCAGCCTATAACCCTAACAATACACACACACCCGCAGCCTATAACCCTAACCATACACACACACACACACACACACACCGCAGCCTATAACCCTAACCATACACACAACACCCCGCAGCCTATAACCCTAACCATACACACACACACCCTGCAGCCTATAACCCTAACCATACACACATACACACTGCAGCCTATAACACTAACCACACACACACATACAACACCCAGCAGCCTATAACCCTAACCATACCCACACCCCACAGCTTATAACCCTAACCATACACACACCCCGCAGTCTATAACCCTAACCATACACACACGCTCCACATCCTATAACCCTAACCATACACACACGCTCCGCAGCCTATAACCCTAACCACACACACCCCGCAGCCTATAACCCTAACAATACACACACCCCGCAGCCTATAACCCTAACCATACACACACCCCGCAGCCTATAACCCTAACCATACACACACCCCGCAGCCTATAACCCTAATCATACACACACACCCCCTTCAGCCCTCCTTTGGTGCAAACTGTTCCCATTTTCAGTATGGGGAGGAAGCATAACTCTCTAGTTCCACATCTGTCTCTAGCTATCTCACTTTGGGGGGGGCACCAACTTTTTTCTTGCCTCCGGGCGACATGGATGAACTTACGCCACTGGTTATACATTAAGTAGGTTATTGCTGCCAAACTAAAACGGAAGACTCAAAAGTATCCGGCACAAATATAGTAACACACTGGACAATTGCACATTGGTCTAGCATCAGTTGTTCAATGCAGACAACTGAATTTACATCTTGCAAACATATTCTCAGGACACAGAGGGACCTCCACAGCAAGACACATAATTAATAACTACAACAACAAAGCATGCATCCAGTACAAAGGTTTTATCCACATTCTGTAGCAATTTAAAACCCTAATTGGTTCCTGCTTTTTAAATCCATGTGAAACCAAAAATTCACATCCCAACAGAATATTGTTTTCTACTTCACTTTCAGAGCCATGAAAACACTGCCAGATTACTGTAGTGTTGCTTACACAATCTAAGGCTTTCATGGTTTTTAGTACTTACAATATATATGCACTGCTAGCTCCATGATATGGCTTACCTAATCTTTCCATTCTGGAGTTTCGAAAATAGCAAAATCAGTGCACTATGCAAATTATCACTGCAGTGTCCTGACAGATTGTGGCCTCCTGGATGGACCCACAGCTTCCCACCATCTCTGTGTAGCTACAGCTTGCCACCACAATGGCTGTCAAGTGCATCTGGAAAATGGATAAAATATACAAACCTGCTGCTTGTATATGTGTATATGTATATGTAGTGGTGTCACTGTGGGTGTGTTTAAGGGCCCCCGTGGGTGTCACCCGCCAAGGGTGACACCACAGTGCCAAATACTGCACAGTAACAGGAGTTGGGTGCTGCATTTTAACAGTAATTGCAGAGCCTGGCTTCTGTCCTCTATCCGGCGGGAAGCCTGCATCTTCCGGATGCCCACAGTGAAGGAAAAGAAGGTTAGGGTCACGGGGCCATGCCGTGACCCACAAGGCCACACACCCTTTTTCAAAGTGCAGATTCAGTAGAATAAACATTAGTGTATGTACCCTATATTGGCAGTTGGACTCAATGGAAAGTTTACATGAAGTGTGTTAATGATACCTAAGAGGGGAATCGGGCTGTCATCAGAACACAGTATACATGTAACGGACAAGCCCCCTTTAAGTTGTCCCCTCCGGTGGAAAACATTTCAATAAGCCAAGTCATCCAGAAAAAGTACATGTTATAATGAGATTCCTTTAAAATCACAAATTTCATTTTAAATCACAAATTTCTTAGCAGCAATACGCAAAACTTGAACCTCTCACAGGGCATACAGTATGTGCACCTTCAAATACAAACTCCTTTAGTCAACATACATTTCAGAATACTGTCATTTACGGGGCCCAAACTCATCACACTGCAGTCAGACACCTTACACATGGAGCTACAGTATTTGCTCCTGAATATTTCAATTGTTAGATTAAAATCACATCAACTAGACAAACCTATATACAGTAAGCCACACATCTGATCCCCCCTGCTTGGCTGCAATGCAGATTTTTTTTTTTTTTTTACAAAATATATTTAGTCTCTGATAATTACAGTTAGCTGCACATTGGTTAATGCATAAAGGACATCTATATTCCTTAACTTTACTTGTATCAAATGCTAGATCAATTTTTGCACACTACTGTAACTCACTAAAGGGCCAGATGTTTCAAGCTTCAAAAAGTGATAACATGGAGAGTGATAAACAACCAGCCAATCAGCTCCTACCTGTCATGTTACAGGCTGGGTTTGAAAAATGACAAGTAGGAGCTGATTGGCTGGTTGTTTATCACTCTCCACTTTATCACTTTTTGAATCTTGATACATCTGGCTCTCAACATATAAAAGATGCATGGCATACTTTATTAGTTCTAAGTCCTATGTACTATCGCTATTGTATATACTCAAGTAAAGATATACATGGCATTAAAACACCCATTGGTTTGCGGAATACATAATTATCCAATGCCTCCAGTTATTTGGGGGCATCTATTACAGAATAGTGACAAGAGCAAATGCATTTGTAGAGAGAACGCTGTAACAGGGGTCCAAAGTATATATTCCTTAAATGCATTTGTAAAATTAAAAATCATGGGTTAACCATAATAATTTGCACTCTTAGGCTTTAATACTGTTGGCATAAAATCATGTCATTTCAATTCATATATATACTATAAATATATTAAACATACATTACGCTTATTTTATTGCAATATTTATTGCCAGTAGTTCTGCTGACATCAATTTATTAAATGAAGGTATGCTGAATAAATGCATTCAAATGGGTCATTTCTGCTTCCACAGTGAAAAATGGCGAGAAAAACAAGGAAGGGATGAAAATGAATCAGGGAATTATATATGGTACTGTACGTGATGCACAAAGAAGACTCTGGCCGAGATGCCAGGTGGTATGCCAATAATGATTTTAGTACATTATATTATAATGGGATTTTCATATTGCTGGTATGCTCATGCATGGTTATGAGAACCCTGATGGGACTTATTCTGTGGTCCTATGGAAACATTGTAACATGATCAGATCAGATGAGAGTCTATGTGAGGGTTGCTAGGCAACAGCACTGAAGAGATTGTAAAATTAGATCTCTGATAGGGAGGTGGAAACAGTATAACCCAACTCTGTTAGGCATATCTGTATCAGATATATATTATCTCCGGCATTCTCACGTCTTGCACATAAACTTTTGGATAATGATTCTGCTTAAACTGCTACATTACTGCCAAGACAGTGGTTATTATTACACATGTGTCTGTTTCTGATCACACTAGCAGCGTCTGCGTGTTTGATTTCATAGAATTAAAGGCTGTTGGTTAGTACACACACAGCTCAAACAACACCGGCTACTGTACATTAAACATTTACATTGATCAAAACAATGCCTGTAAATAAAATTATTGTATGTTTTTTTTTTGGTTGTGTATATTTGCAGTGTTAAATTGTAATAGCAGAAAACTGTATCATACAATTACAGTGACCATTTAGAGACACATATATCGCTTTCACATAGCAAAGTTGGGTCCGACCCTTTCACATTAAACCCTTTATACACAGGGCAACCTGGGTAAATTGCCGAGTTGGTCAACCCAGATTATTCAGTGCGGTGCTTTCACACAGCACCTTGTTCTGGGTCGAACATTAACCCGGCAATAACCTGGAATTTAGTAGCGGTGTGAAAGGGGTATTACTGTAACAAATATGCAGATTGTATGCAAGTTAGGGTACTCTTTACCTAGAACGGCGCCCACGATGTCCATCGCGGTCATTGGGGGGTAAAAAATCGCGGGCATCGCGGCCATCGCATGCACTAAAAAAACGGGTGCGACGCGATGCCCGCGATTTCCCATAGGGATCAATGTTAAAAGTGTGATTGGACGCGATTTTACTGTTCAATGCCTCAATGCAAGCGATTTTTCCATAGGAAACAATGTTAAATGGGCCACAGAGCCCTAATAGTCCCCCTGAAGTCTGAAATGGCCCCCACAATTGTTAACGCCACCCCACGATCAACGTGAACCCGAAGCGTGGCGAGCCCGCGAGGGGCGGCGGTATGCGTCCTCCGACCTTTTCATACCCCCACTATCCACGTCGGCGTGGAGTTGAGAATAGAATAGTGTGGCAAGCGCAGCGAGCCACCGAGCCCGAAGCGTGGCGAGCGCACGCGGATACCTGTGAAGCCCGCGAAGGGACGCGTTTACCTGTGAAGGTATCCGCGTCCCCTCGCCACGCTTCGGGCTCGGTGACTCGCTGCGCTCGACACACTATTCTATTCTCAACTCCACGCCGACGTGGATAGTGGGGGGTATGAAAAGGTCGGAGGACGCGTACCGCCGCCGCTCGCCACGCTTCGGGTTCACGTTGATCGTGGGGTGGCGTTAACAATTGTGGGGGCCATTTCAGACTTCAGGGCGACTATTTGGGCTCTGTGGCCCATTTAACATTGTTTCCTATGGAAAAATCGCGGGCATTGAGGCATTGAACAGTAAAATCGCGTCCAATCACACTTTTAACATTGTTCCCTATGGGAAATCGTGTCGCACCCGTTTTTTAGTGCATTTGATGGCAGCGATGCCCGCGATGGGCGCCGTGCTAGGTAAAGAGTACCCAAGTTAGTGCTGTTTATAGTAACCATAGTAAACACGAGTTGTTTATGTTTATAGAGAATACTTTCTGTCATTTTAAATGCCTGTTTGGTGCAGTCATCTCCTGCCTCCAATCAGCCCAGATCACAGCACCAAGAGCAAAAAGACAAAGGGCAATATGTACTAAGCCTTGAAAAGTGATAAAATGGAGAGTGATAAACCACCAGCTAATCAGCCTGTAACATGGCAGTTAGGAGCTGACTGGCTGGTGGTTTATCACTCTCCATTTTATCACTTTTCTAACTTAGTACATCTAGCCCAGGGTGAGGAAGGCTTGAGGAGCAAAGGAAGAGAGCAAATGTCAGGGGAAGGTGTAGAGTGGGAGTAATGAGTAATAGGAAGGGATCACAGTGACAGAACATGGAGAGATAAATGAATCTGCAAGAAACAAGGGAGCATTGAAAGGCAAGGGGAAGTAACATTACGAAAAACTAGCCTATGGAAAATGTGTCCATCCTCTTAAAGGTATCTAAAATATATTAGAAATAATATTGTATATTCACAAACTTATAACAGGCTATTTTGCTGTGTATAAAAGGTGCTATGCAGCTCAATGAAAGCTATTAGTCCTTGTTATCAGATTTAGTCATAGTTCAGCACAGTGGCGTAACTATAAATTTTGCTCCCCCCTGCCATAAAATTTTGCAGCGCCCCCTCCCCCCCCCTATGTAAAAAATACAGTGCACTCCGAAAGAGAGACATGCCATCTCACAAGGACCATACACAATAGTAATCCCATTCCAAATTACACCACACAGTGGCACAACAGAACCAGTGGCGTAACAACCATTTGGTACCCTGTGCCAGAAAGGAAATTGGTGAGTGCACCACCACCACACCTAAAATAAGAGAGTGCGCGCCGTAGGCGCGCGGCAAAATGTAGGTGCGATGCTTCATGGGGAAGGGGCGTGGCCATATAAAAATACTAATAACATTGTAATGCCCATTATGTAGTACGCCACACAGCGTAATGCTCCTTACACAATATAGCGCACACCATAATGCCCATATAATATTACAACACACATTATGCTCCACGCAATGCCCCGAGTACACCTACACATGACTACATAATGCCCAGAGTTACCGACAGTAGTAGCGCTGTATATATATGATATAGATCCTGATGAAGAGATTAAAAACTCTTGAAACGTTGATGTAAGCAGGCGTCTGACTCCTTTATTCTGAAAAGTCGCCGGAGTGCCGCCCTACCACCACGATATATTTGGGGACGTGCTTGTCTTCCAGGGGAACGCACCTGGTGCTGCTGATTTTACACTGAACCGTGAAGTGCCGCCCTACCACCACGATAGATTATATATATATAAATATATATATATCTGTACAAACAATAGAATGAGAAGGAGCGCCCAATAGTGCATTAAAATTGTATTTTAATAGACATAAAAACATCCATCCTGGATACAAATAGTGGGGACTCATACCAAGATATAAAACACTGTGGACTGGTTACCAGTACCACACGGCATATGAGTAAATACCACGGCAATACAGCTGGGCATCCGTCTGATCCAAGGTCCCGCCGGACATCCACACGCTGGCTTGCAGTGCAGCGATCCGGGAGACCAAAGCCAAAGTTTTAGCCAGGTGTCAGATGTTTTTATGTCTATTAAAATACACTTTTAATGCACTATTGGGTGCTCCTTCTCATTCTATTGTTTGTACAGATTTTTCACTACGTGGATCCTGGAGTTGTTGCTTGTAGAGAAGGGAGCTGTGGCCATTACTGAACGGTCCTAGTGTTTATTAACCCTTGTCGGTCTGAACAGGAGGCTCAGGACCACTGGTCAAGTTCAAATAAGTGACTTTACAGCCCCTATACTCGCTTGTTTTTTATATATATATATATATATATATATATATATATATATATATATATATATATATATATATATATATATGTCTGGTTGTCCGGCACTCTCGTCGAAGGGGTGAATGCACTGGTGCCTTCCTCAGTAGGGTTATACAGCACTATTCCCTGGGTACTGCTACACCAAAGAATCAGGCGGCACTCAGTTAGTAGTAAATCAAATCACGTATATTGTGCAAAGTTCACATATTAAGCCATCAATGTGAACTTTGCACAATATACGTGATTTGATTTACTACTAACTGAGTGCCGCCTGATTCTTTGGTGTAGCAGTACCCAGGGAATAGTGCTGTATATATATATATATATAACGCACACAGTTACCGACAGTAGCAGCGCAACTTATACTGTACATAACGACCACACCAGTTGCCGACAGTAGTAGTATCACAACTTATAAATAATGCTCACACCAGTTGCCGACACTAGTAGCGCTGCCTGTACATATTTCCACACCAGTTGTTGACACTAGTAGCGCTGCCTGTACATTTGACCACACCAGTTGCCGATACTAGTAGCACTGATTATACATATGCCCACACCAGTTGCCGACACTAGTAGCGCTGCCTGTACATATGTCCACACCAGTTGCCGACACTAGTAGCGCTGATTATACATATGCCCACACCAGTTGCCGACACTAGTAGCGCTGCCTGTACATTTGTCCACACCAGTTGCCGATACTAGTAGCGCTGATTATACATATGCCCACACCAGTTGCCGACACTAGTAGCAATGCCTGTACATTTGTCCACACCAGTTGCCGATACTAGTAGCGCTGATTATACATATGCCCACACCAGTTGCCGACACTAGTAGCGCTGCCTGTACATTTGTCCACACCAGTTGCCGATACTAGTAGCGCTGATTATACATATGCCCACACCAGTTGCCGACACTAGTAGCAATGCCTGTACATATGTCCACACCCGTTGCCGACACTAGTAGCGCTGATTATACATATGCCCACACCAGTTGCCGACACTAGTAGCGCTGCCTGTACATTTGTCCACACCAGTTGCCGATACTAGTAGCGCTGATTATACATATGCCCACACCAGTTGCCGACACTAGTAGCAATGCCTGTACATTTGTCCACACCAGTTGCCGATACTAGTAGCGCTGATTATACATATGCCCACACCAGTTGCCGACACTAGTAGCGCTGCCTGTACATTTGTCCACACCAGTTGCCGATACTAGTAGCGCTGATTATACATATGCCCACACCAGTTGCCGACACTAGTAGCAATGCCTGTACATATGTCCACACCCGTTGCCGACACTAGTAGCGTTGATTATACATATGCCCACAGCAGTTGCCGACACTAGTAGTGCTGCCTGTACATATGTCCACACCAGTTGCCGACACTAGTAGTGCTGCCTGTTCACAATGTACAAAGATGGAGTGCCTCTCAGCCAGCGCTGGGACTCGCCAGAACACCCCCGCTAGCGACCCGGCGCTCCATCTGACTGGGATGCGCGTCCCTTTTTCCTGGAGGCAGGGGACTTGAGCCCGTGAAGCGGAGATGGGCAGGTTTAGGGGGGGGGGGGGGGAGTGGAAAGGTGGGATCAGGCGGCATGGGGACACATGCGCATCTGGTGCGCACACGTTCCCTTCCGGCGGCTGGCAAATCTACCGCCAGCCCCTGTAAGAATGACAGGCACTCCATCAGTATGTATATATATATACACACATACAGATGGAGTGCCCGTCATTCTTGCAGGGGCTGGCGGGGCAGATTCGGCAGCCGCCAGCCACCAAAGGGAACATGCTCCATGCTGCCTGATCCCACCTATACAGTATTTATATATTTATTTTAAATAGTACTGGTGTAAAATAAAAAAAAACACACCTCTGTTCTTAACTCGTTTGTGACTGGGACACTTTCTCTCTCCTGCTGGCTTCCCAGCTCCTCTGGCCAGGCTCTCCAGGCTCCAGCGTGTGTGATTGCATAGCAGCTGAAGCTGAGGCAGGGACCAGCAGACACTGCTGCTTCCCCTGCCTCGTCTGACTGACACTAGAAGCCCGCCCACCCGCATCCCATTGGATGTTTCTCCCTCCCTCCCATTGGGCAACCCACCCGCCCGTCAAATAAATATATTTTTTTTTCAGTGACAGATCCACTGTCATGGCCGCGCCCGTGCCGACTCGCCTGTGATCAGCGAGCGCACGGGCAGCGGCAGGCGGCGGTGGGCGGGCGGCAGCGGCACAACACCCAGCCGCATACTGTGTACTGTGTTTGTGCCGGACACTCACTTGTCCGGCACCCGCCCCCGCTCCCACTGAGTGAAGTGTGACAGACTCTCTGTCTGTCACACTCACTTGTCCAGCACCCGGCGCCCACGCAGCCCCCGCTCCCCCAAGCAGTGGCGGGGGCTGCCTTACGCTATCTCCGCCCCTGGTTCAGCACAGTGCCCTTCCACAGATCTAAGGTTATATATCGTCATGTACAGGATGATCCATCAATCAGGTGATTTATATTTAGTGGAATGAATGAAGGTTCTTGAGGACCACATCATATTATAAAATCTGGACTAAAGCCAGGGGGTAGGGTCACTGATAGTTGGCTTGTGGTGGTGAGAAGCCTTTACCAATTATTCAAGGACTAAAACACAGAATGCAGTTGTCTCTGACGCGGGGGAACATATTTTAGAGTCTTATAAGAGCTTTGTGACACTGGAGCGAAGCTATCAGCACCATAAAATGCAACTCATTGTTATAAATAAAAAAATCATACTAAAAAGAACAGTAGTTTTACATTTATATTTTACTTACTATTTTTAAAATAACAAAGCATAAACTATACATAGAACTAAAACGAGCAAATAAGTAAAATACCTTCAAGATTATTCTTAATAAATTCTTTTAACTCTCTTATTGAGGATATGCCATAAACTTACCCCTGGACTTTTTGATATGATGTCCCCCACAGCTCACATGGGGTATATGGACTGGAAGCGAATGAAGCGGTCTGGTATGTAATAAACTATTTTGCCTTTTATTCTTGCTATTTCACTGCTATGCAGGCAATTTCACATCTAACGAGGCAATCTTGTTAGCCTTTTAGTGATTAAATGGATTTGGGAAGTAATTCTGTTGGAATTTAAATTTAGCACTATAAAGAGTATAATGTAACAAAATTGAGCAAAGTTGACACCTCTCTGCACATGTTATGGAAGCTGGAATCTAATTACCCTACTTGCAAAAATAGATCTTTTTCTTGTTTTTAGGAAATAGGGTCCTTAAAAGCATCTTCCTAATAAAACAGCTGTGTCTCTGCAAGACTGAACAGATTGCAGTCCTATTAAAAGGAGAACATCATAAAGAAGAGATATTCCACGTGCTATGCAAAGTGAAACCTTGCAGACCATTACACTGGAAGATCTTGCATAGCTTTGATAGTTTTCAGTGTGCTTTCAAAGAAGTTATAGAGTTCCCTCCAAACCACAAACATACAGGACCCTTCACACATCTCCTGTACAATATAATGTCAAAGGGTCCTATGCCCTCCTGCATGAGTGATGAAGAGCCTTAGTTTACAAACACTTCATTGACTGTGGAACCCTTCAACACGCCATCTCCATGCGTTCCATACCAACCTCTGCCTCATCTCCCAGTTACCACCTAGGAAATCCCAGTGCAAACTCCAGACATTTCTGAGATTTTCAATTGCAGCTGTGACTGTGGACACACGTGCAGTACATGCAATGCAGAATAAGGTCCGGGATATGGTCACTAGGTCCACCATACGAAGGACCACATACATTAGGTCAATGCATGAAATAATAATGACAAAAGCAGGTTGACAGGTTTCAGAAGGTGAACACCAACTGTAGGTCGACAGTCAAAAGGTTGACTTGAGCTTTTCAAAAAATTTTGGAGCCAACTTGTGCTGACAGGCGGAACTTAATACCCTACCATCCACTACGGTGTTGTGGGAGAAATAATGTGCCAAGCACATTGAGACATGTGAGGGGACGCTGTACAGTGACGGAGGTATTTAATGTGCCGCCACCATTTCCGGCAGGGGAAATAGCTGCGGCTCTTTAATTAAATGCTGTCTTTAGCGACAGAATTGAAGAGGGATCACGACAGAATGGGCTGACTCTAGAAGCGGTCAGGCCTGTTCTGCGGATAACAGCCGTGGACTGTCGCAATCCCGGTCGCAGATCGCCAATCCACTTAATCCTAGATTGAATACCCCCCTTATTTAGACTGTGTCCATGTCAACATTTGGCACAAAAAAAAAAAAAAAATGTGAAAAAATCATGTCGACCGTTTGCCTGTCAACCTTATTGACCTTCCCCATGGTGACCTATTTAAGATGTTGACCTAAGCCCTGTTGACATTTAGTGGTCAATATAATGTATGTCAACCTTCATTAAATCAACCCTATGGCTCACGCCCTAAGGCCCATGCTAACGTTAGCTATGTGCTGGTTAAATGACAATAACATTTATTTGTTTGTCAGGGTTCAGAGTGAATATTGATTTTTGTTAATAACAATAAGACTTCCATTTTATATACTCCCATATTTTTATAATTATAAAAGCTAAATGAATGAAAACAGCATTTTGTACTCATGATCCTTTTCAAGTATATAAAGTTTTTAAACATGCTTTTTTCTGTATTTATGTATAGGTTTCTCTAGAGAATGAGATAGGATGTAGAAATTTGTACACGTTTTGCTTACATTATATGGTGGGGCACAGCTTGGCACCCATCATGAGTACATGTATTTGTACAGAGCTTCATTAGATGGTATCTATCCTCCTAATTCAGCTATAGCATACAGCACTAGATCTGTACACCTCAAACTCTAGGGAGCTAACCAATGGGCTACCAATAACTGGCACGCACAGCTATGGGTGTCCTTTCATACCTTCTAGACCTCACAGCTACAGCCCCAGATTACCAATTTCCAAATTGTAAGGTTCACAAAATAGATTTAAAAATCGGTACAGTCTTTATCCAATTGCTCAACACAGCCATGGTGGCATTCTAATTATCCCTTCTAGATGGTTTACACTCTGGTAAGTTGTGCAAGACCTGTCCATCACTGCCTTACTGGCCCATTACACAAACTGTTCCACATTACCACAGTAGGCAATAGGTCGACGCTACTGACAGACACTGCTGCATCCTTCAATTAGAAAAGACAAAGGCCTCCATAAACCAATAGATTTGATTAGGGCCAATGTACTTCTCATCTACTATAGTTTTACAAGTCAGAGCTTAGAGCATAGTTGCCGACTTTCTGTTTTTCCTCTCCGGGAGAAGCCCAGAGAAGAGGACTTTGAGCGTGCTTCTGGGGGTGGGGCCAGAGCCTGACATAATCAAGACCCGCCCCCAATCACTAGAACTGTTGCAACTTGCGGGTGTACATGGAGGGGGCAGGGATAAAATGGTCGAGGATTTTCATATTTTAGCCCTGCCCCCTCCGCACCCACTCTCGCCAGTATATGACCAGTGGGGTAGGAGAAAGCCGGGGGAATGCTGGAGGATTGGCCACCCTTCTGGGGAGCCTCCCGGCCTTTCTGGAAGGGTAGGCAAGTATGGCTTAGACGAGGGTATTAATATAATGTATACCAAAAGGAGCCATATTACAGATATGGACATGTCTGGCATTTATACTTGGGTACTATTGGTTCGCTTCAGCCATCAACCAATTGTAACCAGGAGGCTCATTCGGGTGCTGGTGGCTATTTTGCAGAAATCGGTTGATGTTAGACGAACTGAAGATCTATCCTGTGTAAAAATATATATTTTATTGTAAAAATGTAGGGGAGACCACACACAATGGGATGTAGTATCAGAAGGGTAACAATTAAAAAAGGGTTTTGCATCAAAAAGTTGGGGTGTTGTACAAGACAGATGTTCAGGAAAAGAACATTAAAAAAAAATTCCTGAAGCAAACTTAAAAAAACAATATCCAATATACATACAAAGTTCTCGTTGGTAATGGATCCACACTCCTTAGTCAACGAGTTTCAGTGCAGAACACCATTATCAAGACTCTTTACATCAGAAAAAAATATTATAGATGTTTAAGCGACCTACGGTATCAAGAATGATTTTGTTTTCCTTAGTTAAAATATCAAAAGCTGGTGAATGATAAGTTTAAAAATGAAAATAACTATTTTAATAAAGACAACATAAGAACAAATGACAATGAATAAAACAAAACAAAAAAATAAACTTATCTTTTTGAAGTAGGTCAATGTGGAAAACTCTACACATTTCGTCCACTTTCGTTACTATTTAATGGGTAAGGGTGGAATAAGAATGGGCTAGTAATTATACCCAGAGTAGACATCATTATAGCAGTGCCAATTCCTGACACGTGACTGCTTATAATGAGTACTAAAAATATTAATCCTTTAAAAAAAAAAAAACAATATATTCTTTATGAGGGGCATATATTCTATATTTATGGACATTAATGTCTAAATGGTCAGGTTATTGTTCAAAACAAAGTTCCTGATTGTTTAGACATTAAAAGCTATATGTAGAAGTATGCCAATTCAATTAAAATAGTGACTCCTAAATCGTTTTGTCTTGTGTAATTTTCATTATAGTGCCCTTGATACTATATTTAGCATTTGGGTTTATCTAATTAGAACAAGTATTCCGCAACAGAATTAAAAGGGAACCTCTCTGTATGGATTCTAAAAAGATATTAGAAAATGGCAACTTAATTGTTCACGTATTGATATATAGGTATAGGTTTACAACGCATCAGAATTGTAAGGGCGAATTTTGCTAAGTACAGTGTATATTACAGTACACGTTAATCGATGATACATAAACAAGGCTGGGGATTTCATGTCAGAACACCATGAAATAAATTGCTTTGCCCATTACTTAACCTTTCCTTTGGGTGCCAACATCTCTCACAGATGCACAAAATATCTGCTAAAAATGACGGCAACTCTGAGAGATGTGCAAAATATTTCGCTAAAAATGCCAGCGTCGCTCACATTTCTTACATAGATTCAAATAAATAATGCTGTGTAAAAAAAGATTATATGTCCTATATAAGATAAAACAGTACAAGTCAAATGATGAATTAAAAAGGTTTGCTTGGCAATTTAAAATTTTTTTTTTTGACATTCACATGGTACTCAAAGGGTTAAACCACAACTTAACCACATACCTCCTAAATCTGTCGGTACTTGTTTCCTAGCACGGCCACAATCGCGGGCATCGGGTGTAATTTTTAGTGGTCTGCGACGCGACTGACGCGATGCCCCCGATTTTCCCATTGAAATGCATTGAAAAAAGTCAAAATCGCGTCGGTCGCGTCGCAGGAGGCTAAAAAAGGCTTAAAATGGTCCAGACGCGATGCCCCCGATTTCCCATAGGAAACATTGTTAAATGCCTCAATTTACCCGCGATGCCCCCGATTTCCCATAGGAAACAATGTTAAATGCCTCAATTTAACCAAATCATCAGAGGGAACAATGGTAAATGGGCCAGAAACCCCCCCCAAAAAAACCCTGAACAGTGAAATGTCCCCCCAAAAGTAGTTTACGCCACCCCACGATCAACGTGAACCCGAAGCGTGGCGTGCGCAGCGAGCCCGCGAGGGGCGGCGGTACGTGTCCTCCGACCTTTTCATACCCCCACTATCCACGTCGGCGTGGAGTTGAGAATAGAATAGTGTGGCGAGCGCAGCGAGCCCGAAGCGTGGCGAGCCCCGCAAGGGAACGCGGATACCTTCACAGGTAAATGCGTCCCTTCGCGGGCTTCACAGGTATCCGCTGCGCTCGCCACGCTTCGGGCTCGGTGGCTCGCCACACTATTCTATTCTCAACTCCACGCCGACGCGGATAGTGGGGGTATGAAAAGGTCGGAGGATGCGTACCGCCGCCGCTCGCCACGCTTCGGGTTCACGTTGATCGTGGGGTGGCGTAAACTACTTTTGGGGGGACATTGCACTGTTCAGGGGTGTTTTGGGGGGTTTCTGGCCCATTTACCATTGTTCCCTATGATGATTTGGGTAAATTGAGGCATTTAACATTGTTTCCTATGGGAAATCGGGGGCATCGCGGGTAAATTGAGGCATTTAACATTGTTCCCTATGGGAAATCGCGGGCATCGTGTCGGTACCATCGCACCCGATTTTTTAGTGCATGCGATGGCCGCGATGCCCCCGATTTTTACTAACGATGCCCACGATCATGATCGGTGTGGCCGTGCTAGGAAACAAGTACCAATCTGTCTTTTGAATGTTTAGTTTTTAGATAAAACTTTACTGTTTACTACCTGTTTTGTTCCCAACAGTAAAAGCACAATGGAATATTTCTGGCACTACACAAATAAATGGTAAAATCTAGCCGGTGTTATCAGGTGTTGACAAACAATAATAAATCCGGATGAGCTATAATTGTGTCTATGAATGTGATCCTCCCCTCCAAGCCCAGGAGATGGGCAGACACCATGAAATGACGTAGGTAAACATATGCCACTTGTGCACATATAGTATAAGAAAGCAGACTGAAGCGGCATTATTTTCTGCGGGCAGTTAAGAGTCTGACCCAATAAATGAATGGGCACAAGAAACTTGTGTGAGCATGTCCTCCTGACTTACAAACTATAAAAGGCAATTTGCCCTTAAAAAATGGTTAACTTCGCTTAGAAAGAAATTGGTAAATTTAAAGGTCGAAATAAAATAAGAACTATAACAATTATAAAAGTTCTTTATAGAGAACACCCATAGACACGTACATATGTTTATAGGTCATTAAGTGAACAATACATCACATGGCTCATTGACCTCACCACACAAGTAACATAAAGGTATTGTAGCTCACCAATGCCTGCTCCATTATCACAGTAGGTCTGTTCTTTGATTTGTTCTTGAATATTGTGCATATTCCAGCTCACAGCCAGAGCTGACTATTCATAATGAAGCCAAGCATTGTCTTTTGCCCACTCGAATAGATTGATGCTTTGAACTTACAGCTAATTAAAGATAGGGGGTGTTTATGAGAACCATAAAATGTTATTTATAATGTGCTAGACATACAATGTACATTATATACAATTTACAGTTGTTACGTTTTTGATTTAACTAAAACAGAGATCTGTTTTCCCCCTCTCCTGTTGAATTTGTTTGTGGCAAATGCTTGGGAGTTTTTCCATTCTATTCAGCCAGTAGCCGATGACTGCAGAGAGAAGCTGGCAGCGAGTACGATGTTTTATTATTACATATTTATTTATTTTCCACATGACATGGACGTGTTCTGCATCCAATGTAAGAACAAGACAGTCCAAAGAGAGAGAGAGGATTGTGGAGCCAGCTGATGGCCCCTTATAAGAACAGCTGGGATCCAGGCACACAATTTGATGAAGCTTCTACAGATCATGCTCTTGTGATCCTGCCAAGGTAACAGCAAAAGTATCTGACTTGGGGGGCGTGGTTTGGCCACGGAAAGAGCAGGCAGCTCAGCCACGCAGCTCCTGCAGGTTTATAAACAAAAAACCTGTTAGCAGCCCTCTCCCACCACTTGAACCCACTTCCCCACACTCACCTAGCCGGCGGGGACACTCCGGTACCAAGAGGCACGCACAGCGGAACCTGGGGACGGCATTATACACCTCCCCGCGATTGAGGCCTACACACAGCTCCAAGCCGCGGCCTCAATTTCTGCGGGCACCCGGCGGCGGAGCTCCGGAGCCGGATCGCGGCCGTCTGAACGCAGGGACCGCTGGAGATCCCAGAAGCAGGGCACAGGGGGGTAAGCTGACCTTCCCCTGACCCACCACAACCCGAGGAGACCTGGGTGAGTGGCCCTGGAGCCTCCACACAGTAGTGGAGCTCCACATATCCCCTGCCTCACTGTAAGCGGCGGCCATCTTGGATCCCATATCAAAGCTGCAGCACTTCAGCAGCGATTCTCCTGCTGAGTCCCCACAGTGCCTGGCTGCCATCAGGGATCATCCTCATTTGCAGGATCCCTCACAGCACACCCCAAAGCCTCTCTCCAGCTGCCCCCCCCTCCCCAAGAACCTTAGGTGGGACCAAACTATAATAGGAGCTAATTGCTACAGGTGGCCAGTGCTGGCACGACCACCCCATTTGGACCCTTGCTACACAGTAGCTGTTCCTACTACACTGTCTCCTAAGACCTGCTCTTCCTCAAAAACGACACCCTGAATGTTTCAGCCGCTATACACTCACTGCCTCACCAACTGAATATGTAACCCCACCATGGCTCTCTAAGGGGGGAGCACCGGACGTCCTTATGAACATATTAATGACCAGCGCTCTATGACATTCATGTCATAACTCGACCAGGGTACTGCAATTTCTTGTCCCTCCAACATTCCAGCCCCAGCAGCCCGCTTTGCCTCACCTGCTCCTGAAACCACTAGAAACATAATGCCGTCTAGACGCCAGAAAGATGTACCGGGGACTTCTAAAGCTCCTTTCTTCAAACTCCCATCCCCAATCCAGGGGATTTCAAATAAGTCTACCACTCCAGGTACCCGCCAACAGCGGTCAGTAACTAATGTCGCATCCGAACCCACTCTGGCACCGGACACGCATATTCCTAATATGGGGGACAGCGACCCACTAACAATTGGAGCCATGAAACAACTGCTGCAGGCGTTCAAAGCAGATTTCTCGCAAGAACTCAAAATAGCTGTTCAATCATGCCAGCAATCTATTGACGCGGTGGTGCAACGAGTTGATCACTTAGAAACTAAAATGGGGGAGGTCGTAAAGTCCCACAACGAGCTGATTGCCCTCCACGAAGAACTACAGGAGGAGAATGCAGCCCTACGCGGTAAACTGTGTGACCTGGAGGACAGGTCACGCAGAAATAATCTCAAAATCAGGGGGATCCCAGAATCAGTTACCGCAGACAACCTAGTGCAATATGTGACGGACCTGTTCACAAAACTCCTACCAACGGTACATGTGTCCGAATTCCTCCTAGACCGCATCCATCGTATCCCAAAAGCTAAAAACGCACCACAAGGAGCGCCACGTGACACCCTGATGAGATTCCATTACTTCCACATAAAAGAACGTGTTATCCGAGCAGCGAGATCTTCGGATGAATCCGAATCAATCCTGGGCGATCTACAGTTTTGTGCAGATTTCTCCGCCTCTACCTTGGCTCTGAGGAGGTCCTTTGCACCGATCACTAGATCTCTCAAGAATGCGGACATCGCCTATCGCTGGGGCTTCCCAACAAAATTGATAGTGAGACGTAATGAGACCACAACCATCATCACCTCTCCATCAGCCGGGGAGAAGATTCTAGCGGACTGGAACATCGCCTTCTGCACGCCGCCCAACAACAGGGTGACGCAGGAATGGTCAACAGCCAAACATAATGCCTGACTGTAAAGTATATGCCTCCCTTTTTCTGTTTTACTCAGCCCTAGATTGCCTCTTTTTGTTGCATGCGATGATAGTTCTGGTCTTGTTTAAGAGATTTGTGATCCGGGGCCTAGCTCTCCTACACGGGGTGGTTCTGGCTGGGGGGTGGAGTGGAGAGACGACTGTTTAGCCAAGTCTGATGGTGATCACGGTCTGGTTCTCCCTGCCCACCCTAGCCGGGGGACCCACCACTAGAGGATTACAAGTGTGGTTATGGTTATGAAAATAGACATGTTTAGTTTAACTAGCTTATTATAGTTACTGAGTTAACACGTTTAAACGTTACGTTTTATCTAGCAATGGAACTGTGATATTTACATATATCCTTGCAGATATGTGGTACAGTCAGATACCCTGGACTTTGTTTTGTTTATTCCGCTAATATGTCATAGATATGCATATCTATATGTATACTTATTATATGCCTACCATTGGGGACCTTCCGGTGCTCCCCAGTGCTGACACCTACGCCCCTATGTGCCGCCAATCTGGGCGGCCTTCTCAAACACCTATAAGGTGTTCTTTCCTTTGGTTCTGTCCCCTACTGTGTCTCCTTCACCTTACTGGGCTGGTAGCCCATGGTCTATTCCCTTTCACCCATTTCCCCAATTACCATCCCCTATGCAACACTGACACCGCACTTAGATACTCTGTATCTACTATCATCGATCTTAAACATACAACATTTGATTTAGTCCCTGCGCCCCTGTGGCGGGTATATATAGGGCTGTTTCAGATCCGCATTCTGCACTACAATGTTTGTTATGCCTATGATATTTTTATACCTACCTTATCTGTTTACCCATGACTTTGAATAAGCTTAAAATCCTGTCTCTGAATGTTAAGGGCCTAAACTCCCCCAATAAGCGAAGAATGGCATTAACACACTTCGCCAGAAGTAAGGCCCATATTATAGCAGTCCAAGAGACTCATTTCCTCGCCTCTGCCCCACCTCGCTTCTTTAACAACAAGTTCCCATTATGCTACACAGCCAATGGTCCCAAAAAAAAGGCAGGAGTGGCCCTTCTCTTTTCCCAGAAGTGCAACTTCTCGATTGAGAAGCAGATTACAGACCCAGGAGGGCGGTATCTAATAGCTATAGGACAAATTAATGATAATCCAGTTACCCTCGCATGTGTCTATGCCCCAAATACTAAACAAATCCCATTTATACGGAAACTGTGCTCAACCCTGCATGCGACCCATAAAGGCTCACTGATCATCCTGGGGGATTTTAATTTGGTCCTTGACCCCAGCATGGATAAATCAACCCCCAGGTCCAAGCCTGCCACACCCCCCAAGAGAACACAATCCCAAGCATTCCAACGAATTATATATGAGTTTGGCCTGTATGATATCTGGAGAGCGAGAAATCCCAATTGTAGAGACTACACGTTCTATTCCGCAGTCCATAGATCATTTTCCAGGATTGACCTGTCGCTTTCGGATGGGGGGACCCTCCAGCAGATCGGGGCCGCGGATATACTTCCGGTCGCGTGGTCTGATCACTCAGCCATAACACTCATCTGGCACCTATGCCCAACCAGGGTGCCCCCTAGACCCTGGAGACTGACCGGGTACCTCCTATCCGATAGGGACTCTAAAGCCCTAATTGATAAATCCCTCGACCTCTATCTCACTACTAATTCTCCTTCAGAGACCTCCCTCTTTACACATTGGTGTACACTGAAAGCTGTCCTTAGAGGATCTTTTATCCAAGCGGCGGCGCAACATAGGAAAAAACTAAACAAGAAACGGGTGGAAACTGAAGCTAGGATGCTAGATCTAGAAAATAAACTTAAATTAGATCCAACCAACCGATCTTTATACAGGGAGCTTCTCAAGACGAGGGATGTATGGAATACCCTTTCCATGTCCGAAGTTCGAAAAAACCTATTTAGAATGAAGCAAAAATTTTATACTCAAGGAGACAGAGCAGGTAGATTGCTAGCGAGGAAACTAAGGGGGAAACAAGCGATGGAGCCCACCAAACAAATTACTAACCTAAAGGGAGTCACGGTAACAGACCCGCTAGATATTGCTAATTCTTTTGCAGAATACTATGCCTCCCTATACAACCTTCGCCAAGACCCTCTCACACCCCAACCCAATCCAGAAATTATAGACTCTTTCTTAAGGCACATTGACCTACCCTCAGTGGACCAGTCCACGTTAACGCTCCTAGAGCGCCCTTGGTCAGAAGACGAGATCCGTGTAGTTATCGATAATTTGCCATCTGAAAAAGCCCCAGGCCCAGACGGGTATATCAATAAATTCTATAAAATCTACCGCGACCAATTGCCTTCATTGTTAGCTCCCCTCTTCAACGAAGCATCAAAGCTGGGCTCATTCCCAACCGAGATGCTAGAAGCCCGAATTGTGACCTTCCCAAAACCTGGCAAAAATCCGAAGCTTTTAACAAATTATCGTCCCATAGCATTATTAAATACCGATGTAAAAATTTATGCAAAACTGATAGCGAATAGGCTCAGTCAAATACTTCCAAACTTAATCAACCAAGACCAAGTGGGTTTTGTGATGGGCCGACAGGCGCCAGATAATACAAGGAGAACCATACATGTGTTGGAGGCCTTCTCTGGGTCGGCGGAGCCACTGTTGGTTATGTCGTTGGACGCAGAGAAGGCGTTCGACAGACTCCATTGGGGTTACCTACAAGCTGTCCTACATAAATTTGGAATTAGAGACAGGGCCTTATCCTCTATTATGGCCCTTTACTCCAACCCCTCGGCCAAAGTTTTTGTAAATGGCATGCTATCGTCCGCATTTACAATCTCTAATGGTACCAGGCAGGGATGCCCGCTATCCCCGCTCATGTTTGTACTGGCAATAGAGCCGCTAGCGGAAGCAATTAGATCAGCCCCAGACATAGAAGGCCCAATACTATTTGGACGTTCATATAAGATATCCTTATTTGCGGATGACGTCCTGCTTACGATCATTAATCCCGCCAATTCCCTTATCTCTCTCCATAAGATTTTGCATACCTACTCTTTGGCTTCCTACTATAAATTGAACAGTTCAAAAACAGAAGCTCTGCCCATCAATATACCAGAAAATCAATTGACAGAACTAAAGGCGACCTATGGCTACGCGTGGCAGTCGACGAGCATAAAATACCTAGGTATTCAAATCACCCCTAAAGTCTCAGATATAATCTCTGCCAACTACCCACCTTTACTAAGTAGATTCTCACAGATGACAAACGACTGGATGCTTCTCGAAACGTCATGGCTAGGCCGCATTGCAGCCCTTAAAATGGTATTACTCCCAAAGTTGCTATATCTTTTTAGGACCATCCCCATCCTCCTTCCAAAACATTTACTAACCAAATTTAATGGGCTATTCATGAAATATATCTGGAGAGGCAAAAAACCTAGATTGGCCAGAAGCAGAATGTGCCTACCTAAAGCCAAAGGGGGATTGGCGTTCCCTGACCTCTGCTCTTACCAAATGGCCTGTATTCTGGCCCCACTCAATGAGTGGTTTGTCAAAGAGAATGCCAAACCTTGGGTCTTGCTAGAGAAGGGCTTTGCCTTACCATCAGCTATCACGGATATTCTGTGGCTCCCCCCTTCAGCAGTCCTAAAGAGCATTGAACACTCTCCTATACTGGCATCTACTAGACGTTCTTGGCTAACTTTGGTGTCGAGGACACCAGAAATCACTCTTCCTTCTCCTGATCTGTCCTTAGAGGGTTTGGCCCATATGATTCCAAACCTGTCTCTAGACATGTGGGTTTCCCAGGGTATTCTGACATTAGGCTCTCTTCTTAAAGAAGGCACCCTGATCCCATTCAGCGACATCCAAAACTCCTTCGCAATCCCCCCCAAACATTTCTATAAATACCTCCAGATGCGACATTGGCTGCAGAGCACGGGCCCCCACCCACACAAAATAGGGCCCCTGCCCAAATTCATCTCTCACAGATTTACAAGATTGAACACCAGAGGCTCCATAACATGGTGGTATAATTTATTTACGGACTCACAGCAGCCTAACAAATTAAATTTTCAATGTAAATGGGAACGAGATTTACAGACGTCTATATCAGACGATGAGTGGAAAACGATATATTATAATTGCTCACATTTATCTAAATGCCAATCACATTTGGAGCAGTATTACAAATTGACACACAGGCTATACCTTACCCCGGCCCTCCTACATACTATGTGGCCAACTACCGCTAGTACTTGCTGGAGACAGTGTGGGGGGGTGGGAACATTATACCATATATTTTGGTCATGTCCAAAACTGAAGGGAATGTGGGCCAGAGTATTTATGCTCCTTTCGGATATATCGGGGTGTACCATATCTCCACTGCCGAAGATAGCATTATTCCACCTATTTCCAGACCACATTCCTAAAGATGTTCATTATGTGTTGGGGCATATCTTAATATCTACCAAGCTATTTCTGGCCAGTCACTGGCTGACCCCCTTAGTCCCCACAATACTAACTATTGAGGAAGCGGTTCACAGCCATTACAGGTTTGAAACGGAGGGATCTGCCTGCGCCATTTCCTCCCCCTCTCCATCAGCTAAGTGGGTTGCATGGATGGCTTATAAACTAGCTAACCCGTCCTAAGTTGTTTAGTCTAGATCCCACAGGCTGTGACAGCCTTCTTCCCATATGCCTAAATATTTTCATATGTACTGCTAGCAGTGTTGTATGTAATACAATATGTAATACAATATTTCTTTGATGGTACAATCTTATACAATGTAAGGCTCACACGAGCTACAGTGTTGTACCCTCCCCTTCCCCGTTCCCCCTTGTCTCCCCCCCCCTTCTTTATTCTGTATCCCCTATTACAAAGTCTGTTTTTTTGACATGTCTGAAAAATTTCAATAAAAATTTAATCTTGAAAAAAAAAAAGTATCTGACTTGGAACACACGCATGAAATGCTGCAAAATTTACATCTGGAGAGATTTCAAAATAAAACTATAAATACATGTGTAATATCTGTAGAACAATTATCATTAAATGACAAAGCTGTGGAACTGTGGAATTAGAAATAAATTTACATTCGCTGATTAAAACAAAATTTTCTCTTCTAATATATTGAAAAATTCTGTATTTTTAAAAATATAAATAAAAATAAACTACAGACTGTAGTAACGCAGCTCATGTTTGTAACCAATATAAATATAATAAAACATTAGCAGCAGAGATTGGAAAAGGCGAAGCCTTGTCCCAATATGCAGGTATACAAGGGCAGGATGCCATCTTTCCTGGCTGCAAGCAGCTTAATACAAATTAATTATTCATCTCTCCTGTGTCATTGTTTTGTACTCGATTCCAGTAAGTCCTTTGCTTCATTTATTTTCATTGCCATATAAGGTGATCCACCTGTAATGAGAAACATTGATTTAATAAGCAGAGCACTATTAATAAGAAAATAACATTTCAGCTTTGCACTTCAACCTTCTGTATGAAATAAAAACAAAGAATAATGAATGTATATTTTAAGGCTCATCTCTTTCCAAGTGGTCAATGCGATTAGGTACGAGTCCACATTGTAATGAAGAGGAAACGCACAGCGACTCACCCCACACTCACAGATTTTTGTAGGCAAGACTATAGGGCTGGAGGTGTGGTGTATATCGACACTGACATGACTAACAGAATTGATCCTGTTGGAGTGGCATCAGAGAATATCTAGATTTATCAATGAACTACTTGCCTGGCATTGTCACACAGAATATTACCACAGGCAACTCACTTTACTGACAAGCCTTCGAAGAAATCGAAGAAAGAGTCTCCCATAACAAACTTAGAGCGGTATTCAATGCAGCAGTCGAGGGGATTTGTATGGGGAGGATAGCTTTTCCTCGCTGAAAATAAGTCATCCTCTCTGTCAAACCCCCTCACTGTATTCAATGTAAGGCCTGAATCCTCGCCTTGAGAGACTGGCGAGCAATCTCCTTAAATGGCGAGGCTCGCCGCAAATGTAGCAAGTCAGCCGCATTTTGTTGACAAGCTCCGCTGTTTTAATGGCCACACTCACCGTCTCCACCTCACCTCAGGGAATAAGCAAGGAGGCAAACTGAGAGAACCAGATTCATTGCATACCCTGACGGCGAGCTATCGGCAATTCTATGTGCCGATAGCTCGCTGTCAGGGCGTTGAATAATGCTAATAAGCATAACTCTGTACTTGTTTCCTAGCACGGCGCCACCGATTTTAATTGTATTGATCGCGGCCGCAATAATCGCGTCGATCGCATCGCATGCAACACGATTTTTACATTGGAATCAATGTAAAATGGTCCCTGAGACCCAATTTTACATTGATTTCAATGTAAAAAGCCCCAAAAACCCCCATTTTCATAGCAAACCCCCCCTGATGGGTGAAATGGCCCTCCATTGTTAACGCGACCCCACTATTGACGCCAACCCGAAGCGTGGCGAGCCCCGCGAGGGGACGTGCATAACTTCACAGGTATACGCGTCCCCTCGCCACGCTACGGGCTCGGTGGCTCGCCACACTTAATAGAATCAACTCCACGCCGACGTGGATAGTAGGGGTATGAAAAGGTCGTAGGACGCGTACCACCGCCCCTCGTGGGCTCGCTGCGCTCGCCATGCTTCAGGTTGGCGTCAATAGTGGGGTTTAGTTAACAATGGGGGGGCATTAACCATACTTAATACCCATGAGGGGGCATATACAATGAGAAAATGGCCATATTTGCCCTTTTCCCATTGTTCCCTATGTAAAATCGCGTTGAACGCGTCGATCGCATCGCATGCCATTATAATGGCATGCGACCGATGCGATCAACGCGATTTTAACTTTAAAACTTATTTAACATTGTTCTCTATTGGAAAAATCACGTGAAATCGCAACACGATTTTCTCTTTACCGGCAATTAAAGCTGGTAATTGACAGAAAATCGCGTCCATTGCATGCCTTAAGTACCTTAACTTAAGGCATGCGATCAACCCCGACGGGCCCCGTGCTAGGAAACAAGTACCCATAACTCTACTACTTGACATAGATTGGATGGCAGCATGTACGCATACACTAACCACTATTGAATTTTGTACTCGCACATCGGGGTTTGGTTTATCTCATATAGGCAGTGAAGTCTCAGGCTGAGGGGGAACTTAAAATCAGCACATGCTCAGATGCTCTTTAATTAGGCACTGTGGCCTGAAATCACCAAACTTCACAGAGAGTGAGCTGTACCCTAATTACTGGCGAGGTCAATTGCAGATATTATGTGCAGTTAGATGAATCCCAGCATTAAAGCCTGCAATATCCTATCCTGGGAAATGGCTGCTAAAGTCTCTCCTGGCTCCATTTTTAGTGTAATTTGCTCTAAATTCTCAATATAGAAGAAACATTCAGTCAAGTGTCAGTGTGGTCCCAGCTAATTAGCGAGAGAAATATCAGCTCACTTGCAGGCGGCTGAGGGCTGATCATACGGATTATCATGTACTGAATGTTATTGATAAACAGTCCATAGAGCAAATGATTTATTCAAAGCAGAATACCCACACGTAATAATATCTAATTTCTGTATGCAAGAGGGCGCATATACTGTAGATGTAGATCACAATATTGTAACAAACTATACAAAACCTTATGTGTATAATTGCAGTCATTTAAAGACTTTCAAGAACTGCATAATAAAAAAAAAACATTACTGCATTGTAGACAGAAACGTGGCAATACAGACAGTGGGGCAGATGTATTAAGCCTTAACAAGAGATAAATCCAAGGGTGATAAGGAGAGATAAACGTCCAGCCAATCACCTGCTAACTGCCATGTTACAGGCTGTATTTCAAAAAAAGTCAGTAAGGAGCTGATTGGCTGAAAGTTTATCTCTTTTTATCATCCTTGCATTTATTTCTTGTTAAGGCTTAATACACCTGCCCCATTACTTGCTATATCACGCACACTATTACTTCAATGGCAAATTAGCAATAAAAACTAAAGAATTGCTATTATTTTCCAATAATTACTGCAGACTTCGCTAACAATTTAACAACACAAAGTCTGCTAATTCTTAAGCCCCATACACACTAGGTGACCCTGGCCACCACCAATATATTTACTATGGGTCACGGGTGGCCAATATGGAGTGTATACATGGAACGATATCGGTACAAAATATCGTTCAGTGATGTCACCAAGACCCTCTGCACATGCGGGTCATTTGGCTATACAGCGATATTGGCCTGCTGTGTTCAGCAGACATGAAAGATCGCTAACTATGCGCAGGAGCGGGCAACGATATTGAGTGTACACAGTAGAAGCTTTAGTGAAAGAGATAACTCAGAAAGCCTTTACAAAAGCAATATCTTTTACTATATCCTCTTGTGCAGGCATGTCCAAACTATGGCCCTCCAGCTGTTGTGAAACTGCAAGTGCCATCATGCCCTGCCACAGTTTTGCTATTAGGGAACGCTAAAACTATGGCAAGGCATGCTGGGATGTGTAGTTTCACAACAGCTGGAGGGACGCAAGCTGGACTTGCCTGCGCTAAGTGTGTATGGGGCTTTACTTTAGGAAAGATTGTTCTAACCAGGAAAGCCAAAATTAGGAAAATGCCTTTTTTAATGCAACCTTCTCCATCTTTACAAGGAGTGTGCAATAAGGCAATATGTTTTGATTGTGCAGTGCATAGGTAGTCCTAGGCAGATTTGGGGTGTAAGGGCTACTGGCTGGAGAGGAACAAACTGGTTGCTGGGGATTAGAGGCAGCAGGCCTTCAGCTCTAGGCACAGTCAGCAGTCCAGCTGACGCCATGGGACTTACTGTGCAGCTAAAGCTATGTGCTTAGCACCCAGAGCTATTCAATTACTGCTCAATTTGCAAGTGAGCCAGCCCACTGAGTTAAGTGTCCAGGACTATGGCGGTATCCCATACAGTAAGACCCAATGAGTGGTGTAGCAACAGTAATTGAATAGCTCCAGCAGTGTGGGGTAAGCCTCATAATTAATTGACTCTGCCCCATAGAATTGCAACCACAGCGAACTTACATATTGATTAGGAGTCCTATTGTGCACATAGGGATGGAAGGGATATCTACCCCCATGCATCAAAACAAGACTCAATCAAGAAGATAACATGAAGGAAAATACAGTGACTGGTGTTTCTGAAATGCAGATATTTTCTGATAGAGCATCCTTATTACATAGTGTAGGACCCCCAGAGATGCTTTACTGTGGCTGGCAGCTTACCATAGCTTTAACATGTACTGTAGGATATATGTATTTTTAAAAGCTTAGGACAGGGGTGTCCAAACTTTTTGCGACAAGGGCCAATTTGGTGAAGTGTAAATGTGTGGGGACCGACTGTTCAGCCTGACATTCTTTGAATCATTAATCACATCGAAATGGTCCCCCACTCTGTTCACTGTATGTCCCCCAGCCTGCCCCTTCTTCACTGTATGTTCCCCACTCTGCACCCATTCACTCTGTCCCCCAGCCTGCCCCCCTTCTCTTAATGTCCATCAGTGCCTCAATTCATTGTATGTCCCCAAGCCTGACCCTCCTTCACTGTATGACTCCCATTCACTGTATGACCCCCATTCCCTATGTACCCACCAAACACTGCTGTCACTGTGATTGTGGAGTAGGGTGATATACGATTGCATCAGCAGGGGTAGGACGCCAAACACATCTGACTGTGGCGGCCGGCACCTCCTCACTGCAGCCGACAGCAAGGTAAAGGTGCGCTCGCCGGGCCACACCTTTAGTGTCCTGTGCTTCCCACATCTGATGCTCTGCCCGCTTCCAGCTGGAGGCCACTTGAAATGACAGCACGGGCCGCATTTGGCCCCTGGGCCTGACTTTGGATATGCCTGGCTTAGGACATTCATAGCTTTTAAATATAAAAGCCTAAACGTTTTAATGATTAGCACTTAAATTCATTACAAATGGTCTTCTTTGTAAATGCTGGGGGTACAAATAATGCAAATTGGCTGGCAGGGGAAACCCAGGTGAAAAAAAAAGGCACCTTATGTCCCCGTTTTCCCACCTAAAATCTTTTAAAATCTCACAATTTTCCCCCATACTTTAAACTGTCTCTTTTAGTAACCATAAGGAAAATAAAATATATAGAGGTTAAGATTAAATCCATGTTTTACGGTTTTCTAATTATAAGATTTTTTTTTATGCCTCCACCATTTTATGTAAATGTAGTTAGGAGTCATCTAGAATATATAATCGCTGGGGGTTGGTAATAAATATTCATCATTTCCACCTACTTAGCACTTTCTGTCCTGCTCCTATTTCCGCGTTCTGCATTGTTGAGCTGAGGATGCTTCAGTAAGCTTCCTCTGCTGTGCAAGGGACAAAACACGCAAAGCTATAAATCGTCTCTTTAAAATAGCATCTCTCGTCTTTCCTGGCATTGCCAGAAAGTGCCCTTCTCTGGGGCATTTCTCAAATGAAGTTCTAAAGTGGAATGGGGCTAGGGCAGATAATCCTGCGATAGGTCCTAGGGCAGTTATAAATAATTTTAAAGGTAATTCCCTTTTTATGATTGAAGTGATAGGTGCACTTTAGACCAGACTCCCCTAATAGCCTAAAAAGTTGGAACAGGATAATATCAACCGTTTTACTGTATTTTGTGATAAAAAGAATGATTTATGTAAGTCTAAGTAAAACCAAGTAAATCTCCTAGTAAGAGAACCCAAAGCTTGGTCACAATCCAACAGATCTCTTTTAATTGTTTTAAAGAGCAAGCTTGACATCAATAATGTGCGCGCAATTCAATTATAAAGGGTTAAGCAACTATTGCTGTATAAACACCGGTAACATCCCCCTCTGAGCCCCTGACTGGCTGAGTTTGTACACAGCGCTATGCGGCTGTAAACAAAATCCCAGGAATCTAGCCACATTTATTTGTGGGGACAAGAACATAGCCCCTCATTGAACTGACCCCTTAGTACAGCTTATGTCCATAATAGAAGCTTTAAAAAAAAAAAAAAAAGTAAAACTAATACTACCACGTATTTCAGTAACAGTGCATTATAGTAAAGAAAAAAACATAAAAAGGTCCTAGGTTGCATCTTTATCATATGGGAAACAGCAGATTTGTCTGCCGGAATACTGTACAAGCTGGAAAGTCATCCACAATTGCATCTGGTCAGGACCTTGATTGTTTTTCCATTCACTATTAAAAACAAAATTGATTAAAACCAAGCTGATGAAATGCTTGCAATGTTATACTACGTTTACTACCCTTTAATAAATGGAGGCCATAAAGACAAGTAACTGGTGTCTGCTATCTAAAATAAACCCATCACTTCACAGGCTCATCTCACTTGCAGTGGAGCACATGATTACTAGCGCTGAAACCCAGCGTCGTATAAGTCAGATATAAAGCAGCCATACAGGGAAAGCAGCTCGCTAGGGATGGAAAGAGGCCAAGCAATCGGTTCCTCAGTCATATCACTGGTTGTACGGATACATTAATAGGTAGAAGGTAGTAGGTCACTGCTCAGGTGTATAACAATCCATGATGCTATAAAACCCTATTAAACGTTGCCGCATGTGCGGTGATCATTTGCAAACATGACCTTGCCCTTAGTAAAACATACTGTATTTCAGAGCAATGTTCCAGTAGTGTGACACCAACAGGCTTGTTTGAATACATCAGGCATGTCCAAGCTGTTGTGAAACTACAAGCCCCATCATGCCTTGCCACAGTTTTGCTATTAGTTATTGCTGAAACTATGGCAAGGCATGCTGGGTTGTGTAGTTTCACAACAGCTGGAGGGCCATAGTTTGGACATGCCTGGGATAAATGTGCAAGCAACATTTCATGCAGATGGTTAGTTATGGGGAGTTCGGGGAGGACTGGGGTAGTTCGAGAAGGGATTCTATTGACTTTTGAACTATTCTGCAATAGGGAATTATACATCTATGTAAATATCACCTGAAACCAATTGTTATTTAACAGCAACCTAGTAACAATGGACGTACTAAGCCTTTGAGAGTGATGAGGTGGAAATGAAGTACCAGCTGATAATTGCCATATTACAGGCTGTGTTTGAAAAGTGGCAGGTGCTGATTGGCTGGTACTTTCTCTCTCGAATGCTTAGTACATCTGCTCTCAATGGATTGGTCAGCTATGCTCCACTGCAGATTCTGTAACATAAATTGTTACAATTATCCAAGATGGCATTCGCGCACAATCACTACACATTCCAGATGACTCTTATGCCCACTGTTGAAAATACTTATAAAACGCAGAAGTTAGTACAAGTAAAGTGTCAGCATCATGTGATAAAATGTGGAGAGTATTATAAATCTGACTACAAGGAAAGCAAAAAAAATAGCCTCCTGTTTGACTTTTGAAATACAGCGTAATGTTTTACCATCTGCTATTTTTAAGCTGAGGCAGGAATGAGCATATGGGTTGTGCTTTCCTCCAGCAGATGCGGTCTACTTAGAAGATATAATAATAGTCTTTCTGTAAAATAAATCATTTACATTCAAAATTCGGCTAGTTACAGCATTTGTGCGCTGGTTCTGCAGCCTGTAATTTCTAAACTCTGAATGGCATTAATATTTGATGGCAAGTTTACAGAAGGCAATCTCACTCAGAAGGGCTTTTATTTCCTGTGTATTACCAAAATGGAAGTGATTGAGCAGACTTTTTCCCACTTTCAGCAACCAGTTATAAATGATTAAGCATTGCCTGCCTTACACTAATGTAGACATGATGAAACCTGGGCACCTGGTATTTTATATAACGAGAATCAGAACGGAGTACTTCTCCTGCATATATAACCAGAATGATATATATACACGACTTACTATCATGCAATGTGGCAATGGAGGTCATTATCCAATTAGGAGATGCAATCATATAAATGCCAATGCATCTACTGATGTACACCTCGTCCTTATGGTGAAAATCGAAATTGGGAATTAAGTATCTTTCAAGAAATAGCAGTATATATATTACAGTACATTTTAGAATTTACAAACTATTCAATCATAGTCGAACTGCTGTCTTGTCAGAAAGACGGCAGTTTCCAACTGATTTAGGTCAAATGGGGTTCCAACCTATTCAATTTTGGCTGCTTTTTGCCAACAGTTTGGAATTCTCCAACCTGTTGGAAAATCCACCTGCTTTTGTCGGAAACTGAACCAAACCCCACCAAGTTTTGGCCCGGTTTCCGACAATCGAGAGGGAGGATGGCACCGGGTGAGCAGCAGCTCATCTGGCGCCGTACTCCCATCAGCTGGCCTCCCACTGCTCTTAACCATCACCCCGCCAGGCCAGATGAGAGCAGCTTACCCGGCACCGTCCCACTGCTCACTCGGTCCAGGTGCCGGCTGGGTGTGCAGCAATCAGCGGCCAAATACGACATTCTGATTTACCCGCTGATTTGAATAGGTAGTGTTCGATCCATTGCGAACAAATGAATATCGCAATGGATCCGACACTAATTGAATATACCCCTATATGAGAAAAATGCAAAACACATTTTTCAGGTGATGCCATGAAGCCGTCTAAGTAAATGGAAAACAAGGAATTCAGAGACCTTGATACACACGAAGAGGGTTTTGGATTATGATACTGCAGTGCTTTGCTTTATTCATAATCCAAACTGTATTACCGTTGTTGTCATAAATATCAGAAAACAAATCTCTTGTTGACATATTTACTAGCACTATAAAAATTATATTTAGGTTATGAGAATAATACAACCGTAAAATAAAGATTATTACCTTTACGCCTTTCTTAACTGCCAATACATAAGTGTAGATAAATGAAATAGATATGTTCTTATTATCTTCTGATCCCAAATGTTATAATCAAGTCATGCAATATGCAGTTCTATGATCTTTCAGCGCATCATACCAATTTCTAACACTATAACCAGACTGAACTCACATAACAAATGTTAATGCTCGGCAGCAAAGACAGACGTGAATATAGTTAAACTCATGGATCGTCCCATTTGTTTTTACTGCTAAATAAAACAGGGGAAAAAATGTTATTTTACCTTTATCTGGATGATTTAAGATCATGATTTTCCGATGAGCCGCCCGAATCTTGGATTTGCTAGCAGATGGACTGTAAAAGTAAAGTTTGACAATAAACTGGATCAACTATGGAGTGTAAATTACATTTTACAGTGCAGCGTTCCCAAACTAGCAGGACTTTTGCCATCTTGTGGGCAAGACGAAGTACTGCGTAAGCAATTGAAATACAAATCTATTAAGAAACTTGTCTGCTTTGTACTATTAATTAGCTGACTCAGTAATTGTTTCTTCTACAGATTAATTTAAACGTAGTTCTGTCCAGATGAAGAGAAAGGGATATTTGTAACTTTAAGCGGCTAAGCCAGCAATTTGTCCCACATGCCCAGGCTCATTATAACTTATGCATTACAGTGCACATTTTCACAAAGACCATAATTCAGACTTTATCTTAACTTTTTGGCATTCCAAGACCTAAATGTGCCCTTATGTGCTGTGCCTTTACTCAGTTATGTCCTGGTCTAATCTGCTCATATAACTGTTGTCCTTTAGAGGTCATGACCCTCCCATGTGAGTGGGCACACACGTGATCTGGCCTCCCCTAACTGTTATATTTCCCCCCTCTCTGACCATCATCTGCTATCTTTTAATTTAATGTATGTAAGAAAAAAACCACACCGTTTCTCCCAGCACATGAATGATATCAGTAACCTGATTTAAATATTTGAAAATATATGTAACCAAAATCTCTGAATTCTATTATTTAAATCTGGTTACGGATAACATTCAGCGTGCTGGAGGGAACAAAGTGTGGGTTTTTTTTTTTAACTCGAGGTTACCCATCCCTTTTGAGCACCTGAGTGATATCACTAAACTAATGTGGAGGCTGCCTTGGCTTCTCCATCTCACCACTGGTATACGGTCGTATTGTCGACCACACTTAGGTCAACATGGGGCAAGGTCGACATGGGTTTTTTCACTGGTTTTTAAGCCGACATGTGCCGACAGGCGGTATTTCATGCCCTACCATCCACTAGGGCATGGTGTGAGAATAGAATAGTGTGCCGAGCGCAGCGAGGCACCGTGCCTGAAGCATTGAGAGCGAAGCAAGCAATGTCGACATTCGGGTAAAAAAAAAAAAAACATGTCGACCTTGTCCCCTGTCGACCTAGAACCCCTGTCGACCTAGAACCCCTGTCAACCCAATGGTGTCGACCTTAGTATTGTCGACAAAATGATCCACACCCCTCACCACTAAGGGGGCATACACACAGGAGATATTTGGCTATTTTTTAAGCGATCTGTCCAAATCGCCTAGAAATTATGCACAAATCATTCCTTATGTACATCCCATAGCGATGGTGATACGTGGTCCCACCTAAACCCTCCCCGGCTCAGATCTTTAGTGCAGGTAGGCAAAATCTAGTTAGATCGGATCCTGCAGAAGGTGTGAGCAACACCAAAACGCGTTGAGCAGTTCTTTTGCGCATCAGTTCCGGACCAGCGACTGCATCCAGAAGCCAATTCCACCACCATCTCCGTGCCATTCCAACCCATCGCAAGGATGCTTTGCTAATCATACAGACTACTGGACAGACTCCCATAATTTGTGGGTCAATATTAGCCACCAGCTGGGCAATAGACTGGGACTATACCCTTTTGAAATTATTTACCGAACACCAAATTCCCTTACCCCCATGGGATTGGTTTGGATTATATTTACTCACCAATCAGAAAATTAGTGGTGACATATTGAGAATACCAGTACCAAGTAGCTATATACTAATTTTAATGTGATTGGTTTATTTGTATGTATTCATTGTTTTCATTATAAGGATAGCTATCCCGTTTTTTTTTAATTTCACATCCAAACTTGACACTATACATCAGGAAATCGCATCCCACCAGATCCTAAACAACCTGCCCCCTCCTTTCCCTGACCACCCTTCCCATCTTACCAACTCTGAAATGTTTCCCCCTGTATCTGTAGATGAAGTCATGGCCCTCATGTAAAAGAATACTGATGTTATATTAAGGTGTAAAACTAATTGCCATTTAGAAGACAAATTTAATAACCTGATTAAATCTAGTGAAATGTTACTTATGTTAGCTATCTATATATTGCGGGGAAAGTAAATGGTGAGCCCACTACAAACAATATAGTTCACTTAATTTTGCAGAAATATTGCTCTGGTTGGTGATTAGTAGTCACTTTTATTTCTTTTAAGTTATAAAGATGACGGTGCCGTTTACAAGTGGCGGAATAATTGAATTGGTCAGTGGTTGATGAATATTGTCCGGCGAACTTGACGAAATTCTCTCATTTCATTGCTTATTGACACTTCAATCACAATGCCAGTGTTTTGTTTACATTTTGAGTATCGCCTTGAAAAAAGCAGTATCCCTACCTGACACCTAGAATGAGGCTAGCTTCTCTTCTATTCATTTTCTGATCAAATCCTCCTTTATAGTAATAAGAAAGGCTCTGCAGTAAAAAACAAACAAGATTGCAGAATCACAGCAATGTAACAGCATCACACTCTGGGACGTGACCAGAAGATGCTTGGAATTAAAATAGGGAATCTTACGGCTGTACACTTACGGGAGTTTGGATTTTTTTTGCAATCTCCATGATAACTTGACCCAAGGGTTTCCAGAGTTGAAATGTGAAGCGACCTATAAAGAATTCATATGATTAACAGTCTCTCCAAAACAAAATTATTTATTTTGTTCTAGGCCAAGTGACAGCAAAGAAGGCAGAATCATTATTTTAAAAATATGAATACATTATCTCATAGTAATACAACTTAATGTAAGCTAATACAATAACTGTAGATGCCAGACTTAAAAGCCACATTTTGAAGCAAATTGTATGTACTAGGAAAAGGAAATAAAAGTAACATGACATCTAGTAGGAATACAATCTTGCATCCAATTTGAAATACTCAGAGGGAGAATATAACAGTATGCCAAGCGTAGCAAGGTTCCGAGCCCAAAGCAAGGTGAGAGAAGGCACTAACTGGGTGTCCATGTCGACATTGACATAAAAATGCGAAAAACATGTGTTAACCTTTTCCTTTGTCGACCTTTTGTTCATGTCGACCTAACAATCCACAACCAGTCATACACATCCCTGGAAAACTAAAAAGCCCTCCAATCACTGGTATGCATACATCTTAGGCAATATAGACCATGGAAACTAGCCAATACAATATAATAGCCATCACTCACTGTAGGGTCTTATTTACAGACAGTCCAATAACAAATTTGGGAAACAAGGATAAAAATAACCTATAATCTAACTAGGAGTTTATTTATCAGCTAAGTGATAGAATAAGGCCCTGATTTAGAGTATGCCATAAGTCCATTTCTGTGGCATTAATATTATTTATTACCAGTTATTTGTATAGCGCACACATATTCTGGAGCACATTACAGAGAATATTTGAACATTCACATCAGTCCCTGCCCCTGTGGAGCTTACAATCTATATTCCCTGTTGTATCATGGGGAAGAAACTTTGGGGAAGAGTACCTGTGAACTAGCACCCCTTTCTTGATAAATATCAACAAATAAAGAAGAAACAATGTAATTTATCCACGATTATTGAATGTGTAAGTGCCTTAGCACTGGTGAGTGAAGTGAAGGTGCTCCCCTGAGAGTAAATATTAGTAGGAGGTAGAGGAAAAAGAAGCACTCTCCCCAAAACAAGAGAGTGCTTCTCTTTCCTCTACCTCAATCTATATTTCCTACCACATGTACACATACACATTCTAGGGTTAATTAATTAGAATATACAAACTCCGCACAGTTAGGGCCATGGTGGGAATCAAGCCCATGACCTCAGTGCTTTGAAGCAGTAATGCTAACCATTACACCCATCCGTGCTGCCCGATAATATACAGCAGGGCTCGACAAACCCCGGTCGCCACGGCGACCAGAATTTCCTGTCTGGCGACCAAATCCTGTGTGGTCTGCCGCTGTGTGTCAGAAGAGATAGGATGCAATACAGTGTCCCAGCTCCTGCCAAGGGGGTCACATCGCCGCGGATATCAGTGTGACCCTCGTCTAAGCATATCTCGGAGATCCGGCCCCGCCCCCCGCCATAGCGGAGACACTGGAGCCTCCTGAGTGGCATTCTACTACGGTATTAGCAGCAGGAAGCTGCGGGTGTCAGCGCGGCTCCAGGCTCTGTCCTGCAGCCCTGCTCTGTTCTCATCCCGGGCAGTTGGTGAGACAGCACCCTTCTAAATGTAAGTGCGGTGGCTCCCCTGCCCCTAGCTCTGTACACCTGGAGTAAGCAGCGGCCTCAGTAATGGGAAGCTGCGGCTCTAGTCTGCAAAACTTCCAACCACCCTCCTGCAGTGCTTTGGTCATCCTCCCCCGTCGACCCCCTCAGAGCGGCAGTTTTCTAGGAAACCCTGCACGATAATCTAATTAATACTGGATGTGGTGGCCTGTCATTTTATGTATAGAACTATAAATGTGGTGGGCAGTCAAAAAAGAAATTATTACATACCTCCCAACTCGGGAACGTCCCGATATTTGGGGACGTTCCCGCGTCCCTACCGCGGCCGTCAGTGTCCCGCTGCGGGGGGGGGGGGGGGGGGGGGGCGCAGTTGGGAGTCCCCCCCCCAATATCACAGAATAGACGCTGAGCGCATGCGCACAGAGTCTGTTCGCAGCCGAAAACGCCCCCTTTTCGGACGAAGCCGCGCGAGTGTCCCTATTCTAATCTTACAAAAGTTGGGAAGTATGTTATTATGCAGAGAAGACCTATATATGGTGCATTTCTACAATAAAGTCAGTAACTGGATAATGTCAACTAAATTACAGTTGACATTATCCATTTAATAATAATAATAATAATAATGTCTTTATTATCATAAAATGCTCACATACATGAACATTAAACGAAATTCAGTTATGAACAGTACAAAAGATAAGAAAAGACAATAAAAGTAGAACAACATGCAAATAAGATCTATACCCAGAAAAATTCCGACTAAGAATTTAAAACACGAATTGCTGTTGGAAAGAAGCTCTCTCTGTGTCGTTTAGACTTGCACAAGACAGAACGATAACGCTTGTTGGAGGGGAGTAAGGAAAACATGTCGCTACTGGGATGGGAAGAATCCCTCAAAATACTGTTTGTCTTCTTGAGAAGCCTGAATTCGAATACATGGTGGATACTTGGTAGAACAACCCCCACTATTTTGCTTGCCACTGACACCACCCTCTGGAGGGCTTTACGATCAGCTGCGGAACAAGAGCCGAACCACACCACAATACCGAAGGTGATTACACTCTCGATAACGCCAGTATAAAAATTCACCAAGGTTCTTCTGCTCATACCAGCCAGACGTAGCTTCCTTAGGAAAAACATACGCTGGTGGGCCCTTTTTGTTGCGGCGTTTATGTGGGCACTCCACAGGAGGTCTTTGGAAATAATTATGCCCAAGAATTTAAACGAGTCTACCGACTCCACTTGATTATTATTCAAGACCAGTGTGCAGCTTAGGGCTTTAGAAGACTTCCTAAAGTCAACTATCATATCTTTGGTCTTGTTTACATTAAGGACTAGACCGTTTTCCTTGCTCCAAGACTCCAACCTCGATATCTCCAACCTAAAGGCGGACTCGTTATCATTAACAATAGAACCCACAATAGCGATATCATCAGCAAATTTGATAATCTGAACAGAGTCAGAAACTGAGGAACAATCGAAGGTAAACAGGGAGTATAGCAGAGGGCTCAGAACACACCCCTGAGGGACCCCTGTACTAATTGTCAGTACACCAGACACTCGGTCTCTTATTCTTACTACCTGAGGTCTATCTGACAGGAAGTCAAGGATCCACCTGCACATAGGCCCACTCAAACCAATCTTAAGGAGTTTGCTCACTAATGAAGATGGGACTACGGTATTAAAAGCCGAACTGTAGTCTACGAATAAGACCCGAACAGAAGATCCTTTTACCTCAAGATGGGCAAGCGTGCGGTGAAGTAAAATAAGTGCTGCGTCATCAGTGGATCTATTTGCTTTGTAGGCAAACTGATAAGGGTCGAAACTAAGTGGGATACTTTCCTTAATATGTTCTAAAACCAGCCTCTCAAAAGCTTTCATAATGAGGGATGTCAATGCAATCGGCCGATAATCATTTAGGCAATCAGCCTTACCCTTTTTTGGAACCGGAGTAATGATAGTAGATTTAAAACACTTAGGCACATAACATGCACTAAGAGACAGATTGAAAATAAATGTAAAAATACCAGCAAGTTGTGCTGCACAGTTTTGTAAGACTTTACCCTGAATCCCATCGGGACCAGGAGCCTTTCCTGCCTTACTCCTAAAAAAACACTGTCTGACAGACTCTTCCTCTAGTATCAGAGACCCCCCACCCTGAAAATTTCCATCCAACAAAGGCGGAGGCATAGCAGGTCTGTCAAAACGGGCATAGAAAGAATTTAATGTGTCTGCTAAAGCAGGATCGCTGTCATGAGACGTAGTGATTTTAGTAGCCTTGTAGTCAGTGACACTTTGAATGCCCCTCCAAAGGCATCTCACGTCATTACTCTGAGAGAATGAACTTTCCAATTTATCAGAAAAGGATTTTTTCGCTCTGACAATACCCTTTTTCAATCTTAAACGGGCTGCCCTGAAAGCATTCGGATCGCCAGATCTAAAGGCCCTGTCCCTCTCTACCAAAAGAGAGCGTACTTCCCCGTTTATCCAGGGTTTGTCGTTGGAAAATGAACGTATCTGTTTCTTAACAGTCACACTATCAACACAACAGCCCAGGTACCCTAGGACCGTGGTTGATAGGGTGTCGATATTCACTAGGTTGGGCCCGTCCATAGACTCCTCAATGAACAGATCCCAATCAGTGAATTCTAGCTTATCCTGTAAATTAGTCATAGCACCCTCCGGCCAGACAGTGATAGCCGATCTAGATGGCTTAACACGTTTAGCATGAGACACATACACAGGAATCAAGAAAAGGGACACATGGTCTGAGTGACCGATATTTGCCTCTCTAAAGGAACTATAGGCACCCTTAATATTACAGTAGACGTGGTCAAGAATGTTCTCTCCACGAGTTGGGCTGTTAACATATTGATAGTACCGGGGTAAGACAGACTTTAGCCGGGCCTGATTAAAGTCCCCTGTAATCAGAAAAATCCCATTTACAAATTTTGATTCAAGATCAGTAATAGCCGAGTATATTTTGCCCAGAGCAGACTCCACATGGGCCTGCGGGGGGGATGTACACCGCAACTACAATGACCACTGAGAATTCTCTTGGCAGGTAAAAAGGACGGCATTTAACAACAATAAATTCCACATCAACTGAGCAGAATACATTAACTAAACTGGCGTCAGAACACCATTTATCGTTAACATAGACACATAGTCCGCCTCCTTTCGATTTCCCAGAATCGCGCGTCCGATCAGCTCTGAACAAGGACCTGTCTGCGAGTTGGATAGCTGAGTCCAGAACAGAGTCATTTAGCCAAGTCTCAGTAAATATTATGAGGGAGCATGATTTAAGTAAGTGCTGCCTCGCCAGCCTTGCCTGGATTTCGTCCATTTTATTTACGAGAGCTCTAACATTGGCTGAACAGGCTAGGTAGTGCTGGACGATATGGGTAAAGGCTGAGTCGCACCCGAATACCCGATCTCTTCCCCCTTTTCTGTTTCCGTTCCCTCCTTGGCCTGCGTCTCCAAGCAGGGGCCCTCCAAGCAACCCTCAGACCCCCCCTCCCAGGATGTCCCTGGTCCTGCTGTGAGCGACCTGACTGACCAGAGTCCCCAGAATCCCCAGAGACCCTGTGGCCAATTGCCAGGCTCTTTCTGGTAGCCCCCACCAGGCTCCGTTGCTCCCCAGTACCTCCAGGGTGCAGGCCACTGTGGTCCTCGCCGGTCACAAGCCCAGCGTCCAGGGCTCCGGCTGTCATATCCAGCACTCCGGCCGGCACAGCATGCATTCCGCTGTGAGACACCACAGCCGCGGTGCTCACACTTCCGCCCGGAGAGTCGCCTGCAGTGATGCCCCAGCGCGTCATCGGAACAGCGCCTCCGTCACGCAGGGCACAGGGATCCCGGAAGTTGTGCGGGAGAGAAACCGGCGACAAGCCAGGGAGGGAGAACCGGAGAGCCAGCAGCTCCGACCGACCATATCTGCCGCAATCAGCCAGCAGGAGCAGGGAGACCAGCAGCGGTAATCTAGCTATGCATGTTGTTCTCCAAAATCCTCTCCCAGCTTCCATACTGCACACAGCCGCAGCGTATGCACGCGCCGCCATTACTGACTTTATTCTACAAATGCAGTATATATTTCCCTTCTGTGCAGCATACACACCTTGTCCAAGTTTTCAGTCATTTTTATTGGTACTCCCTCATCTTTGCGGCCATCTCCTATGCCAGTTACAGATTTTCACCGTGCCACCACCCTGGGTCCACGCCACCATCTATTACCTTTAAGAAAAGTTGTGACAAGCGGAGTGTAGCTAGCCACCGAGCCTGCAGCGTGGCGAGCGGACGATGATGCTTACGTAAGTCCCATAGCGTAAGCAGTGGCCGCAGAGACGAGGAAGTACCTTTTTAGTTTTTGAGGGCGATTTTATTTTGTCTGGCTCCTACACTTTTGTCCTGGCTCCTAGATTTTAGAAAAATTTGTCAAGCCCTGATATACAGATTTCCATACTGTGGGGCAGTGGCAGAACTTCATTCCAGTTGCCCAGAGGTAAGATAAATATTGTACTAACAACTCCTATATACCCACTATTACACAACGGTCCACTCTACACAGTACACTATCAAACTTATTGTGATGGACTCGCCTTCCCATAGGCTAATGGGGATGCCCGCACCCCCGCCCATCTCCGCCCCGTGTATAGGGAGCATGCACCTGGCGAATTTAACGAACCCGGCGAACAGACGCACACCAATCGGTCCTCTGTGCGAACTCACGGGGGACCGAATCAATTAGAATAAGGTCCTATGTCCCCGACCCCTCTACATTACATCCAACCCCTCTACAACACTGTACTCTCTATACCCTAGACTACAGTACTATAGATTAAAAAGACACATATTGGCACATATAGAAAAATAACAAACCAATACCCCACTATAAAAAGAACATAGGCCCCAAGAGGACAATTTTTAAACACATCAGCATGACCAGCCCCCATGTTTAGAATCCCAGCATTTGCATGTGATTAGGGATGCCAATCCTGGGGCATTTTTTCAATCCCGGGATCCGGGATTGAAAAATGCTCAATTCCGGGATTCCCGGGATCCCGGGATTGGCATCCCTAATACAGTTCTGCTCCACACATACCCACCCCCACACCGGCCAACCTGCACATTTACTTACATTAGCGGGCGGCCGGCCGGGAGTGGGTTCAGGGGTTCACGGTGCCTCCAGGCTCGTGCACCTCCTTCTTAGCAGCCAGGCCGGAAAGGAAGCGGGCGGGCAGAGGCAGGCGGGCGACATGCGGAGGAGACTGAAAGGGGGCGTGCACAGCAGAAGGCTGCGCAGCGTGACTTCTACTGTCACGCTACGCATCGCCGCACGCAGGGGTCAGGATTCGGGAGCCGGGCAGCGTCTGAGCTAGTGCTCAGACGCTGCTAGGCATTAAACTGCGCATGCGCAGCCTAATCCCGAAAATCCCGGGATTGGATAATCCAATCCCGGGATTGAAATCCCGGACTTTTTTAGGCCAAATCCCGGGATCCCGCCGATCCCGATCCCGGGATTGGCCACCCTACATGTGATGTCACGCAGCCGCTACGGCCTCCCTGTGGTCTGGATGGAGCAAGCCGCAGTTTAATGGGTGGTGCTCTGGTACAGATTGCAAAAAAAATGTCAAAGTTGTGATTTTTGGTGGTCTGCATTTTATTCTGAATTAGGCCCATAGGCCACCACAATGAAAATAAGGAAACATAGGTTTCACATGAAAAAATAAACACATTGGCACCAATACGTAAAAAGAAATCACACATCAGCATCAAAAGCAAAATCAAAAACTACAATATCACACAGTGTCTAAGGGCAGTATTCAATGAGAAAAATTTGCCGTGTTTTATGGCGAGTTTGTGCTTTTCTCGCGTTGGACGGAGAATTTTGGTCTCAAAAAGCGAGCAACCCTATTCAACGTGCACTTCTCGCCGTCTTTCTAAGTGATTTTCGCCGTGTTTCTCCGTGTAGCAATTCTCCATCTTTTCATGGAGAAGTGGAATGTTAACTTTTAAAATAAAAGTTTTTTTGTTTTAATTTTGGTGTAAAAAAAAAAAAAAAATCAGGAATTTTATTCTGTGAAAGAGCATGCTATTTTTATTCATGTGCTTATAGCACATGAATATATATTTAATAAAAAAAAAATATATATATTTTTTTACACAGAGCAGCCAGCAGGGGGCCGGGAGCCGAGCCGCTCATTAGATATTCATATATTCACTGCACCCGATCATTACATAGACACGATCGGGTACAGTGAATACCTGGTCCCCTGTTGGCTCTCACGGGGGGCAGCCTGTGCTGCCTGGCTCCCGGGGAGCCCACCTCCCCCCACATACGTTCTGGGGCAGGCAGGGAGACTTCCATCTCCCTGCCTGCCACCGTCCCACGGCTCCCTGCAGCGGACGCGCGTCCGCTGCAGGGGTTAAGATTCGCTGCGGGGGGCCCTCCGACATTGAATACTGGGATAGCGAGTGGCAGCCAGCCATCCGGAACAAAGAGAGTGTGCAGCGAATCCTAAACAGGATTCGCTGCACACGGCGATATTTTACATTGAATACTGCCCTTAGCCTTAATAAGGCCCTTCATGATGAAAGCAAACATGCACACCTCTTGTGGTTATTTACCTGCAAAAGCAGCTGCTGCAACTCCAAGACCAACTGCAATGAGAGTCCCACCCTAACAATGAGAAGAAAAAACAAGCGTCAAATATTTACATTACCAGTTCATCATAGGACTTTATATAAAGCTGGGTACACATTGGAGCAATGGACATTCGTTTAGGCTAGATTGTGAGTACACAATGGAGCGATATTAATTAAGGATGAAATTATCACGTTTGGTCTTTCATTAGCATGGCTAGCAGGGCCGTTTCAAGACAATTTAGCTCCAAGGGCGAAGAAAAAAAAATGCGCCCCCCCCCCAAACATAACATGGGATAATAGAAATAGGGGGTGTGGCTTAATTTTAAAAGGGGTGTGGCTTAATGTGAGGCGTGGTCTAGCAGGAAAACAATTACCTTATATCATATATTGTTATTGTCCTCCCGCACTTAGGTTGGCCGGCTGAAGGCCACACACAGTGACCTAGTACGCCTCACAGATCAAGGCCAAACAACGACAGGCTACTTAAATCATTATACACTATTTATCCGTGATGCCAATTACACATTACGCCGTACACTGATGACGATTACATATTACGCCGCACACCAAGATGCCCATTAGACCCCACACTGTGATGGCAATTACACAATACTCCACACATCGTAATGCCCATTACACATTATGCCCCATGTGCCGCTGCCGCACAACTGATGCCGTTTACTAATATGCCCCCACAGTGCCAGATATGCCCCCACAGCGCCATACATATGCCCCCACAGTGCTACACATATGCCCCCACAGTGACACAAATATATGCCCCCACAGTGCTACACATATGCCCCCACAGTGACACAAATATATGCCCCCACAGTGCTACACATATGCCCCCACAGTGCCACAAATATATGCCCCCTCAGTGCCACAAATATATGCCCCCAGTGACAGAAATATATGCCCCCACAGTGCCACACATATGCCCCGTGACAGAAATATATGCCCCCACAGTGCCACACATATGCCCCCACAGTGCCACAAATATATGCCCCCACAGTGCCACACATATGCCCCCAGTGACAGAAATATATGCCCCCACAGACAGTGCCACAAATATATGCCCCCACAGTGCTACACATATGCCCCCACAGTGCCACAAATATATGCCCCCACAGTGCTACACATATGCCCCCACAGTACCACAAATATATGCCCCCACAGTGCCAAACTCACTTTTGTAATGCTGCTTCCGAGGGGAGGGGAGCGCATCCTGCCTCTCTCCTTCCCCTTCAGTGTGTGTACCTGAGCTGAGCCGTCAGCCATTCATATCTCGCGCCCGAGATCTGATTGGCTGACAGCGGCAGCCCAGTGACTTGAGCGAGGGGACGGAGAGACGCACGATGCGTTCCCCTCCCCTCTCCAGCGTGTAGTCGGGCCGGCCGGGGAGACAGCGGCGGCGGCGGCTATGGCAGCTACAGGGTTTTGGGGGGGGAGAGAGACTGCCGGGCGCCCTGGCTGTTTCAGAGGCGGACAAGCCGTGCGGCGCCCCGGGCTGCTGCACGGCTTGTCCGCCTCTAGAAACGGCCCTGATGGCTAGCAATAATCTCTTGATTAGTTAATTTTTGCATTTGCTAGCCATACCAAACAAGAACTCTTAGCTACAGATGCTTATAGGACAGTGTCCCTAGCAGCCAAATCACCATTTTACATAGATTGACATTAGAGATTTCAGTAAAGCTGTACAGGAAGAAATGAATCGCCACACAGACACATTTCTCATGCAGTGGGCCAATGTTCGTCTGACTTGAGTCCCCTTCCAATGTAGAAAAAAAAATGCTTAGGAATTATTCAAATCCTTGTTTTCACAGTGTAGGAAATATAAAGTTAGCAATTGTGGTTTACAGAAGTAGAACAGGAATAGGCACAGTTTAACAGGTAAGAACACAAGTTTTACAAAAAGTAATGGTGTCAAACATTCTGACCACTTTTGAATGGGATGCGGTCATTTGGTCTACTGCATTATGGTCGACAGTCATTAGGTCGAATCCATTAGGTCGACATGCTAAAAGGTCGACATGACTCTAGGTCGACATGGGAAAAGGTCGACATGATTCTAGTTCGAAAGGTCATTAGTTCGACAGGTCATTAGTTCGACAAGGTCATTAGTTCGACAAGGTCATTAGTTCGACATTGTCTATGTCGACATTCACAAGGTCGACATGGAGTTTTTCACTGTTTTTTGAGCCAACATGTGCCGACAGGCGGTATTTCATGCCCTACCATCCACTAGGGCGTGGTGGGAGAATAAAATAGTGTGCCGAGCGTAGCGAGGCACCGTGCCCGACGCATGGCGAGCGCAGCGAGCGATGCGAGGGGATGCAGTGCACTTTAAACTGTGTCCATGTCGACTGTTGACATTCAGGTAAAAAAACAGTGAAAAACCCCATGTCGACCTTGTGAATGTCGACATAGACAATGTCGAACTAATGACCTTGTCGAACTAATGACCTGTCGAACTAATGACCTTTCGACCTCGAATCATGTCGACCTTTTCCCATGTCGACCTAGAGTCATGTCGACCTTTTAGCATGTCGACCTAATGGATTCGACCTAATGACTTTCGACCATAATGCAATAGACCAAATGATCCCAACCCTTTTAAATATACATTTCATTTATTGGATTCACATGAAAAATGTTTAATAGAGTTACCCATCAATGTAATCCCCCTAAGTTTAGCAGGAAATCTAAAGATCCTGTAAATAAGTTCACCTTCAGCCTCACTGGAAATAATTACTATTGCTAGGTTCTAATGCTAGGTATTTTGTATCACAATTTTGAAAATAAAAGGAAGGATATCCAGTAGGATTGGTTGAATCAGCATATAAAAAGGAGTCTGAAGGTACACGTATCCGATTTTGCTAATTCTGAAGTATCGAGCCGAAGAATCTACCAAAATCAGATATGTTTGATACCTTATCCAACCCAATGCGCGGTCCTGTGTGCATTGGGTCTGACCAGACAGATTGAACCTGCTGCAGGTTGAACCTGTTATATCGGATCCATCAGCAGCACCCACGATGTATCTGCTCCGACAGGTGCTGACTTGCAGCAAGTGGTAAAGAGCAATGGAGCAGGTGGTGATCAGCAGGATGAACACGTAGGGCAGCGTTGGGTATTAGAATTTTTAATAAACATGTCAAATGACTAGCTGGCCTCTGATTGGCTGAGAGTGCTCAGAGGCTGGCCAGTCATTTGACACTTAAAAAAAAAATCTAATACCTGCCGCTGCCCGACGTGTCCGTCCCGCTGATCACCGCCAGCTGCATTTATCACATGTACAAAATGGCACATCAAGTGCCAAATTGTATGTGCGCCTCCCAGGGAGCTGACGGGCGGCTCACAGGGGAATTGGGTGACTTGCCCTTTTGACAAGTCGGCCTAATGTATGGGGGCCTTTAGTTACGGAAACTACTACACAGTACAAAGGGTGGAATGTGAGAATCCCAGGTCCTCCATGGTATTTGTCTGTAAATTCAATATACAAATCAGACCACATTAAAAAGATACTAACCAATAATTTACCTATAATTCAACAAGATCATATTCTTCAGAAAATAGTTGACCCTCAACTTAAAGTCATCTTTAAGAAAAAGCGTGGCGTGGCAAGCGCAGCAAGCTCCGCGAGGGGACGCGGAAAACATGTAAAGTAATCCGCATCCGCTCGCCACTCTTCGGGCTCGGTGGCTCGCCACACTATATAAAATCAACTCCAGGCCGACGTGGATAGTGGGGGTATGAAGAGGTCGGGAGGACGTGTTCCACCGCCGCTCGCCGCGCTTCAGGTTGGCGTGGATGCTGGTGTGGTTTTAGGAACCCATTCACAGCATCCATACAACACATATGAGACAGTAATGTGGACACATGTTAACTTTAAACTGTGAATTTAGTAAGAACTGAATAAGATAAGTCATAAGGAATAAATATAACAAGAAAAATATAATTAGCACAACATCAACAATAATAAACATCAGAAGAACAATATAATCACAAGATCAATATCATTAGAAAGAACAAGAAAGAAAAAGAAGTGTTGAGTAGGCACTGCAGAGCCCTTAGGCAGGAGGCTTAAGGCATATAAAATGCGCTGAAAAGGCTGGTCTTTTGCCACACTTTTCCTCCACATAAATTCTTCTAAGTAGGAGGCCAAATGATGCCTTGCAGTACCACGTTGTCTTTTTGTTTCGCCACTTTGCGGCCCCCACACATACGCTCTATGTTCTGGGTATGTACCCCAGAATCAGGGTCCACAAAGTTATATTTATGGATGACCCTGGCATGCTCATAGTCGGCAGCTACCAAATCCTCAATTTTAAAGGCTCACTAGCAGTCAATATAAATGACAATCCCAGGAGCAACATACAATGTTATCACATCCATCAGAGTTGTGGCGTCTCTGCGGTCCACGGCTTTCATGAAGCAGGCCCTCGTCTTTCGGCAAATGCCACCGAAGACCCACTGCTGTGGCAAAATTCTCCCCACTGAGTACTTGGGCTTTGTGTACAGGGTCTCATCTACTTCCACAACAAATCCCGGTCCTCCGATCTGTTGCTGGGGCTGGGAAAGCAGGTCATACGTGCACGCCTCCCTCATTAGTGCATTGTACTGCACCGTCGTAGCCAGGTAGATCCCAAGATCTCTTTCGCAGTACGCCACACTGCTCAGTTCTTGCGCCCATGAATATATAAAGCGTAACAACTTTACAAAGGGGAGACGGCAACCTGGGTACCACAGCCCAGCACCTTTCGGCGACAGGCCTTTATATGGCACCTCCAGTTACCATCTTTTAATGAAAGCCTCATGGGGTGGCCATTCATGCGTCTCCATCTGTGGCAGCAAATTATGACGCTGCAAAAATGTCGGTGCCTCCTCCTCTGTTGTCGGGTGAGTTAATAATGACATCTCCTGACGTCGTGCCATGCTGCTGTCACCACTGAAACCAGAAACACTGGGAGCACTCTGGGCAGCACTGGTCCTGTTTTACCTCAGAGTGAGGGACCAGGAGCACTTACGCACATTCTGACTGACCACACTATTTACTTAGCTTAAGTTTACTCACAAAACATATTTACACTACTTTCAATGCAGACATCATGACATATATGCATTAATATTTGTATATAAAGTACAAAGATCGGATCGAATCGCATGCCACTAAAACGGTAAATGCGAGGCGATTTTCTTCCGCAAGCGTACGTATGTAAATTGGGCACCCAACTAACATACAAGTACCGATAGAACTGTAGAATACGAAACGGTTTGGCAATAAATCAATTATAAAACACCCTTGTACTGCATTTTACATGGTACAATGTATACGTCGCCTCCAAGTACATGGGCCGTACAACACTATCATTAAAAGTTAGGTTTCGGGAACACCGACTGAATATTTTGAATAGATCTCCTAGCCATAGTGTATCCAAACATATAGCTGATAAACCCTCTATATTACCATGATGTTTAACAGTAATACCCCTTTCAGACAGAAAAAAAAAGACCCGGAATTACCCTGGTCCAGGAGGGTAGTCCCCGGATTATTTGTCTGAAAGGGTCAGCCCGGGACTAAAATACCAGGGCTTCAACCCTGGAATTTACCTGGGTTTTTCCCGGGTCTAAATTCCAAAAATCCGGGCTACCGGCTGTCTGAAAGGGTGTGACCCGGGTTTTGGGGATTATTACACATGGTTAGGCACCGATTGGCTCTCCTGGTGGGGTGCTGGCTGATTGTGAGGATGGGCCTCTCTGATTGGCTGGGAGAGCATGGCACTGGGGCTCGCCTCTGAGGTCATTAGGGAGTTGAAGAAAGAACAGCATGGCCCAATTGACGGAGCAATAGGCGAGAGCTGGTGGCAGCGAGCGGGCAGGAGGAGATCTGCAAACTGAGACCGTTAAAGAGAACACAGTGTACTCAAACATTGCAAATATACTGACAGCCATGTGAGGTAACATGTACCTACCAGTATATAAAAACAATAAAACTTGTTTACAACATATCCTTGTATCATGCCATGGTTAATGCAATACAGTGAGCAGTCACCCCCCACTTTTCATGACCTCATCTCTGAGTGCCTTTAAAACTGTCCTTTTCTTATGACACGCAGTATATTGCTTGAAAAAGCAGGCTTCTGTGTGAAAGGGGTCGACACAGGAAATTTCCGGGTTTTTCATGCTGTGTGAAAGGGGGTCAGAGCATTTAGCGGAGTCTTACCCGGGTTTTTGTATTCGGGAAATACCCAGGTTTTTGGGATTTTTCTGTCTGAAAGGGGAGGAGAAACAAAGAGAGGGGGGTATTGGTTCAGGGAATTGTCGGCCAAGGAGGCATAATGGATTTTTGTTAAAAAGTAATTTGCCTAGGATCGTGTGTGAGAGCTACCTTTATATTACGACAGACCGTTGAATGTGTGTTACATCGAATGTTTATGTGGTATTTTCAAGAATGATAACACAGGGCTGGGCAACACCGTCCCTCCAGATGTTAGTGAACTACACATCCCAGGATGCTTTGCATCAGTTTCAGCATGGCCACATAGCAAATCGAATGCAAAGCATCCTGGGATGTGTAGTTCACTAACATCTGGAGGGCAGGTGTTGCCCAGCCCTGCAATAAAGGATGATTCCCCCTAAACCCATCATGCTACACAGAGGGAGCACTGTGACAAAGGTGCAGATTTATTAAGCTTGGTGAAGTGATAAAGTGTCTGTTTTTTTATCGCCGGCCAATCAGCTCCTAACTTTGAAGTTACAGGCTTGGTTTGAAAATGAGAATGTAGAGGTGGTGTGTAGTGCGCAATCAACAGCTGCTGGCACAGGGTTGTCAAACCCTAAAAAGTATATTTATAAAAAAGGAGTGCCAGCGCTGGCTGTCCCAATATTTAAACTACATGGTTCTCTATACAAACAATTTTATTAAAAAGAATTATAAACAATAAAAATAAATAAAAAAAAAGGAAAGTGAATCGTTATATCGGATAAATTTGCAAGGCCGACGGATGTAAAAAATATATTACCATCCAATTTCTTCTGGTATGATGTTTGTCCAGAAATCTGTGACAGGAGTCCTGGAGTGCCCTATATTTTCAAGGGCTCATGCTTCCCATTTGCCGATCTTCCTTTTTCCTGGAATAATTAGGGATAATGCAGGTAACCCATAAATGTTTGTATCCAGATATTTGCAAGGGACGTCAGAGGGATGATGGACAGGTCACTGATGGATGGATTAAGTCAGCAGAATTGGATCAGCTCAATGCGTTTCCCCGGAATATACACCTCCGGCTTCCTCACTTGCTCCTGAGGAAGCCGGAGGTGTATATTCCTGAGTCACAGATTTCTGGACTACCATCATACCAGAAGATATTGGATGGTAATATATTTATTACATCTGTCAGCCTTGCAAATTTATCCATCACGAAAAAAGTATCCCTGTGATATCATTATAAAAGTGCACATTGACTTTATTAATGTCAAAACGATTCACTTTTCTTTTTTTAATTAATTTTTATTGTTTATAATTATTTTTAATAAAATTGTTTGTATAGAGAACCGTGTAGTTTAATTATTGGGACAGCCAGCGCTGGCACTCATTCTTCTTGGATTGAAAAATAACAGGTAGGAGCTGATTGGCCGGTGATAAAAACCAGACACTTTGGCCCTTATTCTGATCGGTGCGGATATATCCGCGTGCGTTCGGCCCGCCGATGTTTTGTGTCTGCGCATGTGCAGAGGCGTCTCTGCGCATGTGCGAGCGGGGCATACGGCCAAATCCTGCATGATATGTGAACACTCCGAACAGGGGGTGGAGAGGGGCGTGAAGGGCTATTTGGGCTCATTACCATATGCATACGCCCCGCGTTTCATGGGAGTTCCCATGAAAACGCTGGGCGTACGTATGGTAATGCGGCCGTGACGCACGTGTAGGGGGCGGACATATGACATCGCCGGATGTCAGCTGCCCGCCCAGATCCCTGCTTTTGCACAGAAAAATGTCCGTGTGGTCTGAGGTTGCGTGTGCTGGTGGAGCACTCGGTCCTGCATTCGATGATCTGCGACCATCGAATGATGGGGGAGGTTCCCTTAGATGGAGGAGGCGTATTCCGTGAAAAATACACGTGCGGTCCGTTCGGCCACCTTCTTACCGCATACGGACGGAGTTGGCGATCCGTATGGAAGGCGGGGTTTCGCACGCACGGTCCTGGCCGCATAATCGGCTCCGGCCGCACTGATCAGAATAAGGGCCTTTATCACTTCACCGAGCTTAAAAAATCTACACCAAAGTAACAAAAAGTTGGAAACTGATACTACCCGACAGTAGTTTATACATTAGCATAATGGCAATGTAATGTAATGTCATGTCACAGCCATGTATTCCAATTAATTATTTGTCATCTAATTTTAGACTAATGGGAATCTTATTTTAAAAGCAGTAAAAATACTGATGTCAGGTGTTTGTATTTAGAGAAAACAGGACTTATTTTATAGCAAAGTCAAGATAAGTCTCTTGTGTATAGTACACCATTGGATTATACACATATTAGCTCCATTGGGGCAGGGATTGATGTGAATGTTCAAATATTCTCTGTACAGCACCACGGAATATGTGTGCGCTATATAAGAAATCGTTAATAAATAAATTATAGAACAACCAGTGAAAGTGACCACAGGGCAACTCAATCTAAGCATCCTTGGAAGAACTCCTAACAGACATTTACGTACACATTGGTGCCATTTGTAGACTCCAGACCACCTATTATAGGGCAACTATGCCATGCATATTCAGAAAGTCCCTTTTTATTATTTGGGACAGATTATTTTTAGGTTGGAAGTTAAAAACTACAGACTCTTATACCCCTTTCACATCGCACCTAATTACCGGGTACAAGCCGGTTTCTTGCCGGTTCTCCCCCGGTAATTAGTGCGATGTGAAAGGGGTTACCGCAAACGGGTAGCAACACGGCAATACGAACGGGTAAAAAGGAAGTGGTCTTAAGGGTTCGTTGCCATGTTGCTGTGCAGTGTGAACGGGTTAAACGACCCGTTTCCCGTTCACACTATGGAAGCGGCGGGGCATGAAGCACCCCGATGTCAGCGAACCGGCAATATTGCCTGTTTGCTGTTGCAGTGTGAACAGACCGCACATGCAGGGTCACACTAGGTCAAAACTGCATTTGCGTTCTGAAAGTGGCATTACTTGTGCCATAAGAGACCCAACCAAATTTTTTCTACAACTGAATTTTTTCCCACTCCCATTGTCGATATTAAGTGATACTACAGTATATTAAAATATTCAGTTCTGGGACTCAAACATGTTCAAAGTAATAAAGGTTTGCATATATGTACACTTGATTTCAAGTTTCAGCTACAAATGATATTGGCAGTACAGGAGTGTCCTTAAACACTATTGCTGCAGTCACACCCAACAGCCCTACTTCGCACAACAGCTCTGATACTAGAACAGTAAAATTGTCTCTCAGTTCCGTAATGGGTGCAAAACATTTTACCTTGAGCAAAGATTTGACTTTAGGCAAAAGAAAGTCCAATGTGCGAAGACTGACGAGTATAGAAGGTGTTCTAACACCCTAATCAGTGTCTAGGCAAACACAGCATTACATAGATAGTTATGTGTTTTGTCCAGGTGAAAGAGAAAATAGTTTTCCACAATGTTTTCCGAGTCTTTCCTACAAAAGTTTCTAGATCATTTTTGTAGTAATGTTGATATGCTGTTGTGCCTTCTGGTACCCAGTCTGCCAAATAACCTTAATAGCAAAGAAAACAATTAAGTTGGCTTAGAATTTGTTTTGACGGGCTATCTTTGTTCTTGGTGATGGTGGTGTTTTCCCACTGCATGGTCTGGCATTTTGTCTCAGGATCGTACCGAAGACCCTTAATTTATTCACAGGTAACAAATTTTGTCTAAAAAAAAAAAAAAATGCAAATCTGCTTGAATTGGTCATAAAATGTCTGTATAAATTTGCTTTAGTTTTTTTCTGCTCAGCACAGAGAAGCCTTGGAACCATCTAAGAAAACTTCTGTTGAGGTTTACCATTTCTTCTATTATTCAAATGCTGAATTCACGGTCAGTTCAAAAAGATTTTTTCATTTTTTTTTTTTTATGTATAAAGCCTTCTGGGGCGTTCATCTTTGACATCCTCATGACTGTCACTAAATTGCTTGTGCCACTCAAACATTTGCATGTGACAAACAATTTGCAATATTGCTCATTGAGCGAAGAGTCAAGTGTGTATGGGCCTTAAGATGCAATACTCCACAGAACAGAGATGCAAGTGCTGACAACTATGCATAATTAAACTGGGAAACAGAGGTGAAAAGTTCGGAGTCTAGACATAAACTACGGTGGAGTTATGTGCCAATACAAGACAGACTGTCACAGCACTTCCTCTCCCCAGCCCATATATCTCTCATGGTGGGTATTAGTTACATGTACTACGCATTAGCAGTAAGTGAAGCTAGAAAGCAGGAGGGAAACCATCTGTTTCATCCCCAGCTGGAAGTATAACAAAGGCTGAATCATTTCTCTACTGAACAGAAATGATTCACGTCCCATTCCCATGCATTGACATTTCCCATTCTGCTGAGGTGTCTTACTCTGTATATTTTATGCACCATCCTTGTACTTTTATGTCTTCTTGTTTATTTCAAATTCTGTGAGAAAAGCTCTTTGATTTTATTTTAAGTTCTGAAAACAAAAATATGCTGACTCACTGCAGTTATTGTCCAAAGCATGGAGTGGGAATACCCGCAGATCACAGAGAAGCAAATCAAATATTAGATAAGAGCTGTAAATCTAGGGAAACATTTCTTGGGAAGAACCGCACTGGTACGGACACCGGTAAAGGAAAATCCCTGATTCTGCAGCATATGAATGAATAAACAGATAATACTGTGGGGCATGAGGAAAGTACCCTATGTGACTGCCTGCAATAAATGGAGCATGCCATTATAAAGGTTTATTGGACCTTGCCAAGCTTTAGTGAAAAGGATGACCCTTAAAGCAATTTTATGAAAAGATCAACCATGGCTGATATTCCCCAAAACATCTTCCAAAGGAACCCATACTTTTCACAGCTCTGGTGAGGCCATCAATAGCATTATATACTTTTAAACAGAGCTGCAGATATCCATTAAAAAAAGAAAAAAAGAAAAAAGGAAGGTTAAAATGTCGTTCCTTCCAGGTTTATTTTATGCACATAAATAGCTTATCTGTTTTTTACCCCATGTCAAGTTTATTGTAAACAGAAAATAAATTAAGACAACAGCGCAGACCTGTTCAGTATCTGTATGAAGCTTTGGTAAGGGGGAGGAGCGGTATCAGCTCATGAGCGGATACCGCTTCTCCCCTAAGTATGATGGTTCCGGTGTTTGACAAATGACAGGGGACCTATGCACCCCTGGCATTAATGCCACAACTATCCAAAGATAGCATGCCGACAACGCAGGGCAATGTATGAACTGTCAGCAGTGCTGACTGTTATGATACCTGCAGCTATTTTGACAGCTGCAGGGAGGCAATGCCCAATCCCCACAGCAGGGACAGCTCTGTCAACTAGCGATGACGGTCTGTACGGTAGATCTCATGATGCACTGTACGCACAAGCGGGCATTGCCAAAGGGGGAGTTGTTGTCCCTTCCTGCTTTGCCTCGGTAAAGAGGCGAAGCAGAAAGTGTTATAGCGGTACGATAAGCCCAGTTAGAACACATCTAGCCCTTGGTATGCACACGTGGTAGCCATCGCAGATTCAGCCTTGGAAAAGGTCAACCAGGCAATGGTCGAGATTAGTTTATCACAATTTTTTTTTTTCATATTTGCCATTCATGTAGATTTGTAATGTAAAGTGTGCCCAGCACATCGGTAGCAGAGTGAGACACCTGGCCCAAATCCTGCAAGAGAACGCAGTACACTAACTGGGGTCCACATGCTCAGGTGACAATACGGACACCAACAAAAATGAAAAAAAAAAAATAAACCTCATGTTGAGCTTTTCCGTGTTGATCTTTATGTACCTACTGACTGTATCTAGACAGGGTTGACCATTCAATATTTGAGATTTACTCAGTAGCGGTGGAAGCAGTAGTGCTTAATCCTTTGCAGTCCACAATTCAAACTATCTGGTTTAAATTAATTGTCATTTATGTAACTTTTTTGAATAAAAAAATGGTCTACATTGAATTTTGAACAATATTAATGTTCTTATTTTAAAGTGTCTGACCACTGGATCTACTACTAGCGCTAGTGCTGTTTACCGTGATTAGACGTTGGACCTGAAAGGGATATACAATATCCTCTTTCTTTTCTCCATGCTCATAGCTGCATAGTGATTCTTCACAATAAAATAATATGTTCTTATTTGCAAAGAAGGAATATATAGTTCTACCACACAGCTACCTGATTGTCACTTGCAGAATGGCAGCAATTCTTGAGAGTTCTGTGATCATGGGTCCGACTCTCTAATGCTGTGTATACACGTCGCGAGTACAGCGCGATGCAATCCCGACATGAACAGATTGCATCACACAGCATGCATGCGATCTGCATACAACTTTGACTATACAGTGCAGATCTGCACTATATAGTCAATGCAGCCAAGACTTTTTGCTTGCGATACGTGAACGCGCATCGGGACCGCAAGGGTTAAAAACCCATGTGATCTGCAGCTGATCCCGATGAGATTTTGACTATTTAGTCAAAATCTCATGCAGATTGTACCTGTGTGTACACAGCATAACTCTCTATGCATGTTACATTTTCCTCACCTGCAGTACAACATGGTTTTTTCCATTTTGAGAACACATTTGTCCTGTGCTCAGGTCTGAATAAGGCCCATAATGCAATTTTTCTACATTTATTACTAGCAATCTTTATTCAATTCAATAGCCTGGTAATATTAATGGGGATATCATATATTGCACATGTTGGAAACCTCATTGAGGCAAATGGGGAAAGCTCTTTACCATTTGCATTCTGCAAGCATTGCCAAATGCAAGCAACTATCCATTGGAAAGCAAGAGTACAATGTACAATACAACAAGAGTATAATGTACGGTACATAATGAACTAGTACCTTGTTCATGCACAAAGGCATAGCGTTTATATGTGGTCTGCGCTCATTTTTAATGCATACTAGTTACATACAGAGGACCGGTGGTAAAAATATACAGAAAACTGCATCCTGATGGATGTAATCCCTACAGAGGTCGCAGCCATACCTCATGTTCTCAAACCCCCACCCCCCCCAGGCCCCTGGGGTACAAAATCCAAATATGTAACCATTTTATTTTCCACCACAAACCAGCATATTATCTTTAATGAACACTAGGTTTAATGGGCAACCTCTAGTCTTATGAAGTATTATTATTATTATGTGCGGCATGGATGATGTAATGGTTAGCAATACTGCCTCACAGCACTGAGGTCATGGGTTTGATTCTCACCATGGCCCTAACTGTGTGGCGTTGGTATAGACTCCCCATGCTTGTACCACCTACAAGCAGTGCAATTATTTTGCTGGGAGACCAAGGTAGAGGATATTGCAGTAGTCTAGGTGTGATGATACAGATATGCATGTGCCAGCTAATTATTGGCCACTGCCTCGTGCTGGCTGTTAGTCAACAGTGGAGGAGGAACAAGGCAGGGGCTCCTGAGGAAGTCCTGATGGGTAGTAGCCATGCAAAAGTGCTTAAAGGCCAACATCATCCAGGTGAAGTTGCCAAAAGTACTGGGGGGCGGCATCGCATCTAATTCAAATCGCACCGTGCTTTAGCACATCACATGCATTTTGAACTAGATGCGATCTAATTTAAAACGTACAATGGCCATATCACCTTGTATGAGCATCTTAAACTTCTAGTCTGTTGGAAACTATGGTACGGTCTCACCCTTAGAAAGTCTTGCATCGCCCATAGAGTCTTGCATCGCCCATAGACACACACCTAGTATGCAGGATACACAGGATTCTCAGAGTATCTTATGCAATAGCATGCAATGGGCAAAGCTTGGTATCTGGATGGCTGCCAGTCAATAGTTTGGAACCAGCAAAAGGTCGACACATGAAAAGGTGGACATAAGTTTGGTTAATACCTTTTTTAATGCCAACTGGGAAGGTAAAGTGTGCTGAGTGCAGCGAGCCATGCGAGGGGACACAGTTCATAAATGGAGGTCCACGTGCTCAAGTATCGACATTAACAAAAAAGAGAAAACCTCAAGTCGACCTTGTTCCAGTGTCGACTTTGTGAGCTACACCACACCGTCATGGCTCTAGGTAGGATAAGATAATAAAAGGAGATAAACACATTGCTCGGTGTAGGACAGCAGCGGGCAGAGGAATCCGCTTGCAGTGACAGGGTCACCCCGCACTATTGTGCCTGTCACCCAGCAGCCATCACTCCCAATGCAGATAGAATACCGGCTGCTAGACGGGACCGGTCACCTGTATATACACCTGTACTCCATATACAACGTACAGAGCTCTGCGCCACCAGCTACTCACCAGCCTCCGGTCGATGTCCGCCCCTGTGGTGCCCGGAGTCCCCGCCATGTACTCGGAGTAGCGCAGGGATTCTGATGCAGACACGCCGCTAGTGGAGGCTACCATGACAGTGAGAGACAACCCGATCCTGCGAGAAGGGAAGCCTCGGAGGGACAAACTGAGTTGATTTCAAAACACCCGGAAGCGGCTACTACAGTATTACTAGTACTGCAAATGCTACTGCAAGCCGTTTGTAGTTGATCGGAGCTCTGCGTCTTTAAATGTTTGTGGATTTGTACTAGAATCTGAATTGTCGGTAGGCTGCTGGGGTAGCAACATAAGTTACATTTAGAAACAGAATGAGCAAATAAAAGTTCTGTCTGCCTGTAACTCGAGACAGTGCTTATTTATTTTGTCATACTGAACAAGTCCTCTACTAATCATAATGCTAATGTTAATGTCTCATATATGGCAGGGTTGCCTACCTGACCCTCTCCTTTAGGGAGAGAATGCTCTGTTCCTGGGCTTCCCTGGTAATGTATCACTGCCATCACCAGAGGCCTAACTAGAACTTAGTGGGCCCCATAGCAAAATCTTGAATGGGGCCCCCCTCCTCATTGGCACTCAGCGGTGAAAAATAATACTGGACCAGGAAAGAGGTGAAAAGGAAAGGGCCAACACAGAGGTGACAAAACCAGACAGAGGTGACAGGGACACAACAGAACAGGAAGTCAAGAGAGATGGGTGACAGGACAGGGAAACGACTGGGAACAGGAGAGAGGGGACAGCAGGAAAGAAGTGAAACAGTCAGGACAGATGTGACAGGGTCAGGATAGAGCTGACAGGGAGAAGGTAAGGACAGATATGACTGGACCAGGATATACTGAACAGGGGTGGCAGGGCCATGACATTGGCGACAGGACAAAAGACAACGCAGGACAGGGTTACGCTACGGAGGGGGGAGTTAGTGTTAGGCTGTGGGAAGGTGGGGTTTGTGTTAGGCTAGGGGGTGATGGGGTTAGGTTAAGGAACTATTAGGGAGAAATATGGTCAGGGTGCAGGGGAAGGGATTTAGGGTAAGGGGGTAAGCCCTGTCAGGATTCTCCACATTGGGATACCAACCATCACTGGGTTATTGTATGTATCCTGTAATACGTAACAAGGCTACAACAGAGGTGTCAAGACCAGGACAGAAGGAGAAGATAAAGGATCAAGGGGACAGTAACACTACAGAGGTGACAGGGAAGACAGTACAGTGGTGACAGGACAAGGACAGAGAGGATGAGGACAGGAGAAATGAGTGACAGCACCAGGACAGAGGGGACAGGACAGGGACAGAAAGGATAAGAACAGGAGAGAGGAGATGGGACAGGGGCATGTCAGCAAGAACAGGACAGAGGGGACATGACAGCTCCGTGGGGTCAGGATGGAGGGCAGGAGTAACTACAGAGAGAGCAGGGACAAGATGGTGGGAACAGAGGTGACACGCTGGATGGAACAGAGTAACATTTTTCTTTTTAATTTACTCACTGCTTTACCTGGTGTTCTGTGGCCGGGACTGGCGTCAGCAGGTCCTACCTCCTTGCAGTGCAGGTCACTGCCGGGGGTGCATGCACTTTCCCCTGAGCAGCAGTCAGGGGGACCTCCGCTGGTTCACAGGAGTGGCTAAGCTGGGGAGAGGTGCGCGGGGAGTGGGTGCTGAGAGCGGGCACTTGAAGCAGGAATCTCTCTGCTTCTGCTCCCGCACCGCGCGGCCGCCGCTGCATAGGTTCCTGCTGTCGTGAGATGATGATGTCACCATCATCTCACGAGTGTCTCCTGTCTCCTGTCACCTGTCCTGTCTCCACTAGGGTCCGGCTGAGCAGTGAGCTCAGGCAAAGTGAGTGCAGCCTGTTCAGGGTCCCGGCAATACCCCCTCCCTCTTATTATCCCCTATCACTACTGGCGCAACTATGGAAGTGTGGTGCAGTGGGGACTGGGCTTTGGGGCCCCCCAAGTGGCCGGGCCCCATAGCAGCTGCACCCTCCATAGTTACGCCACTGGCCATCACCTGTGGTGAAACACCTTTCTTATCAATTACCTAGCTCCCCACAGGTGATGGCAATCATACATTACCAGGGAAGTCCAGGGACAGAGCATTTTCTCCCTTAAGGAGAGGGTCAGGTAGGCAACCCTGATATATGGTTATGAATATTTACTGGGTAGAATTTAATTTGGTACTTCCACATCTTTGCGGCCACAGCTTATGCTACAGAAGTTACGTAGCGTAACCTGCATGACCCTGGGTCCACACCACCCTCCTGTGTCCATCTTTTACCTTTAGTAAAGTTGTGGCAAGCCCGAAGTGCGGCAAGCGAAGAGAGCCCGCGAGGGGACAATGGTGTTATTCTGAAAGCGGCTAACGTAACTGGCGCAGGCTGTGGCAACAAAGATGAGGAAATACCTTTTAATTTAGCAAATTCATTGTAGTGGCTGATGTGTAGCTGGGAACATTACCATGTATTACAGTTGTTGCTCAATTCCTTGCACACCTTCAGTAACGTGTGGTATAAGCGTGTTGTGTGCACAATCCCCCCCCCCCCCCCCGCTTCTTCCCATGTACAGTATGAATGTGCAGGTGTGTGAGAAATGATAGATGCACTTTGCGCTCCTATTTAAAAGATGGCATGCCGATATGCAGGGTAATCTATGAACGGTCAGTAGCACTGACCAAGTCGACACCTGCAGTTATTGATTTTGATGGCTGCAGATGGCGTTGTCCCATCACAGTAGTAGCAGTTTAGAATGTAAGCTCTAAAAAACAGGGCCCACTCTCCTCGTGTGCCTTTCTTAGAATAGATAAATCTCTGATGATTGCTTCAGTGTCCTGTCTCCTGATGCAACTATCCATATTTACCATGTACTTGTCCTAAATTGTCGTGTACTGTAATTCGTTATCTGTTTTTACTCATTTGTGTATTGTTAGGTGCTGCGGAACCTTTGTGGCACCATATAAATAAATGATAATAATAATAATAATAATAATAATAATTCATTATTATTATTATAAATAGCAATGGCCCTGTCACTGGCTGCTGTGGCTCCGGATTGCAAGGGAGATCTCACCCATGCCCAGTGAGCTGATGTGAGACACATCAGGTGTGGGGGAGAGGATTCCACTCTGGCATCCGAGATGTTAAGATGTCTCAACAATGCCTCTTCCTGCTTCACCTCAGTAAATAGGCAATGCAGTGTGTGTTATACCCGCGCAATATGTGCTGACATAGGGCCTAATCAGACTGGATCACAAAGCACATTTTTTCTAATTTGCACAGAAATCCCCTGATTATTTTGGAATTTGCATTTGGATGTGCATCAGAATAGCAGATTGCGAAGTTTTAAATTTACACAGGGTGGGTTTTCACTCTGTCGGGGCGGTGGCTAACTACTCATTATCATCAATGCAAATTTGATGGATCAGGTCTGAATCAGGCCCATAATACATCTACCCCCATATGTCTGAACCCATGGCTTTAATCATTTTTTTTAATAAATAAATGTTCTCTTGAATTTGCATTAAAACGCCCAGAAGTGGTTAAGTAGTTCTGGTTACGGTCACCATTGGTGCATTTGAAACAGCTGACACTTGCTGTACATATGAGGACATGTAACAGCTTGTTAGTTGCCATGGGCAATATTCTCCACCGGCTCACTTTCCAAGGCATCATGCATCTACTAGTGCCACAGTGGAAAACGCTTGAGAAGTTAACATAGCCATGCACCTCGGTGGCATGGTATCATGTAATGTGGGCATTCCCAGCACTGCTTATGCACTTGATGCCTTTTGGCCCATTCCCTTCTATTTTAAAGCATGTTTACCACTACCCTGCTGTGCACAACGTTCAGTGGGACTTACTGTACATACCCAACTGCCTGGCTCATCTGGACAGTGCAGTCTCAATTGAGAAAGTACGACATTGGTTGATGGACACCCCGCGACCATTTGTGGGTGCTAACCCTGCGTTTTCTGGGAGTGTCCCAGAAAATGCAGGCGTTCCCTAGCTGTTGGGAGGGAGGGCCGCTGCCGGCCATTGTAGCTCCAAGTAAGTAAGTCCTGGCTTAAATCTGGTTAAGATGGTCTTGCAACCCAAATTTCTATAAATTTTTCAATACTTACCTATTTATATCCTGCCTAAGATATTTTAATTAATTGATGGTCTCCTCTCCTCTTTACTCTTGGCCAGTAAGAGACCCCGTTTGAAACTTACCATGCTGACCAGAACTAGGCTTGATGGGGGTCTAGCCCTCCCAAATCTCAGATTCTATTACCTGGCTGCCCAGTTAACACATATGCGTGCGTGATTATGTGATGATGCCACTAAGAAATTAGTGCCTGTGTTCGTAAACAAGCCTCACCCAACTTCACTCCACTTCAGCTGTTGCTTACAGGCACTACTTGTTTGGAAACTGGATGAGAAAATACTTTGGAGTAAGGGGTGGGATACAGAAATCCCTCTGCATGGCTCTTAGAAACTCCCGGATCTGGTAGAATTGCACGTTAGGTAGACATGGGGTAGACTGGTGTGACTATGCTAGGCCATCTTTATAACTAGAGATGTGCGGGCTCGGATTTCCGAGATCCAAGCCCGCACGGACGTCATCAATCCAAGCCCGTATCCGAGCACCGCTCGGCGCTTCCCGCCTCACTCGGATCCGCACTGAATAGAGGCTGCCAGTACCTACTCAGTCCACTGGTGCCACTGCCAGTGCTACTGCCTACATAGTAGTACCTAGGCTATTATCTTTAATTAATAAAAAATACCTGTCCTGCAGTGCTGTAATACATTTTAGGCTGCTGGTGCCCTGCCAACCAGTACCTACTGCAATATAATTATTATAATATCATTCTGCTGGTGCCTAGTATTGCCATATGTACCTGTCTGGTGCCTAGTACTGCCGTATCTACCGTCTGGTGCCTAGTACTGCCTTAACTACCTGTCTGGTGCCTAGTACTGCCGTATCTACCTGTCTTGTTCCTAGTACTGCCATATCTACCTGTCTGGTGTCTAGTACTGCCGTATCTACCATCTGGTGCCCACTTCCTAGTACTGCCGTATCTACCTGTCTTGTGCCTAGTACTGCCGTATCTACTGTCTGGTGCCTAGTACTGCCATATCTACCTGTCTGGTGCCTAGTACTGCCATATCTACCTGTCTGGTGCCTAGTACTGCCGTATCTACCTGTCTGGTGCCTAGTACTGCTGTATCTACCTGCCTGGTACCTAGTACTGCCGTATCTACCTCTCTGGTGCCTAGTACTGCCGTATCTGTAAAACTTGCCTGCTGGTGCATACCTACTGACCTATATAATTGCACTCCAGTGGTGCTGTCTTGTGACAAAACTCCACAAAAATAATGGAGATCGAAAATACGGAGGATAAAAAAAATAGGGAAAGATGAAAATCCACTTCCTCATAGTTCTGAAGCTGCTGCCACTAGTCATGACATAGACGATGAAATGCCAGCAACGTCATCTGCCAAGGCCAATGCCCAGTGGGAAAGCAGAGGGCATGTACAATCGAAACCAAAGTTCCGTAGAAGGATTCGAAAAAGTAAATGTAAATCGTTGAAGAGAAACGTAAACTTGCCAATATGCCATTTATGACATGAGTGGCAAGGAACGGCTAAGGCCATGGCCTAAGTTCATGACTAGTGGTTCAGCTTCACATGATGATCAAAGTCCTCCTCCTCTCCCCCGCCCTATAGTAAATTTAAGAGAGTTAGGCTGACACTGACTAAAAAAACTCAGGAAACAACCCTGCCTTCTAAAGACATATCCCAAATCCCCAAGGTGAGTCCAAGGGTGTTGGTGGTTGTGATGCCAGACCTTCCCATCACTGTACCTGAAGAGGTGGCTCCTTCCACCATTTGCAGTATGCCCTCTGCATATGCTGGAAGGATCACCCACAGTCTAGTTCCAGATTTTAATAATAAAGGTGATGTTGTACACCAGGTTTGCTTAAATGATGCACCAGGGGGGAATGAGGCACCTGGGGGGGGGGGGGGGAGTTGTTGCCCATGGGATGAAAAAGCCCATTGTCATGTATGGGCAGAGGACCAATAAATCTACCTCTACGGTCTGGATTTTTTTTTTCAGAATACGGACACATGTATTGCCATATGTATCTTATGTAAAGCTCCAATAAGCAGGGGTAAGGATCTTGTCCACCTAGGGACATCCTCCCTTCTACGTCACCTGAACACCCTTCATAGATCAGTGTTTAGTTCAGGAACTGTGGCTAGCAGTCCAGGGACACCTAAATCCCTTGGTCCTCCTATTGGAGCCAAGCGCCTGAAAAGCACAACACCAACTCCCTCCTCGTCAAACTCCTCCTTGATCCGGATCAGGGGGAGTCCTGCAGGCCATGGCACCATCATGACTGACTTCTCTTCTATCCGAGATTCCTCCGGAGGATCCTGCAGCGCTACGCCTACTACTGCCGGTCATAATCCCAGATGGGAAGTCATAAGACCGCTACGTCTTTCACTAAGCAGTTGACCGTCCAACAGTCATTTGCCATGAGGACGAAATATGACAGCAGTCATCCTATGGCAAAGCGGATAACTGCGGCCTTGCCAGCTACATTGGTGTTAGACATGCATCCAGTGTCAGCCATCAGTGGAGTGGGATTTAGACGGTTTATGGAGGTATTGTGTCCCCGGTACCAAGTCCCGTCTACATTCCACTTCACTAGGCAGAAGATACCCGCTATGTACAGGGACGTTAGAAAAAGTGTCCTCAGTGCCCTGAAAAATGTGGCTGTACCCACTGTCCACTTAACTACGGACATGTGGACAAGTGGATCAGGGCAAACTAAGCACTATGGGCCTTATTCTAGTTCACTCTTTCTGACAGAATCCTTCTTAGATGGACAAAACCATGTGCACTGCAGGGGGGCAGATGTAAAATGTGCAGAGAGAATTCGATTTGGGTGAGTTATTTTGTTTCTGTGCAGGGTAAATACTGGCTGCTTTATTTTTACACTGCAATATAGATGTCACTTCGAAGTAAAACCCCACCCAAATCTAATTCTCTCTAGACAAGTAACATCTCCCTCCCCCCCCCCCTGCAGTGCACATGGTTTTGTCCATCTAAGAAGGGTTTTGTCAGAAAGAGTGAACTAGAGTAAGGCCCTATATGACTATGACATCCCACTGGGTAGATGCATCGCTTTCTGCAGCAGCAGCAGCATTTCCTGCACACCAGCTCTTTCCAAGGCAGGCTACGCTGTGTATCACTGGTTTCAGGAAGAGGCACAATGCCGACAACCTCTTAAAGAAACTGAGGGAAATAATTTCCCCCCTTAGACTCTCCTGGTAATTTGTGGTGTCAGACAACGCCAGTAATATTGTGCGGGCATTAAACATGGGCAATTTCCAGGACATGCCATGTTTTGCCCACACAATAAATTTGGTGGTGCAGCGTTTCATCAGAAGTGACAGGAGCGTGCAGGAGATGCTTGCGGGCCAAAATTTGTGACACTTTCGGCATTCTGCCACTGCCTGCCGAAGGCTGGAGTGGCAGCAAAACTTCCTCAGGGGTGGTCATTCTGTTAAAGTCAGAGGAATACATTCTGGCCACCGTGCTCGATCCTCGGTTTAAAGCATAAATTGTGTCTCTGTTTCCGGCAGACACAAGTCTACAAAGGTGCAAAGACCTGCTGGTCAGGAGATTGTCATCTGAAGGGGACCGTGACATGGCCCCAGCTCCTCCTTTATTTTCTCCCACACCTGTGCCTGTGAGGAAACAGCTGCGATTTCCCACACAACCTGCTGGCAGGGATGCAGAGCAGGCAGGAGGTAGTTTGGACATCTGGTTCGGACTAAAGGACCTGGCAATGATTGCTGACATGTCTACTGTTGCTGCATTGGATGCTGTCACCATTGAAAAAATGGTGGAGGATTACTAGTTATATGTCAGACAGTCCTTACCTGTACTAGCAGGAAAAAAGGAAGTTTGGAAGCCCCTGTACAAACTGGCTTTATTTTACCTGAGTTGTCCCCCCTCCAGTGTGTACTCCGAAAGAGTTTTTAGTGAAACCTGGTCAGTGAGCGGCGAAGTAGGTTGTTTCCGCAAAATGTGGAGAAGATGATGTTTATAAAAATGAATTATCAATTATTCAATGAAGACCAGGAATTGCCTCCAGAGATTATAACGGGACCTGTGATTGTGGAGTCCGGCAGGGACGAATTGATAATCTGTGAGGATGAGGAAGTACACACTGAAGGGGGCGAGGAATCAGAGGAGGAGGATGACGAGTGAGGATGACATCTTGTCGCTGTGGAGCCAATTTATACAGGGAGATATTATGAATTGTTTTTTTTGTGTGGAGGCCCAAACAAACCAATCATTTCAGCCACAGTTTTGTAGGCCCTGTCGCTCAAATGTTTGGTTTGTTAAAGTGTGCATGTCCTATTTTCACAACATAAGGGTGGGTGGGAGGGCCCAAGGACAATTCCATCTTGCATCACCATTCATTAATCCTACTGCTGAGAGTCATTCATATGTGGGACTTGTCTTTTCAACGCATACAACTGTTTGTGTTATTGACAGTTATAACTAATAAGTGCACTTGTCTTCAAATGTATACAACTGTTTGCATTCCACTAATGAGAGTAATTGATCGCTGCACGAAACGCCCACTGCTCCTCGGCTGCACATGCTAAACACGATTAAGCCAGATAGGGGTCTTATTGGATGTTTAACTGTACATGTACGGTTAGGAAGGAAGCCACCGGTTTCTGAAGAGGTATACATCACCAACCCAGGGGTAAAAGTGGTCCTAGAGAGGTGGGGGAACTCTTTTCCATTTGCCACCTAGTAATTACCCCCCTCCCCTTCACCCATTAGGCAATGATTTAAGAAACGACTGGTAATAATCCCAAAATTGAGCAATCAGATGAAATTAATTAATAATAATAACACAATCAAGCCAGATAGGGGTCTTATTGGATATTAAACTGATAAAAACAGTTACACACTTGCAGACAAACTCAGTGCTGCACGAAACACCCACTGCTCCTTGGCTGCACATGGTAAACACGATCAAGCCAGATAGGGGTTTTATTGGATGTTTAACTGTACATGTACGGTTAGGAAGGAAGCCCCCGGTTTCTGAAAAGGTATACATCTCCAACCCAGGGGTAAAAGTGGCCCTAGAGAGGTGGAGGAACTCTTCCATCTGCCACCTAGTAATTAATTACTCCCCTCCCCTCCACCCATTAGGCAATGATTTAAGAAACGACTGGTAATAATCCCAAAATTGAGCAATCAGATTAAATTAATTAATAACAATAACACAATCAAGCCAGATAGGGGTATTATTGGATATTAAACTGATAAAAACAGTTACACACTTGCAGACAAACTCAGTGCTGCACGAAACACCCACTGCTCCTTGGCTGCACATGGTAAACACGATCAAGCCAGATAGGGGTCTTTTTGGGGCCTAGTTTTTCAAACTACCATCCTGTCTGCCACTGCAGTGCCACTCTTACATGAGCCACGTGTTTGTGCCGCACACTTGTGTGGCTTAGCAATGTTATCCAGCTACCTCGGTGCAACCTTTCGCCCTAAAAACAATATTGTGAGGTGTTCAGAATAGACTGGAAATGAGTGGAAATTAATATTATTGAGGTTAATAATAGCGTAGGAGCAAAAAACAAAAACAAAATTCTGCGATTTTAGCAGTTTTTATACTTAAAAATAAAAAAAATAAGAACCCAAAACCCAAAACATTTAGGAGGTGTTTTGGCAAAACTCATTAGAACCCAAAACCTGAAGGTAAACAGAACCCAATACCCAAAATCCGAAAAGTGGCCAGTGTTTTGGCAAAACCCATTAGAACCCAAAACCTGAAGGTAATCAGAACCCAAAAACGCGAAAAGTGGACTTCAATCTTTCCAACTGTTGAAATTGAAATTTTAGATCCCCAACATGTATCTTTACAGATATTTACAGCTCCGTCACTAAGCAATTTGGGGGATCCACCCTGGTCCTGCAGGGTTCTCTCACTTAGGGTCTACTCAGTAGGCTGGGTCCAAGACTCCTGGTTTCCATAATATCACACTTGCTTGTGGCTTTCCATAATAAGGCACTGCCAACTTTACATGCCCTGTTAGTGACTAACTTGGGGGATATTTCGTCGAAGGAGTGGCAGGAGGCATTGGGGAATATCCGTTATGCCACCATTTCCATCAGCTTTCAACAAATTCAACTCTTCTTGGTACATAGAATTTATATGACCCCTGTGAAGTTCTTTAGATTTGTAGGAAGGGTTGATTCGTACTGTCCCAAGTGCACCTCAGGGGGAGGAACGTTCTGGCACCTGTTATGGACCTGCCCTGCTGTTTCCAGATTCTGGACAGTGGTTCCGTATGTCATAGTTTCCACAGATATACACAGAGTTGTACTTACACCCTTCGCTTGCTTTTTATCCTTTATGGATGAGGAATTACTAGACAAAAGCGCTTGGCAATGTTTGCAATCCCTGTGCTATTGCTAAGGTATGCGTTGGCCACTAATAGCCTAGTGCTTGGTACTTGGAAATCCTTGGTTAATAATACCATTGCCCATGAAAAATATATCTACATGGCTAGGAATGTAGAACGTAAATTTCACAATGTCTGGGGTAGATGGCTAGAATCCCCATATGCCACTCAACATTGAACACTTGCATCTGCAGGGGTACATCCAGCATTTTTCTGGGTACGCCCATAAAATGCTGGGAGTTCCCCTGCTTCTGCCCCCTTCCCGCACCTCTTGGAGCAAACCTTCCGAAGCCGCTCAGCACAGGGCTTAATTAGTGTTCATTCTAGCACCCGCCATATTTGAAAACCCATGCAGTTCCTCTTCCCTGCCTGGGGTGTCGCTGTCTGCTGTAGTGCTTCTAGCACATTGTGGTCTGTATATCAGCACTGATATGCAAACCAGACCTGTGCTAGAAACACCATAGCAGACAGTGACACCCCAGGCAGGGAAGAGGAACTGCATGGGTTTTCAAATATAGCGGGTGCTAGAATGAACACTACTTAATTTGGCCCAATACCAATGGATCTGATTCAGCCTCTTAGTCTGAATCGCACAGTGTTCAGCTACACTCAATACCATTTCGATGCCGATGCGCATCCTTGTTTAGTCAGTATCGAATAGAAAATAGACTGTGAAGGCAAGTCTATCTGGACTATCTTGCCTGTAGAATGTATTTGGTCTAATGCCAAAATGCAAGATTGTCTAAATCTATAGTACATCTAAAGTGCAGTTAGCCAAAATAGAATAGTCAAAATCAAATCGAACCTGAATCGCACCATGTGTCCCCACACCTTAACACTTTTCAGAATGGGCATCGGTTACGTGCTGTCAGAAATCTGATTCCTTAACTTAGCAGATGTTGTAATCAAGCCTCAATGTGTGGGTACTAGGATGGTCGCAATAAATCAATGCTTTAATTTCCTTTGGTGGACCCCCTAATAAGTTGCCAATCAGTATAAAAATGAGTTTTTTCAAAGTTTCAACTTGATCGGATAACGTTAAGACCTCTCATCAGCCCTAAAGTTAAGAAAAATTTAAATTTTTCATAAAATGTTTTTGCCATAAAATCACTTCCATTTGTCCTAGGAACCTGGATTTGATCTTTCTGGCTTCAATTACTTTGCTAAAGTGTATAGAATGGAAGATATTTAGCATTTACCAGAACTGGAAGAGTTCCAAACCCATAAAATTGACTTTTTGGGGAAAGTGTCAGAAATGAATTAAACACGATCATTTTTTGTTTTTAAGGATTTTTTTGTGTAATTTTTGTTTAATTTAACATCAAAACAGTGTCAATAAGGTGCTTTTTAAAAATAAACAATCCAACATGTGAGTGAAAACTAGGCTTCAGAAAGAGGGAGAAGGAGAAGGGGGTGGATTGTACTCAATATTGTCAACTTAATTACTACAAGAACAATCTTTAGAAAGTATAAGTGGTACCACACAAAACAAGGTTTTATTTCTAAATTTTGCCCTAGCTTATATATAAACTGAATCTAATTGGTTGCCAATTTAGGTAGAGGTATGGAGAGGCTAGCTTTTGAGGGGTCAGGATAGAGCTTTCAACATTCAGAAACTACTTGCAACAGGTATTTATTTTTTATTTTTTTTATAATACTTTTATTCAAATCTTGCATTAGTTTTACACCTCTTTCTGACTATTTTCTGCCCCTTCAAGAAATCTTCATTATCAAACCAAACATCAGGAGCAGTATATAAAATGGTCTGTTGAGATATTGAATCTCTTGAAGAGTTCAATGTTTGAGGGGAAATAAAGAAGTGTACCTCTTTATCCCCCCAAAAAATTTAGCTGCTACCAAATCGATTTGAGCTTTTATTATCCTGCCATGCTCAAATAATACACCATGAATCTTGACATTAGTGGTTTGCCTGAAAGACAATAGTTTTAATGCCATATTTATTTAGACTTTTTTGTCTAAATCAGGGGTTCCCAATCTTTTTAGAATCACGGCACCCTATAGTAGCAGAATTTTTCCACGGCACCCCTAGGCCCCCCAAAAAAATATATAAAATGAAGTAGATTGTGTTTATATGTGTTTCTTAGGTTCAGTTATGTGGTAAAGGGCAGGATTTGCTTCTGATTGTACATATTTTATGATTGGCAGCCACCATCACTGGTTTTGTCCACAAATAATTGATCATAAATAATTTGAATTGGTCCTGGACCACCAAACCGTGGCACCCCTGTAAGTGTCCCGAGGCACCCCAGGGAGCCACGGCACACAGTTTGGGAACCACTGGTCTAAATGATCATCAAAACAAACGAAAGCAAGATGCAAACTTTTATTAATCCTGAGTTCAGCGGCCATAAAAACAATTCTTCAGGAATGGACCAATCCTGAGACTCCCCCCTTTTCACTATTTAAAGAAAAGCTATTCCACCGATTCCGGATGGACTGGAGTCTAGGGTTGCCTCGTTTTTTTAAACTCTGGGAGAGTTATATCTCAACCCTTCCTGACCCGACAAAACTATTAATTACTAAATGCTTCTCAGCAACATCCTGGTACCTAACTCAACTGATAGATAACGACCCACCAATTTAGTTGACACACTGTTTGGGCTTTGAGAGATGTATTCTTAAAAACTTTGTATAATTTACACCAATGTATACCATATTGCTTACCTACTGTATCCCGATATCTGTAATTTTTGATTGCTTACTTCTTTTGGAACTATGGGCCTTATTGTAGTTCACTCTTAGAGGCAAATTCCTTCTCAGATGGAAAAAACCATGGGGCAGATGTAACAGGTGCAGATAGAATTAGATTTGGGTGAGTTACTTTGTTTCTGTGCAGGGAAAATACTGACTGCTTTATTTTTACATTGCAATATAGATCTCACTTTGAAGCAAAACCCCACCCAAATCTAATTCTTTCTGCACCTGTTACATCTGTCCCACCTGCAGTGCACATGGTTTTGTCCATTTGAGAAGGAATTTGCCTCTAAGAGTGAACTACAATAAGGCCCTATGTACCTTGTACTAATACTTCAGAATTTTCCAATAAACACTTTAGGAAAAAAAAAAGCGAAAGCAATTTGTTCTGCATTCAAATACCATAAATGATTTATAAATTTAGACAAAGATTTTTAGGGCAGATGAGGCAGATCTTAACGTTATCCGATCAAGCAGAAACTTTGCCGATCTCATTTTCATAACAATTGGCAACTATTTAGGGGATCCCCAAAAGAGATCACGGAAAAAATTCTCCCCTATACATTGCGACCACCCTAGTGTGCACAGTTCAGCTGTTTTGCAGTAACTCATTATCTGAGCTTGGAATCTAACCCCAGTGTGTGCACAGCTCAGCTGTTTTGGACTAGCCGTTACTGGAGCTCAGCCTGATTCCTGTGATTGGCCACCTTCCCCTTTACCTTGCAGTCAGCCCAACCATGATCTGTCAGTCATAGACCCAGAGGGTGTTCCAGGTCTCAGGTCCTGTTTTCCTGAATGTGTTCCTGGTTCTTGCCTTATCCTCCGATGGTTTTCAATTATCCTGGAAACCTGCCTTGCCTTGCTCTGTATCTTGGAACCCTGCCCTGCTTTGCTCGGAATCTTGGAAGCATGCGCTGCCTTGCCTTGCTTAGCCCTGAATGTTGGTAACTTGCCCTGCCCTTGCCCTCTCACCCCTGCTCTTCTCCCTGTACACCAACGACTGCACCTCAGAGGCGCAATCAGTAAAGATAATCAAATTTTCAGATGACACTACCGTCATTGGCCTTATCAAGGATGAGGACAAATCGGCCTACAGAGAAGAAGTGGACTGATTGGCCCGGTGGTGCAGCAGCAACCATCTAGCGCTCAATCCACTCAAAACCATTGAGATGGTAGTGGACTTTAGTAAGAAGGCTGTGGGTGTTCCTCCGCTAACAATTGCTGACAGTCTGGTGTCGCTAGTGGACTGCTTCAAGTTCCTAGGAACCACAATCTCCCGGGACCTTAAATGGGGGCCCAACACTGATACTATTGTTGGAAAAGCACAGCAGAGGCTATTCTTCCTTAGGCAACTGAGGAAGTTCAACATCCCACAGAAGCTTCTGCTCCTCTTCTACTCCGCAATTGTGGAGTCTGTACTGTGCTCCTCAATACTGGTCTGGTACGGCTCCGCCAGCGAGAGAGACAAATGCAGACTTCAAAAGGTAGTCAGAAATGCGGAGAAGATAATAGGGACATACCTTCCCTCTGTCCAGGACCTGTACCTGTCCAGAGAAAAAAAGGTGGGCAACGAAGATAGTGAAGGACCAACTACATCCTGGCCATGGCTTGTTTAACCTGCTGCCATCAGGCAGACGCTACAGGGCTATTCCCACCAGGTGCACCAGAAGCCTAAAAAGTTTCTTTCCTCAAGTGGTTCACCTTTTGACACGGGAACTCATGAACACATCACTGTCTAGTCGCACCATAACCCTTTGCACATAATCTAACATGGTGTCCCCTCGGAATAACTTTCTATGTGACTGTACATGTTCCCCCACCTGTTTATATTGCTTATTGTTTATACTGTATACTGTTTACTTGTTGCCCACCTGGCTGCTGCACAGCAAACCGAAAACAAATTCCTAGTATACGCAAGTATACCTGGCCAATAAAGCTGATTCTGATTCTGCCTTGCCTGGAATCCTGTATACCTGCCCTGCCTTGCCTAGAATCCTTACAACCTGTATTGCGTCTGTAGCCTGTCACTTTGCTACTCATTACTTGCATCCCAGCCATAACTGCAATTTTCTGAATTCAAGTCACTGTAAAACAACCCTGTACGTGGTAACCCTTGCTTTGCCAGTTCATTTTCTCTGGCATTTAAATGCTTAATCAATGCCCTCCTTGTATTAAACTTATTTTTCATTATCTTCCTACATGAAGACAAACAATGACACATTCTGATTTTGAAATCAGGCTTTGTTTCCAGCTAAATGCCAAACATCCATGAGACACTATAAATTCACATCATAAACAGGATCGTGCAGTGCAATTTGCAAGAATATTATGTATTTGTAGTAGCAGTCCCCAGACACATGTTCACATCCCTAATCTCCCAACCTAATTACGTCTTTTTTTTTTCTGAAATCCTAATGGAAATTCTGTTGAATTCCCTAGTCAGAAGAATATAAAAAAAAAAGTCTTAGTGACTGAGCTGGTCTTTACTTCATTGTGAGCCTCCCATAGTGAGCATGTTGTTTTAGAGTAATATTTAATTAGTGTGTTGATATGCTACTGCAGTGATTAGCATGAAAATATTCTTTTACAGTGTAACGCATGTGCATTTAAAAAATAAATAAATACATTGCTATTATACCCCATTGAGCCAATTTTAGGAACAGATTTAGCACCACACATTGAGAACTGTTATACGGCCTACACACATGCTGATATTAAGGCATTTTCTAAGCGATTTTGTTTAGTTTGGCAAAGTCGCTTAGCAAATGCCCTCACATCGGTGTATGTGTGGGGGCTATATCGGCAGCAGTGCGCGTCCCCGCGCGTCTTTATCGCTGGCCGAGATTGATGGACAGTGTCCATCAATCTCGGCATTGGCAGGGTTCTCCCACCGGAGAACACTGGCGCTGTCTGCTCGCTTAGCACACAGAGCTGACAGCTCGCTCTGTGTGTGGGCTGTCAGCTCTGTGTGCTATGCGATAGCGGCGCAGTACAGCCTGACCTAGCATAGCTAGGTAGCCCTGCACACATCGCTATGTGTGTAGGGCCCATTACACAGAGTAATTAGAAGATTAAAACTGAAACAGGCAGGAGATTTTGGTGTGGCTGAGAGACGTTTTATGTTGTAGTGAGTGCCAATAGGTGGTAGACACACCCAATGGGCAGTGTTAGACACACCCAATGGATAGTATTAGACACGCCCAATAGACCCCAACCCTTTGACGATGCACCCCCTAATAAAATGTGCTGCGCACACCTATGATCACTTCTGACCAGTTCATCCTCCTACAATAGTAGTTCATTTTTAGAAACTATACGGTCAATTCTGAGCAAGAGTGCGGTTTTCTGTTACAACAGTGGTATATTGCAGATGACAACACCCGAACTCGCACCTTGCATGGTGCTTTTGTGCAAATCTCGACTACCGTAAAGTGCAAGTACAGTGTCTGGAACACTTATACATCTCTTATACAAATCAGATAATTGAAATTAAACATTAAACCTTAACTTTCCATGATCACGTGGAGTGTGGTTACTTATGCAGTCCCTGAGTTGACAATGTCTAGATTCAAAAGAGAAAGAAGAAAAAAAGTACTCTCCTTTGTTTGGGGGCACGCTTTATCAAATAAAGAAAAACTTTGGTTTGTAGTATTAGTAGATTCTAAAATATAACTTTTAATACTTTACATTTAAAAGGCTGTTATTGACATAAACATAGACAGACTACATAAAACATAGAGAAGTGGTAGAAACCACTTTTTGAACTCGATAGAGTTCTTACAGCAATGTGTGGCTGGTATAAGATCAAATTTAAATTTTAATGATATAAATCTACATATAGTTAGTTTAATGCACTAACAAATGGGTATTTTAATGCTAGTAGCGAAATGGATGTAAAATTAGGTCCGGTCACTCCCAATAAATTGTATGGTGTGTACTACCCAATACAATATGAAGAAACAATTATTCAATTTGTGTCAAAAATTATTTAACAAATATACAAACAGGCTATCAACGCTACACACTTATGGTGTCGACTTTGGACTAGGACTAGTTGGTCGACACGATAGCAGTGGTTGTGTTGTCGCTGCATGAGGAGTCTCTATACATTTTCTCACTAATTTTCAATAAGGCATCACTGTAACCTTAAATAGTGGCTACCACTGCATTCCCTGGTTGTCGGCATACATTAGAAGATTTATATTTGTTAAATAATTTTTGACACAAATTGAATAATTGTTTCTTCATATTGTATTGGGTAGTACACACCATACAATTTATTGGGAGTGACCGGACCTAATTTTACATCCATTTCGCTACTAGCATTAAAATACCCATTTGTTAGTGCATTAAACTAACTATATGTAGATTTATATCATTAAAATTTACATTTGATCTTATACCAGCCACACATTGCTGGAAGAATTCTATTGAGTTCAAAAAGTGGTTTCTACCACTTCTCTATGTTTTATGTAGTCTGTCTATGTTTATGTCAATAACAGCATTTTAAATGTAAAGTATTCAAAGTTATATTTTAGAATCTACTAATACTACAAACCAAAGTTTTTCTTTATTTGATAAAGCATGCCCCCAAACAAAGGAGAGTACTTTTTTTCTTCTTTCTCTTTTGAATCAGTACATTTTCTACTCTCAGTGGTGTACCTCCACAGGAGTGATATATCCTACAATTATACATATTGTGGATCTATAATTATATACATACATTAAAACCACATTACTTGTTAATTTATCTGTTGTAACTTGTGCGCGGGTTTTTCCAATTATCCCCTCTCCCCAATCCCCACAATTGACAATGTCTAGGTCAACAGTGACCAGGTCAACAACTTGAAATGGTCAACATACCATAGGTTGACATTGACAGAAGGAAGGTCGACCCAAGCTTAAGGTTGCCATGGCATTGGTCGACACCCTCAAGGTGGACATGCGATTTTCACTTTTTTTTTTGTGTACTTGGTTCATACTTTATTATCCAAGTGGGCATAGAGTAGCGGCCGCAGGGTTTTTAGAATTTCCTGCCCTCAATTGAATTCCCACCCCAGCAGTTATGGAGTAACTAATAAGTGAACACAATCATCAATGCATTTAATTATCTCTGCTGTAGTGCCACGAAGCAGGTAATGTAGGGATCAAATCCACACATTTGTGATGGGGGGGGGGGGGGGGGGGCACATAATAAAGGAGACCCTGAGCAGCCAGCCAGTAGCTACAAGAGGCAATGGACAAATGGTATTCATGAGCACACTGCTCCCCTTGACAAGGGAAACCAATCCCACCTATTCAAATACAGTATTAAACAAATCTCAATATTAGGATACCAAGGATTGAGTTGATTAATGAAAATATAAAACTTTCACACCACCCTTCCCTATCCCTTTACAGGAATAAAATAACTTTCCTGCCCCCCCATAGTAAAATAACTTTCATGCTCTTCCAGCCCCCACAGGAATAAAATAACTTTAAAGTCCCGTCCCCCCCAGCCAGCCCAGTCCCCACTTGCCCACACTTTTTGCACCCTCCTCCAGAAAAGAAAGAAGTTTTGCAGATTGAAGGCGGGGTCAGTCCAGGGCACAGACACTCGCTGGTAGTGGTGAGCAGCATCAGGTACAGCAGAGTTTTGACTCCCACCTTCAGTCACTCACAGCAGCTAGCATCGGTTAGTGAAACTGTGGGCCAGATTCTATAAGCTTCAAAAGTGATAAAATGGAGAGTGATAAACAGCCAGCCAATCAGCTCCTGTCTGACATTTTTCAAACACAGTCTGTGACATGGCAGGTAGGAGCTGATTGACTGGCTGTTTATCACTCTCCATTTTATCACTTTTGAAGCTTATAGAATCTGGCCACTCGTCACGCATTGTAGGTAAGCCTCCGCTTAGTAAGCTCTATACCCACACAAGAGAATCCTTCAGACACAATATGGGCCAGAGCTGCTGTTTAAGGGGCAACCTCTAGGACATTACACCGCACACATCCACACAACCAGGCAGTGTCTGATCCAAGTGCTGTTAGTACTCAGGACTGTGTGGCAAATAAACCCCCCAAAATTGCTCATGTGCTACCTAACCTTGAAAACCCCGATATTGGAGGCTCTCATGCCTTGTTGCCCCCCCACCCCACCCCCCAATCTGCCTAAACCCTTTGAATTTAAGCAATTTCCTATCAGATATGTTTTGGAATGACAATAAACAATGTGCAAGGCCAGTCCCTTAATATTGTTGGTGTTGACATGCGCAGCTAGATCTTCTCCCATGGATCACCTATTGAAAAAGTCATGTGAGCATGATGAAAAGCATTTAGGAGCAGAACAGTTTTTCAACTACAACCGCTGTCTATGAACAGCTCACCGATCTCTCTCGCCACACTGTGTGATGACTGTCTTTTGCTACAACCAACCGGACCGTCATATCCAGCCCAACTTTGATCTTCCTGCACAGGGTGCTCAAGAAGGTGGACAGACACGGGCTCACCTTTGGGATGCTGCAAGTCTCCACCACACAGGCTCAAGCAGCGGCGCTCATCTGATACTAGCCCGCCCACCACCTGCCCACTTACATACGAGTGGCACTGTGCACTAGCGGTGTCACCAGTCCTGGCCACACATCCACAATAAAGGCTGCAGGTCCAGTATCCTACTGCGGACATGCCTGCACATTGGAGAGGGAAGACTACCATCCCTTCAGCATTCATTTGGAAACAACAACCCTTACAGCCACAGAGACCGTGACTATCAGGCTAATGGAGAACACGGAGACAGGTGAGCTCTATACCCCAATTGTCAGGGATTTAACATATACAGCGGAAAACAGACCCCTGCCTTGCTGGGGATGCCCAGCATACCGGGATCTTTTTTACAAGTAACTGAAAGTACCAGTGTCAATTCTTTAAATTATTTTATAAGGACTTATGTCTTATTAGGACAGTTAAGTTGCAAGTATAGTCTGAAAAATGAGGAAGAAACAAGTACATTCACAGAACAGAACTCTCAAAACTGAAAGTGGATAAATCAATGGGGCCAGATGGGATACATCCAAGGATACTAAAAGAGCTTAAAGCGGAGCTGGTAAAACCATTAACAGAATTATTCAACCAGTCGCTAGCTACTGGATAATTCCAGAGGACTGGAAAATAGCAAATGCAGTCCGACTGCATAAAAGTGGAAGCAAGGAAGAGGTAAGCAACTATTGACCAATGAGCCTTACATCAGTTGTAGGGAAATTGATGGAAACACTCTTAAAACAAATAGTTGTAGAATATCTCAAAGCCAGAAATTTATAGGATCCTAAACAGCATGGGTTTACTGGGGGAAGATTATGTCAAAAAAAATCTTATTGACGTTTTTGACTGGTTGACTCAAGTAATAGATCAAGGTGGGGCTGTAGCTTATCTAGACTTTAGTAAGGCTTTTGATATTGTCCCACATCACAGACTGTTAAATAAATTTGAAAGTTTGGCATTGGATTCTAAGATGGTTGAATGGTTAAGATATTGGTTGCAGGACAGAAAACAGAGAGTTGTAGTAAATGGAGTGTAGTCACAGGAGGGAAAGGTTACCAGTGGAGTACCCCAGGGATCTGTACTTGGACCAGTGCTTTTTAATATCTTTATTGCAGATGGAATTGAGGGTAAAATGTGCCTTTTTGCAGACAACACAAAGGTATGCAACAGGGTAGACATGCCAGGAGGGGTACAACAAATGATTTATGATCTAGATCAGTGATTTTCAACCTTTTTACCTTGCGTCACACTAAATAAGATTTTCAAATTGCCAAGGCACACCATGAGATTCCCACAGGGCAAAACACATTGGCCCCCTACAGAAAAAATCCAAACCTATTGGCCTCCATATAAAAAACAATCATACTGGTCCCCACAGGTAACAAAACTAAAATACATTGGCCCTTTACAGGAAAAAAAGAGACCAGTAAATAACAGTTGAACTGGTGGTGGCTATAAATTGGTTTGGGCATCTCTAGATCTGGGGCACACTTGGGAGCAGCTCAAGGCACACTAGTGTGCCTTGGCACAGTGGTTGAAAAACACTGATCTAGATAGATTAGAGGAATGGTCAATAGCATGGCAACTGCAGTTTAATGCCAACAAATGCTAAATCATGCACTTGGGTCTCAAAAATCCAAAGACTCAATATAGTATAAATGACACTCTAATAGAAACTACTGAGGAATAGAGGGATCTAGTTGTCACTAGTTCAGGTGATTTAAAGGCAGGTAGGCAATGTAACAAAGCAATGAGGAAGGCTTGTCAGATGCTTGGTTGCATAGGGAGAGGAATCAGCAGTAGAAGTAAAGAAAGAAGTAATAATGCCACTGTATAGGTCATTGGTAAGACCCCATCTACTGTAGTACTGTGTTTAGTTCTGGATGCTATAGCTCCAGAATGATATAAATACATTAGAGACTGTACAAAGAAAGGCAACTAAAATGGTGCATGGCCTACATCACAAAACTTACCTGGAAAGACTAAAAGTTCTGAATATGTATAGTTTAGAGCGGAGCAGGGAAGGGGGGACATGATAGAAACTTTCAAATATATCAAGGGTTTTAACAAGGTACAGGAGGGAAACACAGGAAGAGAGGAGCAACACAACATGAGGACATGCACTGAAACTAGAGGGAGGAAGAATTACTTCACAGAAAGGGTAGTGGATAATTGGAATAGCCTCCCATCAGAGGTGGTGAGTCAAATACACTAGAGCAATTTAAACATGCTTGGGATAGGCATATTGATATCCTTACAAAGAAATAAGGATCAAATATGGTTTGAGGTAACATGTTTAAAAAGGGGGCAGACTAGATGGGCCAAGTGGTTCTTATCTGCCGTCAATTTCTATCTTTCTATGTTCAAACAATATCTAGTCCAATTATAATTGCAGAACTTTGTAGCAAATTCACTGCTTTACATCTACCTGTGTGTTTTTACTTTGTTTTAGTTTATCCATTTGTCAATTTATATGTATGCTTTATTAAACTTTTTAAAAATATAATTACTTCATTGTAACTAATCCTTTATAATATACAAGTCCAAGGCACACAAGCGCAGTCTTTTTCCATAATTCATTTTAAATTATGGTGACTGCCCCCTCATTGCAGCAACTGGTAAATGTCTGCCTATCACTAAATTCTGCACATTAGGGGAGGGGACATTGTAGAAGTTTTGTTATGGTGTCCCCAGCTATGCCCCTGATTCTGAAATTGGAAAATATTTGTTAAATCAGAAGGCCATGTTGTTGGATTCAGATGTGTAACTCTGGGAGGCAATGGAGTCATCCGCCGCCGGGATCCTGCTCCCAAGGGGCACCTCTCCTCCCCTGCAAGTTTTAACCAGTTAATTGAAAGTTGTCACTATCGCTTCTGTGGCTGACTCCCACTCCTAGCAGGGCACGAGATGTCACACTCTCTTTATTTTAAACATAATATGCATACATACTGTACCTACATACATTTATATAAGGTGCTGTGCAAGGCCGGACTGGCCATCTGGCACTTCTGGCAAATGGCAGAAGGGCTGATGGTCTTGTGGGCCAATTTTGTGGAGACTGCAGTAGCGCCGCTGATGCCTCCAGGGCTTCATTGTGCACTGCACCGCTCCCCCCCCTGCATCATTAGCATATTTACGCCATGACGCTCCAGCATCACGACGCCAGCTACTGCCGGACTGCAAGCTATGAATGGCTGACGGACCGACGGCAGATTTCAAGCAGGAAGCTGCCAGACTGAGGACGTGCGCTCTCCTCCCCTCACAAAGCAGCAGCAGCAGGACTAAAGCCGGCCGCGGTGCGGTGAGCAACACTATGGGTGGGGGTAACATGTATCTGGCACTGGGGGGCATATGTACCTAGCACTGTGGCATATTTATCTGGTGATGGGGGGCATATGTATCTGGTTCTGGGCATATGTACCTGGCACTGTGGGGCATATGTACCTGGCACTGTGGGCAGGGGCGAATTTAGGGGTCAGGCCGCCCTTAGGCACAACATTTTTGTGCCCCCCCCCCCATTTTAATGTAATCATATGTATATACATTGTTATTTATATATTTCATTAAAATTTAACTGTAGCCCACCTTAATATTTTTTTAAGCACTCTGGACTGCTCACGGTACGGAGGACCCGGAGGGAGGCACTTATTAGTACAGTGATTAGCACAGTGTCTCCGTCAGTCTCTCTCCGGCTCACACACTGTGACTAACAACTGAGTGCAGGGGGGATCTGCATGCCACTCAGCTCAGCTGTTGGATACACAGCAGCCAATACACTGTGTGTGTGTGTGTGTATGTAGAGTAGCCAATGGGCAGGAGCCGGCAGCAGTGAGTCTGAGCCATTTCTGGAAGCGCAGGGGGACCGTCGGACCCAGCCACTAAGCGGTGATGTAATGTGCATGGCAAAGTGGGTGGGCAGTGGCGAGTGACGAGCGGCGCTGCTGCCGACATATGATAATTCATGTCTACGGCGGCGGCGCTCGTCACTCGCCGCTGCCCTCCTGCTGTGCCATGCTGCTATTTAACTGAATGTCAGCCTGCCTGCCGCCCTTAATTGGTGCCGCCCTGAGGCAACCAAAACATTGCCCCAATAAACAAACAAATAAATAAGAAAACACTGCCATGATAAATAAAATAAAAACAAACACTGTCCTAATAAACAAAAAATGATTTATGTAAGTTACATTATTGGGGGAAATTTACTAAGATGTGTATTCTACTTCCCATGTGATGTTGCTATGGGCAACCAATCAGATCCTGTCTACTATCTTCTAGAGGGTGCTAAATAAAGAAGTAGATTCTGATTGGTTGCCCATAGCAACAACACATGTGAAGTAGAATACATATCTCAGTAATACCCCTTTTACACCAAAAACCCTGGTCTTTGAACGCTGGAGTTTCCAGGGTCTGACCCTGCTTTATACTCCATTTACACAGCACTTCGACCTGGGTCGGACCTGGGTCTGCACCATTTATACTGAACCTGGGTCAGCACTGCCTTTCCTTGTGGATGTCATAAAAAATGCTTGCTCGTTGCCAAGGGGGGTGAAATTGCTTGTTGCCAGTACTACTTAAATAAAAATTCTGAAGGGGTAGAGGGGGGAAGCTGCCCCTATGTACCTGGCACTGTGGGGCATATGTACCTGGCACTGTGGGCAGGGGCGAATTTAGGGGTCAGGCCGCCCTTAGGCACAACATTTTTGTGCCCCCCCCCCCATTTTAATGTAATCATATGTATATACATTGTTATTTATATATTTCATTAAAATTTAACTGTAGCCCACCTTAATATTTTTTTAAGCACTCTGGACTGCTCACGGTACGGAGGACCCGGAGGGAGGCACTTATTAGTACAGTGATTAGCACAGTGTCTCCGTCAGTCTCTCTCCGGCTCACACACTGTGACTAACAACTGAGTGCAGGGGGGATCTGCATGCCACTCAGCTCAGCTGTTGGATACACAGCAGCCAATACACTGTGTGTGTGTGTGTGTATGTAGAGTAGCCAATGGGCAGGAGCCGGCAGCAGTGAGTCTGAGCCATTTCTGGAAGCGCAGGGGGACCGTCGGACCCAGCCACTAAGCGGTGATGTAATGTGCATGGCAAAGTGGGTGGGCAGTGGCGAGTGACGAGCGGCGCTGCTGCCGACATATGATAATTCATGTCTACGGCGGCGGCGCTCGTCACTCGCCGCTGCCCTCCTGCTGTGCCATGCTGCTATTTAACTGAATGTCAGCCTGCCTGCCGCCCTTAATTGGTGCCGCCCTGAGGCCGGTGCCTCATGGGCCTAGGCACAAATCCGGCCCTGACTGTGGGGCATATGTATCTGGCACTGGGGGGCATATGTACTGTAGCTGGCACTGTGGGGCATATGTACCTGGCACTGTGGGGCATATTTATCTTGTGATGGGGGGCATATGTACCTGGCACTGTGGGGCATATGTTCCTGGCACTGTGGGACATATGTAGCTGGCGCTGGGGGGCATATGTATCACGGTGTGTGCCATACTGTGTAATGGGCATTACGGTGTGTGTCATAATATGTAATGGGCAATACAGTGTGCGGCAATGTGTAATGGGCATAATGGTGTGTTTTTTATAATGTGCACTGGCCATAACGTTGTGTGTAATGCCTTCTTTTTGTGATGCCACGCCTCCTTTCCATGAGGCCATGCCCCCTTTTCACTGCGCGGTCCCACCTGCTGCAGGTGGGCCTGTGTGCTCAAAATGCCAGGGCCGATTTCTGGTCCCAGTCTGGCTCTGGTGTTGTGTGTGGGGAAGTCTAATATTTTACTTGAATCCGGGCAACTTGGATGAACTTACGCCACTGGCTGGATTCTAATGAAAATATCAGACACATGTCATAAAATTACGTTTTTCAAAAAGATAAAATGTTCATGCATCTTACATCAATATGTTTATTGTAGAAAGAACCATATATCCCATAATAATTACCTCTGGTTCACTACTCTACCCTCTGACAGATGCTGACTATTAGGAGATAACTATTCTCATTTAGTATCAGGAGGCCATAGTATGAATGTAAGTAAGATCCAACATTGTAATGATATAACACTGCACCTTAGACTTTAAACCTTTTATACGCAGAACGTTTAATGAGTGTATGCAGAAGTGGAAATGCAGCACCTGCTAACATCACTGCCCATCTTTAGCTTCTGTTGTGGGCTATTTGGTGGTTATTGTAGAAAATGAGTTAAGATGTATTAGTGCTCTGGGAACACTGTGCTCTTTCAGTGCTCTCATTTGTATAAAAAAAAATCTATTTGCTGCTAATTTGATGCAACTCATTACCTGTGTCACAAATAATAGCCTTTGTTGCAGAGAAAAACAAGTCATGGTCCCAGATTGTATTAACAAGAAGCTTCTTGTTTCCTGCTCAGTTAACATTTGTAAAACAATTCTCAAATGTGATTTGACGCTATGTTCCCCTACAGAAGCAGCTGAATATATTGTGATGTGCAGAAAGCTTGGGTGTCTTTCAGACCATGCTGTGTTTTTAAAAATAAATATTAAATGCCCTGGCTATGCATCAAATCTTAGGGAGAGTGTGTGGGGGCCCCTAATGTGTTGGTGCCCCAGGAAGACTGACCCTGTCACCACTCCTCGGATCTGGTTATGGATTCAGTGAACACAAACTTTGCTTATTGAACAGAATTATTACAAATATTGTATAATGTGACCCTCAGATTGTGCGTATGTAGGACTTTTAGGACTTTCTTCAGTCTGGACCCAGGGGCGGATCCAGGATAAAATGACAGGGGGGGCACCATGATAAAAGAGGGTTTAGGTGGGGGAGGGGCGGTGTTACTGGCGCCAGTGTACATGCTAAGAGAGCGGCAGAGAGGGGGTGGGAATGGGATTAAAAACAGGCCCTGACATTTAAAGTATGCAGGCCCACCATGGCGACAAAAGCGAAGGATGTAGTTGTGTGTGCGCCAAAGGCGCGCTCCGGAAAAGGGGGTGTGGCCACTCAACAGGGGACATGTCCTTGAGTGTAGTGTACAACACCATATACAACTTCTACACATTATGCAACAAAATACTAGACCCTATTATACTTGCCCCTTACACATGATGCCAAATGGAATGAGCCAAAATTCACATAATGCCACATGGATTGAGCCAAAATTTACATAATAACACACGGATTGAGCGAAAATTCACATAATGCCAAATGGATTGAGCCAAAATTTACGTAATAACACACGGATTCAGCCAAAATTCACATAATTCCAAATGGATTGAGCCAAAATTCACATAATGCCACATGGATTGTGTCAAAATTCACATAATGCCACACGGATTGAGCCAAATTCATAAAATGCCATACGGATTGAGCCAAAATTCACATAATGCCACATGGATTGAGCCAAAATTCACATAATGCCACATGGATTGAGCCAAAATTCACATAATGCCACAGGGATTGAGCCAAAATTCACATAATGCCACACGGATTGAGACAAAATTCACATAATGCCACACTGATTGAGACAAAATTCACATAATGCCACATGAATTGAGCCAAAATTCACATAATGCCACATGGATTGAGCCAAAATTCACATAATGCCACACAGATTAAGCCAAAATTCACAATACGCTTCATAAACAGGGACATTGTCCATTACACGTTGAGTTACACGCCATTATGTCCATATGTATTATGCCAAACACCATAATGCCTATTAAAAATTATGCTGCATAAGTGCTCGCAGGCTTGCGGGAAATGTGGACAGCCTCCGCCAGGCAGAAGTGATAGCCACTGACAGTGGCAGAGCCTGGCTGTATTCAGAGCACTGCAGGTCTCGGCTATTTGAAAAAATACTCCTTTCACACCAGAAAATGCATTCCCAGGTTGGCCCATTTTACACCAGCCTAGTCCCTGCATTTTCTGGTGTGAGGGGGAGAGAAAACCACCCCTCCCCCCTTTTAACCAGTTATCTAATTTAACCGGCTATATCTTTGGAACCAACTGACCCATTTACATAAGACAAGTATCATATTGAAGAACTTTTGAATGGGCTTTGAATGATTTTGGTCCAGTGAAACTGGAACGTTTGGTTCCAGAGTAATCTGCCCTCAAAGAACATAAACAGCCATGAAATTACATTTAAAAATAAAAAAAACGGTTTACACGCAATATCTCTGGAACCGATTGACCGATATGGACCAGCCTGGTATCATATTGAAGGCCCACAAGCTTATGTGATGCCAGGGGGGAACTGGCAACCGTTGGAACCAGGTGGGGGTCAGAATTGACGGGTCCCATATTATCCTATGGGGAAAAAAATGTTACAGCTTTGCCATGCGATCTATCCGGTTCCCGGGGTGCTAGAGACACGGGGCTGGGCTCGTTGGGATACAAAATGAAACGACGGGAGGGGGGGGCACATGCCCGGGTGCCCTTCCCTGAATCCGCCACTGGAGCCTGGACCCAATCTGTGGAATGCCCTCCCAAGCACAACAAGACTCTCCTCCAGTCTCCAAACCTATAAGTGTTCCCTGAAAACTCACCTCTTCGGACAAGCTTATCAAATTCCAGAACCAACCACTTAACCTTCATATACCATTCCTATCTAATCACATCCCCACTATACAGTCCACAGATATCCACTCTTTTCTTCTCATTTTCCAGCCTACTGACCCATGGCCAAACTGCTGGGTCACCGTATCTTACAGCACACCAGGAACCTTTGCATTCTGGTGGACTTTATGCAATAAATAATATCTATCCTTGTGTATCAATGCCTATTTCCCTATGGATTGTAAGCTTGGGAGCAGGGCCCTCATACTTTTGAATGTCTGTAAATACTCAGTTTATTGTATCACTGTTACTTTGTAAAGCTTTATAATCTCCGTTTGAGCGGGCAAACAGGGGGCTCGCGCTGGTCGTGAGTCCCCCAACTTTATTGATAAAAAAACGTTGGTACTCTTTACCTAGAACGGCGCCCATCGCGACCATCGCGACCATCGAATGCACTAAAAAACGGGTGCGATGCGATGCCTGCGATGGCCGCGATAGGGATCAATGTTAAAAGTGAGATTGGACGCGATTTTAGTGTTCAGTGCCTCAATGCCCGCGATTTTTACATAGGAAACAATGTTAAATGGGCCACAGAGCCCAAATAGTCACCGTGAAGTCTGAAATGGCTCCCACAATTGTTAACGCCACCCCACGATCAACGTCAACCCGAAGCGTGGCGAGCGCAGCGAGCCCGCGAGGGGCGGCGGTACGCGTCCTCCGACCTTTTCATCCCCCCACTATCCACGTCGGCGTGGAGTTGAGAATAGAATAGTGTGGCGAGCGTAGCGAGCCACCGTGCCCGAAGCGTGGCGAGCGCAGCGAGCCCCGCGAGGGGACGCGGATACCTTCACAGTTATACGCGTCCCCTCGCGGGCTTCCCAGGTGTCCATGGCGACGCGAACACCTGTGAAGCCCGCGAAGGGACGCGTTTACCTGTGAAGGTATCCGCGTCCGCTCGCCACGCTTCGGGCTCGGTGGCTCGCTGCGCTCGCCACACTATTCTATTCTCAACTCCACGCCGACGTGGATAGTGGGGGTATGAAAAGGTCGGAGGACGCGTACCGCCGCCCCTCGCGGGCTCGCTGCGCTTGCCACGCTTCGGGTTGACGTTGATCGTGGGGTGGCGTTAACAATTGTGGGGGCCATTTCACAGTTCAAGGGCACTATTAGGGCTCTGTGGCCCATTTAACATTGTTTCCTATGGCCAAATCGCGGGCATTGAGGCATTTAACAGTAAAATCGCGTCCAATCACAGTTTTAACATTGATCCCTATGGGAAAATCGCGGGCATCGCGTCGCACCCGTTTTTTATGTGCCCGCGATTTTTTACCCCCGACGCCCGCGATGCCAATCGCGGGCACCGTTCTAGGTAAAGAGTACCAAAACGTTTGTGCAGTTGTCAACTTGGGGACAAGGCTCCCCCTGGATAATATATTTACAAGTCCAGTCCACCAGGCTTTATATAAAGCAGGCTGCCCGGAGTAGTCCATATGGCCCTCCGTGAGGGGTTTCAGTATTTCCTATGGAAGTCCCCATTGCCTTCTGTGAAGGCACTGTACATATATATATATATTCTAATGTCCACCACATTTCCATGTTCCCCCCATGGGGTTACCATATATTTATAAACACAAACAGTATCTTATTTTAAGAACATGTAGTATGGCATCATATGCCTGTTAAACCTGCATGGGCATTACATTTATCCTTGTGAAGCCTCTTTGGACCAATCACAGCACTGATGCTGTGGGAGTGACATGACAAGGACATAACAGTGTCCCGTAATCATGATTTAATAAATAATATTATTCTCTTACTATAATTATACAACTGGGGTAAGTTAAGTCAATTTGTAATAAATGTCCTGTACTTGGTATCTGACAGTTGCACAGTACCACTTGTATAATCATGTGCAATAGACATAAATGTGTTACTGACAATTGCACAGTACCATTTGTGTAATAATGTGCAGTGGGTGTAATTCTCAGTGTATACGTTACTGACAAATGCACAGTACCAGTTGTGTAATCATGTGTAATGGATGTTATTTTCTGTATATGTCGCTGACAATTGCACAGTACCACTTGTGTAATCATGTGCAACGGGTGTAATTATCAGTATATGTCATGGACAGTTGCACAGTACTACTTCTGTAGTCATGTGTAATGGGTGTAATTATCAGTATGTGTCACGGACAGTTGCACAGTACTACTTCTGTAGTCATGTGTAATGGGTGTAATTATCAGTATGTGTCACGGACAGTTGCACAGTACTACTTCTGTAACCATGTGCAATGGATGTACCGGTACTTCTCAGTATATTTTGCTGACAATTGCACAGTACTACTTCATGTATTCAGGATTAAATGCTCAAATGATTACTACCAAGGCCAGAGTAACAATGGGGCGGGTGGAGTATACAGCATTACAGAAGTGGTACTGTGCAGCTGTCACTGGCACTTACTGAGAATTACACCGATTAACAGTGCAAGATTGGGCCTGGAGGTGAAAATTATCAAGGGCCTATTATGTGCAATAATAGGGGTTGTGGCCAGCACCTAATAATGTGGGAGGCGTGACCAGGGCCGTCTTAACATTATATTGGGCCCCCGGGCAAAAAATTCATTGGGCCCCATGGCAAAAAAATCACTGACCCCCCCCCCCCCCCAAGTTCAGGATGAATACAGGGGGAGGCAACCGGTACCTTTGCAGTGTGGGGTCCAGGCACTGTGAGCAGCGGTGAAGCAGGCAGTCCGGGCAGCGGTGAGGACATGCCGGGCTGTAGTTACCCTATACACCTGCCCAGCAGTGTGCAACTATATCTTCTCTGGGAGCTGCAGTGACGGGTGGCAGGTGTCTGTGCATTGCCGCAGCAAGGATCCGGGCAGCGGTGGCGGCTGGGAAGTTTTAGTAGTCTGCAGACCGCTGAGTGAGTGTCGGATACTGCGGACAATGTACAGGGTACCACAGGGATCTGTACTTGGTCCAGTGCTTTTTAATATCTTTATTGGTGATATTGCAAATGGAATTGAGGGTAAAATGTGCCTTTTTGCAGATAACACAAAGGTATGCAACAGGGTAGACACACCAGGAGGGGTTAAATAAATGATTGATGATCTAGGTAGATTAGAGGAATGGTCAAGAGCATGGCAACTACAGTTTAATGCCAAAAAATGCAAAATCATGCACTTGGGTCTCAAAAATCCAAAGACTAAGTATAGTATAAATGGCACTATAATGGAAACTACTGAGGAAGAGAGGGATCTAGGTGTCACTATTTCAGGGGATTTAAAGGCAGGTAGGCAATGTAACAAAGCAACGAAGAAGGCAAGTCAGATGCTTGGTTGCATAGGGAGAGGTATCAGCAGTAGAAAGAAAGAAAGAAGTAATAATGCCACTGGTACGACCTCATCTAGGTACGACCTCATCTAGAGTACTGTTTTCAGTTCTGGAGGCCATATCTCCAGAAGGATATAAATACATTAGAGTCTGTACAAAGAAGGGCAACTAAAATGGTGCATGGCCTACATCACAAAACGTACCAGGAAAGACTAAAAGATCTTAATATGTAGACTTTGGAGCAGAGAAGGGAAAGAGGGGACATGATAGAAACTTTCAAATATATCAAGGGCTTTAACAAGGTACAGGTGGGAGACATTCTTCACAAGAAGCAGAGCAGCAGAACAAAGGACATGCACTGAAACTAAAGGGAGGAAGATCCAGGGGAAATTTGAGGAAGAATTTCTTCACAGAAAGAGTAGTAGATAAGTGGAATAGCGTCCCATCAGTGGTGGTAGAGGCAAATACAGTAGTACAATTTAAACATGCTTGGGATAGGCATATTGATATCCTTACAAAAATATAAGGATCAAATATGGTTTGAGGTAACATGTTTAAAAAAGGGGCAGACTAGGTGGGGCAAGTGGTTCTTATCTGCCATCAAATTCTGTTTCTGATGGCAGCAGAATTTGATAATTCAAAAGATAGGCCGGCCACTGGTTGGCTGAGAGAGCAGCCAATCAGCGGCCGGCCTATCTTTTGAATGCGCTTCCAGGATGCAGCGGACTACTACAAGCTCCCAGCCGCCAGCGCTGCCTGGATCCTTGCTGCGGTGCTGACCCATATCCCCGCTGTGGCGCTGCTCACTACCCACTGCAGCAGCTACCAGGGGAGATATGTCTGCACAGTGCTGGGCGGGTGTATAGGGTGACTACAGCCCAGAGTGTCCTCACCTGCTCACCGGCTCATCTACCACCAGTCACTGCCCCCAGTGCCGTCTTTCCAATTGGGGTGGGCCCCTAGAACACTTGGGCCCCAATGGGTAGTCTGTTCATGGGTGTTTCTCTATTTTTGTAAATACTTTCAACTAATTATATATGCCTGGAAAAGGCAGGGGGCTGGCATAAGAAAAATGCAGGGAGATATACAGTATTGGCGGGTGCCTTCCAAAGGTGCACTCGCAGGATGCCAATGTCCTAAGATACTTGCGGGGTGAGGCGGCAATCCACTCATAAAAAAAAATACTGAAAGCCGAAATTTGTTAGACAACATTTCAGCACCTTTTATGCTGAGGGCAGCAAAATGCGTAGGTGCATTTCCAAGTGACCTTAGTCCACCCTACAGCTATCCAAGAACGGTACCCATCTCTTTGTGGACTCCACTAAAGACCACCCAAGAAAAACATCTCTTTCCAGCAGGACAATCCATTCTTCAGGTGAAGCCAACTCCACCTTTAGGAGAAGCATTCTGGTCCTTCCACTCCAATCCGAGGCACAAGAGTCATCTGGAGGCATGCCACCTCCTAAAAAAGCCCGGTAACACCAGTGAAGGTAATTCCAGCGCTCCCCACTTGCATCACCAAGGTGGCACATCTAACTTCTCACGGAGAAAGAATCTCCCCTCAGACTAAGTGAATTGGCCCCCCACTTTTTGTCGTCGTCCCCCCCCCCCCTGGAAAACGTAGCGTAAGCTGCTGCCATGAAACTACACAAGTACCAGAAGTTTTAATTCAAAATGCTTTATTTATTTATTTTCTTTTTAGGTGCTCCTTGTATACCGCCGGAGTGCTGCGCCCAAAAGGTATGCAGTGTAAGGTAAAAAGCGGCATTCACTCCGACTTTCATAAATTACACGGACAATACACTCACCTAAGTACCCTCCACCGATCTCCGCCTCCATGCATCTCCATAGAGGGCCATGAGTTTGACACCACTGTATTAGCACATTTATTGCAATTGGTAGGACTGTAATGGAAATTAATAAACCCTATATATTATCTTCAACAGCATTTCTTAATATGTACTTGGTATCAGGATAAATTTTGATTCCAAAATATCTTTTAGTAGTAAAGTAAAGTGAGGGGGATCATGTTGGTACTGAGTTCTACTACATTTAATGGTACTGTAGGTGGAATTAGTTCAACTACCACCACAGCCCTGCACAGTAATTCTAGCAGAAAAGACAGCCACACCCCCCATATCAATAGATGATGCAGGCGGCCCTAGTGTCACTGATGAGCTGCAGATACCTCCCAGTTCCTCAGGTTCTGTGGCCCATCCTTCCTGGTACACACACACACACCAGCGTTCATCTCAACCTCAGGTCCCAGCAGTGGTGAGTTCCACCCCCTCTCCAGGACCACTTAAGCCCTTAGTGTTATATTACATTGGTTTGTAGATGATTGCTCTTACTATTAGCAAATACAACTTTTAAGTTTAATGTAAAGTGCAGTACAAGAATAGCTTTGGGGGATTTTACCGAGTTAGAAATAATTGATCAAATTGAGTATCTCATTCTAACTCCTGTTCCCTTATTTGTAACCCATATGGATCTACTTAAGTTGTGATGTATGGGAAAATATTCTTATAATGAACAGGTGAAATCTTCATACAATTTATGTGGAAATCTTTGTGTATTCCATGGGAATACAATGAAATATTGATATGGATGACACATATTGCTCCATTAAAAAGCCCCTCTGTAGAAAATTCAAGTGAACTGACCTGGACTTCCATTATCCACTATACCAGACAAAAGTGGTTTCTCATTCTAACCCCGATGGTCCAACCCACAAACTCCCACCACAATTGACACTTATTGAATCACTTTTAATATGTTAATATGTAGAAAAAAACTAAGAACAATGCAGTGCAAATCAGCTCTTATCATTGTATTATTTATTTAAATTGACTAATGATTTTCTATCCAGTGACTTTAATAGGCCATTAACATGAATTGGGATAATCAGTTAGTAAGTACAGAATGCTGCACAAAAGATATCAATTAACTTTTTTGAGTACTGTGACATCCTTTGAATGCACTAAAATAGAGTCATGCAGGTACATGCAGATATGAATCCAAACAGGCACATACAGTACTATAAACTCTGACTCAGAGTTACATGTATGTTGGCCTGAGATATATCCAAATTGCATGCACAGAAATAAAAGCAGTTTTTTGACTAAATTTAGAGTTGGCCATAGCTATGCGGCGGCAGCAGCACCCCTTGCCTACCGCTTATGAAGGTAGCGGTCATCATCATCATTACGCATTTTCAGCAGCTCTATCATCAGCGCAAGAGAGAAATCTTAATTCAGATGGATCGCTGTGTGCACTCAACTCTGATTTGCCAGCAAGTCGGCCTGCATGCCCTAAATGTGCCCTTGGAAAACCTAGCCTATGTGTGACCCTACAATTGATGCCCAGATACACTCAACTATGACTCACCCATACTGCTCAATGTTAAGCATGTTCGGCATGGATGCCTGTGCTGTGTAAAATATTGTAAGCGCCGACTTCAAAACAGATTTGCATACATCTCTGAATCAGGCCTTTGTCTTGCAAAGTCTGAGTTCTGAATCTGACACACACTTGTCAATATATTTATTTGGGATGCTGACTTTTGTTAACTATCTGATGGCCATAGTAAAACTTTTGGCCTGTCAATGCTAATTCAGGCCTGGGAAGGCGTTTTGGTTGATGCCAGGTCCTTTAAATCAAAGGTAATTGAATTCAGAGGAAGAGGCCAATTGCCTGACAGGACACCGGCCTTTCCTCTATTGGCATATACAGGAAAACCAACCATGTTTAGCATGTGGAAAATATATAAAATGGACACCAGTTATAGCCAAACAATTGGTTACAACCTTGCAACTATCTAGAAAACTGATCCCAACTATGCAGTAATAAGAGATGTCCCTAAATATCTTCCACAAAGCAATTTTTAGCGGGAATGTCCACATCATGGGCACGATGCCACACAGGACATCTATCACTAATTTTGGAGCTGCTCCTTATTAATAATATTCTGGCTTCAAATTCAAAAATTTGGTATACTTTAAGATTAATTAAGGGGGATCCCCCAATAGATATTGACTCCTGATCATGTTACACAAGGAGTGGGTTATTTCAGTCAGTCCTGATATATGGAGAATTCTTTACTGAATATGGGGTTTTAGCTTCCTAGACTTTCAGAGATGCATATGGAGAACAATGGACTTTTATATTATGGGGAAATTTACTAATAAAAAAAACATATAAAATAGGCGTATTCGTATAAATATGCCTGTTATATATGTATTTATATTTTCAGGATTTACTATGCCGAAAATACGTCAAATTGTATTCGTATTCATGACAGTCGTATTTGTATTTACAAATACGAATATATACAACATCGAAAGAATAAGAATAGGAATCACCATTCAAAACAATTTATTAAGCAGCCAGTAAATACCGGCAATTAGCGGGATACGGCCGGTAAAATATGCCTGGAAAATACACTTCATTTTTCAGGCGTATTTGGCAGAAGTCTGCATGGATCAGTCAGATCCGTAGGGGCTTCAGTGTAACAAAAAGAAAAAAATAAATAAGTAATTGTAAAAATTTAAACTAAGAAGGGTTCCCCTTATTTTTTTTAAACCAGCACCAGGCCCAAGGGCCGGTCCTGGTTCCAAAAATACTGGGGACAAAATGAGTAGTGGTCCCCCGTATTTTAAGAACCAGCACCAGGCACTACCGGCCAGCAGGGTAATGCCACAGCCGGGGGGGAGACTTTTTATACAAGTCCCTTCAGCCAAAGCATTCACCCCCTGACCGGTCAGCCTGGGCAGGGGTCCTGGGGGAGTGGGGACACTCCCCGATCTGCGTGTTTAAATCCCTTAAAACAATTACATAATTCAGATGAATTATTGTTTATATTGAAATTTTGCTCCATGACATCTAAAGTACAGTCTTGCCTAGCGGCACCTAGCGGCCAATCAGGAGTTGCTAGGCTGCTAGGGAACCAGGACTGGCCCTTATGCCTGGTGCTGTTTAAAAAAAATAAGGGGAACCCTACTCAGTTTGTTCTCTGATTTTTTTAAACCAGGACCGGCTCTTTGAGCCAGGGGCTTTTTACGACCGTGAGGGGGAACCCCACGCCCTTTTTTACAATTATTAATTTCTTTTTCTTTTTTACACTGCAGCCAATACGAATTTGTATTAAAAAATATGAATTTGTATTGAAAATATAAAATACGCCATCGGAAATTACAAAGCAGTCAAATACGACTGCTTTGTAAATTACCCTCCGGAATACGAATTCGGAAATGAAATATGATGGCGATTTCAGTCATGTTCATTCGTATTAATACGAATTTTCGTATTCTTAGTAAATTTCCTCCACGTGAGATATATTTTGATGAAAGTAAACAAATACACATCGGATTCGCTATATAATATATCTTTATTGATTCAATGTATTTCACAGGTTCTCAAACCAATACTTCTGTATTCATTTGTCAATAACCGCCTGAAATTTCAGAAAAGTAATTTCACATTTTTCTGTACTGAATGGTGTTATATAATAAAGACATTTATTTAAACAAAAATGCAGACATGTCAAATAACCAATTATTTAAATGTCATACTTCATATTTGTTAATGGACATATAATGTGGCAGTATACAGTAGCATGTCATCAACTACACCGGCAATCCGTACCAATGGCAAAACTTATTATCATTTTCAGGTTGTTGCAGTAAATATATAAGAGTTAACAAATGTATTTTCATCAAGGTGTCCTACAAATACTAATGAAATGCTAGTAATTGAAATGCTAATGATATGCACGGCAAGCAGATGTGTTTGGTACCATTTGGCAACAGGAGTATAAAAGTTCTTTGTCTTTCATCTCATTGCCATTGTTAACAGTTGTTACAAATGAGCACCCTTCAGGAACTGTAGTTAAATCTCCAGTTTCATTAGTGCTGCATCTCTTAATTATTTGGTTCACAGAGTCCTGCTGCATCTTTTCTCATGAAAGGTTTTGATGCATATTTTAACTACAATATATGTTCACTGAGTGTTCTGGTTCATTATCCTAATTCCTGCCGGTACGTGGCATCCATATCATTTATAACAAGGGGACGAGACAGCTTGTTCTGACATTTCTCAGAGAATTGGGAACATGCTGAGTTACCAGGAGTTACTTTTATGCACTAGAGAATTTAAATGTCAGTGCAGTAAGCGATCTGCGTGTTTAAATCCCTTAAAACAATTACATAATTCAGATGAATTATTGTTTATATTGAAATTTTGCTCCATGACATCTAAAGTACAGTCTCGCCTCATCATTAGGAAATGATTGCACGTATCATATTTATACTTTATATTAGAACCTTTCAGAGAATATATAGCAAACTACTAGCATGTTTTCTAAAAATACCTTCTAAAAAGATTTCCTTACATTTCAGTGACAATACAAGCTGGCAGAATAATGTAGAAAAAGAAAATTCTAATATTGACGTACTACTGAATATAGGGCTTTATATGCAATGCATATTTGTCATGCCACAGATCCGTCCTGCCCCGCCGACAGCCGCATCCCCCATAGGTTTCTATCAACATCGCATCAGGTTCCGGGGCTACCGCCATTTTGAGACAGAGGTAGCTCTTTGTGCCCATGGGCTACCTACTGCACTGCCCTCACGGGTTAGCGGTAACCGCGCATGCGCAAACCCCGGCCACCCGGCGAAGCAGCTCACAGGGACAGGCTCCTTTTTGAAATGTGATCCTGTGCGGTAGATCCCGCCCAGATTGCATTGCAAATGCAATCCTATGGTAAAAGGGCCCCTTGGATGGATCCATATTTCAATTCAGTGTACAGATAAGTCTTTATACAGTGTGCTGCGGTGCACACACTGTTTGGGTCAAAGACTAAGCTGACCTCTTCCTACCCTCCAGCATAAAACCTGACCATCTTTCATCCTAACCTACTGTTTATGCCCACTTCTTTCCCTTTTGTGTCACCCCTGTCTGTCTAACCCTCCCCTTTTAGAATGTAAGCTCTCACGGGCAGGGCCCTCTTTCCTCTTGTGCCTTTCTTAGAATATATACGGTAAACCTCTGCCACCCTGATGATTGCTTCAGTGTCCTGTCCCCTGATGCAACTATCCATATTAACCATGTACTTGTCCTAAACTGTCTTGTACTGTAATTTGTGTTGTGCATGGGATGGGTTTGGGAGTGTGATTCCCTCTTTGTTGGTATGGCTGGTCTGCTCCAGGTTGACACACCCTAACACTTTATTAACATTTATGTTTTTCCCTATCCCATTGTATGTATTATTTTAACCACACCTTCACCTCCTTACATAGCACTTATGTGCTTCTTATTTAACACCTACTAACTTTCATTTGTGTGCTGCTCTGGAGTAGTCAGCCTGTGCCGGCATATTGGGGGCCCACACCCCAGACCCATACCCAGTGTTAGGGACCCCCAGTGACAGAGATGCCTTGACGTACGGCCTGGGGGCTTAACCCTATATCTGCAGATATATGCAACCAAGATCTCTGTATTATCTGATTATTATATGTATATTTCTCATTCAGTGTGCAATAGGGATGCAAACTGTTTTTTTTTCCTAACCAGATTTACCCCTCCCTGTTGGCACCTGAATGACAGACCTCTGATTGAGCAGCTTGCCAATAAAAGTGTTGTGCAGTTGAGAGAGGCACAGATGGGTCAGCATTAGGAGGGATTGCTGACACCTGAGTGCCATTGGAGAAGCCAGGGGTATCTCCAGGTAAGCTGGCTCTCAGATGTTGTAAGCCATTATCATGTGGCCTTACACTGGGCTATTAGGCCCATAAATTTGTTATTGTGCATGGGATGGGTTTGGGAGTGTGATTCCCTCTTTGTTGGTATGGCTGGTCTGCTCCAGGTTGACACACCCTAACACTTTATTAACATTTATGTTTTTCCCTATCCCATTGTATGTATTATTTTAACCACACCTTCACCTCCTTACATAGCACTTATGTGCTTCTTATTTAACACCTACTAACTTTCATTTGTGTGCTGCTCTGGAGTAGTCAGCCTGTGCCGGCATATTGGGGGCCCACACCCCAGACCCATACCCAGTGTTAGGGACCCCCAGTGACAGAGATGCCTTGACGTACGGCCTGGGGGCTTAACCCTATATCTGCAGATATATGCAACCAAGATCTCTGTATTATCTGATTAATATATGTATATTTCTCATTCAGTGTGCAATAGGGATGCAAACTGTTTTTTTTTCCTAACCAGATTTACCCCTCCCTGTTGGCACCTGAATGACAGACCTCTGATTGAGCAGCTTACCAATAAAAGTGTTGTGCAGTTGAGAGAGGCACAGATGGGTCAGCATTAGGAGGGATTGCTGACACCTGAGTGCCATTGGAGAAGCCAGGGGTATCTCCAGGTAAGCTGGCTCTCAGATGTTGTAAGCCATTATCATGTGGCCTTACACTGGGCTATTAGGCCCATAAATTTGTTATTGTGCATGGGATGGGTTTGGGAGTGTGATTCCCTCTTTGTTGGTATGGCTGGTCTGCTCCAGGGTAGCACACCCTAACACTTTATTAACATTTATGTTTTTTCCCTATTGTATGTATTATTTTAATCACACCTTCACCTCCCTACATAGCACTTATGTGCTTCTTATTTAACACCTACTAACTTTCATTTGTGTGCTGCCCTGGAGTAGTCAGCCTGTGTCGGCATGTTGGGGGCCCACACCCCAGACCCATACCCAGTGTTAGGGACCCCCAGTGACAGAGACGCCTTGACGTACGGCCTGGGGGCTTAACCCTATATCTGCAGATATATGCAACCAAGATCTCTGTATTATCTGATTATTATATGTATATTTCTCATTCAGTGTGCAATAGGGATACAAACTGTTTTTTTTCCTAACCAGATTTACCCCTCCCTGTTGGCACCTGAATGACAGACCTCTGATTGAGCAGCTTGCCAATAAAAGTGTTGTACTGTAATTTGATATATGTTTTTGCTCCTAATTATGCTTTGTAAAGCGCTGCGGAATCTGTGTGCGCTATATAAGAAACTGTTAATAAATAAATAAATAAATAAAAAGTGGGGTACACTATGCATAGACTTCAATGGAGTCCGAGGGAGCATGCACACACCACCCATTGACATCTATAGGAGCTGGCGGTAATGTATACGCACATGGTTTCCTTCCTGCAATCACATTGTGATCCTGCTACAGTAAGCAACACATCTGTACTGTGCCACTGGACTTCACTGCAATGCTTAGCTGCACACATTACCTTTTATTATGGTACACAAACTTTGACAATTTTCTCAAATGTTTTGAACTCCTTGTGACACATGACATACACAGCTCACAGGTTCAAATGAGGATGGATCTGTGCTTTTCAGCAATCTGCACATGCATCACAAACTGCATGATCAGCAGGGCCGGACTGCATGATCACCGGGGCCACACAAAAGAGATATACCACCTCCAGCTGCCGCTTTCTGTCAATAATGGGTCAGATGTATTAAGCCTGGTAAGTAGATAAAGGGGGTTATTCTGGTCCGTTTGCAAGGACCAGAACATTCGCACAGGGACCTATGGTGGACGTATGCATATGAACAGGGGCATTTCTGCGCATGTGCATATGCCAGGTGCGTGTGGCTATGGTGAACAGACTGATGGGTGCATGCACCCAAGGCTGCGGCCGGGGGGTGACAGCCAATAGTCGCACCCATGGGAACGCCCAGCATTCATGGGTGTTCCCATGTAAACGCTGGGTGTTTCCATGGAAACCGGGCTGTGACGTCAGTGCCGGGAGCATCGAATGATATGGGTGTTCATCAACAGGCTGCGAATGGATGTTTATGTGAAACATCCATTTGCATGCCCTGCGTGCGAACACACGCTGCAAGGGAGGGACGGTCGGGCGCATGAGGTTTGGTGGACTGGTAGGGCTGCAAATTCACAGAATAACCCCTAAAGTGGGGATTAAGTAGAATGTGATAACGCACAAAACAATCAGCTAGGTTTGAAAAATGACAGTTAGGAGTTGATTGGCTTGTGTCACCACATTCCACTTTATCTCTTCACCAGGCGTAATACATCTGTCCCAATATGGCTCCAATTCTTCGAGGCATTGGTTCTCCTAACTGTCATTATGTTTCATGAGGAATATTAGCTCATATGTGATAAACTTTATGCTGTTGTCTCCATATCTTCATAATTGAAACCATGATTTGTCAGACCATGTGAACTGTCCAATACCTCTGTTCCTGAGCAAACTGGAGGCATTTCACCACAGTTTATAGCAGATGTTCGTTAAGAGGCCATCCAAATTGGTTCCAGAGTAAGATTTTCCATAATCAGATTTAGTTTAGTATACATGCTTCCACTTTGTGACATAATCAGACGTCACGGCCTGGTCTACCACTGCTATGCAGATGATACCCAACTGTACCTGTCCTTTGCTCCAGGCACCGTTAACACAATAACAACCTTAAATGGCTGCCTAGCTGAGCTCCAGGAGTGGATGAGTGCCAGTTGGCTGAGACTGAACCCAGATAAAACAGAAGTCCTGATGATAAATCACAGGACAAGACGGCAGCATAGCCAACTGACAGGTCTTAAGTTGGGGGGCACAGCACTAAAAAACTCTGATCATGTGCGGAATCTTGGTGTTGTCCTGGATAATGGCTTGACACTTAAACTTCAGGTGTCAGCCACAATCAAATCCTCATTCTTTCATCTGAGAAACATAGCCAGAATCAAGCATTTAATTCCCTCAGAAGACCTGCCTAACGTCATACATGCATTTATATCATCACGACTAGACTACTGCAATGCTCTCTACCTGGGTCTTCCAGCAAAAGAATTGCACCGCTTGCAGCTGGCACAAATTGCAGCCGACAGGCTATTAACCAATCAGCCCCACACCTGCCACATAACTCCCATTCTCTACGCCCTTCACTGGCTACCTGTAAAATGGCGAATCGTTTTCAAGATTGGCTAACTCACTTTCAAGGCCCTACACAACCAGAGCCCTAGTTATCTGCAGCAGCTGCTGATCCCTTACTGTCCTACTCGATTACTACGATCCACTGAAGAAGGACTACTAACAGTACCTAGAATCTCCCTGAATTCATCTGGGGGTCGAGCTTTCAACTTTGCTGCTCCAACTCTGTGGAACTCTCTTCCTCGCACAGTGCGAGAAGCGCCCACTATAGAATCCTTTAAAAATAGACTAAAGATGTACTTATTTACTCAAGCATTTCACTGACATCTACTGTTAAGCTTGATTTGTATTTCGAGCTGTAAAGACAATGTGTGAAGCACTTTGAGTCCTATTGGGAGAAAAGTGCTATATAAATATCATTATTATTATTATTATTATTATTATAGTTTTGCCTGTCTGTGGGAGTGACCAGCTGTGCCCACTCTCTGTTCCACTTGAAAATCCAGTAGCCAGTTATGATCACAGGCCTTGCGTCCAGAAGTAAAGGACGATCTCTGGGGCTGCTTGTGTCTCTCTGCATGCATGCATGGCCAGGCTTTCAGGCCAGAACGTGACGTCCTATCAGGACTTAGCCCAGGGTTGCCTTCCCTCCCGGAATGGCCGGGAGACCCCACTGCGCCCGCGTGTCTCAGAGTATGGGGCGGAGCTACAATGTCACAATTGCGTCATTTTTGTCCCGCCCCCTCCACGGAGATCCATGAATTAGGCTATTTTACATCCTGGGGCTTAACGATGTCACGTTCAAGCCCCGCCCCGCGAACAGCTGCTGAAAGTCTCCTCTCCGGGCTTCTCCCGGAGAGGAGAATCTAAAGTCGGCAACCCTGACTTAGCCTTCTGGCATTTGCCAATAAAGCCAGGCCAGCATTTGCCTGAACAACCAGGCCGCACTGCCCATAGTGTAATGCATATTTTTGTCAGTAATACTGTTATCTTTGATATTGAAGTTAATTTTTAAAGAGAACAATTCTCTGTACTATTTAGTGTAGATGAAATGTTTAAAGATTACACCTTTATGTATGCACCGTCTGTATTCCTTGTTGCTGCAACAACATTCTCTTGAGATTGCTGTGGTCAATTGATATAATGGAAAATAGATTACCTGAAAGCAGCGTCTGATTATTCTTTTGTCCAACTTTATCTCTAAGCATACTTATACCTCTTTCTCAATTGATATCATTAGTCATTTGTCTTTAGTTGAAATTTTGACACTGTACAGAGCTTCAATTAACCTCTGCCTTGTAGCATTGTGCCAAAGCGCTAGAACATTTCAATTTAACCTAAAGAAGCAAAAGTCACAGTTACCAGGTACCGTGCACAGCTGTTATTGCTGTACAATTCAACGCAGAACATAAAATATAAATATCAGCTTAAGGGGGTATTCAATGTGGGATTCCGACTGTCGGAATGTCCTGCACATCTGCCCCCCCCCCCTTGCAGTGCACATGGTTTTGTCCATTTGAGAAAGAATTTGCCTTTGCGAGTGAACCAGAATAAGGGCCATAAACCATGCACATTTTCATGCCCTTACTAAATTGCCTAGTATTGGCGTATATGTGAGCACAATTTCTACATTGGTCCTGTTAAAGTCGAGTTGCACACACGCCATTTTAGGATAGTATGGCCGCCATTTTGGTTCGCAGAGTTGCGCAAATAAAGTATCCATACCCGAGTCTGTGTGACAAAGTGGACCAGAAGCGCAGCCATACTATTACACATAAATTCATAATACCATATTCACACTAAATAAAATATAGTTAAAGGTTTAGAGCACTACACATAGTTTATTCAGCAATACATACTTCCGTCTGTATAATGTTTAGTACCGTTACGTTACGTTTCTCATGCGCAGTATTCCGGTCATTGCGAATAAATCGCAATCCATACGGTCCGATAATTACGGACAAAATCCATATTCCCAAGACTGTTTCTGTTAAAATGTGTATTACAAAAGAATCTAGTTATAACCGGTTCTTACTGCTATTTACGACCCCTGACGACGATGCCAACAGACAAAGGACTCCAAAGTTCACTCCCCCTGCACCTATCCAAACCAGGTGCATTATTTTGCCCCAATCACAGAGGACTTGACATATGAACCCTGACCAATAGGAATGCCCTTTGACCTCCCCCTTCTGACCCTATAAGATAGGTGACCCAGGGCGGCCTCGGTCACTTCGGCACAACTTCTTTTCCCTGACCATTGACCGGGCTATAGTTCAAACCTGAACATAGCGAGCTCCGACCGGACTGCGCTGCGCATATTTGATGAGACGGTAAACGGTTGCATTCACTGTACTTACTTTTATTGTATTGTTGGCTGATTGTATCCTGTGCCTGTTTTTCTTTCCCTAGTAGAGCTTGATTAGTATATTCCTTGTTAGACAATTGCATTACGTGTTATACTTGTTTTTCCTATTTCTGTAATCCCCTTTTGTCCATTAGGGACTAAATACATCATTTACGGAGTTTCTATCTCCTCACCTTTATACTGTGGTCTCGTCTATTATTCGCATCTAGCGATAAGGTATAATACGGACATTGTCCTTAAAGGTGTATTCGCAGATTAGAGACAAAGTACTGCGAAGGGATCTCCTATTAATGCACTGGTTCTACCGTGTATAACACACGATAAAGGTACGCTACGCTGCGCTACGTTTTGTTCGCACGTAACTAGGGATAAAGGGTACGCAGGTTACGGACATAATACGTAACCTACGCTTTTCACTTATTGTTCTTTGATCGTATTAAATCGACATTGATAGTCCCAACAGAGCTTTGCGACAATCCTCTGGACACTTTGCTGTTAAAACTGCCTAGGGGTGCCATTATTCTTATTATATAATTTTTAGAACACTTGTGCAACAGTCTTCCAAAAAAAACTGGCTTGCCCCAGTGGGCGGAACATTTTACCTCTTTATCCACAAAAGATCTCCTGGGTATTCTGATGTATTCTAATGATATGTTCCATATGGCCAAATATTCAGAAATGTACCTTAATATATTCCACAACACAACATTTCCCATTATTTTTAATGGGTATTTTGGGTTATTCTTTTTGCCCTAAATGTCAACAATCCTTGGTTAATCTTTAGCATGGTTTCTGGGCATGTCCATTTTTTAGGCAATTTTGACTGGAGATCTGTCATCTCGACAGTACCCGTTTAGTGAACCATGCCCCAGCTGCACCTGAAAGGGCGATATTTGGACTTTCATTGTAGTTCTTGGTACTCAGATGTTAAGAAATTGGGTATTTGTTTCCTAGCACGGCACCCGTCATGGGTAATCGCATACCTTAAGTTAAGGTAACTTAAGTATGCGATTGACGCAACCGACCCGATATTCTTCTATTTTTAGCCTTTTTTCCCCGTCAATGAAAAAATCGCGTTGATCGCGATTGCATGCCATTATAATGGAATGCGATGCGACCAACGCGATTTTACATAGGGGACAATGTTAAAAGGGCCAATGGCCCCGATTTTTTATTATATAGGCACCCTAATGGGTATTTTACATGTGAAATGGCCCCCCATTGTTAACGCCACCCCAGTATTGACGGTAACCCGAAGTGTGGCGAGCGCAGCGAGCCCGCGAGGGGTGGCGGTACGCGTCCTCCGACCTTTTCATAACCCCACTATCCACGTCGGCGTGGAGTTGATTTTAGAAAGTGTGGAGCCCGAAGTGTGGCGAGCGGACACGTAATACCTGTGTAGTAATGCGCGTCCCCTCGCGGGGCTCGCCACACTTCGGGCTTGGTGGCTCGCTGCGCTCGCCACACATTATACATTCAGCTGCACGCCGACATGAATAGTGGGGGTATGAAAAGGTCGGAGGATGCGTACCGCCGCCCCTCGCGGGCACGCTGCGCACGCCACGCTTCGGGTTGGCATCAATACTGGGGTGGCATTAACTATGGGGGGCCATTTTACCCACTGGGGGGTATGCAATAAAAATTGGGGTCTCGGGTGCATTTTACATTGGTCCCAATGTAAAATTGGGTCCCAGGGACCATTTTACATGGCTTCCAATGTAAAAATTGCGTTGATCGCATCGCATGCGATTTGGTTGCATGCAATGGACGCGATTTTTTAGGTCCCGATGCCTGCAATTAAAATCGCTGGCGCCGTGCTAGGAAACAAGTACCAGAAATTGTTGTTAGCAATTTCTTCGGCTGCTCAAAAGACCATCCTACATCTTCCCTGCCAACCCTTGCTGTGTGGTTGGAGACATGTATATTTTTCCAAGATCCGCTAATTTATGGTTCCCAAACTTAAGGAAGTTTGTCTCGACTCAAGTCTTTCTCCATATTATTTGGTGCTGTGTACTATATATATTTGTCAAATTTCTATTTCAAAACCATTTTTTGGGGGGGAGTCGTCATGGACTCATATATGTCACGGCTGTGGTTAGATCACAGCTAGAAATGGCCACAGGCGAAGCGGGGCCACGACGGGTCCCAACCAGGGTCCCGGTTCCCGGAGGACCCCCACGTACTCTAATTGTAAAGATTTTGCACTTTAGAGACCGGGACAATATCCTGAGATTAGCAAGAAACATGGGGGACCTATGCTATAACGGCAGGAAAATCTCTGTGTTCCCAGATTCTTCATATGAGGTACAGAAAGAGAGAGCCAGATATAGAGATATTAAGGTGAGACTCAGAGAACTGAGTATTAAATACTCCATGATGTACCCCACAAAATTGAGAGTGGTGATTAACGATGAGACCAAGTTCTTTCTTACACCAGGGGAGGCCGCGGCTTGGCTTGATAAAGTACATCCAAGCAATAAACAACTAGCGGCTAGTTAAAAAGAACTGTATCAAGTATCATGATAAGATGACTCTGTTATAGGCTGAATTCTGAAATTTGCATTATGTGGTAATAAGTTCTATTTTTTAGTTGTTTTGTATAAGGTATTGACTGCATAAGTGATTGCGCCCACTAAAGTAGACAATAGAGTGTTTGGGAAAAGTGGGTAAAAAAGGGGGTAATAACATAAAAAAAAAAAAAATGGAGATGCCGGAGAGCCGGACTTGCCTATTGTTCTGTGGCCAATAGTCAATTGCCCTTAGAAAAAGGTGAAAAGTAGCACTGGGTTAATTGGATGGGAGGTAAGGAAATAGGTATACCTAAAGGGGTAGGTTATACAGGGAGGGGGTGGGAGGGGGGGTACATGTTGTATGTTGTTTGTCTGTTGAAATGTTGGTCATATAGGGGGTTATTCTAGTTCATTCTTTCTGACAAAATCCTTCTTAGATGGACAAAACCATGTGCACTGCGGGTGGGGCAGATGTAACTTGTGCAGAGAGAATTAGATTTGGGTGGGGTTTTTCTTCAAAGTGAGATCTATATTGCAGTGTAAAATCATGCAGTCAGTATTTTCCCTGCACAGAAACAAAAAAACTCACCCAAATCTAATTCTCTCTGCACAAGTTACATCTGCCCCCCTGCAGTGCACATGGTTTTGTCCATCTAAGAAGGATTTTGTCAGAAAGAATGAACTAGAATAAACCCCATAATCGGCAACCCAGTTCGATAATAGTGGTTAAGAAAAATCAGAATACGCGGGAGTATTTTTGGTCGCTAGGTAATGAGCAAAAGAGGATTAATGTAATCTACATATGGTACCCCAAACGGAAATTTATAAAAATCCGGTAGAAAATGAATGTCTGGGAATGGTCGGGTTCTTGACTTGGAACGTGCGTGGCCTGAATGAGAAAGTCAAGCGCTCTTTGGTACTAAAACAGTGTAAAGCCACTAAGGCTGAGATAATATGTCTCCAGGAGACCCATCTATGTGGGGACAGGGTACTGGCTTTGAGACGACCTTGGATTGGTAGGTCCTTTCATTCCCAGTTCTCCTCTTCCTCAAGGGGAGTCTCCATAATTATCAAAAAAAATATTGCATTTGAACTCATTGCATCTGAAATAGACTCTGGGGGTAGGTTTATATTTCTTTATGGGAATGTTGATTCAATCAGATACTGTATATTGGCGGTATATATTCCTCCCCCCTTTGCATATGAAGTGTTGAGAAAGGCGGTCGACTTTGTGGCTATGTGTCCTGATAATGTTATAGTTTATCTGGGGGACTTTAACGCTGATGAATCCTAGTATTGATAAGTGGAATAGTAAAGAGGCTTTTTTGAGCAGTAGGAGTGGGCTTGCTGAGTTCATGGCCGAAGTTGATTGGTGGGATGTATGGAGAGATAGACATCCAAATGTGAACCATTTTTCATGTTACTCCTCGGTGCATGGGACTTTCTCTAGAATCGACATCATCTTTGTCTCAAAAAAACTGTTAAAGAATATCACACAGATAGAATATAAGGCACGTGGGATTTCAGACCACTCACCGCTGCTGATGCAAATAGAGGCTGATTCTCGGGGGGGGGGGGGGGGTTTAAATATTGGAGATTCCATCCATCATGGCTTACCCAGATGAACAATGTAGAGGAAGTAGGTGTGGTAGTAGATGGCTTCTTCGGGGATAACATGAACTTAGCAAGCCCAATGGTGGAATGCGTATTGATAGCACATCAATACGAATACGAATTGCCGTGTTTTCGGGATAGTAAATGTCAAAAATAAGTGTATTTCTAAATACAAATACACCTATTTTTTTACAAATTTCCTTTAGTAAATTTCCCCCAATAAGACAGTTTAAGATATACAATATGAATAAACAGCAGAGTGGTACTGGCCCTTGAAGATTATGAGGACTGCTGTAGAAATTGTGTCCAGATAATACAGGAAATACTTGAAGCATACCGATGGTGTAACATCGATAGCGCTGATGATCACTGATGAAACTGGAGGGTCACCAATGTTGCAGGAGAATCACCAATGGTAGATATCACCAATGGTGAGTACCGACGGTGGAACATTGATGGAGCTGAGGAATTACCGATGGTGTTCGGAAGTCACCGATGGTGGAACATCGACGGAGCCAGGAACGCAGTTCCGATGTTGGCCATCTGCGCATGCGCAGACGGGTATCTGCGTATGTGCAGGCATATGGTGCGTGCACCCACGGCGACCTTTCGGGCAGCGAGGGGGGGCGGAGATGGGCGGGGGGCGCCGGGCTGCCCCATTACCATATGGGAACGCCCAGCCTTCCATGGGCGTTCCCATGAGAACGCTGGGCGTTCTCATGGTAATGAGGCAGTGACGCGGGTGTGTGGGCCGGGTAGCTGACATCACCGGATGTCAGCTGCCCGCCCATATCACGCCAGCGTGCACGCAAATGTAAGTAACTCAAAAGTCACTTATATAAGCGTGCACACTAAAAATCATTCGATGGTCGGTGACCATCGAATGATGTGGGCGGACACCCCAGCAAAGCGAATGGATGTTTATGCAAAACATCCATTCGCTGCTGTGCTGGCGAAGCCGCACTTTGCTGGGGGGGCGTGCGTTCGTCGGGCGGGGTTTGGTGGACTCGCAAGGCTGCGAATTCGCAGCTTTGCGAATCAACCTGAATAACCCACTTAGTGTACTCAGGTTTTGGAGCAGGATGGAAAGCTCTAGAGAACAGCACATGGAAGCAGCTAAGGAGAAACAAAGCACGCGCACCATCAGGGGCGGATTTAGGAGTGAGTGCGCCCGTAGGCACAACAATAATGGCCGCCCCCCCCCCTGACTAAGTGTATTATTTGTATTGATTATTTATAAGCCCTCATTTGAGAGAATAGAATAAGTAGGACAGATTACAGGGACAGTATCTGCATTCCCTATCCATGTACACTCTATACAAGATGGAATATGGAACAGTACAGTGGATATTGTGCAGTTACTGGTACATTTCAGGCTGACAGCACCAACAGAAGCATCCAAGTGCCGCCCCCAAACATGTGCCGCTCCTAGGCACGTGCCTCATGTGCCTAATGGGAAATTCGGCACTGCACACCATACAAGTAGCAAAATCTCATCAGGAGCACTGGCAACTGGCTTTACCCAGCACCTATATAGCAGTAGGGGAGTGGTGATTGGCTGGGCAATTAGCACTGCTGAGAGCCTCACAGGATAGGCTGAGAAATACCATGTGACCAGGAAGAACATGGCTGCTCCCATGTTCAGGGAAGGCGGGAAAAGCTGTTTGTACAGCACATGGAGCATGGCTATGGTAATGGCAGCAGCATGGAAGCCACATGAGACATGTGCTAACAGACAGGCACGCTGCCACGCTGGGAGACTGCTGGATCGCGGATACAGATGCACCCTGTGAGTGCTGGATCCCCTCACTGGGGGCAGAGCACACACAGCGCTGATGGAAGCATGTTCTGGAATGCAGCGAGTGACAGTCTTGCTAAACACTTGGAAGGTAATTATACCTGTCTTAATATTCTGGCCATGACAATATATTTCAATGTATACTGTTTTTCACACTTGCGGATATTTATTGTAATTTATTCCATAAAGTAAATGTTGGAAAATAATAATAATAATAATAATAATAATATTATTATTACTATTATTATTATTATTAACTTTGTTATCCATATATATTGTGATTTTGGTGGAGATCTGAATGTTGTAGATTTTAACATGAGTTAATTTTTTTTTCAATTAATTGAAATTACAGTACATACAGTACAGTATACAGCAGGCATGGCCAAAAGGTAGATCCTGATCGACCAGTAGATCTTGGGGCATCCGCTGGTAGATCACGGCCAAATTAACAAAATACACGTGAACTTGAACATCTGACGGTTCAGAACGCCAGCTGCTGTGAAGAGCCCTTTGCAGCTGATATATATCAGTCTGGCCACACACCCACATATGCTGGGCTTACCGCTCTGTACCAGTGCAGAGGCTCCTCACAGCACCAAGTACACCCTGAGCGACTCCTGGATGTAGTGTGTGGGGTGTAATTGTCTGGTATGGGTGGTACCGCGGCTGCAGGCTGATGCTGCTGGAGTACAGCCACCGCCTGCTCCGTTAATATGATACGATACCCGAGTGGTTCCGTGCTTGTGTCCTGGTTATCAGTCGCTGGCTGACTAATAGATCCTATAACAGAAGAAAATGGGCGTGCGCTGTCGGACCACATTGTAACAAATTATGAGCAATCACAAATATTCTGTTCAGGCAGCAGTCAGATGCGGGTACTTGGACCACATATAGAAAGAACACAAAGAGAGAAAGACAGACTGCGCTAAAATAGAAATCAAATGTAATCCAAAAATAAACATAAAGGTATCAAAGCAATTCAAATACAAAATAAAATATAACAATATAATTTCATTTGAAGGTCACTATGGCCAGTATTAGTAATTCAATCACATATAGCATCTACCATTCTTATATATGTGATTAAATAACTAATAGTAGAGAAACTTGTATGCTGCATGGGTGTATATTGTGTGCAGGTATTTTAGCAATTGTCCATGTTGATGGCCCGTGCGAATGGGGGCTGAGAATCGGCTGGCCTGCGAGGCGTGAGACTTACTTTCACCGAGTGAATGATTTTAAGCTCAATCAGTCCGAGTGCTCTCACAGTGCCACCGCCCAGCACATGTAGTCACCACCCCAGTATACGCCCCAGTTACCGCTCAGTTGTGCCCAGTTTTGTGGCCGCGCCAATCCATACGCCCACATTACGACTACTCTGCATGAGTTTGTTCGCTAGCTTATTTCTACTCGTAAGGTCGCGAGTGTGCGCGGTTGCCCAAACCTACACATGCGCCTTGCGAATGGTACGCATGCGCAGTGGGCTAAGATACACTCTGCAAATGAATTGGTGTCCGAGCGAGGCAAGTAGAATATGGCCCTATGTGTGTAAGAGCGGTCAGCAAAACAAAATCTATTGTGGGAAGCATAGGGCCTGTGAGCCTGGTTCAGAGGTGGATGTTATGTATGTATTTTTGTGTATGTTTTTTTATGTATGTATGTTTGTGTATGTTTGTTTATGTATGTATGTATGGTTGTGTATGTATGGTACGTACATACGTATGTATGTATGTATATGCAGTTGTTGATTCTTATATATTCATATCTGCAGAAATATACAGTTACCATCTCTACTGGCAGCAATGCCATGTGCAACTGTGCCCACCATCGTACAGTTAGATTAACGGATCTGCAGTAAGGGGTTTCCGGTACTTTCATGCATGATGAAAATAGCAAAACAAAATATCAGTATATGGGCCACCTCCGAATCAGGCCCATTGACAATTGTAGATCTCCGCTAAAAACTAAAAGTAGATCCCACATACCTCCCAACATGACCCATTCCAGGAGGGACAAAATGCTCTGCTCCTGGACTTGCTGCCAGTGGTAGTTGCAGAGGTGGGACTGCACCAATGTCGCAAATTCAAAAAGGGGAGCCACACCTGCCAGTGATTCCAGACTGTGGTGTTTAGGGTGGCGGTTGGTGGGGCTCCCCTATCTGAATTGTGGACTGTGCTGCAGCCCTGCAACTGCCACTGATATGGATGTCCAGAAAGAGAGTATCTTGTCCCTCCTAGAATGGGTTATGATGGGAGGTATGATCCCGGGGCACAAAAATCTGGCCACCCCTGCTAGAAAACAATGTAGCTACAGTGAAAATTGTGTTCATATAAAACCTCACATTACCAAAGATTTATAGGGAAATCCTGCCATAAAATAATACATTAGATTCTGATGTGAATGTAATATTTAAAATAAGAAGTGAAATCACATGTCCCTAGGTCAGTCATGCAAAAGACAAAGGAGCTGTGATGTCATAATGGGCCTCAAACCACAAACAGCCAGCCCTGGCCAATCAGGTGGGGTCCGTGAGGTCATAGTGATGTCATAATCAGGGCTGTACTGATGCTGTCTAACTCATTCACCTCACAGGACTCGGGCAGTGCGCAGCTCACCAGCAGGAGGACATACTCACTTAAGGTTAGTGACTGGACAGAGATAAGGGCAGGTTAGTGCGATGCGGTGGCGGCAGACTCGGAGCGCGACTACTGTAATATGTGACTGATCACCTGACCGACAGGACAGTATTGGATACAAACAAATCTCCCACCTAGGGGGGCAGTACTAAGCAGTCACTAGGGCTGTGCCTGGGACACCTAAGGGCGGTGTCTGGAGACGCTGAATAAACCCTGTATGGAGCGGTTAGGACGTGTCGCAAGGCACAAGGTGTCCTATGCTGCATCAAGTCCCCATACTGATCCCTACTTATTAATGTGCAGAGGTGGGAGAGATGTATATGGTGCTCTACCCATTACTTTGTTATTATCTGATACTGTTGTTATAGATTTATCATCGTTTGGGCTCCATGTAAGAGTGATACTAAATTCTGGCAGCATATTGTGTTAGTGTCCGTGTGATACACAGGATATGCTGCTGGTATTTACCATCACACACAGTATCTTTCCAGCGAGGACCAGCGGTGTCCCCTCCTCCGCTGTATCCTCTGCTGTGTTGCCAGCAGCCTGTTGGCAATGGGTTACTGACTAATGCACATACATGACGGCCGTCTGTGTATGTGTATAGAGATCAGACCCGGTGGGGACATAGGAAACAGAGTTAGAGCTGTCCTATATATATCATTGCAGCCATAACCCCTTATAGCACCAGTAGACGAGTCCTAAAGGGGTTCTGGCTGATTCTTACATAGAGTCCTAATACTAATGGGTAGCTAGCTACCTTGTCTCTTTCCCCCTACCTTGTCTCTCTCGCCCCCTACCTTTTCTGTCTCGCCCCCTACCTTGTCTGTCTCGCCCCTTTACCTTATCTGTCTCGCCCCCCTACCTTGTCTGTCTCTCCCCCTTACCTTGTCTCTCCCCCCCATTACTGTGGACATGCGCGTGCCCCCCGGTGCCATCGAGTGCGTTCTTCATCATCTGGAAAAAAAGTTAAAATACAGATTTGGGGTGACAGAAGGGATGACGGGTTATATAAGGTTAGTGGGTGGGTGGTTTGGGCAAACTCTGCAAAGTCTCTTAATGCCTAGAGGGACGGGCAGTCCGTCAGCCATGGGTCCCCAGAGGTTTCCCCCACAGGGGGTTTTTCCTCTCCTGAGTGCTGATGGATGACTCCACCATCTTGTTCCTCTTATAGGACAAGTGTGTAAGAGTTCTGGAACAATCCTGTTCCAGTATTCCCTATTTAATAATGCAGAGCAAAAATAATATATACATTTTACTTAAAATAAAAGTTTGATTTTATTTATTAAATATATTTTTGTGAATTTGTCTTTATTTATATTAATAAATGCTCCAAAAGGTCAGGAGGTCGCAGTGAGGGCTGGTGGGTAAATGAGATTAGAGGTGGTAATGGAAAGTAAATGGAGTAGGCTTACACCCTGATCACTGAGGTGACCATACAAATGGGAGGGGCATATGGAGTAGGCTTACACCCTGATCACTAAGGTGACCATACAAATGGGAGGGGCATATGGAGTAGGCTTACACCCTGATCTCTGAGGTAACCATACAATTGGGTGGGGCTTACAGAGTAGGCTTACACCCTGATCACTGAGGTGACCATACAAATGGGAGGGGCTTATGGAGTAGGCTTAAGTCGGTTATATGATATATGGGTTATTAACTCCTGATAAATAATAATAATAATAAATACAAATAAAAATAAGGTTTAACAAAGGAGGAAGAGAAAGAGAAAGAAGAAAAAGAAGAAGAATTATATTTCTACAGTATTTTTCTCCAATTCGGCACAAGACACGTTACAGATAACATGAACGTGTATTACAGAAGTTTAGGTTTTCAGAGAATACAGAAATAATAAATAAAATACAAAGGTGTGACAGACATTTTGTGTAATGAATGCCAAGGATTATTCCTCCTACACACATTGGGATTAGAAGAGATCATTTCAAAATTATCATAACCAGTCACGGCTCTTTCTACACAGGAGAGTTTCAGGCGAGGCGGCCATCTTGGGTGCACTACGTAGGTTACAATATGCAATTAGCAATACATGATAATAGGAAATGAAATACAGTAAGAAGCAACCTATACCCCTTTCACATCGCACCTACTGTGATTACCAGGTTCATGCCGGTTTCTTGCCGGTTCGACCCGATAATTGGTGGGATGTAAAAGGGGTTACCGGGTCCTGCAAAGCGGTAGCAACACGGCAATATGAACCGGTAAAAAAGAAGGGTTCTTACTGGTTCGTTGCCGTGTTGCTTTGCGGTGTGAACGGGTTAATAAGGTTGAGAGACCCATTTCCCGTTCACACCAATGGAGGAGGCAGTGCTTGGAGCAGCGCCAGCACTAAGCATTGCCTCCTCCACCTCCCCCGATGATGCTCTGCCACGCCCCTGGGTGATGTTGAAAAACGGGCAATATTGGCAGTTCGCTGAGGGGATGTGAACAGAGTAAAATGCAGGGTTGCCCAGGGACTGAACCATTTCAAAGTCCCAGTGTGACCCTGCATTTTGCGATGTGAAAGGGGTAGAACAGGATTCACACTGCAGAGGTTCCAATCACGGACAATAATTACATAACTGACCAAAAGTAAAAAAATAAATAAGAAAAACGATATTAATTCTGTGTCACATTTGGAAGATGTTAAACTCTGAATTGCATATAATATAGGCATGAACCCACGTGGACTGCTGACAGCTCAGGAGTGATAACTGTGGGCTGTGGTCATGGTTCCAGTGATACAGACTGTTCGGTAGGTTGTGTAGTGTATATTTTCAGCCTAGCAAACATATGTATGTATGTATGTGTATGTATATGTATATATATATATATATATATATATATATGTATGTATATATGTATGTATATATGTATGTATGTATATATGTATCTATGTATATGTACGTACGTACGTACGTATGTATGCATGAAGGTATGTATGTATGTATATGTATGTACTGTATGTATGTATATATGTATGTATATGTATGTATATGTATGTATGTATGTATGTATATGTATGTATATATGTATGTATGTGTATGTATGTATGTACATACGTACGTACGTATGAAGGTATGTATGTATGTATGTATGTATATACAGTATGTATGTATATGTATATATGTATGTATATATATATGTATGTATGTATGTATATATGTATGTATATGTATGTATGTATATATATATATATATATATATATATATATGTATGTATGTATGTATATATATATTTATATGTATTAGGGATGTGCACCGGCCACTTTTCAGGTTTTGGGTTCTGATTACCTTGAGGTTTTGGGTTCTAATGGGTTTTGGCAAAACACCTCCTAAGTGTTTTGTGTTTGGATTTTTTGGGTTTTGAATTCTGATTTTTTTGTTAAAAAAAGCATAAAAACTGCTAAAATCGCAGGGTTTTTTTTTGCTCCTACGCTATATTAACCTCAATACATTAATTTCCACTCATTTCCAGTCTATTCTGAACACCTCACACCTCACAATATTGTTTTTAGGGCAAAAGGTTGCACCGAGGTTGTTGGATAACTATGCTAAGCCACACAATGCAGCATGGCTGCCTAATCACTTGTCTGGCTACCTGTACTAATGAGTTTATTGACATCACGCAACACACTAAACCACACAACGCACAATGCTGTGCCCTCCCACCTCTGCCCTCCCGTATTATATTGCATTGTAAATATTAATTATCTATTTACTTCTAATAATAATAAAAAAATTCATTCAATATGCAATGTAATAAGAATCTGCATTCCTCAGACTATACCAACAGTGTATCAGTGACTGCAGATGTGGCCGCTGGAAGAACTAACATTAGGACCATGGAAAATCATGTTGCCACATCAATTTTTGAGTACTGGGGTCTTCTTAATGGGTGCATGGTGAATACAGTGCAGCCTTGGATCCTGTATGAGATCAGGATCCAAGGAGATTATGGCCCTTATTCAGATCTGATCGCAGTACACATTTGTTCTCAAAATGGGCAAAACCATGTGCTCTGCAGGTGGGGCAGATATAACATGTATAGAGAAAGTTAGATTTGGGTGAGTTATTTTGTTTCAGCGCAGGGTAAATACTGGCTGCATTCATTTTACACTGCAATTTAGATTTCAGTTTCAACACACCCCACCCAAATCTTCAGTCTCTCTGCACGTGCTACATCTGCGCCACCTGCAGTGCACATGGTTTTGCCCATTTTGAGAACAGATTTGTGCTGCGATCAGATCTGAATAAGGGCCTATATCTTGTCCTCAACAAAAAAAAAAGAAAAAAGGCCCTCAGACCTGAAGGCAGGTAGAGGTGCTTTGACACTAAAGGGTCCTACACACGGAGAGATTTGTTCCAGCGATTCATAATGGGAGATTCAGCATGAGAGATTTCAAATCTGTTTTGGCATCTTCAGGGAGGAGGGGGCGGGGGGGAAGTCTTGAAATTTAAATAATGGGTTGGAATAAAGCCTGGTGGAGTGTCATCTTCATTTGTCTATAATAGAAAAATAAATATATAATGCAAAAAAATGGTGTGCTTATGAGAACATTTTTAGAAGTGAGTTTTATATACATCTAATACTGAGGATTACAAACTGCGAGGCAGGAAAGGGCAGAATCCATGCAATTCAATCCACAGATCTTCAGACAAGAGGACGTAATATTTTAATATTTATTATAATTTATTTTTTGTTTTAATTTCCCTTTTTTCTACTTTTATTTTGTATTTTTGTTTCTCTTTCGGTACTGAGGAACACTTTAGAAAGCTTAACACTACACTATTTAAGGCTTCATAGAAACAGTCCCAGTTTCCTTCCATTAGCTTCACTCTCCCAGGAGAAGCACTCAGGATCCTCTACTCACTCACTGCCAACAGATGGAAGTGTTTCGGAGACACACAAGCAGACACTAGACACCTGATCTTTGTGAGCCACTACCCCCTACATGTGTGCCCATCAACACCCTCACTCCATATACACTCCATCTATATATTATGCCCATCACACTTGACCCCACCCCCTATAATTTCTGCCCACCTCCCTATATTTTATGCCAACATGTTAAATATAGGGAGGTAAGGTATGTAAGCTTGGGGGTTACTCTAGGGAATTATGTTCCTTCAGGTGCTGCAGTGCCACTGTTATGTGACTTCCGGCTCCTCAGGCAGTGCTGCTGCTGCACGCAAGCCACTGCCAGCACAAGCTTAGTGTAGATAGAGGAAAGCCCCACAGGGCTTGCTGTGTGCCGGAGCCTCCACCCACCCACTACTCTGAACAACTACTTACAGTTGCTGGATTGATGACAGGTCCGGTGCCTGTGGTGCTCGTCTCGCGGCTGCTCTTTCAGCACGCAGTCAGGTGGGTGGAAGCTCCGGCGCACAGCATGCCCTGCGGTGCATCCCCCTCTCTACACACTGAGCTTGTGCTGCTGGCAGCGACTTGCGTCAGAAGCAGAACTGTGCCTGAGGGGCCGGAAGACATATAACAGCGGCATGCTCCCTCCTCCACTCGCCGGCTTTTCCCCCACGCCACTTCATGCGGCATCAGACAGTCACTGCCAGGAGGCCCTCCCATATTTACCTGGTCCCTGGACATGTCCTCATGCAGGAGGACGGCGGCCATATTCTAGTAGTCCCGGCCATATACTGAAAGCCGCGGCCGGTGCCACCTACAGGAGCCAGGAGGAGGAGGAGGTGATTGAACAATAAGCTGGTCCACCGGGCGGCCCGCACAGTACTTGATAGAGCAGCCCGGGGGGCACATGGCACCCTGTCCGCCGGCTCAGCCCGCCCCTGAGTATGGGTTACATTGTACTGCTGATTGGCTTTCTTTAGGGCTGGATGCTCTAAAATGTATCACCCCCTCCGCAGGGGTTCGCATTGTTAATATGCTCTAACATATGCAATCATTAACACAAGGTACAGCTCTTCCAATAAGAACTATCCCTTGTGATGCAGGTCCGGTGCTGGACTTCCGGGTCTGAGACCCGGGAGTTTGTCTGCGCATGCGCAGAGCGATGGGGACGGCGGGGGGCATGATGGGAGGGATCAGTGACGGATCCCTCACACAGCACTGCGGTAAGAAGCCCATAGGCTTCTGCAGGTAATCGCCAGCTTTTGCTGGTCGATTTCCTCTTCAGCGCTGACACTGCGGAGGGGGTTTAGAGAATACAGAAATGCGTTAAAAACCCTGATGGTTCTGGTTTAGAGGAACTGCATAGGTTTTTCAAAGCTGGCGGGTGCTAGAATGAACACTATAATCCAATATTGCAGTGTCTATCAGCTTTCCTTGCTACTCACTCCATTGGAATTAAGCCTTTTCTAGCTTACAGTATGAATTGCATTATTAGCATCTGTGTTTCTTTTTACAGAAATTACATTTTTATATTCTAGAAAATCATTAAATTTCAGACCACTGTAAAATAGACATTACCATGTGTTTAAGTGTGCATATAGAAATAGCCACTAATTAGGCACACACACTATTTGAGCTACTCTGTGTATATTGATCAGTATAGTTTGTGTATATTGATCAGTATAGTTATGATATTGGCAGACTAAAATTAATAAATGACATAAGTAACTGTGTTCCCACTGCTTCATTAAACGTAATTTGTTTGTTTTTCTCATAATATCCTATATTACTTGAAACATTTCTAATAGTCCAATATTAAACATTTATTGTTCCAACTTTAAGCATTAACGTAGGAGTGTAAAGAATAAATTGACATCACATGTCCTCTCTGCAACTTTTTATAATTGTGTATGACAATGCAAACTAATACTAGGTAACATTCCACATCATAATAACTACAATACGGCTTTCAGTGGATCAAGGCTATCTTCCACTTGCCAGTTTCTAAGCATGGTTTTACAGAACAAAGAAATGCATGGAAAATGTTAAATTCTAAAGCAGGTTATACATTAGATGATGTGCAAATGACTCCAAAGTCATCAACAATATCCCTTGAACTCCTGTACAAAGGATAAAGTGCATACACACTGTGCAATCATACAAACTACCTCAATATATATCATCAATGGCTACATCCAGGCGTATGCTGTCACTGGAGGCCCATCTTGTGTGCTGCAGGTAAGTAAAAAGACATAGGTGCAGTCTGTGCCCCCCTGAAAACAATTAGAAAAAGCATGGGCTGGGCCCCTTGATAAATATATATAGTAAATACTACGAGTGCATAAAAGTTATATCTATATATCTACCAGCAATGCCCTGTAGAGAATACACCATAGTCCTGTGTACTATAATGTAATATATGTAAAATGCGCACAGTATTGATCCTGATCCCTAGAGGAAGGGGTGGGGCTCAACAGGGGAAGTGTACCCAGGGCCGCCAACATGGGGGTGTCAGGGGTAAAGCTGTCCCAGGCCCCGGCCTCTGGAGGGGCCTGGGCAGCTGCCCACAGTGGCACGGCACCACCACACACCCCCCCCGCACCCGCACAAATCTGCCCACCTGGCGCCGTCGGCACAGTACACAGAGCAGCCTGCAGAGCGCCGAACCTAGGATACAGAGGCGTTCGCTGCTCTGTAGGCTGCACTGTGCAGTGAGTGCTCTGAGCCCCGAGTCCCGGAGGGAGAAGATGCTGCGCCGCCGCCACCGCTGGTAAGTAATAGTAATTGGGGGGGGGGCGGGGTGCCGGCACGTGAGGGGGGGGTGCCGCTGGGGGGCCCGGGCTGAAGGTCAGTCCCGGGCCCCAACATTACTAGTGCCGGCCCTGAGTGTACCTGTGAGCAAGTCCAACCATGAATACACAAAGATGTTTCATATTCTGGACATTGCACAGTGGAGCATTATTATTTTAATATTTTTTTATATTTTGGATCTGAATCAAACCAAATCCCTATCTGGATCTTCCAAGAAGATCTTGGGCCTAATTCAGAGTTGACTGGTAATGTGAGAAAGCCCATCCCAGACAGAAAGAAATGCTAAAGAATTGCGAATGGAACGCTAATCAGAAATCTACACACAGTTTCCGAACGACCGAAACATTTTTTGCCGACTGTGCAATTGTTTGTAGGTCTGCGGCTTCCATTAATCTATGATTGAGACAGAATGGAAGTGGTCATTGCTGATGTCACATATCCTTCTCTAAAATGCCTGGGCATGCCTGCATTTTTTCTGAATCACGCCAAAAATAGCAAATTACAACCCCTAAACATGGGCTTCCATTTTGAGGGTAAATGTAAAATGCCACACTGCCGCTGTGACATGAAACATGGCATCCACGAGCTGGTCTTCGCAGCTAGGTTGCACACCCAGGGAGTTATGGGTGATATGAGAGTTCAGATAAAAGCGACGCAATTCCAACATTTTGCAAATGTATCACTGGATGTGCATGTATCACTGTAATCACACTGCAAAGGTATCACTGGATGTGCATGTATCAATGTAATCACACTGCAAATGTATCACTGGATGTGCATGTATCACTGTAATCACACTGCAAATGTATCACTGGATGTGCATGTATCACTGTAATCACACTGCAAATGTATCACTGGATGTGCATGTATCACTGTAATCACACTGCAAATGTATCACTGGATGTGCATGTATCACTGTAATCACACTGCAAATGTATCACTGGGTGTGCATGTATCACTGTAATCACACTGCAAATGTATCACTGGGTGTGCATGTATCACTGTAATCACACTGCAAATGTATCACTGGGTGTGCATGTATCTAGGGTGACCAACTCATCCCTTTAATCCGGGACACATATTAATTACACAGGTTCTGTGGCAGTTTAAAACCAGGTGAAATGGAGTCTTGAGGTGTGGCAGTTTAAAACCAGGTGAAAGCCAGTCACAGAACCTGTGTAATTAATATGTGTCCCGGATTAAAGGGATGAGTTGGTCACCCTACATGTATCACTGTAATCACACTGCAAATGTATCACTGGGTGTGCATGTATCACTGTAATCACACTGCAAATGTATCACTAGCATGTGGGGCCACCCAGCACAGCATGCTCAGAGGGCTTTCCCTGTGCTGGGTGGCCCCCACTCCATATCAAAGAGATCTCCTAAATTAGATCTACAGACATTGAGAAAATGGCTGACCACTTTGGAAAATGGTTGACCACTGTCCATGCACTAGTCTGACATAAGGGGGGAAATGTAACAGCCTGTTCATGTTATTACAACAGTTACAAAAGACAGCTGTTGTAATGAAAAAGCAGGTTCTAAGGAGACTTTTAAAAAAAATATCACAAACAGTAATAGCCTAATACAAACTTACATAACATCTTCAATTTCAATGCTTTTATTGTATTAACAACTTCATTATAACACTGAAGGGGTCACAACAGATTCATCTTCCCCATGTTAGTTGGAATACCTCAGTTCTTAGAGATTCGGTTGCTATGGAAACCTAGCTAAATGTCAGTGGAGTATAGCAATCACATTTTCTCCCTTTGACAGCTAATTTATAAACATGTACTTCACAACTAATTAATTGCTAATTTCAGACCCCTGAAAATGTGCCTTTGCTCTGTATTCCGTGCAGCTTATAGGCATAAATGTGTAAATAAATATATTGTTAAGTAAAACTTTGGACTTTGTGCTTCATTAAATAAAACCTTCAAATGAATGTAATGTATGCAATAAACTCTGAGTGCAGATTCTATTTGAAAAACAAGATGAAATTTATGTGCGGTATTTCAGACTGCAGAAGGCTATGTCTTTGGTTTGAAAAGGATGGAGATGGCAAAGTGAAATGTGGGGAATAAATTATTAGAACGTTTTATACAAATATAAAATGCAATATTTTCTTCTTTCAAGTACCCATGAAATCATGAAATGAGCAGATGCTTTTCTGAGGGCTATTGTATAAATTATATGGCAAGCACAAAACTCCCATAGAAATAGTTTGTATAGCAATGAATCAATGAAATACCACCTGGCTAAAATGATAAAGCAGTGCTTCTCAAGTACTGTATGTGCTGCCCTCCGCAATACAGTAGTGTGACTCAGAACACCCTTTCATGTGTGCAGCAGTGACTCAACAGAGAACCTCACTGGATTATCATCTCATATCATTATTGGTTATAGCAGTCTTCTCAGCACACTTCAAGGTGCACGGCTACTTTCCCGTCTTTGGAGACACCTCTTAGGGCCTGATTCAGATATGTTTGCTAGTCAGCATATATTCGCTTCCTAGTGAGCATTCGCTCACTTTGCGCATATACAAACCTCAAACATCGGCCGGTGGACCGAAATGAGCGGGTGAGAATCACCCCCTGCTTAATTCAGACTGGATCACAAAGCTTATTTTTGACAAAACTATGGGGGTTATACCTGATCGTATTGCTGCTAGTTCACAGGCCCTGTGATTATGCGCTTGTGTACGTCTCGCATTACTCATGTGCGAGGCCATCCTGCGATAAAATCAAGCGTCTTTTCAATCGCTAGCCTTGCAAAAGTTGATTGACAGGAAAACGGCATCCGTGGGTGTCACCTTGCTGTTTACTGGGAGTGTCAGGGAAAATGCAGGCATGCCCAATCGTTTTCAGGGAGGGTGTGTGGTGTTAGCGCCGGCCTTGATCGGCCTGTATTTATCAACTGCACATGACTGCATCGACAAAGGACTCAATAGTGAGGGGTTAAAAATGGATTTGAAGCTAATCGCAGGGCTGCAATGTTTTCGCAGGCTTGCATGGGGTGGGATTTCACCCTGGCAGCAATTAACTGATTAGCAACACACTGATCAGGTCTGAATAACCCCCTCTGTATTTTATACTAAATTCTACCTTAAACATGGGGAAACATCCAATTACATATGTTTTAAGGACAGAACTAGCTTAATAAATGCCCCCCCCCCCCCCCCTGTATTTTTGTACATTAGTAGCACGAGAATCTAGCCTCTGGTACTGTTTATACTTTTGATTTTTACAGGCCAATGCGTGGGATAGTACATACTTCCCAACTTTTTATCCAAATTAAGAGGGACAGCTTCGACGTTCACCCAAAATTAGGGGGTGTGGCTTAGCAGCAAGGGGCGCCATGCCTACATATCGCAGAATTCCTGCAAGACCACTCCCCCTTTTTTGCCGCTGCGTCGGCCTGACCAGCAGCTCTAAAAGCTGCTGGCCAGCCCCCAGCCTCTCTGCTGCAGGAAGTGCTCCGCACAGAGTCTATTCACTGGATGAATGGGAGGAAACCCTACCCCTGGGGGACACTGCCGGCTTCGGGCGGGACGTGGGAATGTCCCCAAAAACCGGAACGTCCCCATGGAAAGCGGGACAGTTGGGAGGTGTGTTGTATCACAATTCTATCTCTTCCTGGATGTCCCAGCACTTTCTTAAACGTAACATGTCCAAGACTGAGATGATCATCTTCCCACCCTCCCGCACAACCTCACCTCCCACAATCTCATTATCTATTGATGGCACGACTATCACCTCTAGCTCTCAAGTACGCTGTCTTGGAGTAATCCTTGACTCCTCTCTCTCCTTCAAACCACATATTCAGCACCTCTCACAAACCTGCCATATTTCCAGAATTAGACCTTTTCTCACTCAGGATGCCCCTAAGACTATTATCCACTCACTGATCATATTCGGGCTGGACTACTGCAATCTCCTCCTAACTGGTGTCCCTGACAAATGCCTGTCCCCACTCCAATCTATCCTCAAAGCTGCAGCCTGGCTCATCTTCCTCACCAAACGCACTACCTCCACTTACCTTCTACAAGCCCTTCACTGGCTTCCCTTCCCTTTCAGAATTAAATTCAAACTTCTAACACTCACTTATAAAGCAGTCACCCACTCCTCTCCCATTTACATCTCTGACCTTATATCCCTTTACACTCCTACTTGTCCCCTTTGCTCGGCTAACACCCGTCGGCTCCCCTGCCAACTTATTACCTCCTCCCACTCCTACCTCCAAGATTTTCACATGCTGCTCCCTTAGGGCTGTTTCACACAGTACGGTTCCTGCCGCACGGTGAAATCCCGTACGGCCAGGGAGCCGTGCCGCACTCAGCAGTTGTGAATGGACACTATTGTGTCCATTCACACGGGACGGCCACGGCCCGGCCGCACGGCTGCAGCCGGATCCCCCCACTGGAAGGGACGGCTGCCGGGCTGTGGCCATCCCTGCCATTATAAAATTCTGAGTGCGGCGCGGCTCCCTGACCGTACGGGATTTCACCGTGCGGCAGGAACCGTACTGTGTGAAACAGCCCTTACTCTGGAATTCTCTACCACTCCCCCTTAGACTCTCAAACGGGCTCTTAAGACCCACTTCTTCACCAAACCCAGCAAACTGTCCTCCAAACCTTCTGTTCCTCGCCCTGTCTACCCCTCCGGTGTCACCCTTGTCTGTCTGCCTCTCCTCTTTAGAATGTAAGCTCTTATGAGCAGGGACCTCTTACCTCATGTGCTTATCCTTTCTTACTTCAGCAGTCTTCGACTGCACCAAAGCACGCTGTTTGCTGCCACCTGGATACTTATGTTGCAGAAATCGGCTGATGTTCCTATAATCATTTACCCTGTATTTGTCCTGTATTGTCTTCAACTGGAAGTCACTGTTTGTTTTTTTCTGTTTGAATATGTGTACTCTGTAACTGGATGCTGCGGAACCCTTGTGACGCCATATAAATAAAGAATAATAATAATCTATTAGGGCCAGATGTATCAAGCTTCAAAAAGTGATAAAATGGAGAGTGATAAACAGCCAGCCAATCAGCTCATACCTGCCATGTTACAGACTGGATTTGAAAAATGTCAGGTAGGAGCTGATTTGCTGTTTTTTTATCACTCTCCACTTTATGAAGCCCTAAGGCTCCTGCAGCACACAATTTATTTGTTAAGTGTTATTTATATAACACACACATAGTTTACAGAATGTAATGATTTGCAATCTTATACTGTTAACTTTTTGTTACTTAGTCTGGGAGTCATCATAGAAAGTGATATCACAAATATAGATTCACTATCTGAAAGCAGGGCTCTAGATTTTCACTTTTTAACATCATAACCCAACTTCAGAAACAAGAACATCACTGATGCATGCTTCAGATTTAATCAGTTGCCTGTCGCCAGATATCGCAGTGTATAACATTTTTCTCTTTAATTATGACTTACCACATGTGGTAGCTATGGCAACTGCTCTTACACTGTCCAGCTGGTAAGTGGGAGTTATTAATATTGGAAGTAGCAGGCTGTGACACTCTTGTACTAAAGGGTGCATGTAGGTGTTTGGAATAGTCCAGGCTGTGACAACTCTTATCTTTAATGAGCATATTACAAAGAGGCTAAGAATGTGATTATTTAAATAATTAAGCCATCTAGCAAATGAGACTAAATATATAGAATTCTATTCACAGACCTATTTAAAACAAGCTATAATTTTCTTAAAAAAAAAAAAAAATGTATATGGCAAACTTTCCCTACCTATTTTTTATTCGATTTTGCTTATTTATAAGCAAAATGAATCGAAATCGAACAGAAATCAAATGTATTAAATTTCGATTTGATCCCATTGCATGGCCCCACTGCATCGAATAGAAAAATAGACTGTGCAGGCAAGACTATATGGTACAGATCTGTACTATATAGTTCAAATCGAATGTGGTTGCCTTACCGTGCAATTTGATGCAGATTTGATCACGATCGTCTTGTGCCCCTCTCCACCTCTCCACTCACTCCTGACAGAGAAAAAGAAGAGAGGAGAAGCTGATGATGGGTCATGCTGCTTGTTAGCACTTCCGCTGCAGCCCGGCACTGAGGGCACTACCTCCAAGGGACCCGCTGCTGCTAGGCACTGCCACCAGGGGGCCCACTAATGCTGCCCACGCTGCCTCCAGGGGACCTGCTGCTGCCGCCTGGCACTGCCTCCAGGGGACCTGCTGCTGCCACCCAGCATTGCCTACAGGGGACTCGCTACTGCTGTCTGGCACTCCCTCCAAGGAACCTGCTGTTTCCATCTGGCTCTGCAAACAGGGGGCCCACTGCTGCCTCCCAGCGCTGCCTACAGGGGCTCACTGCTGCTCGGCACTCATTGGAGCTGGAGGATCCGCTGCTGCCTTAGTCATCCCAATTCACAGTGAAAAAAGTTTTGAGGTCTGGGGACCTACAAAGAAACCATTACATGTATGTTGTTGCAGCTGAATGGGAATCGTGATTTGGGTACGCCCTATATTTCCTGTTCTGTCACAGTGAGTGGTGATCCCGGTGAATACGGGTTCAGTAAAAAGATACCTTTACATGAGGAAAAGTATTTTAGAATAACATGAGTTTGGGCACGCAAATATAAAAGATACCTTTATAGTAAAAAAGTTACCTTTTTATAGGAAGAACGTACATCATCCTTGCGTGAGTACAGTATGCCGTCTATTTGAAAAAGATTATAGAATTACAGTATAAGTTACATTTCACACCCATAAAATGTACTTTACATTTGGTTTCTTTTTCTTCCTTTTATGTATCTATTCACCACGGAGAAAGGAAGATCCTGAATCATATGAGAATATATGAAATATCGGAAAAGAAAAGGTAACAAAAAGGACGTTGCTTGCAATCCTTTGTTTATTAGGTTGTAAGCGTGGTGTGTGAAAGGCGATTATTTTGTCCCACTGTTTTGTTATATTTACCTTATAATCATTTGTCAAAGTGGTAGGAGCGCAATTGAGGAGAATATCACATTTTCTTTTGTCTACATACTGTACAGTATAAGGAGGTGGTAGAGGCTATAACAGCCACAATGACCCCTTTGCTTTCCAAAGCAGTTTCAGACATTACGTCAGTTGCAGCAGCTCAGACAAAGGGTTATCATCACTGAAAATCAGATTGGTGCCCACTCCCACGTTATTGTTGACATTCAGGGAGAAATTTACTAAAGGAAATGTGTAAAAAATAGGTGTATTTGTATCCAGAAATACACTTATTTTTGACATTTGCTATCCCGAAAATCCGGCAATTCGTATTCGTATTGATAGCACATCAATACGACTACGAATTGCCGTATTTTCGGGATAGTAAATGTCAAAAATAAGTGTATTTCTGGGTACAAATACACCTATCTTTACACCTATTTTTTACAAATTTCCTTTAGTAAATTCCCCCTCAAAATCAAGTCAAACAGATTACAATGGATTCTCAAAACAATTTTAGGGGATAACCTCTAATGGCGCGATGCTGCCTCTGTATAGTACTAACACTGAGTGTTTCACAAAACATCAAATACAACAGGAAAAAAGGGGGTTCCAATACTTTGAGGTGCAACAATGAATAATTCACCACTTCTTACAAGATATAGATAATGTAATCTGTTGTGATCTCTCTCGATCTCCGATATGTATTCGTATGGATATGTGGAACAAGAGACACAGGAATTAGCCAAAGTTCATTGATAATTACTAGAGACAGGATTATATGCAATATAAAAAGCTTGAAATATGCATGCAAATATGCATGAAAAATACTTAAAATATGCATGAAATGTGTTAAAATATGCTATATTAAATAATAAAAAATTAAATTTTTAACTTATTTATTTAAAAAATCAGCATACATTTCGTTGCAAATAAACCTCAAAAATAGGCCCACAGCATCTGCAGATGTCTAGTGCTGTACACAGGATTTTTTTTTTCCTGGCTGCTACAGCATACTGCAGCGTCTTAGGCTCTTCTGGGATCAACTACACGGACCCTCATCTCCAGCGCTGATGGATCAAATGTCAGCATAGCGTGTGAGGGCGGAGCAGTGGAAGGCTTCCTCCCTGCACCGCATACTCACTGTGACACGGCATTTCTTCCACGCCGCGTGATGTCACAACCCTTCCGCCCTCCTCGTCTGCTGCAGAAGTCTGTCTCTTGGTGTAAAGTCCCAGGACAGGGGCAGGCAAAGGTTCAGGAGCTTCGTAATGGCATCCTCGCCGACTGACTTTTATCAACATGGATTGGCAGCCTAGAGCAGTGTCAGACATAGCGTACATCCAAGGTTTCCCACACTGAGCACATATTGCCCCAGCCTGCACACTCTACCACTACCTGGCCAGCAGCAGCAGGGTAAAGCAGTGCTGTGACTCACGGGTGGGAAGAGGGCAGGGCCTAAAATATGCACCATCACTAGATTTTAGGTAAAATATGCAATAACCAGTGAGAATGGGCAAAATATGCAAATGCATATGCAAATATGCAAATGCATATAATCCTGTCTCTAATAATTACCCTATTCAGAGGAAAATAAAGTTGGTGGGTATACCCAAACTCATGGTAAGTATAGAATTGTGCAAGCCCGTAGTGTGTTATCTTTTCGAAGTTTCCTTTTCCTCTGGGTGGAAATCGATGTCTCTGTAGACAGTGGTCTCCGTGGATGTGCAAAATAAAGAAGAAGAATGTGAAATGATAATAGGTTTTTATACCATTAATACGGTCACCCAAAAGTGTACAATTATATCAAGTGACGAACATACCTCACTCACCAAAAGAGAGGAGGGTAAACACACATAAAGGTGTCTTTGTGAGATGACAAATAACCTACACAAAGAAACCGTTATACGTATACAAATAATTTATTCACAGTGAGTTTGGTACGATTAATTGTCATCTCACAAAGATACCGATGTGTTTACATCCTGCGGCTCCTCCACCGAATAGCGCTATTGGCCGCCTAATGGCCTAGCAACTCTTGATTGGCCGCTAGGTGCTTTCATCCTTAAGTGCTGCCCTTTCCCTTGCTAAACAGTTATACTTCAAGAACCTCATCTTCTCCCAGTCTATATATCTCTGGCGCCTCTTTGCCAATTGCCCACATCCACCCTTCTACTCTTTACTCTCTTCTCTGGACTTTGCCACTTACTTTACATCCAAAATTGACTCCATGGGGGAAATTTACTAAAGGAAATGTGTAAAAAATAGGTGTAAAAATAGGTGTATTTGTATCCAGAAATACACTTATTTTTGATATTTTCTATCCCGAAAATACGGCAATTCGTATTGATAGCACATCAATACGAATTGCCGTATTTTCAGGATAGAAAATGTCAAAAATAAGTGTATTTCTGGATACAAATACACCTATTTTACACCTATTTTTTACACATTTCCTTTAGTAAATTTCCCCCCATACGTCAGGACATCAGATCCTACCAGACCACCTTCAACCCACCACATCCTCTCGGTCACAATCCTTCCTCCTTACCAATTCTGATATGCTTCTCTCATGCATCTGGAGAGGAAGTCATGTGATTCATCCATTCCACACTCCTAACCACCTCCCCATCTGACCCTATCCCCTTCTGCCTCCTCCCCTTCTTCTCTCCTTCTGCCTGTTCCCATCTTGCCCACCTCTATCCCTATCATTAGGTGCGCTACCGTCTGCCTTCAAGCATGCTGTTGTCTCTCCCAACCTTTAAATAAAACCTACCCTTGATCCTAATTATCTCTCTAACTAACGACTCATTTCTCTCCTCCCTTTTGCCTCCAAACTCCTTGAACGTATTGTCTACAGCTGCCTTACTGCCTTTCTTTTCTCCCACTCCCTGCTTGATCCATTCCAGTCTGGTTTCCATCCTCTCCACTCCACTGAAACTGCTCCCACTAAAGTCTGCAATGATCTTCATGCTGCCAAATCTAAAGGCCACTACTGTCTACTTATTCTTCTTGACCTTTCTGATGCTCTTGACAAGGCTCTGTTCTAGGTCCTCTACTTTTCTCTCTCTATACGTCATCTTTTCTTCTGATCTCCTCACTCTTATTTCCAACTGTCTCCCCGCTATCTCTTCTTGGATGTCCCAGCGCTTTCCTAAACTAAACAAGTCGAAGCTGTATCTATTGATGGAACAACGATCTCCTCTAGCCACCAAGTACGCTGCCTTGACGTTAACCACACATTCAGCATCTCTCACAGTCCTGTCGTTTTCACCTCAAAAATATTTCCAGAATTAGACCCTATATGGTGCTCTCACATGCTGTCAGTCAGGGAATTGTACTTTGTGTTCATCTACTTTTTGTGGCAATCGACACTTAAAAATGCCCCTATTGGAAAGAAAACACTGTATTATCAATTGTTCTGCTGAACTGAGAATAAACCAATATTTTTACTTGTTTCATTTATGTGCAAATGTATGTAAATTAATAATAATATATCATTAATATTATTTATATGTAAAAAAAAGGTTTAGAAAGATTTTTAAATACTCAAGGCAGTTCCAGGATTAGACAACACGAGCCACTACCTATAAAAGGGAAGGAAGGAGGTGCCTGAGGAGGAAGAGCTGTGTTCATATGATGCTTCTTGTAGTGCTGTTCTGGGGAGAAATGACAGCAGGACCAGAGGCGAGACCAACGGAAGCATCAGTCTGTTGGTGGAGAAATCTGGTTGAGGCCACAGGAAAGAACCACCTGAAGCGACTGTGCAACAGTGCAGCACAGCATAGTATACTGTTTCCCATACTTATAATGGGAAATACAATATGGCCAAATCATTAAACAAATATATTAAAAAACCCTGTATTGAGCCTTGTGATAATAACGCCAGTTTCAGCTCGGCTCGCCGTAGTCCTATGTCGGCCACTGCAACATGCGCAGTGCTGAATTTTGTCTCCGGAACATGGTTGGTGCCATGTTTCCGGAGACTTGTGCATGCGCAGTAGACTATGAGTATGAACAGGGTTGAGGTCACGGAATGGGGGAGTTATTGCAACAAGGAGGGAGCTGGGGCAGCCATTGTGACGCATGTGCAGTCATTACTCAGGGGGATTTTTTTTTATACGAATAATACACTTAAGGCCACAGAGAGGATTTGCAGGGACAGAGCTTTCCCACAAGCTCTGTCCCTGGCATGTGATAATTAAAACATCTGTGCATTTATTGCATTGAGAATTGAATCTAAGGATGCAGATCGTGGCTTATCGACTCTTATGCCTGAACAGATACTGTACTGTTCTTCTTACCAGCCTCCCTCAAAACATGGACACACTTGGGGTTTAAAGAAACGATATTCTCTGCATACACCTTTGCAGATTACTATGCACATCCTGGAGATCATTTTTATTCGGTTAGCTTTTCCTAAACTTGCCATGGCTGAATCCAGTATCATTGTTGAGCACATGGACAAGGAGGTGTGTTGGCTGAGTTTTAAAGCACGATTTCATTGGGCCTTCATTGCTGATTTATTACCAATTACAGGGAGGTACCTGTGGAATGAGTGTTTAAGGGGTGGGTTGCTGTAATGTTATCTTGTTATGAGCTGAGTGGAGTGGAGAGGATGTGGGAGTTCAGCCATAAGCCTAAACATCCAGACACCTTTTCTCCAGTCTGTGTGATTTATAAAGCAATATGCTCATTAATACTTATTAACAGAACATGGAATCTGGTAAAGGCTCTCGGGGAGTGAAGCCACATAAATTGCTGCTATTACATTACACGTGTAGCTGTAAACTGCAGCCTAATAACAAAGAGCCTAATAAAATAAAAATGGTTCTTTATTCATTGTTTAATTAAATGTCAGCTCACAAGGATAAGGATATTATGATCTCACCAGACTTAGAGAATATATAAGTTCAGAGAGTAGAATGACACAACAGCTTTTACCATTTCACCTACCTATGTTTATGCACTTGTCTCAGCGGGTGAAATTTACTAAGATGTGAAATACACTTCACAGGTCATGTTGCTATGGGCAACCAATCAGAATCTACTTCTTATTTATTTACCACCCTCTAGAAGATAGTAGACAGGATGTGATTGGTTGCCCATAGCAACATGACCTGTGAAGTGTATTTCACATCTTATTAAATTTCACCCAGCGTGTCTGCAGGAGGGGAAAACTTATATTTTCTATATTAATTTATTGATAGTAGGTGTTGGAATGCTAGTTTCCATTGCAAAGGAAACCATCAGGTGTGTACATTCATAATAACAGAAGTATTGGAGCAAGGCAAAATGGGAAAGTCCCTGATCAAACAATTTTATATTGTTAAACTGTATATGTTAATTTGTTAGCAGTAATATCTTTATTTTTAAAATTGGTGGTTCAATAAATATTATTGTCCCCTAGCATTTTGTTCTAATACTGCCAGTCAGTGGCGTATATTCAATTGATGTCGGATCCATTCCAAAATGCTTTTGATGGAATGGATCAGACATCCATTATTCAATGCAGCAGGCAAATCCAGATGTCGTATTTGGCCACTGATTGATGCTCACCTGGATGGTGCGGGGACTGGGAGAGCGCAGTGGTGTGAGGTGGGAGGCAGCAGCGGGAGCTGGGACGGGTACTGGAGGCGGCAGGAGGACAGCACTGTGTAAGCTGCTGTTGCTTACCGACACCGTCCTCCCTGCCTCAATCCAACATCTTTTCATGTTGGATTGAGACTACAGAAACATGGCAAAAGCAGGTGGATTAGCGATTATTCCATCAATCCACCAAAAAAAACCCCCAAAAAACAGTTAGCAAGACGGCAGTTTCGACATCAATTGAGTATATGCCACAGTCTCTACAAATCCAGCCCCACTTTTTCTATCCAGATCCAGCCTCCGATGTCTCTTCAGCTCCACCCACCAATGAGTCTATCCAGCCTAGGGATGGCCATCCTTGTGGTCACCGTTGATGGTTTCATTGATAGCAATAGTACAAACAGTCATCAATGGCAGCATAATATCTGGATAGATGGATGTTTTTGACTATCTATGGTCATCTGTTTTCTTTGACTGTGGCCCTTGGAGAACATGGAGGCGTGGCTTCCCATGTGTTGCTCTGTGTCCCTGCACATTCGGAAGAAAAAAAAACTATTTGGTTATGCTGTGCCATCATGGGGGATCCATCTGGTTCTCCCCCATCAATGGCAAAACTATTCTACATTGACCATAAACCATCAATAACAAAAAAATTATGTTACATCAGAAGTAGGAGGTGTTGTCCATAGAAAGATAGACTTTACTCCACTCGACATCAGTTGAATCGTCAGTAAGGAGGAAATTCTATTGTTTGTTACAATATTGCACACCTGTAGTGCAATATTACCTAGAACAGGGGACCTCAAACTATTTTGCTCTGGAACCCCATCAGACAATGAAAATAATTACAGGACCCCAGCAAGTTACTGCAGAAGGTTATCACATCACATGTGTAGGCAGCAAACAGGACATGCATGGCGCAGTAGCATTGTAGAGACTTTAAAACAATTGGAGGAGTCTAAAATAACAGACAATTCAACAGATTTTCCAGAAAAGTCATCAGCCTGATGGTCAGCAACATGGAGTCGCGAACCCCATGCTGAGCAGGTCGGGGCCCACTTTGGGGTCAGGACCCACAGTTTGAGAACCACTGACCTAGAACAACCAGAGCTCTCTGGCCCATTGTAAAATCTGATAAAGAGCTTCCAAGCTTCAGTAAGAAGAGACCAATGCTGTGCTACACAAAGGAGCATAGCATTAAAGATGCCATAGTACATAATGACATCATGGGCTTTATATCCACCAGCAGTCAGAGCATCACCTAGGTAACGCACAGCGTGCTGACCGGAAATCCAGCAGCCACTTCCGCATATTCATCACTTCCGGCCACGGGCATCTCTGACGGTCACTGCACACCTTATTTAAAGGTAAGCACTTGTTTTTTTAATTGTTTATTCACCTTACTCACTCACCTTACTCACATTGACAAAGGGGGATGCCAGCCCCGAAACTTTGGTCTACAATTTTTTAAATACAGCACAGTTTTGAAAATCCCCAGTGCGCCATGTTTTCACACTGTACCCATCATTCAAGAAAGGCACCGTGGTCAGTAACCACGAGAGGAGACTGCCAGGCCACGCACATACTATATACTGTGTACATAATATACATCATCTATATATATATATATATATATATAGTGTGGGGGGGGGGGTGTCCAAGGCTGACCAGCCACGGTGCTCATGGTATGGCATGGGGACCTTATGTAAAAAGTGTCTCCTGGCTGTGGCATGACACCGCAGACTGTTGGAGCCCGGTGCTGGTTTCAAAATACGGGGACCCCCAGAATTTGCGTCCCCCAGATTTTTGGAACCAGGACCGGTCCAAGAGTCCGGGGCTGGTTTCAGAAACACGGGCGACCCCTACGCTTTTTGTCCCCCGTATTTTTGGAACCAGGTCCGACTCAATGAGCCCGGGGATGGTTATGCTCAGGAGGGGGGACCTCACGTCATTTTAATTTAAAAATTTTACTTTTACACATTTTTTAAGACAGGACCATGCACAGATCTCAATGATCTGTGCATGGTTCTGGCAAATTCACCTGTCAGAACCTGGTCTGCATGTGTGCCAATTTTTTGTAAAATGTTCCCATTTTTGCATCTCATGAAATATGCGATTTGTATACTTTATAATAGGAAAATGGATGCGAGTTCCGGCGTTACTAAAAATCACACCTTCAGAATGCACTTTTTTGCTGCTTTTCGCATCTCATTAAATATGCAATTTTTGTAAAAAACGTGCAATTTCGGACGTTTTTGCTGAAAATATCGCCTAAAAAATGTTTTGGCATCTCATTAAATGTCACCCTACATCTCTTTCTCTCTCACGCATGCACAAACACAGAGGCAATCACAAGGTAGCAGACTAGCTTTTGAAGCATTATATTTGAGCGTCTTACTGGTACTACTGTCTCTCACTTCAAGCTTTCATAAATACACGGGCAGCACAGACAGTGTAATGCAGGGTTGCCGACCCTCCCGGAATTACCAGGAGTCTCACGAAAATCGGGTCCCCCTCCCGGCCCCCGGAAGGGTGGGCAACCCTCCCGGAATCAGGGGGACCCCCACTGAGCCCCCCAATCGCGGCATTTAAATGCCGCAATCCATGGGTCTCAGAGGAGGGGGCGGAGCTAAAACGACACACTCGTGACATTTTAGCCCCGCCCCCTCCATGGAGATCAGTGATTTCGGGTATTTCCCGAAATGGGGGTGGGGATTGATGACGTCACAGTCAAGCCCCGCCCCCGAACAGGTAATGAAAGTCTCCTCTCCGGTTTCTCCCGGAGAGGAGCATTTCAAAGTTGGCAACCCTGGTGTAATGATTACCATTACTGCCTTACTGTCATTACTGCATTACAGCGCTGAGGTCATGGGTTCTATTCCCATTTGTTGGCTCCCAACAAATTAACCCTAGAATGTCTGTGGGTGTGTGTATGTGTACATGTGGTAGGGAATATAGATTGTAAACTCCACTGGGGCAGGGACTGATGTGAATGTTCAACTATACTCTGTAAAGCGCTGCGGAATATGTGTGCGCTATATATGAAACTGTAAATAAATAAATACCCCTTTAGTTTTAAGGGGCATATATACACAGGGCAATTTTATCCCATTTTCTATCTGTCGATGGCTTAGAAACTAAGCATGCATCATTCAGCATGCTAGTAGAAATCACCCCGTTTGTACGGTGCTTTACAGTCTTTGTTATATTGCTTATATTTTTTCTTTCCTATACACATAGCAAAGCAGGCTTGTAAAATGTAAGAGGCAAGTTCATGGGAGGTGCTTCAGTACAGAGAAGTTCATTGAGCTGTGATAACAAGTTGCACAACTGTAGTACAATATTAGGTACAATACGTGGCAGGTGGCAGAAGTAAGAGGTTGCAGAATGTATGGGCAGTATCCAGGAGCTGGCAGAGGATCAAATAGGAGAACGCTTCAAAATAATTACCAGATTGGAAACAATTCTACTGATGGAAAGGACAACACTGCCACAGGAATGGGAGAAGAGCAGGCCACATACTCTGATCAGGATCAAATCAATCCACAGTCAGCTCCACAGACGTCGCAGGAGCCTCAGTAGTAAGTGTCCCCTCATGTCTGCTTTGTATCTGCAGATGGCATATATTATAATGTACAGTATGTATATGTACAGACTTGTTCCATCCACTATATGTATACACTGTATATGTATTATGACTTATATATATTATATTGACATCCTGTTTTTGATAGGTAGTGAGTGTGTATATAATGCATATATAGTTATTTATGCAATGCATATATGGTTATTATCATACCATATGAAACTGCTGCACTCGTTTCTATTTTCTATAGGGATGCACAGTGCAGTTGTGCAGTCTGTCCTTGCCCGTAACACGACGCTACTGTCAATACACCAGATTTCCCTGCTTAGTTTAACTTCACTGAGTCACTGGTAGTTTCGTTTTCATTTCCTGCAGATTACACACTGCTCAGTGTGGACAGAAGTAACAGCCTCAGGGAGTTGGCATCCAACCAAACGCTGAAACTTTCAAGGATTTTATTTTATAGACTATAAAATACTAACAGTATTTGTCCTGGGCTCCTGGCAAACACATTTATTATTTTATTAACATTTATATAGCGCACACATATTCCGCAGCGATGTACAGAGAATATTTGAACATACACATTATTATGTTTTGTCCATACCTAAATGCAGTGAAAGTTTTGGAGAAATCAGATGTCACATACTTTTCACTGTTTCCTGAAAACACGGCCAGCTTACTTTTGAATTTTTTCTAAATGTGCAAAAAAATCTCACCCCCACGAGGAAGAATAGCCCCGGTCAGTTGTGATCGGGGCTGTCAGGCATTTGAACAGTCGGGTTACCGATATTGGTATACTGACGTCGGGATTCCGACTCTCGGGCCGTCACCCGCCACCTGTTCAGAGATAGTAGAAATATACTGTGCAGCACACAGTTGCCCCACATCAGGATCAAATTGGGATCAGGATCTGCAATGTGCACTATGTGCTATGAAAATGTTACTATATAGCGCAAATTACACAGTGTACACAGCATAACAGTCATTTACCTAGCACAGTCTATAAAGTAACTAATACTGAGATTTCGCTCTCATTATAAAGATAGATTTATTTATTTATTTCTATCACCAAAGATCCATAAATATGTCTTGCATTACACCCTGAAACTATTTGGGAAGTTCCTATATTCAACTGAGCTGCAGAATACAGTACATAAACGCTACTTTGCTCAATAGAAAGCCTATTTTCTTCTTCACAATGGGCCTTATTCTAGTTCACTCTTTCTGACCAAAATCCTTCTTAGATGGACAAAACCATGTGCACTGCAGGGGGGCAGATGTAAAATGTGCAGAGAGATTTAAATTTGGGTGAGTTATTTTGTTTCTGTGCAGGGTAAATACTGGCTGCTTTATTTTTACACTGCAATATAGATCTAACTTTGAAGTAAAACCCCACCCAAATCTAATTCTCTCAGCACAAGTTACATCTGCCCCCCCCCCCCCTTGCAGTGCACATGGTTTTGTCCATTTAAGAAGAATTTTGACAGAAAAAGTAAACTAGAATAAGGCCCAATATTGGGCCGTAATCAATGTGGTCGGCGAGGGGATTAAACGTTGAGGATTGCCAAAAACAAGTCACCCTCACCGTTTAACCCCCACGCCGGCCGCACACCCAATTCAACGTTCTGGGGGAATCCTCACCATTTGAGGACAGCGAGGATTCCCCAAACATCGAAGTTCGCTGCTAACGGAGAGATCCCGCTGCATTTAGCAGTGAGACTCACTGATTTAGTGGCCGTACACGCCATTTCCACTTTTCTGTAAAAACCCAGTGTAAACAGCGTGTGCAGGGGGTCAGTTAAATACTGACCCTGCGAGCTGTGCCGGCGAGCATTCAACACTTCTCACTGTTACAGCTCACAAAAGAGCATTGGATTCGGCATTGTGTTAAATGAAAATGGGAGTCCAGGCGCGCCTGCCCAAATGGGGCCTCCCTATGGAGTGTGGAGCCTCATTAAAACATAGGTAGGCCTTAAAGAAAACCTCCATTTATATCACTGTGGGGACATGGCCAACAATCCCCACAAGATATATTCGCACACTGCTCTTATTAGAGCAACAGTGACCATGACCCCTCCAATGGGACACTATGGCCTGTGGGTGGGACAGCGGGATAGTCCCCAAAAAATGGGAGGTACTGTATACTAGTCCATGGTTAGAAAATAGGAGCACGGTGTGATGAAAATGGCAGTTGCTGGAAAAGAGGAGCTACTGATAATCAAACCCACGTTGGAGCTATTTGGGTTATATAGGTCAATGGCTACCATGATAAAGTGACTTATTGCATCTAGAATAATTACTGCTAGGACACTGTTAGAATATTGATTACATTTCACTTACATTACAGCAATGGAGCCTATATGGTTATTCCTCCAAATCAAGCAAAGAGAGATAAACTTCTAAAAAGTAAGAAAATGTTTAATGCAACATATTCTATACATTACATACATTGTATTATTGTATGGTATAATGTTTACTACCTTGTATTATTGCATGGTCCTGCATCTGTTTATAAATTAGAACTGAATCCAGCTTTGCATGGTATAAGGTGCCCATACTCATATGTGCCCAACCTCCAATTTAGATCCGATGTGCGCATCAGATCAGAGCTGGAGATCGCAAGGGCTGCAGCCAAAAAAAAACTATCAAAAGGGTTTGGGAAACCCTTATCGGCTAGAGCAGCGCCTCTTTGACATACAATACTTTAGTGAGCGCAGTATATCCTTTTTCTAATGCACTAAGATTTGTTGGATCCAGTAGCCCAGGGGTGTCAAACTCAAATTCATCGGGGGCCGCATCAGCAGTTTGGTCACCCTCAAAGGGCCGGTTGTATCTGTTGTACTATGTGTCCACTCTTTATTATCATACATTATTGTCACTGCATTCAATTATTGTATACTCAGCAGTAGCATTTCCCTCCTGCTATTGCTGTGAACTGCAGTGCATTAGGGCACACGCTGCCTGCACAGGGGGGCAGCACTCAGTCTTAGGGCATATGTCCTGCTTATTATCATGGGACACAGCAATTAATGATGGGCTGCAATGTGCCAGTGCACACACACACACATAGGCAGAGAGTTTGACATTTACCCGCACTGATGTGTCCACTCCAGTCTGAGCTGCTCCACCACCAAGGACACAGCTGCGCTCTCACACAGGCGCATTTCCCCCTCCTTCCTGTGAGTAGCGCTCCTCGCACTATCTATCCAGGAGTGAAGGGCAGCGTTTTCCCGGTCACTGTGCAGTGAACACTCAGCAGTAAGTGACCTGGAGCGCACAGCAGCAGCACCATTCACCACGACGGACCTGCTCTTTCCTCTCTCTGGCTCCTATACAGCAGGTGGGAGCGGAGGAGGGGTTGACGACCGGCGGCACTGCGCTAGAGGGCAGACATTCTCTGGCTTGTAGGCGGCTTTCTTGTTTAAAAAAATTGGCCCGCGGGCCTTGTGTTTGACACCCCTGCAGTAGCCCATGCTGGGATCACATATAAGACATCATATGCAAAAGGCCTGCATACAATGTATCGTATGCATTCCTGACACCTGGGAGCCCAGCAGCTCCATGGCAGGCAGTTGGCGGGGTATGGCATGAGAAGTAGGCAAGTGTATGTATTGTTCATGTAGTATAGCCCAGGAGCTGGTTCATAGTAGCCAGTGTGAAGCGCAGGGGGCAATGGCAGCAAGCAAGAGCTCCCAAAGACAGAAGCAAGAAGCTACAAACAAGAGAGTGGAAGCCACATATTTTATTAATGACCCATTAATTAGCGTTAATTTTTGGAGGCTATACCACAAAAGTTGTTCAATAAAAAGTCCGTAAATGCAATATTTACATATTTGTTTAGCTGAAATGTAATGTAATAAATGTTTTTGATGGTATGGGCTGTATTTAATTGATATATCGTGCCTGATATCCCATCTTAAGCCACAGGAGATTGTGGGCAATATGCAATTGATTGTTTTTATTTGCATATATCACACTCATTACGGTTGGATTGAGCCGCAAATAGCAGCTAAACCCGACCAAACTAATGGGTGCAACACAAAAAGTCCTGTTTGAGTGTTCATACAGGTAACTTTACATGCAATTTTAGCACGCCACCCCTGGGTAGTGAACTGAAGTGATGTTAAGATGTTGCATGGTGTTAAGACATAGTAGGTGATTTTTGCTTATCTAACACCATCACTTTACTTGCTATCTCTCACTAGTGTGGTGCCTTTGGGCAGTTTAGTTGAGCTGGGGGGTCCCATGCCTTTGAATTGAACCTTTGGAACCTTGTTACACGTTCTTGCTATAATATAATCAGAACCAGAAAATACCCAGACCAATTAAACTGGCTAAAACACAAGGAAAAATTACCAGAACCAGAGAATAACCAGGTGGACTGGACCAGACTTGCTTTAAGATAATCAGAACCAGAAAATAATGAGGCAGACTGGATTGGACTTGCTAGAAGATAAGAAGAATATCAGCAACTGAGAATAACAAGCTGGAAAGCAACGAGGAGCACAGAGAACACACACACTCCTTTATTAGCTCCAAGAAGCTGTGATTGTTTGTCTGGAAAGGGCTAGTTTATGCAGCGTAAGAGTAAGCCTTGATGAATAGGTGAGCTTTCAGTGCCTGTTTGAAGCTTTACAAGGTTGAGGAGAGTCTAATGGAGCGAGGGAGTGTGTTCCACTGAAGGGGTGCAGCACGGGCAAAGTCCTGATCTTTAGCATGGGAAGCAGTGATCAGGGTGGAGGAGAGACGACAGCGAAAGACGATGTTATTACATGCTTGTCCCAGCAATGGTGGCGTCCTGCTGACTACCGAAAGGAAGTGACAATCGCGGAACCCCACAGGGTGTCAGCTGCCTACTGCTTAAATCTGCGCCGGCAGCCTATTACTAGCACTTCTCCTTTGTGCCTAAACTTAATCCCCCCATTTTAGTTCCTAACCCTAACCCTCTTCGCAGCTTAACCCTTCCCATCTAACCCCAACCCCCAATAGTGTCTTAACCTAGCCAAACCCCCTTGTAAGTGCCACCGTGGCATAACGCTAAGAGATCCTGACATAATTACACCAGATTTTGGTGCAGCGCTGCAGCTGCCGATCAGGATATTGAGTGCCGGAACCTCAATCATTGACATGCTAAACGCATCCCGATAATAGTACCCAAAACACATTAGCTATGCATTATCATCTTCAACATACAGCATACTATACTGGATCTTCTGCATGATGTTAATTAGTACGCTGGAAGGGCATAGACCTAGCTGCATTGGGTTTCTCTGAGGCAAAAGGTATAACACACACTGGTGCAAGTGGTTTAATAACTATAATCATGTGCTCAGCTCAGAGGAGCCATACATCTATCACTCAGAAAAAAAGGACCATCTGCCACAGTTATATGTAATTATACTGATATCAGACAGAATAGGGATAAAGGATGATCAAATATTGACAATTACCCATAAAGTATTGTACATTTTAACAAATACAATTCATTCTGCCTAGTCCCTATCCCATAGTTACCTACTCTCTTGTATCCTGCGGGTGGCTCCAGTTTCAATCATAACTCTCCTGCTGCTTGCATTGTACTTAAAATCTCCCAGATTCTTCAGATTCTGCAAGGGGTGCCGCTAAGGAATTTCTTTGCAAAGAAAGTAATTTGCTGTAATCACTGTGATTTCTGTAGCTGCTCAGGAGTCCCTGCTGACAACTCTCATTATCCATCCGTGTATGAACCCCTGACAGGAGTGAGGAAAAACAGCACACAATCAGACACAGGGCAAGACACTTTGGGACACTTTATTAAAACATATAACATGATCGAACCCCTAGTGGAGTGTATTAGATCCATGCGCTCTATAGTGGGACCCGAGATAGCTGAAACCTCCCACAAGATCAGCCTCTTCGCTGATGACATTTTGCTATGTTTATTAGAACCTGAAACTTCCCTTCCCCATTTACACCATGTTTTAGACTCTTATACAGACATCTCCTATTACAGACTAAATACAATACAAATATTCATGGCAATCTAAGTCAATTAAATACTTGGGGGTAAACCTTTCTAGAGAGAGTGATTTACTGAGCTGCAACTTTGACCCATTATTCAAGGTGTTTGAAAAGATTACTAAAGACTGGTTGATGCATGAGATCTCTTGGGTTGGCAGAGTGGCGGCGGCAAAAATGGTTTTACTTCCCAAATTGATGTACTTGTTTCGTACCATTCCTCGTTCCTTCCCTAAAACCATGTGTAACAAATTTAATCGCCTAATATCTAAGTACATCTGGGGCGGAGCTAGGCCGAGAATAGCTAGGTCGACCCTGACCGTAGCCAAAACTGTGGGGGGAGTGGCATACCCTGATCTGGAAAAATATCACTCGGCGTGTGTGCTTAGTCAGGTTAGGGACTGGTTTTCCCAGGGTGTTCCCAAAACATGGGTATCTATAGACCAAAACGCTGTACTACCTTTCTCCCTAGCGGATCTACCTTGGATGCCCAATACTCTGGCTATCGGGGGAGTCAAGAGATGTAAAGCGATTCAAGCAACCTTGGCCGCTTGGCATAGTCTAATCTCCTGTACACGGGACACGGTATTGCCCGCCCCGCAACTGTCCCTCCACACAATAGCCCTCACGATCCAGGACTTACAGTTACACTCATGGCGGGTATTAGGCCTGCAATCCATACAAGATGTCCTCCTAGATGGGAATATAGCCCCCTTTTCCTACCTCCAATCAAAATACCATATTCCGAGGCATGACTTCTACAAATACCTTCAGCTACGGAATTGGCTGCAGAAATACCTGCCAAAAACACTAGCTCAGATTGGCCTCCCTAAAATACTACCATTCCTTCTCACGTCCCAGGATACGAAAGGGAACATCTCTAGGTGGTACCAACACCTACTTAGTGTAACGCAGAAAGCGAGGTTCCCTGCACAGGCCAAATGGGAGAAAGACCTCCCCAATGCTTTTAACGAGGAGATCTGGGAAGCCATCTTCCAGTCGTGCTTTAAGATCTCCAGATGTATTAATCACTCAGAAATGTATTATAAATTAATTCATAGATTATATTATACCCCAGATCGCCTACATAAAATATGGCCTGACGTATCAGCTAGCTGCTGGAGGAACTGCGGTATGGTGGGAGATATCCTGCATATCTTTTGGCTCTGCCCAGCGGTTCAGTCCCTCTGGAACGAGGTATTCCAACTTATCTCAAAGGTGCTGGGAGTGGTTATCCTAAGAGATCCTCTTCTGGCTCTATTTCACTATCTCCCCGACGATATGGCCGGAGGAGACAAATACCTCCTGGGACATATCCTGATCGCCACAAAAGCTACCATAGCCCAATTGTGGAAATCACCCGAAACCCCCAATATATTAGTGGTTGAAAACAAAGTGCATAAACACTTTATCTTTGAAACGACCGACTACAATGGTCCCACAGTGGCCCACTCTATACATATGAAGTGGAGTAAGTGGTCCATATATAGGGAGAGTGGGCCGCTCCGTCACCCATGATGGAGCTGTCCAACTATCTTCCCTCAGATCTCCCAGTTCTAGCTCATGTACATCTGCCTTGTAATTGACTCTTGGATTGCTAAGTAGTACATTGTCACATGGACCATATTGCATTGTATACCTGATGTACCCTCCCCATACCCCCCCCCCCCCCCAATCTCTTTTTTTTTTCTGTACCCCCTCACCCCTCTCCACAATACAGCTTCCATAAATGTTCAAATGTTTACATTTATCATATGGTGTTACTGTCCAGAATAAAAACCTCAATAAAAATTAAATGTTTAAAAAAAAAAAACATATAACATGAATGCTGAATAAGCCATACTTTGTCAGCCAAAGAGTGCCCCTTGTAGGAATCCTTTTTCTTCTTTTTGCTTATACAGGACCAGATGCACTAAGCTTCAAAAGTGATAAAATGGAGACTGATAAAACATTTTATCAGCTCCTGTCTGACATTTTTCAAACACAGAATGTGACATGGCAAGTTAGAGCTGATTGGCTAGCGGTTTATCACTCACCATTTTATCATGTTTGAAGCTTAGTGCATCTGGCCCATAGTCTTTTTATCTGTGCCGGTGTGCAATGACCCATAGCATGCTGCTGATTTTAGTGAGCTGTAATTTTTCCATTTTTGTTAGCAATTTTTCATTAAACTCATTTGTTTAATTAGAGAATCTGTTGTCCATAATACTATAATGGTAGGGAAAATAGCACATTGAATAAATAAAAGTAGTTCCTATCAAGATAGAGACAGTCCAGTGTTCACAATAAAATACATTTAATACACCGAAAACATACTTATATGCTTAGGGATGAATTAATGCAAGGTCAAGGTAATTAATGAATTAATGCAAGGTCAAATTGCATTTGGAATTGATTGCATAGCCATCACAATTATCATTCACAGTATAATTTGCTGATATACTCTTTAATATAGTGAAAATAAAAAAGACCATATATACTATAGTTGCAAACAAGAAACCCCATATTGCAGACAGCAATGTTAGTACAGGTTGAGTATCCCGTATCCAAAATGCTCGGGAGTCGGGACCAGGAGAATTTTGGATAACGGATTATTCCGTATTTTGGAATATTTTTATATTTCAATGATGTATTTTGAAGTATCTTGCATTTATGCTGTATAAACACATAATATACACACAAATATATTTTATTACCACATAAAATACACACAAATATATTTTATTTGTTCAAAAAACAAGGTTTCAAAACGTGAAACAAAATGTGTGTACTATCACAGCACTGAATTTAAATGCCAAGCAATCATTGTCTAGCACATATATAGTATCAGTTAAATATCATGTCCCCAGTGATGCTTTTACAAATGTCCCCAGTGAGTTTTTAGCAAAAAAAAAAAAAATTTTCACTTTCTGGAATGTCTGGTTTTCGGAATAATTCGGATAACGGATATTCGGATAGGGGATACTCGACCTGTATCTGTACTTGCAAATCTTCACAAAATATATTGGGGGAAATTTACTAAGATGTGTATTCTACTTCACATGTGATGTTGCTATGGGCAACCAATCAGGATCTACTTCTTATTTATTTATCACCCTCTAGAAGATAGTAGACAGGATGTGATTGGTTGCAGATAGCAACATCACATGTGAAGTAGAATACACATCTTAGTAAATTTTCCCCAGTTTCTTTCTAATGTTATATAGAAATATCTTGCAACAACAAGCATTTTAGCATAGACACATCCATATGTGAAGCTAGACACACCCTTCTGGCAGAGCAACACAACCCTTCAATGGATGCATTCTACCGTAATCTCCCTGATTCTAGTTTTCAAAGTAGGCAAATATGCTCTGTGCTCTTCAGCCAGTTCATCAAGCACTGTTGTTTATGGCATACAGACAACCCATCCACTGAAGTCCTAAAAATGCATTTCAGGCTAACAGACTTTACTGCTGCCCAGTGCTGGAGGGGTGGCTGGGTAGGTTTAACAGGGGGTGTGGCTTCATCATGGGCGGGTGGTACGGGTCATGGACCTGCCCCCACACTATTCAATGCCTACATTAATGGCATTGAATAGTGGTGAGTGGTGCAAGGATGGCTGAGGAGGGCTGTGGGGGGTGACCTTGGATCCAGGAGGCTGGTTTACTTTTCGGGAGCCTCCCGTTTGACCCAGGAGGGTAGGTATAATAATCCATTTCATGTAGGTTGTGTTTACAAGCTGTTAAAGTTATTTGGAAATGAGCAAACTTTTTAACGTGACTCAGGCAATATACATTTTATGCCATAAATGTAACAGCTGCAGTGTTTAAAATGTGTACTGCAAGCTACGGGCTTTTGTGTGAAATGGTTGCTTTACGTAAAGCTCACACATTACTGTATTTTGAATAATTCATGTACTTGGAAATAAGCTCAACAGCTCCCTACAGAGAACATTTTAGGGAGTTGTTCATTAAAGTGACATTTCAGTAAAAAAAAACAGACAATTAGGAACAAATTTGCATCTTCCAAAGTCGCACGGTCAAGCTGTTTTGTTTGATGCCTTATGACTGTATTACTCCAGTGACAGTATCCAAATCTAAGATTCATTGAAATGAGACAAACGCACAAAATTGCTTTTTTTTTTTTTACTACTGTTTATTATTATTATGCAAGATCTTATACTGCCTGGGAAGCTGCAGGCACAGAATTACAAATTAGTACATTCCAATATGTAAGCTGGGGCCTGACAAACAGATACGTCCTCATTTGTGTATATCTGAGGGAATAAAATGTAAGTATATTACATGTTCAAAGTCACTTTGCCAGATACTACTTGAATTGTCTATTTTACATTTGTTTTTGCTATAAATGCTAAGAAGTGTATTTATTAAACAGCTGTATTTAGGACTGGAAATTGATTCATATTGACCTGTGGTACTTTACAATAATATTTGTTTTAAAAGTAAAAAAAAATAACTTTTTAGCTGGTTGCGCCCCAGTCTCAGTGGAGCTGGGCAGTGGGGAGGGAGATGACAGGCTGCCACCGCAGTAAAGCCTCTCTCCCCAGCTCAGCACACGCTGCTCAGTGCCATGTGCTGAGCTGGGGAGAGAGACTGCTGCTGCAGCTGCCTGTCAACTCTCTCCCCTCTGTGTGTGCAATGTGGATCCCAGCCTGCACCTCGCACAAATTACGTTTTTTCACTGTGGCATGGCCACGCCCCTCCTGTAGGCCAGGACCCCCATCTAGTGGCCACTGGGGGACCTGTCGATGCCCCTGGTGATAGCATGCATGCTTATTATCAGTGGTGTTTTGTGCTAAAAAGGGAATTGTTGCGCCCCCTTCCCACACTCATAAATAAAATTCGGTGAGTGGCTTCCTGGGGAAGGGGCATGGCCGCATGATAGTACCAATTCACATTACACCACACAGTAGTGTCCATTATTCACATTACAACACACAGTAGTGCCACTTGTATACATTGTGCCAGGTAGAGCCCATTAGACACACTGCGCCAGGTAGAGCCCTATAGATGTTATGCCAGGTAGGGCCCGTTAAACAAATTACGACAGGCAGAGCCATGTTAGACGTTATGACAGGCAGAGCCCCAGCTAAACATTATCATTGTATAGGTTAAACATTATGCCAGTCAGAGTCCCCCCACCCCCACTAGTAGTAGTAGTTTGTTTATTTATAAGGAGCCACAAAGTGTCCGCAGCACCGTACATAGCAAACAAAAAACAAATTACAAGGTAACGTACAGGGTGTGTTGATAAAATACAGCATACATATGGGTATAGCTGGTAGAACTGAAATCAGCATCAGTTCTGAAGTAGGTGTCGAAATTGTCAAGGAGACTGAAGATTAAGTAGAGAAAGGGAAGTACAGGGCAGGAGCGCTGGAGAGGTAAAGAGGTAGGGTGAGTACATGAGGAAGGAGGGCCCTACTCATAAGAGTTAACAGACTAAAAGGAGGTAGGTGGACGAACGAAAAACAATAGAATAAGTATACTACACTATATGCCAGGCAGAGCCCATATTATGCCAGGTAGAGCCTCTTATACATATTACACCAGACAAAGCACTGTTACATACATTATGTCAGGCATAGCCCCATTTAGATGTTACACCAGACAGAGCACCCTCTGCACTTTATGCCAGACAGAGCCCCCATTAGACGTTATGCCAGGCAGAGCCCCTATTACATACCATGCAAGGCAGAGCTTGTTACATACTATGCCAGACAGAGACACTGTTACACACTATACCAGCAGAGCATATGGTAAACGCTATGCCAAGCAGAACCCCATGGCAGTGGATGCCAAATGTCGGTAACTGTCATCGTCGGTGTACTTCCCATTGTGCTTATGTTACTGGTATCTAATCCATGCAACTACTACTTACCTGCAGTGTATTAATTCTACATTGGTCAACATCCGGCAATCCACAGACTTTGCACTAATCTCCAATAAAGCAATACACTTGCCTCTGCTGCTCTCCACATTCTCAGCCATGCATTTGGGCCCATGCACTTCCTGAGGTCCACCCACTAATGTGGGCAAAGTTTATAAAAAAACCCAGCTTCCAGTAAGTTCCAGCCCCAAACCATGTTCAACCCTCAGGCATCACTAATATATGGAAATAAAAATATTAGTATTGGGTTTTATTCTTCCCCACGTACAGAGACTTGCAGAACCACAAGTTCGAGCATGTGGGACAATAATTTTGTCCCACAACAGAACAGTTTTTTAGGAATGCCAGAAAAAATGTAGGCATGCCTGGGTCGTTTGGGGGGAGGGTTTGTGACGTCAGCTCAAACCTTTATCAGGCTGATTTCAGTGCAGCCGTCAAGTAAGTCCAGGGTACGCACAGGCTGCACACAGTGGTGAAATAATTTAAAGGTGCGTGAGCAGCGAATGGATATGCAGCTTTTCCCTTGGCTGCGACATCTTCGATACCTATTTGCAGGCTTGCGAAGGTGAGATTGCACTCTGGTGGGGTGGTAGCTGACTATTCGCAGGGTGATCGCATTGGCAGCGCATGCTGCTGCTAATTAGTTGGCATGTGATCAGGTCTAAATCAGGCCCAAAGATACTTCTGATCCAGCAATATTTTTTAGTTTGGTCTTTTGAGTTACTGTCGCCTTCCCGTCAGTTTGAACCAGTTTGGATTTTCTCAGCTGGCCTCTTATTAACAAGGCATGTTTGTCAACAGAACGGAACAGAACTGCTGCTCACTGGATGCCTTTATGTTTTGCGCACCATTCTCTGTAACCTCTACAGAGCAGTCGTTTTTAAGATACTTCCCACATAGCATCAAATCACCCCACCTACACATACTCCATGGCTAATCACATTCATATTAAGGTCACATAACCCACATGTGTACTGTGGGGTCAATTCAAGATCACTCGGTGTGATTCGAATTCAGCCCCAGCCCCGATGGTCGTGTTTGCGAATGCGCATTTCTGTGCATGTGCAAACTCCGGCACCTAAATGGCTTCAACGGGTTACACACTTGATGGGCCGTTCGTTGTGGTTAGGGAGGGCCGGGGACAGAAACAGTGCTGGAGCAGGGGAACGCAGATGGGCCGATGCCTGCCGGGGGCAGACGGCTGATGTCACACAATGTCAGCGCCCACCCTGTCTTCGTCAGACTCCAAGGGAAATAAAAGTCAGTTTATACTGAATTTTATTTCCGAGCAGGAGAGAAATCATTCGATGGTCGCCGACCATCGAATAATTTCTCTCCCCTATGGCCGTATGCATGGGGATGTGTTCCCGTATACATCCCCTCGCATGTTACCAAGGGGATTCGGTGGCTCCCTTATCTGTACCTGTTCCAATTCATTTATGTCCTTTTTGAGGTGCATTGCCCAGAACTGAACACAATATTCCAAGTGTGGTCTCACCAATGCCTTGTAACGAGGCACTATCACGTTGGCATCCCTTTAATCATTCCCCTTTCAATGCATGCCAGTGTCCGGTTTGCTTTTGCTTCTGCACTTGAGCAGTGTGCCCTATTACCCAATTTTTCATCTATGATGACCCCCAAGTCCCTCTCTAAAGCAGAATTTCCTATAATAACTCCATTTAGCCTATAAGTAGCTTGTTCACTTTTGTTCCCATAATAAATTACTTTACATTTATCAATGTTAAACTGCATTTTCCACCTTTCCGCCCACCTTTCCGGTTTAATTAAGTAGCTTTGTAGTGTTTCCACATCCTCTCCTGAGTTAATTTCCTTACTCAATTTCGTGTTGTCTGCAAATATTGCAATTTTACTCACTATGGGGCAGATTTATTAAGCTTGGTGAAGTGATAAAGTGTCTGTTTTTTATCACCGGCGAATCAGCTCCTAACTGTGAAGTTACAGGCTTAGTTTGATAAATGACAGGTAGGAGCTGATTGGCCGGTGATAAAAAACACTTTAACACTTCACCAAACTTAATAAATCTACCCCTATGTCACTTCCTATATCATTAATGAATATATTAAACAAGGTTGGGTCCCAATATTGAACCTTGCGGGACTCCATTTTGGACCTTACCCCAGCTGGAATGTACCACCACTCTCTGTCCCCGATTGTGCAAACAGTTTTTAATCCAATTACAAATTTTATCTCCTAACCCTACATGACCTAATTTTATTAATCACCTTTTTATGAGACACCGTGTCTAAAGCTTTAGTGAAATCAAGCCAAGTCCAGCCCCCTACTGACTGCAAATTCGCAGTGTGAGATCAGGTCTGAATTTGACCCAATCTGGGCCCTTTTGTATCAGGTCTAATAATGGGGCAATTCAGACCTGATCGTTGAGGTCCGAATTCGCTCCCATGGCCGATTGTGGGGGTTTGCACATGCACAAACCCCTGAAGCTAACACTGGGGCGTTTGTAACATGCATACCCCCTGCAAACTCAGGCATTTCCATGCATCCTTGGTTTGGCTGGTGACATCACATGATGTCAGCCCTGCCCCCAATTCGGTGGAAAGCGGCCATCAGTATGAATTTTACTCCTTGCGGCTGCAAGCGAGCGGTTGTTTACCTCTGCTTGCATGCTAGTGCAGGGATTAACTTGGCAGGGAGGCGCAAATTTGGCGAGGCGGCATTTACATGATTGCTAGGCAGCTAATATACGCTGCCTAGCAAGCAGGTCTGAATTGGGCCCTATGTTTGCTGTGATCAAAATATTTTAAGTCATACTTTCTTTCAGAATAAAATAATTGCTGTAACCTCTTACATTCTTTGTGATCTTACTTGTGTTTTAAACTTCTTGAAACTGTCAATAAAAATACCTTTATAATATTGGTATTCTGTTGTTGTCTTCCAGTGTCCACTAAAGAACTAGAGGAATATGAGCGCATGAAGGAAGCTAGGAGGCCCGGGCCTGTAAACCTCACTCCAATGAAACTGGGTGAGTGAAGTCAGGGTTAATAAATGAAGGATTGAATTTTGTTCCCTGCTGTGACTGTAAAAACCAGGATAGTTGCACACTTATTCTTATTCCCCTTTTATATAAGGACTGCTTGTGTAAATATACTGTACCCAGTGCCTGATTAACCAATAGGCTGATTAGGCTGCAGCCTAAGGCGCCAGGACTGGAGTAGAAGTCTTGCAAGGGACAGCGGAAGAATAAAATGAAGGCTTAAAGGTGCCCATATACAATGTATTGTGGGGGGTAAAGTTCTTAAGGTGACTTTATGGACATTGTGCTACAGTGCCAGTTTAATTGCTTAAAGGCAAAGTCTCCTTCACATGTCACAAGCGTTAAATAATACATGCCAGTTGTATAACCTTAGTTACATGCACATGTGATGATTGTAAATATATATTGATGCTCTACAGGCATATGATGCCATACTAGTTATTCTTAATATAAGATACAGTATATTGTGCTATAAACATATGCTATCCCCACAGAGGACATTGACTGTGTGATGAATAATTCCCAGCAACCTCTGCAACTGTTTCAGAGGTCAGGAGTTGGTCACATGACCAGGGTCAGGGGATGACAGTTGAGAGGGAGCAACAGTAATGCAGTGCAGTCTGTGAGGGGAAGATGGAGAATCTCTGTGGAGAGGGGCAGTGAGTGGTGAGTGTGAACCTGGCCCCAAAAAGGCAGCCAAATCCAACATCAGGCCAAACCTCCGCTTCATACTCAGAAGGGAGAAGCTAATATAGATTGACAGCCAGCATCCATGTCTCCCCTATATAAAAGCTCCGCCACCATCAGCATAGCAGCAACTGACTGACAGCTGGAGGGACATTTGTAGTGATGGCGCTGTGAGGAAAGAACTTCCATATCTGGGATAAATATTTATACAACTACTACCCAGTCCATAGCCCTGTTGCCCAGTATAAAGAGACTAATGATAAACATCTCACGTTTTCAGAAAGGAGTAGTTACTGCAGATATAGTGCTCAGAAAAATGGATACCGACAGGTTGTTACAGACACAGCTACAGTTTTCGCAAGTGCCAACAGCTAATTGGAGGAATATACCATCCACACTTGTGTGTGCAGAGACTGAAAGTACGCAAATGTCCTACACTATCCCAGAAGGCAGTTACCTCAGGGACAATACTAATTAATAGAGGTCCTCAGCAAAGAGACAATACACTAGTTACTCCATTTGTTTCAAGTACAGTGTGTAAACAGTATTAGCCAAGAAACCTCTCATCTTGGGATTCAGCCATCTCCCCAGCAAGTTAGTAACTACTTCCGAGACTAACTAAACTATCTTATTGCTAGCAGCCACCACTAGCTGAGTCAGTACTCTAAAGAGAGCCGTATACTCAGTCAGCTCAGGGAAAAGTGCGTTATAATCTTGAAGAAATAGCAGTGATTGCTGCAAATAAGGACGACAGCGCGGCAGCTTGAGAAATAAGGCATTGGGAACTAGGGATTCCAACATTTATGAGTGGATAACAGTATTCCTGCTTTAAGTTTGGCAGATCAGCAACTTAATTGCTTAATACTTACCTCAACTTTGCTTTGTGGATTACAAATACCCTAGGAATTAACTTTCAGTGTAGACTTTAGTCGCCTGAGTGGGAAAGGGACAGTTCTATAAAGAAGCGCTTTATAAAAGAGTAACTGCAGTTATAATAGGAACACTCTGAGACCACGGTATATTAAACAGTTATTGCGCAATAATAATAGTTCCTAGTAAAGTAGAGGCCTCTATGATATAGTAATTGTAATAGTAAAGTGGATGCTTAAAGTAACCATTTAATGAGAAATGCAATGGAGTTTATCTGTTGAATGTTCATATTTAGTACATTGTATCTTGCTGAATACTTGAAATAACTTGTGTTAATTGTAGCAACAAGGTAGGGTTATCAACCTGTTTCATTTAATAGTGCCAGGAGGGCAAGCGAATAGAAGAGGACAGGAGACTGCAGTTCCTGTATAATAAAAATTGAGTTGCAATTGTACGTTTTATTGGTGCATATATGCAAATTTAAGGTTCTATGTATACTGATGGTATCTGTTGCTGAATAATAAATTGTTTGGTTATTTAAAAAGTACCAAATTGCTCGCTTGCAATAAATTGACCACCTGTAACGAGAAGAAAGAAATACTTACCTGTGAAGGATTTCACATTTGGCGTCTGACGAACAGGATACGTATATCAAAATCGGAGAAAACCCAACCCAGCGTCACTCAAAATGTCTCAAGACGATAGTCAGGAGAGACAAGAAGATATGCTTGGCAACGAGAACCAAGGAGATGCAGCGGCTAGAATAAGTTCAACGCCACGTAAACCGGCAGTGATAACTATGCCCTATTACTTGGGGGCGCCATGGCTTCCCACTTATACTGGAGATATGAGGACGACTGAAACCAATGTGTTCCGCGACTTCAGGGAACAAATCGAGACCATGTTCCAAGTATATAGGTTAGATGAAGACCAACAAGTGGAGATCCTTTTGGCTCAACTGAAGGGGTTTGCAAAAAGGGAAGTGAAGTCGTGGCCGGAAAGTCAAAAGAAATCGGCAAAGGACATACTGAACAAATTGGCAAAAGTGTTCGATGAGAAGACTCTATCAGAACTTAAAACACAGTTTTATTCCAGAAAACAGCAACCGCATGAAACGCTTCGAGAATATGCTGTAGTATTACAGGAGGCATTACGAGATATAAAGTTGTGTGCCCCAAGAGAACTGATTGAAGAAGATGAGACGTTAACCAATCAATTCCTCGATGGAATCTACGACGCGAATATGAAAGGACAAGTAAAAATGTTGCATCGACAAGAATCACCTATAAGCTTTGCAGACTTCAAGGACTTGATAACAAGGGTGTTAGGTGATAAGCCCAAACAAGGAACTACCCTCGGATCCGTTGAAACCGTTTTTCAGCAAGTTCAATCTGCTACCTTTAAAGACCCCATCAAAGAAATGAAAGAACAAATTGCTGAATTGACACAAGGCATGACTGATCTTTGTCGAGAATTGAGAACACTGAAAGAGACGCAGACACCACAGAGACCCTGGCAGATGGAGAGAGATCCTTGTTACGGAGATGATGGGAGAAACGCTTTATGGAGCTCTCGACGACTTCCTACAGATACATTCGATGAACAAGGAAGACCCATCTGCAGGCATTGCCAAAGGAGCAGGCATATTGAGCGAAATTGCCGCAGTACGGAACATTTAAACAGAACTCCCGAGGTCCGGGACCAACCATCGGGAGAATCTTCAGTAGAAGGTCCCACATCGCAAGAATGGATACCAAAATTCATTGGGTGTTGCCCTACCATTGAAATCAAAGTGAATGGAGTCAGCATACCAGCATTGTTGGATACCGGGTCACAAGTGACTACGATTCGATGGGATGAGTTCATTAAGCATTGGAGGAAAGAAAGTATCATAGCCACACCACCGGCCGGGTTGAATTTGTTAGCCAGCAATGGACAACGTATCGAGTGTTGCGGATACTTTGAAGCTGAGATCAAGATAGGACAAGCTCGTCTCCTCAATCAAGGATGTTTAATTACGGCCGTTAACGAACAATGGTTACCGCCCATAATTATTGGAATGAATGTCCTAAGAAATTGCCCGGAAGAACTAATCTCGACACTGACACAAAAATCGTACAGCCAACCTCAGACTCTGAACCGAATTATGCAGCACACTATCTATGGCCGGAGAAGCCAGGTAGAGAAGAGAGTGCTGGCTACTCAGGTACAAGGAACTGTCACGTGGTTTAATGTCCGGAAGAGGTATGGCTTCATCAACAGGAATGATACAAAAGAGGATGTCTTTGTCCATCAGACGGCCATAAAGAGAAACAACCCCCAGAAATTTCTGTGCAGTGTTGGAGAGGGCGAGACGGTTGAATTTGATGTGGTAGAAGGAGAGAAGGGTGCTGAGGCAGCCAACGTGATGGGCCCTGGCGGCGTACCAGTTAAAGGAAGCCAGTTTGCTCCCAACAGACGTCAGTTCCGCAAATGGTCTTACCAGCCAAAATTAGAGGATGCTGCCGAATCTGGTGGAGAAAGCATAAGTACAGACCAAGCAAGTGAACGGGAGAAAGTGGAAGAAATGTTCCCTCCGCAGAGACCCATCCAGTGCAGAAGTCCACCGCCATTCTCCCACAGGCAACCTTTTGGTAGGGGAAACAGAGCAGCGGATCAGAAGCTTGACACCCTCCCTGAGGGGACGGAAGTGATACAGATCGATGGAGTGTATGGAATAAGAAGAGATGGAGATGACCACCAAGTTCTTAAGATGGTACACAGAAACCAAATCGAGCCATGCCAGGACTGTACAGAAGACAACGCAATACCACAAGTCCCCTACCATCCTATGGAAGACCCAGTATATCTTCAGCGCCTTAGGGAAATACTCCTCGCAGAGAAAAGAAGAGAGGCAGAGGAACGTGGCCCATTCGTCCAAAAAGAAGGTGTACTCATTAGAAGTCCCCAAGGGGTGAAACCACTCAGATTCAGAGACTAATCAAAACTTGTTTCAAGTAAAGCATGATTTATGATCAAAATGTAAACTTTCTTGACTTAAAAAGCATATAATGATTTGCAATGTTTGATATGTGTATGTGTATATGTAGTATATTGATGTTTTAAAATGTATAAAGTCCATTGCCTGAGGACATGCAATGCTTTACCGGGGAAAAATGTGATGATTGTAAATATATATTGATGCTCTACAGGCATATGATGCCATACTAGTTATTCTTAATATAAGATACAGTATATTGTGCTATAAACATATGCTATCCCCACAGAGGACATTGACTGTGTGATGAATAATTCCCAGCAACCTCTGCAACTGTTTCAGAGGTCAGGAGTTGGTCACATGACCAGGGTCAGGGGATGACAGTTGAGAGGGAGCAACAGTAATGCAGTGCAGTCTGTGAGGGGAAGATGGAGAATCTCTGTGGAGAGGGGCAGTGAGTGGTGAGTGTGAACCTGGCCCCAAAAAGGCAGCCAAATCCAACATCAGGCCAAACCTCCGCTTCATACTCAGAAGGGAGAAGCTAATATAGATTGACAGCCAGCATCCATGTCTCCCCTATATAAAAGCTCCGCCACCATCAGCATAGCAGCAACTGACTGACAGCTGGAGGGACATTTGTAGTGATGGCGCTGTGAGGAAAGAACTTCCATATCTGGGATAAATATTTATACAACTACTACCCAGTCCATAGCCCTGTTGCCCAGTATAAAGAGACTAATGATAAACATCTCACGTTTTCAGAAAGGAGTAGTTACTGCAGATATAGTGCTCAGAAAAATGGATACCGACAGGTTGTTACAGACACAGCTACAGTTTTCGCAAGTGCCAACAGCTAATTGGAGGAATATACCATCCACACTTGTGTGTGCAGAGACTGAAAGTACGCAAATGTCCTACACTATCCCAGAAGGCAGTTACCTCAGGGACAATACTAATTAATAGAGGTCCTCAGCAAAGAGACAATACACTAGTTACTCCATTTGTTTCAAGTACAGTGTGTAAACAGTATTAGCCAAGAAACCTCTCATCTTGGGATTCAGCCATCTCCCCAGCAAGTTAGTAACTACTTCCGAGACTAACTAAACTATCTTATTGCTAGCAGCCACCACTAGCTGAGTCAGTACTCTAAAGAGAGCCGTATACTCAGTCAGCTCAGGGAAAAGTGCGTTATAATCTTGAAGAAATAGCAGTGATTGCTGCAAATAAGGACGACAGCGCGGCAGCTTGAGAAATAAGGCATTGGGAACTAGGGATTCCAACATTTATGAGTGGATAACAGTATTCCTGCTTTAAGTTTGGCAGATCAGCAACTTAATTGCTTAATACTTACCTCAACTTTGCTTTGTGGATTACAAATACCCTAGGAATTAACTTTCAGTGTAGACTTTAGTCGCCTGAGTGGGAAAGGGACAGTTCTATAAAGAAGCGCTTTATAAAAGAGTAACTGCAGTTATAATAGGAACACTCTGAGACCACGGTATATTAAACAGTTATTGCGCAATAATAATAGTTCCTAGTAAAGTAGAGGCCTCTATGATATAGTAATTGTAATAGTAAAGTGGATGCTTAAAGTAACCATTTAATGAGAAATGCAATGGAGTTTATCTGTTGAATGTTCATATTTAGTACATCTTGCTGAATACTTGAAATAACTTGTGTTAATTGTAGCAACAAGGTAGGGTTATCAACCTGTTTCATTTAATAGTGCCAGGAGGGCAAGCGAATAGAAGAGGACAGGAGACTGCAGTTCCTGTATAATAAAAATTGAGTTGCAATTGTACGTTTTATTGGTGCATATATGCAAATTTAAGGTTCTATGTATACTGATGGTATCTGTTGCTGAATAATAAATTGTTTGGTTATTTAAAAAGTACCAAATTGCTCGCTTGCAATAAATTGACCACCTGTAACGAGAAGAAAGAAATACTTACCTGTGAAGGATTTCACACACATAAGCAGTATGACTGGTGAGTCCCTTAGCACCCATACATTACAAGGTATTAGCCTAGAGCACCTGGAACCTTTAATTAGGCCCTGACTATAGCCCTACATGCTCTCTCGGATCTCATCTACCGACTGCACTAAAAGGATCCATTCTTAAAGGAAAACATTCAGCTGTTCAGCAAGATTTATGCCTAAATGCAATATTGGTAGTATCACCTGGTCCAAGCAGTAAGCTCATCCCATGGGGGCCTAGAATTAATCTTTTTGATAGCTTCCTAATAGCCTCATGGGGGTTAGGGGGGGGTATTCAATTAAGTGCACGGGGGGTATTCAATTAAGCATTACACACTGCCGCCAGCCCCCCCGCGCATTACATACGGCCGCACCCCCCCTCCCCGCTCCCGGAATCAAGTCCCAATCCGCCCCTCGAAAAACACTGACCTACTGTAGATTGATTAACTTTTTTCAGATGTGGCATATGAGGGGCGATTAAATTGTTTTAAAAGCTGTGATAATTAATGGGCACCAGAATAAGAAATTCAATTGTGCAATAAATATTGTGCTTGCTGCATCCAAGTAGAGCAGGATTAGTCACATATAGCAGCTAAACTTGATAAAAGTACTGACCACACTGCGAAAAGTGCCAATTGGACATACTTAGCTAATTTAAGGAGGCAACCTGCAGAAATGTCAGCACTGGAGTCCTTTGCGCCTCAATGGAGCATAGAGCAAAACATTTACTGGAGCCTCAATGAGCAATCCAAGAAGCTCCTGGGAGGTGTAGGTTAATGCTAAAATTCCTCCTTAAGTAGAAATGTGGTTTTAAACCACCATTGTAAATTGAAATGTATTGCATGAGTGACAATTTTTCATGTAGTTTGCTCACTTATTTGTCTACTGTATTCTGTTTGATGTAGGAGGAAGGACAGCAGAGTCAGAAGCAAGATGGCAACAACAACAGATCCAAAATCAGTCCAAATATCAAAAAATGGTTTGTTTTTGGTTATGTATTATGATCTTTACATAGATAATAATACTTTCATATGTGAAATGTGTGATTTTTCGGTACTTGTGTAGTTTCACGGTGGCACTTCCCAGCGGATCGTATGCGATATTTGCATACAATTGGCATACAAAGCATGGCGAGCAGATGCGGTACAGATACCCCTGACCTGTTCATACCCCCACTATACATGTTGGCGTGGAGCTGACCTTATAAAGTGTGGAGAGTGTAGCGAGCCACCAAACCACAAACGTGGCAAGCACAGTAAACCCCCAGCGAGGGGACGCGGAAACGAGCCCGAAGCGTGGCAAGCACAGCGAGTGGACGCAAGTGGACGCAGAATACATGTCAAGTAATCCGTGTCCCCTCGCGGTGCTCGTTGCACTTGCCACGCTTCGGACTCGTTTTCCGCGTCCGCTCGCCACGCTTCGGACTCGGTGGCTTGCTGCGCTCGCCACACTTTATAAAATCATCTCTATGTCGACGTGGATAGTGGGGGTATAAACAGGTCGCGAGGACAGGTACCGCATCTGCTTGCCATGCTTTGGGCTGACGTGGATAGTGGGGGGTGTGCTAAATCACATTGCGGATCGAATCGCATGCAAATCGTAAGCAAATCGCGTGTTATATTTGCATATGATGCAAACTGCAGGGAAGTATCGATCTCTCTTATTTGGTCGCTGTTTGTTTGTGTCTAATATAAATATGAATAAGAAGTAGAATCTTATTGGTCGCCCATAGCAACATCCCATGTGAAATAGAACTCCCATCTTTGTTCATTTCATCTGTTGGACTGGTCTAAACTTGCGTGCATTAATGTGTTTCTAACCTATTGCACTAATTGCACCATATGAGATCCAGGACCAAATTAACACCCCCCCCCCCCCCCCCTTCCCCCAATTGCCAACTTTAGCAGCAAAAACTTGAAGGATATATCCAGCTGAATTAATCTATTCCTCTGCATACTGCTGTAGAACCACATGGTTACCCACATACATGACCAGCTAGTCCTCTGTATACTCCAGTACATCTAGATTAACTAACGTGTGTAACTATGAGCACGGATGTGCAAATATCAACTGCTACACTAGATAACAGATAATAGCTGTGTATTCTGTCATACTATTTATTGTCCAAGGTGTACTATTACAACCCATTCTCCTTTTGCTTCATTTAGTTCAGGTACTTACTGTACAGCAGATGATGCAGAGAAGAATGTAAGTGTGTGTGTATGTATGTATGTATGTATGTATGTATGTATGTATGTATGTGTGCTTGTGCATGTGTGTATTTGTGGGGGTTGTGTACTATTAATTTCATTATGATGGATATTACTCTTTTGGTTGGGAGATGATTGTGACAATTTAATTTACATGGGGGGGGGGGGGTGATGATAGTGTACAGTTAAGTAAAGCTGGAGCAATGCTGAGTGGGTTAGAATCTAGTACACAACTCAGGGTCTGAGTTTGCAGAAATAGGAGAACTATATACTGTATTAAATGTGAATATTTTTACACTTGCAAGGGTTCCAGGCTATATTGTATGATGGTCACTGTGATAATCTGTGGTGAGATGAGAATGTGTGTGAGAACCTATGAATCGCGAGGAAGCAGAGAACAGCAAAATGAATGCAGCAGGCGCCGGCAGCGTAATGTAACAGGATGAAACATAGGTTTTTACAATCCTGATCAGGGCCGGCGCTACCCACTCAGCAGCTCCTGCAAAGCAGGGAGGCGCCATGCTGAAAAGGTGCTGTCTCCCTCCCTGCTCTGCTAAAGCTGCCTCAGCCCTCACTGTCACTGCCTCCTGCACGCCTCCCACAGCGCCTGTCTGACAGCGGGTGGCAGTATGGAGAGGCTGAGCAGCTCCCTGCACTGCGCACACACTGTATTCCTCCTGCGACCTGCCCCCTCTTCCTCACGGACACTTCCGCAGAGACATGTAGCGCTGTCTGTGAATGCCTCGATGACATGTCATGTCCGGATCTGCCCCCTACCCATTGCTCCCTGCGCCTGTCAGCTGTCAATCAAATGACGAACAGGCAGCAGCGCCGCCTCCCCTTCCTTCCCTCTTCTCAGTGTGCTGTGCCAGTGCCGCTGCCAGTCCTCAACACTCTGCCCCCTCTATCTCCTCCCCTCTTCTTCCAACTCCTCCTTCTCTCCCCTCCTTTCCCCCTCAGTCACGAGTGCTGCACATACTTTTTTTACTGCTTTCGGATCGCATCGCACACACATTGCATGCATGCCGTGCGATGCGATGTGATCTAGCCCATAACGTGTATGGGCTTGCAGCGTGTATGGGCACCTTTAGTGTGGACACAGCACTGAGATGGTGTATGCATACATGTACATGCACCCAAGATCCTCCATAGGATCGCATGTTGCATACACTCCCACAATCGGGCTGCAGCTTGTTGCAATGGCAATGTGAAAGGGCGCAACATGTATGGTTTGCAGGAGGGCGCCGGACACCCTAGCACCGGCCCTGATCCTGATGTCCGTCTGTATTCATGCAAGTCAAGGTGACTATGAAATATAAGGGTAAGGGGGGAGGGGGGTTGTGTTTGAACTTTGCCCATCATAACAGAAATTCTAGCTTAATTCCGGCAAAACTCCCTTACTGTGTATTATTGTGGTGTAAGGGTGGGGCGTAGTGCCTAAGCTTACCATACCATACCATAAACTGACTACAACCATTGGCATGCCATTTCTCAGTAGCCGCAGAAATGCCATAGTGTACATGCATTTACCACTCAAGCAAGCTGTATTATGCAATGCAAATATAAGAAGGCAATGACGTACATATAGCAAGAGTTTCTGCAGCAGCTCCGTCTAGGTCCACAGATCTCTCTATTTGCCACCTGTGTTTACTAATAGTCTGGAGGAAATCTTTATTTCTCCAAACAGAACATTTATAAATACACATAAACATACATGCATACATTGTTTCCCATTATAAATGCACATAAACATACAAACATTGTTTCCCGTTATAAATACTCATAAACATACAAACATTGTTTCCCATTATAAATACACATAAACATACAAACATTGTTTCCCATTATAAATGCACATAAACATACAAACACTGTTTCCACATAAACATACAAACACTGTTTCCTGTTATAAATGCACATAAACATACAAACATTGTTTCCCGTTATAAATACACATAAACATACATACATTGTTTCCCATTATAAATACACATAAACATACATACATTGTTTCCCATTATAAATACACATAAACATACATACATTGTTTCCCATTATAAATGCACATAAAAATACATACATTGTTTCCCATTATAAATGCACATAAACATACAAACATTGTTTCCCATTATAAATGCACATAAACATACAAACATTGTTTCCCGTTATAAATACACATAAACATACATACATTGTTTCCCATTATAAATACACATAAACATACATACATTGTTTTCCATTATAAATGCACATAAACAAACACATTATTTTCCATGATCTGTAAATATACATAAACATACATTTCCCCATGATTTACAGTATATATACACATGCAAATACTAACATTGCAGTGGCATGCAGGGTAGTAATTCCACCTGCCCCACCTGCACCAGGTTGCCACCCAATACCCACATACTGTTATGCATTCCAGCCATGCCCTCTGTGTATGGGTGCAGCCCTGCCAGTAGCATGACAACAGCACTGTGTCCTGTGCCCCCTGCTACGTCCAATGCCATCATCTGCATCCATGCTGCAAGTAGGAAAGGACAGCAACCAGCAGTGGGCACTGGCAGTGCAGGGTAAGTGAAACATACTCCCATGGGCAGGGGGTGGGGCGGTGTTGGTGGGTTCTAGATTGCTTATCGTGTCCTCATTGATTTGGCAAACCTAATAATGGCTCAGGACCTGCGTCATGTCCAGTGATTACATGTACTGGTACCAGTGGCGAATCTATAATGAGTGCCAACATGGAACCCTGAGGCGAGGTGGGGGACTCCTTTATTAGCCCAGTTTAGTAAAAAAAACAAGAATTGAGCTGAGGGATCTATACAGAAAGGCTCTGAGAGTAGATCAGCCATGCTGCACACTTACAACAGTATCAGAATCACAGTATGCTGTGGCCAATCCAAACCCCCACACTTCGTACAGTGTCCATGCTTTTTCATGGCGGCCATGTTTAGATCAATTGATTGGCAGATCTTACAGTATGGTCAATTTAATTTGACAGGAAAAGAGAAGTTTACAGTATTGATAATGACTGTAGTTGAACCATTTCAATACCAAAACTGTTGCTGGAGTTCAGCTACAGCTGAGTGCTGTTAACTTTGGGGGGAAATGTACTAAGATGTTCTATTTCACATGAGATGTTGCTTTGGGCAACCTATCAGAATCTACTTATTTATTTAGCACCTTCTAGAAGATAATAGATAGTATCTGATTGGTTGCCCAGAGCAACATACCATGTGAACTACAGTAGAACTCCCATCTTAGTACATTTCCCCCTTGTATCCAGAACTAACTTCTGTATTCTGACAGCCCAAATCACAGACTGTTATTGTAAAGATGTGATGTAACACATTCGCCTTAGAGAACATTACATCATGCAGCATTCATATTGAAATTGTGCTTGTCCTTTTCTTATGACTGGTATATAAATATTAGCTAATTCAATTAGAAATATAAATGTGAAAGGTTGCTTATTATGACACTTTAACACACACCAGTATATCTGACACATTACAATTATAAACACAGACACAAAACAATTATTTGCCAAGGAAAATGTTTCATTGTCTTTAATGAACAAGTCATTTATTAAATATGTGCATTACTGTGATATATTATGTAATCATGGAACAGCAAGAATAATAATGCAGGTGATTATTACCACTGTCACATAGCCTTTGTCTGTGTTTAACACTTGTACATTACATTTCCAGCAAGACTTTTTATTCTTTGTTATAAATTTTCTGAACGTACTTGATCACAATGAAAAGAGACTGTCGCCTGCAGTACAAATGAGGAATTTCTGTAATGATCAGCTTCATTGATCAATGAATTAGGTAGAAAGTAATACAGGCACCTGCAAAAGAACTAACATAAGTGGACATTATTGTAATGGGAAGGATGATAGATTATACAGTGAGGTATCATAGGCAAACGCAGGGGGGGGGTGTTCTGGTTACTCAGAAACCCCCCTCCTCCTTGCTAGTGTCTTAAATTATGACAACAATAGCAATGGTATCTAATATGAAACATAGAGCTGCCACCACATCATGCAGTGTAAGGGACAGAGTACAGCTGTTGCACATGCCTAGTGTTCCATCTTCTTCTACCACATTTACTGTGTGTGAATCCGAGCCCTCAATCAGTGCACTGGACCAGAGAGTAGCTGCCAGGAGGAAGAGACAGGAGCCTTACCATGAAGTGGGAGATTGTGAGCTTAGAATTTAAGTGCAGTAGGTGCACCTGCTCCACGGGGGGGGGGGGTGTGCAGGCGGCGGGAGATGTGGTGGGCGTGGAGTTACGGCGGGTGTAGAGTAACACCACAGGGGAAGAGGGAGCAGCATGACGCGTCTCCACGGTATGGCTCTCCATGGGGTGGCGGCAGCGGGAGATGTGTCGCCCCATGGGGGGGGGGGGGGGGGAAGGGGAGAGCAGAGAGGGACCGTAACGCTCACCTTCACCTTCATCCGGGGGCTGCTCCCAAGTGGCCGCCCTCCAGTGGCCAGCGCCCTAGGCAAAGGCCCAAATGCCTAAGGCTGCCTAGTGGTGGCGCCGTCCCTGAGTACTGGATCTATTATGTTTATATATTTATTATGATATGTTTAACGTTTCACTGACCACTTATCTTATTTAAATGATTGAAACAGCCTATACTATAGACCATATGTACGGTCAAATATTAATGCTGTATCTCATACAGTATCCAGTGTATAAAACGACCAAATTTCAGGGCCGTTACCACCCCCCCCCCCCCACACACACACACACACACACTGTAGTAATTAATCCAATGCGTTGCAGAGTGAGAAATTTTGGTTTACATTTGGAAACACATACCCTCCAACATGACCCATTCCTTTAGGTACAAAATGCTCTGTTTCAGGACTTCCTTGCCAGTGACAGTTACAGAGGTGGGGCTACATTACTGTCTATATTTCTATTTTTATATTCAAAAAGGGGAGCTACACCAACGGCCACCTCAAACATCACTGTCCTGGATTCACTGGCAGTTGATGTGACCACCCCTCTTTGAATTTTGGACTGTGCTGGAGTCCCACCTTTGTAACTGCCACTGGCAGGGAAGTCCAGGAATAGAGCATTTTGTACCTAATTGAATGGGTCATGTTGGAGGGGCTGGAAACCCCCCTATTAAGATCCTGCATTTGCCACTGAGAGATTATGATTATGTGGGCAGAGCAGGACTGATCTAGTAGCCATGGAGATTAGTCACTAAGGGGCCCATTTACTATAGTATTGCATATGCAATGCGGTCTGGGTAGGATCTACTGCCCAGGATATCATTGCAATATGCAATCCTATCGGTGGAATTCTGTAAGAAGGACAGGGACAGGGACTCCAAAAGGAGCCGGGGGGGTCTGCACAAGCATTGTTTGCGATGACCTGCACTGAGCACACTGCCCTGTCTGCACTGCGGTCTGTAGCCTATAGGCTACAATTGGCTACTGCCATCTCATAATGTCTAGGAACCTGATGCGATGCTGCCCGATATTGATACATTGGGCAACAGAAACCTATGGAAGATGCAGCTGTGTGAGGGGCAGGAGGGATCGCAGCAGGGATCAGAGCCCGGCAATGACAATAAAGTACCAACCAATGAGCTGTTTGTTTGTTTTTGTAAACATCCTGTAACATGGCAGCTAGGAGCTGATTGGCAGATACTTTATCTTTCTCCAAGGTTTAGTACAATGATAGACCCCTTTATCTCTCTCTACTTTATCACTTGCAAAGGTTTAGTAATTCTTGCCCTCTGGCTGAGAATGATAGTCCTGCAAGTTCAGGATAGGTTGCCTATCTTTTCCCTATGACTTGATTTCAATCTATAAATTAAAGCCTAGGCACTAAATAATATACTTCCTTCCAGCTCCAGAGAGAAGAATACAAAAAGAAAATCAAAGAGGAGGAAGAAGTCATAATACAACAAAAGAAAGACATTCAGCGACAAAAGGTATGACCTATGAAAGCTCAACACACTCTACCGCCTTTCATTTGGACAGTAATTCCAAATAAGGAAATGTGTTTGCCTGGCACTCAATTCAAGCTACTGATCCAATATATGCCTCTCATACAATGGGTCTTATTCAGATCTGAGCTCAGTACAAATTTGTTTGGAAAACGGGCAAAACCATGTGCACTGCAGGTAGAGCAAATGTAACATGTATAGAGAGTTAGATTTGTGTGAGTTATTTTGTTTCTGTGCAGGGTAAATACTGGCTGCATTATTTTTACTCTGCAATTTAGATTTCAGTTTCAGCACACCCCACCCAAATTTAACTCTGCACATGTTGCATCTGCTCCACCTGCAGTGCACATGGTTTTGCCCATTTTCCAAACAAATTTGTACTGAGCTCAGATCTGAATAAGGCCCAATGTGTGAATGTGGAAGAAACAGTACAGGATTTAAAGCAGCAGCAGGGCTAGTGAGTCTGGGTTTTCCTAAGATGTATTGTGAATCACTGTCTACTAATTAACAACACCTGTTACTTCCTGTTATATGTTTTTTTGCAGAGCAGAGTCAGTGTTCTCAATGACTATTAGCGGCTAGGAAATAGGCTGGGGAAAATGTTGAGGAATACGCTAGGCATTTCTAGAATGTACCTGCATTGTGAATCCTATCTGTTGCCTGCTGGAAGACCTGTTATGCTGTAACCTCTGAATTGCCAAACTTTCCATCCTGTATGCTGTCTGGCTGCTATCAATAAAGAAACAGACTGCACTCTTATCCAGTGATTACTTGTCACAAATGATACACAGATTACAATTGGGGACTCTTATTGATTAAAGTTAGGACCACCCTTAGCAGAAGCAAAGTGAAGTGAGGAACGGCTTATCATATATTTGCAGATGTATGTAACTAAGCTTCTCCATTTTATTGACACACGGACCTCATCAATTAGTGGAGATTACCCCACACGTGAGACCTCAATGTTGTACTGAACCTCACAGCTTCATAAGCTGCAATGTAAAGTCCACAACACAATTGCGGTTCATGTGCAGGATATTGGAAAAAGGTAGTTTAATTGAGTAGGCTCTGCCTGCGCTGCTGGTATTTAAGCCGGCAATTAGCCTGCAGCTACAGTATTTGAATAACCCTAATAGAATGCAGCCTGTTTTACTGGTTTGTGACAGTGTTCTGAGGGTAATGTTTGTGTTTTTAAGCACTAGACAGCCAGAAATGTTTTCTCAGACCATTATATTAAAGAGTAAAAGAGCCCACACATACATAATTACACATACACTGCAGTGACGTGCGGTGAGGTCAATCACTGGTGAGGCTCTGCATTTTTCAAATGGGAACGAGTTCCACTACCACTGCTGCCCGCTACCCCTACCATGAATGCCCGCTACAGCCAGTGCTGGGGGCTGATGCGTAGCTGGCAGTGTGCATGTAATGTGCAGGAGGCTGCGGGACCGCTGGGCATCCCAGGGGGACAAGCTGCAAACCCACTATATCTGCCAGGTGCACCTTCCAAGGTATGAATCAGTAAATGACCAGTGCAAGGGATAGGGTAATACTGTCTAACACTGGCAGTGCAATTGTCCTGTCAATGCAGTATATAGCAGTGCAATGGTTAATGCACCCTGGCAGTGTCGAGTGCAAGGGTTAATGCACTAATGTCCCTCTATGGCAGTTCAAAGGCTAGGACCCCCCTTACCATGTGTGTGCTCCGGGTCACTGAGGTGCTGCAGATTGTTCTCTGTATCCTCCCTGATGATTTATGTCCTACTCCCGGGGGGGGGGGGGGGGGGGGGGGGGCAGTAGGACTCCAGCCTTTGCTGAGCGTTCTCTGCAGTTTGGGACTAGAGGACACGCAGCACGATGTGGTCTTCGCTTTGTTGATCCCCCAGGTACCCCTCCTCACTTCCCTGTGTCTCATCTGTCCCAATGCAGGGAGATTGTTACAGTGGGGCCAAGAATCGCAGGTGCTAGCGGCTGTTAGAATCTGCAGCTGTCACTATTTCTAAGAAAGCAGCAGCACCACCCTCAAGGGGCGAGCAGCCAGCAGGTGAGCTGGAGAATGCCCCCGTGCAATAGCAAAAGCGGAATAGCCGTGCAGCGGGGGGTGGGGGCAGGGTGTCTGACATTTTCTGACAGCGGAGCGGATCAGTCTGTGAGTGTGTGACAGACTGATCCGCTGTCCAATCACAACTGTCACAGTGACAGGGGCGTGCTTTGATGTTGGCTGAAGGCCCAGTCCCTGTCACCAAGGCAGAGGAGTTGGTGCCGCTTCCACATTGTTTTCTAATGGGCTTTTCAGACTCTTTTTTTGCCTGTCCTAAGCCCCGCCCCCACGGCTGACAGATTTCAGTTATCAGCGGGAGGCGTGGCTGCCATTGCCTCCCAGCCTCCTACACGGCGTCTCATCACATAAATGATTAAAAAAAATGCCAATAAGATATTTATTGCACTATATATGTTTTAATCATTTATGACAGGGGAGGCACTGCCTCCCCTGCCTCCCCTGACTGCACGTCCCTGATACACTGTTCAAGTCAATGTGCATTTCCCCAAACCTTTGTCCAAAAAAACTAACAAACACGAACAATAAAAAATTACTAGCTAGCTAAACCATCATTTAGGTTTGGGTGTGAAATTCTGTAATTTGGGATCTTGACACTCAGGATACAAACAATGGTATCCCAATGGTGAGTATCCTGACAGATTGCATCTTTTATATTCTAAATCACCCCTCCTGAAGCCTAACCCTACTTCTCCTACTGCAGCCTAACCCTAATCATCCCCTCTCCTGCAGCCTAACCCTAAGTCCCCCACCTCTGCTGCCTAACCCTCCCCCTACTGCCTAAAACTAATTCCAAGGCCAGTTCTCACCTTTGGGATTCTGACCATTGAAATCCCAACTGCTGGGATGCTGATCGCATCCCACAATGCCAACACCCAATACAACATGAATAAACTCATTATTCCACCCCAGGACTCACTTTCACCACCAACCGATTACCAAAGGTGTGTTAATACTAAAGATTGGCAGACAAATGGATTCTCGATTACTGTTGATCATAGACTTTTTTTAAATTATTGTTTCTAGTAGTTCTCATTCTTGTGGTGGGGTTGGTTTTCCAAAAGGAGGAGTATTCTTATTTTACTGTAGCTCTGCCCAATAAATCACAAAACTAAAAATTGCATCAGTGCATGTTACTGTATGTGTTACTGGGGAGAAGTGGCATTATCGCACACATATGTAATGATATTACTTCTCCCTCATAGCGCCATTTAATACATCTACCCTTCTGCTTTTATTATTTTTGATTTCTGATTGGCAAGTGTACATTGTGTGATTGTTACATCATTACATTTTATTACAGAATGGCAGCTTTTATCCTGGATTAAATGAAATTTTTGGCCCTTTGGGGTTGCGCTATACTCTCCTCTAATTACTGTAGTTATCTGTGTTCTCCCACACAAGGGAGAGGGCAAAGGTCATCCACTGTCCTGCTACCACTCATGTCTTATTGTAATATAAAGTAATGTCAAGGAATTTATATTGGTATGTTATATGTACTTCTTCTAGGCTGAGAAACTAGAGGAAAAAATGCGACAACAGGACAAGGAGAGATGGGAGCTATGGCGTGAAAGCAGGAGCACGTAAGTTACATATCGTAATTCCAAGTCACAGCATTCTCAATCAGAAAGAAAACATTTGGTACATTTACAGGAACACCTTTGAATATAGTAACACCTTTCAATAAATTATGATGCAATAAAACAATGTTTAATGTTGATAATCATATAAGAAGACCCAATCCACAAGATCTAGAACAATTGTGACATATAGGCAGATAGGGCCAAATGTAATAGGATGCGATTTTTAGACATGTGCAATTTTTGGTATAAACAGAAAAAATAGCACATGCAGTATTGTGCGATTTGCGGTAAAAATCACACGTTTTGCCGTGACCAAAAGTCGTACAGTAAAAAAACTGCATCCAGATGTTTTCTCATTGAAAACATAAAAAACGCAAATGTAATAGGATATGATTCCCCCCGCCCGAGCATATCCAGCTCTGTGCTCTCTAAGTGGTCCAGCTTTCCTACATACGGGGGGGGGGATTAATCAGGTCCCCCTGTATTTAGAAACCAGCACCTGGCTTTTGGACCAGTCCTTGTTCGAAAAATATGGGGGACACAAAGAGTAGGGGTCCCCTGTATTTTGAAACCAGCACAGGGCACCAACAGCCAGTGATGTAAAGCTGCAGCTGGGGGACACATTTTATGCAAAGTCACCCAGCTAAAACATTCTCATGCCACAGCTGGGGACACTTTTTATGCAGTCCCCATCCAGTGAAGCCTATTTTTTACACCAAAAATATCAGCCCAGTACCCACCACCCAGGGGTGCCAGGGACAGGCCAGGGCTTCAGCCCTGGGTGGGTAAAGCCTGAGGGAGACTCCTTTATTGGGGTGTCCCCACTTCCCTAGGGACATTGTCTAAGATTGACCAGCCAGGGTGATAATGTTTTGGCCAGGGGCCCTTGCAATAAAAAAATGTCCCTCGGCTGTGGCATTACACTGCTGGCTGTTGGAGCCCGATGCTGTTTCCAAAATGCAGTGCTTTGGTTTTGTATCTGGGCTAATTTACCTGTTTTGGCTTTGGTTCTTGTTTTACAAAACCACCTCATGTATTTTAATTTTGTATCTGTATATACTGTATTGTTATAATGCTAAACAAAGCTAGACTCATGTTGTTTGGATCTCTTTTTGTTCTTACAGCATTATTAAACTCAATAACTTTCCTTTCCACTCAACTTTGACCATCTCAAAGCTCAATATATTGTTTTCACCAATATTAGCCAAATGCTGCAGCAAGCTGGCTGATTACTCATTTACAGATCATTGTTGCAAACACAGTGTGGTTGTGCCACTGCTTGGATCTACTCAGAACACGTTACTAAATATGGATGCTAAATATGAATACGAATGGATATGACTGGCTACGACATCGGAAAATATGAATATGGCAGATTAGTAAATTTACCCTATTCACGATTTCTTTTTTCTCCGAAAATACGGCCAATGCCGGTCATATATATTCATACCTGGGATCAGCCGTATCCTGGGATGTCAGTAAATTCCCCCTGCATTCCAGTGTTATTCTCTGTCCTATCTTATTAGCAAGGTGTTTTCACTGATAGAATTGCCATTCACTGAATGTTTTTTGTGCCCATCACTCTATGTAAACTTAAGAACCGGTTGTGTGTGAAAATCCCAGGAGTTTAGCAGTTTATGAGATAATCAAAGCAACCCATCTGGCACATACAATCAGTGCCTTAACTTTGAGATTGGTGCCCTGTGCCAGAAAGTCTATTGGTCCTTTAAGACAAAATGAGAATGAAAACGGTTGTGGGGATGTTGTTTACTGTAAATAGCGATAAGATGGATGTGCTAACGCCTATTTGCATATGTGATACATTTCAATTTTTTTCCTTAGAATTTACATTCCACGACATCATAAAGACGTACTAAATATTCTGATAAAAGCATTTTTTTTACTTAGACTGCTTGGAATAGGTGAATTTTAATTCTAGATACTATAAATGCATATTCACACACACACACACACACACACACACACTACTGTATCTCATATGGATATATGCAACATCACTCTACTGTATATCATTCCTGTAAAAAAAAAATCTGTATGTTCCTTTTTTATAGTTTGGGCAAAGCAATAATACTGTGAAGGCAGAATTTCTGCAATTATAGCTTTAATTCTGCTTGATTGCTACTTAGCGCAGCTGTCATTGATTTACTTGAGTTGTTGAATTAGGCATAAACTAATTTGTTCTTCTTACTGCTTATCAAATTGTCAGTTTTAAATTGAAATATAAAAAAGGAAAAAATAAAAGTTACCCAGGATATGGCTGCAGTCTAAGGGCCTAATTCAGACCTGATCGCTCATCTGCAAAGTTGCACTTAGGGCTGTTTCACACAGTACGGTTCCTGCCGCACGGTGAAATCCCGTACGGTCAGGGAGCCGCGCCGCACTCAGAATTTTATAATGGCAGGGATGGCCACAGCCCGGCAGCCGTCCCTTCCAGTGGGGGGATCCGGCTGCAGCCGTGCGGCCGGGCCGTGGCCGTCCCGTGTGAATGGACACAATAGTGTCCATTCACAACTGCTGAGTGCGGCACGGCTCCCTGGCCGTACGGGATTTCACCGTGCGGCAGGAACCGTACTGTGTGAAACAGCCCTTAGGGGGCGATTCATACCCATGCTTGGTGCGGGGCGAAATTGCTATACCAACACACCAGGTACTGCTAGAAAAAAATTGAAAACAATGTCGTCCAACTTGTCTGTTTCTACCTAAACCATGTGGTTATATATATATATATATATATATATATATATATATATATATATATATATATATATATATATATATATATATATAGCAACTTATAATACAGACACAAAATTTTAGCATGAACATAGAGTATACTGTACATTACACAGCAGTGATTTGGATATTCAGGACATATAAACACATGAACTATTTTAACCATAGAATGGTTGTATGTATATCACACATTGGGGCAGATGTATTAAGCCTTAACAAGAGATACATGCAAGGGTGATAAGGAGAGATAAACGTCCAGCCAATCACCTGCTAACTGCCATGTTACAGGCTGTGTTTGAAAAAAGTCAGTAAGGAGCTGATTGGCTGGACGTTTATCTCTCTTTGGCCCTTATTCTGATCGGTGCGGTGTTTTCCGCTTGCGGTCGTACCGCCGATGTTTGTCGTCTGCGCATGTGCAGAAGTCACTCTGCGCATGTGCAAGCGGTTTCGCCGTACGTTTTTTTTAGACGCCGCACAGGGGGCGGAGAGGGGCGTGAAGGGCTACTTAGCCTCATTACCCTATGCATACGCCCCGCGTTTCATGGGCGTTCCCATGCAAACGCTGGGCGTATGCATGGTAATGAAGCCGTGACGCATGTGTAGGGGGCGGGCATCTGACATCGCCGGATGTCAGCTGCCCGCCCCCATACATGATTTCATACGGACAAGTGTCCATGTGGTCTAGGGTGGCGGGAGCTGGTAGAGCGTGCGGCCCTGCATTCGATGGTCGGCGACCATCGAATGCAGGGGCTGCTCCCAAGATGGAGGAGGCGTATCCCCGTCCACTTTCATGCGGACCGCCACATATCCGCGTACGGACGGAGGTGGCGATCCGTATGGAAGGCGGGGATTCGCCTGCACGGTCCTGGCCGCATATTCTGATCTGGCCGCACAGATCAGAATAAGGGCCTTTATCACACTTGCATTTATCTCAATACATCTGCCCCAATGTTCTCTAAACTTTCAAACAACTTATTTTTTTAACTACTCGAGTTTTAGGCAAATGACTCCTTCCTGGTGATTTAAAGACAGGTCAATTATTTAGCTAACAGGCAGAAAACTAGACTTTTATGGGGTTTTGAAGAGTCTCTCCAGAGTGTAATAATCACAGCAATTTATTGCACGGCTGTGAGCTCGCTTCCCATGCTGTGCACATTAATCTAGCAGTGCTTTCTAGTGTAACGTGTGCAAACAGATTGCACCAGTTATCACACATCCAATTCTACCTTCTGCCTAGAAAGTAAATGAGACCTACAGGATGCCCAAGTGCGTATATTAGCATATTGAAAAGCATCTATTTGTATTATTCCTGATGTCTATGATAGATTGTTGAAATGTAAGCCAGCATCCTTTAATTGTTGATGGGTTCCAATGTGTAGGCCGTCATCCATAGATCAAGCCCATATGGTGGACATGCATCAGGTTGACTGGAACACAAGGCTGACAGATAAAAGTCTTAAACAGATAAACTGCTTAAGGTCAACAGGTACAAGAGGTTGACATGATCAGAAGGTCAACATAACAATGGTCAACACACAAATGGTCAACACAAGTACACTGTCCACGCGGAATAGTAATCTGCACTAGGGCAGTGGTAGTGGAGTGAGCCACCTTGCCCGAAGAGTGCAGAGCAATGTCAGCCCACAACGGCACAAGTTTCCACTGATTGTTATAGATACTGTGTGGTTAAACATACAAAATGACACTAAAAAAATTAAAAATCATACGTCGATCTTTGTTTTTGTGTTGACCATTTTCATGTTGATCTTTTGACCCTGTTACCATAACCACTATCTACCTTTTATATGTCAACCTTTAGATCCTGTCAACCTAATGCATGTGGACCATTTGTGGTTTGTGTCTATCTAGACCAGGCATTTACAACCACGGTTCTCAAGGCACACCAACAGTACAAGTTTTAGTGATATCCAGGCTTGAGCACAGGTGACTTAATTAGTACCTGAGTGATTCTGATTAATCCATCTGTGCTGAAGCCTGGATATCACTAAAACCTGCACTGTTGGTGTGCCTTGAGGACCGTGGTTGGAAATGCCTGATCTAGACAGTGTAGACCAGGCATGTCCAACGTTGGCCCTCCAGATGTTGTGAAACTACACATCCCAGCATGCTTTGCCACAGTTTTGCTATTAAAGAATGCTAAAACTATTGCAAAGCATGCTGGGATGTGTAGTTTCAAAACATCTGGAGGGCCAACGTTGGACATGCCTGGTGTAGACCTTCTATACCACACCCTTGTTGCCACACCCTCTTTGTACAGATCCACTGCGGTTCTGCAAGCACAGCTAACTAACCCATTATAGTATAAACTAATCGACAGTAATCAGGGCCGGTGCAAGGTCTTTGTGCGCCCCAGGCAAAAGGGGGGGATGTTTGAGGGCGCTCTCAGCAGTTAGCCTCAGCGATAGCGCTGCCTGCACTATGGAGCCGCCGGCAGCAGTAAGATCACTTACCAGCGCTTCAGCGAGCAGCAGCCCCCCGCACGCCGGTCCAGCTCCCTCGGCACATCTGGTGACCGGTCGGAAGCAGAGTTATACTGCTGCCCAGGGCCGGTGCAAGGCACCAGAGCGCCCCAGGCAAGTCGGGGTGGGGGCGCCCCGGTGTCTGCCGCCCGGGTACCTGTCCTGCGGTGCTGTAAAGCTGGCGGCGGCGGCGGCAGCGGGGGGTCCCTGCAGTCAATAAGAAATAACGAGCGCTATCCGCCGGGCTATGCGGAAGCGCTTCTGTTTTGGAAACACTGGCCGCACGGCGCACGCTGATTGGCTGAATCTCAGCCAATCAGCGTGCGGCCAGTGTTTCCAAAACAGAAGCGCTTCCGCATAGCCCGGCGGATAGAGCTCGTTATTTCTTATTGACTGCAGGGACCCCCCGCTGCCGCCGCCGCCGCCAGCTTTTACGCACATATACGCCACAGGACAGGTACCCGGGCGGCAAGGGGGGGCGAAATACCGCCCTCCAGTGGCCGGCGCCCTAGGCAAATGCCTAGATTTGCCTAGTGGTGGCGCCGGCCCTGGCAAAGCCATCCTCTCCCCTCCGTTGGTGCCGGGCAGGGGGAAAGGTGCTCAGTGTGTATGTGCTGAGCGGCTTTCCCCCCGGCGATGAATGCTATCATCGCTTTCCATAGTCGCCCAGTGTGTATGGACCTTTACACATACTGTAGGAATGTAATACATCACAAACATTGTTAAAAGTCCACAAATGTAAATCATACAATATTTATTTCTCTTGATCTAGAACAAATAATCAATTTCTGGACCGATTGTCACAGCTTGAAAATAACAGCATAAGTCACAGTAGCATTGAGAAGACCCCACATGAATGGGTAAGAAAGGCTATTACTTAAATGAATTGTACCCATATAAGAAACCTGAATAAGAAACTGTGACTAAAATACATTATCCTTGTGGTGACTTGCAGCTTTTTGTATGTAAAAAAAAACAACCTTTTCTTATATTACAGTTTATTTGCATTATATGATTTATCCAGGGGGGCACACAATTGTTTTGATAGAGATAGTGTAAAGTTACATGTGATGTTGGTTCTTTATTTGATTTAGGAAACCAAGAAGATGTGTTACTCAACTGCTTGCATCCATTGTGTCCTCAACCTCTTCCCACCATAGTCCTAATGGCCATTCACACTGTTCTGTTTTACCATCGCTAATCCCTACTAGTGACCCGGTCCTGCTGTTCTATTCAGCCTATTATTTATTACTGCGAACAGAGTAACATTGTTTCAACTTTGCTAGAACTGAAGAGATTATGGGCGAGATGTATCAAAACTTGGCGATATATAAAGCAGAGGAATATAAAGTACTGTACCAACCTACATGGCATTTTATAGGCTATGGGCAATGTGATACACCCTGACACAATTCTGGCCTTAGTACTGTACATCCTACCCTACATTTAAAAAATTGACAGCTGCTGATTGGTTGGTACTTTGTCTCTCTCCACTTTATCTCTGCGTAAGCTTTGATACATCTCACCCAATACTTTTTTGTCCAATCTAATGGTCAAAAAGAACAAGGTAAGAAGCAGCATTAAGCAGTAATTGAAATACTGTAGCTGTAAAAAAAATAATAATAATCACACAGTGCGGTGAATGAAAATTGTATGCATTGCCCATATCCATCTTTATCCACCCTCTATAGCTGTGGTCTGTGTGCATCGTGTGACATAGGGCCTGATTCAGACCTGATCGCTGCTGTGCGAATTCGCACAGTGGCAGATTATCATTAAACTGCGCATGCGTCTGAGCAGCAATGCACATGCGCGATGCAATCCAGCGATGAAATCCTGCTACTTTTTTCCTTCGCTAGCCATCGCAAGGTGATTGACAGGAAGCCAGTGATTGAGGGTGGTAACCGGCCGTTTAGTGGGAGTGCCAAAGAGAAAAGTGTGCCAGAACGCTGGGCATTCCCATGGAAATTGCCCATTGACGTGGGTGCCAGGTGCGGGTAGTTGACATCACCGGATGTCAGCTGCCCACCCACTTCCTTCAGAATGTCCACGTACATCTAAGGTTACTCTGAGCAACCTTAGATGTGCGTGTGCCTTCCACATCATTCCATGGTCGGTGAAAATCAAATGATGTGGGTGTTCCCCCCGCAACCTACAAATGGATGTATGTGTCAAACATCCATTCGCAGCCAGTGCATGCAAACACACGCTGCAAATGGGTGGTGGCGCAGCCTTGCGAATCAACCAGTATAACCCCCTGTATTTAGGGCTGGATGTGTATTATGTCAAAAGAGGAGATCCAATTATCTGCTGTAAATTACTGTGGCTAATGGATGCCCCGTGGGCTATCCAATTAGCTCTGATAGCCGTCACTTATCAAGAATGATGCTTCACGTGCATCAGGCATGCAAATCAGAATCGTTGATAACCAGCCCTTACAGACCTGTTTTTCCATAATGTATGGGTCAAATGTGTTATTGCCTGAAAATTGGTCCTTTTTTAGCCAGAAAGAAATGTCTATCTATAATAGGATAGCCCAGTAATGACAAGCAGGCTACATGTTAATAGCCATATAATTAGTTCAAGTAACTGGATATCCCTCAAAAGAGCGTAAACATAAAATAAAGATATTCCATGGTATTCCATGTATATGCTTGGACACTCCTGATCCCATTTATGTGTGGAGTTTGTTGTGTTAGTTTTAGAAGCAAACTTTTTATGTTATTTTGTTCTTATTTTTTCTCTGAAAAAGACTGAATTCTGGAAAGAGGGATTATATTTCAATCACTACACCTAGAAAAAAGCGGTTTCATGTAAAGGTGGTTAACATCTAACTTATATGAATTACATTTTACTTGATATAATTCACTTATTAAATATATACTTAATGGCTTAATCATTGCAGTTGACTTGCTTAACTATAACTGAAAAAAAATTGTGTACTAAAAAGAAATATTATTTGTGCTACCTAAATGTATTTTTTATTGATGTAATAACAGACTAGCGATGTCAAATACCACCAAAGCCTTTTTTTTCACTATCCGCAAAAAATATTGATAATTTTTTGTGAAATGAATAAAACATGTTGGAACCTTCTCAAGAATGAAATGGTTGGAATATCAAATTGTAAACAGCCACATTGATCAGTTTTTATGTATTTACAAACAATTGGTCAAAATTGCTTCTAATGGAATTGGGGTGATTAAACTTGTAAACTGGAGCAGTCAGTGCAACATGTGAGCAAAATGTAGAGCTGTTACAATCTTCTAAATTAAAACAAAGCTATAAAGCTTTTCTAAAAATCTTGCTCACAATCTGAATTATTGTAGACATTTTTGCTCACTTAGGTGCCAATTTACCACCAAATGCATCTGAGTATGTGGCGCTTCCAATACCACCGGGCACAGCCCCCACCCTGACTCTTAATGCCCATACACACTAGAAGATTATCTTTCCAATCTGGCTGGTTGGATTGAAAATCTGGAAATTTCAGAGAACAAATTAAAATTGACTGCTCCCAAAAGCTGGAAAATGAATGAAAGCAGTCATCTGTGTAAAGGCCCATACACACTAGAAGATCTTGGCATCAATCTCGTTCAGAAAGGAGCTTCTGAAAGATATTGATGGCAATATCTTCTAGTGTGTGTATGCCTAATATCTTTAACAATGTGCCCCACTGCTCATTGTTAAAGATATTGACATCTTCCGGACATGCAGGTCAATCTGCCAATATTGCTCATGCCGTTTGCACCCAGTGTTCAGTGTGGATGCACAATATCTTTCATGATCAGCTCAATGGAAATTGTTCACCAATATCTTTCGTCTTTCATATCTTCTAGTGTGTATAGACCTTAAATTGACCAATTTGTCTGTAGGACCAATTTGTGTCTGTTTTCCATAATTAGGAGCAAATGGTCAATTGTCATTTGCTCCCAAAAGTTTCCAGATTTTCATTCCAACCAGCCAGATTGAAAAGATAATCTTCATGTTTGTATGGGCCTATATTCACTGATGATTGGTACTGTTGGAGCACTACCAGCCATTGGATACTTCTCTGCTGCATGAGCCCCGGTGCTATAAAAAAGGTGTTGCTTTGCAGCATCACCGGAGGTCATGCAGCAGTGCAGGAGGACCCGATAACCAGCAAGCCCCCTCCGGAAAACCAATTACTGTTCCCTGGCTGTAGGGGCAGGGCCGGTGCAAGGTTTCTTGACACCCTAGGCAAAAATTCTGCATAACATAACATAACATTCTTCGGCATAAGTGTGGAGGTGTTGAGATAGACATTCTCAGAGTGTGCGAGAGAGGCTGGGTACACACTAGTAGATATATATATATATATATATATATAATCTATAATCTATTTATTAGTAAAACATATTGCCACAGTAATTGCCTTGCTAAAGGAGCACACAGTATGTACCCTGAAACCTTGGCACCATTTGATGATTAAATAACCCCTTTTGCCTGGATGTATGGTCTCAGAGTGCCACTGCCTGTTAAATTACCATAACATATTACACGGAATCCAGAGGGCACATACTGTACATGCACACACAGTGATATAACTTACTGTGCTGCTGCTAGGGGCCCTGTTCTGGTGCTGCCTGGGTGAAGGGTATCCTCAGGCTGCAACCTGAATTCACGTGGGTGGGCAGGGCTAGATTGCACCGCGGCTAAAATGCTGTTCTGCAGCTGCTGCTATGCTATTCCCCATGGCTGCGCAAAATGATGTTGTGTCTGCACCGGCATCCTGGGCAAGGGGGTTGCGGGAGCTGCTGCAGGACCATTCTTTGCGGCTGAGTGCACCGCCGCTGGATTACAGGTGGGGGGTCCGCGTATGCCCCCTCCTGTTGCTAAGACCCTGGTGTTTCCAGCAGAGTGACTCATCGGCAGCACAGAGGAGGAAGTGCTCTCCGGGGGAGAGCCTTCTACACTCCTCGGCTCCTGGAGCTTGCGCACAGAAAGATCAGCACTGACTGGTATGTTCTGTGGCGGGGAAGGGAGGTTTGCGGGCGCCGCTCTCGGCAGGGGATACAACACGGGCGAGGTGTGGATGGATGGGGTGCGTGCAGCTGTATCGCTACACGGCCGCCTCTGACCTGTTCCAGGGGAGGGAGGGTGGTTTGCGATGCCCCACACCTGGCTCCACGGGGTTAGGGGGGTGCGGCAGCCCTACCGCTCACCCACCGCCGACCAGCTCCAGATCCACGGGGATGCCGCTCACACCAGGCTCCACTGAGGGTGGGGGTGGCTGCTCTGAAGTGCCGCCCTCCAGTGGCCGGCGCCCTAGGCAAATGCCTAAAGCTGCCTAGTGGTGGCGCCGGCCCTGTGTAGGGGAGTATGATTTTCTTTTTAACTTTTTTCTACAGTGATTAGCTTAAGTGTCCATGGGACACACATAGCTGATCACATCGGCCAGGTCCCTGTACAACAAGTATTTCTGCAGGTGGCAGGGTCCGCAGTGATTATTACCCTCTCATGATGACATCGTTATCATACTGCTCACTGCAGTACTTTTTGTAAAAAAAAAATTATTAGCAAATACGGCCACATTGCATTATCCCATTATAAGTATGGGAAATGCGATATGGTCACAAAAAATAAGGTTTTGGAGCAGTATTTCATGAAGAATGTTCTAATTACTTGGCCAAGACTTGTTGTAGGAACCTACATCCACTGCTGCCCCCCCCCCCATCCTTTGCTCAAGTGTCAGCAGCAGCAGAAGCCTCTCACCCCAGCCAGGCACATTCTGGGCTGCCATGGGGCCAGGGAGGGTCAGGCACAGTGTACACACTCGCAAGCTTCTGTACACAGAAGCTTCTGCAGGGATAACGTCAGTCGTAATTTGCCAAAAGGGCCAAATATTTGGAGGACAGTATTATATGTTATTATAATGATAGTATTATAATAGAGAAGAGATCTAGCAGAATTTCACCCCTGCCTTTTAGTGATCGTTATGGCAACAGTATCATTTGCTACACAATATAATAATTAGTTCTTCCTCTTCCAGACAAAGAGGCAGGCACGTGGCACAAGAGCTGACACCATAGGAAATAAAGGGATGAATAGACAAATATAACATTCTTTTCTAGATGATTTATTATATTACCCGAATAATACATGTTCACATAACAATGTGGAACATTTCTTACAGGTTAATGAAGAAGACGAAGACTATATACTTCAGCAAGTACTGGAAGAGTCGAGACAAATGGTATGAGAACACTGTAACATGTTATTGACAGGTTATATAATAAAGTGATATACTTAACTGTACAATAAATAGTTGATGCTCAAATGAGAGGGCTTAGAGGCGAAGAGACGATAAGGTAAAATCCTTGTGTTAAATGCACACCACAGAAGAGCTGCATTGTTTCCAGAGAAAGGGATTTGTTAGAAGAAGGCATTGAAACTTGGGAGTGATATGGATATAATAAAAAAGAAGTAGTCTCAATATCAGTTTTAGTTTGAGGAACTAAACTTTTGTAAAAACAAATAGTTAAAAAAGATAGTGAATGAGAGGCATTGGCGAATGTACATTGGGTTCCAGGTGTTCGTGACTAAAGGGCTTCTAGGTCCAGGTGTGCCAACGCCACACACCTTGCACATATATAATTATAATTAACTCTTTGGAATCCCATGCCAGCCAATCACCAGGAAAATGGCAGCCATTCTTACTGGTCATTTGTGCATATACAGTAGTGAAGTTTAGGGGAACATATTATGGGGGTGCCTGGCAATATATGTATGTGTATGTGTATGTGTAGAAGATTCTAGCACAAGGCTAGAGTCTACTGCGCTAAAAGAGAAGAGGGGAGCCATACCAAGTCAGCACACTGGCCCTCGCCTCTCTTTATAATAAACAATTCCACATATGGCGCTGCGCACCAAAGCAACAAAAATAATACAATAAGTCAGCAAATTTATGTACATATAGGGCCTTATTCTAGTTCACTCTTTCTGACAAAATCCTTCTTAGATGGACAAAACCATGTGCACTGCGGGGGGGGGGGGGCAGATGTAAAATGTGCAGAGAGAATTAGATTTGGGTGAGTTTTTTTTGTTTCTGTGCAGGGTAAATACTGGCTGCTTTATTTGTACACTGCAATATAGATCTATAGATAGAAGTAAAACCCCACCCAAATCTAATTCTCTCTGCACAAGTAACATCTGCCCCACCTGCAGTGCACATGGTTTTATCCATCTACAGTAAGAAGGGTTTTGTCAGAAAGAGTGAACTAGAATAAGGCCCATACTGTATACTGTATACTGTATACATGCTGAAAGATTGAAGATCTCTCTTGCGCTTCGGATTATCCAACATTAGATGATAGGATGATTCTCTCTCTTATTTCCAGTGGAATCGTCCATGGATGGGATGTAATGTGTGTCAAGTATGGCTGCTGTGCAGGATGGTGGCAAAAGTCAGAGGTTTTTTAAAGGGGCAATCATTAACAAAGCAAAACCATGCCACCGAACTCGCAAAGCATCACATTCCACCTCTTAGATGTAAACAGAAAAAAAACAGAATACAATTGTGTAATATTGTATTCCACATGTGAATGATTGAGGCAGAGTGGTGCAAAACAGACCCATCCCAGAATTCACACTCCCAGGGTTCTGTTCCAGCCACCCAAATGTGTCGGGTAATGAATACTATTGTATTGTTTTGTGTTTTTATGTTTACTTACTGTAGATGAACAATACCATCATCTAAGGTTCAATAATCCAAAGCACAAGCGAGATCGGTACTTCCTCTTCTCTCTTAAACCACCCTGATGAGAGCTATGCTTTATTAACCCTTTCAGTGCCAACATCTCTGTGAGAGATGCGCAAAAGATCCACTAAAAGTGCCAGCATCACTCACATTTGTTATATAAATTCAAATAAAAATGTTGTGTAATAAAAGATTATATTTCCTATATAAAGGTAAACATTTCAGGTCACAATAAAAAAGTTTTCTTGGCAATTTTCACACCTATTTTGACAAATTCCCTTTGCACTCAAAGAGTTGAGGCAGCCAATATCGGTCACTTGAGAAATATTTCAATATGTAAAAGTTTGTTTAGACTGACTTTTATTCCCGGAGGGGAGAGAAACCATTTAATGGTCGGTCACATGCAAGGGGATGCGAACAGGTCTGAATCAGTCCGACAGTTCTGAATTTTTCCACACATAACAGTGAGATGTTTATGGAACCCTCTCCCAATACCCAACTGTGAACAAGCCCAGTGCAAGCAGGAGAGAGGATCTCCTACATCAGACCATTAAATACACCTGACAGGTTTATATTTCAACAGATAAGCGACATTTGGTATTTAACTCATTAAATGCAATTATTAATCAAAATGACTTGCACTTTACTGTATATGAACTTTTTTGTATACTAAGTATTATTTATTAACTACAATCTTACATATAACCCCACAAGGCAGAAGAAGAGGAAAGGCAGCGGAAAATGAAGGAGTTTCAGCATACACAGGTAAAACCGTAATAATGGTACCACATGTATGAGTTACAGTATTGCTATTTATCAAACATTCCTGTTTATGTGATCCAGAAAAATACATGCCACTGACTTCTTATTTACTGATGTGACGTATTTTCCTGGTGTACAGTACAAGATTGTCTACTTCTTTTGCAGCCAAGGAGCCCTGCTGTTACCCAGGACCTGGGCGAGGAAACACGTGCAATGCGACATTTGCAGACTGGAATAAGTTGGAAGGTACAAAAGAGAATCATTGCTTTGTCTCCTTTGAGCCTGTAAAATCACCAAAATATTGTCAAAGATAAATCACTAGGCGATTCATCGTGCCCATACGGTGCTCTGTCCCCTTTTAACCCGGAAATGGCTTTATTGCGTGAAATATGAGTTAAGGACGTTGTTTGGCCATGCTGTGGATGGCTGTCAGGGAGAGACAGGGAGTGCGAGAGAGAGGATGTCAGGGAGAGAAAGGGGGATAGAGGATGTGAAAGAGAGGGGAGAGGTACTGGGGGGGGAGGAAAGGGTTGGATGGGAGGAAGGAGGGGGAAGGGTACTTATGTAATATCTGGGCTCCCGTTTTTCTTATGAGACCGGGTCCGCTCGCCACGCTTCGGGCACGGTGGCCCGCTGCGCTCGCCACACTATATAAAATCAACTCCATGCGTAGTTGGATAGTAGGGGTATGAAAAAATGGGGTGCATTTAACATGGGAGCCCAGATAATAAATAATTACCGGGGGAGGGAGAGAAAAGGGGGGGGGGGAGAAGAGGTGGAAGGGAGAAGGGGGAAGAGAGGGAGGGGGGAGAGGGAAGGGGGTGGGAAAGGTGGGGGATGGTGAGGGAAGTGGGGTGGCAGAGCGGAGGGGGTGAGGAGGAAGAAGGGAGAGCAGTGTTTTGCAGAAGTTGAACCATACCTCCCAACCGTCCCGGATTCGGCGGGACATTCACGATTTACGGCCGATGTCCCGTCGTCCCGGTACTGCTTACCGCAGTCCCGGCTTCCCGAAACGGTTGGGAGATATAAACCACGATAATATTACGACGAACGGCGAAAACGGGGGTGTGGTCGTATTTCGAGTCACCCTGTGAGGCCACGCCCCTTTTCTCGAGGCCACGCCCCCTTTTCGGGAACGCCCGACCTCCCAACTTTAAAAGTTGGGAGGTATGGTTGAACACAGTCCCTAGCAATGACAGAGCCGGGTAGTGTGGTCCTGCACAGGCTCCCCTGCCCCTGCTCTCTGTGCACTTACACCATGCAGGAGTGAGCGAGAGGATGTCAGAGAGAAAAAGGAGGATAGAGGACGTGAAAGAGAGGGGAGGAAAGAGGTTGGGGGGTGGGGGTGGAGAGGGAAGGGTTGGATGGGAGAGGGAATGGGGGGGAGGAAAGCGGTTGGTGGAGATGAAAGGGGGGGAGGAGACGGAGGGGAGGTGAGGGAATGGGTGAGGGAAGTGGGGGGATGGTGAGGGAAGTGGGGTAGCAGAGCGGAGGGGGTGAGGAGGAAGAAGGGAGAGCAGTGTTTTGTAGAAGTTGAACACAGTCCCTAGCAATGACAGAGCCGGGTAGTGTGGTCCTACACAGGCTCCCCTGCCCCTGCTCTCTGTGCGGAGTTATCTCGTTGGTGGAGGGTCCTTGGTGCAGTTGACTGGCAGCTCCACTGCTAGTAGTTCCGCCTCAGGGTGGAGCTTCTCCCCGGATTAGCCTCAGAGAAGGGGGCACTAAGGAGATTGGGGCTGGCGCTGGGGACCGGCGAATGCTGCGTCCAGGTGAGCAGGAGGCTGGGGAAGGAGGTTGGACACTGGGCGGACAGGTGGCTGCAGTCACAATAGGCTAGAACCGTCAATCTTATGTGTGGGTGAGTGTATAATGCTGGGGGGCGTAGTTGACTATCACTCCACCCAGCGTTATACACACACTCACAGATTGACAGTTCTGGGTTAATATATTAGAGATTTTTGGCAAATGTATATCTGCAATAGTGATTTATATCTGAGAGTATGTAAAACAAGGGAAAGACAATCTTCATAAAAGTATAGAGAAGTTGGTTTGCACAGAAGCTTGTAGCACAGAGCAGGGCTGTAACTACACCTGGGGTTGGTATAGAAATTCCCCCTTTTCCCCCTGCCCTTCAGATTACATGAATAAATACATCCCTATCAACCCCCAGGTGCTTACTTGTGCCTGCAGGTGGTGCTGTGCTCTAGCCACACACCAGAATCTGCAGCAGGTAATAAGCCATGGCTGGGAAGAGGGAGAGGACAGGACTCACAAGGAGGCATGGACCATAGGAAGGTGGCAGGGTCTCTGGAATGACAGCAGCACATAGGTGGATACAAAGTCATTATTTATAATTTGTAAATATCTTTGTATTATTCAGATCATCTTTGTGTTATTTTAATCAAAACTCACCACCAAACATGAAACAAAACAGATGGTGTGTGTTGCGCAATAGCTGCTGGCACAGGGTTTGTCAAAACCCTAGATTTAGGATAGAAAAAAGAAGGATATGTGCCAGCGCTTGCTGTTTCAATAATTACACGGTTCTCTAAAAATTATTTAATAAAAATGAACATATATAATACATACATACATACATACATACATTTAATATGAAAAATAATTGGCCAGTGTTTCCACAACGGAAGCGCTTCCGCGTAGCCAGGCGGATAGCGCTCGTTATTTCTTGACTGCAGGGACCCCCCGCTGCCGCCGCCGCAAGCTTTATATACACAGCCGCAGGACAGGTACCCCCGTGGCACGGGGGGGGGGGGGCGAAATGCCGCCCTCCACTGGCCGGCGCCCTAGGCAAATGCCTAGATTTGCCTAGTGGTGGCGCTGGCCCTGAATAGTCCCTTAGTAGGGGAATGTTTGAAGCTGACAGGTGTAATAGTATATTACCATCCAATTTGTCTGGTAGATTTGTAGCCAGATGTCTGTGACAACAAGAGTTCTGTGGTGCCTTATGTTTTCAAAGGCTCAAGATTCCCATGTGACGATCTTCCCTTCTTGTGTAACCCATACGATTTTATCCAGATATTCAAAGGGACGTCAGAGGGATAATGATTAACTTGGTCACTTTTAGGATGAAGTCAGCGATTTTTGGTGTGCTCAACGCATTTCCCTGGAATATACACCTCCGGCTTCCTCAGGAGCAAGTCACCATCAAACATACTCATGGGCAGGGGTGGCACACCCTAATGTTTGCCCCCCCCCTCACCAGGGCTGGCGCTACCCGCTCAGCATAGGATGCAGAGCAGGGAGGCGACAAGCAGAAATGGTGCTCTCCCTGCTCTGCATCCATAATGCTGCTGTCCTGCTGCCAGCACTGCGCTTGTCACTCTGTCTAACAGGCAGCTGCAGTGATGGCAGCTAGATGCTCGTCGCACCGCCCTGTGAAGTGGATTCTGAAAAGAAGGTGTAGCTACCCGTGGCAGAGAGGGCAGAGCTACCGGGGTCCAGACCATAGCTGCTGTACAGTATTTCAGAGGGAGATCCGCAGCGGTGGTATTACTATGGCATTATGTATATTGCACTGCGGGGAGCATTAAGTATTTGACACTACAAGAGTATTATGTATATGGTACTACAGGGAGCATTATGTATTTGGCACTACAGGGGCATTACATACAGTATATGGCACTATGATTGACCTTACGTATATGGTACTACGGGGAGCATTTTGTGTATGGCACTACGGGGGTGCCTACATAAATGGCGCTACGGTTGGCAATATATACATATGTGTATACTTAACTCTTTGGAAGTAGACTAGATATTTGTGCATATAAAGTAGTGAAGTTTAAGGGAACACATTGCGGGGGTGCCTGGCAATATATGTATGTGCATGTGTAGAAGATTCTAGTACAAGGCTAGAGTCTACTGCGCTAAAAGAGAAGAGGAGGGCCATACCAAGTCAGCACACTGGCCCTCGCCTCTCTTTATAATAAACAATTCCACCTATGGCGCTGCGCACCAAAGCAGCAAAGATAATAAAATTATAAGTCACCAAACTTATGTACATATACTGTATACTATAGAAATGCTGAAAAATGTACGATCTCTCTTGCACTTTGGATTGTCCAACATTAGATCATAGGATGATTCTCTCTTATTTCCAGTGGATGAGATGTATTCGCTTATTTCCATGGATGAGATGTAATGTGTGGCAAGTCTGGCTGCTATGCAGGATGGTGGCAAAAGTCAGAGGTTTTTTAAAGGGGCAATCATTTACAAAGCAAAACCATGCCACCGGACTCGCAAAGCATCACATTGCTGGGTGCGATGAGATGCTCCCATCACACATCTCATTGCATTGCAAAACCGATGCGATGCTATCTAGTCCAAATTGTATACAATAATTGTACCATGTATGGGCACCTTTATGCTGTATTAAGGCAGCCAATATCGGTCACGTAAAATATTTCAATATGTCCACAGAAATCACTTAAAAATCAATCAGATTTTTGCAGGGTATGATGGCTATCGGCCTGTTTGTGGAATCATCTTCCAACTGTACCCACAGGTCCCAGGGAGGTTGGCAATGATTCAGCCTCTAGGCATCAGTGGCTGAATGGCTGGATCTCATCTTACTTGACCACCTGTCTGTGTGGCTAATTTGACATGGATTATGTTGCCAGCTTTAGGTAGAATGTAAAGGAGAGAGGTAAAGTAAAAACCAGTCAGCTCCTAACTGTCATGCAACACGCTGTGTTTGAAAAATTACTGTTATGAACTGATTGGCTGGTACTTTATCTCTCTACACTATATGGCTCTCCAAGGCTTAGTATATCTCCCCCAAAGTCCATCATCTGAACTGACAAGATCAGCAGGTTCCACATACATTTCCACACATAAAAGTGAGATGTTCATGAACCCTCTCCCAATACTTAACTGTGAACAACCCCAGTGCAAGCAGAGAGGATCTCGGTACTTGTGTATTATCACGGCGCCCAATAAGCAAATAGCTTAGTGGGCTATTCTGCGTAGGAAAATCGCATCGCAAAGCAATGAAGAAGGCAAGTCAGATGCTTGGTTGCATAGGGAGAGGTATCAGCAGTAGAAACAAAGAAGTAATAATGCCACTGTATACTGTGGATCATTGGGACGACCTCATCTAAAAGTCATGTGTTCAGTTCTGGAGGCCATATCTCCAGAAGGATATAAATACATTAGAGACTGTACAAAGAAGGGCAACTATTATGGTGCATGGCCTACATCACAAAACGTACCAGGAAAGACTAAAAGATCTTAATATGTATAATTTAGAGCAGAGAAGGGAAAGAGGGGACATGACAGAAACTTTCAAATATATCAAGGGTTTTAACAAGGTACAGGTGGGAGACATTCTTCACAGGAAGAGGAGCAACAGAACACGAGGACATGCACTGAAACTAGAGGGAGGAAGATTCAGGGGGAATGTGAGGAAGAATTACTTCACAGAAAGAGTAGTATTTAATTTATTTTTTTATAGTAGATAAGTGGAATAGCCTCCCATCAGTGGTGGTAGAGGCAAATACAGTAGTACAAGTTAAACATGCTTGGGATAGGCATTCTGATATCCTTACAAAAAAAAAGGATCAAATATGGTTTGAGGTAACTTGTTTAAAAAAGGGGCAGACTAGATGGGCCAAGTGGTTCTTATCTGCCGTCAAATTCTATGTTTCTATGTTACCGTGTATAGTACTGTGTGATGTGAGTTGATTTTATATAGTGTGGCGAGCGCAACGAGCCACCGAGCCCGAAGAGTGGTGAGCTGACGCGGATTACTTAACATGTATTCCGCGTCCCCTCGCCACGCTTCGGGCTTGGTGGCTCGCTGCACTCGCCACTCTATATATAGTCGACTCCACGCCGACGTGGATAGTGGGGATATGAAAAGGTCGGAGGACGCGCTCCGCCGCCGCCGCTCGCTACGCTTTGGGGTGGTGTGGAAAATGGGGGCAGTTTCTGGACACATTCACACCTGCAATATCATACATCTGACACAGTAATGACCACTGACAGGGGGCGGGAAGGACAGGGAGCGGGAAGGTTAAAATTGCATTGCATGGTACTATAACGTAATGCGATGCAATGCGATTTCACTACGTTACCATACGTAACAAAACTGGGCGCCGTTATAATACACAAGTACCAGGATCTCCTACATCAGACCATTAAATACACGGGTTTATATTTTAAAAGATAAGTGAGATTTGGTATTTAACTCATTAAATGCAATTATTAATCAAAATTACTTGCACTTTACTGTATATGAACATTTTTGGATACTAAGTATTATTTATTAACTACAATCTTACATATAACCCCACAAGGCAGAAGAAGAGGAAAGGCAGTGGAAAATGAAGGAGTTTCAGCATACACAGGTAAAACCGTAATACTAATGGTACCACATGTATTAGTTACAGTATTGCTATTTATCAAACATTCCTGTTTATGTGATCCAGAAAAATACATGCCACTGACTTCTTATTTACTGATGTGACATATTTTCCTGGTGTACAGTACAAGATTGTCTACTTCTTTTGCAGCCAAGGAGCCCTGCTGTTACCCAGGACCTGGGCGAGGAAACACGTACAATGCAACATTTGCAGACTGGAATAAGTTGGAAGGTACAAAAGAGAATCGTTGCTTTGTCTCCTTGGAGCCTATAAAATCACCAAAACATTGTCAAAGAGAAATCATTTTTGGCAAAGTCATTCCTGCAATAATGATTTATATCTTAGAGTATGTAAAACAAGGGAAAGACAAGGACACCTACAATCAGGGGAATAACTAGATATTCGTAGGCCCCATTGCAAAAAGTTGTAAAGGCCCCCTATTTAGCGACTGATGGTGATAAATCAGTGGCGGAACTCCCGGAGGCAGTGGAGTAATCTCCCGCCGGGCGCCAGCCTTTATGGGGGCACTGGTTCCATTGCCTCCCATGGGTATCCCCCCCCCCCGCACGTGCCTCCCTGTCACCTGGATCTCTGCTTACTGATCTGTGGAAGTTGCCTGACATCCGCCTGAGCAAGTGAGAGCAACAGTGGTGAGGTGCCTGGAGGGCTCTACCCTGCTGCCGCAAGGTCACCGCCAGTTTTCTGCTCTTCCGCTTTCGGTAGATCCACGTCTGAAGAAGGAGTTACCTCCGAAACATGTCACGCTGGATGCCAATACACTGACGGGAGGATACCATCCAATATCACCTTTGCAAATTTGAACCTGCATTTTTAAATATTGTCTGTTAAAATTTTATATGTAATAAAGCTTACCTATCTGGTTAATATATTCCCTAACGGGTCCAGATTTTTTCACATATCAGTTGAGCCCCATGCGCCATCTCTGCAGACCTAGTGCCTTATTTCTGTGCTTACTAGAATTGTAGAGACGTAAGATAGGGTTGGGTGCGGATGTGAGATAGGGTTGGGTGCTTACTAGAATTGGAGAGATGTGAGATAGAGTTGGGTGCTTACTAGAATTGGAGAGATGTGAGATAGGATTGGGTTCTTACTAGAATTGTAGAGATGTGAGATAGGATTGGGTTCTTACTAGAATTGGAGAGATGTGAGATAGGATTGGGTTCTTACTAGAATTGTAGAGATGTGAGATAGGATTCTGTTCTTACTAGAATTGTAGAGATGTGAGATAGGGTGGGGTGCTTTCTAGAATTGGAGAGACGTGAGATAGAGTTGGCGGCAAACCCTAAAGGTGCCCACAGACGCTACAATTGTACTGTGCTATGCGTTTTTGACTGTACAATGGTTCTATACAATTTTTCTTCCAGCTTGCTATGAGATGTGCACTTGGATGCATGTGATGAACCCATGTTTGTAATGTTAAATTTCAGATGTAGTCTAAAAAGTACGTGCAGCACGTACTTTTTTAGACATACAATATCGGGCTCCAGGGAACATAAACAACATCCAATAATTGTACATAAGATGCAATTTGTGCTTAAAAAGTACAAAACGCATTCGATAATTGTAGCGTCTGTGGGCACCTTTAGTGATACCAAATTTACACATAATGTAAGTATGAACTGATCATTTTACTCATACAGATGCAATGCATATATTATTAGTGTAATCAAGGCAGTTGGTACCAGCAATACATATACTGTAGCTTTAGCCATATTTCGTTATACATGGGTTTATTGATTAGTACTGTATACCTGGTACTGTAATTACTTTACTTACAAAAATTACTTCAACTCAACTTCCATTGCAATTAATGTCTCATAATATCTAATACTTATTCCAGCCAGTACAGCAGACTTATAGGCAGATGCAAAAGGTGGAAGAAGAAAGGCAACTCAAGCAGATGAAAGAACAGCAACGCAAAAAGGTATAATATCGTATGAATACATATTTATATGTTCCTCACAATAAAACACACCCTACTGTATGTATGCTCATTTATACTGTGTGTAATTTAAGGCAAATCTTATGTATTGCTTTAAAGTACATTTGTCACCTACACAAAATAAGGCAACAATACTGTGGGCTGAGACAACATTCCGAAGACTTTATCCTATCAATTTACTAGGAATGAGCAAATTTTAGAATGGCCAGATATTCACATCAATGCCTCACCGCTCATTGCTCATCGCCAGGCCATACACACTGGGCAGCTTTGAGCTGAAGCCGCTCAAATTTGGTGTTATGAGCGGCTTTCAGCTCAAAATCGGCTAGTGTATATCGGCCTTTACAATGGCCAGGTCCCAATGTTCTATGTTAATGTCATTAGTTTCTAGTAGTCTTGTGTTAAAAGGAGAAAAATTAAATTAAGTCTCTATCTTAAGGATGCTATTCTCCCTTGTAGATCAAGTGGGAAGATGTCCTCTAAGTCCCCATCCATTAGCTCACATTTCAAAACCAAACACTATAGCCCCAGTTCTTGATCCCAGCAGGTCCAGGATGTAGCAGTGCTATAAAGCCATTTAGCATACACTTCCCATTTCCTGCCATTAGAATCTTACCAGGGGTTACAGCTCTAAAATTTGAGGGAACTCCACCAAACATCTACATGAGGGAAGCTTCCTCAGAGGGAAAACTATAGTGTGTATAAGTAAGGTACAGTAATGTGGACTTAGCTTTTTCTACTAACACTGTCTAGGGATATCACACCATAGGGCAGTGTTTTTTCAACCACTGTGCCGTGACACACTAGTGTGCCTTGAGCTGTTCTCAAGTGTGCCCCCAGATCTAAAGATGCCCAAACCAGTTTACAGCCACCACCAGTTCAACTGTTATTTACTGGCCTCTTCTTTTCATGTAAAGGGCCAATGTATTTTATTTTTGTTACCTGTGGGGAACAGTGTGATTGTTTTTTATATGGGGACAATAGGTTTTTGTTTTTTTCCTGTGGGGGCCAATGTGTTTTGCCCTGTGGGGATCTCATGGTGTGCCTTGGCAATTTTAAAATCTTATTTAGTGTGCTGCACGGTAAAGAGGTTGAAAATCACGCCATAGGGTGTAAGTATACTGTAAGCAGTTTTACCAAAAGTAGAGCCGGATTAAGGCTCCATGGGGCATGGGGTACTTAATATTTAATAGCATCTGAGTTTAGTGGCCATGCAGAATGCTGGACAAACTCAGAAGTTTTTTAAAGGGCCAGTCATTTACAAGGCATGCTTTTGCCTTGTAATGATTGCACCTTTATAAAATATGTTTTGCGTTTAGACAACATTACACACGGCTGCCAAACTCAGATGCAGATCTGGCCCAAATAAATTTTTATGCGCCCCCCCCCCCCCCCTTGTCTTTCATACATACATAGAAAGGCGGGAATGAGGGCAGAGAAAGAGAAAGGGGTGTGAGAGAGAGGGGGGAGGAGGGGAGAGAGAGAGATGAATGAGGGCAGAGAGAGAGGGGGAGATAGATTGGCAGAAAAAGGTTTGAAAATACACTTACCACACACTGGTGAATATGCAGGCTGCCACCAGCCACAGCATGCAGCACCTTGCTGATTCCCCTGGTGGCCGGCAGGATCCAGAAGTAGGTCCCCACACACAGAATCCATCTGGGATGCAGGCTCCAGCGCTTTGTTCAGCTCTCAGTTCCTCCAGACTGCCGCAGCCATTACAACCAATCTAAAACCCTTACAGCAAAGCAACTGATTGAGCCATGAGCATCTTAGAATAATTGTCTGCCACAGTCCGGATGAATAGAGTACTGCTCAGTAATGTTAGCAGTCACTCGGTTATGGTCCCAATCAGTCCCCTCTGCATTTGCCACTGACGCTGAGTCCACCTGCAAACAGGGGAGAAACACAGGGGAGGACAAACTGGCTTATAGAGCTGCCGTTAGAAGGAGCAAGACAGAGGTATGTGAACCTCCTCAAATCCGGCTCTCACTGACAGCAGGTATGGGGGGCCCCTGAGGCTAGGGGGACCTAGGGTAACATACCCCCTGGGCACCCCCTTTAATCTGGTTCTGACCAAAAGGTATATAAGGCACTTAAATAGGGTTGTGTTTCCAACCGTAGCTCCTTGAAAAGTAGTTGTACACATAAGAGTAGCAAAAGCTGGTGAACAAGCCTCTAGGCGAAACGCGCGTCCAGGAGTGGGTATGACCGTCACAGATGGGGATTAGAGATGCCTACAGGAGAGATATGGAATGCCTATTAAGCTAAATATATTTCGGTACTTATGTAGTATCTGGGCTGCCGATTTTGTGATTGTATACCTTACCTTAAGGCATACAATCAGATGCGATGCGATTCGATTTTGCATAGGATTCAATGTTAAGAAGGTCCTGTTCATTTCCCCACTATCCAAGTGGGCATAGAGTTGATTCTATATAGTGTGGCGAGCGCAGCGAGCCACCGAGCCCGAATCGTGGCGAGCGAAGCGAGCCCCGCGAGGGGACGCATATTTCTTAAAAAGTATTCTGTGTCCCCTCGCGGGGCTCGCTACGCTCGCCACGCTTCGGGCTCGGTGGCTCGCTACGCTCGCCACAGGTTTATATCCAACTCCATGCCCACTTGGATAGTGGGGAAAGGAAAAGGACCCCTTTTTCCCATTGAATTCTATGTTAAAATGGACTCAGACCATTTTAACATTGAATCCTATGGAAAAATCTTGACCATCGCATACGATTTGGTCGCATGCGATGCGATGCGATGCGATCCGATCCGATTTCTAAATCGGACGCCCAGATACTACATAAGTACCTATATTTCTATTCAGCCCATCTACCCTTTTACTGTTTTTTTATGGATAGAATGTACCACAGGGGTTTTCAATCAAGAAATACTGTAGATGATATGATTAACTACTATTGGGAATTCAGAGTATATTATATTAGAGTGTATATTGCTTATAAAGACTATATGTAAATAACAGATATATAATTGACACTCTTCCTATACCTCATGTTAAGGGACTCTCATTGGGTCCAGTCCAGGTATGACCCCCTGCGCTGGTTTTTAACTAACAGGAGTGAAACTAGGCACTGGGCCACAAATGCAGATCCCTATATCTTCCTTGTACTGCTCTCAGTATCTGGTCTCTATAGAATTGTTCTCTCATGCGGACCGTTCACTGTCCAGGAGACACAGGGCCGGACAGCAGAAACAATCTGAGACACAGGAGAGCAGCTTGATTTCTTTCTTTCTCTTTCCCAAACACAGAAACTTATCTCCCTGTTAAAGATATTGATCTGAGCATCTATATTTAATAATTATAAGAAAAATGTACCATTATGAGGATGCCACGGGACAATGCTGTGGTAATCCATCTGTGATGATCACTTAAGTACCATCAAAGATATTTTATTACACATACTTTATTTAGGTTGTTTATGTAACATTCACAAGTATATTAGTTATAGTAAATATCAGCCGGGCTAAATTAATGCCTCCTGGGATAAAATCCCTATATTAAGACCATTTCTAACTAAGGCTGATACATACAAAGAAAACTTTCACCCTTTTTTCACCTCTCACTTATATTTATTTTTCTTTTTTCCACAATTGTGATACTGCTATATTGTTCTCATCTATAATTATTCAGTGGCATTAGTACATGTGATCATAATATGTGCATATGAGTCTCATTTTAATGTATATCAATAAAGTATATTAGATTTTATTAAGCAGTGCCTAAAAAAAGTCATCTTTCCTTCTCCAGTTTCCTTGACATAAGAGTAGCAGCACTAAGATAAATTTATGTTAGCGCTACTCTTTTGTGTATTACTGTGTAAGTATACTGTACCTGCTCATAGTGGAGAAAATGGTACGGTTTATCTATGCGCACAAGTACGCTTTATTTAATGCATATTTTCCTGTATGCATTGGAGTGCCAGTGTGCATAACACTAATTAGCTTCTGTCATTTAATATGTTTTTGTCAATAAAAGTGATAAATACAGATGGAGGGCGCGCGTGCACGATACGCCCGATCGCCCGTGGCAACCACCGGTCCCCCTCGCCGCTCCGACCCCCCCCCCCCCGAACTGGTTAGCATCTCCTTGCAGCGGAGATGGGCTGGGAGACGCTGCCCAGCCGCCGCCATTCTGGGACGCGCGTCCCAGTCTCTATCGCCGGCGCCGCCAGCGCAAGGGATCTGTTGAGCGCCGGGGATAGATTAGGCCAGCTCCATCTGTACTAATAGGTTTCAAGTCATGTTATATACTGTACTCTATTAACCCTCCGGTTTAGAGAAAGCTTTGGAGAAACGTACTATTGGAATGAGCAAGCACTGTATCATTCAGTGTGCTGCACTTCTTTATATGTACTTTGCATTGTGGCAGTCATTTGCTGATAACTTATACTATTTTATGTAGAAATCTATAGGACAAAGAGGAATAGCAGTGAGGACCAGCCCATAGTATCTTGGTGACATAGAGCAATATTCTAGGCTATACATAGGAATGGGCCAGACCTTGCTACCTGAGATTCACACATTAAGAACTTCAGATTGGCTATATAATCAAAGGGTTAGTACAATACCATTGAGAATAATTTATTATATACCAGACAAGTATGTTCTGTGATGAATAACCATGATATAAGTGGGTGATTGGTGATATGTATGGATGGTGTAATTGTTTGCATTACTGCCTCACAGCGCTGAGGTCATGTGTTCGATTCCCACCATGGCCCTAACTGTGCAGAGTTTGTATATTCTCCCCGTACTTGCGTGGGTTTCCTCCGGGTACTCCGGTTTCCTCCCACAATCCATAAAAATATATATACTGTTAGGCTAATTGGCTCCCAACAAAATTAACCCTAGAATGTCTGTGTGTGCGTGTACATGTGATAGGGAATATAGATTGTAAGCTTCACTGGGCAGGGACTGATGTGAATGTTCAAATAGTCTCTGTAAAGCGCTGCGGAATATGTGTGCGCTATATAAGAAACGGCTAATAAATAAATAATAATAAATAAGTAATTACTGATTTTCGTGGGCTCTGTACAGTACACGAATGATCTAATGAGATAGCACATGTGTTGTCTGTCAGGGGCACATATAGTAACACAAATAGTTTTCCAATATCTCTGCATCAACAGCTAAATTGCTGTCCATCCGAAGACCATTCCCAGTATAATAAATTACAAGGATAGTGAATTCTCACATTTTGGCCCCTATTCAGATCTGATTGCAATACAAATTTGTTTGGAAAATGGGCAAAACCATGTGCACTGCAGGTGGGGCAGATGTAACATGTGCAGAGAGAGTTGAATTTGGGTGTGGTGTGTTGAAACTGAAATGTAAATTGCAGTGTAAAAATAATGCAGCCAGTATTTACCCTGCACAGAAACAAAATAACTCACACAAATCTAACTCTCTCTGCCCGTTACATCAGCCCCACCTGCAGTGCACATGGTTTTGCCCATTTTCCAAACAAATTTGTACTGCGATCAGATCTAAATAAAGACCTTTGTGAATCTATGAGTAAAGATGATATATACTGAAAAAGCCAACAAGGCTACAAGCCATTAATAATAGTCTATGTTTATTGTTAGACACTATGCATAACCTACAGTAGTTTTGGGGTTGAATTGCTGATAATATCTAGTACTATTTGCACAAGTCGTTTATCCTAATGAGAATATATGTGCACGTTCATGTATCAAGAATTAACAGCTGTTAATACTAGGTTACATTAAAGACTGGTTATTAACAAAACAATTACCAATTAAACATTGGAGCTGTCCAATATGATACGTACTATTACTATATAGACATTTATCATATGATAAGTATCTGCCGGTAAGACTGGAGCAGGTCTATAAAACAGTTTGCTATACATGAAGATGCATTCTACATTTGATATTCCTTCCATGCTCTGCTCTGTCTGCAATCTGCTATAAATTGTATTACTGGTACAGTATATGAGATATAAGTCAGAGAGAACAATAGGTTATACATAATATTTCCACTGTATTCTGCTTTGGTTTTATATTTCACCTTGCTATAAGTGGACTACTTTATTATATTTTTAATGCAAAGCAATAAAATCTATATGTTTGCCAGTACAAGCTCACATGTGACTCCATTTTCAATACTTCCTAAAGAATTTTGGTGTGAGTCCAATCCATTTCATATTGTTCTAAGCCGTGTCCACGTTGCAATGCATTTAAAGAGATTTAGATTTCAGACTCAAATCTAAATTGCACAGTAGAAATAAAGTGTGTGGACTACATGCAAAGGCAGACAGTAATTACCCTTCATGCAAAAAAAAAAAAAAAGATATGTATTTCAGCCCTTCTATTTTTTGGCTTTGCACCCAATTCAGAATAAGACTCTGGGGGAAATGTACTAAGATGGGAATTCTAGATAGGAAGATGGGACATTGCCCATATCATGTGTGCATGTGGGACACTCCCGCGTCCCAGTCAGATGTGGGCAATCTGGTGAGCCCCGGAGCTGACTGAGAGGCACTCCATCTGTACAAGCAGGTGTTCATTTTGTGTGGCAGGCAAGGCAGAGAAGGTATCCTAAGAAAGAGGTCTGTCCATTCAGCAGACAGCGAAGACTTGAGGGAAGAAGCTAAGATCGTGGCGGCTCCTGGGAGGCGATGTCAAAACCAATCGCCACCCTCACCCCCAATGCTGCTCCTGGTCTTGGTGATCCACACCACTGCATCTCCTAGGCAATCCACACCGTCGCTGCTCCTGGCTGATCTCCACTGCCTATGGTCCCAGGCAGTCCCTGCCTCCGCTGCAGTCCAGGTGCTTGGGTGATGACAGGCACCAGCACATGCACAGTAGCGTATTCTGTACTGCACATTCACTAGCCCCTACCTTCCATGGGCTGCTTCAGTGGCAGCCCGTAGAAGTTAAATCCCAGTCCTGGCACCTGTACAATACAGCTGACAGGCACTGGGACCGAAGCACACGCAGTACCAACCTAGAATGTTGGCTACTAATTTTAGGGGGAAATAATAGTTAATAATTAGTGCTCCTTTTAGCGATGAACAAATGACAGCTACTGTATAGGAAGCTCAGTAATTGCTAATGACATCTTACATCTAACTGACTATTTAGACATGGTTTCTTTGATATAGATTTGTTAAGTGTATTGATACTTTTATTGCTTATTCTAATTTTAATGGTCTTGGAAGAAGTGATTAACCCTCTGAGTGCCAACAATGTGCAAAATATATGCTAGATATCCCAGGCTCGCTCACATTTGTTATATGAAGTCAAGTAAAAAAAATGGTACTTGTTTAGTTTCAAGGCGGCAGCGCGTGCCGCTCTAGCTATGAATCTTGGCAGCTTGCCAGACTGCCTTAAGCTACGTTATCAGCGTAGCACCTGTTTGAATCCTGGCAGATCGCCAGCTGCCTTACTTCTGTAATCCTCGTTATCAGCGTCCAACGCTGACTCCGCGGCAGCCCAGCGCTGGTACTCCTAAACTCCTGTCAAGCCTAGTGAGCGCCTCTCACACAGCACTGGTGCCCACATGATATCCTCTCTTCTGTGGAGAGGGGATCATGCGGGCACCGGCGGAGAGGCGCTCCATCTGTGTGATACGTAGGAGCATCTCGCGAGTGGAAACACCCCAAAATCCTCTGATACAACACTAAAAGGATCCGTATGCTCTCTGTCTGCTGATGCTTTCCACACCTTCCAGAACAGTGATACAAAAATGGCAGTTGCTCAAATAAATGGCCCGCCACAGGTGCAGGTACAGGAGTGTTTCATCTATGCAAGAAAGAACAAACAAGTTAATTTGGGCAGTAGGTCCCCCAGTCATCCTCTTATTCACTAGGTTATTCACAAAACTGCACCAACCTTCATGACTACGTATCTCAACTGTTCCCTTATAATTCCTTGTCAGACAGAATTAATACAGTCATTGACTGCCTCCTTACCCGCTGTAGACGTTGTTACTAGGGAGGCCAATCCCGGGATCGGGATCGGCGGGATCCCGGGATTTTGGCCTAAAATCACCGGGATTTCAATCCCGGGATTGGCTCATCCAATCCCGGGATTTCGGGATTGCTTACCGCACAGTCTTTTTCAGAATTTTGGGTTTTTCTTTAAATGCCGGGCAGCGCTGAGTAGCAAACATTGCCTGGCTGCCCCTCTTCTGTGCGCAGCGTGACCTCAGAGGTCACGCTGCGCAGCCCAACATACGTGTCCACCCGCTGGGTCTCGTGCAGACGTTGCCCGGCTGCCCTTTGTGCGCAGAGTGACATCAGAGGTCACGCTACGCAACCCGACAGCCGCATCTCCCAGCTAGGTCTCCTGCGTGCCGCACCATGTCTCTCCAGCCAGGAAGAAACCAGCACAAGACAACTGGCTAGGTAACAGCCATCCGCACGTTCCGCTGATCGCCATGCCGGGTCTCCAGCCAGCAGCTAGACACGTGCCACCAAGCACACAGAGAGGTTGGTAGGAGGGAGAGAGGAGACAGATATAGAGAGAGATTGGTAGGCGGGAGACAGATATAGAGAGAGGACTGAGAGGGGAGAGAGAGATAAAAGGACCGTGGAGGAGAGAAAAGAGTATATAAGGACTGAGGGACAGGGGGTAGAGCTAAGGAGAAAGATGCAGTGCAGCTAAAGAGCCCTGCTGCTACCTGCTTTTTCACCAAGAAGTCAATCCCGGGATCCCGGGATTCCCGGGATTGAGCATCTTTCAATCCCGAATCCCGGGATTGAAAAAATGGCCCGGGATTGGCATCCCTAGTTGTTACCATATTACTACTACTCTACTTTTATTCATGTAAAACATCACATATATTCAAGAAGCAAACTTACTCCCTTAGCCAAGAGTGCAGTGGGGCTAGATCAGGGCTGGGCAACACCGGCCCTCCAGATGTTGATGAACTACACATCCCAGCATGCCTTGCATCAGTTTCAGCATGGCCACATAGCAAAACTAATGCAAAGCATCCTGGGATGTGTAGTTCATTAACATCTGGAGGGCCGGTGTTGCCCAGCCCTGGGCTAGATCATAGCCTTGGAACAGGCCAGTGCTATATAAATAACTGTTGTTAATGATGATAATAATAATAATATTTAGAATTCAGCAGCCAAGGAAAATGTTATTTACTGTTAGGCTTCCAAGTAATTAAGTTATCTGTCATCTTGTAATAGAATTTTAGAAAAGCTGCCAAGTATTTCAATTGTAACAAGCTTCAGCTTACAGTGAACAGTCTAGTTTACAATGATGAACTGATTAAAATAGGATCGGATACTGTTAACTATAAAAGGGTAGATGTATGAAGCAGTGATAAGGGAGGAGAAGTGATAAAGTGCCTGGTACTTTATCACCGGCCAATCAGCTCCTGACTGTTAAGTAACAGGCTGGGTTTAAAAAGGGACAGTCAGGAGCAGATTTGTTGGTGATAAAGTATCAGGCAATTTATCACTTCTCCTTCCTTATCACTGCTTCATACATCTACCCCTGAGATGGAAGGATCTCTTATTGATATAATGCACTATATTCTAACATGTTGCCATCTGTACAGACTGCAGTTGAGATTTGCAGCACAAATCAAGACTCAAAATCTGTATGACCGGTTTGGCTAGGTGTCGGAGGTGTCGTCACAGTTATGATGCCAAAAGCAGTAGCATTCTGTGTGTCAGAATAAGATGCCACTAGCTGGGTATAAGCTGTATCAACGGCATTCGTCAGACTTTGAAATGAATGCCCGTTATCCCAGATTGTCTCTACACATTGAAGCAACTTTAATGAAGGGCGGAATGACAATGTTCCATCCTTCATTAGCATGCTACAGAATGCTAGTGATATCACTTGTTTTCAGCTTCGGAACAAGCAACCGTCGCTACCAACCGCAAGCGCAAGCAAACCACTGTACATACTATGTAGGCGATATGTCATTACAAAACAACATATTGTGCTGACAATGCTCCAGTGTGTACCTTGCTTTAATTCACAAAAGCATTGATATATAATATTGTAGGATGTATATTAAGCTACAGTACATAACCTTTTACTCTAAGATGATAAATCGTGTTATTGCCGAGGCAAGCTGGCGTGACCCAGGTCCTGTGTGAAATGGTCCAATCCAGGTCTCGACCAGGGTTATTCCCAGGTCGAGCCTAGGTCAGCTGCAGTGTGAGAGGCAGACATAGGAAGGCTGCCGACTGGCTAACATAATCTCCAAGTGTCCTGTGTGAGCGGCGACAAGCTGGGTCCTGGCAGTGGTGTCAAAGAGGCAAGTATGTCTGAATTCCTGGCTCCAACCCATGTTCAGTATCCAAGGTCCCAGGCAGGGTTTCAGTGGGTATAACATACAGCACTATATAAATGAATACAAAGTGGCATCTGACAGCTGACATAGCATAGCAGTGAGTAGTCCATAGGCTACAATGGGCTACCACCATCTTCAAATTGAGGTAACTGTGTGGGTCAATACTGGATCTGCATCACATTCCAGATATTAGTAAATCAGGTAGCATTGCATTCCTCATAGAAACATTCTACATACATTCGGATTATACTTAATATTTGCTGCTAACCCTTGAAAATGTGTACAGATGGAGCTGCTCCCATCAGAGTGGCTCCCGGCGTGCCGACTGCCAATCGCTGAATGGGGCACGCACACGTCAAGACACGTGCGTGCCCTATTCTCGGCAATGGACATTCATTCATCCACATCCGCTGGATCGCCATCCACCAAATACAAGAGGATGGCGCGTTGACAGACACACAGAGAACGGCCCCATCTGTATTTTCTGGAAAAGAACACAAATATTGCTTTATAAACAGGCCCCAAAAACATTTCCATTTAGTTTTAACTGAACCAATGTAATCAGTGCAAACACCCGGTGTAATATTTGCCAGATTGTACATTTTACCTCAGTTGTTACCCTTTACTGGCTCGGTCTCTGTTAATGGATTATCTGTGATCAATGATGTCTGCTAAATTACACATAGCTCGGAAGAAAGTTTGTCCTTTTCAATTCTAAATATCAACACTGAGAAATAGTGTAAGGTCATCTAGTAATTTTGTACGAACCATTAGTCAATTCTGAAATTTGACCCTTTGGCTGTTTTTGAATCTGGTATGCCACCAGTGTGACATGTATATTGAAATTCCAACATAAATCCTCCAGCGACTGACACATAAAATTGATTAGTTTTGTTAGCTAACCTTTATTTTCCTTAGCATTTATAAATCTGTCACCAAGGTGTTATTACATTAACTTCTGTCAGCTGCTCACATTTGCCATCGGTGTTCCACAAAGACATTGAGGATTTTTTCTCTACTTAATATTGCATTAAGCCTCTTCTCAAAGCCTTTTTTCTCATTGCATCAATCATTCTTCTCTCTTATGATGTATCTTTTATGGTTCCTTCAAACCATTATTCTCTTCTGCATTACCCTAATCATCCCGCTGACTTGCTTCCACATTTGTTAAATCGCCTTTTATTCTTACCGGTGTTTCATCAACTTCAGATAATCCTCTGGCTATTTCCTGAACGACATCAGGTTTTTAACTTCTGTTTAGAAAGAGTAATTATATTTCCTCTTATAGTTTTAATATCATGAACTGAGATTTTAATGTCTGTTATATGCTTATCAGTTCCTGATTTCCCGAGATGTGGCATTCATTTGATCCAAGTTAATAGAAATAAAGATTCGGTAGCATATGTCATAAGCATGGTCATGTTCTGCATACAGGATGACCAAGATCTAGGGGCTCCTGTTGATTACCAGATTATCAATATTAATCAGAATGATGTCACTAGTTTATTACATTTTAACAAACTGCATTCCAATGAATATCTCTTCACTGAAAGTAAAGCGCTAGCATGTGTCAAATTGTCGAACACTGGGTTGGTTTATTAATCTTACTTTTTATATTAGCTCCACTTAAAAGAAATCCTTCAACTCAAGGCTGATGCCGAGTTTTGCATTATTTTGTCAGAGGATGGTATAATACCCATATTGTATCTCCCCCTTCCTGGCTCAAATAAAATTAACAGTGATTAATTCTGGTTCACTTGCAAAAACAAATTCTCTCTCTAATGGACAAAACCATGTGCACTGCAGGTGGGGCAGATGTAACATGTGCAGAGAGAGTCAGAATCAGGCTCTTATTGCGTTGCGTTGTCTAATTTACAGATTTTCATTCCAACCAGCCAGATTGGAAAGATAATCTACAGTGTGTGTGTGAGCCTTTACAAGCACATGTTTATTTATTTACAGTTTGTTATATAGCCAGCATATTCCATTGCGCTTTACAATTGGAAACAAAGTGATAAAACAAACTGGGTAGAAACAAGCTATCATAGAGGTAGGAGGGCCCTGCTCGCAAGCTTACAATCGTTTAAGACAGTACATTAAAGGGATGATTCAGACCCATTCATTTGGGTTCGAATTCACATAGCCTCACTTAGGGGGTTATTCTGTTTGGTATGGTGGGACCGTATACGGGCGGACCAGGCTTTTTTTCATCTGTGCATGCGTATCTTTCACAATGCGCAGGTGCGGCGACCTCACACCGCTCACGGACAGGTCTCTCCATGCGAAAAAACCTGTCCACAAGAGCACGGTCATTGTGGGCGGCATCTGGGCGTTTTTATGGGAGCGGCCGGAATAATGAGGAAAACTGGGTGTAAACATGGGCGTACATGGGGTGTGCACCAAAAATGCACGGTGCCACAACCGCCTTGATCGGCGAACGCGCCGTGCATTTTGGCCCAAAAACATCCGGACGCCAAAGATAGCTCCACACCACCCCTAGAGATACCGCATGAGAGCGGATGCCTGGGTCTGCTAATTAATGCTGATTACTAGTCAAACACATACACCTGAATGTAATAAGCAATGCTGCAGGCTATTAAGTGAAAACCATTATTTCACTACCTGCAAGCCACACACAGCCCTCAAACACATTGGAAGCATATCTTTCTACACTTCTCAACATGTAAAGGTTGGTTTAATTGTAGGTAATATTCATTCTAATACCTGGTTATATATGTCAAGGTAGTTATTTTATAACCATCTACACCCATTCAGAAAGTGTTTTTTTCTACTTTAAAAAGCAGGACACTCAATTCACAGGAATCAACATGTGTCAACTTTTTCACTGAAACACAAAAATACCAGTTTTTTTATTATGGAAAAGACACAGAAATCACGTCTAAGAGCAACAATGATGTTTTTGGACTCAATTTCTACTTGCAATGGTGGAGCAATGTCCTAAGGCCATGGCCACTATTTTGCACACAATCTGTATTTTTTTCCCCAAGAACATACATTTATGCACTTTCATATCTGCTATGAACTTTATGTAGCACACTCTGTATGTAAGATGCCACCAAGCACATTATTGCAATCACATATCTCTAACAAAGGATCCCAACATCTGCCTATCACACTCTAAAGTCTTATTTTGAACAATAGTAGAACATGTTTGCATGTGGCGTACGCTCAGATATACGGAAGGTGTCGGTGGGAAAACGGATGAGATCCGTCCGTGCACTGTGGCGTACGCTCTTAAGTACGCCAGGTATCGGTGGCTAAGAAAGAGATCTGTCCGTGCACGGTGGCGTACGCTCAAGTGAACGCCACTCCCCATTGTCGGTGTCTGTGACTGTCCGTGTGCGGCTGTTCTGTGGGCGGACTTACGCTCACCGTGAGCGTACGGAAAACACACGGTGTGACGGACCGTACGTACGTTTCACCGTACCAAACAGAATAACCCCCTTACTCCCTTGCTAGTGGATTCTTGGATTCCATTCCAACCATGGCCCGATATGCGCGGAGTTGCCTTTATTCCCAGTGTTTCCTATAGTAATATAGTAATCTCTGTCCAGTGATGTAACTAGGGGCTCCTTGCACACTCCCAAGGTGGGCCTTCTATTTGATTTCTATAGATCAACATATTTTATCATATCTGAATAATTTCTGTCTCGTGCATAATAGAAATAGGTGAGGCATAGTCAATTGGCAGAATAATTGAATGTTTCCTCTAGAGCTGATACAGTAGCTCACAACTCAAATGAAATGTTCCTCACTTCAGATACAGTATAACAGTATAACACTATTAATCAGGAACACTATAGAAGAGCTCTAAAAAATGTGCTTGGATCTATAGACCTTCACTATAGAATGAATATTGTGTTTTTCACTCACTTATTCAAATAGCGTTAAAGTTTGCATGTAACGTGAGGCGCAGTGTTAAAGCTTTGTAAGTGTATTATTGAATTTGAATTAACCTATTCAAACTAGCAGTAGAGGAGAGGTGAATCCTTGGGAGCAGAAGTTCGGCGGGAGAGGACTCCATTGCCTCCCAGAGCTACCTGTGTGATGGGTCACAAACCTGCTTGTTTGTTTTTTTTGCTCTGATCTTCAGCCTCCATACAGTCTGGATCAGTGCAGCCTGCTCTAATGCTGTTAATCATGGTGTGAGAAGCTGTGCTCAGCCCTTCACTGATGGTGCACCTGAGGAGAATCCAGTCTGTAGCTAAGATCAGCTGTAACCCTTTGGTGGCCTGTTTGCTGTTTGTTCTCCTGTCTAGTTCTGACTGTAGCTCATAGGTTCCCAAACGCGGTCCTCAAGGCACCCCAACGGTCCAGGTATTAAGTATATCCATGCTTGACCACAGGTGACCTAATTAGTAACTCAGTCAGTCTGATTTAACCATCTGTGCTGAGCCATGGATATACCTAAAACCTGGACCATTGGGGTGCCTTGAGGACCGTGTTTGGGAACCTCTGCTGTAGCTCCTGAATCCATGCCTCTGATTGCTGATTACCCTCCTCCCTGTCAACCAATCAATGCAAGGAAGGGGAGATAAATATCCTGCTGTCAATCTCAGTAGTTTCCTTCAGCAACTGTCGCTTCTACATGCAGTTACCAGGCATCCTGTATGGTGATTCCAGCTTCCAGTTGCTGCATCTGTGGCAGCTTGTCTTCCTGCTGTCTCCAGATTCAGCTGCCAACAGAACCTCTGCCATAGCCCAGATTCCAGCTGCTTCCTGTTACCTGCTTGCTGCTTCCAAACCACATCCAGCTACCTTGTCTCCAGCTTGCATTCAAAGGCTTCCAGCCACTTCCTGCTACATGCTCGCTAAGAGCTATCAAGTCGCATCCAGTAACCTTGTCACTGTCTGCTTCATCACTGCTGTGCAGTTTCCGGTAAGCCTGCCATCATGCTGAATCCTGACGTTCATAAGTCGCTACTCTGCAGATCCACAATTCCACTCCAGTCTCTGGTCAATCTCCAGTCCCATTCACAGTATCCTGCAGTTTACCATCACGTGTACACTGTCGCAATTGAGCGATCCTGACATCTCCAGTACTGAGTCGCTCTGTGCTAGTTTGCCACTATTGGACTCCAGCTAAATACCATCTTTGCTGTGTATGGATGACTTCCAGTCCCAGCTCCAGTACATTCTCATCTGCTGTGTGCTAGCCTAATGCGGGGTACACACCAGGACGACCCGCTCACGATGCACATCGTGAGCGGGTCGTCAGTGTCTCGTCCGACCCGCTCACGGTGACGAGGGGGGGGCACGACCCGCTCACGATGTGCACCGTGAGCGGGTTCGATCCTATGGTGACCCGCACCCAGCTGTATGGTCGTCATTGAGATCCTACCTGCAGCAGGTAGGATCTCAATAACGACCGACCCGCGGGACCGCGCATCGGATCGGTATCGGTCCACAGCAGGTCAGAAAAGGGCCCAATCAGCACACAATCTACATCCAATTGATCGGAATTGGATCGAGATTGTGGGGATCGGGCCCTAGTCGTCCTGGTGTGTACCCAGCATAACTCCTCTGGCTCCCTGCCACCCGTACCATCCAGTGACCTCGCCCGCCAGTACTTTACTTCTATACTATTGGAACATAACCGATATCTGCCAGTGTGTCTGTACAATCAATATAGTTTTTTTGCAGCACCGCCAAATTTTCTAGTGTGTACCCAGCATTCCACTCCTATGTCTATATACTACAGATTGTTGGGTTAACCCCTCAAAAGCAGTTAAAGGACAGATGCCATATGATATGCATGTAATATATATATATATATATATATATATATATATATATATATATATATATATATATTTATTTATTTATTTATTTACAGGTTCTTATATAGCGCAGCAGATTCCGTTGCGCTTTACAATAGTAGACAGTGATAAAACAAACTGGGTAACAACATACAGACTTGGAGGTAGGAGGGCCCTGCTGCAAGCTTACAATCTATAGGGATATAGGGGGAAACACAAGGACAGGCACCAGTAATACCATAGCAGTCCCACCAAGTTACAAGTCCAGAAGGGAAGCTATATAATACATAAGTGCCTCAGAGGGTTATGCATGTAGAACTTAAACATTATAGGCTTGCCTGAAGAGGTGAGTTTTCAGGGAACGCTTGAATGTTTGGAGGCTATTGGAGAGTCTTATTGTGCGTGGAAGGGCATTCCATAGGATGGGAGCAGCCCGATGAAAGTCCTGTAATAGTGAATGGGAGCTGGTGATCCGTGCAGAAGAGAGACGCAGATCTTGTGCAGAGCGGAGTGGTCGAGATGGGAGATATTTTGTGATAAGTAGAGAGATATATGCTGGTGCAGTATGGTTAATTATATATATATATATATATATATAATTACTGACGTTACCAAGATTGTTGTTTTGTGGTTACAGAGACCCATAATTTAAAAAAAAAGGGTCCTTCTTTACTGTTTCTTGATCCCATAATTAATTTTTTCAGTCCCCCGCATGCCCATTAACTGTAAATAAGACTGTGTCATTTATATGTTCATCAGATCCCCCACATACCCATAATACAGTCCCCACATTTTGAAGCTACCTATGGTCTATATTTGATGAAAGTGCTGGCACATACAGTATATACAGATATTTGCGGATTTCATTTATTTTGCAAGTTTTCTGTATTTTACTCTAAAAACCTCTAGCCTTTTAAGATCACTTGATGTATTGTCACCTCTGGCATCTTTACTGTATGTTCCCTGAATATTTGATATTCTTTGAATATTTCATAAGGAAATAAAAACAACTGAACGATGTTTATGTCTAATAACCCAATTAATGATGTTCCATAAAATACACTATGCGCATGCTTACTGAGTGTAGCTATTTCTACTGCTGTAAAGTCGTCTTTTTATCAGCGTAATAGAACTAAAGGTCACTGAAATGGTAACCTTTTTTATAACATATTCATTCTTTCTAGTGGATTATTCAGATGTTCTTACTCGTAAAAGCATTTTCATTCTTGTCAATTTGTCATGCTCAGCGCCATTTCCTGTAACTGCGCAGTTTCCCAGGAAAAGTCACGTCACTAATGCGAGCATTAGGCTTTTTGTTGGCCTTTTCGAGAGTAGATGGTCGATATTTTGACAAGGTAACTTGTAGTTCTGTGACACATCTAAGAGCTCTGTGATGGTTTTCTTTGAATTATTTTATCTTGCTATAATGCTTCTATTATACAAAAACCTTCCCATATGAAGGTTAAGAAATGAACGATTATAGGATGGTAGGATGGTGTAGGGCAGTATGGGTGGTGTAATGGTGAGCATTACAGCCTCACAGCACTGAGGTCATGGGTTCGAATCCAGCCTTAACTGTGAGGAGTTTGTATAGTCTCCCAATACTTGCATGGGTTTCCTCCTGGTACATTACTTCAGTGTCCTACCACCATAGGCGTTTCTATAATAGGTGCAGTGCACACAGGTCCCTGGGTCCAGGAGGGGCCACACCATACACAGCACCCATATATTTATACTTACCCCTCCAGAGTCCCACGGCGACATCTCAGAACCGGAGATGCAAAACACTCGAAAAATGGGCGTTTTCAGAGAGGAGGTTGCCCTCATTGGTGGCTGTACGCGGGTCCTCTCCTCTCTTGAAATGCCCCTGCCTACCACAGACCAGAAATATTAGACTTGTAGGTTAATTGGATACTGACAAAAATAAACCCTTATGTGTAGTATGCCTTGGAGAGATACGTAAAGTGGACTTAGATAAAGTACCAGCCAATAAGCTCCTAATTGCCATGTGTTTAAAAATGACAATTAGTAGGTACTTTATCTTCATCCACTTTATTTATTTATTTATTTTTAGTTTCTTATATAGCGCACAGATTCAGCAGCACTTTACAGAGAATATTTGACCATTCACATCAGTCCCTGCCCCAGTGGAGCTTACAATCTATTTTCCCTACCACATGTACACGCACACACAGACATTCTAGGGTTAATTTTTGTTGGGAGCCAATTAACCTACCAGTATATTTTTGGATTGTGGGAGGAAACCGGAGTACCCAGAGGAAACCCACGCAAGTCCGGGGAGAATATACAAACTCCGCACAGTTAGGGCCATGGTGGGTATTGAACACATGACCTCAGTGCTGTGAGGCAGTAATGCTAACCATTACACCATCCGTACTGCCCACTCTTTCCAAGGCTTAGTACATAGACCCCCTCAGACACTTATTTTACACTGGAGGCCATACTGTGCTACTTTCAATGGTATAGTCTAAAAATGCTCCAAGGTATTGTTGTGTCTAAGGGCTAAATTTATTGGGATTTGGGGTGTAAGCCAACATAGACAGTAATTGATAGAGGGCGAGATGTACTAAGCCCTGAAAAGTGATACAATTTTCAGTGATAAGCCACCGACTGATCAGCTCCTACAGTACCTGTCATTTTTCAAACACAGTCTGTGACATCGCAGGTACAGTAGGAGCTGATTGGCTGATGGTTTATCACTCTCCATTTTATCACTTTTCAAGCTAAGTACATCTGGCCCACACTGAGATGACAGTTTGCTGTTTAAAAATTGACTAGTATAACCTGCCAATTTATCTTCAGTTGAAACCCGACATCTTCAGTATGTCAGTCATTTGTAGAAATTCAAATTGTGTCAGATTTGATCTTTCCGTTCAAAACCAACATCAGATGAATTTAAATTTGGGAGAAATCTTGCATCAATCATCTGTACAAGCTATCTTAGAAAGAGTCAAATAATAAAAAAAAAGTGCACAGGCAATTACCCCCAAATCTATAGCTAGTTCTGGACCTCATAGCCTTTATTGGAAGGAGAAAATCCAGAGAAAAGTGGCTTGGGATGCCCCATATTTTCCTATTATGAACACAAGCCATGGTGCTGACACTATAACAGATGGATACACCACGTAGGGTCCCACTACCATAACAGCAACCAGCTCCGAACTGCTCAGCGCAATTTCTGTAGGAAAATTCTACTTATCTCCCAAACCTGCCATCCCGGACTTTGCATATTCAGATGCACACTTGTACATCAGGCAAAGTCCACAAAGGCAAAATACGCTAAAACAGCGTGTGACCCAGATTAGGTGATCGATAAAATAACTTCATACTACCATGCTTTCTCTTCCCTTAATGTTGATGATTACAGTAAATGGCATCTATGAATTAAATGTTAAAATGCAAATAAGTTTTTCAAAACAGAGTATGTACTTCAATGTTTTTCAGGTTTAGCAATTCCTCATTAAGGAACTTTTGTTTCATCATTGATCCTAACCATAAAATGTATTCTCACTTTCTAGAGTGAGTTGCTAGAACAGCAAGAAGAGCAGAGAAGACAGTCACAACAAGAAGACCAGAGGAGGTATGTGGAATGTTATGTTCAAACTGTTTAATGATAGTATAGTTTTTCATATAGATCTTGGATATAGAAACATAGAAGTTGCTTCATACTGTATAATAACATTTTTTAAATATTATATATATATATACAGTAGCGCACGCAGGAGGGTTTCTGAGTACCCAGAACCCCCCCAGGAGTCTAAGGGCCCTAGTCTGAAAGCTGAGGGTCCCCTCTTTCCATGGGTACAAGAATTTTTAAAATCGGCCCTTGGAAACCGGAGATATCTGACTTCAAAGCAGTGGTCCCCATCCAAGCCTGTTAATTGCTCTTCCCAGTCAGATATTTCAGTTTCTGTCTGACTTAGCGTTTTTCTGAGGGTATATTCCAAAAGCTGGGACTCTCCCCCTTTGATGGACACTAGTAGCTTGTCTCTACTGTTCCCAGAACCAGAGATATCAGCCTTCCAGCAGCTGGTTACTGCTCCAGCTCCACACACCTGGTATGTAGTTTTATATTCTCGTTGGCAGATTGCTTTGCCTCCTGAACTCTGATCCCCTAGTCCCCAATACCATTTGGTAGGTGGGATTCTCTAGTTTTTAATTCCATTAATCTAAGAAATCTATTTATGGGAACTAGAGATATCTGCAGTCAAGCAAGCTGTCCTCCCACCAGAAAATTATGAATAATAAGCCCACTCCACTATACACCCCTCCGCTGCGTATAAAACGTCTTCTACCACCCTGGAAGTTATGTATCCGGGCTCCTTCATTCAGCCCAATGTGCCCTTCTCCCACCCAATCTCCCACCATCTGTACAGTAAAGGGGTAATTAGTGGAAATTACTGATCCAGGCCCTACATACTGAGCGGTTGATATAATACCCCCTACCACCCGCGGGACATCAAAGCCTCCCCCACACCTACCACTGGAGGATCGGTAGGGGCCCCAATACATTGCTATGCCCAATGCTACACCGCTGTTGACGCCCCTGTATGTGTGTATATATATATATATATATATATATATATATACAGGCAGGAGGCGGCACTGTATTTGTGTTCCCCGTGGGGAAATTGGATGGCACCTGCACCGTGAATGCTCGTTAAGGACGTGCTGCTCGACCACTTGGTAATATATATATATATATATATGTGTGTGTGTATATATATATATATATATATATATATAAATATCCAAGTGTTCTGGCACTCACTGACACACTTGCAGGTAACTGCTCCTGTTGCCTTCCTGAAAGTAGGACTACATGCACGATGTCTCCCAATATAACACAGATTTGCAGGCGGCACTCAGGATAAATAAACACGCGACACACAGCCAGGACTTTGCCAACGTTTCAATGCTGGTGCATTTTCGTCAGGGCGATACAACAAGAATAAACAATAACTCACCATTTAAGTGCTCAAACACCCACACCTCAGCGTCTGCAGGAGCCGTGCGGCAGCGTGGCCACGCCGGCTGCTCATGATGACGTCACCCAATGTGCACCCGTCACCATGGAAACATACAAGCTAAAGGACAAAATAACAAGCATTTCAGTAAAGATAAACAAGGCAATAGTGTGCCAATACAAAAATGATGCAGAGACATATAGAACATGTTAATGCATTAAAGGAAACAGTTGAGACCTAAAGATTCGTTCAAGCCATTGGGGCTGAGTGTATTAAGTAAAAAGATCCACCTAGATTCCCGTTGGAGGAGCAGCTTAGAACGATTGCCTCCCCTGGAGAGTGGGGGGACATGATCAATGATTTTGTGCTTAAGCGCAGTGGGTGAATGTCCCATCAGCGCATAATGCCGGGCGACAGGCTGTTCACTGTCACCTTTCAGCACTGCTGCTCTGATCGCCTGGCGATGTTGTGCCATGCGAATCTTGAACTGAAAGTAGTTTTTAACTTGTCCTCAACTCCCCTTACGAATGAGGAATATGAAGTTCTGCAAAAAGGACTTAGTTTTGTACCTACTACTAGATTCGATCCATTTACCTGGAAGGTTGAAACACATAAACTCAACCGTCAGTTGAAAGTTCAAGAATTTTTTGGGACACATAAATCGACTATTGTAAGAGACACTTTACCCCCGGAACTATATAAATTGGCTCCTAAATCACAATTTGATCCTCCTTCTGCGAGTGCTTCCATCAAATCGTGTGTACGACTTATTGACAAGTCTGTGACTGATGCCAACAAATTGGACTTACATTCCAATCTGAATAAAAATCAATATAAAGCCTTACAATCGCTCAGTTCCAGGAGGGATATCGTTATTAGAGCCGCCGACAAAGGCGGTTCTATTGTTGTACAAAATTTGTCTGATTACAAGGCAGAAATCGCCAAACAGCTTAGCGATACTGCCACGTATAAATTATTGGATGCTGATCCTACGATCGTTTTTAAACGTGAGTTGGACCAGTATCTCAATAGTGCTCACACAGCTGGTGTGATAACCGATAAAGTACTTAAAATACTTACATGTGATTTCCCTAAAAAACCTGTACTCTATACACTCCCAAAGGTACATAAAAACCTGCAATGTCCCCCTGGTAGACCTATCATATCTGCCAGGGGGTCCATTTTCCAGGTGGTGTCAGAGTACCTTGATGTTTACCTGCAGCCAGTAGTGCAAAATTCTATTTACAGTCTGCAGGATACTACAGCATTACTGCTAGCTTTACAGAAACTTACTGACGTTCCAGAGAAATGTGTTTTAAGCAGTATTGACGTGAGCTCTCTTTACACTTGTATCCCTCACGCAGAAGGTGTTGCCGCTACACGGAAGCTTATTTCTTCTAGCATTCATTACAAAGGGCCATCGGTGGAATTTTTTTGTCACCTCCTAGAAATGGTACTGACCCGTAACTATTTTTATTACGATGGTCGGTACTATCTTCAGACGGCGGGCTGTGCGATGGGGTCCTCAGTGGCCCCATCGTACGCGAACGCCTACATGATGGCAGTAGAACATCAAATTTTCTTTACTGACCCTATCATCTGTAGCGGCATTTTTTATTATGCTCGCTACATAGATGATATGCTTCTTTTATGGAGTGGCACCCCTGACGCGTTGATGGATGTTATCACTAAACAGAATAACAGCAACAGCCCAGTGAAGCTCACACACTGTTGGTCCTTCTCCACCATTGATTTCCTTGACGTGCGCATTAGCCTGACAGAAGGTAATCTACATACTTCGCTTTTTGTAAAATCCACAGACCGCAATATGTTGTTGAGCCCGACCAGTTTCCATCCAGCTGCAGTGGTCAAAGGGCTTCCTTATTCACAACTATTGCGCGTCCGTCGAATTTGCAGTGATCCTACAGACTGTGAAATCCAAATGGATTTAATGATCTCCAAATTTATTGACAGAGGTTATGATCGCCAACAACTAATATCCACTAAACAAAAGGTTATGGCAATCCCTCGTTACAAAACCCTCAAACGTAGATCCAAGTCTGCCTCTAAAAACAAATTGTTCTGGCCCAACAAGTATAACACCAACAGTATTATTGCTAAAAATGCAGTTAAGCAATATTGGCCGATTGTATCGGAGGACACTGAGTTACCCGGTCTGCACAACAAGAAGCTGATTACCAGTTATTCACGTGGACGTAATCTACGTGACTACCTGGTACACAGTGATATAACTGATTTCGATAAAACCAATGTCACTCCGTTCTTTGGGGCTCCAAAGAAGGGGTGCGTTAAATGCACAGGGTGCACCACCTGCGGATATATGGCAGTTGGTGATTTTATTAAACATCCAACCACCAACAGAAAGTTTAACATTAATTTTCGTTTAACTTGTTCTACCAAGTTCGTTATATATGTTTTAATCTGCCCGTGTGGGAAGTACTATGTTGGGAAAACCGACTGTCAGTTCAAGATTCGCATGGCACAACATCGCCAGGCGATCAGAGCAGCAGTGCTGAAAGGTGACAGTGAACAGCCTGTCGCCCGGCATTATGCGCTGATGGGACATTCACCCACTGCGCTTAAGCACAAAATCATTGATCATGTCCCCCCACTCTCCAGGGGAGGCAATCGTTCTAAGCTGCTCCTCCAACGGGAATCTAGGTGGATCTTTTTACTTAATACACTCAGCCCCAATGGCTTGAACGAATCTTTAGGTCTCAACTGTTTCCTTTAATGCATTAACATGTTCTATATGTCTCTGCATCATTTTTGTATTGGCACACTATTGCCTTGTTTATCTTTACTGAAATGCTTGTTATTTTGTCCTTTAGCCTGTATGTTTCCATGGTGACGGGTGCACATTGGGTGACGTCATCATGAGCAGCCGGCGTGGCCACGCTGCCGCACGGCTCCTGCAGACGCTGAGGTGTGGGTGTTTGAGCACTTAAATGGTGAGTTATTGTTTATTCTTGTTGTATCGCCCTGACGAAAATGCACCAGCATTGAAACGTTGGCAAAGTCCTGGCTGTGTGTCGCGTGTTTATTTATCCTGAGTGCCGCCTGCAAATCTGTGTTATATATATATATATATATATATATATTTTATTTTTTTTATTATTATTATTATTTATATACATTTGGTCTATCTATAATACTTTAACTGACCCAGCATATACTGGGTCACCTAAGTGTCCATCTCCATGCTTTGCTCCGCCCCTCTGGAAACCCCCTTCTGAAAATCCTGCGTTTGCCCCTGATATATATATATATATATATATATATATATATATATATATATATATATATATATATATATATATATATATATATATATATATGGAATCAGGTATGGGCACTCACAAAAGCTCTTGAAGTTTTAAAAGGTATTTATTCAAAGGTATATTGTAGAAGGTCAATGTTTCAATCCCCTAAGGCAGGCATTCCCAACCATGGTCCTCAAGGCACACCAACAGTGCAGGTATTAGTGATATCCAGGCTTCAGCACAGGTGACTAAATTAGTACCTGAGTGATTCTGATTTAACCATCTGTGCTGAAGCCTGGATATCACTAAAACCTGCACTGTTGGACCTGCACTTGAGGACCGTGGTTGGGAATGCCTGCCCTAAGGGATTGTCTTCAGGACACAAACATCGTAAGCAGCAGGGCAGCGTCACCAAAGAGCGAGAGATAGACTCACTCTCACTATCCAGTGATACAAATGTTTCTTTTTTCTCTTTTCTCTTTCCTCTTTTATGTGCATTGCTAGAATTTAGCAAATAACAAATAGCACTAAGGAAAAAGGTGGTTTCATTATACAGAAAATCCATAACTGAAGCGGTAGATACATAAGAAATACTATGATCATGTGTATACAGTGAAAATATAGTGAAAAAAATTTCTGTGTTAGATCTATTATTTCACAGTGAATATGAGAGTCATCTGGACTTCAGGGAAGCACCTTGCAATGCCTGTGTAGTATCAGGGCCTCCTGAAGACCCACTGTTGACACTGTAATTCACTGTCTAACCTATCCTTTTAGTCATAATCCTAGAATCGGCTAAATTAATTGCATACCTCCCAACTTCTGTGCTGATAAAATAGGGACACTCTTGCGTCTGAAAAGGGGGCGGGACGTATGCAAATGAGGGTGCGGCTTATGCTAATTAGCCGCAACCTCATTTTCATATGAGAATAGACGCTGTGCGCATGCGCACAGCGTCTATTCTATTAGATTGGGGGGTCTCCCTACTGCCACCCCCCGCAGCAGGACAATGCCTGCCGCGGGTGGGACAGCGGGACAGGACCCGAAAATCGGGACTGTCCCGCTGTAATCGTGACAGTTGGGAGGTATGCAATTGGACTATATATATATTTATTTTAACTATATTTGATCAATTATGTATAATAAACTGTATGTTTTATTGTGAAAACCAGTCCAATTGATTTAGCCAATTCACCAGCGCTGCTTAAACCCCTTTCTTTTTGCTCACTCCTTGCATAGGGACTCACTATCCCTTTATTAGCAGCAGCTTAGTGAAACATCCTCAGTCAAGCGCTACCAGCATCACCCTCTAGAGGGTGCTGCAAATTTTTATTTTTATAATTTTAGAATCACCCACTCTCTCATTTCTCTTCCGCTGTCTGATGACAAGAAGGGTGAAAAGTGGAGTGCTCTCATATAGGATTGGCTACATAATTACTTTCCAGCTGCTTTCTCAGTGTTAATAGGAATCATTAACAATCATTAGTAGCGAGTGATATCAAGCGGTATCTGTCTTGTCTACACTCTCCCCCCTTTTTTTCTAGAGTGGATATGAGAGCGGACCCCGTTTCGGGATAGACCCTGCAATGCATATGTAGTATCAGGGCCGCCCGTCAAATTAGGTGCCAGCACTGTAATCTACTGGTCACAACCCTGGGACCGTCACTCTCTCATTCCCCCTCCTCTGCTCATATACAAGAGGGGTGAAAAGCAGAAGTGACCCAGTCCCAAATAGGGCTGACCCTCTTTTTCTGATTGGTGATTCCTATCATTCCAATACCAACAATAGACCCCAGGTGATTGCATGACCAATGATTCAAACTTCACATGCATTCTGAATTGAATGATATATGTCTGGAGATATGATGGTCATTTATTTATTTATTTTACATTTCATATTTTTTCTCACATAATATACAATTGGGATGAACAACTGTAAAATATTTCGCAGTGTGCAACATGTATGGTGGTAAGAATTTTAAATAAATAATAAAAGTTATGTTTTAGAAATAGTCATAGTACTCTTTGTTTCCTGAAATACAAGGGTGCCCCCAAACAGAGTTTCTTTTCTCTTCTCTATGTTCTCTCTTGAACATAGAAATCACATTAAGCACCTTCTACAATATACCTTTGAATAAATACTGTACCTTTTAAAACTTCAAGAGCTTGGGTAAATGCCCATACCTGATTCTATATAATATTGGATGCATGTTCATCTCTAAATGGAGCCGAGCCCGAAGCGTGGCGAGCGCACGCGGATACCTGTGAAGCCCGCGAAGGGACGCGTTTACTTGTGAAGGTATCTGCGTCCCCTCGCGGGGCGCGCTGCGCTCGCCACGCTTCGGGCTCGGTTACTCGCTGCGCTCGCCACACTAATCTATTCTCAACTCCACGCCGACGTGGATAGTGGGGGTATGAAAAGGTCGGAGGACGCGTACCGCCGCCCCTCGCAGCCTCGCTGCGCTCACCACGCTTCGGGTTGGCGTTGATCGTGGGGTGGCGTCAACTACTTTTGGGGGGACATTTCACTGTTCAGGGGTGTTTTTTGGGTTTTCTGGCCCATTTACCATTGTTCCCTATGATGATTTGGGTAAATTGAGCCATTTAACATTGATTCCTATGGGAAATCGGGGGCATCGCGAGTAAATTGAGGCATTTAACATTGTTCCCTATGGGGAAATCGGGGGCATCGCGTCTGGACCATTTAAGCCTTTTTTAGCCGCATACGACGCGACCGACGCAATATTGACTTTTTTCAATGCATTTCAATGGGAAAATCGGGGGCATCGCGTCG